>NC_067401.1:426987400-429387400 GCF_016432865.1 Antechinus flavipes | reverse complement strand
TGGAGGAAAATAGACCTTGTTTTTGTTTTTGATGTCTTACAACAGCATGGAAACATATCAAGAGGCTTTACATTTAGCTCCTGGCAGTAAGCATCAAAGTATGTGTCCTTAATTTGTAACAAAATTCCTGATTTGATTGACTTAAAGCAATTCAATTTTCAAATAACCTGTTCACTTTTTTTTTTTTCTATTTTGCTCCTGGTAAAGACAAATTCTGAATGCTACATAAAAAGAAATATGTCTGTTGCTTTAATGAGAATGTTCGGGTGAATAACTACTTCAAAGACTAGCAGGATGATTTTGGATGGACAAAAAGCAGTAATATGATTTAATTCCTTAAATAGTATATGTTTTTGTATCCGCTTCCCAAGATATGGTCAAGCTGATGATGTCATTGGGCAGAGGACAAGGTGCAGTTAATTTGATTTATTGGCCTGAGGTGAAGTGTAGCAGTGAAACCTTCTCATAGGGAAACCATTTATCTCAGGACAATTTCCTTTATAGCTGCAATTTAACCACTACTGAGACTGTAGATATTTTATCCGAGATGATAAAAATGTATATCACATTTTAGAAACAAAATTTTACTCCACAGACTAATATGAAAAAGGAAGAATTGTTAAATTTTGGTCTTGTATTTTTGTATGGCAGAGCTGAAATATGACTCTTTCCATGGTTTTGTGGAAGTAGATTTCCCTAAATTATCAAATACAAAAATTGTGTTAATATAAAAGTCCCAGATCTAAACCCACCCTTTTCAAAGGATTGTTTTAAACAGATTATGTTCCTAAACTAATGAAGTATACCATTTTGCTTTTAGACCTCTGCAAGAACAGTGATCCTGAAAGTTAGTGCTATACATTTTTATTAAATTGAAAATGCTTTTATTTAAAGTAGATTTAAATATATCAATCTCCCTTGATTTTTAAAATGAGTGGATTCTCCCCCCTCCCTCCCCAATTCTTGTTAACAGCCTGGACTCAATCCCCCTTGTTTGGATTAGAAATTTACAAAATGTTTTTTGTTAACATAACATTGTCCCTAAAGATTGTCTGAAATGTTGATAACTTGGAGTTTTTCTTCGTTAGTTTGAAGTGATCATTGGGTGTCCTGGATAGTTCCTGTAGATAGGTGACAGTTTCTCTGTTAATTCCCAGTCACTTGTAAACATTGCCCTGGGGTGGAGGTAGGGTGGGGGTTGGGGAAGGCTGGAGGCCAAAATGAAGTACAGCTCAAACTGGCCTATCGACTTTCTCCTGTATCTCTGAGGCTACTTCCTATAGCTTTCAGGAAAACACTATGCTTTCCCACCTGTAGGATCTCTGTGAATTTAGATCTCGAATATAATATAGTAACAATCTAAATTATTTGATTTTTTAAAGGGTCTTACAGCCAAAATATATTTTTGTCTCTTTTCATCAAGTTGTTGAAAGAATCTGGAAACTATTGTCTTGCGGCCCTTTTAAAACAGTTAATGTCAGCTTATTATATTTAAGAAAAGAATAATACAAATTTCTCATACTGTGGTATACCATTGCACATTTTGATTTTACTGAGTTGTAATTGATGTGAGATCAGAACTAGATGATTGTAGACTTAGGTTATTTGTTAGATGGATTTCATTCAGATTTATTACCTCGCAGGATACTCAGATAACTTAAGTGTATTTATAGTGTCATCAAAAAGTTCAACAAGTTAGTATGAAATTGGAAGTTTGAATGCTTCATTAGATGACTTTTCTAAGACTTTTCCTTCTGTAAATTGGGAAGATGGTCTTATTAAAAATTAAAAGACTTGGATTTATTTTTCCCTAGCAACTATAACATTGGGTTAGAATTTAGAATTTTAACCTTGTTGGGGTGTTTCATGATCTCTTCTTTGACCAAAGAAGAAATTTAGACTCTAACTTGGAAGTGAATTGTCATTATCATGTAGCTAAGTCAGTGACTGGATGATATTTTCTGCCACCCCTCTAAGTCTAGCTCCAGTCCACTATCTCAGTCCTACTGCCTCTACTAAAAACACAAATACATCATCTTTGAGTTTATTACCTTTACTTTGTTCTGTAAACAAGTTTAGACAATCAACTTTCTTGAATTACTAGAATTATGTTTCCTAATAGGGTATCATCTCTGTTTATAAACCAGCTAGCCAGTGAGAAACTGTCATTTTTCTAAATAGCATTTCTAGTTTTATGTTCATGTTTTCGTGGATTTCTTCTTATTCCTTTGTGCTTTGAATGCAACAGGAAAAAAAGTAGTGATTGCTTTATTCTATTAAATGTAAAATTATTTTCACTGGTCACTTAAAAAAATTAAAAGTATCTTTTCCTAGGATGCATTAAAATTATTTTAAAAAATACTATGACTCATTAATTTTCATTTAAAGAGCAGTAACTTTATTTCACTTGAAGAGTTTGTACAAGGATTACAAGTTCAATAAAAATAATGAACCTGTTCACTGTGGAGCCCCCTATTTTCCTGGGATGCATTTTTTCATAGTAGAATTAAGGTTTGAGTTTTGAAAAATTGAAAGGAGTATTGCTCAGAAGGTGGGTTATTTTAAAAGAAAACAGAGGAAGTATGCCCTCTTTTGGTCACCTGTGAGATTTTAAAAAACAAAATAAACCATTGGATCCTGCTTTATTTTACTATAGTAAAAATCTATGAAATGCCTCAAAAAAAAAAAAAAAAAAAAAAAAAGCTTGGCATAGCATATATAATTAGTTATTTCTCCCCTTTTTTCTTAATTCTTCCTTAATACTTATTCCTTATATAGGAAGCTTAACAGAATTTTTAACCCATCCTTATGCTATTCTCTAAAGTGATATTTCTAACATATTTCTGATACATATTATATCTTGATTCTAGGATAGAACTAACATCTCTTAGAGACAGAATTTCCCTTTTCCTTGTCTTTCTCTGTATTGTCTGCATAATCTCATTTTACTCTAACTTTATTTCTCACTTGTAGCACTCTATCTGATGAATTATTATCTCAAGATACTCCTTCATACCTTGTTAGGAACGGTTACGAGCAATAGGAAATAACAGTTTATTTCTTTTAAACTAGTCCAGATTTTTTTGCTAATTATGTACATTTTTGTCATTTTTTTTTCCAGAAGATCATTGCATAATTTTATAGCTTTGCAATACTGTTTAGAAGCACAGTGGTTTTGTTCTGAATTGAAGAATTTCTGATCGTGATCCAAACTTGCACATTTTTCATCAAGAATTCTAAGAAAAACAGACAATGAATGGTATGGGTAAAGTAGAGCCATTGCTTGCTTTAATAATCCTCTTTAATTTATGTTTAGAATTTAGTTCTATAAATTGAATTTCACAATGAAGCTCTCTACTAAAAATGTATATGGCTCAAGAAGTTCTTTCTATTTTCATTTGATAGCTGGGTAGTTTACTGAGCTTTGGAAACAAGAGCTCTTCCTGATACGGTCAGTGACTACTACATCTTGCTCCTTTTATTTTCTGCAAGAAAATAATAAAGTTTTCAGTGTTTCCTAAGTTTTGCCAGCTATAAATGTAATGATCAGAATTCTACAAATTTACAAGTTAATCAGGATTATCTCTTAAGGAAAACCTAGAAATCCAGATTAAAAAGAACACCTCAATTTAAAAGACATTTCTAAACTGTATTTTTTTTAGTTGAAGATACATTCTGAAGATTCCTATGTAAAAGCATCTATTTCTCTGCCTGTCCCACTCAGATATACAAAGATTGGAAATCTTGAAATTTGAAGGCAAAAACATTAAAAAATTTTCTAGTTCACCTGTCTTAATTCTCTATAAAAGATTCTTGATACTTATGTTGGAATTTGAATTGTTGTGTACAAAAATACAAAAGTAAAATAATTTTCTTTATACATAATCAAAGTTGTTTCCCTTAAATAGTGAAGAAAACAAAAAAAACATACGTATGACTTGAAAATAAGCATTATGTCTAGGGTTTATTTTTGATTATTAAAAACTTGGCTTCACTTGTGTTCAATTGTACTAGTTCATGAAGGACTAGATTTTGACTAATTTTTGTTTATGGAGTACCCAAGGGAAAGTATTCTATCAACATAAAGTGTGAAATAATCCAGTTACTTTATTGCTTGCTTTTTTTATTGTTAACACTACAATTTCTCAATGAAAAACATAATTTCTTTCTTAATCCTATAGAGGATTAAAAGGATTAAACCTATAGAAGTTATGTTATCAGAATTTTGTTTTTATAGCTCACCTTTGCCTCTTTTCAGGATTTAAATTTTGAGTATGTGTTGAGTAACTACTGTGGATTATATCTGTCTCTGTTGGGATATCCAAGAAATAAAAGGTTATTTTCTCATTGACAAATCAAGACCTACACATCTAGAATATTCAAAAGATAGCATATAATAAAATAGCAAAATGTATCCCTCATTTCATTAAATTAGACGAAGTTGCAATTGGAAAAGCTTGGAGTATTGTCGAGTTGTACTGAAGGGATCTTAGAGGTGACACAGTCGAGTAGTTTTCAGATTTTTTTTCCCTTATTGTCCTTACTGCCTCAGCATTTTTCATTGTGAGAAATCCTGGCAGAGTGAACATGTAAGGTGGCAGACCCCATAGAAATTCAGATTGTATATATCCAGGTATACTCTTTGAGAACCACTGGTAGTCTTTATAAAGGGGTAAACTGAGACCCTATAGGATTAAGCAATATGCCCAGGGTTATGTAGGTATTGGAAAATGATCTCTTGATTCCCTGACTAGTGCTCTTTTCACCAACTGCTGCTTTAGGGAGGTTTGAGTTGACAACTGAACCATGGAGGACAGAGATGGTCATTGCAGTTGTGAGCAAAGAAAAAAGACATGAGCCAAGTGTTAGATAGATTTAGACATGAGCATAGCATATGTTGGGGATATGTCTGACTTGTTTGGGTTGACAAGTAATGGGAGAGTAGGTAGTCATGGAGAGTAATTGATTACTTGAATGCTAAATTTGATCTTGTCAATTCTGGGGAAGCTACTAGAGACTTTTGAATAGAAGAGTGATGTGATAAAGGTGATATTAAGGAAGGTTACTTTGGTGTGGAGGGTATATTGCAACTAGAAAAGACTGTCTGCAGGAGGTCAGAGAGGAGGCTACTATAATAATTCAGACATGAGTTATTCTTTGGTGTGGAAAATCTAAACCATGGTAGGTACTCAGTAAATATTTGCCGACTAAATTAGGGTGGTAGATGATGGGATGAATATGAGGGATGAGTTTGCTTATTTCCTGTATAATTACATTCACATATTCTCAGTGGATATAGGATCGATTGAGAAATTCTCTTCACCAGTTCAGTCTGTGTCTTCTTATCCCCTACAGGAAATATTTTGTTGTTATGTTTTTTTTTTTTTTCCCATTTCCTCCTACAAGTTTGTCCATGAGGAGTCTGTCTGCAGTGCTGATGGCTTTCTTCACTTTCTCCTAATGTGAGAGAGGTCCTGGCCTTCTGGCTGTGTCGCCCTTGGTAGCACCTTTTATTTCTGTGCTTCAGAGCTCTATTCTATGGGTGGCAGTCTTGTATTATAGTCATTCTAACACTTAAAAGAAAGAAAAAATTTAAATGGCCTTCAGTTCTGTGCTTTACCATATTTACCATATTACCATACCATACAAAATACCATTACCATTACTAAAATCTCTGACTTCCATAGCTTTTTTTTTTTCTTAGTAAATATTAATTTGGCCATATTCTAGTTATTCTTCTTACCTCCTATGATTTCTTAGTGTAATACCAGTTCTATTATTCTGTGCTTCCCTCTGTTATTGTTTAGTCCTTTTTCAGTCATGTCCAATTCTTGATGCTTCTTGGCAAAGACAGTAAAATGGTTTGCCATTTCTTTCTTGCTCATTTTACAGATGAGGAAACTCAGAAAGATGGGATTTAGGGCCTCCTCCAGGATCACTGGGCTGGTGTTGGTGGCCAGAGTTGTCAGCCTGACCCTAGGCCTGGCACCTATGGTGCCACCTGACTGCCCAGCTACTCTGTTTTCTCCCCCATTTAATGTCTTCCTTCCTCTGTCTAGGTTGAACTCAATGTCTCACTTCTGACCTCTACTCTGCCTCACTAGATTCCCCATTCCACTTCCTTACCTCATTCCTTCTCACAAGGTCCTCCTCCCAATGTTTCTTTTGCTGCATTTAATCTTCCACAGCATCACTGGAATGATCTGGGTGAGGGGAAGCTCTGGCTGAGTTGTCCTGCACAGGAACCCATAATCCCAGCCCCACACTTAAGGTCTTCCAGCTCTCATTCTCCTTGGGGTCATCACTAGCCATCCCTTCTGATGGATAGGACTAATGTCTGGCATCTCATTTCTTCCTTGGCTAAACTTATTTTTTGGACGTTTTTGGCTTCTCTACAATGCCTCCAAGCCACTTTCTTCTTGTTCACCTTAGCTTTCTTTTATCTGTTGTTTTCTCTCATTAGATTATAAGCTCCTTGAGGGAAGGGACTGGACTATCTTTGTGTTTGTATGTATTTCCAGTGCTCAACACATAGTAGGAATTTAAAGAAAAATGTTTCTTGATTGATTGACTAGCCAACTGGACTGTTTAGCTGTTCTCTGATCTCAACATTCCATTTCAGCTCCTATCCCTTCATGCATTGAACCTTCTCTGCCACTTCTTTGTGGCTTCTTTGAATTGTCCTCTTCCTGGAATTGTTCAGGTGTTATTTCCTCTGCCAGCCCTTCCATGAAGCCTCTGTTGCTACTGTTCTCTCCCACTTTAAGTTAGTTTGTATTTATTTACTTGTGTATGTAAATGTTGTTTATGCCATTCCAAGAGAATTTATCTCCATGTAAATAGAGACTGTTTTTCCCTTTTTATTCTTAGTGCCCAATAATGTACCTTACTTAGTAGTAGCTTAGTAAATGTTGAATCATTTCTCAAGATTGGACTCGGGACTCGCCACCTCCTTGAATAAAAACTTCTGAACATTTTTCTCTGATTAAATATATAGTACTTGGTCTGAGCTAAATATAATCAATTTAGCTTTGATATAGTCAATATCGAATTGATATTCCTTGCACATGTATTTTTATGTATGATCTTTAAAGGCAATCAAGTATTCAATCAATAAACAGGTTTTAAGGCCTCCTAGGTGGGCCTGGGTGGTAGATGGAATGGGGATTATGCTGAACACTAAAAAAGGCAATAGACAGTCAAGGAGTTTATAATCTAGTGGGATGCATGCAAACAAATATACAAAACAAACTATATGTATAGGATATATAGGAAATGATTACAGAGAAAAGATACTGGAATTAAGAATTGGGGAAGGTAGGATTTATTTGGGACTTAAAGGAAACCAGAGAGGTCAGAAATTGGGGAAGGGGAGCTAGACCATTCTAGGCCTTGGAGATCTCCAGAAAGAATGCATGGAGCCTAGATATGGAGGGTCTTATTTGTGGAACATCCAGAAGATCCAAGGATTAGAGAATAGTAGGGAGGGGCTTCCATGGTAAGAATGGCTTTGAATGTCAAACAGCATTTTATATTTTATCCTAGAGGCAAGAAGAAGCCACTGGCGCATATTGAATAGGAAAGGTGACATCATCAGCCTTGCACTTTAGGTTAGTGGCTGAATGGAGCATAAATTGGAGTGGCTAGAGACGTGAGGCAGGCAGACCCAAAGCAGGTCTAAATTGGAGAGGGCCTGCCCTAGAATGGTGGCTGTGTCAAGTGAGAAGAGGCCTGCCCAGGACATGTGGCCAAGCTAAAACCACAGAGGACACATCTAGGTTAAGATTTCTATTGGACATCTACTTTGAGATGTCTGAAAGGCAATTGGAAATCAAAAGAGACAATTGGGCAGAAAAGACAGATCTAAGAATCATCAGCATAGAGACAAGAACTATGGACTAGTACCATAGTGTATATGATAGGTCTCAAACATTTGGGTTTGAATAAAGTGCCACTTTTTTGTCTCAAATGATTTAGAAAGGCTTTTAAGAGGGAATTAAAACATATATGAAATTGACTCCTTAATATGACAGGTTTTTAAATGTTTTTATTATCTTACTCATTGTCTTCAGAGCTTCACGTGTAACATAGTACATTTTTGATGGTACCAAACTTTTGATTTTTGGAAACATTTAAATGTTATTTGGAATCTTTTGGCTAAAATAAGATGAAATTATGGTTCTGGAGATTGGTTTTTGTTAGGAAACTGGCCCGTGAAGGCAATTTCAAAAGAAGAGTTCCAGAAGTACATTGAGAAACAGTATAGCATTATTGGAATAAACAGCTTTATAAAAGGATTCTTTTGACAAAGAACTCTCTTGGATGTATAAATTCTCATGCTTTTGAAAGGACCAGTCTCATCACTTTTTAGTCATACTTTGTCTCTACTAACTGCTTTAGATACTCACTTTTCTGAAAGAATAGATAATCTCCACATGTCTCTCTTATTACCACCTGTTGGTACCAAAGTTCATTCTTCTAGAGCTGCTTTATTCAGTTTATGGACTATGTGTCATTTCTGCTTTTCCAGTGCTTAACTCATTGTTTTCTTTTTTAACTTCTATTTAGTATTACTAGAGAAAAAAGGGATAGAACAGAGGAAGAGATAAAAAAATCTATTCCCTAACAGACGCTATTTGTTTGAATTAATAACACAATATTCTTTCTAATTGCATTTGGATTTAAATATTACAGGCTTTTTTTCTTCATAACAGAAAATCAAGGTTGGCTTTATTATCTCACAAAAACTAATTTGCAGCTTGTAAATACTGATGTTTTGCTTCTTTAGGCATGATATACAGTAAAGATAAGGAAATGCTTGTTGATTGATTGATTTTTACTAGGTGTATGGACTAGATTTGAGATCCTTCCTTTCTTGTTTTTACTGGTATGTTTACCGTTATTCGCCTCTCCCTCCCAATTATGAATAATGTTGATTAGTTATTAAAACTTCATAACTAATTGCCATTTTTTTCCTCTCCTTGATTTTTGTGCAGCATATGAGTGTTATTACTTTGAAATTGTTGTGCTGCTAGATAGCTTCATTTTGTTTGTGTCTGTTATGTTTTTTCATAATTTCTGTTGTCTAATACATGGCGTCAAACACATGGCCCTTGGGCTCCATGTACACAGAAGGGTCCAGAGATTCTGTATCTTCTTAGTGTAAGGTTACTGTTCAGTGCTGAATAATAAAAATGTGAAAAAAATTAGAAACCTTTATTACAAATTTTTTTTTGGTAATATAGACTCCTTTTTTGGGAGGAAAGATAGAGTGTAAAAATATTAAATTAGTCTGATATTTAAATGTTAGTCCTACTTTGAAACAGAACAGTTTTAGACTAAACAAGGAGTTTTTTATTTTAATCTAATAAATATTTTATTTGGAATGTAAGTGAACAAGTACAGTTTATTTCTAGGGGCCATAGTAGTTCTTAATTATACCTATGTAATACCTTTAAACAGTTTGTTAGACTAATGCTGATAAACACTAACTGGCAGTATTAAAGATTTGGGGCTATCATCTGGATTTCTTTCAAAATTATATTTTCACTCTGTCTTAAATGCAAATTTAATAGTCCAGAAAGTGTTTATTTTAGGGATATTGAATATTTTGTTTTTATGATCAAAGGATTAAATGGAAAAATAGGGCCATTCCTAATTTTTTTTTTTTTTTTTTGCTTCTTTGGTGTATAGGGAAATCAGATCAGCCCCTCAATCATTTGAAAAACTGATATTTGGGTAATTGGCCTTTTTGTATTTCTAATTATATTAGCAATTTTAAAGAAGGTGTTGATACAAAAATAAACAGCTAGCTAATATTAATTATTCATTGATATTGGGATGGATATTTTAGCATAGGCTGATATGATCTATGGGTACTGTCCAATACTTCTTTTTTTTTTTTTTTTTTTACTTCTTTAAAGACTTTTGTTAATGCAGTATTTTAAAAATATCAGTGGAAGACTAGACTTGTAGTTAGGAAAATCTAAATGAATTTTGACTCAGATGTGAAATAGCTGTATGACATTGAGTAAGTCATTTAGCCTTGTAACTACCCTTAGTTTCTCCATCTGTAAAATGTGGATAATAATAGCACTGTTTTTGGAAATCAGATGAGATTGAGGTAATGTTCTGAAAGTACCTAAAAATGACTTTTTTGGTAATTGAATTGGGGATATAAGCTACTGTGTACTTACTGAAAAGGAATATAAGTGCCAAGTAAAGAGGATGAGGAATATCATCTCATATTTTTTCCTTATGTGATTTAATTAATCCCTCTAAGTCTATATAGTTTGAAAGTTTTTGACTCTATATAGTTTGCAAATCGAATATTCTGTATGGTGACATCTACTTCAAAATGCCTTTCTTAAATTTTTATGGATCAGTGGTATGTCCGGCCCAGTTGTGGACAGATCAAACTTATAAAGATGCTTTGGTCCCATTATTTTCTGAATTTTCAAGGATATTTCAAAGTTTATAATTTTAGTACTAGGATTTGTTATTTGTTAGTTAATAAGAGGTAGTGAAATTCTGTTAACGTAATTCTAGCCACCTAAGAATGACTTATAGATGTTCGGTAGATACTATATTTTTCTGTACATTCAGAATCATTGCAGAACCTGTATTATGCAGTAAGTTTTGATTCCTTATGGGGAACTTTTCTGTAATATTTGGTAGTAATAGCTTGATCTTTAATTGTTGTCAGAAACTATTTTTTTAAACAAATCTGCATGACTGCCATTTGTTAGACTTTTTTTTTTTTTTTTTTTAAATTGACATATATTTGGTAGAGTTCATTTGGATGTTTTGATTTCATGCTTGGATCTTTGTGGTTTCTTAAGGTCTCTATAATAATCTACAACTTTCTTTCACATTTAAGTCCAGTTGTCTTATACATTCTTGTTAACTTTTAACTTGGCTTTGTAAAGTAAGTTCTGTTTGTTCCAAAATGTTTAACTTGCTTGTGATGTGCTCTGAGGAAGTCTTTTAATCTCTTTCTTTTTTTAACAAGGAAATGTCTTTTCTTGAATGTTATGAGCCCTGTGTTTTATTAGCATTGTTCAGTGTTTTGTTTGAATGCACTTTAGATCCATTGTCATCTCTTTTACCCTAACAAAAAGAATATGGTAAGACGGGCAATTACATAGGTGTTTAATTTGTTCTTCCCATTACATTGTGACGTTAGCCTCTTAACATGTACTGCCCAAGTTTCCTCCTTGATCTGATCTGTCTTATGTTTCATGTCTTCTGCTTAGAAAAGACTTAGGCATTTAAAGTTATTTCCATTGATTCAGTTTAACCTCAGCATTCAAGCTCACAGCCTTCAGTTATCTTCTTCCTTGGAACACATTAAGAACTTTATGAGTCCAGATGTTATTTTTATATGACTGAACAGATTTTCATAAGATGAAGTAAACTTTAATGTGATTTTTAGTTGAAATATATAATTTGATGTCACTCATGTGTTTTGATATGGCTGCTTCTTTGACTTGAAAGCCATGCTAGGCTCTTCTGCTCAGGATTGGTGATAGATTTAAGGGTAAGCAGAATAGCAAGCTTAAATATGAAAGATGGCATGTTCTGTATCAGTTGCTGGTGACATTTTGTTGGTGGGTTGTTTTAAACACAAAGTGATTTTCCATGTGAACAACAAGTATGGTTAGAATTAGAAGTGTTACACTAATTAATAAAAGCAGTGTAACTGTTAGGACAATGAATATATAGTTGCTTTTTTTCTCCCTGAGGCATCCCTTTTGCTTTTTGGTTAGTATATTATGTTCTTAAGACTGCTTATAGATTTTAGAGACACACCAGATGTAAATGCTACACGTAAGTACACAAATTCATAACTTTGCAATGTTTGGGAGGGGTTTTTATCTTTGGGTAATAAATATGTAATGTCTATTGTTCTAGGGAGCTAGTGATTCATGAATCAATATGAAGCATTTAAAATGATACTTATGGAATTTAATCACATGCAGTGTTTTCTAGTTTTACAAAGAAAGTAGAGTTTCTGCCCCCTCATTTGACATAACTCTTCTGTCATTCATTAGATTGATGGAAAAATCTTTTTCACGTTTGACTTATCTGTGTTTTTGTTATATTGGACTTTTTGCAGTCATGTGGACCAGAATTTTTTGACATCTTCAGGGATTTTGGCCTATTTATTTTTAATAATGTATTGCCTTTCAAACTGATTTTTTTAAATTGCTGTTAAATTGTTTCTTTTGCCTTCTTTGACAAATTGTATTAGCTTTACCTTTTGGCTTCCATTATTACTTGTTAAGTAAAGGCATTTCTAATATGCTTTGGCTTTCTGGATTCCCTTCTGAAAGTTTTTTTTTCTGGTGCTCTTTAATCAAGCAATGTGTTTTCTACTACTTGTATTGATTGGATATTGGTAAAACCTCCCACTATATTTCTGTTGATCTTGAGAGACTTTTCAAGCTACTTTTGCCATGATGGGATTTGATTTCAGTCCATAGGACTCTTCCTAGAAAGTTCCACCTTACTTTCATGATGTGGCACCTCTTCATCACTTTGTCAACATATAAAATTGTGGGCAGCTTCTGAAACTTTTTTCATATATCATCATTTATGTTTAGGAGAGTGGTTCATCAAGGCAGATCTAAATTTTTAAAATTAATTTGTTTTGACATATTGCTTTATCTGTTGGAATATGATGACTCAGAAAATGCTTTTTTTGAAATTCCATTTTATGTTCTGTCTTCAAAGTTATCAGAAACATCAGCATTATTTACCGGCATTATTTAGGTAATACTTATACTTTGTGTTAAGTGTAAATTTTTCAGTGCTTTCAGATTGCGAAACTTAAAAAAAAAACAAACCTTTTTTTTTTTTTTTTTTAATAACACCTAGATTTGTTTTCATAATCCAATCTGGATTTAGGAATGAAGTTATGTCTTCCTTATACAATGTGTTACAGATCAATATAGGGCAATAAGAAGCTGTCTTTTGCTGACAAAAAAACAAAACAAAATAAAGTCTTTGGTTATAACTGAACTGATGTTTCCAGTTTTTTTATGTTGGGGTGTTTAATCACATAAAAACATTCATATATTTAATTTTACATTCATTTTAGTTAGCCTGGTTTTAAGTCAAGGCTGTTTGCACCAAAGCAATTTCAGCAGGTGTGGTACTGGTGTTTTATGATTTGTTCTGATGTGTCTTGCCTTCTTGTGGCACCTTGAAAGGAAGGAGCACAATTTCATCTGCTGTTTTTAGTGTTGAGCTTGATCAACATGATAGTTTTGAGTAAGACCATTTTGCAATTTTGTGTTACCCCATCTATTTTTTGTATTTATAAGAACAGTTTGATCATGTTATTTGGAGTATTAACCTGATTAATTGTATCACCACAGTCAAATTGTTTAGTGTTTTAGTCTTCCAATTATGCCTTTACAACTACCATAACAATCTCAGAACACACAAAATCCTTATTTCTTATCACCTTGGATGAAACTCCCTTACTTTGCTATTTCTTTCCTTCATATTCCCCTGTTCCCAAGGGCTTTGAGCAGATTGTTATTGTAGCTATATAAAAATTTTATTAAGCACTATATGCAGGCACTGTGCTAAGCACTGGGAACACAAATAGAAAACAACCCGTTCCTTGCCCCCAGGAAACTTACATTCTAATGGAGGAAGACAAAACATAAAGAGGGGCTCCAACAAAATGAAGCAAAATATCACCTGTATATTATGGTATAAACTGCGTTTAAACAGGCTTTCTTGGGTGAGCAAATCTGTGACGTCATGATGAACAGGAAATGTCATAGAAACAACTTGCAATATTGTGTGGATTGATAGTGAGTCTGTAACTCAGTCTTTTTTTTTTTTTTAATTCAATTTTGTTTTCAGTTCCAAATTTTCTTCCTCTCTCCTTCTACTTCTCCACCTATTGAGAAAAAAAAACAAAACAAAATAAAGTCTTTGGTTATAACTGAACTGATGTTTCCAGTTTTTTTATGTTGGGGTGTTTAATCACATAAAAACATTCATATATTTAATTTTACATTCATTTTAGTTAGCCTGGTTTTAAGTCAAGGCTGTTTGCACCAAAGCAATTTCAGCAGGTGTGGTACTGGTGTTTTATGATTTGTTCTGATGTGTCTTGCCTTCTTGTGGCACCTTGAAAGGAAGGAGCACAATTTCATCTGCTGTTTTTAGTGTTGAGCTTGATCAACATGATAGTTTTGAGTAAGACCATTTTGCAATTTTGTGTTACCCCATCTATTTTTTGTATTTATAAGAACAGTTTGATCATGTTATTTGGAGTATTAACCTGATTAATTGTATCACCACAGTCAAATTGTTTAGTGTTTTAGTCTTCCAATTATGCCTTTACAACTACCATAACAATCTCAGAACACACAAAATCCTTATTTCTTATCACCTTGGATGAAACTCCCTTACTTTGCTATTTCTTTCCTTCATATTCCCCTGTTCCCAAGGGCTTTGAGCAGATTGTTATTGTAGCTATATAAAAATTTTATTAAGCACTATATGCAGGCACTGTGCTAAGCACTGGGAACACAAATAGAAAACAACCCGTTCCTTGCCCCCAGGAAACTTACATTCTAATGGAGGAAGACAAAACATAAAGAGGGGCTCCAACAAAATGAAGCAAAATATCACCTGTATATTATGGTATAAACTGCGTTTAAACAGGCTTTCTTGGGTGAGCAAATCTGTGACGTCATGATGAACAGGAAATGTCATAGAAACAACTTGCAATATTGTGTGGATTGATAGTGAGTCTGTAACTCAGTCTTTTTTTTTTTTTTAATTCAATTTTGTTTTCAGTTCCAAATTTTCTTCCTCTCTCCTTCTACTTCTCCACCTATTGAGAAAAAAAAAGAAAACAAAATCCATTACAGATATATATAGTCACATGAAACAAGTTTCCATATTAGTCCATCTCCTCAGGAAGAAAGAACAAAAGATGCGCTTCAGATTGTACTTCAGTTTTGCCAGATAGAAATCTGAAAGGGAAGAGATGTTTCATCCTGAGTCTAATGCAATTGAGATTGTTGACTGTGCTTATGAATTACTCAGTCTTTCAGGGTTTATAATCTATAAAATTTTCTGTTAGTTTAGAAATTGTTCTCCTAATTCTTTTTTACTTCACTTAACATCCATTACAAGTCTTCCCAGGTTTTTGGGAACCATTCTCTCCATTTCTCAAAGCACAGCAATATTCCATTACCTTCTTGTATTGTAACTTGTTTAGCCATTCCCTACTTATAGGCATCCCTTTCATTTTCAAGTTCTTTGCCATCACAAAAACAACTGGTCTAAATATATTTGTACTTAGGAATCTTTTTCCTTCTTGGTCTCTTTGGGTATAACCCTAGATACAGTTTTGCTGGGTCGAAGGATATGCACAATTTAGTTTTTTTTTTTTTTTTTTTTTTTTGGGGGGGGGGGGTAGAGTTCCCAAATTGCTTTCCAGAATAATTGAACCAATTAACAGCATTACTAGCAATACATTCCCATGGCCTTTGCTTTTTCTTTCCTGTTAATTTACCTCTTCTTGTCATCTTAGGCAATCTGATAGGTATGAGATGGTACCTTAGAGTTATTTCAATTTACATTTCTCTAATTATTAGTGATTTTGAGTATTTTTTTTTCATGTGGCTATTGATAGCCCTCTGAAAATTTAAAGCCCTATTTATATCTTTGATCATTTATTAAATGGGAAATGGCAGTTTTAGGGGTTGCTTAGGATGCTACAAAATTTAGTGAATTGTCCATGGTGATACAACTAGATTGTTAGATATAGGACTTAAATCTTGGTTTTCTTGGGACTTATTCAATTAAAAGCTAATCCTCTAGAGTTCCAGTAGGCTGTATTGCCTTTCAAAAGTAAGTGATCATGGCTATTTAATTTTATAATTTAAACACTGATTTTAACAATGTAATTTTGTGTTTTTAGTACTTGAAGAATGTTAGTTACTTTATGGTTACTCCTTTCATGATGTGGCTCAGTAGTTTTTTTTTTTTTTAATTTAAATTTTATTTTATTTAATAATAACTTTGTATTGACAGAATCCATGCCAGGGTAATTTTTTACAACATTATCCCTTGCACTCGCTTATGTTTCGTTTTTTCCCCTCCCTCCCTCCACCTTCTCACCCCCAAGATGGCAAGCAGTCCTATATATGTTAAATATGTTGCAGTATATCCTAGATACAATACATATTTGCAGAACCGAACAGTTCTCCTGTTGCACAGGGAGAATTGGATTCAGAAGGTAAAAATAACTCGGGAAGAAAATCAAAAATGCAAATAGTTCACATTCGTTTCCTAGTGTTCCTTCTCTGGGTGTAGCTGTCTCTGTCCATCATTTATCCATTGAAACTCAGTTAGGTCTCTTTGTCATAGAAATCCACTTCCATCAGAATACATCCTCATACAATATCGTTGTCGAAGTGTATAATGATCTCCTGGTTCTACTCATCTCACTTAGCATCAGTCCATGTAGATCTCTCCAAGCCTCTCTGTATTCATCCTGCTGGTCATTCCTTACAGAGCAATAATATTCCATAACATTCATATACCACAATTTACCAAGCCATTCTCCAATTGATGGGCATCCATTCATTTTCCAGTTTCTAGCCACTACAAACAGGGCTGCTACAAACATTTTGGCACATACAAGTCCCTTTCCCTTCTTTAGTATTTCTTTGGGATATAAGCCCAATAGAAACACTGCTGGATCTAAGGGTATGCACAGTTTGATAACTTTTTGGGCATAATTCCAGATTGCTCTCCAGAATGGTTGGATTCGTTCACAACTCCACCAACAATGCATCAATGTCCCCGTTTTCCCGCATCCCCTCAAACATTCATCATTATTTTTTCCTGTCATCTTAGCCAATCTGACAGGTGTGTAGTGATATCTCAGAGTTGTCTTGATTTGCATTTCTCTGATCAATAGTGATTTGGAACACTCTTTCATGTGAGTGGTAATAGTTTCAATTTCATCCTCTGAAAATTGTCTGTTCATATCCTTTGACCATTTATCAATTGGAGAATGGCTTGATTTTTTATAAATTTGAGTCAGTTCTCTATATATTTTGGAAATGAGGCCTTTATCAGAACCTTTAATTGTAAAGATGTTTTCCCAGTTTGTTGCTTCCCTACTAATCTTGTTTGCATTCGTTCTGTTTGTACAAAGGCTTTTTAATTTGATATAATCAAAATTTTCTATTTTGTGATTGGTAATGGTCTCTAGTTCATCTTTGGTCATAAATTTCTTTCTCCTCCACAAGTCTGAGAGATAAACTATCCTATGTTCCTCTAATTTATTTATAATCTCGTTCTTTATGCCTAGGTCATGGACCCATTTTGATCTTATCTTGGTATATGGTGTTAAGTGTGGGTCCTTGCCTAATTTCTGCCATACTAATTTCCAGTTATCCCAGCAGTTTTTATCAAATAATGAAATCTTATCCCAAAAGTTAGAATCTTTGGGTTTGTCAAACACTAGATTGCTATAGTTGACTATTCTGTCTTGTGAACCTAACCTTTTCCACTGATCAACTAATCTATTTCTTAGCCAATACCAAATGGTTTTGGTGACTGCTGCTTTATAATATAATTTTAGATCTGGTACAGCTAGACCACCTTCATTTGATTTTTTTTTTCATTAATTCCCTTGAGATTCTCGACTTTTTATTGTTCCATATGAATTTTGTTGTTATTTTTTCTAAATCATTAAAATATTTTCTTGGAAGTATGATTGGTATAGCACTAAATAAATAGATTAGTTTAGGGAGTATTGTCATCTTTATTATATTCGCTCGGCCTATCCAAGAGCACTTAATATTTTTCCAATTATTTAAGTCTGACTTTTATTTGTGTGGAAACTTTTTTGTAATTTTGCTCAAATAATTCCTGACTTTCCTTTGGTAGGTAGATTCCCAAATATTTTATGCTATCAACAGTTATTTTGAATGGAATTTCTCCTTGTATCTCTTGCTCTTGGATTTTGTTGGTGGTGTATAAAAATGCTGAGGATTTGTGGGGATTTATTTTGTATCCTGCTACTTTGCTAAAATTATAAATTATTTCTAATAGCTTTTTAGTAAAATCTCTGGGGTTCTCTAGGTATACCATCATATCATCTGCAAAGAGTGATAGTTTGGTTTCCTCATTGCCTACTCTAATTCCTTTAATCTCTTTCTCGACTCTTATTGCAGAGGCTAGTGTTTCTAATACAATATTGAATAATAATGGTGATAGTGGGCAACCTTGCTTCACTCCAGATCTTGCTGGGAAAGGTTCCAGTTTTTCCCCATTGCATATGATGCTTACTGAAGGTTTTAAATATATGCTCCTGACTATTTTAAGGAAAAGTCCTTTTATTCCTATGCTCTCAAGTGTTTTTATTAGGAATGGATGTTGGATTTTATCAAATGCTTTTTCTGCATCTATTGAGATGATCATATGGTTTTTGTTTGGTTGGTTATTGATATAGTCAATTATGTTAATAGTTTTCCTAATATTGAACCAGCCCTGCATTCCTGGTATAAATCCTACTTGGTCATAGTGTATTATCCTGGGGATGATTTTCTGTAGTCTTTTTGCTAATATTTTATTTAAGATTTTAGCATCAATATTCATTAGGGAGATTGGTCTATAATTTTCTTTCTCTGTTTTCAGCCTACCTGGTTTAGGTATCAGTACCATGTCTGTGTCATAAAAGGAGTTTGGTAGGATTCCTTCAATCCCTACTTTTTCAAATAGTTTATTTAGCATTGGAGTTAATTGATCTTTAAATGTTTGATGGAATTCAGATGTAAATCCATCTGGTCCTGGGGATTTTTTCTTAGGGAGTTGATTGATAGTTTGTTCTATTTCTTTTTCTGAGATGGGAGTGTTTAGGATATTTACTTCCTCCTCTGTTAGTTTAGGCAAGCTATATTTTTGGAGGTATTCTTCTATTTCATTTAAGTTGTCGAATTTATTGGCGTAAAGTTGGGCAAAGTAGCTCCTAATTATTGCTCTAATTTCCTCTTCGTTAGTGGCGAGTTCTCCCTTTTCATTTTTAAGATTAACAATTTGATTTTCCTCTTTCCTTTTTTTAATCAGATTTACTAAGGGTTTGTCTATTTTGTTGGTTTTTTCATAGAACCAACTCTTAGTTTTATTAATTAATTCAATAGTTTTTTACTTTCAATTTTATTGATCTCTCCTTTTATTTTTAGAATTTCAAGTTTAGTGTTTGACTGGGGGTTTCTAATTTGTTCCTTTTCTAGCATTTTTAGTTGCAAGCCCAATTCATTGACCTCTTTCTCTATTTTATACAAATAGGCCTCTAGAGATATGAGATTTCCCCTTATTACCGCTTTGGCTGCATCTCATACATTTTGGTATGATGTCTCATTGTCAGTAGTTTTGAGACATACATTTGAAAAATGTATCCCTCTGGTGATAACCTTATAGTTTTTATTTTGGAGATTTTGGAGCTTTTTGACTACTACTGTCTAGTTAAGACCACATGGGATAAATTTAAGTGGTTTGATCAAGGTCATCTTATGCATTGTGAAAGCTGGGTTTCAAACTGAGTATTCTGACAAATAGTCTGTGACAATCATGCTAGCACTCAGGATACCCAGAATCAGCTGGAGTCAGGATAAGCAAAAGTCCTTAGTCTTTATTCTTGGTCTTTAGACGGAGGAGGGAATTGGATGGAAGCAGAATCTCCACAACCTCCTTCTTCCTTGTCTACCGCCAAAGTGACTCTGGCTAGTGTTACTCCACCCCTGGTCCCTCCTACAATCCTCTGTATATACCAATCATCGAGTCAGCACAGGATAGTAGGAAGGGCCATTTTCCAAGCATATGCCCATAGAGTACTTCCAGTCTGTAGTTAGCCTCAAGTGCTCGGCTGTCCTGACTTTAGTGCATTGACTCAAGAGTTTCAGCCCATTACATCTCCTGCTTTCTTTTGTTTTAGAACACAGGTGGTCACGCCATCCCTGACTTCTCAGGGAGGTGAGAGCCCCCAAAAGGAGGTGATCACGCCCTCCCTGATTTCTCAGGAAAGGAGGTGAAAACACCGAAGAGGAGGTGATCACCCCCCCACCCCCCACCCCCGACTTCTCAGGAAGGGAGGTGAAAGCACTAAAAAGGAGATGATCACTCCCTCCCTGACATCTTAGGAAAGGAGATGCAAAGCACCAAAGGGAAGTGGGGGTTGCTAGCAGTTTTCTGGGCTGAAGGCTCTTATTAGAAACAGGTATGCACAAACCCATCAGCATGGGAAGTATTACACAAGCACATAGCAATAACACAGAGGTATTAGTGATGACTCTCCCCACAGCCAGTGCAGGCTCAGTGTGGTGTAACAAACATGAATTGTACATGCAAGTAGTGATATAACAAACAATATAAATCAATATGGTATTGTAAGAGATTTCCAGAAGTCCTAGAAGGGAGGGTATGTAAACAACAGTCACACATATGCCTTCTTCAGCAGCCAAGAGATAGTCTAAAACCAGTCTATTGTCCATTGCTTCATGTGTCAGGGAATCCAATGATCCCCATAAGTTTTTGAAGTCCTGCAGCAGTCTTTTTTTTTTTTTTTTAAATAACTTTTTATTGACAGAACCCATGCCAGGATAATTTTTTATAACATTATCCTTTGCACTCCTGTTCCGATTATTCCCCTTCCTCCCTCCACCCGCTCCCCCAGATGGCAAGCAGTCCTATATATGTTAAACATGTTGCAGTATATCCTAGATATAATATATGTGTGCAGAACCGAACAGTTCTCTTGCTGCAACACTCTTTTTATGTGTCAGGGAATCCAATGATTCCAGCAGATTTTGAAGTCCTGCAATAGTCTTATCATTTCTCAGAAAATCCAATGATTCCTGAGGTTTTGAAGTCTTACAGCAGTCTTATCATGTCTCAGAAGATCCAGTGATTCCTGAGGGTTTTGAAGTCTAACCATTTTTGATGTCCATAAGTCAAACACCGTAACTGCCATGTTCATTCAGTGGTGGGCACAGTCAGTGATGGAGCCACCCGATGTTTCTGGGTCTTCTCCTTTGTTTCAAGGATCTGCTCTGTCTCTCTCTGATGGACAAGGTGAATATGGCTTATTGGCACCCATCTGATTCCTTCTCCATCTGTGAAGATACAAGCAAACTCTCTCCCCCAAGCAGTTAACCTATCTGGTCCCTTTCATTCATCACTTTCTGGGTCTCTCCACATTACCTGGTAATTATCTAAAGATAGTGGAGCTGCTCACACTGGACACTGCCCTTCCAGTGAGTTATAAACCTGTCTGCCAGAACCAGTGTCAACTCAAGAGTTTCAGCCCTTTACAGTAGTCTAAGATTCTAGTCATCTTATCATGATCTTGAATGTCAGCATAGATAATAATTTTACTAGCTGACTATTTTATTAAGGAGTATCTTTCTTTGTTTTAGTATCCAGATCCACCTGTTAACTAGAGTTCAATATGAAAAGGAAATTAAAAATCCTCACTATTTGGTTGTTCATAATTATTTGTTTTGAGAAAAATTGTACATTCATAATTTTCTGGTTTAAGTTATTTAAATTTCACTTACTTTTTCTACTACTTCTTTCCCCCAGAATATGCCAGCTGAGTAAATTCAGCAAGATTAAGGTATCTTGACATAACATAACTTTGTAATGATGTGTTTGAATAGACTATATATATATATATATATATATATATATATATATATATATATATATATATATATATATATATATATATATAATATGTTTTTTAGAGAGATAAACATAGATGGTAGACAGAGAGCCTGCCTCCCAAATCTGAAGAAGTATATTCAAATCCCTCCTATGACAGAGATATTCTAGGGAAATTGTGATTTAACCTCCAGGATCATGAGGTAATCTCAAAGAATATAAAATATGTAAAAGTGACAGACATACTTTCTTTGAGGAGGTTTCCTCAACAGGTGAAGTCAGACCCAGAAATAAAAAGATTTGTCTTGAATTTTATCCATTCGTATTTTCCTGTCATTTCTTGGATTTTGGAATTTCTATATATTGGAAATTCTTTGTGCTTGAAAATATATGTGGATAAGTAGTAAAATTCTTATCAAGTATATACTTCTATTATCTAAGACAAAATCCTAGGAAAATCTTAGGACAAATTAGGAGTTAGTTTCTATCTTAGTCTTTAATAGCCTCTTTTTGTGATTCATATTGCTCTTAGAGATTTTTTTTAAGTGAAAGTTTATCTTGTCTGGCTAGAAAAACATGTTACCCAATTCACACAGTTATTTCGTCACAAACATATTTTACTGAACAAGAATTAATCTAAAAATCATTTTAAGTAAAACTATCAAACATTCAGGATTTGCCCTAGATCCAATTTTGTGAGTGATACCCTAATCCTATTAATCGCCATTCTCTAATCTTAAATTTAGTTTATGTAAATTAGTTTTAATTTTCCTTAATTATTTATAATCCAATAAATTACTTTCTAAAAGATTTTTTCTCTTTTGGGATAGATTTGAGATTTCATAATCATAATTATCAACCCTATCTAATGTACAATAGGAACAGCTGGGTAGTACAATGGATAGAGCCCTGAGCTTAGAATTAGGAAGACTCCTCTTCCTTAGTTCAAATCCGGCCTCAGACACTTATGGGGAAAGTCACTTAACCCTGTTGGCCTCAGTTTCTTCAAAGTGCAAAATGAGAAGGAAATGGCAAATCACTCCAGTGGTATCTTTGCTAAGAAAACTCCAAAGTGTTGTCACGAAGCATTGGACATGACTGAAATGACAACTATGTACAATGCAAGAAGTACATTTCTATCCCTATTAAACATTGGTTTTTCTGTTTTTAACCTTCAAGGGATGGGGGTAGGATTTAGGAAGGAATTTCTTTAGTTGAATTTTGTCAGATAAGTGACATATCAGGATCATTGAAGATTCCACAAAAAATGTGACATATCCATGTTTTGTTCTGTTAGGACATCAAATGGGAATTATATGTTCATGAGAAAAAGGAGAGCCACTACAGATATCAGGTCAAGAAGGCATTATCTATAGATTATCTATAGACAGAGATGTTTTCCAGGTTTTCCTGTTGCCTGTTGACAGTGGACTGACTGCAGCAGAATTACTCCAAGGATTTTGGTCTGGCCTTCCACTGAGGGAAAGACCAAGTGCATGAAATCAAGGCAACAAATCAATAATGTCTTGTTAATCTATCACTATGTTCAGGGCACAGTATCAAAATGATTCCACTGGGAGCTCCCATTTTAACAAGAGAAACAACATATCAATAACTATGTACATGATATAGGATAAATTGGAGCCTGTATTGGAGGAGGAAAATAGCACTGAGGGAGTTTGGAAAAAGGCTTTTTGTAGAAGGCAGGATCTTGGCTCAGACTTGGAAGAAGTCAAGGAAACAGGGAGCGAAGAGGACGAAGATACTGGGAAGCAGCAGGAAGGAACATCTGTGTCACAAAGAGCAAGAAAGTGAGTGCCTCACAAAGAGAAAAGTGTGAGAAGACCATAAATATAGGATGGGCTAGAAAGGACTTTAAAAGTCAGAGGATTTTATATTTGATCCTGAAGATGACAGGGAACAACTGGAGTTTTTTTGAGTTAGGAGAAGATAGGGATGATGTGATCAGATATGTGCTTTTGGAAGATCCCTTTGTTAAATGAGCAGAAATTGGACTTGGGGGTGGAGGTAGGGGTGGAAAAAGACTTGAAGTAGGAAGACAAGTCAGAAGGCTTGTGCCGTAGGAACATGACAGGAACAGGACAGGACATTTAGGACACTCAATTAAAAAATGGAGTTAAAAAAGAGAGTGATGAGGATTGAATTAGATACAGGGGAGCTAGAATAAACAGATTTGAAGTTGGAACAGGGAAATGAGGATAAAAAGTTGAAGATGATTTCTGTAATGTCTGGGCTAGCTTTCTGGAGGTCCTTCTGAAGGGCCTTGGTCTTTAAATGGAGAAATGATGAAGACAGGAGAGCCATCAGGAGGATGGTCAAAAATGGAATATCTCATTTCCAGTCCTTCTCAGCTCTTATATACCTTAGTATAATTACATCATTATAGCATACTGAATATGTGTGAACTAGAGAACCATTAGTCCTAAGTATATATGTGAATTAGAGAACCATCATCTCATCAATTCCACTGAGTTAACACCTTGTTTCAAGTATATTTCTCCAGAATTCTGGCTTTCTACAATTTCTAGGTAACTTGGCTGACTGTGGTTGCCCTCAATGGAAATAGGGGATATTAGGAGGAGAATGAGTGAATTCTATTTTCAAAATGTTTGAGTTTTAATTCTCTGTGGAACATTTCTGTGGAAATGACTAACAGATAAATGAAGTGATAATAATTGACATTTATAAGATTTCAAGTTTATAAAATATCTTATATACATTATCTCATTTGATCTGTAAGTGGTATCATTCCTATTTTACAGATGGCACTGAGGCTAAAAGATTATTAATTTACTCATGGACATCCAGTCAATTTCAGAACCTGCATATTCAAATTCAAAAACTTCATGTGGAAGCAACTGATGGTGCAGTTGTTAGAGCACTGGACCTAATCAGGGAGTTCAGAGTCCCCAGACACTTACTAACTGTATGACTCTGGGCAAATCACTTAACCGCAATCTCTTTCAATTTCTTCAATTGCTAAGAGGGAATAACAGTAGCACTAGAAGCACTGAGTTCAGTGTCTGGCATGTAGTGGGCATAATTATAAATGCTTATTACCATCCTTTTCTCCCCCCATCCTTGTACTTTTGGTACAACATACTTCATGCTCTGTTGGAATTTTGAAAGTGTGTCACAGACCAGGTACGGGGGAAATGAGAGAGGTATCCACAGGGCTATCCCTTTGGGTCTTGGGAAATGTGTCCTGACAGTTTTGCTTCTGGTTTGTTCCTTCTTTGCTTTGATAAGTGGCATTTATTAATGTCCTTGAGAGTAGGGACCTTCTTGTGTTTGTATCTCTAGCACTTAATACTTTGCCTGGCAGAGGAAGACAAAACAAAGGGAAACAGGAAAATGGGAATGGATGGGGTGATTGGGGGAAGGAAGAGTAAAGAGGGGGGAGGGCAGCCAGTGTAGTATAGTGGTGGAAGAGGCAGAAATAGTTCAAAAGCTGTCAGATTCCAACTCAGAATTCAGAATTATAGTTATTTAAGTTTTAGGTTGGGAGAAAAATGTTACAGGGATTAGTTATCAAGAAAACTAGTCTCAGTTTTATTTTGGGAAAGTATCCCCTTGATATTGTCAGGAAATATATCCTTATATATTGAGAGAAATTGTTACTGTGTTAATATCCATAGATAAAATACTGTTTTGGTGCTGTGGCAGAAAAGATGTGTAATGGTATTAACAAATGTATTTCTGTCAGTAGATTTTCAGTTAGCTTTTGGGTTTTTATATACTCAGTATAATCTAGAAACTTTTAAAATCTCAAGTGGATCAAACTGATTTAAAAATTATTTCCAGGAAACCTAGAAAATAGACATTATCCCTATTATTCCTTCAAAAGATACCAATGTGGTACCATCTTCTTTGCCCATTTGTGGGAATAGACACACAGGACTCCCCAAGAATGTGAAAAATGACAATAACTCTAAGCCGTGCTCTAAACCTTTATTTATTTTTATAATTTGACTCATATTTATTTAACACAAAAAACAAATTAAACAATATACTCCACCCATAAAAAAGTTGCAATTTCTGCTTGAGAGAAATAGTATCCCCACACACTATGGAGTTTTTGCAGTGGCTGGTACAGCTGTATTAGCTGCTTCTAGGATTTCCTTGTAGAAAAATGCAAGATAACAAATGTTCTGATGGGAGAAAATCATGTGACTAGATCAGCCTGGTAGAGGCAAAGAGGAGGCTTTTCTAGAGTGTGTAGTCTGTTGGCAATGAAAGTCATAGCAAAATTTCGTTTTTTATAATACCTTGATATATGAAGGACAGTAAATCACAAAATGGGTTAATATATACTAATTTTACATTTATGACTTACTAAATTTTAAAAATGTTCTTTGTGTACCCATGTAGTGTGCAATTTTTACAGTATGCTAAGAATCTCCCCAAACTCACAATTA
Organism: Antechinus flavipes; assembly: GCF_016432865.1. NCBI lineage: Eukaryota > Metazoa > Chordata > Mammalia > Dasyuromorphia > Dasyuridae > Antechinus > Antechinus flavipes. Next base: position 429,361,247 of record NC_067401.1, on the reverse strand, counting down.
TTGATAGCCAACCCTCAACCAAAACCTTGATATGTAGAGGTATTCTTACACACCTCAGTTTTCTCATGCAAGAGAAATATATTATCTAGCACTTCTGTAACAGGTTTTAAAACTGTCTTTGTTAAGAATTATATTTTCATTCCCTCCAATTATATTACCTTATTGTCATGATCTCTTCCTGTTTAGTGGAGATTTTTTCTTTTGCTTTGAAATAATTAATTTTGGGCCTCGGTAATAGCTATTGTTCCTACTGACTTGCCAACTTCAGAAGCCTGAAAACTGTAGTATTCAAGTAGTAAGTAAAGTAAAAGACCTGCAATTCCAAATCTTTGTGGAGGCATGTTTGCATCATTGGCTTTATTAGAGAACCTTAGGGGATTAGATTCTCTAACAACTAGGTTGCATTGAAGACTTTTTTTTTTTTTTTTTTTAAGGCAAGCAGCATGAGACAGGGAAGAGAGCTTACTTTGGAGTCAGAGCACCCTGGCTCACATCTTGCCTCTAAAGCTGACAACTTATGTGACAAGTCACACTTCTCTTTGATGGGCTTCTGTTACTAGATGATCTCTGAGGTCTCTTAATGTTTAGAGTCCATGAGCCTAAGAAAACTTATCAGGTTCAGTGATTTAATTTTTGTTCAATGAATAGATTTTTTTTTTCCCAATAAAAGTTTTCAAATTCACTTCAAAGAGTTGTCATTCCTGTGTTGGTAATATATTTTTGTTGGAGTTTTATTTCAAAAGTGAATACAGTTTGTAGTGCATCTCATATTTAAAGATTTCTGTTTGAACTCTAGTGGACTAGAAAAAAGACACTGGGAAATTTTCTATTGAACATATACATAGCTCTTGAACCATCTCCTGAAATACCAAGTTTGACTTTATGGCCTTTAGAATTCCAAAAATCCTACTAGTATTATATTTGGTTTAGCAAAGTAGTTAAAAGCACCGTTAAAAATTGTGTTTACTTTTTGTGATATTGAAGTCCTATTAATGGACAATATTATGAACTAAATGATTCTTTGTTATTTATTTAAGATTGTATGAAATTGAGTATGATTACCTTTGGCATTAGAAATTTCATCGCTGCTTCCTGTCTGATTTTTCTACCCTACTTGATAATTTGAATCAAATTCTTTGCTTTTTTAAAAAAGTTTTTTTTAAGGTTTTCTAAAAGAAAATCATACTGTATGGCATTGGGACATTATTTTTGGAAGAATGTTCAAGTTTGTGTTGATAACTTTTATGTATTAAATTTTTGCAAAGTAAGGGTAATCACACCATTTCTGAATTCTTCTGGCTCCTGATTGATGAGCATCTTTCCTAGCTCCCCAAATTCCTTCCTTAAAGAATAAGCTCAGAGATCCAGATCTAAACTTTTCCTCAATTCTGCCACAGCTCTCTGTTTTATATATGGAAAAAGATCCTAGAAGAGTACTTAACTTTTGAGTCAGGATTCCTGAAATGCAGAGATGCAGGAATAAACCAAATTTTCTCACAATTATGGAAGATGTCAGTCCCACAAATTCTTACTAAGGCCTGTGTGTCACAATGTTGCTTTACTACATGAAGACAATTTTATTTTAAATGGGCAGTTATAAAGTATGAAGATTCAGTATGGATTAAACACAACCCTCCCCAAAAGTTTATAAATGTAGATCATACAAACACCTATAAAGTCTTAGCAACAAATTGCTAATTAAATTAACATAATAATTCAAATCTAAATTTTTTTTTAATAGTTAATTTTATTTTCTAAAAGCAAGGCAGAATTTAATAGTGGTGTTTTTTTTTTTTTTTTGTACATAGAATGGGCAGAAGACATGGATGACTAGTTCATAACTTCTGGTTTGGTTTCTGATAATAGGAATGAAAACAATTCTTCTTCTAGAATGTTGCCACCAATATTACTGGGCAGAGAATTGTGTGGCATGTTGCTAAAAGCTATAGAATTTGTCCTGATTTACATGAACATTCACACACACATTTCCATAACTTAATTGGACCTTGGGGTTTAAAAAAATTGACTTGTTTTATAGCAGTACAGGGTTTATTATAATGAATATTTTAAAATAACTTTGGCTAAAGAGCACATGATAGATTTTTCTAAAATAAAATAAAAGGACCATGAAACTTTAACAGATTGGATTTTGAAGAGATTTCATATATTTGAAAAAAATCTTTAAAAAAAAACTAATGCCTATTGATGACTAGTAAAATTTTGTAATGTTAGATTTTCTTCTTTGCCCTCATTCAAAGCTTTTGCTAGAAACAAAGATTTGAACCTCCATATTCTGTATGTCTTATTACCTTTGTTATATCACAGTTCTGTTAAAAATGGGAATAAAAAGACAAAAATAGTAAATAATCCTTTCCTTCAAGGAGTTTAGGCATTAGTCTAGCATTAATCCTTTTCATTCTTTATCTTGCTCATTTTTTTCTTCCAGAGTGAGCCTTTGGATAATTTTTAAAAACAGCATATTTTAGAATTTGATTTAGTTTGCTTTGAAAAAAGGTGTGAGAATTTCCCTCTGGTAATTGTTCCTTGTGCAAATCTTTCTATGTGTATATGTATGTACTGCTTGTTCTTCAAACAATTAAAACAAAAGATCATAGGGAAAACAACTTCTTCATCAACTTAAATTTTTTTTAAATGATTTTGCTGAGTATGTCTTCTGACCTCTCTAACTTAGGTAACACATTAATCTTTTTAGAAGAGGAAAATCTTTAGGGTTAATGTTACAAAAAGTGAAAACGCTGCTTTTGTAAAGTCTGAAAATGACAAGATCATCACGATAATACTTTATCTAGGCTCCTGATTGATGAGCATCTTTCCTAGCTCCCTAAATTCCTTCCTTAAAGAATAAGTTCAGAGATCCATATCTAAGCTTTTCCTCAATTCTGCCACAGCTCTGTGTTTTATGTATGAAAAAGACCCTATAAAGAGTACTTGCTTTTGAGTCAGGATTTCTGAAATGTGGAGATGCAGGAATAAACCAAAATTTCCCACAATTATGAAAGATGTCAGTCCCACAATTTCTTACTAAGGCCTGTGTGTCACAGTATTGCATAATTAATGAAGGACCTCAGAGGGCATTTAATTCAAATTGTATCTTTAAAAAAGATCACCTTCTGTGGGAAAACTGGGACACTGATGCATTGTTGGTGGAGTTGTGAACAGATCCCACTATTCTGGAGAACAATTTGGAACTGTACTCAAAAATTTATCAAACTGTGTATGTCCTTTGGTTCGGCTTATATCCCAAAAAGATATTAAAGAAGGGAAAGGGACTTGTATGTGCAAAAAATGTTTGTGGCAGCCCTTTTTGTGGTGGTAAGAAACTGGAATCTGACTGGATGCCCATCAATTGGAAAATGGTTGAGTAAATTGTGGTATATGAATGTTATGAAATATTATTATTCTGTAAGAAATGACCAGCAGGATGACCAGAGAGGCCTGGAGAGACTTACATGAATTGATGCTAAGTGAAATGAACAGAACCAGGAGATCATTATACACTTCGACAACGATACTATATGAGAGAATCCAAATAAGGAAGTACAGTTGATCAGTAATGAACAAAACCAGCTACATCCAGCTAAAGAACACTGGGTGTGGACCACAATATAGCATTTATACTCTTTTCTGTTATTGTTTGCTTACATTTTTGTTTTTCTTCCCAGGTTATTTTTACCTTCTTCCTAAATCCGATTTTTCTTGTGCAACAAGATAACTATATAAATATGAATATATGTATATATGTGTGTATATACATACATACATATATATAGTGTTTAACATATATTTTAACATGTATGGGACTACCTGCCATCGAGGGGAGGGGGTGGAGGGAAGGAGGGGAAAAGTTGGAACAGAAGTTTTTGCAAAGGTCAGTGTTGAAAAATTCATATGTTTTGTCAATAAAAAGCTATAATAATTAAAAAAAATCATCACCTTCATGTCAGATCTGACAGACATCCTAAAGCATTGACAATGTATTTGTCAAATAGAATTTGACTTCTATTGAAGGGGAAACCTCTGCTTCCTGACTGTCACAGATGAGCTGGAAGGGATCTCAGAGAAAAGTTTTGTCCAGCTTACTTGTTTTATATATGATGAAATGGAATCCTAGAGATTCCATAAGTAATTTAACCAAAGCTTTGTAGGAACCAGTAGCAAAGCCAGAATTCAAATCCAGGATGCAAATTGGACATTATCTCTGTAGAAAAGAGATAAAAGGTGAAAATTTTGGTGATCCATCAATTCTATTCCAATATTAGCCTCAGTTTTTCTCCCAAGTATTCCAAATGTGCCTAGTCATATTTTAAAATGCCTTGCAAATGCGAAGAAATTTTAATGTTTCTTCAATGAAGCAAAATCTTTCTACCACAGAAATTTCATTATACAATCTAATTAGAAATTTTAAAAAGGTTCTTCTTGAATCATCTCATCTAAGAACAGTTGGTAAGAAAAAAAAAACTTTTAAACATCTGTCATTTGATCAGTTAGCAAACACTTGGTGGGCATATAAATGTCAGATACTGTGCTAAGTTTTGAAAAAACATTGCGTATACAAATAAAATGAATAATATAATACTCCCAAAGAACTTATTCTTTAATAGTGGAAAGGGAATTGCTTATTAGATGTTCTCATAATGTGGAATTTTTATCAAGCCATCATAACAAGACTATTAAAAATAAAAATTTTATTGTAGGAAATAAAAATATAGGGATAGATTGATACTGCTGTGGACTTGAAGTGTAAAAGGTAGTCTGCTCCAGGGGAAAGTATTGAACCTGGTTTTACTGAAGATAGACTATTGATTAAGTTGTACCTTAATGTGCTAAACACTGAGAGATTCAAAGAAAAGTAGATGCGGCAGAATCAGCCTTAAAGGAGCTACATTATCTAGTAGAAGTACATGAAGGAAGCCAAGAAGTAGGACAGGGCATGTGATGTAGCTGACTGTATATTGGAAGTACTGTGGGGAGCTGGAACTGAATGAAACCAGGGGGCTTCCAGGGGCCAAGGCCAGTTTTCTGCAAGTCAGTAGAGTTGATGACCCAAACCATCTGGAGAGTGGAGGGCTTTTCTTAATGAATTGAATCACAAGAAGTATTCATAATAATCTAAAAAATTTTAGGAGATTAAACTCTTAGAGAAATGAAATGCCAACCTATTGAAATAAAACTACCAATGTGAATAGTCAAGAAAAAGGCAGTTGATCCTCAATGTAGGCGAGGGGTAAGATAGTGAAAATAGAGAAGGATAATCTAGATGTTGTTTATAGGATGATGGGCACTAAGCTATTGATTACAAACCCATAAAGGGAACTGGAAATCCTTATAATCTTTTGACTCATTTAATAATTTCTGCTGTGTACCTTAATGCTATGGGAAACACAAATGTCTTTTCAAAATAGATTATGTGATATAATGCAGAGAACGTGAATTTGAAAGGCAGTACACCTGGCTTCCAGTCCTGGAGCTGCCCTGTGAGTTGCCCCGTGTGTGACCCCGGGCAACTTGTTTCACTTCTCTGGATTGGATAGGTGACTTTTTAGGGGCTTTTTCAGCTGAGTTTCTAAGAATGAAGCCTTGCTTCTAGGTTGATAAAGGAATATTGGAGGACTTCTGTGAATTGAGATTGGCCAGTATGACTAGAGCCAGTAAACTTAAGACAAATACTGCCTTGTTTAATGGACAATGATGACTCACCTTTATGTATTAGTTGATCATTTACAAAGCACTTTGTTTTCAGGAACCAATAAAGGAAAGGGAATAAACATTTAATAGTGCTTGCTGTGTGCCAGGCACTGTATTAAGTAAACTGATAGGATTCTATAGTCTAGTAGTTATAATTACGGGCTGATAATATAAATAGCTTCCAAAAGATTCAGTTAACCAGTTAATTCTCTCTGTTGCAGTCCAGGTTTATTAGTTATATCTATATAAATCTTGATTTGATTTTATTAAGTATGATTTTGAATTGCTTTATGAACTTTTGTAGTAATGTAACTCTTTATTGAAGCCCTCTTTTATCATCCACACGTGCTATCTTAGGACCTTTTACTTTGTTAAATGTGTAACAATTCTTGAGGCATTGTAGGATGTCATCCAGTACAAAGGATATTTTTGGAGTTTTGATTTGTCACTAGCTAACAGATGAATTGTACACTTTGATCTTCAGGTAGACATTTATTGTTACTTTGTCCATCATCTGGCTTCTAAGTTTAAAATATAGCAGTATTCTCTTTTCTTAGATTTAGATTGAAAAACTACAAGAGAAGATAATTTAAAAGTAACTTCATTCTTTGATCGTTTTGAATTTGTTTTATGACATAAGAAATGAAAAAGAATAGCAAATAGCATAATGATAGTCAAATGATTAGAACTAAATAATAATTGGGAATGTTTTAATGCTATAAATTTTTTAAAAATCTTTTTTTTCCAAGAGTGAAAATTTTTCTCTTAGATTTATGAATTATTCAGCTGAAAGAGTTGAAAATTTAGCGCTGATTGATGCAGATTTAGTTCACACATGGGAAATTGTGTAGGCAAATGAAGCAGAAGTTATATCAAAGGCTGTTTTAAGTCTAAAGGTATTAGAAAAAATAGAATGTTTAGACTTGAAGCAGAATTACTATGTTCAGATTTTCAAAGTGTTGTCTTGAAAAAGTCAGAAATTTCTAGTCTTCCAGTTGCTACTGGCAACTAGAATTTTTATTATATTGTAAATTATAAGAGTAAAATTTCTTTCATGATCATTGGGTGTATCTCTTGATACTTTTGAGTCTATTTTGCCTATAGTTCAGGAAAATTGGTTTCCAGAGTATAGTATAGGACTTAATGGAATTGGCCTGAGTCTAAATTGGTGCTTTCGAAACAATAAGTCATGTTATGTCTTTTTTTTCTTCTCGCCCCCATCCCCACCCCCTTTTGGAAAGTGAGGTAACTTTTGAGTTTTTAAGTAATTCATTTGTTGCTCTATTTTTCATAATATATTCAGTAACATACCTATAAGCACATCTAATACCCACAAGAGGAAAGAAATAGAAATAAAGTCTGAAATATTATTTTTCAGCAAAATAAAACAGCATAGGGCAGAGAAATCACCTATTTAACAGAGTGAAAATTCATTGATCCTTTGGCTTCAATCCCACTTTGATATCTGCCAATTTTTAAATTTATGTTTCTGTTACTTGTATAAAGTTCTTCATTGACTCTTGACAAGTTAATCCCCTCTATTCCTAACTTCTTGTGTCACCTGTACCACATATTTTAGAACAGAACTATAATTTAGAACTTTGTCATATACAGTCTTGTTTGTTTTAAGCCTGTTTAAAACACCATTTGTCAGAACCAAAACTCTGGATAGACCAGGACCAAGTTCAATCTTAGGGGTATGACTTGCTTTCCATCTAGAATCTTCTCTTATTTCTGGCTCTCATCTAGATGTGTAATCCCCTTGTAGGTACCAGGACAACAATTCATTCAATATTAGGCAGGTTTATTATGTATATTCAAGAATACATTAGGAACTGATACCAGGTTATTGACAGCTGAGAAAATTTGCCCTGCCTTTGTTTTGAGGTGCTCTATCATGCAGAAAAAGCCATTAGGACTGCTAGATCTTCCTCCTTCCAGAACTTCCTGGTCCATTGGCTTCACCATCACTGTCTCACTGAAGGTTTGCTATTGTGACTTGTGTGTCTTATATCCTTCCTGAATACTGTGTGACTTTGGGCAAGACACCTCACTTTTCATAGCCCTCAGTTATCTCATCTGTCAAATAAGGGACCTGAATTAAGTAATCTCTAAAACTGGAAATTCTATCTTGGAATGGAAAGGAAAGCCCAAAAAAACAGATACTAGGTGGATTATCAGGCACTCGGTCAACTCAGGATGAACAAAGAAATACAACACTAAATTCTAACACAGTTGTCTTAAGTCTGATATGAAATGGGCATAATACTGTTCTTTTCTAAAATTCTAATCTTGAAGATTTATAATGATGTGGAGGTGACCCTGGATTCCTGAAACTATGCCAGCAGAGTTCAAGCTTTCTCTTACTCTGTCAACCTGGAAAGTACAGTCTTAGGTAGTACATCTGTCTTTGAAGGATTAGCTTAGCTCAGTTTGAAGAGATACATTACTAGAAAGTTGTCTATCAATTTCTTTTTTAATGTGTTTCGTTTCGTTTCTTTTCTTTTCTTTTCTTTTTTTTTAACAAAACAATGCACAAAGATTACTAAAATGAAGAAATACATTCCAGGCTTGGGTGATAGTCTTTGGAGTGTCATGTGCAGAAATAGACATTTTGGTTAGAATGCAGGGGGGAAGTTAAATTAAATCAGTGTGAAAAGATAGATTGGAACTAAATTGTGAGGATCATCAAATGCCACAGGTTTTTGCATTTTATCTTAGAGGCATTAGGAGCCATTGAAGCTTGAGCAAGGGGAGGTCATGGTCAGAATTCTTCTTTTATTAATTTTCTTAATGTAAGAATTTTTGATATATACATATACATATGCATATATGATTTTGGGATTATATTTGGATAGCAGATGATAAGAAAAGGAATACAATAATTAAAAACATTTTCATATGGCTATTGATTATTGCTAGTATACACTAGATTCTTGTAACAAATTAATACAAGTCTGATACTTCAGAATACTGTGATTTCATCAGTTTTTTTATAAACCTTAAAAGTTCCATACAGAGTTGAATATGATAAAGACAGAGGGGTTAGACCAGATATTTTGGGAGCGAGGGAAAGCTTAGAGAAGTGGCAGTTATACTGAGCCTTGTAGAAAGAAAAGAATTTCAATAGACAAGAGAGAAGGAGGAGTGTGTTCTAGACTTAAGTAGCATTTGATACTGGAAGTGTTTTACTTGCTTGCTGTTATTAGCAGAACTGCTTCTATTTATATTTATTTATTAGTGATAGTAAATTCCCAGCTGCCTCTTCCTAATTATTCTTCTTTTTAACTACCACTACCTGCCTGCCTTAGCTCTTTTCCTTCTAATTATGCATGTCTCTTCCACTATATCCTCTGGTGCTCCTATTCCATAAAACCAATTTCTCTTCATCTTAGAATATTTTTCCCATTTTCCTTCAGTTTTCCAGAACTCATGGAAATTTGATTCTGTACTCGTGGTTCCTCTTACACTCTTAGTTGTACTACAATACATGGGTTCTAGAGGGGAAGTCTAAATACTTCATTTTGCCCCTTGCTACTTCTAAAATCTCTTTCTGAGGGAAATTACATGCGACGATGATGCAAAGGAAACCTATCGTATATGAGGGAACTTAGAGAGGGGGAGGAACATTGTGTGAATCCTACTCTCATCAGAGTTGGCTCAAAGAGGAAATAATTGACATTTGTTTTACAGAGATTCTTCTCTCACTTCATTAAAAAGTGGAAGAGGAAAAGGGAGAAGGAAAAAGAGTAATAAGGGAAGGGTACAAGAAAGGGGAAGGGATTCAAAGGGAGGAGAGAGGGATACTAAAGAGGGAGAGCTGCGTGACGTAAGTGGGAACAATAAGTTTAATACTAGAGAAGAAGGGAAGGAGGGCAAAAATAAAATCTCTTTCTATTATGATTCAGCTACCTCCCCTTTGAGGTTTGGTTTATATAAATTTTATCACTTTGTATAAATCCAGGTGGACCCTCAGTCATTCTCTATCTTTTCCCAAGTAATTAGAATTCTTTGACACTCCCCTTTCTTCCCTTGTATATATTCTGGTCTTCAGCATAACAGTTGATATGTTTGGGTGTAAACACCCAATTCTGCTATTTTCTTAAGTCTTTTCATCTCTAGTCTTACTCTTACACTTACATAAGCTATACACAGGAATGATCACGCACTTCATCTTGTAAACTACATATTGTAGGATTCTGACATTTAATCTACTTTGCTATCCATTTCTGTTTTATGGGAGAGTTCATCCCATTCACATTCACAGTTAAAATTACTATTTTCTGCCATCTTATTTTCCCCAGATTATACTTTTTTCTTTCCTTTCCTCCTTTCCTCACCAGTGTTTTGTTTCTGATTACCACCTCCCTCAATTTATCCTCCCTTTTTACAGTCCCTACCTCTTTCTTTTCTCTTTCCCCTTCTATTTCTGTTCTCCCTTCAATTAGCCTCCCTTTTTCCTTCCCCTTTCTCCTCCTACTTCCCTACAGGGTGAGACAAATTTCTATGTCAAACTAACTATGTTTGATATTCTCTCATTTGAGCCAAGTCTGATGAGATTAAGGTTCACACAATGCTCATCCCCTTCCTTTCTTTCCCTCAACTGTAATAGGCCTTTGCATCATGTGATGCAATTTATCCCATTTTACCTCCCCTTTATTTTTCTTCCAGTATCCCTTTTCCAACACTAGTTCCTTTTTTATATCATCACAGTAAAGTCAAAATAACCCCTAACAAAGTTACACTTCTCAAGAGCTAAACCTATCATCTTCCCATATAGGGATGCAAACATTTTAACTTTTAAAAGCATAATTTTTATTCTCCAGTTGACAAATGTTGATCAAAGGATATGAACAGACAATATTCAGATGAAGAAATTGAAACCATAGCTAGTCATATGAAAAGGTGCTCTAAATCACTAGTGATCAGAAAAATGTTAATCCAAACAACTCTTGAGGTACTACTGCATACCTCTCAGATTGGCTAAGACGATAGGAAAAGATAATGACAAATGTTGGAGAGCATGGGGGAAAACTGGGACACTAACATATTGTTGATGGAGTTGTAAACTGATCTAACCACTCTAGAGAGCAATTTGGAACTATATTCAAAAGGTTATCAAACTGTGCATACTCTTTAATCCAGCAGTGTTTCTACAGGGCTTATATATCCCAAAGAGATCTTAAAGGAGGGAAAGGAACCCACATGTGCAAAAATGTGGCGGCCCTTTTTGTAGTGGCAAGAAACTCAAAAGTGGATGGATGCCCATCAGTTGGAGAATGGCTGAGCAAATTATGGTATATGAATGTTATGGGATATTATTCATCTATAAGCAACAATCAGCAGGATGATTTCAGAGGGGCCTGGAGAGATTTATATGAATTAATGCTAAGTGAAATGAGCAGAAACAGGAGATCACTGCATACAGCAACAGTAAGACTATATGATGATCAATTTTGATAGATATGGCTTTTTTCAACGATGAGACAATTCAGGTCCGTTCCAATGATATTGTGATGATGAGAGCCTCGACATCCAGAGAGAGGCTTGTGGGAACCAAGTATGGATCACAAACATAGCATTTTCACTTCTTTTGTTGTTTGCGGGAATTTTATTTTCTTTCTCATTTTTTTCCCTTATTGATCTGATTTTTCTTGGGCAGCAAGATAATTGTATAAATATGTATGCTTATATTGGATTTATACATTTTGACCATGTTTAACACATATTGTATTACTTGCCATCTGGGAGAGGGAGAAATTGGAACACAAGGTTTTGCAAGAGTCTTTTATGAAAAATTATCCTTGCAGATGTTTTGAAAAGAAAAAAGCTTCAACAACAACAAAAGCATATTTTTTCCCCTTTTTATCTTTTTATGTTTCTCTGGAGTTCTGTATTTGAAGATCATATTTTCTCTTCAGCTCTGGTCTTTTCATCAAAAGTAAATAAAAATCCCCTATTACATTGAATGTCCATATTTTTCCCTGAATGATAATGCTTAATTTTTCTGGGTAGTTGATTTTTGGCTGTAGTCTATGTTCCTTTGTCCTTTGGGTTATTATATTCCAAGGTCTTCATTCTTTTAAAGAATGTGCTCGGTCCTGGGTAATCCTCATTGTGACTCCTTGGTATTTAAATTGTTTCTTTTTGGCTGCTTGCAGCATTTTCTCCTTGATATAATAATTCTGGAATTTAGCTGCAATATTCCTTGGAATTTTCATTTTGGAATCTCTTTCAGGAAATAATCCATTAATTCTTTTAATGGCTATTTTACCCTCTGGTTCTAGGACATGAGGGCAGTTTTTCTTGAAAGATGTTGTCAAAACTCTTTTTTTTCATTATAGTTTTCTCTTGGATCTATTTTCCAGGTCAGTTGTTTTTCCAATGAAGTATTTTTCATGTTTTTGGTTTTGTTTGACTGATTTTTGATGTCTCATTGAGTCCTTTCATTTGTTTCAATTCTGATTTTTAGTGAATTATTTTTTTCAGTTAGCTTTTTTACCTTTTTGTGTCTGGTCAGTTGAATTTTTAAATGAGTTGTTTTGTTCATTGGATTTTTTTTTTTTCATTTTACCAATTCTGATTTTTAGGGAGTTGTTCTCTTTTTCCCTTTCACCAATTCTGTTTTTCAAGAAGTTGTTTTCTTTTTTCCATTTCACTAAATCTTTTTTAAGTAGTAATATTCTGAAGATAATTTCTGTATTTCCTTTTCCAAACTTTCCTGCAAAGCTCTCATTTCCTTTCTCCATTTTTCTTCTAACTCTTTTTTAAGATCCTTTTTGAATTCTTCCAACAGAGTCTTTAGAATTGGAGAGCAATTTATATCATCTTTTGAAGCTTCATCTTGAGATGTTTTGCCTTTAGTGTCCTCAGTGTTTGGGGTCTGTTCTTCCCTGTCTTCATAAACGCTATATATAGTTAGAGCTCTATTTGCGCTTTTTGCTCTTTTTTTAAAGGTTGAAGTCTACCCTTTGGACAAAGGGAAGATTGTCCCAAGCTTTTTATACAGGGGACAGTGGCTCATGCTGCTTTGGAGCCTGTGCTGTTAGCTTCCTGCCCATGTTGGATAGTTGTGGCCAAGTCCTGCTTGCTATGCCGGGGTTCACGGGTTCACTATTTGCCTTCTGTCATTGCGTTGGGGATCTCACAGCTAGTCTACTGATCTACTGACTTTGCAACTAGGACAAAGTAGCCAATGCTGCTGTATTTTGGCTAAGAGTCTTCCATTAGGTTTCCCTGGCACACAAGGACCTCTCCACCCTGGGTCTCCCTGTTGTTGTGTCTATGTTAGAACTTGGACTAACATAGACACAACAACAGGGAGACCCAGGGTGGAGAACTTGGACAGTTCCCCCTTGTTTGATTGAAACAGACCTTTCCTGAAATTCTTCCAAAATGTCTTATGCAGGAAATTTGTTACATTCTAATATTTGTGGCTTCTGTCACTCCAAAACTAGTTCAGAGACTTGATCTGATTTTGATTCTGAGGGAAGCCAGGAAGATCTCAGACAAAGGCCTATTCTGTTCTGCACCATCTTGGCTCCCTCATTTTGCCATCATCCACAAGAGTTCTACTTCCAAGATTGAGAACTACCACATCCCTCTTGAATTAGAAACTTGGGTTCATGTTCTGCTTCTCTGTGACCAAGAACAAGTTATGGAACCTCTCTGGGCCTCAGTTTCCTCATGGGTAAAATGAGAAGGCCAGATAAGGTGGCCCTTGGAGTCCCTGCCAGCTCTTATCGGTGATCTAATAAATTCTGAAATCATTTTCTCCAGTTATAAACTCTTATTATTCTATCTCTCCTTATACCTCATTCCTCTTATAACCTCAAATCCCTCCACTCATCAATATTCTCTAGGCTATCACTTGTATTTAGACAACACTTTGCTTTATTCCTAACTCCTACCCTTTAGTAACCAATTGACTCTAAAAATTTCAGTGGCATTTTATTTTTCCAATTAAATATAAAGCTAGTTCATTTTTGTAAGATTTTGTGTTCCGATTTTTTTTCCTCCTTCCCTTCCTTACTTTTCCCCACCCTAACACAGCAAGCAATCTAAAATAGGTTATACATGTACAATCAATTAAAATTTCTGTTAGTCTTGTTGTAAAAGAAAAATCAGAACAAAAGGGAAGATCACATTAATCCCGTTTTAAAAAGTATTTTAAAGTATTATTTTTTGAGAAACATCAACAAATATGAGTATTTCCATATGTAGAGAACAGAAAAGAGGTTTATATTATGAAACTGAATTACGTATGAAACTGTTTCTTTTTTTTTTAATTGAAGTTTTTTATTTTCAAAACATGCAAGGATCAATTTTCAACATTGACCATTGAAAAACCTCATTTCCAATTCCCCTCCCCCCCACTCCCTCCCTAGATATGTAAGCCAATAGATATTAAACATGGTAAAATTATGTTAAATCCAATATAGATATACATATTTATATCATTAATTTGCTGCACAAGAAAAATTAGATCAAAAAGTAAAAAAAAAAAAAAATGAGAAAAAATAAAATTCAAGCAAACCACAACAAAAAAAGTGAAAATGCTATGTTGTAATTCATTGTCAGTTCCTACAGTCCTCTCTCTGGGTGTAGGTAGCTCTTATCATCACAAGATGATTGGAACTAGCCTGAATCGTGAAACTTTTTTTTTTTTAAGTATATATAATGTTTATAATAAACATATATGTTTTTATATAAACATGTTCCTTTTTTTTTTAAAGTGAGTAATCCCCTTTATCCAAACAAATCCACAGAAATCAGAAAAATTATACAGATTAGAATATATCAGGCAGAGTAAATAAGCTCTCCCGCTGGTATCACCCAAGAAGAAATTCCCCCCATATTTTTAGGGATACAAGCTGAAAGCAAACTGAAATGCAGGCACATTGCTGGTTTTCCCACATGTTTGCTGCTTCCTAAAGTCGTCTTGTCATCTCCTTGAAAAAAACCTGCAACTGTTCTGTTTGCTTCCACTTCTTTTTCTTTCATTTCTGTCATTTGTCTGTTGGTCTCCTGACTTTCCTATACTTTGTATCCTGGTCTCTTTTTTTCTCTCTTTACTCATTCTTTAGGGTTTTATTGACTCTCATGAATTGAATAATCATCTGTAGGAATGTGACTCCTGGCCATCCTTCATACCTAGAAAGTTCATCCCTTCAATACCCTCTCCTCTCAGAGTACCTTGTTCCTTCAGGACCTTGTTCAAGTTTTGTTTTTCACACAAGGCCTTCTAGGGCTTCTCCTTAAAATGTAGCTCTAGTGGACTATAGGGTGGGGAGAAGGTGTACATATCATCACTACTACACTTGCTTTGAATGTAAGCTTCTTAAGGACTGAAGGACTTTCTCTTCTTTTGTGTCCTCAACATTCAGCATAGTATGTAAATCTACATTATGTAAATTTGATTTTATATAAAAAATTCTGAAAAATCCACATTCCAAAAAACTACTTATGCTAATTTTATGATACTTTCATATCATATTTGTATTCCTCTGCTTTGTATTCCAAGTCCCCCTAAAAAAACAAAACAAAATAAAAAAAGCCCAACCTGGAAAAAAAAAGTCTCTTCAAGTAAAAACAACCAAATGGGAAGAGGTAGCCTCTGCTACCACAGGAATATGTATGTGACCTGAAATTTCCAGGCCAAGAGAGGAGACCTTTGCTCCCATCAGCCCACTGATCTATGATTCTCTCCCACTCTTCCCCACAATCCACTCTCTGTCCCTCTGTGTGCCCTGTCCTCTCATGTGGTTGGTACCCCTCTACCTTCTTCTACCTATTCCTTAGCATCTGTGTGTCTATGAATTCTCCCTACAAGGACAAGTGGTCCCTCCCCACTTCTTTCTCTCCTTCCCTTCTCCATGTTCATGGCAAACTTACATTATATAAAATAGAGGTCTGTGGAATAATGGACATAAAGCAAGAACTATCCATTGTTACTTAATAAATGTTTGTTGATTGATTGGCAGATTTTAACAATCTGAATGGGCTTTTCAGTTTTTCGTCTAAGCCCAGCTTAGTTATGTTCAGTGAGACTCTGCTAGCTGAACCATCAGGGAAAAAGGAATTCCTGCAACACTGAAACCATGGACTCTTGCAATGTACAGAAATTACATTTAGAGAGGCAGTTGGAAAAGGAAAATCTAGTAATTCCCAGGGCATGAGTTTATATTGTATCTGTCTTTCATCAATGAGCCTATGTGGTGGTAGGAATCTGTAAAATCAACACATAAACCAAGGCAGGTTGTTTATGCTCTATATATTTATTCTGCACCCATGATCCTCTACTTCTGCAAAGAAAGGAAGAAAATGCTTAACTTTTCTCTAGGGCCATGTCATTGTTGTTAAATATATTCAGTTTCTTTTGGTGATGGTTCTTTCTTTTTTGTAGTGATTGTGTATATAGTGTTTTTCTGTATGATACAGGGCACATGATAAGCAAGTCACTTGACTGATTCGGTTTACTTAATTGTAAAATGAGGATAATAATAGGACCGAAATATTTCCCAGGCTTATTGTGAAGATCAAATGAGATATTTATGAAGTGCCGAGTACCTTACCTGGTATATTACTATATACGGAATTTAACTAATAATCCTTCCCAGCCTCCCTCCCAACCTTCTTCCCTCTCTTTTCTTTCCTCCCTCTCTCTTCCCTCTTATGGGATAGCTACTAACACTACCATGTTCCATAAAGTATCAGCCACTCTTAATAATGCTTTTTTTTTTTAAGGAGTAAAATGAGGAATTAACTAATTCTACCTAAAATTTGCTAGTACATTCTAGACAGTTGACTATGTTATTTGGTAAGTTATTTATTGAACTTTGAAAGTTTTTCTGTGCTTGTTTAAAAATATATCAAGAGTTAATTATAAATACTTTTTAAAAAAATGTTCTTTTGAAAATGCATTACATCCTCCAGATGGCGCTGGTTGTTATTTAGAATTCCTTTTAGCTTTTATTCAAGTAAAAATTGCCTGTGCTGGGAATTTTTTGATTAATTGAACTGGTACATAAAAAACACATCTTTAGTTCACTATCAGCTTGTTTTCATGACATTGTTTTAACATATCCATAAATTCAGAGGAAAGAAAATAGTTGTAAAGTTCTTAGAAAATAAGTATTTGTCGTATTTGTCCCTTTTTTTGTGGGAGGGGGGATATAATCTTTCTTGTTATGATTTGGGGAATATTAAAATGATTTTTATCACAGAGGTCATACTTTTCTGGCTCCATTAAAGCCAAGAAATTTAATCAACAGAAGCAACAGAACTGTATTTTTCAAATGAAATCTCTTTAAAGCCCTTCCTTTTTTCTTTTCTTTGTGTCTCTAGCTTACCCCTCACTCCTCCCTCCCTTTCTCACCCGTCTGTCAAGTTCAAGAGCAGCTCGGATGCCATGAATTAAGTGAAGCACAAAAGGGGTAAAGGAGACTCTTTGGAAGAACAAAGGCCTCCCATTAGGCTGCCCTGTTCTTTTTTGACCAAAAGTGCTCCCTACATGGTTTCTATTGTTGTCCACATGCCCTGCACATAAGGTAAATACAGTAGATCCTCATTACCTCACGTTTTTCTCCTTTTCTTCTTCTTCCAAGCCATTTCCACATACAGTCAGTAGGATCTTAAGTCTTTGATGCCACAGTTATTCTTATATAGGCATTTTGTCTCCTTTTAAAAAACTATAGGGGTAGAAATGGAAGTGGATAGAAATGCACCATGCAAAGACCTAAAATGAGGAAAAATAGCTATTAGAAAAATTACAGTTCAGGAATGTATAGCAAGTAGAAGGAACCAAAGGCCACACAGATTTTTTTTTTTCTTTTACTATACCTTTATGCATCCTTTTTATTAATTTTTCATTATATTTATTGTAGATGAGTTGGTAAGTAGGTGAGTTAGTTTCACTTCTATTTCATTAAGCAACACAGCAGACAAACAAGATTACTTTTGGTCTTGTCTTATTAATGAGAAATTCTTGCTAATTTGTTCACATTACTTCACTGCATATTTGCCTTTTAGTTTAATGTTGATAGCTTTAACTGTAGATTTGTTGTCTTAAAATTACTTCTCATTGGAGGTGTACTGAGAAGCTACATAATATAAAGCTTTAAAGGGATGTAAAAATAAAGAAACCTGTGTAGAATGAAATAAAATTCAAGAGAGAAAAATTTTTAGAGCTTCAGGTTCTAAATGCTGACATTTATAATTAGCTTATCTATTATACAGTTGTTTTAACATTCCTGAGAAATGCCAACTACTTTTGGCTTGGAATGTATGTGGTCTTGGAAGTTATGTACTTTCTGTTAATCATAAGAGGAAATTTTTTCTTTTAATTCCTTCCAAGGAATAGAATAGCCAGTCCGTGAGGAGAGAAGGAAAAGGAAAAGAATTTTCAGTTTTCTTAGTGCTCTTTTTAGAAATGAAATTTGTGATTTAAAGCTTTTATTTTAATGTATTGAAACCATGTTCTCTCTCCCTAGGAGCAACATAGGCAATTTGCATTAACCTGAAAATGAATTTGTAAACAATTTTTCACTGGTGTTTTCTAAACTGTTGTTTGTGGGCTAGCTATTTATGCCCTGGCAAAGAAATTTTGCGGCCTTCATTTAGTGGCCTTCAAATTCCCATTAGTTTGTTGGGTTCTGGCCTTGGTTTTTTGAGAGAGTCTGATTTGAAGAAATGATAACAGGAACAGATTCATTTTAGTTTTAGTATCCTTAGCACTTTGCCTAGTGTGTGACACACAGTAGGTGCTTGATAAATATTTGTTAATTGGTGGGATTTAAGGGAGGAAATGAATAATACAAAGAAAAAGCCTTCATGTCTTAGATAGAAGTAATAAAATTTTAATATGTTGTCGAAAAAAATTTGCAGGACTTTTTCTTTTCTTTTCAACAAGATAGTCATCCTTGAAAAATCTTTTTTCTTTTTTTCTTCTAATTTTATAGCTTTGGTATTGAAAAGTTGCCACCACATTTATGATAAAAATTAAATATCTAAACTACTTGAGAAAATGCTTTCATTTTGACCCCAAGAGGGTCTTGGCATTTTGCTTTTCTGGAATCATATTACTTGGTTTTGAGGATGGGAGGAAAAGGGAGGTTAATGGGGAGGGGTAGGGGTGCCATAGTCAGCAGGAATGCTTTAGTTTCAAGTCTTTGCAACAGAATAAAGCAGCTTGAGCCTCATGCTTTGTATAGGGTTTGGGAAATTACCATTTCTGTTGTCTGATGTGCAGGATGTTCTAAAGATGCAGCCTAAGAGTCTCAGAGGGGAATGAGACTCTCAGTTCTAATCTTTCAGACATTGGATTGTTTTTCTGCTTTTGTTCCTGAGAGTGGCATCTGTCTTCAAGAGAAGTTACCAGTCAAGCAGAGATTGTTGAGCTGTAGCATTATGGCTATTACTGCTGAACTGAATTAACTGTGAGCAATTTTCATATAGGTGCATTTAAAGATTGGGATAGGGATGAACAGTAAAATCTTTTTCTTTTTTCCATCCTGATCATCATTGGGGAATACTCTCTATATAGCTTGACTTTTTATGGATTCTTCATGTTCTTATATTAGTTTCAGAGTATAGGGGGAGACTACATAGTTCCATAGGCTAGCAACACATCATTTCCCTTTACATTTCAAGCTTTTGATAACAAGCTTCTCTAAAGTACACTAATTTTCCCTTAATTAATGTTATATTATGTTTGAAGTCTTTCTTTATTATTCAAATAATATAATACTTGGAAAGACACCATTCTTTAAATTTGAGAGGCATTAAGACTTTAAAATATTTCATTTCACCAAAAAGTAGTCTACCTATCTGAGATGTGAGAAAACTAACATGTAGAGTCATAATAATGACTATTTTCTCAAATTTCAGGATTGTTTCCTTGTAATCATCTGAATAATTATCCCCTTTTTCTTGGAATTGTCTTAACACCAATACTATTTACCACTTAAACTTGCCATGGAATTGTAAAATATAGAGCTAGAAGATATGTTCGAGAATATCAAGTCAGACCTCTCACTTTTTAAAACATTTCTCAATTAACCATGCCCTACTTGACTAAGATCTTACTACTATCTCATTTTGTCCATGTAAGGGTATTATAATGTTGCCCAAACATTTTTTCCTTGAATTGACTGTGAAAGGGAGGTTATAACAGTAGAAAAGTTTAGGAGAATGAAACAGGGAAGCATTAAGATGCATGGGACAACTAAAAGAGTCTAAGTGCCGGTGGAATTTCACTTCTGATAGAGATGGATTATTATTTGGAGATGTGAAGCACTGTCTTCTTTGGAATATGAAATTTGGCATCAAATGACAATTAAGAATTCTTTAGAAGTCCTAGAAAGAGAAGATCTCTGGAATGCTATTTCACTGAAGGAAGTTGTTTATTCTTCATTTTTGAAGAGGACCAGTGATATCATAGGGTGATGTGTTGTATGTGAATTGTATTTAAGTGAGGCAGTTGCACAGTCATCAGCTTTACTACTCTTCCAGAATCATTGAAGTACAGTGGTAGGACAAAAGTCAGGTTGATTGGCAAAGGTCCAGGATGCAGTGGATGACCTCGACATCTTTGATACCTGACCAAGCTTGATAAATATTTGACATTGCCTATTTCAGTCGTTTTCATGACTGTGGAACAAATTGTTCTCATCTGCCCATTCATCCAGGGAAAATCTTTACATGCTTGGGCTAGACACTGCCCTAACTTACTGATGAGCTTGAGGACTGTCGGTTGCCCTTAATCTGATTTAGCTCATCTGCTAAGACAATTTTACTGGCATGTGGCTGCTACCCTACAGTTTCTTAGAGCCACAGGTGAGAAAGTTGACGTGCGACCCAGAGGTGGATGAGCAGCCCTGAAAAGGGATCAGGAAGCTTCACTAGAGTTCCAGTCCTTCTTGAACATCCGATAAACTCTAAAAGAAGTTAGTGTATATTTCTATGTGAATATTTTCCCCACCTATCCAAGCTCTCTCTATTCAAAATTGCCTTATATTTAAGTGAATTAAGTGTCCACTAAAGTAGTTTTCCTCATGTCACTAGCACATTTTTAGGAATTATTTTTCTTACTTCCTTTCCAAAAAATCTATCCAAAATGCAAATTGATTATTTTAGTCATTTGATTTTCCTTTGTAGCAATTTTGGTTCTATTTTTCTCTTTGTTGTTTGTTATTGTTCTCTCATCTACTCTGACCCATGGTCTGAGCACTTCTATGAAATGACTTTTCCCCAGAGTTATCAAAAACTCAGAACCAATAGTCCTTTTTTTGTGAAGACCGAGTTAGCACCCTGGATACCTTAGAATCAACCTTGGTCTTTATTCTTGGTCTTTAGGGATAGAAGTGAAGGGAATGGACATAGGATCTCCATGATATTCCTTTTCCACCTCTACCACCAAAGTGATCTGGCTTGTCTTACTTCACCTCCTAATCCTTCCCACAGTTCTCTGTATACACTAAAAGATTGAACCAGCACAGAATAGTGGGAAGGACCATTTTCCAAGTACATGCTAATAGAGTATTGTCCAATCGGTAATTAGCCTTAAGTGCTTGGTTGTCCGACCTTAGTGCATCAACTCAGAGTTTCAGCCCTTTACACTTTTTGTTGACGTGGACTTTAGTTATCTGTGTCACCCATTATTGAGTTTAATGCTTGGGACATTATTCTTAAGAGAACCACACCGCATTGTTGCATTTAATCTTTTGTTACTTGCCTATGCTTCTATTGTCTTTAGAGCTTTTAAAAATCTCAGTTGATGAATTCTCTACACATCCATGTTAGTCTTTCCTGAAGTTAAAAACATAGGTTTTAATCCTGATTATGTTACTAGTTCTGTTACTTTGGGAACATCCTAAGGGAATGGATTTAGAGTAAGGGGATCTAGATTCCAATCCTGATTCTGCCACTTGGGACCCGTGTCATCATAAAGTCATCTATCTAGCCTTGGTGGTTGTCAGTTTGAACTGTAAATAAGAGGCTGAATAGGATGGTCTTTTGGAAAGTCTCTTCCAACTTTAAATCTAGTACTTTTTGATTGGCTTTGCCAAACTCTAGAGTGCTTGTCACTGCCCCTTGTAGGGGAGTTCTCATTTCCACCCCAAGTTAACCATCATTTCCACTGTAACAGTCAGTTCTTCCCTGATCAGCCATGGTTGGGTTGTGACTTCTACCTCTGGAGGGAATGTACACATTGATGAGATAATATAGCACAATATAGGGATAGAATATTGGATTTGGAAACTAAATTATGACCATGGGGAAGTTATTTAAACTCTGGTCTGTGGATTTACTCACCTGTAAAATAGATCCAGATCACAATTTCTCATTTTTGTTTCCTCTGCCATTTGATGGCTGAAATTGTCTTTAGGGAAAGGCATGAATTCATAGTGATGGCCGAGTAATTGAAGTTCCCCGTTGCTATGATCAGGGCAGCTAGGGGACACCAGAGTGCTGGGCCTGGAATCTGCAAGATTCATCTGAGTTCAAATATGCTCTCAGACACATACTAGCTGTGTTTCCCATCTGCATAATGAGCTGGAGAAGGAAATGGCAAACCACTCCCAATATCTTTGTCAAGAATACGCCACACAAGGTCACAAAGAATTAGACACAACTGAACAGTTCTTTTATATATAGAATATGTAGAGCCATGTTCTAGTCATGGATTTCATCCCATCAAGTTTTGGTGATACATATGTTAAATTTGCTTAGTTCACCCTATTATCTAAACTTAGCTCCTTAGACATTTATGGCTCTTTGCTTAGCTTGTTATTCTTGTGGGCTTTTGTTTGTTTCAATACTTGTTCTTTGTGTCATTGCTACCTCTTGTAGAATCATCATCTTCATGGGTAAATCCTAAAGATTTTTTTTTCTCATCCTCCTTAAATTCTTTCAGTGATTCAATCAATTCTCATAGATTCAACTATCTTCTCTATGCAGTGGAACTGCAAATTCTCATGTCTAGTCCTTACTTCTCTCTGGAATTCCCCTGCCTGTTATATATTTCCATCAGATTATTCTGCATAATATTCAACATTTGCAAACAAAATTTATTGTCTTTACAAAACTATCCACTTATACATATATAATATAATATAAATATATTATATTTATATGTAAACTTACCTATTTTTCACGGATATTACCTTTCTTTCAAGTGCTCAAGTTTCCAACCTTAGTCATCATCCTCATTCACCACTCTCCACCCCTCTCCACTTAAACCAGTCAGTTTCTAAGTCTCCTCAATTGCACTTCCTAAATATCCCTTCTATCTGCTCTCTTTCTATTCAAACCACAATCATCCTAAACCAAAATTCTTATCATCTTTCTCTTACTGTTAAAATAGCCTTCAAATTGATCTCCGTGCAACCATTCTCTCCCTTCATTCTCTTTTCCACTGTTGCCAAATAGATATTCCTAAAATTATCGTTTACATTAAATTTCATTTTTTACTTTATTTGTCCCATTACTCTTGTCCTATAAAGCTCTCTTGATATCCTTGAGATCTGATTTGTTAGTTATCTTTCCTAGTTTCTGTGTTTCTCCAAAATTTGATAAATATGACATCGTCTTTATTATTCCAGATATAGGATACATTCTTCCTTCTTTCTGCCTGCTTTTTTCCTTCCCTCTCCCCCCACTTCCCCTGCCAACCTCTTCATTTTGTTTTTTTCCGTAAAGACTGAATTTGTTTAATAAATCACAGTCATCATATTTTATGAGAAAATAAATGGTATTGGTATTTATACCATAATCTTCCACTTAAGAAGCCGTGGCTCACTTGTTGCTCACTTATTCAATTGTGTTTGACTCCTCATGACCCCTTTTGGGATTTTCTTAGCAAAGATGCTGGAGTGAGTTGCTATTTCCTTCTCCATCTCATTTAACATATTAAAAAATTGAGGCAAATAGGATTTAGTGTCTTGCCTAGAGTCACATAGCTAGTAAATGTGTAAGACCAAATTTGAACTCAGGAAGAGAAATCTTCTTGACTGTAGACCCAGCCCTTTATCCCTTGGGCAGTCACTAGCTTCTCCACTTGACACATAGTTGGTTGTTCTCTTTTGTTTTTCAAGAGTTCTAAAATGACATCATTATGTTAGAGAGTCAAGTTACAGTTTGTCTTAGTATGACTGATCAGACGAACATGAGCTCAGAATGCTCTGCCACAGGTTGGACATAAATAATCACTACGAACATTTGGGATAGTTTCTCTAATTTTGCATGTTTCATGTTTCATTTGAGCTAATTCAGTTATGCTTTGCTCATAAAGCGGAGTACTTTCTCCGAGGGCAGTTCATGTTGGTTGGTCCGGTTCCAGTGTCTCCCATGTCATACAATTGATTCTAAAGCTCTTAAGAAATACCTTGAGAGTGTTCTTGTATTACTTTTTCAGACCACCTTGTGAGTGCTTGCCCTGTCTGAATTCTCCATAAAACAATTTTTTTGGCAAGTGTACATGTGGCCAGTCTAACAAGATTTGTACTCTTCTGCAGTGGAGTTGGAATGCTTGGTAGATTAGTTTAAGAAAGAACCTCAGTGTCTGTAATCTTACCTGTCAGGTGATCATCAGAATCTTCCTAAGACAATTCAAATGGAAATGATGCAATTTCCTGGTATTGCACTGATATACTGGCATATGTGGCACTGGTTTCACATATGATGGTGTGTATGGTGCTGGCTGATGGAGGACCTGTGTTTTCTTGGTGATGTTAGGC
This sequence comes from Antechinus flavipes, assembly GCF_016432865.1. NCBI lineage: Eukaryota > Metazoa > Chordata > Mammalia > Dasyuromorphia > Dasyuridae > Antechinus > Antechinus flavipes. Next base: position 429,336,804 of record NC_067401.1, on the reverse strand, counting down.
CAAAATCAACACAAGCAGCAGAGACTTGATCAATATTTGTTGCCTCTCGGATTTGGAGGCTGCATTGAGAGTACAATCATCTGAAAACAAAAAATTATATACCAACAACACTCCCTCCACTTTAGTTTTGCCTTGTAGCTTTTTCAAGTTGAAGAATTTACCATTAAGTGTGGTAGCTGACTTTGATTCCAGCTTGTTCTCTTTGAAGGCATTTGACAACATGACTTAAAACATCCACCTAAAAAAGCATGGGAGCAAGCACACAGCCTTGTTTTACTCCATTGGTGACTGGCAAAATTCGAGAACATTGCCTGTTATTCAGAACCTGGGCAAGCATGGTGTCATGAAATTGATTGCTGTATACTATGAACTTCTGAACAACCGAATTTTGACTTAATTTCTTATAAGCCCTCATGACTGACAGTGTCAAAGGACTCCTTGGTCAGATCTACAAATGTTGTATTCAGGTCTCTGTTCTGAATAGTTTGTTGCCAAGTTGGAGAGTAAGTTGAGCCAACACACAGTTGGCAACAATGGAGAAGAAAAGGATTGGGCATCTTTCTGAGATTGGGTGACCTGCACTGCATTTGCTCAACTGGGTCAGAAACATAAAACTCACAAAGATCGATTCTGGTTTGATGAAAATGAGGGGGAAATTCAGAAACTGCTAAAGGAAAAACAAAAACTTCACAAGATATACTAGCAGGATAGCTAGTACATCTCTAAGAAGGTAGCATTCAGCTCCTGCAAAAGTAAAGTACAGTTAAAATTTAAAGAGGTATAGGATTTTTGGCTCAGTAAGAAGGGAGATGATAGTTTTATGCTGATGGTAACAATCCAAAGCATTTTTATGATGCACTGAAGGCTATTTATGGGCCAAAAATAGCCAGAAGGCTATTGGCTATTTACCTCAAATTGAAATCAGTCATTCCCCAGCTGAAGTTCTAACTGATTAAGAGGTTTTGAATACTATTAGGTTACTTTTATGTGACAAACACCAGGTGTTAGTTCTATTCCAGCTGAGATTTACAATTTTGGAGGGTTCCATTGCTCATACAAAAGCTGATTGAAATTTTTTGGATTATATAGTAAGAGGAAGTTATTCTCCAGGAGTTCAAGGATGCCTCCATTGTCCATCTTTATAAAGGGTAAAGGGAATAGATTGTGCTGTGACAATCACATGGGATGTTTGTCTCTCAGTCATTGCTGACAAGATTTTTGCCTGAGCCCTCCTTAATAGGCTGACCCTATACTTAGAAAAAGATTATCTATTTGAGAGCCAGTGTGGCATCAGAAGGGGCCGAGGAACAGTCGATATGGTGTTTATTGCCTGACAATTCCAGGTACATAGAAAACATTTAATAAATTATTTTTCATTCATGCATTTACACATGCCATTATTGATGTTTCTAAAACTCTTTAGTGTTTCCTAATTGCTTGTTGTAAAACAAAAACAAAAAACACCTACAAACTCTTTAGCTAGGCATTTAAGGCTTCCTGCAGTCTCTCTTCTATCTATCTTCTTTAATTTGTACTAGTTGAAATTCTACTATCCAGCTACTTCTCAGACTTAGCAGTCTCTTATCTCAGTTGTGTACTTTAACACATATCTCATCTTATACTCAAAATCCTTGTCATTTTTTCCCCCAGTACTCAGTGCTTCTTCCACGAAGCATTTTATGATTCATCTACTTATCAGTGCCCTCCCTCCTCCTCAAATGACCTTATGTTAGCTTATATGTATATAAGTTCTATTTTCCAATAAAAATTTAGTTTCCTTAAGGACAGAGACAGTTTCCTTTTTATTTTTATTTTATAGGCTGTGCAGTTAGTAAACACTTAATGAATAGTTATTAAAATTAAACTAAAGAGGAAGGGCCAATGTGAACATTTCCCAGAGTGTGTTAGCACATCTGGCCTATGCAATATGTATACTTTAAAGTATATCTGACTTTAAATAGTACCTTAACTAATTTTACCTCTGAGCATCATGGATCTTATAAAGACTTTAGAGTGGTGTTAGTGGAGTGGCCTGAGGAACTAGGTTAAAATGTTAAAGGGAAATGTTTAAACAATAAAAATATAATACAATATAAATAACAGTAATCTGGTTTTCTAAGTCAGTAGAAAACTGGCCATAACAGATCTTGTTTGAAAATGACACAACTGTTGAAGAGTTTCAGAATCTCTGTAGGCTGAAAGATTTCTCACTTTGAAGACATTCTACATCTGAATCATTAAGAAGACGCCAATTGGCTTTTACGACTCAGAAAAGGGATCTTCTGAACATATTATTGGACTCATAGATCCAAGTTTCAATTCACTGCACCATTTTATTAAATTGTATATGGGTCACTTTTAATAGAATCATAAAAATTTTCTTTTTTCTTTAGTCAATAAATGAAAAGATTTTACAGTGCAGCTGAAACTTGATTTTCTTAAGATTGGTCACAAAGAGATGAATTCAGCCTGCAGCATGTGGAACAACTTCACCAAGTGGGATTGATTATGGGAAGACTAGTCTGAATTAACAAAATGTAGAAAGGTTTATCATCAAAGAAATGAAATTTTGCTTATTTCTAGAACTTGAAAAACTGAAAGAAACCTAAAAAGGTGCTGGTATGAAAAGAAACATTGTTTATTACAAATAAATAAAGGTTTATAATTAGCATATTAAAGCTTTACCTAAGTACCTGTGAGCCCTACCATTTTGCAATTAAATCACACGTTTATGAATCCTCAATTAAAACCCTTTTTTCCTAATTGGTAGCACCAATTATTAGAAGATGATCATGGGTAGATTCCAACTCTTTTGGACCACAATTAACTTGTTTATAAAATAGGACACCATGGAGACTGGACCTATACTTTATTGCTATAGTTTTCCCCAAAGAAATTTTTTCTACTAATGTGGGCCTGTCTTCTCTGCAATTTAATCTCTGTTATATACAGCTTATTTTTCTTTTAAAGTGTGTGGTAAATTCAACATGTAACTTTCAAAGCTGTCCTGCTTTCAGTAATTCTTTATGCTTTCTAGTTTCTTTACATGTAAAAAAATTCATCTTAAGTTTTTTGTTTTGTTTTGTTTTTTTTGGCTACCCTGTCTTTATTCCCCTTCATCCTAACAATCCTTCCATTGGAGAGAGGGGAAAAAAAGAAAAACAAAAACACTTTCAATCCATCTGTAATCAAAACAAAACGTTCTCTCATTACTTTTTTGTCAGGAAGTTGTTGCCCTGTTTTATCATTGATCTTTTGAAATTATAGTACTTCACATTCCTATTTCTGACACATCTTCAACTTGATTTCTTCTACATTCTGGCTCTTACCAGGACTTGGCTAGGCTCTCTGAGTTGAGTTTTAGTTTTGGAGTTCCCCTTATTACCTCAGGTCTTTTCCTTACTCCTGTATATCTTTTATTGCTTTTCCACTTAACCAGTTCTAGTAGCTTTCTGTTGCCTGTAGATAAACTGTTAGACTTGAACATGACTCTTTAGCTGCCACACAAACATGATACTCTTTATCTCCAATCTCAGGAACTCCTGGAATTGAAAGCAAGAAATCCTCAGTTCATAGCCCACCTCAGACACTCCCTAACTGGGTGATCTGCAGAAATCTGTTAACTTCCCTGAGCCTTAGTTTCCTCAGATGGAAAATGAAGGGGTCAGAGTCAGTCTCACTTTTCCTTCCAGCTTGAAATCTGATGAAATGAAATAATGGATGTAAAGTGCTTCCCAAACCTTAAAGTGATGTATAAAACCACTAGTATTAGTACTGCCTTAATCAAATCATCTACAATGGTAAAACACTGTAAATATTCCCAATAATCATGGGGCAAAGTAAAATACTCCTCAGCGTGGTGAAATGCACACTGCCATAATAAAGGTGAGAGACACAAAGATTATGAAAACAAGCAAAGAGGAGACCAAATTTTCCTCCTTTGCAAGTGATAGAAGTTTCCTAAAGACTCATTAAAGTGAAACTGAAAGAAGAGTCAGTACAAGACACAAAGTAAGTCCACAAAAAAATCATCTCCATTTCTCTAGTATTTAAGAAAAGTAGAAAATTATATAGAAATTGAATTCAGAATTACAAGATGCATAAAATATCTGGGAGCCAACATACAAAAGACTTAGATGTAGCCAGACCTTAGCAGTTGAGGGGGAATCCACAATCAAATAAGAATTTCAATCACAAAATGCAATCCTGATGCTTTTTTATTATAATTGTGTGTATATTTATGTGTGTGTATGTATATATGTATATATATAACTACACATACACACATATTTTCACACATGTTTTTATACATAAAATGAAAAGGCTTTACATAAATTCAGTACAAGTCAAATAAAAGAAATTGTCAAGGGAAGTGTTGGCAATCAGATATCTCTGATAAAAATTTCCTACCTTAGATATAAAGGGATTTGATATACATAGAAATATCAAATGCCATTTTTATGACCTCTGAAGGTTCCTCCTAGGCTTTATATATATAGTATCTGTGATCCATATAGATAAATGGCTAATGGATATAAACAACATTCATAAAAAGAAGTACAGATGATAATTATTTGAAAGATTTTTTCCATAACATTAGTAATAGAAGAAATGTAAATTTAAATGATTCTGAGATTTAAATGAATCTCACACCCTTCAAATGGGATAAGGCTAAAAAAAGTCAATTTGGAGGTGAGCAGGCCAGGGCAATACAAAAATAATACATTAGAGATGTGAATTGGCTCAACTACTCCAGAAAACATTTTTGTGTTATGCAAAACATAATACTAACTGGTTCTTCTGGCATACCAGAGTTACTTCATTGTCACAATGAGGAATCAGAAGGACTTGATGAAGGGAGGGAAATAAAACTTTAGTGATATGAATTTAAGCTTGGAATTTAAATTCAAAATAACAATTGCATAAATATCGAATATGAGCGCTCTGGCCAGATAATAGTTCACATGAAAGGTCTAGAAATTTAGTTGATTGTAAGCTTACAAATGTCAGCAATATGACATAGCAGCCAAACGATAGCTAAAATCATAAAATTAATTTAAACTAACATAGTTCTGCTACACTTTGCCCTGGGCAAATGACCTAGTTCTGGGACCCATATTTTAGGAAGGACACTAAAATTGGAGCATATCCAGAAGAAAGAAACCAAGGTGAGTGGCACATAGATGTGCAGGTGAAGGGGGTTAAAAATCTTTCGGCCGTCTTCAAATATGTAAAGGGCTTGCACAAAGAAAGATTTAAACTTGTTCTTCTTGATTGTAGGGGACCACATACTAGTCATATCTTAGACTTTCTATCCATTAGAATCTTGTCCTACTTCCAAGATATGAAAATGTTGAAATTCTACATTCTGAACACCACTCACCTTCTATAATCCCCACTCTTGCCTATTCTTACTTAGCTATGTTAGGAACTCTGATTTCCTTTCACACATCTCATTCTTCAGTCTGTTTACCAGTCTCTGCCCTCCATACTTGCCCTGGACTCCACTAGTAACTTCACAGTTACTCTAGTGTTTATTAATTCCCTGATCTTTTGTCATTCCTTCAAAGTTTTTATTCCTGGATAATGCTCAGAAACTCAACTTCCCAGTGCCTTTTATGTGTCTTCCACAGTCTAATATAGTACTTTGCATATATAGGCAGCACTAAATAAATGTTCATTGACTTGAAGTTAGAGAACTATGGAGAAGTTGAGAGATGTTGGTACAAAATTGAGAAAGAAACATTTTAATGATTATTAGAGTTATAATAGTGAAATGAACAATAGTGGACTCACCTCTGCAGATTTTCAAATGGAGTCTGGATGACTATCTCTTAGGGATATTATGTTGTGGAGAATATAAGGGCTCTTTTAGCTCTTGAGAGCCTATAATAGAAACAAGATCAAGAAACACTGTCTAAATAGTGGCTTAGCTAGATTAGAAATTAGTTGAACAATGTGATTAAAAGACAGTTGTTCAGCAGATCAATGCAAAAGAAAATATCAGAATTTCCAGATTATGTGACCTCTGTGGGATGGAGAACAAGATATTTTCTCTGATCTTTATTACCTTCTTAAGATAGTAATTATTTATAGGCAATTACAATTGTGTCCACAATCTAGGAAACTAAGGTTAAAACTAGATGAACTAAATATAGTAAAGGCTAGCTAATCCCTAACTCCTGGTATTCACCCTCCTGATATCCATACAACATAATGCCTGCAAGAGATATGCAGGAATCGACCCATGCACTTAAAACAGAACTCAAATCAACTTCCCATCCTTGCCCCTCTTCTGATATCTCAGATGACTTAATAGCAAACATTTTCTCAAGCTTTAGTAGTATCAAAAAGTAGGACCAGCAGGAAGAAGTGGTAGTAACATGTGCTATGATAGAACTTGGCCAGAACACAGAGAAGCAGACGAGACCACATGTCCACGTTAGCAGTAGAACTCAACTCTACCCTCTAGTTCTACCCCTTACTCCCAGAGCCTCAGAAGTCTGAACTCCAAAGAGTAAAAATGTACTTGGGCTGTTATAAAGTGTCAGTGCTCTGTGCCACTGGACCAAATTATTTTGGATCAGAGAAAATGGGGTAGGACATAGGTATGCCACTAAATTTCCAGCTTGGGCTAGTTCTCTTTACTCCTACTGTCTGCTTCCCCCTCCCAGAAATTACTTGAGGAAGACTAAGACCCAGTGAACTATGCATTGCCTAACATGACCTCTTAAAATCCAGCCCAGAATCAACCCCAAACCACCATCAAAGGGTAAGGGAAAATGTCAGAAATTGAAAAATAGGAGAAAATAAAATGAGACTGAAATTACCAGAGCTCTAAAAAGGAAGAAAAACTCAAAGACTTTGAGCATTAGCAGATAAACTTAAAAAATATTAATAGAGGAAGGAAATAGTGCCTGCAGATCAGGGAAGAGAGTTCAGTCATCCATGAATAAGTATTTTAAGACAAAGAAAAATGAATCAAATTCTTGCTGAAGCAGAAGACTCTGGATTCCCAAGGGGCCATGGAATCATAGCAGGATGTTGCTTAGTGGTTAAAAAAGAATAGGAATTATGAAAGCTGAATTGATGGCCCATACTGCAGAAATAATTGGCAGAAAAGAAAAACTTGAATCCACCATGGCAAGTCTTACCATAGAAATGAGAGAATAATTGATTGGAAATACAAATATATACAGAAGTTAAGGACAACTTGGAAAAAAAGAAACAAAACCCAAAATTTTAAAAAAGTATTATTTCTATACAAGTAAAATCTATGTTGATCTTAAAGATAGTATGTTCAGAGACTAAGGATCATATCTTCCAGAAACATCAGTTAAAAAAACATGAGTACCATAATGCCAGAAAACTGTCTACATTCTCTGAACACAAAATACCAATTGGAAGAATTCATAGATTATCTGGGTAGGGTAGGGATGGAGTGGGAGTAGGAGTGGCTTACTGTGCAGCCCAAGATGATCAACCCTGCAGATCTGAGTGTGTAACCAAAAAAAAAAAAAAAGTTGAGCATTCAATTTAAAAAATTATTTTAAAATTTCTAGAAAGAAAACCAGACCTGAAAAAATTATTTGCTTTGCAAACACTGTAGACTACAGAAATATAAGAAAGATATAAAAACAAAAACCAAGGATAATGTGATCAAGAAATAAATGCACTAATAGACTAATTTGTAAATCTACATAAAGAGGAGTGAAAGTAAAGTCAAATGGAATTGTTGTTGGAGAAACAGATTGGACACATCATGAACTAAACCTCATGAGACTTCACCTACTAGTAAAATCAATGGTTTTTGGTGAGATTAAATTACAGAAGGATGGGGGTAGTTAAAAGGAAGGAAGAAGATAGATGACAGTGTTTGATGTACCCTAGAAAAAGTCCCCTAGTCTCTAAAGAAGAATGTGCCTACATGGGAATGGGTAAGGAGGTAAAGGGATTCAAAAAGGGCTAAATCTTATTTTAGCAATAGGAGAATGTAGTGCTGATGAATGCTTCTACTGGAAAAGAGATTCTTTAAAGGGGGATGTGGACTTAGTAACTGAATTATCTCCAGGGATTTGAGGCATAGTGAAATCAGCCATCATATTTTGAGAGAAGGCTAATCACAGCTCCTGGGGACAACTAACAAGTAGAAGGTCATGTACCCAGGTAAAAAAAATTTAAGACAATCAGCAAAGATACTAATAAAGAAAAAATTATCAGCAAGATTGCAGGCTACAAAGTAAACCTTCAAAAATAATTACTTTTCAATATAATGATATAATTTCTGTATAATAATAGAAGACATAATAGAAAGTAAAATCCCATTCCAGACAACTACAAAATGCTTGAAGTTCCTGGGGAGTAATCTGGGGGGGTATAGAAGTATAACTTATATAGTTGGAGGAATTTCCAGTGCTTATACTTGAGCCATTTCAATGTAATAAAAATAACAACATAGCTAAAGTTAACTTATTCTTTTAATGCTTTGCCAGTCAAGTTATCAAATGGATATTTTGCAGAACTTGAAAATAATTCATTTGTAAAAACAAAAGATATAAGGTATTAATGGATATAGTGAAAAGAAGTGAAGAAAGAAAAGCATTTCTACATCTCAAACTATTATAAAGCAGCAGTCATCAAAGGTATGTGATAGATATTGGTTAAAAAAAAATAAGAGCAGTGAAACAGACTAGACAAGAGAGAATCAGAAGTAATGGAACTCAAACTCAGTGCTTAATAAAAAAAAGAATTAGCAGAGAAGCAGATCTTGTATCTCTTGCAGCTTATAGTTAGAAGATGTGTTCTCAACCAAACAAGGCATGGAAGCAACATAATTTTGTTTATATGAAACTGAAAAGTTTCTTTATAGATAAAATTAATGCCTCTAAGATAAGAAGGGACGAAGTTGAATGGGGGGTAAGTCTTTATATTGAATTTCTCTGATAAGGATCTAGCTTCTAAGATACGTAAATAATTAATGCATGTATATGTGTGTGTATATTTTAAAAAGTGATTGTTGTTCTCCAAGACATAAGTTAAAGGCTTTGAATAGTTCTCAAAAGAATTGCAAACTTGTTAACCACATTAAGAAATTCTTCAAATATATAAAATAAGACAAATGCAAATGAAAATTTCCCCGAGTATTTGCACTCCTTGCAAATGGGCAAAATTGATTATATAGGGAAGGATTGAAAGGGTTATGGGTTAAGAATGCATTATTAGTGAAATTGTGAATCAGTACAACCATTTGGAAAAAGCATTTTGGAATTCCACATATTTAATTGAGTAAAATGTTTGTACTTTTTGGCCAGAGATTCCATTAATGGTCTTATACCCCAAGGAGGCCTCTGATAGAAGAAAGTTCCTATTTATTTATAAATACCTACTGTAGTACTTTTTGTGATCACAGAATTAGAATAGATGGCAAAGTAGATATCTTTAATTAGAAAATAAATTGTGATACATAAATGTAACTGAATATTACTGTATGGCAGGAAGATGAATTTGATGAAGAATTTATAGAGTCCTGCAAAGTCACGTAACCAGAATCAAATTTACAATGTACAGCATTTAAAGAGGGAAAAAAAAAAAAAAAAAAACTACCTAATATTTTTTCCATAACTTTGGTGGGGAAGAAAAAACTATTTATGTGTAACATGAAACTGAAATTGAATAGTTATATTAGATGACAGAATAATGAATCAAAGTGATTACAGTTGCTGAAATTATATCCCCAATTATATTCCTAAGAGGAAATACTGAGCCTTTTATTTAAGTTCAAACAATAAATTAAATGAATATAGGTTAAGGAAATACATGGTTCAGTATTTGTTCACTGGCATTATCAATGTTCATATGAGATACGTGTCTAAAAGAATTGGTATACATATGAAAAGATGCTCCAAGTCATTATTAATCAGAGAAATGTAAATTAAGATAACTCTGAGATACCACTACATATCTATCAGACTGGCTAGAATGACAGAGAAAGATAATGCAGAATGTTGGAGGGGATGTGGGACACTAATACATTGTTGGTGGAATTGTGAATACATCCAGCCATTCTGGAGAGCAATTTGGAACTATGCTCAAAAAGTTATCAAACTATGCATATCCTTTGATCCAGCAGTGTTACTAGTGGGCTTATACCCCAAAGAGATCATGAAGAAGGGAAAGGAACCTGTATGTGCATAAATGTTTGTGGCAACCCTGTTTGTAGTGGCCAAAAACTGGAAACTGAGTGGATGCCCATCATTTAGCGAATACTTTAATATATTTAATATCTACTGGTCACCCTGCCATCTAGGGAAGGGGGTGGAGGGGAAGGAGGGGAAAAATTGGAACAAAAGGTTTGGCAATTGTCAGTGCTGTAAAATTACCCATACATATAATTTGTAAATAAAAAGCTATTTAAAAAAAATAGTAAACTAAAAAAAAAATTGGCATAAAAAGGTAAAAGGTAGTACCTTAAGCTCCCTCTAAAAACTCCTTCTCTCCTTCTTTCCATTTCCCTCTTTGATCTCCCTTCTCTGCAGGGTCAAAACTGCTTCTAAGTGTTTGAAGCAAAATTTGAATTCAGATCTTCAGGACTTTGGGATTAACCCTAACCCTACCCCTAAGTCACTAGCTGTTCATATGTAATATATATAACACCAAAAAACAAGTATCATTTCTTGAAATTTTTCCCCATAAATAATATAGTAATAAAATAAAGATGTCCTCTACCTATGTTATTATTTGAAAACTCTGGAAATGCTAATGATAATCTGAAAAATAAAGATATAAATACTAGCAAAAGAGGTAAAATTATTCCTGTATCTGTTGATATGTAGAAAACACCAGATAATCAGCAAAACAACATGAAACAGTTAAACATAACAAATGAGACACTAAAACTTTAGCGTAATAGGAAGAAAAATAAATACAGAAAAATCAATGCTTTTTGTATGTAGCAATAATGAAATTAAGGAAAATATTTAAAAAGGGAAATCTCATTCATAATATCTACAGAATATATATCTGGGAATCTACGTAATAGGACATACTCAAGATTAGATAAATACAATTACAAAGCATTTTATGTATTTAAAGGTTTACAAAAAATTGATGAAATAGTCATTGTTCATGATTAGGATGCACCAACACAATAACAATGACAATACAACAAAAGTTTAACTTAAAGCTTAAGCAGTAAGCAGTCAAACTATCTCTTGTGTACCTTTTGAAATTAGACATAACAATTCATTAGAAACTACAAAAAATCTAGAATCTTAGGAAAATATTTTGGGGGAAGGGAGAAATAGCATTTTCAGGCTTCAAATAATAAAGCAGTAATTAGACTATTAAATTTAATAATTTAAAAATATCAAGTTAGATCCTAAAAACACATAAATAAGGAAGAAATGACCATTATTGAATTTACACATATGTTTGATTAAACTGGAAGTATAAACTATATAAACTACTTGGGTGGGAAAGAACTACTAATTTGACAAAGAGCTATTAGAAAAAATTTAAGCCATTTGGAAGAAATTAAGTTTAGGCAATAATCTTATTTTGCTGTGCATCAAAATATGCTAAAAATAGACATGCTATGTCATTATAGAAGGGGATACCATTTTAAAAATTAGAAGAGAATAAGATTAGGTATATTATGCAGTTACAGATAGGGAAAAAATAATTTAAAAAAAATTGTGGTAGCTTTTTATTTTTCAAATACATGCAAAGATAATTTTCAGCATTCACCCTTGCAAAACTTTGTGTTACATATTTTTCTCCCTCTCTCTCCATCTCACTCCTTCCCTAGACAGCAAGTAACCCAATATAGGTTAAACATGTGCAATTCTTTTAAACATATTTTCACATTTGTCATTCTGCATAATAAAAATCAGATCAAAAAGGGAGGAAAAAAATGAGAAAAAATAAACCAAGCAAGCAACAGCAAAAATTGAAAATACCATCTTGTTCTCCATACTCGGTCCCCACAGTACTTCCTCTGGGTGCAGATGGCTTTCTCCACAGGTCTATTGGAATTGGTCTGAACCATCTCATTGTTGAAAAGAATAGGAAATTTTTAAACCAAATAAGTTTTAGAGGAAATTATAAAAATTAAAATCCATATTTGATTATGTAAAATTGAGAAATTTTGTAGGATCAAAACCAATGCAGCTTAAGAAAGGAGTAACAGAGATTGGAGAAAAATTTTGCATTAGCTAACAATGTGGTATCTAAAATAAAAAGACTGACAATATATGACCTTCTAATAGATAACATAACAAAGGATGTGAACACAGTTCTTAAAAGAGGAATTATAGATTATTAATTATATCAAAGATTATGATAAATCACCCCAAAGGAAAACAAATTCAAGTCATAACCACTCTGAGGTTTCACTTCACACATAATATGTGGACAGAAATAAGAAAAGATGGAAATGGTCAGAGCAGGCTATATAGAAAGATGGGCATGCTGCTAGTTAGATGAATTGTGAATTGCTTTCCAGATATGGTACCATTTCATAGTTCTACTAACAATATACTAACAATGTGCCTATATTTCCCACAGCCTCTCCAACATTGGCCGTTTTTGATCATTTTTGCATATTTTCAGGGTGTGATTTGAAACCTTGGGATTGTTTTGATTTTCCTTTCTCTTATTATTAGTGACATAGAGCATCTTTCATGTGGATATGAAAATTTGAGAACTGCTTGTTCATATACTTTGGCCAGAGAATAGCTTATAATAGAATTTTAATTAGACTCTAGTCCTCTTTCTAATTCATTGTCCACACAGCTGAAAAATTATTTTTATACAGAGCTCACCATGAGCTTAACCTCTTCAGTAAAAAATCAGTGACTCCCATATTTATTTGAGATCAAGTGCAATAAAGTCTACAATGACCTGATTCCAACCGTTCTAGCCTTATTTTACCTTACTCTTAATTATAAGAGTCCAGCAAACTGGTCTTCTCATACACAAATCTCTCCTCTCAGTACTCTTGCACATGCTGTTTCCCATACCTGGAATATATTTTCTTATTATCTCCATTTAATAGAATCCTTAGTTTTCATAACTTAACTCACATACCAGTTGTTGCACTTCATTCTTGAAGAAGACCAAAATGGCATCGTTATGTTACAGTCAAGTTTCACTGTGTCTGATTGTGGCTGATCACATCAGTTTGAACATATACCACAGGTCAGGTACACATAGTCCATGTGAACATTTGGGGTAGATTTTCTAAATTTGTGCATCTTGCATTTTTTCTGAGCTACTTCAATTCTGCTTTGTTCATAGAGCACAGCACTTTTTCTGATGAGAGCACACCATTCTGGGTGGTCCTGTACGAGTGACTCTCATGTCTTATAGTCAGTTTCAAAGTTTTTCTGAGGGAACTTGAGAGTATCCTTGTATTGCTTCTTCTGACCTCTATGTGAGCATTTGCTTTATGTGAGTTCTCCATAAAAGACTTTTAGGCAAATGTGTGTTTGGCATTTGAACAACGGTCAGCCCATCAGAGTAGTGCTTTCTATGGTAGAGTTTGAATGCTTGGCACTTTAGCTTGAGAACGATTCTTAGTGTGCTGGTACCCTATCCTGCTGGGTGATCTTCAGTCTTTCTAAGACAGTTCATGTGGAAGCAATTCAGTTTCTTGGCATGGCTCAGGTATACTTTTGGTTCCACAGACACACAACAATGAGGTTAACGCAATGGCTAGTTTGGTAGTCAATTCAATGCTTCCCCTATGAAATCTCTCAAATACTGAGCTAGCTCTAGCAATGGGTATGCCAAGCTTGTTATCAATGTGGACATCCCTGGAAAGCCAAGTTAGTGGAATTAATTCAGAATTTCTCCATTTGCTGAACCAGTGGTTCTATTTGTCACTGGTGTAGAGTACCTGTGTTTTCTTGGTATTAAATATTAGATCAAAATTAGTACAAGTCCCAGAGAATCAATCTATACTTTGTTGCATCTCAGCTTTAGAGAGTACATTGAGTTTGTAATCATCTGCGAATAAAAAAATCATATACCACCTTCTAGATGAAGCTTTTCCTCATCCTCAAAGTTTCTAGTAACTTCCACCCCCCCCAAATATCTTGTATATACTTTACATTTATGTTTGTGTAAATATATGTATGTGTGAGTGTATGTGTGTGTTTGCATGCATGTATGCTTTTATATATAAATTGTTTGTCCTTACTCAGTGTACGCCTCCTGCTGTCACAGATTTCTATATTTGAGTTTTTGTCCCAAGTACCTTGCATAATGCCTGGCACATAGTAGTTCCTTAGTAATGTGCTTAAATTAATTATGACAATCAGTATTCACTCTGGATATTTTTGTCAAATTAAATCTCAACAATATCCATTTTAATATCAGAATGCTTTTTTCTCCAAATGATATATTGATTTACTGCATTTGATTTCAACATATATTAGCGTTTGGACATTAGTTGGAAGCCAGACAATACTTAAAGAATACAGAATTGGTATATATGAAAGTGAAGAAAACAATTTGACATTTAAATATAGATACCCAGCAAAATAAAACTGAAACATAGAATAGTTTCAAAACTACAAAAACAAAAGAAGATTAAAGAAACCAATCTCCTCACTGAATCAAAAAACAATAAAAAGGAACATAAAGGAAAAGAAACTTAAAAATGAGCTAAACAAAGAATTGCAATGTTTTTAAATCCTCTAAGCATAAAGAAAACCTTAGAATATATTCTGAAAGATAAACTCAATTCATAGAAATTATGCAAAAATCAACAATGATAAGATTTTTAAAAAATGAACTCAATAACCTTACAAACAGGCATACAAAATCTAAGCAGAAGAAAAGATAGCTAAAGTCCATAAGTGGTTCAGATTCCTCAGAGGTGAAAGACTGTGTGGCAAAGCACATCTTCTCTTCTCCCTGTGTAATGTAGCCAGCCCTTTGCTACCAAGAACAAACGTGTAGAGGATGGCAAAACTTCTACCAAATAGAAGCAACAACTTTTCAGTCAGAAAGTTAAATGCTACATTTCTGGCTCACAGGATTTCTTTTATTATCTCATATTTACTTTGTTCACGGTTTATTGATATTTTTAGTTTTAGTATAACTACAATTTTCTAATAACTTAACTTCAAATAATATCCTCCCTTATAGTAAAGAATATCAGTTTAACAAAACAAACCATTCCAGCTATAGCATTTGATAAGGTATGTACAACATTCCTTGAAATAAGAGATAGAAAATGCACATCATTATTTTCAGTTCCCAGGAGTCAAAATTGGTTCTTGAATTTAATCTCAATTCTAATGGCCTGTTGGATTGTTTAATAAACATTTTGTGACTCTCCAAATCAATATTTTAATTTAATTTTTTCCTCTTATACTAAAGTGATTTTCCCCTAAAATCCTCCTCTCCCATTTAACTCTTCCTGTAGTAAAGAAAAATTCCTTGACAAAACCAATCAGTAAAGCAGAAAATATATATACCACACTTCAGATCCATAGTCCATACCGCTTAACCGAAATCAGTTAGTCAGAAGCATTTATTTAGTACCTATTATTTCCCATCACGGTACTGGTGAAACAATTAGTAATCTCAAGGAGAGGGTGTGTGTGTGTGTGTGTGTGTGTGTGTGTGTGTGTGTGTGTGTGTATGTGTATTAAATAGCTAACTTTTACACATAACTAATTTGTGTAGCGCTTTAAGGTTTGCAAAGCATTGTATATATGCTATTTCACTGTATCCTCACAACAACCTTGAGAGGTAGGTGCTATTATTTATTCTCATTTTGCAGGTGGAAAGTTAAGAATGAGAGGCTAATCAGTCTCATATAGAGTAAATATCTGAGATTGGATTTAAGTTCAGGTATTTCTCACTCTAAGTCTAATAGATAATACTGTACTACCCTGCTTCACATGTGTATATATCTGCACAAAAACATTTATAAAGTTTATGCAATATGAGTATGAGGTATATGTACAATGAGTTAAATACAAGATCTTTGGAGAAGTGGAATAGAGGTGAGGAGGTCAGGACAGACTTGTGTTGAAGGTAGTAACTTGAAGGCAGGTATTCTGAAAGTCTTAGTGAGGAAGGAGCATATTTCTGGCATGTGATATGTACTGTATATGAGGATCAGATAGCCAATTTGGCTGAATTGAATGAAAGAAATATACTTATTTCTTTATAAGTTCTCAAGCCTCTAGAATTCATGACAATTCATCAGAATTTAACTACTTTTTAGTGCCATGTTTATAATATTATTCATATATATGATTGTCTTGGTTCTGTTTTCTTAATTCTCTATCACTTTATTCAAATCTCATTCCTCATTCATCATTTTTACAGTATAATAAGATTCCATTCTATTAACATATGTAGTTTTTGATTCAGTCATTGAATCCTGTCATAACTCTTTATGATCTCCTGGACCATATTATTCACCGGGTTTTGTTGGCAAAGATATTGTAGAGATTTGCCATTTCCTTCTCTGGTGATTGAAGGTAAGCAAACATTAAATGACTTGCCCAGGATCACAAATCTAAAGTGTTTCAGGCTGGATTTGAATTCAGATCTTCCTGACTCCATGGCTTATATTTTGTCCACTGAGCCATCTAGCTGCCACTATTTTAATAGACAACTTGCAGGAGTTTTTGTTTGTTTGTTTGCTACCATAGAGTACTGCCATGATTACTTGGTTTTGCCCTTTTGTATGGCCCTTTTCTTTCAGAGATCTCCCTGGGGAAGATACCCAATTAGCGGATCAGTTCTTCAATAAACATTTGTCAAGAGTGTTGTGTTATGTGTTGAGTGCTGTGCTAAGTGTTGGAGGTTTACAGACAAAAGTGATCAGTATGTCAAGACATGTATATTATGCATATAATTGTTGTATGCATATAATTAGAAGACTTTTGAATATTGATTAACTTTATGGAACTTTTTTCCTGTTTTGTAAAATTACTTTTTATAAAAGAATAATGGAATACATT
The DNA here is from genome assembly GCF_016432865.1 of Antechinus flavipes. Taxonomy (NCBI): domain Eukaryota; kingdom Metazoa; phylum Chordata; class Mammalia; order Dasyuromorphia; family Dasyuridae; genus Antechinus; species Antechinus flavipes. The sequence goes on along the minus strand of NC_067401.1, from coordinate 429,319,816 downwards.
GGGAAATATAGGTGATGTAAAAACAAAAGATAGCAATAAAATTTATTTATAAAAAAACCTATGCCTCAGGGAAGTTAAATAATTTGATCAGGATCACTGAGACAGAAACTGTCTGAATTAGCTAATGTTACTTTTTTTATGAGGAAACTGAGGTTCAAAAATGTTAAGTGTTTACTTAAGGTCACCAACAGGTTAGTGGCAAGTTGGGGACTGGAATTCAAGTCTTCTTACAATTGACTACATCAATAACAGATTGATTCTGTGCTCTCTCTCTGCCTCTCTCTATCCTAGGGTCATACTGAGTTAATTAAAGGGTTAAAAAAAGAGTTGATATGTAGAACAAATGTAAGGTTAAATTAACAATGTAAACAACTGTAAGATTAAGTTTAAAAAATCAAGTAAAAGAATCTCATCATCCTATGATGGATAAGAGTAAAAATGTTTGTATTCACTTATCTTTGGAGATAGAGTGCTTAAATATATTAATACACAGGTAAGTTTGAGTAAACTTGAAATATAGTCAGTTCCTTTAATTTCTTGAAGTTAGGTTTCCCCATCCCTCATTAGCTTATGTCTTTATTGGGCCCCAAATCCTTTGATATATATTCATCTAAATAATATCTGAATTCTTGAGTTTTGGTAGTCTTGGTTAATCATCTGTATTCATAATGGTTAAGGATTTTACATAAATGGCTTCTGGACTTAGTTTCTTCCACATAGTTTCTTCCACATAAATTTCCTGAACACAGCAGTTCTTTATTCTTTGTAGACCTTAACTAGTATATCCAAACTGGGGTTTACTGTCTGTCATCTGTGTTTGAAATATCCTTCTTATTCCTTCAAGACAAAGCTCAAATCCCACTTTATGCAAGAAGCTTTTCCTTGAGTCCTTTCTTTTCTCACAATTGTGTGTATTTTTCCTCTGAGATTGCTTCCCATTTAGACTATATACGTGTGTGTATGCTATATATGTGTATATATATGTATATATATATATATATATATACACACACACACACATATATCTATACATATGTAGATGTGTGTGTGTGTGTGTGTGTGTGTGTGTGTGTGTGTAAATAAAGTGTCTATAGTTACTTACTTGTTGTCTCTTCCATTAAGATGTCAGTTTCTTGAGGGCAAGGATGTATTTCCCCCGCCTTTCCTCCACTTAGTACAATCGCTGCTATATATAAATAAATGACTGAATCACTAAAAAACACTTTACGTGACACATACACTTTATATACATTTAATATTTGTAGCAATCCTACAAGAAAAGGTAACCCCATCGTACAGATTAGGAAAACGAAAGCTTAGTCACGTAGTTAAGTCAAGGCAGGCTTCTAACTGTAAGTTTCTCTTGACTATGTAGTACATCAAAATAGACAGCTAATTAATGATATCAAATTATTGTCATTTTTAAAAAGTGGCAACAACTTTAATATCCAAGAAAACACTTTGGATATCTTAATGGAGATTGAACTGTCAATCTTGATATATTAATCCCAGAAATGCAATGTAATATAGTGGAAAGAAGACTAGATTTGGAGTCAGAGGACAGACCCAGACTCAGTCCCAGGCCCTGCTACTTTATCTGTCCTTGATGGCTAAATCATTTCATTTGTTTGACTTTGTTCATCTATATAATGAAAAGTTTTGAACTATATAGCTGTCTCTAAGGTCCCTTTTGGGTTCAAATCACGTGAGTTATTTAGCTGTTTCAAATTATAATGAAAAAATGGTGTACTTTTTAGTTTGTCTATAAAATTCTCATTCAGCACATTTCCTATGTTGCTTTTCTTAATATTCACAAAAGAAAGTTTTTCCTTCAAAGACTGTTCATTTTACTCTACTTCTGAAATGAACAAGAGTTATACAAGATGGAAAGCCTTAAATGGATTGTGGTCTGCTAGAGGAAGGGCCAAAATAGATAATCCATTGGCTTGGAAAGAATACTGAATTTGTCATCAGAGGAGCCGAGTTTAAGTCCTGGTGCTATCACTAAACAACTGGGTGACCAATAAATACTCAGTTCACCTGTGAGTCTCAGTTTCTCCAATTGAAATAATGTTTGTACTATCAACATATTAAACATGTTCAACAAGAAATATGTGAAGTGCTTTTAAAGACATAAAACTGTATAAATGTGAGCCATTCTTATTTACTCTGTTGATATGTCATAGGGGTCCTTTTTAATGCTTCTCCATTATGTAAAAGGAATCTTTAGTCCTTGACAGCTAAGCCAAAGGAGTGCTAGCTCTGGCAAGATTCTTATTGTATCTGTTCTCTTCTTTCTATTCATACTTCTACCATACTTTGAATTAAGCTCTTATCTTCTCTCTCATAGATTGTTGTTATAACCTTTGGTTTCCCAGTCTCGAGTTTATATCATTTTATACAGTTGCTGAAGTGCATCTGACCACATCATGCCCTTACTCAATAAACTCCAGAACTTTGTCATTGTCTCAGGGATCAAATTGTGTGAAATTACAACTTAGTTCTAACCTTTTCCCAGTCTTAACATCTTTTATTCCAAAGCTTCTTAAATTGTGGGTTATGACCTTTTATGGAGTCAGGTGGCCGAAAGTATGAGTTTGCAGGATTCACAAAATGTTTTCTTCAACTGTGCTTCATAGAATTCCTCATTTTCTTCAAATCTCAAATCAAGCACCACTTTTTCTATGAAGCTTTCCTTGATTTCCCCTGTATCCTGCTGCCCTCCTTCCTCTATTCACTTCAAGTAATTGATTACATGTATACATTTCTATAAAACATCTCTACCAATAAAAGGTAAGCTCTTTGGTTTTTTTGTTTTTTTGTTTTTTTAATTTTTATTTAATAATTACTTTATATTGACAGAATCCATGCCAGGGTAATTTTTTTACAACATTATCCCTTGAAGGTAAGCTCTTTGAAGGTAGGGATGTTTTCTTGTGTTCATGTCCTCATTGTCTAGCATAGGGTCTAGATATGATGTTTAATAAAAAATGTTGACTGACTCTTTGAAGATGTAAAATCATATTGGTTGTTCATGATCTACATACATATCTTTTTTGTGAGGTGGTTCTAGCATAGAATTGGTTATCCTTTACCAAGCCAGGTTATAGATACGTAACTCCAGTGTTAATTTCATTTTCATTTTTCACTTCATTTCTTAGCAGTATTCCACTATAATTATGATTGAAATACATTTAGCTAGTAGCATTTGAGCTTTTGTTGCCAACTTTTGATTTATTCTCTAGGCAGTTAGCCAGATAGCCACTTGTATTTTCTCCTTAAAATATTATTTCTAAGTTCAGTTTAGTGTTATGTTTTTGCTCTTTGTTGCAGAATAATAGAATTTTATATGTGGAAAAAATATTAGAATTAGTATCTTAAGATTCTTTCCATTTGTACTACCAGCCTCATTGTATTATAGTTTTGGCTTCAGATGATGAAATATATATAAAGTACTTTTGTAAATGTTAAAAGGCCATATAAATGTCAGGTAGCATTTTTATAATTAATGCTGGTTGAATTTGTTTAGGTATCTAGAATTTGCCCTGGACCATTAATTTTTCCTAATTGTTAGGTTTGTTATTTGTTTGAAGTCTCAATGTTATTGACTTAATAGCTGACTCTTCTGTAATTCTTTTAGCTTTAAGTATGCTATATCATTGATCATATCACTGAATGAGCATTTCCTCAGTAAACTGAGACCTGGAAAAGACCTTAACTTAGAAAAGCCAAAGTCTTATACTACATCCAGGATCAGCTTCAGTCTTGAGCTATATCTTGCCACTAGAACCAGATGACTTCATAGGAAAAGCCCTCTCTCACTTAAATCCAGTTCACTTGCAAGTCATGACATCACTTTTCTGATGTCATGATCCTCTTCTAGAATCAAGTACAAACAACAATACCTAGTTTCATTAACATTGGTGTTTTTTAAGTATAGCATAACTTTTTCACTTATCTCTTTAACCTCTATATTTACCATTAAATTATCTGAAATATAGTTACTCTTAGGATTTTTTTGGTTTTTTGTTGTTTCGGTTTTTTTGTTTTTAGGTTGGTTGATAAAATAAATTTTCTTCTAATTTTTCATTTTAAATTCTTTGTGAATCTTTGTTTTAAGCATATTTCTTAAAATTAGTGAACATTTATTATGCACTCATTACATGTCAGACTCTGTGTTAAATGCTGGAATACAGATGTAAATAAAAGCGAAGTCAATCCTTGCTCCTAAGGAGTTAATTTTATGAGGCAAGACAACATACAAAAAAAAGGAAGTCACTGCATGACCAAAAACAGTGTAGCTAGTGGGAAATTTGGAGACAACTGTGCTTACCCATATTTTTACATGGAACCTCTCCAGTCAGAAAATCCAGAGGGACAGAGAGAATACTGATAAGATGTGAGTACCAGGGCTAATTCAGTCAACAATATTGTTAGATTCCAACTGTCTCTCTCTCCTATTTTATGGGTGAATTAATCCCATTCACATTTATGGTTATGGCAGTTTAAAACAGAGAAAACGAAGAAGCTAAGAGAATATCTTAATAGAATTTAAATGGAAGAAAAAAATTTAAAGTATGTGTCCATGACTGGTTTTTTGGATCAGTTATTTTGAAAATAGGCATTTCACATATTATTTGAATTTTTCTACCTTGACTATTTTTGTACCATTGAATATTTTAGTTCTTGCTTCCATTTCCCCCATATAATGGCCATAGCTCTTCGCTAAGGAGTTCCAACTTCTCTGATAAATTGTTAATTCCTTCTCTTGTCCTTTTCTCCAGTTCTTTTAGAATGGCTTTAAACTATTCATCAAGTCTTTTGGGCCATTCCTTAGTTTTTTCTGGGATTCTTGAAGAATCAGTCTCTTTCTCTGTAGTTTCACCCTTGAAGTTTCTTACCATATGGAGCATTTCTTCATTGTGTTAATACTTTTTTTTGTTTGTTTGGTCATTTCCTCACTTAATCTATTTGTCTTTTATTCAGCAGCTGGGAGCCTAATTAGGAGATTATTGTAGTTGTTTATACAAGAAGTAATGTGGTCCTGAATCAGAGTTGTGACTGAATAAGCAGAAAAAAGGTCCTGGATTCAAGAGGTAATATAGAAGTCAAATTAACAGTTCTTAACAATTGTTCATATGTGGAAATGAGGAAGAAATTGTAGATGAATTAGGGATTTTATATCTTGGTGACTAGAAAGATGCTATTATCCCCAATAGAAATATAAAGTTTAAAGAAAAAACAAGTTCATGGAGAAGATGAGTCCAGTATGATCCATTTTGATCATACTGAGCTTAATGGCTATGAAATGTTCAGCAGACAATCGTTTCTATAGGACTGAAATTCAAATAAGAGATGAGGATTATATTTATAAATATAACATTCATTTTTGTGGAGAGGATAAACTTGATGAGGTCATTAAAAGGTAGAATGTGGAAAAAGAAAGGAAGAGGCACTGGTCAGAGCTTTGGGAATCCTCTACTTCTAAGAAATGAGACTTGGATAATAATTCAGCAAAAGAAACCTAAAAGGAATGGTCAACTTAATAGATGAACTTGGAGGGACTAATTTCACAGGGGAGATGATTGAGTAGCCACGATAAAGGAGAGTGGCCAGCAATGTTTAAAGCAGCATCATAGATGTACATAGAGTGTGGGCCCTCATGGTTCTGGATATGTTGGCCATTCTCTGTGAATGTCTGCATTTAGCAGAGGAAGAAAAATGAGAACTGAGAAAAGGCTATTGGTTTTAATAATTAACGAGTTCACTGATAATCTTGGAGAGAATACTTTCAGTGGAATAATGAGAATTGGAAGCCAGATTTATAAGAAATGATATATTGGTGGGAGGTAAGGAAGTTGACAAAATGATTGTGCGGCATCTGTAATTTTAATGCTAGAAATACTAAAATTCCAAAATTTATAGGTGTTTTTTTCCCCATTACATTTTCCATTGTTAAGTCATTTTTTTTATTTTATTTTTGTCACATTTATATTTTCCTCCCTACCCTCACATTTCCCTTTTCGGAAATGAACAAACGAAACTTTCACAACAAATATATATATAGTTATAATATAAAAAAACAAATATCCACATTGACTGTCTAAAAATGTGTATCCTTTTGAATTTTAAGTTCATCACCTCTGAGTTAGGAGCTGGGTTTTTTCATGCTTCATCTTCATTTCTCTGGACTCATGATTTATCATTGCATTGATTAGAGATCTCATATCTTTAAAAATTGTTTATAATATCTTACTAATTATAATATTGTTATTTTATAAATTATGGTACCATTTCTGTTCACTTTGTATCAGTTCATGGAGTCTCCTGCAGTTTTCTCTAAAACTACCCATTTCATCATTTCTTATGGCACAATAATATTCCATTACATTAATCTACTATAGTTTGTTTAGCCATCCTCTAACAGATGGGCACTCTTAATAAAAAAAAAAAAAAACTGTAACATCTGTAATGTTAATTTCTGGTTTTCTAAGTCAGTATGCAGCCCTATAGGAATCTCTTTCTGTTTGAGTTTGACATCATTGTTCTAGAGTCTTTATTTCTTCATATAGTTAATTTTAATGATCTTTTGCTGCTGATTCCTAATAGTATGATTTTTAGTATGAATGTTTTTAATCTGTCTTCTCCAGCATATTGTCTACTGTATCATCCCTGTTTTCTCATTTTATCTTCAGCATTCCCTTTTTACTGGTTGTTGTTTTTTCCTGACTACAAGTTCTGGATTCTTCCTTATCCTCAAAAAAAAACCCTCATTTAATCCATCTATCCTCACTAGCTAATGCCCTAGTTTTTTTTTTTAAATTAAAGCTTTTTATTTCCAAAACATGCATGGATAATTTTTCAACATTGACCCTTACAAAACTTTCTGTTCCAAATTTTTCCCTTCTTGCCTCCACTTCCTCCCCTAGATGGTAGGTAGTCTAATACATGTTAAATATATTAAAATATATGTTAAATCCAATATTTGTATACATGTTTATACAGTTATCTTGCTACACATGAAAAATTGGATCTAGAAAGAAAAAAATCCTGAGAAGGAAAACAAAATGCAAGCAAACATCAACAGAGAAAGCATGAAAATGCTATGTTGTGGTCCACACTCAGTTCCCACAGGCCTCTCTCTGGGTGTGGATGGCTCTCTTCATCACTGAACAATTACAACTGTTTTGAATCATCTCAATTGTTGAAGAGAGTCACGTCCATCAGAATTGATCATTGTATATAGTCTTGTTATTGCCATAGATAATGATCTCCTGGTTCTGCTCATTTCACTTAGCATCAGTTCATGTGAGTCTTTCTAGGTGGCTCTGAAATCATCCTGCTGGTTGTTTCTTACAAAACAATAATATTCCATAACATTCATATACCACAATTTACCCAACAACTCTCCAATTGATGGGCATCTACTCAGTTTCCAGTTTCTTGGCACTACAAACAGGGCTGCCACAAACATTTTGGCACATACAGGTCCCTTTCCCTTCTTTAGTATCTTTTGGGTATAAGCCCAGTAGAAACACTGGGGGGTCAAAGGGTATGCACAGTTTGATAACTTTTGGGGCATAATTCCAGAGTGCTCTCCAGAATGGTTGGATCTGTTCACAACTCCACCAACAAAGTATTAGTGTCTCAGTTTTCCCCACGTCCCCTACAACATTTATCATTATCTTTTCTTGTCATTTTAGCCAATTTGACAGTAGTGGTATCTCAAAGTCTTCTTGATTTGCATTTCACTAATTAATAGTGATTTAGAGCACCTTCTCATATGATTAGAAATAGTTTCAATTTCTTGATCTGAAAATTATCTGTTCATATCCTTTGCCCATTTATCAGTTAGAGAATATATTGCCCTATTTTATGTGTGTGTGTGTGTGTGTGTGTGTGTGTGTGTGTGTGTGTGTAATCTAGGCACCTCCTCTACTTCCTTTCTTATTATTCTCTTCTCTTTGTTGTTTGGCTTTTGACCTCATCATTCAACCAAAATCACTCTCTGAAGTTACTAATGATTTCCTTGATATTCCATCTTTTTATTCTAAGCATTTTCACTGACTGTTTACTATGTCTAGAACGTTCTTCCTCCTCTTTATTTTCTGACTTTCTTCCTTGAAGTATCACCCAAAGTCCTATGTCTGCAAAACAAAACAATACACCTTTCCCAGTATTCCTTAATCTTAGTGCTATTTCCCTGCGATTACCATTAATTTATTCTGCATATGTCTAGTTTGTAACTAATTGTTTGCATGTTGTCTCTCCTATTAGACTATGTGCTTCTTGAGGATAGGGACAGCTTTTGTTTTTTTTTTTTTGTTTCATTTTTTACCTTTCTTTGAATCATCTACTCTTAGTAAAAATGTCTGGTACATTGTAAGCTTTTAATAACCTAGCTAACTTGAATTGACTTGATCTAACTTGACTTCTGTTTGTCATTTCAGAAGTTTTCATAATGTAGTATTCTATCTTTCCAGTCTTATTACACCTCACTCCCCTTCACCATTCTCTTCTATCCACGGACCCTGGTCTCCTTGCTCTTCCATGGACGTGACCCTCTTTCAGTTCCAGCCATGTTTTTTGACTATTCCCTGTGCCTAGAATACTTTCACTTCTCTTCTCTGCTTATTGATTAACATGGCTTCCTTTTAAGTTCCAACTAAAATCTTGTCTTCTAGAGAAAGCTGTTCGCAACCCCTCTTGATTCTACTGCTTTCTCTCTCTTTTAAGTATTTCCTATTTATCTTGTATATAGCTTGTTGTACACATTTCTTTATTGTCACTCAGAGGGCAGGAACCTTTTATACTTTTGGTTGCCAAATTTTGCATTCCTGGTGCTTAGCACACAGTGACTGGCACATAGTAGGATCTAAGAAATGTTTGCTTACTGACCCCAGATTCTGGGGGCAGGTTCAATTTGTAGTCTGTGCTCAGACATATACCTGTGACTTAAAACTCTGACCTAGATGATTTTTTTTTTAAAACAAAGTTCCTTTCTACATTTTACTTCCTATTTTTCTGAGTAAAAAGTCCTAGGATAAAAGTACAACCTGTTTAATAATATGCCATTCTTCTTGGGAAGACAGAAGTGGGAGAAATTTTATCAGTCCAATATCATTTTATCTCCAAAATCACCATCTTGAATAACAAAAAATAGAAAAAGTTCTCTGCTGTTATTGTAAATTCTGATAGTAGACAAAATATAATCTAAAAATCCAACAAACCATTTGTTTTTCCCTGTGTGTTACCCAAAAAGGGGGTGGGGGGGAGATAGAGAACAGATTACTGAAGCAGCTACCTACATTAAAAAGTTCTGTTACCTTATGGCTTCTGAGAGTTCATCATTTGAAAAACAGTTTGGTAATGATGCAAAGAGGGCTGGTTGTATACTTAAGACATAGGTTTCTTTTCTGCTCTGACATTTACTGCTTGTATAAAAGCGGATGTATGTCATTATAGTTCTTGGCTCATTTGATTATTGTGATGAAATCACTGTGTGGTTTTTCTTTGTACTATCATCATTTAGCGTTGCTCCTATGCTGTCTTAATTGTTGTTTTCCATGTTAAAGTATCTCTTTAAAAATAATTTTTAAAATTTTAGTTTTTAATTTTAAATCTTCATAAAATAGAGAGAGCTTAAATGGAGTGCTTTCACAGCTAAATGAAGCTTATATTATAGTCCACTTTTTTTATCTGGCCTCTTTTAGTCTTGTGGTTAATAACTAATACTGCAGTAATGTTGCTTGGATTAGTGTTATATTCTTGTAACCAATCTCTATGCTTCCATTTTCTCCATAATTCCTCTAATCTGTTCTATATTCTATAATTCTCTCTATGTGTAATTTCTCAGGCATTTGAATGAGGAAGAGGAGTAAGAGGAAGATCAAACTAATTAGTGATTCCTGAGCAAATTCTGGCAACTCAGAAAAAGACTTTGGGAAAATAAAGATAACTACTATCCATTTCTCTCATAAATAAAAAACAAATCCTTAATTTAATTTAAGTTTTGCAAAAGACTTTTCATAATTATCTCCTTTAAGCCTCATAAGAACTTTGTGAGGTAAGTCTCAAGGATGCTACTTATCCGCCTTTTGCAGATGAGGAAATTGAGGCTCAATTTGGTTAAGTGAGTTGTCTATGGTTAACTAATTTGTTTGTGTAACAGACAGTATTTGAATCTATATCTTTGTATGGCTAAGTTTACCCATATATTCAAGCTTATTATTTATTAAATCCTTGTTCTTAGTAAGACACTATGCTAAATGAACAAGATATGCTTTCTGGCCTCCGGGAACTTAAGAGTTTTGTATACTTGTGGAGCCCTCGTAGGGTATGGATATTACCAAAAAAGTAGCCTGCTAAGATCTAATTACTCTGTGATCAAAAATTTTTACTTCTAGATTTAATTTTTGGGGTTTGAACGCTTTTATCTTAACTAAACTTTTCATTTTTTAGAATTCTCTTTGAGGCACCCATGTGCTACTGTGATAGTGTGCAAATGGGGAGTGCAAATAAGATACTTACTTAGCATTGTGGCTCTGGGCCAGTCAATTAAATTCTGCTTACTTCACTTTCCTCAACTGTGAAATGGGAATAACCACCACTTACCTTCCAGTGTAGTCAGATCAAATGAAATGACATGTGTAAAGTATTTAGCATAGTGCCTGATACATTATATGTACTATAGAAATGCTTTCCCTTTCCTCCCCTTCGTTATCTTCACATAGAAAAATAAAATTTGCCAAACTTTTCTATTAATCTCAAGATTTTAGACTTTTTGTGTCAAGATTTGTTTTTGCATTTAATCTTCCGTGAAAGTAAAATATTTGTTTACAGTTTTATTTGACTAGACATTGAAATTTGGGATTGCCTGAAATATCAGAAGATTTTCATTCTCTCATTTTTATCCCTCCTCTGTAATTTTAAGAAGAAAAAGGATAATAAACAGTAGAAAGCAATCTACTAATATTCTCCTTTGTTCTTAGCCTCATTTTTAAAGTAAAGGATCTGACCTCTGTGTTAGTATTATCACCTTTTTTCCCCATCATAAATTATTTTACAAAGTGACCTATGAACAAGAGGAAAAAACTTAGTGTGAATTTTTGGGTTTTCCTAATTTAAGACATGTCTTCAAATTTTCTTATAGCGTATTTTCTAAAGTATAAATTGTGCCAGCCCTCTCCTGAAGGGATTTAGTAATTTATTTTTAATAATGAGCTGCAGAAAACTCTTTATTCTGTTGGCTTGAATTCATCTATTTTAACAGCATATGGCATGTTTCACTTTCCCAGTGGTTTGTACCCCATTAAATCTCTCTGTGTGTCTCTGGTCACTTTAATGTCACTAGCTCAGCTGTTTCTTTGAAGCACTGCCCATTAGCCTGAAAGGAAATATAGGAAGAAATTGTAAGTATATATAGAGGGGGAGAAATTAAAGCAAAAAGTAGCAGTTTGATTTTTGTGATATGAAGAATTATGGAACTGTGTCAATGGATTATTTACTAGAGAAATTCTTTATTTAAGGAAAAAATCCTACAAGTGGTGTTACAGTGATAACATTGATGACTCAACTTTTTTCATCCTTACATATGAAGTCTCATTTGTGGAAAATAATTATTCTTTTATAAATTAATAAGTGCATTTGCAGACTTGGCTCTGTGTGAATGAAGGACTCAGCAGCAGTCCTTTTGAATAGTAGGAGGTTGATGGAGTACTGCAGTGTATGTGCCATTGAATACCCTTATGTCCCTAATTGATCATGGACACTTTCAGCATCGTCTTGGGTGCCTGATATGGGTGGAAGTTTAATTTAAAAACAAAAACAGCAACTATAAAGCTAAAGGAGTGGTCATCACTGCATATCGTTTTGAAGATGGGACATCAACTCAACTGAGGCCTGTGAGTTCTCTTTTGTTTTATTTTAATCATTACATGTTACTTGATTCTGTGTGATGTGTAGGATATGACGACATATTCATTATTTCAAATCTCAGGTTTTTTCCCTAAAGTTTGCTACTAGGAAATAATCACTTTTATTAGATAGAATGGTTGTTTTAATTGTTGCTTGAGAGAAATGCATAGAAAAGGAGATTAGTATTTAATCCTGTGAAATTGGAATTTGATGTTTCTGATTATCATCACTACATTTAACTTGACCCAAAGAAAATAATCTATTTAAAATCTACTTTCTTCATGAAAAATGTGGTTACCTCCCTAATAAATGGCACCTTCACATTTTGCACAGGGAACATAATTGTTGTCCTTCCTAGGTTTTGAACAGTTATTGGACTGTCAGAAAACAGTTGGCTTTATTTTTGATTTGTCAAGGAAGGGGATGGGATTTATTATTGGAAATGGGGGACGGATTTTCTTTTAAAAAGATACTATAATTGGCATTTCATTCACTGAGTGTTTAAACTTTTTTTAACCAATCTGAGACCATTTCAATCTCTTTCTCATTGCCAGCTGTGTATGTTGCTATGGGAACTCAGTGGGGTCTGTGTGTGATTACTGTGCTAAGGACCACACCTGGCTTATTTGCATTCAATTTAAGTTGGGGGAAATTCAAAAGAAGAAAAAGAGAGTGTAGATTTGTCAGTAGGCAGCCAGAAAGAGCTTGTCATTTTGTAACCATCACAGTGGACTAAGTAGCAAAGAAAGGTGATGGCTTTCTGAGCATTTGTAATGTATTTTTTGAAGTTTAAATTTTGATGCAGTTTTATATGCTTATTTGTTGTAATACAGTATTACTATTTCCCAGTAAATCTGATGTTTTCTAAGTGCTTAAAAATCATTAAATGTATACTGACCAGATTTTTTTTTTTATTAAGTTAAATTTCTTTTGTGGCATAATTTTAATTTGTGGCAGTGTGATTATGAGCACAGTAGGAAAATTAAGGCAGAATTTTCCCTTAGTCTCTACTTTCAACAATTGTAGCCATTATGATTCTGTTCTTTTACAATAACCAGCAGTTTTTTTCTAAGAAGGCATTCAAACAATTTCCACGGATTTTTTTCTGTTTGAAATATTGACCCTAAGTCATTGGTAGACATCAAGTGATTCTTGAGGTAGTTATAACATAAAATTATATGGTCTATTTTTATAAACTTTAAATATACTTTCATAAAACATGAAGATTTATTTTGTGATTTAATTTATAAGAAACAATTTAATCACTCTTTGTATTCTCATAACCTTGATTTTATATTTACAACTCAGAAAGGGATAATAATGTACATTGTCTAAAAAGCAAACTTAAAAATTAAAGTTAGAATTTTAAAATACTTTTAAGATTAATTTTTTCAGCTACATCAGAAAAGCATTTGGTATTTTCATCTTATTTACTAAACTCATTGAAAAAAGATAACTATTAAATCAATTGGAAGCAAGTCATTTTTAAATCAACAGGTTAATAAGGGTATTAGGCAGGTTTTTTTGTTGTTTGTTTTTTTGCTAAGCTACACTTAGTCATTATCTAAGGCAGTAGATATTTAAATTTGTTTTATGTCACTAAAATAGCAATTCATTTGTGTGAACAGCTTAAGGATGAGCAAATTGTTTCATAGGTTAAAGAAAAAAATGCATTTTCATGAAACTGTTGGTTTAGGATACTTTTCTTCAACATACGTTTTGACAATAAGCAAATCTGTTTTGTATCCAGCTAGGGCAATATGAGAAATTTAAAATAATATTATAAAATCTTTTTTATTAAGACAACAACAAAAAAAACCTTTTACATGTATTATTTTATTTGATCCACATATTTGGGTATGTGTGTAGAGCAAGTAAACTGAGACACAAAGAAATTCAATGACTTGTCAGATATCACACAGTAGCAAAGCCAGGATTTTAGAACCCCAAGCTTCTTATTATATTGCCTTTTCTTGAAATATTGTGTGATGCAACGATCTCAAATTTACCTCCTTTTAAAAAATTTGTTTGAAGATTGGGAAATAGGTTTTTCTACATTTTCAATTCCCAAACTATTTTTCCTAATACAATAAATTTTTAAAAGTTTGTAGCCTGAGCACCCTCCATTTAATCAGTAATAGGAAGAGTATTAAATTTAGTGTTAGAAAGACCCGGATGTGAATACTGACTCTTCTCCTTACTACCTCTATTAACTTGGACAAGTTCCTTCACCTCTTTGATTTAAAGATGGTAACTGAAATGGAAAGCTGATAAGGGCAATAAGAGAAAGGTTATTTAGAGAGAACAGTGAAGATAAGCTTAGGATAGAGCCTTGGATTGCACCAACAGCTAGTGGTAGTGGGTGAACAGATGTCAAATAGCAAACTTCAGTATGACTGGACGATGAAATACATGTAGACGAGTAAAGTGTATAAAGACTGGAAAGATAGAATGGGATTAAGTTGTGAGAAACAGTAAATGTCAAGTGTAAGAATTTATGTTTGATTATTGAAATAATTTCAAAATATTGAAATACTTGATTATCGAAATATTGAAATCACTGAAATTTGCTAAGTAGGATTATCCCTGTTTTTTTGGAAAAAGCATTGACATCTTTGTGGAAGGTGGATTCAAATGAGAGGCTTATTTTAGCGATATCAATTAGAAGACTTTTGCAATAGTACAGGTGAGAGGTGATGAGGGCCTGAACTAGGATGATAATTGTAAACATTTGGAGAAAGATATATGTGAGAGATCATATCAAAATAGAAATGACATCATTTGGCAACTAATCAAACATATGAGGTTGGGTGATAGTAATAATGAGAATTCCAACATATTTCTCTAATCATCTAAATTCACAACTTCTGTGATACCCCTGATTTTTCACTAAGAAAATTTGAAAGAGATATGAGCACGGGCAGAAATAGAGTGAGTTCTGTTGAGTTTGGAATGGCTATGGAATATTCATTTAATTTTTCTTTTGCTTTTTGTTGTTCACTTTTTACTTTATTATGATTTTTTAATCCTTTCCTCCTTCCCCACCCATGTCCCCCAAGCAGGCTACGGTTGGGGGTGGGGAGAGGGAAAGGGAGGGAAGGAGAGAGAAGGAATGAAAGATAGAGAGAGAGGGAGGGAAGAAGAGAGAAATAGATTACTATACTTTTTTCTAATAAATTCTAATAATCCTAATGTTTTTGTATGTATTTCTTGTTTCCTATCCCTTGCTAGCTCTTACTTTACTTCTGCTTCTTAACTTGCTTTGCTATTACTTAGTCTCTCCCCACCCCATTTTCTCCTCCTTTTTTTCTTCCCTATTTATCTCATTCCCATTAATCTACACACACTATCCCACTTCTACCTTTTCCTATACAGTAGAGCATACTCAGTTCTACCTCAGATGCCCCAATTATTTATTGAGTCCCTTGAAATTAAGTCTTTGATTTTGGCTTTTATGTTAAATTTTCTATTGAATTCAGGTTTGCTTGCAACAAAATCCTGAAAATCTGACAGTTTATTGAATGTTTCTTTAGTATAAGACAAGTTTTGAATTGAAGAAGAACACTGATCTATCCCTTGAATTTATTGAAGGAGGAAACAGTAACTTGGAGCTCAGTAGATAATGGTAGCTAGGATCTGGATTAGGTGATAAATTTAGACAGAATGAATTTCAGAGGAGTAGAGATTACATAGTCATGATTGAGATTAGGAACCAAGGAATATGCTGTAGTCTCTTATTAATGAAAATTACATTAAAGAAAATGTATTGTTTTCTGGTTTGCTGCTGTATTATTCCCACAGATTGCTGGACCTTTTTTAAAAATTATTTTTTATTCTGAACTTAAAGCACTTTAAAAAGAATATTTAATCCTTATATATAGAACATACACATATACAGACATATACACATGTGTATACACATGAAACATAGATTCTGTATGAAACATACATCTCCATGTCACATTGCTTGGTATTTTTTTTAAGATATGTAATAAATTTTGCACATTATAGCCACAGTTAAATTACTATAATGACTTTCTTTTGATAGCTAACTCCTTAACTCCAAACATTCTCTTTTATCCATGAACTGAGAAAGGGAAGGAGAAAAAACAACTCATAACAGATGGTCATAGTTATTCCTTATGTTCTTCACCTCAGAGATGGACAATGTGCTTTCTCTGTATCTTTGGGTGACATAGTTGGTTGTTGCTTTAATCAAAGCTCTTAAATCTTTTAAAGATTTTAAAGAGCTTAAATCTTTTGAAGTTATTTTTCTTTACCGGGTTGTCCTAGTCTATATTGTTCTCCTGGTTCTGTTCACTTCACTCTACGTTAATTTGTACTTAACCAGAATTCTTTGAAATTGTTCATTATTTTGTGTAGTATAATAATGTTCCTATTATATTCATATGTTATAATTTGTTCAGCCATTTCTTTGTTGTCTACAAAACAGTAATTTCTGATTCTTTTTTTTTTTGGTACCTCCCATTTGCCTGCCATTCAGACCATTCTGTGCAAAAAAACCCAAAAAACAACTTTTCCTCAATATCCTTCCTTTTTAAAATTAATATTTCCAAACTCCCTATTTTTCCCAGCTAAAAAGCCAAGAGGAAAAAAAAGTTTGTCAAAAATAAGTACAGCCCAGCAAAAAGAATCTACACAGCAGCCATTTTCATAAATATATGTAACTCCAGACCCTTACCTCTCTCTTAGAACATTAAATGGTATGTTTTTTCATTGTTCCTTTGAAGGTGTGGTTGATAGCTGGTTGCTTTGATTAGAGTCCTCAAGTCTTTCAAACTTCTTTACGATGTAATGTACATTCTTATGATATATTAGACAGTTGCATTTCTTTACAGTGTTGTCTTTGTATAAATTGTTCTGTTTATTCATTTCATTCCCAGTTTGGACTTCTCAGAATTCTCTAAGATTTTCTCTTCCCTTATTTCTTACAGTGCCATTATATTCCATTTCATTCTTATACCACAGTTGGTTCAGCCATTCTCCAACTGCTGTATACCCTCAGATTCTAGTTCTTCACATAGGTGTATGCACAGGTCTACAGACATACTTCTTGCATCATATCATACCACCCTTTTTTCAGGATATTCCTGGTATTATCTATTCTCTAACATATGCTATCTTCACTCCCCACTTTTTCCCCATTGAGTTAGCTGTATTTTTGTATCATTTCTATGTATATGAATCTGATGCTACTTTTTCCATTTCAGAAATGAGTGCACACATACTTTTTTTAAAAGAATAACATAAAATAGATGTTTATATTATATATGTAGTTATATATATAATATTACACATATATAGTATAAAATAGTGAATATTTTATGTTATTATATTATTTTGTGTTATATTTTATAAGGGAAACTATATTGAAATAATTTTTTTCCCTTTGAAGGTATAGACCCTCTGAAATCTATCCTTGAACTCCTAATTAAGAGGCGTGGGGGTGGGGGGTGTTGTGTGTGTGCATGTGCACCTATGCATATTTAATTGATTCCCCATAGAATATAAGCTCTTTGGGGGCAGGGAATCTTTCACTTGTGTCTTTGTATTGCCAACATTTAGCATAATTCCTGGAATATAATGAATAATTAATATTTGTTAGTTGAAAAGAAAAAGACTTTTCCTATTTCTCTTTCTTTAATAAAAATTTTATATCCTTAAAAATCTTTTCCATAGAATAATATTAGCATTTTTCTCCCATAGAATCTCCAGTTTTCATTGTTTGGAAAATCTTTTATTATTGGTCATTGTAAATTATGTAAAGAATGACTGCTCTTAACATGTAGATTAGTATTTTATAAGCCTATAAATTCCATAGTTTTTCATGCTTGACACAGACTTGTATTAATAATATTTTTGTGGAAAAAATTGAGCTGATAGAAAATAGAAAAACTGATAAGCTATTGCTTATGGTTGTAATTTCTTTTTTTTTTAAATTTTATTTTATTTAATAATAACTTTGTATTGACAGAATCCATGCCAGGGTAATTTTTTACAACATTATCCCTTGCACTCGCTTATGTTTCGTTTTTTCCCTTCCCTCCCTCCACCCCCCCCCCCCCAAGATGGCAAGCAGTCCTATATATGTTAAATATGTTGCAGTATATCCTAGATATAATACATATTTGCAGAACCAAACAGTTCTCCTCTTGCACAGGGAGAATTGGATTCAGAAGGTAAAAATAACTCGGGAAGAAAATCAAAAATGCAAATAGTTCACATTCGTTTCCCAGTGTTCCTTCTTTGGGTGTAGCTGTTTCTGTCCAACATTTACCCATTGGAACTCAGGTCTCTTTGTCATAGAAATCCACTTCCATCAGAATACATCCTCATACAATATCGTTGTCGAAGTGTATAATGATCTCCTGGTTCTGCTCATCTCACTTAGCATCAGTCCATGTAGGTCTCTCCAAGCCTCTCTGTATTCATCCTGTTGGTCATTTCTTACAGAACAATAATATTCCATAACATTCATATACCACAATTTACCCAGCCATTCTCCAATTGATGGGCATCCATTCATTTTCCAGTTTCTAGCCACTACAAACAGGGCTGCTACCAACATTTTGGCACATACAGGTCCCTTTCCTTTTTTTAGTATCTCTTTGGAGTATAAGCCCAATAGAAACACTGCTGGATCAAAGGGTATGCACAGTTTGATAACTTTTTGGGCATAATTCCAGATTGCTCTCCAGAATGGTTGGATTCGTTCACAATGGTTGTAATTTCTTTAAAAATTGATATTATGTTTGATTTGGATTACTTTCATGGAACAACCTTCACTAATTCTATTTTACTGAAATCTTCCTTATTTTAGATGGATCCTGTTATGTATTGATGGAGACTTAGAAAAAAAGAAAACTTAGATTTTTTTTGGTGTTGATGTTTTTTGTTTTTACCAAGCCTAGATTTCCTTTTGTATCTCTCCTCTTCAATACTGCCAAAGAGCCATTTCACATATAAAGAATTTTGGGAGTAGGGAAGAAGAAATAAAGAAAAAGATGAAGAAAAAATAAACTAACAGAATCAAGCAGTACTATTATTGGGGAAAAAAAATCAGACATTATCTGATAATCAACAATCATGGATTCCTAACGTCTGCAAAGGAATTAGAAGAGTTATCTTCTCTGAGGTTAAACTTGTTTTTGTAATTTTTTTGTAATATTCATTTTTCTTTCTTTTATATAGTAACTGTTTTTTACATTTTCCTATCAAGTAGCCTACAATGATTTTTCCAAGAAATCATTCATTATAAAGAACACTTTTTGTGACTTAATAATGTCTTGTCTTAAATTTGACTAGTCTACTAAAAATAATTTTTATTGTCCTTTTGCTTTTAGGTGCTACTATAATGATGCATATTTATTTACTGTGTTAATATTTATGAAGTATTTTTACATATTTACTTAAATCTGCATGACAGCTTTATTTCATCTGATGATATTATAAGGATCAATTGTCCAGTGTCTTGTTTTGGTTTGGTTAAAAAGTTGGTAGATGGTGTTTTTGAAACTCGGGATTGGGAATCAATCTTCTTAATTAAAAGAAGACTCAAGTCCAATTCAAGTGGCAAAAGTGGCCTGTAAGTTCTAAATTAATTATTTCTGTGAAAAAATGAGAGTATATTGAAGTTTCCTAGTATATCAAAACTCCTTTTTCTGGATTCTGAATGGTGTTTGTAAATCACTTACTTATACCCAGGGTCTGTTATGTGCAAGATATTCTATATTATCAATACTTTATTTCAGGAATGATTAGATTAGTTCTAAGAATCATATCACCACCAGACTGAAAGAACTCTTATTTTATGATTTTATTAGATTAAGTGAATAATTCTCATTGCTTCCTGTTTCAACATGTTTGGGAAACATTTATTTACATTCATTTGAAATGCTGAATAGATTTCTGAAAGCATAGACTTGCTTTCCTGAAAGAGTTTACCAAATGCCTAAATAAGAATAAGTAAACTCCCTTTTTGGTACTAAAGGTTTTAAATATATTGATAGTGTCCTGTTTTTTTAAAGTGCACCCATATTGTCAAGTAATTCTATTTTATAGAACTAGTATTTTGTTTTAAGTTTGAAAGGACATATTCAGCTTCTGTATTCATTAGTGATTTATTCTAGATTCTATGTAATTGTGGATTTTTTAAAAAATGTCTTATTCTCAAAGAATTAGAACATGTAGTATTACCTATGGGATGAGTATTAATTATTCTAATTTTTCTAACTTGACTAAAACATTGTCATCAAGAATTTTTTATTATTCTATTAATAGGGCATTAAAGGAGCCCTGGCATAGAAAAATTTAATATGGAGTACTGTTTAAAGTTTCGTTTTTATGAAAGCAAGCTGGAAAAAGAAATAAGAACCTGAACTTCCTTAATAATTTTATCAATCAAACAGTATAGTTGAGGAGTTTTAGTACTAGCCAAAGAGCTGTTATTATTGGAAAAGCTAATATCTGAAACAAGATGATTTCAAATTCTACTGTAATCACATATTTTGGTGTCACTGTAGGCCAGTAGTTCCCCTTTAGTGATTTTGTGAAAATTCTTAAATGGCACCTTAATCAGTAAATAATTGTCTAGCTATATTATAAGTATATTTTTCCTCTGTGATAAGCACATGAATGTTTGAAACATTAATAAGTTGATTTTTTTGTGGTGATTTGAAATCATTATGTTCATGTACACAATGACTTTGGCTTTCATGTTACTATTCCATCAAACTTTTAACTGCTTCTGATAAAATTCAATGTGTTTTTGCAATTTCTCAATATGCTATCAAATTGTTTCCCAAATACCATGAGGATTAATCATTCAAGAGCAAACCAATTCAAATGGTCATATGCATAGACATCCCTTCATTTGCTTACTGTACAACCAGAGTAAGCTTATTTTTTTCAGTAATCAAGATAATAGGAATGTTTGTGTTCTTGCAGTCCAAACATCGAGCCATTTGAAAAAATGGTGGTTGTATCACAAGCTATCAGAGACTATCACATAACATACTACAGAAACAAACTTTACCTTGCCGCTCATTGCAGTATTAAGGCTGTTTCTTCTGATTTAAACTTCTTTGTATTAGTATGTTAGTATTATGCTAGTATTCTATTTATTTGGCAGATTTTCTTCTTTTTTATTTTAGCATCCAAGTTTTTTCTTGAAAAAATTTTTAAGGTTAGATATGTATATTAATTTTCTATATATTTCTATATTGGGAGAAAAAAATCAGAACAAAAGGGAAAAACCAGGAGAAAGGGGAAAAAAATGAGAAGGGGA
Source organism: Antechinus flavipes (assembly GCF_016432865.1). Classification (NCBI taxonomy): domain Eukaryota; kingdom Metazoa; phylum Chordata; class Mammalia; order Dasyuromorphia; family Dasyuridae; genus Antechinus; species Antechinus flavipes. The sequence continues at coordinate 429,298,593 of NC_067401.1, read as the reverse complement.
AAAAAAAGGTGAAAATAGTATGCTTCAATTCTCATTCAGACTTTATAGTTTTTTTTCTTTGGATATTGATAGCATTTTACATCCAAATTTTGTTAGAATTTCCTTGAATCACTGAACTGATGAGAAGAGCTAAGTATCATAGTTGACCATAGTGCAATTTTGCTGTTGCTGTCTACAATGTTTTCCTGGTTCTGCTCGCTTCATTCAGCATCAGTTCATGTAAATCCAGACTTTTCTAAAATCAGGTTGTTCATTGTTTCTTATGAAATATATGAAAGCAATGGATTATTATTGATTTATTATTTATTATAAACCAATAACAATCCATTGCTATCATATACCACAATTTATTCAGGCATAATCCAAGCGATGGGCTTTAAATTCATTTTCCAATACTTTGCCACCCACAAATAGAGCTGCTACAGACATTTGAGTCCTTTCCCCTACAGGATCAAAAGTTATCTACAATTTTATAATCCTTTGGACATAATTCCAAATTGCTCTCCAGAACAATTGGATTATTTCACAACTCTACCAACTGTGCATTAGTGTCCTAGTTTTCCCACATCCTCGCCAACATTTATCATTATTTTTTCCTCTCATCTTAGCCAATCTGATCAGTGTGAGGTGGTACTTCAGAGTTGTTTTAGTTTGCATTTCTCTAATCCATGGTGATTTAGAACCTTTTTTCATACAACCATAAATAGTTTAATTCTTCATCTGAAAATTGTCTTTTCATGTTCTTTAACCATTTGGCAATTGGGGAATGACTTGTTTTTTTTTTTTTACGAATTTAAGTCTTTTCTCTATGTATTTTAGAAATGAGGTCTTTGTTCCCCAACTTTTTGTTTCCCCTTTAAATCTTGCCTGCGTTGGATTTGTTTGTGCAAAACCTTTTTAATTTAAGCTAATCAAAATTGTACATTTTATATTGCATAATGTTCTCTATTTCTTGTTTGGTTATAAATTCCTCCCTTTTCCACAGATCTGACAAGATCTTGCTCTCCTGATGTGCTCATAGTATTATCCTTTATGTTTAAATTATGAACCCACTGTGATTTCACCTTGATATAAGGCATGAGATGTTAAGTTTATGCCTATTTTTCAGTGTTCCTGAAATTTTTGTCAGTGAGTTCTTATCCTAGAAGATGGAGTCCTTTAGGCTTATCAAGTAGTAGCTTACTGTCATTGATTATTATGTCTTATGTACGTAACTTCTTTCACTCATGTACCAGTCTATTTCTTAGCCAGTTCCAAATGGTTTTGGTGACTGCCACTTTATAATACCATTTTATATCTGATACTGCTAGGCCATCTTCCTTTGTGTGTTTTTTCTCCCATTAATTCCCTTGATATTCTTGACTTTTTTTTTTCCAGATGACTTTTGTTATGATTTTTTTTCTAACCCTAAAAAATACTTTTTTAGCTATCTGGCAGATTTTCAATGAACTAATTGGCAACACTAGTTGGTTTATATGAGTTTACATGAGAGTATAGTACAGGGATCCTTAGTAGAAGAGAAGGATTTCACACGAAGGATTTCTTACAAAGTGTAGTGTGTACATGAACATGCTTTAAAATGAAGGAATATATGCTATTGAACTCTTAAGTACATTTATCATTTAATGCAGTGCTTATCATTAGCCAATAAACAAGTAAATTCTTAGCTATTAATTTTCATCATTTGGTTTAAAAATAATCAAGAGGCTAAAAAGAAATGAATTTCAATCTCAATAAGAACGCTTGGCTTATAAAATTCTCCTACTATTTTTCCACTGCATATTTGTGTGAGAGGGCATTTTTACTTTATTCTTGTTTTAAATTAAAGTACAGTAACTTAATGCAAACTCAGATTTAAGACTATGTTTGGTATTCAGCTATATATTGCAAGCCTTTGTTGAAATTTTAAAAAGTTCAACAAATTAAATTTAAGTTACATTAAATATCTTGTAAGTTGTATTCCTATCATAAAACTATCCATTTCTTTAAATCAATCCTCACAATTGAGCCGTTTGTTGACAGCTTCTTTATCAACATCTAATAAACTGAGCTCATGTGATTTCACTCCTTTAAGCACCTTTTGAATCCTCTTGTTGGACCTTAGATATTTTACATACTCTGTTCAGAGATAAAACAATTTTGGTCACACAATAAATTCAGTGGTATATTTCCTGTAGTTAGCCTTTGCTTTTGCTTGCCAACATGAGGTTTCTATTCCAGAAATATTTTTTAAATTTTTGTAAATTTTTATCTTGTTTATTGTGTGCTTAAGAATAAAAATCCTTTTTGAGGAGGTGTTAAGTTCTCACATAGCTACTTTGAGATAATGAGTCCTGTATTTTTATTTGAATATTGTCTAGATTCATTATCTTCCATAATAAAGGCTGATATTATATAGGTATTAATTGTTTTCAATATGTTCTTCCTGTTAAGTTTTGATTTTAAATTGCAATTATTTTTATTTGTGGTCTGGCTTCTGACCTAATCAATTAATTAACAATTATTTATTAAATAATTTGTAAATCAGAGAAGGCCCAGTTGATGTTACATAACATAAATTTGTAGTGGAGCCAGTTGGAACAGGGGAATGATTTTTCTCCATCTTGTATATGTGTAGCATTGAAGGCAGCAAATGGTGGGAATGATCCGAATCCAAGGACTAAGATTTGGTAAGGCAAAATGAAATGAGGGGCTAGGGATATGAGAAGAGGACAATTGAATTGAATTGGTTCATTTAGGGATCAAGATGGGAAAGAGAGGAGAGCTGCTTATGCAGGAGATGGAGTTGAAAGGGGCAAGAAATTTGAGGTTATGGAGCAGAGAGGATTATAGTTTTGTGAGAGAAGACAGAGGAAGAGATGAAACGCCAGTAGATTGTGGTTAAATTAGGGGAATTTCAGAATTCATGAAGGTATTTATGAGAGGTGACAAGATCAAGGTTATGACACACATATAAGTGGTTGAACTGGGGATGGAGGAGTAAGTTAAGGGAAATGAATAGATTGAGGAACAGTATTAGGGTGATGAGGCAGCTAATTGGTGCAGCCTAAACTCCAGAAGGCCTGAGTTCAGATCTGGCCAGCTGTGACCCTGGGCAGGTCACTTACTTTCTGTTTGCCTCAATTTCCTCAATGAAGATAAATTCAGCACCTACCTCCCAGAGTGATTGTGAGCATCAAATGAGATAATAATTGTAAAAACCCTTATCACAATATCTGACACATAGTTTGTGCTTCATAAACACTAGTCCTGAAGCAGTGAATGCTGCTGCTATTCCTAGTACTGTTAGTATCACTACTTTTACAGCTGCTACTACTACTATTATTATTACTCCTCTTCCTTTTCCTCTTATTACTACCTCTACTGTTAGTGCTACTGCTACTACTTTTTTCTTACTATCATTTCTTTTGCTACTGCTGCTACAACTAATCATTATCTCTTCCCAGATTCTCGGTTTTCTGAGGCTTTATAATATTGCTCTCTCATTTCATCTCACCTTTCAAGTTATCAAATACTAAGGGCTTCCTTTTACCTCTATAATCAAATATAAAAAAGCCTTTGTCATTTAATGCTCTTAACAACCTGGTATCTTTCTAACTTTCTAGCTGTATACCTTACTCTGCTCCACACTTATGACCCAGTTCTGCTGATTTTTTATTTTTAATTGTTTCTTAAACATAAAACTCCATCCCTACTATCTGTGCATTAGTGCTGAGACAGTTGCTTTATAGCTAGAATGACCTCCCTTTTCAGCTTTGCCTCTTAGAATTCCTGGTTTCTTTTAAGATTGTCCTCAGAACTGTTCGGTTCTGCAAACATATATTGTATCTAGGATATACTGCAACATATCTAACATATCTAGGACTCTTGCCATCTAGGGGAGGGGGTGGAGGGAGGGAGGGGAAAAATCAGAACAGAAACGAGTGCAAGGGATAATGTAAAAAAAATTACCCTGGCATGGATTCTGTCAATATAAAGTTATTATTAAATAAAATTTAAAAAAAAAAAGAAAAAAAAATAAGATTGTCCTCAGGAACAACCTGAAGCAGGACTTCTCCAGTTTTCCCAGCTGCTAAAACCTTCCTCTCTAAACTTACCTTCTATATATTCTGCATGCATACCTAATTATTTGTTGTGTACTATCTTAGAAAATAATGTTTCTTAATAGATGATATTATCAAAGGATATGAATAAACAATTCTTTTTTATGATTTCCTGTAAGATAATGTCTAGGGTCTTTTTTTCTTGGCTTTCAGGAAGCCAGTAGTCCTTAGATTGTCTCTCCTAGATCTATTTTCCAGGTCAGTTGTTTTTCCTGGGAGATATTTCTTTTTTTTTCTTTTTTTTGTTTGACTGATTTTTGAAGTCTTATTGACTCATTCACTCTCATTTGTTCAATTCTAATTTTTAGTGTATTATTTTCTTCAGTTACCTTTTTTTAAGCAACTTTTTCAATTGGCCAATTAAATTTTTTTGTTCATTGAATTCTTTTTCCATTTTTTCTGTTCCTTCGTGTAATGATCTCATTTGATTTCTCCATTTTTCTTCTCTTTTTTCAGATCCTTTATGCAATCATCCATGAAAGCCTTGTGAAAGGGGGACCAGCTCATGTCTCCCTCTGGGCCTTCATTTGGAGTTGCTTTACCTTTAGGAACCTCAGGATTTAAGTCTGTTCTTCTCTCTCTCTCTCTTTCTCCATAAAAGCTATCTATGGTGTGAGTTATTTTTATATTTTTATTCTTTTTTTTTTTTTTTTTGAGATTTGAGGTCTGTTGAAAGCAAAGGAGCTACAGCTGCTTTAATTTGACCTAGGACAGTTCTGCTGATTGATTTCCAATGCTAGATAGTGGCGGCTAGGTCCTGTGTTCTTCCTGAGCTCTAGGGTTTACAATTTATCTTTCACAAAAGGCAAATCTGCCAAACCACCTGCTTGCAACCAGGACAGAGTGGTCTAAGAGGCTCACAGAAGATTCCCAGGTGCGTGGAAGCTACAATGCTCTGACTCTGTACTCCAACTTCTTGCCTCAGTCTCCCTATGCTGTAGTTTGGGTTCGGCAGACTGTCTCCCTGCCCTATTGAAACAGACCTGTTCTGAAATTCTTCCAAGGTACCTTCTTCTGGGAATGTGTTGTACTCCAAGTATTTGGATTCTTTCATTTCAAAACCAGTTTAGAGACTTAATCTGCTGTTGGTTTGAGAGAATGTTAGAGAAGATGTACAGAGAGTCATCTCTTTGCTTGTATTTGTATTCCCAGCCCTTAGCACAATGCATAGCACATAGTTAACAGTATGCTTGTTGCCTGCCATATAGTTAGTACTTATTAAATGCTTGCTTGCTTGATTATAACTTGGAAAGTTTATTTCTACAGGTAGTGGCCATTTTACATAAATTAATTTAAAGGTATTTGAGCTTATAAATAACTTTCATGGCATAAAGAACTTTTTATGATCCTATGATCATAGGACTTGGTAGCTTTCCAGGCTTTTAGAGCCTGGCATAGCAGATAGAGCACTGGACTGTTGGAGTCAGGTATTCTTGGGTTCAGATCCTGTCTCGAAATACTTTATAACAGAGTGATCGTAGACAATTTTGTGCCTTGTCTAAGTTTTCTCATCTGTAGACCAAATGGAACCTCTTTGCCTCAAAGGTCCCTTCCAGTTCTAAATTTATGATCTTAGGATCAATAAAACCTCAAGAACCAATTCAATGTAAAAAGTGTGTCAGAACAGTAAGTACTAAGAATACAAATGTAATCAGGAAAGAAAAAAAAAGTTCTGCTTCTAGAATTTAGCCCACCACAATTCTACTTGGAAGAACAACAACAAGGATTTTCTCCATTATTGAGTACAAAGTAGATTGGGCAAGATTTTGCAAAAATAACCTCTGGTTTTCCTTTTAAAATTCTTTAGATCTGAATATTGAAAAGAAAACAATTAAATGATAAGACCTAATGTCAATTTATGAGTAAGAGGATTTAGATTTAGAAAAGGGTGTTTAAAAATATTTTCCAGGCAAATGAGAAAATGGAGATCCATAGAAGTGTAATAATTGTTTCAGGGTCACACTGGTAAGTAGCAGAGCCATAGTTCATACACAGATCTTCTAATTACAAATTCAGTCTATTTTAAACTGTAGCTCTGGCTGAGTTTTTGCAATTTTAAAAGAGGATGTACTGTGTCCTGGGCCATTGCCAGTTGTCTTGAATTTTATCTTGCCACTGGATTCTGATGGTTCTGGAAAAGAGATGAAGATCAATAACTTTGCTTAGTTCTCCCTCATTCATCCAATTCAAGTCAAGACATCACCCTCACGATGTCATTGGTCCCCTGAGAATGAAGTACTAACAACAGTACTTTGTTGGATCAAATAAGTCTTTAATTGGGTGAATCTTAAGCAGTGTAAAGAAGTAAAAATATTTAGGCAGAGTTAGAGGATAGAACCCACCAGTAGTATGGAGGAGGCCTGGATTTATAATTTGAAGACCACGTTTTGAATTTTAGCTCTTTTACTTTACAATATGCCATTCTTATCTCCATTTGCTCTACTTTATCTTATCTGTAAAATGAGTGTTGTTTTTTTTTAAACTTTTTATTGATAGAATTATTGATTGTAATTTTTTACAACATTATCCCTTGCATTCACTTGTGTTCCGATTTTTCCCCTCCCTCCCTCCACCCCCTCCCCCAGATGGCAAGCAATCTTTTACATGTTGAATAGGTTACAATATATCCTGGATACAATATACGTGTGCAGAACCGAACAGTTCTCTTGTTGCACAGGGAGAATTGGATTCAGAAGGTATAAATAACCCGGGAAGAAAAACAAAAATGCAAGCAGTTTATATTCATCTCCCAGTGTTCTTTCTTTGAGTGTAGCTGCTTCTGCCCATCTTTGATCAATTGAAACTGAATTAGCTCTCTTTATCGAAGAGATCCACTTCCATCAGAATACATCCTCATACAGTATCGTTGTTGAGGTATATAATGATCTCCTGGTTCTGCTCATTTCACTTAGCATCAGTTCATGTAAGTCTCGCCAGTCCTCTCTGTATTCATCCTGCTGGTCAAAAAGAGTGTTTCTTACTGGATAATTTCTAAAGTTTCTCTATCCCATTCTCATTTTCTTTATTCAATTCTCATTTTTAGTAAGCTTTCATTTTTATCAAGGGTATCAAGGGAGGATTTTTGTTCTTTGTTTTTTTCAGAATTGAGAAAGTGAAGAGAAGATGGGGTAGAATCTGATATGTGTACATGGGCCATTTGTAAGTGAGGATCTTATAAATAATGATAATAAATAAAAATTGTTAATAAATGAGTAATAAAGTTTAGTTTGGTCTCAATGTCTTTTTTGTTTGGAAAACCTCCATTATTAGGTAACTAACTTTCCCAAGCCCAGTTCCACATCACTAGTTACCTTGTGGGTCTATCCCTACCTTACTATAATCACTTGCATTCTAAATTCATCATATGCAAAATTGAACTTACTATCTTTACCCTTAAACCCTTCTTTTTCCTTATTTCTGTTTTTTTTTCAGGGACATCACCATGCTTTTAGACATTCTGATTCACATCCTCAGAGTCATCAAGTTTCTATTCTTCCTCATTCCTTATATTTGATTGTTGAAAGTTCTAGTCTATTCTACCTGCACAAGGTCTCTTTGATTTGTCCCCTTCTCTTTACTTCTAGCCACCCACATGTTCTTAGAGTACAAAAAGAAGTAAAAAAGAAAGACAAATCCTGTCCTAGAAGAGCTTGTGTTTTAATGGTATAAGACCACACAGTAAAAGATAACTATATGAATAAATTTCCAGCTTGAAAAGGCTTCCTGAACATGGGAGCAAAGGCAGCTTCCTGGGAAAAAGAGAATACTCCTCGGGATCTGGGTTATTGCAAAATTTTCTTCATCTTGCCTCCAGCCTTTTCCCTCTCTAAATTGTCTTCAACTCTGCTGCTAAAATGATATTTCTAAAATAAGTCTTATTATGCCTTCTCAATGGTCTCAGGAGGTTTCAGTATCTCCTGGTCACCTCTAGAATGAAATAGAATTCCAACTTTCCTTCCCAGAATGATTTCACATTAATTTCACCTATGTGCTTTTCCTTCCATCCAAAATGGTCTTTTGTTCCTTGTACAGTAAATACTTCATGCCTGAAATGCTTCTCTCTCCTCTACTTAACAATCTTCAGTCCTTTCCAAGTTCTCTTCAGAAGCTACACTATCGCTACAGTTGTTAGTACTTTTTCTATCTTCAAAATTACTTTAAATTTATCTGTGCTCATATTATTCTAATCTGTAATAGAATAAAACTCCTTGAGGGAAGTAACTTTTTGTCTTTGTACTTTTAAGTAATTAATAACTTTTTTTGAATTAAATATGGTGGAAAGCTTTTTTTTAACAAGGTGCTCATATCTTACTAGAACCATGCTCTGATACCTCATTAGGGATTAGAGATGACCCTCAAGAGTACAAACTCTGATAAATTCTCCTAAACCAGATAGCCTAAGCATGGATCCTGGTAATGGACTATGAAATTTAGAGAGCAACCTGAACTCATTGGTGCATCTGCAACCTAAAATATATATATATATATATATATGTATATGTATATATATATATATATGTATATGTATATGTATATGTATATGTATATACATATATATGTGTGTGTATATATATATATATATATATACTCACACACACACACACACAAATATGTGATTTAATTTTCAAAACATTTTCAATATGACTTTGGTGGTGGTGTTTTTTTTTAACACTATTTTTCTTTTTCCAAATACATGCAAACGGTTTCAACATTCACTTTTTTTAATTTAATTTTTTTTATTATTATAGCTTTTTTATTTACAAGATACATGCATGGGTAATTTTTCAGCATTGACAATTGCTAAACCTTTTGTTTCAATTTTTCCCTTCCTTCCACCCAACCCTTCCCCCAGATGGCAGGTTGACCAATACATGTTAAATATGTTAAAGTATAAGTTAAATATAATATATGTATACATGTCCATACAGTTATTTGCTGTACAAAAAGAATCGGACTTTGAAATAGCGTACAGTTATCCTGTGAAGGAAATCAAAAATGCAGGTGGACAAAAATAGAGGGATTGGGAATTCTATGTAATGGTTCATAGTCATCTCCCAGAGTTCTTTCGCTGGTTGTAGCTGGGTCAATTCATTACTGCTCTATTGGAACTAATTTGTTTCATCTCATTGTTGAATAAGGCTATGTCCATCAGAATTGATCATCATACAGTATTACTTCAACATTCACTTTTACAAAACCTTGGGTTCCAAATTTTTCTCCCTCTCTTCCCACTCTGTCCCTCCCAGCAAGTTATCTGATATAAGTTAAACATGTGTAATTCTTCTAAACATATTTCCATATTTGTGCACACACACAAAAAATCAGATCAGAAGGAGAAAAAACATGAGAATGGGGAAAAAAAACCCAAAAAGGTGAAAATATTATGCTTTGATCCACATTCAATTTCTATAGTTCTCTTTCTGGATGTGGATAGTACTTTCCATCACATGTCTAATGGAATTGCCTTAAATCACCTCATTGTTCAAAAGAGCCAAGTCCATCATAGTTGATCAATGTATAATTTTGTTGCTGTGTACAATGTTCTTTTGGTTCTGCTTGCTTCACTTCACATTAGTTCATGTCTTTCCAGATTTTTCTGAAATAAATCTGCTTATCATTTCTTATAGAACAGTAATATTCCATTGCATTCATGTACCCCCAACTTATTTAGCCATTCCCCAACTGATGGACATCCACTCAGTTTCCATTTTCTTGCCACTACAAAAAAGGCTGTCACAAACATTTTTACACATGTGGGTATCTTTCCCTCCTTTATGATCTCTTTAGGACATAGGCCCAGTAGAAACACTATTGAATCAAAGGATATGCACAGTTTGATAGCCATTAGACATAGTTCCAAATTGCTCTCCAGAATAGTTGAATCTGTTCACAATTTCCCAACAATCCATTAGTCTTCCAGTTTTCCCATATTCTATCATTGTCTTTTCCTTTTATTTTAGCCAATCTGAGAGGTATGAAATGGTACTTCAGAATAGTTTTAATTGGAATTTCTCTAATCAGTAGTGATTTAGAGCATGACTAGAAATGGCCTTGATTTTTGTCAGAAAAATTGTCTTTTAATATTCTTTGACTATTCAGCAATTGGGGAATGGCTTTTATTTTTTACAAATTTGCATTTGCAACTCTTAAAGACAAAATTAAATATGATTTATTTTCGCCTCTGTGGAGAGAACATTTCCTTAGTGTTGAAGGATCCTTTAAGAACTGAAGTATAATGTCCAAAATTACTTACACTAGACTCTATGCAAATAAAATACCACTAAAATTTACATGCAAAGTTGTGTTGTACTTATGCTTTCTATTTTTTTCATTACGACGTAAGCAAATAGGATACTCTTCATTATGTTCTAATAACTGAGGAAATTTCGAAAACCATGTCAAAAGGTCTATCTCCTTTTCTCAAGGAATCTTTTATTTCTTATGGAATCTTGATATCTATTATTCAGGAAATTCACCAATGTAGACAAAACATTGACCTTAAAAATTAGTAAACTTCAGTTTTGTTGCCACAGCATTTAGAATCGTGTACAAGTTGTTTTTTCCTCAGTTTTACCTTTGGGTTTCTAGTCCTTAGCATTGTAAATGCATTCATTGTACATAATAGACATTTAATGTTTATTTTCTTAATTTTTTGCATGTGAAATTGAGCTTAAATATAAAATTTCCTACCCAGTATATATAAAAATCTCCACAGGACTTGAAATTTTGAAAAAATCAATATGAAATAAAATCATTAATTGCACGGAAGAAACATCATCATAATGTAATCATAGTAAGATTCTTGCCATTTTCATTCTTTTTACATCCCCCTAAACATTCTTTATTTCCAGTTTTTTACTCTTGCTTCCATCAGACATTCTCCTTCACAATCATTTACCATATTCAGGTGAAGATCAAGCACATTCTTGCTTCCCATATCTAGTTATAACGTTGTTTCCCTCTGTTCCTCCTGCAAGACCTTCCTGCAAGATTCATGGGCAGGGAAATATGTACACACACACTCACATACCCCAGTATTATTTAAAAAAAAAAAAAAATCTTGCCATTCCAGTTCTTGATTTTTCTTCTTTGAAAACAGAGATAACATTTGTAATCTGTAACATACTGTTTTGTAGTCATGTGTCATTTTATTTGCTATTTCATGCATTATTTTCACCTTAATTGAACTGTAAGGTTGTTGTGGACAAGAGTTTTATTACTATTTCCAATCCTAGACTGGCTGGGCGAATATACTGTAGATGCTGAGTAAACGTTTGTTGATTCATATTAAATAACTTTGAGTAAAGAATTGATATCTTACAGAAAGAGCATAGACATCTAGTTTAGGAATGCAAATGACTATTTCTTATTGTTAATTGGTAATATGGCATAAAGTATGCTTGTGAAAATCACTCATATCAAGCTGAAATTCTTGGTTACCATGACATACAGAAAATGATATTTTTTTTATTATGTAAGTAGATTTTCATGGATTATTTATCCTTACATTTATATATACACAATGGAAGGGACTTGGGAATCTATACAAAAACATTGTCAGCCTAAAATGCTATATAAATATACATAAAAGCCACATAAAGCTTGCTATTATTCATTTGTCTTAAGAATTTGTGAAAGAAGAATCTTTGTGGAAGGAGTATGAAAAAAATGAGAGACAGTTTTGTTTTCAGGAAGATCTTTTTATTTTAGTTGTAACAAAAATTCTTGGTGACAGAGAAAATAAGATTACAGATGGTTAATATGTTGATTATAGCTGAAACCAGTTTTCATAAAGATCATTAGCCTCTTTTTCTTTCAGAATTATAGGTTAAGTTATAAAGAATCTCTGTTGCATTGATAATGCCCAAACAAGTATGGTTTGGAGTTGTGGCTTTTAAATTTACTCAATTGGTATGACACAGTCAAGTATTTTCCTATAAATACATATCCTTTTGATCAGGAAAAAATATTAGTTAGATAGCTTTTCAGTTGGCATTTTCTGGATTTTTGACTATTTTCCAGCAAATTAACTATAATACTATTTCCCACTCTGGTTGCATATTAGTGGGGATTGTTTTTTTTTTTTTTTTTTAAGATACTGAATAATAGTTAGCACTTGCCTAATCCCTTGCTGTTAACCTGGTAGTATGGAGAGATTAACAGACACCGAATGCTAGCAGGTTGTAGACATTTTTGGGGGGGATCTGGTCTCTTTCCAGGTTCATAGTATTGTCCTGCTACTAAGTGGGACCTTCTCGTGACAGTTGATGTTAACATTGAGAAAGCTCCACAGAGATAGGCCAGCACCATCCAGACAGCTCTTGGTTCTGCATCTACCTTGCTAATTGTTTCCTTGGGATTATTTGGACGGTGTTAGAATGCTTTTGGCAAATCCCTTTTATTATTGAAGTCATTGTTGCCAGCAGGAATAAGATTAAAGGTGCTTAAGTCTGTAGAGTTGTTTCTAATTTGTACGTGTCATTTCAGCAGCATTTTAACAGAATTCTGTCTTTTCTCCCTCCTTCTCCCCTTGGTACTGTGCTGAGGTAGGTCTGAAAAGCCAAGCCATTGGAAGAAATCTCATTTTGTTCTCCTAATTATTATGCTGGCACTCTGGAGATAATTTTTCCCTTCATGCACTGCCAATTAATATGCAAATGAGCTGATAAATATTTATGTAGTGATTTAAATTATGCAGGGAGTGCTTTCAGTGTACTCTGCAAATGAATTGTTCCTGGACTTCAAAGTGCTGGCTGCTGTGCTAACGAGAGGAGATTTGCATAAGGCCCTAATCATGCGCATACTGATTAAGCTTCATTATGGAAACTGCCAGCTGCAATCTTTGTTTCTATTTTATTACAAAAAGGGGAACTTTTCATGCTTCAGTTGCCTTGACAATGTCAGTCCTAGCTGGTAGTAGAGCCTAAAACTCCCCAGAGCAACTGAAGTTTCCTTATTCAGTTGAAGATTGCTATGGTGTAACTGAAGTTGTATTTTGCTTCTCCCTGTCCCCTTTCCAACCCTCACCCCCATCCCTTTCTCATTCTGTTTTAGAGCTATAGTATAGATTTGTGAGAAGCCATCTCTTTCCCCAACTCCTTGCTTTTTCTTCCTTCCTTTGGACTTTCTAACCTGTAGAGGATTTTTGAGCAATGCTGGACTGCAGTGACTATGTTCTAGGTGGGTACCTACTCACTTCTTTTTTTATAAGCTTAATATGGAAATAGAGGGGGGGGTGACTTATGCATAAATGCTTAATCGAATATGCAATGGCTTGAGGTGAGGAGAGTTAAAGGAAGGGGAAAGCTTTTGCAAAGCTAATGCTCACATGAATGTATAGTTAATCTCTTCCTACTACTTTTTTCTCTTTTCCTTTTTTTTTTTTTTTTTTTTTTTAGTTACTTTTTTTTTCCCTTTTTAGTTCAGAGGACATTTTCAGCACATATCTTATATTTGTGGATGAGATTTTTGCTCTATGATTTTACCATGGAAACTTTAGTTTTACCTTAGCTCAAAGCCCCATGTAGATAATTATAAACATTTTCCAAATATGATATGCATAACAGTAAAAAATAAAGTGAATAATCATTTTCCCTGATGCTATAATGCAGTCTGTGCTTGTACTTTAAAAAAAAAAATTGTGAACTTGTATTTGCTTTCCTTTGTATCAAATAATTATACCTATTTCTTTAAAATTCTGATATTATTTCAGGCCTTTGGAGTCTTATTTTTAGGATTTGCAAAATATAAGTTGTATCACAGAAGGCTAGAACATTGCCTTTGGAGTTTTGGCTTTGCAAATTTTGAATACTCTATCCAATATCTTAAAGTGAATACCTAGGACACTTTGGTTTTCAAATACAGTCATTTTCATATTAAGAGAGTTAAAACTATCATTGAAGTGCTGAAAACCTAAAACTATCATTGAAGTGCTGAAAACCTATTTTAAGGATAGTGTGTAAATTTATCATCATAGATTCATAGGACAAAAAGTTCATAGGATCAAGTCAGCAAGCATTTATTAGAGATCAAAAGCTGAAAAGAATCTCAGAGGTCTTGGTTGTGATAATGTTTATGACAAGTCCTTTAACTTTTCAATTACTTATTTTCCTTAGTGTTTCCTCCTCAAAGGAATGTAGATATATTTAAGGGGAAAAATTTTTGTGTTTTGTTTTGTTTTTAGAAAAGACCACTTCATAAACCTGGCAATAGTAATAAAATTTCATAATAAGACCCTCTAATATCTGGAACACAATCTACCTAAAAATTTCCATTTCCTCTGAGAAAAAAGAGAAGTTTAAAGAAACAAATTAATATGAAACATTTATTAAAAACAACAACTTTGATATAGTATACATTCAACTCATTTTCCTATATCGTTTTGAATTCTTTGATTCTCTATTTCAGCTTTATACCGTGAGAAATTTTGCTTAGAACAATGTCCTAGGGACCTTAAGCAATCAAAGAAGGTATTGCATTTACTCAGAAACTAAAAATAATATAATTTAGAGTAACTTAAAAGATTGAAACCAAAAGATTTTTCTTCATGATTCTCAGTAAGCCAAAAAAAAAAAAAAATTAATCAGAATTCCCCAATACTTCTTTCCTAGCCGCACACCCTCCCTTTTAGTTTCCTGATCCTAGTGAAATGATTTGATATGATAATTGTGAATGAAACTCTTGAAAGCATAATTGTATCCTGTTAGAAGATCCCTATTGAATACTTATAATTTAAATCAAGAATTAAGATACTGTTTTAAGGCTACCTAAAAAAGGTGTTTGACAGTAAGAGATACTACTGCTTTCTAATCTAGGCTTATTGGTTGTCCAGCCAAATCTACTCTTATTTGGAAAGTCATTTTGTTTACTTGTTTTGAACACATTTTTAAGTCCTAATTTTAATTCATCATCTTTGCAGTTCTTCCTAATTTATTTGGTATGTAATATTGAGTTACATAGTTGTCTAAAATTCCTATTGCATTTAGGTTTTTCTATATTGTCTCAAAACTTTAGTTAAGTCATACAGAAAGCTAGATTTTAGTCATGGACTCTAGCACCTGCTGCTTTCAGTCCTGGTACTTCATGCTTTCAGATAATATTTAAGCTCATTTTCTGAATAGATATTATCAATTCTAAAAGTGATTTGAGACACTGAAGCCATCCCTTGCAACTGGCCAGAAGTTGCCTTTTGAATTTCAGAAGAGAAAGATGCTATGTATTTTCTTGGTCATATGTACAAATAATGACTTGTGTCAAAGAGAAAGGTCCTAAGTGGAATTTATTTTTGAAAATTTTTGCAATTCTCATCCATCAGGTTTAAAATTAAAACTTTCATGATAGTAGGGATGAAGGTTAAGGTGGCCCAAAAACTGATAACAAACTGTCGCAATCCTAGATTAGATTTGGAAAGGATCTTGCAGAGTATTTAATCTCAGCCCCCTTATTTTGTAGTTGGGAATACTGAAGTCCAGAGAAGGCAAGGAACTTGCCTAGGGTCATACAAATTTCTAAATCCCCCTACCCAGATTGAAATCCCAGAACATTTTCCACGGGCTTTGCTGCCATCATTACATTTTCATTACCTGTCACAACCCCTTACAGGTGCTAGCCACACAATAAATATTAATTGATTTAATTTCCTAAATGAATGTTTTGTCACATAGGTTAAAAAGACTTAAAATTGCTATTTTTCATAAAGCCAAAATCAACAACATAACATAGTCTATTGATAACTTTTAACTAGTTTTTCCAAATAGCAAAAGAAGCAGTGAGAATGATTATGCTGAATTTTCAGTGTATATATACAGTAAAGACATTCTTTTTAAAAAAATATGCTTCAGAATACCTTTGAAGATAAAGAATAAAAAAATAGTCTCGTGCTGCATTGTCATAGTCATATTCCCTCATTTACTTCTTTAAAAAATCTTCTGGAACAACAATAATTTTAAAAACACAAAGAAATATATCCAAATTAATGGATTTTATCTAAAATTCATTAAGGCTATGTGTAAAAAAACAGTATTTTCTTGTCATTGTAGAACAAGACATAGTATTTATTTACCTGCCTTTCATTGTTGAAATTATCTCAACCAAATGAAATTCTTCCTCTTAAAGATACTGGTATTTGTTTAATTTGACACTTCTTTTAGGGGGAAAAAAAAAAAGAAAAAGTTATCATCTGAAATGGTCACTGGAGTTAGACACTTTAGTTCCTTTTTACATTCTATCATTCTTTGGAGATTAATGTGTGTAAGTATCTGTTCTGACTCTGAAATACTGTAGTAGGCATTACACCAAGATTAGAATACTATCCTTAATTTCCTATAATAGTTAAGTTAGTGGCCTATCTTATTCAGAGATTTACTTCTGTGCTGGTGAATACTCAGTTTATCTGGGTAATATCATTTACTCATGAAGTTCTGAGATTTCATCAGAAGTTTATTTCTTTTAATAAAGTGTTATGGTTCATAATAGAAAATGTATTTCTCATACATGTCATTCCTTTAGCTTCCCAGTAGACATTTGAGTTATATTTATTTGATTTCTCACGACCCCTTTGTTTAATATGGTTTTTAGTAAGTCAGTTTCTTATTTGTGAAACATCAAAGGTGAGGACTCTCACAGGAATTCTTTATTATAAAGTATTTTCTACATCAAAAAAAAAAAAAAAACAGTTTTTTAAAATCCTTAACAATCAACTGTGTTTTTAGTTGACTTTTTCTCTGTACTGCACTACACAATACAATACACATTTATTTGCCGGTCAGGCACTGTGCTAAGTGCTGGGGATACAAAAAGAAAAGGAAAGAGACTTTGCCTTCCAGGAGTTTACACACAAAGGGAAACTAAAGGGGAGGGGTAGAGAGGTATCCTGTGTCTGGAGCATGTTGTTGATTGGTGGAGTGGAATCCTAGGTATGCAATTGATGGGAAGTGAAAAAATGTGTGAAACAATAAATATAATGCACAGAAATATTGAGGATAATGTATAGGTAGGTTTTGGGGTGGAATGGGCTATGACTATAGACAACTCCCTTTGTTTTTTAATCTTCCTCTTTTCAAAATGTGACAGTAGTAGAAATTTGCCCCCTTCTTACACAGTTACGTAGAGTAAGGAGATGATGCTCTGGGGTTGGAGTCAGAAAGACCTGAGTTTAAATTCAACCTCACATATTTACTAGCTGTGTAACCTTTAATAAATCACTTAATTTCTGTTTGTTTCAGTTTCCTCAACTGTAAAATAGGGATAATGACAGCATTCATCTTTAGGTTTGTGAGGATTAATGAAATAATATATTTGTAAAAAGGACAGCACAATACCTGGCATGTAGTAGGTGTTTAATAAATGCTTGTTACCTTCTTTTAACTTAATTCATCTCTGTTATAATGCAGACTCAAGAATGAACAATCCGTCAGAAACAAGTAAACCATCAATGGAAAGTGGGGATGCCAACACAGGTAAGAAAACAGTTTTCAAATTTAGCTTTTGCATTATATCAGACCGAGGAAGAAATTTTGTCATTTATGTATAGTAAGTCTTACTGTGCCAAATGTTTTGTGAATAAAAAACTATTAGCAACATTTAGTTCATCTTAAACATTATGCACAGGATTTGAAAGCTGAAATAGGACAGAAGTTCAAGAGCTATCAGAAGTTGCAGCGACGGATTGCAATTGGGTGCAAGAAAATTCCTAACAGTTATTAAAAGTGAAATGGACTGTCTCAGGGAATTCTAAATTCTTCATTGCTGTTGATTTTCAGCAGAGATTAGGTAACCACATTGGGTCAGTATCATAGATTCTTTCTTGTTCAGATACAGGTAGAACTGGAAAACATCTGAACTCTCTTCCAAGTCTGAAATTCTGTAATTCTGTGTAATTATTTAGGTTTGAGGGGAGCTTTGTTTGTTACTGTAATTCAGATTATATCTTCAAACAGTGTCATTTTCATGATCAACATACTCTAATAAGACTTAAACTTTGCTCTAATAACATTCAGTTTACTGTTCATTAGTAACTTTTTTGATAGAACAAAATGCCACTTAAAATGTGCCCAAGTTCTTTTACTTGAGGAATTGAACCAAGTTATTGCAATGAAAGCATACTTTCTTTTCTAGACTCTCCTATATTCAGATTCTTGTTAAACCTCCCAACTTCTATCTTGTACTCCTCATTTGTTTATGTAAAACAAACTTATGAAGTATCTGTGTGATTCTAAATCTTTTTTAAATCTTCTGCTACTTCTGAATTTGAGACAAATCAGTCGTTCTTTTGGTTATGTCTTCTAAGAGGACAAGAGGGCAGTCTTTCAGCAATCTAACTCAGTTATAAACTTGGACTACTAGTGGAAACATAAGCCCAATTTTTACTTCACTGAAACCTTCTGCAAGTCTTCTACTCCCTCATTCAATCCTACATTGACAAAGGATTGTTATATCCTTGGTTTGACACCCCCGACACCCCCACTGCACCCCTGCCAAGGATAGTGGCACATTGTCATTTTGCCACATACTTCTTTGAGGGGGAGGAACAGTTGTTTTGTATTTGTGTATATAAAACTTAAGTATAGATAGTCAGATTGGGTCTGGTGTAGAAATGAATTCTAATTAATGAAAGAGATAGGACAAAGCAGAGGAGTGCTCATGCAAATATCAAAGGCAAACCTGTAGAGCTGCATTTAGAAATATGATTTTCAAGGTATAGGAGGAACAATGATGAAGTTAGTATTTTACTTAGGGAAGAAATTCAAAGTATAATTTCTTTAATGTTCTTCAGTTAAATAACTTTTAAAATATAATAGCATATATATTCTGTATAACTATTCATAAAATTACCATGATTATAGTATTAAGTGCAAAATGGTAATAGTATTAGGTAATTTGTCAGTCACCTTTAAGAACATTTTTTGTTTCTTAATCTAATGTCTATTCAAGCTATCCAATCACATAACTTAATAATTTTTAATTTTTGCCAGTTTATGAGCAGGCAAAATTTGAAAACAGGAAAAAAGAAAATCAGCGTTACAGTAAAACAAAGAAAATCAGTGTGTTGCTGAACTTTAGTGGTCTTTAGAAAAGAGATTTCCATTTTTTAAGGAGCTTTTTCTTTTTTCAGAAAAATTTTGTATTTTTACATATGAAAAAGAATTTTTGAGTAAAATACTTAGATAACTGCTTCATATTTGGCTACTTGGCTTACCACATATAAGAATTGCTGGAAAAAATTGTGGTATGTAAATTGATTTGGAAAAGAAATTGACAATTGACTCCAATAACTTTGCTAAGAAACCCCAAATGGGATTTTGAAGAACTGGACATGATTGAAAATAACTGAATAACAACATAAATCCAGAATAGTTATTATATCTGGTACTTTTGTTGGGCAGCCCTTAATATTTCATTCATTTAACCAAAGCCTTAGTTGCTTTCAGAAATACAAAGATATATAAAGCATATGGTACTTACCTTCAAGAATATTCCAGTCTAGAAGGGAAGATAAGACAAATTCACAAATAACTCCAATACAAGACAAATATGTCAAGTAACATAACAGAAGCATAAACAAAGTGCTGTGACAGAGAAGGGCTATTTACTAAAGAGCCTTATATAAAAATAAGGGGACTTAGGTAAAGCTCTAGGAAATGACTTTAGCATTGTGCTATGAAAGATCAATAGAATTTGAACAAATATATGGATAAGAATATGGCATTCCAGGGAAAATGGAAGCAAACACATGGGAAAAAATGGAATAGTCAGTCAACAAACAGTATTTTACTAAGAATCTACTATGTATTGTATGAAGTGCTATGAACACAAAGAAAGGTAAAGACAATCTTTTCTCTTAAAGAAAATTAGGTTAATGAGGCAGACAACATATATTTGAATAAGATAGATATAGGGTAAATTGGCCCTGATGGGAGTCAGGGAAAGATTCTTAAAAAGTCAGGATTTTAGCTGATATTTGAAGGAAATCGGGAGATGGTAATGAAAAGAGAGACAGAATTCCAGGCAGAGGTGGAAAGAGTTGGGGAGTAGGGGATTAGGATGGGGGAATCCAGTCAAAAAGCATGAATTTATGAGAAAGAAAAAAGACTATAGAAGAGTAGGAAAGAGCTGGATTACTAGGGACTGAACACCTAACAAACAGAGCATTTTATATTTGATCCTTGAGATGATAAAGAACCACTACAATTTATTGAAGGGGAAAGATAATAGCATGGTTAGCTTTATTTATACTTTAGGGAGACCACTTAGATAAAGAAGTGAAGAGAAGCTTAAGGCAGGATCTTCTGCAATAAAAGCCAGGCATGAGGAATGAGGAAGGATGGTGGCAGTATTGGAGAAAGAAAAGTATAACAGAGAAATAAAGAAGATAAACTAGTAGGCCTTGGCAACAAAGTGGATATGAGAAAAGGAATATGAAATAGAATGAGAAATTGAGGGTGACAAATATTCTCTCTAAAATGTTATTTTCTTTTGTTGGGGTTTTCCTGGGGTCTCTGGAGGCAGCCTTCCTTTCAGTTCACTAATCATCACAAGTGCAGCCAGGGATTAAGGTCCAAATCCTTTATTGTCTCTTTCCAGGTCTTGTCTCCTTTCCTGCAGCCTGGTTACCTTTCATATAGTCCAGATCCTTTATTATCTCCTTCCTGGGGCTGGGCAGCTTTCTGGAGAGCGTGGGCTCCTGCCTGCCTTCTCTGGCTTCTGAATATCTCCAACTGAATCCTGGCTGAGGCTCCTAGTTTATATGTCCCACACTGAGTATAAACCAATCATTATATCACTAGGAAACCATTATTTGTTGTAGGATTTAATTAGTGCTAAACTAGATTTAACCATTGTCTCCTCAATTCCACTTAGTACCTTGTTTCAAGTTTTGGCTCATAACAGGTGACTATCTAGCTCTGAGTTAGGAGTGCCAGTAACTACATTATGGTCAAGGAGGATGACCACTGAAGTGAACATTCTTAAATGACTAAAGTCATTGAAAATATTAGAATTCACTGATTTATTATGATTCTGGTACTTAGAAGTCTACCTACTAAAACATACAGAGGAACTATATGACTACAATTACAAAATGATCAAGAAATAAAGACAGCTAAATAATTGGAGAAATAATAATTTCTTGTGAGAAAGCAAACCCAATATAATAAAAATGACAGTACTATCTAAATTAATTCACTTGTTCATAGCCATATAAATCTGAGTTTGAAAGAACTATTTGATAAAGGCAGGAAAATAATAATAATAAAGTTCATCTGGAATAACAAAAGATCAAGCCAGATTCTCAAGAGAAATAATGCATTTGTGGAGTTGGTAGCCAGGTTATGATGAATTAACAAATAATAAATAAGTCCAAAGAACCTAAGATGTAGAGGCCAATGGATGTACTGCCTCCTCAACCTTAGAGATACAATCAAATAATAAGAAAAGTTTGTTTTCTTTTAAGCAATTTTGCTACCCATCCCTTGAATCTAGGATCAAAGGCAGAAATGTCAACAGTGGTACCAAGGCTACTGTTTTTACCCTATTTATAAGACAGATGATTTCTTTAATACTTGATATTGTAAAAAAAAAAATACTTCAAAATGTTAAAGAATATAGAGCATATTTGAGTATTTGATCTAGGAGTACAGAGTAAGATTCAGTCAAACATAGCTCTCCTATATGCCCTATTGGTTTTATTTCTTGCCTACTCTGTATGTTTTCATTTTCAATAGTATGTTTAAAAAAATGAGTCTATATTTGGAAGTTCAAGAAATATTATTATATCTAGAAATAATTTAAATTTAGATTGAGTGAAGGAAAATATGCTTGACGTCATCTAATCCAACTTTCATTTTATAGTTGAGAAAACTGGGGCCCCCAGAAAGATCAAGTGATTTATACAAGGTCACATGGGGATAGATGGCACCCAAGATTTGAACCAAAAAATATAGCTCTTTAGTTTCATCTTTCAAAGGGTGGAGGGGGAAGTTCTCTTTTGATTTCATTCTTACTAACAGCAAAGAGCCAGTGATACTATAGTGGAAATAATGGGAACTCTGAGGGAAAAGTGGTCATTCAATTTGGAGTAGAGAATTCAAGTAGAGGAGAAGAGCCAGTCATGATGTAGGGTCTGGAATTCTCCAATCAGTGGAACTTCTAACATCCTTTCCCCCAAGCTAATTGTACCAAAGAAAGTCAGGGAAGTCCCATTATGATTATATGACCAGTTTCATAATCATAATGGGTTTCTTACATAGGGGGTATCTGGGACAGCAGCCAGACTATTCAGTAGATCCCCACAAAGACCCCCTCCCCAAAAGTCCCATAATAATTGCAGAAATCAAAGGGAAGAGAATCTGAAAAGAATGATTATATATATCATTAGGGAGTTGCATTATTTTAGCAAGCAGTTATTATTTTGGGCCTGGGTCCCAGGGCTCAGGCAAAACACATCTAAGCACCCTTAGATGAGGACCTAGACCTTTAAGGTTATGTGATAGACATAGTGAAGATTGTGTTCTGGTCTCTTGTGTCCTTGCTATGTCTTGCTATAGCTTACACCTGGTCTTTATATTCTTGTTATGCTCTTCAACCCCATAGGGACCTCATAAGACCATATGCTGATCAGTTTAAGTTTCCAGACATAAACAAGGTTATTTGTTAGGCAGAGTGTCCTTATAAAATCTACCTCCTTTGAAATGGCTTTTACCCCAGGAACATGGCTTTGCCAATTGGAAACCCACATAGTCTGAAATGTACTTAAGATTTTGGGAAAGCAGATTTCAAAGGGTTCAAATGCAAACTAGGTTAGATTCCATGGATGAAAATGAGCCAGGAAGGGTGGGAAATGCTTAAAAATGAAGTTCTGAATAAAAAGGGAAATAATTTTATTAGTCATCCTGAAAATAAGATTTGTCTGGAGAGGTTGATGTCTCAACTTATGTTGAAAAAAGAAATGATAAAGATGGAAGTAAGATCAAGTAGCAGAGAATATGATAGCATAATATGTTACTGTGAAAGTTGTGTCAGGAATGCTAACTGAGATAAGTCAAGCCTGGTAAGAAAACTACAGATAAAAGGGTGGGAATGGGTCTCATTTTTTGTTTCGTTTTTGATTCTTTGCTTTTGTGTTGGGAGAAAAAGGAGATAGATTTGGACATCCACTTTGCTGGGTGTGAATGGGAAACTGATAACTGACAACAGAAAGAAATCAGAGTTGGTCAATTTTGATGTTGCTTCTTTTTACTCTGAACCTTGTGTGGAAGATGACAGAACAGCAATGATTAATAATATAGCCCATATCAGTAAGAAGACAGAATACCTGGCTTCTCTTGATGAAGTACACATTCTTTATTCTTGCACTTCGCCAGGTGCTGTGCTAAGCACTAAGCATATTGACAAAGGCAAAGGGGAGCTCTCCTTCCAAAAGTCCAGTCTAATGGGGCACAGACGCATAAGCAACACTGTACCAACTAGATATGCACAGGATAAATTGGAAATAACCTACATGGGAACAGCAATAGAATTAAGGATTGGGAAAGGTTTCCTTTAGAAGTGAGATTTTAGATGGGGCTTGAAAGAAGTCAAAGAAGCCGGGAGGTAGAGATGAAAAGCAAGAACATCCTGTACATGGAGGGCAGCCAGGGAAAATTCCAAGTGTTGGTTGATGGTGTGTCTTGTTGGAGGAACAGCCAGGAAGACAGTAGAGTTGAGGAACCTGGGGGAAATATAGGACTGACAAGGGGATAGTGAATTCATTAGGAAGGAGTAATAGGATTGCTTTACAGCAATGAAGGACCCTAATATGATTTAATAAGTTATGTGACATAAGTTTGTAACAGACCCAGTCAGTGCAGATTCATGATTTTTTTCCAATTTCTTTCTGTAGGTGTATATAGCAGCAGTAGATGGTAGGGATCCAGAGCTGAAGCTTGCTAATATAATTGGCATTACAATAAGGGAGCCAGGGACTTGAGCAGAGAACTGTGTGTAGTTGAATTGGTTTTCCAAGAGATCAGGACAAGAAAGGGAGGTGAGTGTAATTATTAGTGCAAGGGTGATAGCCTAGAAAGAAGTGAGGGATAAAGGACTTTACTATAGAGGGCCAGAACTCTGGAGAAATATACTTGAAACAAGGTGTTAACTCGGTGGAATTGATGAAATGATGGTTCTTTAAATCACATATGTACTTAGTACTTAGCATGGTGATGTACTGGTTTTCTAGTTCAGTATATTCAGTATGCTGTAATAATGTAATTGTAATAAGATATTTAAGGGCTGAGAGGACTGGAAACGAGACATTCCATTTTTGACCATCCTCCTGGTGGCTCTCCTATCTTCATCACTTCTCCACCTAAAGATGAAGGCCCATCTGAAGGTCCTCCAGAAACCTAGCCTGGACATGACACTTTACAATCACAAGTCATGGTGTTTTCTCGAACTTGAAAGTATCGCATTTGTGGGTTATGACAGGATCAAGATAATGACCATCCTTATGTGCAGTTGAGGTGGGATAGAGAGATAACACTAAGATAAAAGCAGGTTACCTATGGAACAGACATCCTAGAAAACACATTGGAAAGGATGGGTAGCTATAAAATAGGTCATTGGGGAATGAGGCAAGTGGAAATAAGGGATTGGGCAGTGGAGAAACCAAGATTGAGGTTTGAATAATTATTCCCAGGAAGTTAGTAATCACTAGCAGTGAGGGAGTAGGGCTTATTAATCATCAAAAAATGGATTCATGTGGGTTTTCATTGTTTGTAGGGCTTTTGCCTCAGAGTAGCATTCTCTTAGAACTTTAGGTACTGAGAGCTGAAGGAATGCTGTTACTTTCTTTTACCCCAAGGCAGACTTTGTTTTTGATAACTCTACCTGTTGGGAAGATTTTTTTTTTCATTTAATCAATTCTATATTTGCAACCTTATAATCTCTACATATTACTCCAATTTAATATCTGTAGATTTTTCTTATATTCTTCATGAAAACCTTTGTTTCTGTAGACTATCTCTAGTTTTTTTTATTATTTTTTTTCATTTAACATAAAATATAGTAAGTGTTCACTGTATTCCAGGCACATTCTAGTTTGTCATTTTGGTTTAGCTTTATGATATCATCATTGTTGGGAATTCCTGATGTGAAAACTCTCCTTTGAGGGAATGCTGGTACAACTCAAGTCAAATCTCTTTCCTGTGGTCACATAGTGGACATGTGTCAGCCACGGGCTTTGACTAAAAGGTATCCATTCTCTAACACTATATCAAATTGTCTTTTCATTTTATCAGTATCCTTCCTATAATATGATACATAGAATTTAACACATTATTTCATATGTGATCTGACTAATACAGAATCAGAATCCACATGACAATTAATTCCATTAACTCAGACACTATAATTATAGAATGATAGAATTATAGTTCTTTTGGTATTGGAAGGAACTTCAGAGGTCACTTAATTACATTTCTACTACTAAAATTCCATTCTACAAAAAGGATGAATTCTATCTATAACCTTGATAGTTGTTTACATCATCTATAAAATGCAAATTCAATCCATGCAGGTACTAATTCATTTTTATCTTTATGTTTTAGTGCCCAACCTACTGTAGGCACTTGTTCATTGATTGATCCAATTTTTGTGTAAAGACCTCTAATTATTGGGGATATTTTGCTTTTATATGATCTTTTCATTTCTTGCCCCAGTGAGATTTCTTTTGGACTTTTCCATACTTACCTAGCAATAATCTCCTCATCCTAGAAAGGTCACGGCAACCTTGGAATTCACTCCTTTTCTTCCTTTGTGCACTTTGCCCTTGGAACTCTTCTTTTCCAGCAATCTTCGCGTAAGAAGGGATTAGCCATCTCATAATTTTCTATCCTGCTACATTCTTCTTCTTTCTTTTCTGCTTCCTTTAGTAGGTTGATTAACCCTTTAGCCTGTGAGTTCTTTGACAGCAGGAATCAAGTTTTTGCTTTTTTTTTTTTTTTTTTTGTATCTATAGCACTTAGCATAGCACCTGGTATATAATAGATATTTAATAAATGTTTATTTGTAGACTAATGTTTAAAGAGGTTTTTTTTTTTTTTTGAGCTGATACTTGCCTTTAATTCCTATCCATCTATTATTAATATTACTTGAGATATTGTTAGGGTTGTTTGTTTGTTTTTTAAGTCATAACACCACACTCTTGCTTTGCTTTAAATTGATTTTGTAGTCAACTTAACCTCCTTAGGTCTTTTAAACTAGTAAACTAGTATTTTAAATTAGTAAGTTAGTAAAACTAATCAGTAGTCCTCCCTCCCTCTCCATTCTTTATTTGTATGATTGGACTTTCAGCAGAAGTTTTCAGCAAAAAACACATTAACAGTTTGTCAAATGAAAACTCCAATGAGAATCAATACATGTAGCTTATTTTGAATTTATGAAATAACATTTCATAAGTATTATCGAATTTCCTACTTTATAATGCTGTGGAAAACTAGATTATAGGAAACTGAAGTATTAAGAAATAATACTAGTAGAATATCCTGATCAAAAACAATTTTCCAGGCTAATTGTGAAAGATTTAAGAATAAAGAATATGCTTCTTAATTAAGAAGTTTATGACTTAAACTAGTGTTGATTTAGAAAACAGAATAAATGTCAGTTTTACACAGAAGGAACAAAAATAAGCTAACTTCAACTGGTGTATAGATTTCAAAAGGAATAAATATCAAACCAGAGTAGAACAATTATAATTCTGATTTAGAAATATTGTTGAACTATGGAATTAAGAAAAATCACCTAAGTACTAGACAAAGAGTTGGTTTTTCCATGCCAGAAGAAATAACCAGTACCAGAATTGCATATGGTACATTCAGAATTTAGATTCAACTGAAGTAAATGTTGCTATGTTTTGGTCTTCTATAAATAAAAGGAAGAAAAATTAAAAAGCTGTACTTAAATTATTTGTTAGGCATCAATACCCTCATATAAAACTCACTAGTTCTGGACACTGAATATGCTTTTCTTACTACAGATTGTTTATTGTTTTAAAGCAGGAATGATTTTCTTTAAATTTTGAATATAAGACGTTCTCACTCCAGCTAAAAAGAGAAATTGATCCTTTGACGAAAAGAGATCTGCCCAGCAACCAGTCACCGCATACCCTTTCTTTATTAAGTATCTACTGTGTGCCAAATGCTGTACCCTGGAAATAACAGAAAAAAACTAAAACAGTATCTGCCTCGAGTTACATCAAAGTCATATTTAACTGAGGAGATGACTTGGCAACTAAGTATAGGATTGACCTGAGTCAGGAAGCCCAAGATGATCCTGTAAAAGTCACCCAACCCTCCTTGTTCCAGTAATGCAGTCAGTGGGGACTTCTACCTCACGCAAAATGAATAAAGTTAAAGTGTGTTCATGTAGCACTATAAAGACTAGATATTTTAAAATTTTACTTAAGAAGATCTTTTGCTATAAATGTCTGGTGGCATTGGATGGGATAAAAACTCAGTTCTCAGAAATGTTTTAATCTCCACCTTAGAGGACGCCTGACATTGTTTGTGATTTAGTTTTTTCTGCCCCAGGAGGAAAGAGATTTTCATCATTGTTTTATAGAATTGGTTTTTCCATCTATGAATATTCATATCACCTTATTTGAACTAGATTTCACCACTCTTTCTTTGAGAATTATTGTACAGCTTCCAGAAGAAAAAGACCAGTTACTCATTCTCTCTGGGCACCAGACAGCTCCCTTAAGAATACAAGTTTCATTATTTCTAGACATGAAAAGGTGTTCCAAATCATTGTTGATCAGAGAAATGCAAATTAAGACAACTCTGAGATACCACTACACACCTGTCAGATTGGCTAAGATGACAGGAAAAGATAATGACGAATATTCAAGGGGATATGGGAAAACTGGGACACTTATACATTGTTGGTGGAGTTGTGAATGGATCCAACCATTTTGGAGAGCAGTTTAGAACTGTGCTCAAAAAGTTATAAATTGTGCATATCCTTTGATCCAGCAGTGTTACTATTGAGATTATATCCCCAAGAGATGTTAAAGAAGGGAAGGGACTGATGTGCAAAAATGTTTGTGGCAGCCCTTTTCATAGTGGCTGGAAACTGGAAATTGAAGGGATGCCCACCAATTGGAGAATAGCTGAATAAATTGTGGTACATGAATATTATGGACTATTACTGTTCTATAAAAAATGACCAGCAGGATGAATACAGAGAAGCTTGGAGAGACATACACGAACTGATGCTGAGTAAAATGAGCAGAACCAGGCGATCATTATACACTTCAACAACAATACTATATGATGGATCAATTCTGATGGACATGGCTCTCTTCAACAATGAGATGATCTAAATCAGTTCCAATTGATCTATAATGAACAGAACCAGCTACACCCAGAGAAAGAACACTGGGAAATAAGTATGGATCACAACATAACATTTCCACTCTTTCTGTTACTGTTTGCTTGCATTTTTGTTTTTTCTTCTCAGGATATTTTTACCTTCTTTCAAAATCTGTTCTTTCTTGTGCAACAAGATAACTGTATAAATATGTATGTATATATATATATATATATATATTGTATTTAACATATTTAACATGTATGGGACTACCTGCCATCTAGGGGAAGGGATAGAGGGAAGGAGGGGAAAAGTTGAAATAGAAATTTTTGCAAGGATCAGTGTTGAAAAATTACCCATGCATATGTTTTATATATTAAAAGCTATAATAAATTTTTTTTTAAAAAAAGAATACAGGTTTCAGAGCAGGTAAGAATCACTTATTAGAAGGAGACTACCTACTGGTAGTCTGTATACTAATGAAATCATTGGTCAGGTCCAAATTTTCATAGTGAAAAACTAATGTTTAAAATTTCAGCCTCACTTGTGAACCCTTTCCTTTCTCTTAACAAATATAAAAAGAAATTATTTTTCTTGATATTGTAGTTAATATTTATTCTACTATATGAATAGAACTAATAACCAGTCAACATTTATTAATTATTTATTGATAGGACAAAGTCAAAATGGTGGAGAAAAGCAAGGAAATTATCTAAGTTCCCTCCATTTTCCCTCAGAAACAAAGTTAAATCAAGTCTCTAAAAGAATTTTGAAGCAACAGAATGAATGCACATTAAGATGGAGTGAAACAACTTTCCAGCCCAAGATAACTTAGAAGAATTTCAGGAAAAATCTGTCTTTGCAGGTGGGAGGCTCTTTGCTACAGTACAGGTCAATAATCAAGATCCTGTGATTCTGGCTTAGGATGCCAGTGAGTGGCACAGCGTGCCAGCTTTAAGGCTTCTTGCCCCAGTGCAGCACACAGACTGCCTGCCAGTCCCAAAATCCAAGGGCATTTTTTTTTTAAGTTGAGCTCTGCTCCCAAGGAAGAGGGGGTATTGTCTAATGTCCTGACCATAGAAAGCTATCATGGGGTCAGGGAGAATCCAAACACAAACTCAGAAGAGGATGATAATGTCAAAATGCCCACATATGAAGTCTCAAAGGTGAATATGAATTCCCTTAGAGGAGCTTAAAAACGATTTCAAAAATCAAGTTAAGAGAGGTAGAAGAAAAATTGGGGGAAAAGATGAGAGTTATACCAAAAAAATTATGAAATAAAAGTCAACAGCTAAAAAAGGAATCACAAAATTTGATAGAAGAAAATAACTAATTAAATAAAATTGGCTAAAATGGAAGGAAAAAAACCCACTGAAGAAAGCAGCTCCTTTAAAAATAGAATTGATCAAATGGGAAAAGGAAGTATAAAAGTTAATTGAAAAAAATAATTCCTTAAAAGTCAGTGGAAGTTACTACGAGACATGAAGAAACAAGCAAAATAAAAAGAATGAAACAATAAAAGAAAATGTAAAATACTTCATTGAAAAAACTGCTGATCTGGAATACAGATCCAGGAGAAAAAAATTAAGAATTATTGGACTGCCCAAAAGCCATGATTAAAAAAAGAGCCTGGACAGCATCTTATAAGAAATTATCAAGGAAAATTATACTGATATCTTAGAACCAGAAGGTAAAATAGTAATTGAAAAGATCTACTGATCACCTCCTGATCCCAAATGAAAACTCCAAGGAATATTGTAATCAAATTTCAGAATTATCAGGTCAAGGAGAAAATTATCTGTATGTAGACAGAAAAAAACAGTTCACATATTGAGGAGTCATAGTCGGGATTATACAGCTTTTAGCAACTTCTACATTAAAGGATAGGAGGGCTTAGAATATGATATTGAAACCGCAAAAGAACTTGGATTACAATCAAGAATCGACTATCCAGCAAAATTGAGCATAATCTTTAAAGCACAATAGTGAAATAGGGGATTTTCAAACTTTGCTGATGAAAAGACCAAAGCTGAACAGAAAATTTGCTCTTCAAATACAAAACTCAAAAGAAGCATAAAAAAGTAAACAAGAAAAAAAAATTGTATTCAATAAGGTTAAAGTGTTTAACATGAGAAGATACTTTTAAACTCTGTAAAGAACTATATCTCTATTAGGTCAGTTAGGAGCAATATAGTTCTACAGAGTGTATGGGTATAAATTAACTTAGATGTGATGATAAAAAGAAAAAACCTAAGGGGTGAAAAAAAGTATTGTACTGGAAGAAGAGAGAAAGGGAGACTCAAAATGGGATAAATTATATCACGTGAAGAAGCATGAAAGATGTATTATAGTAAAGGGAAAGGATGGGGTGAATCTTATTCTCATTGGATTTGACTCAAAGAGGGAATAATCATACATTTAGGTAGAGAAATCTATCTTAATCTATGGGGAAAAAAAGGAGAAAGAACGGGATGCTGATAGAAGGAGGGAGTATTGAGGGAGGCAGTGGTCGGAAGCAAACTACTGGTGAGGAAGAGGGTGAAAGGAAAGTTTTAAAAGGAGGAAAATATACAATTAGTAATAATTGAATGTTAGTGGGATGAACTCTCCCATAAAAGAAAAGAAATAGCAGAATGGATTAAAAAAATAAAATTCTGTAATATGTTATTTACAAGAAACACATTTGAATGAAAGACACAGAAAATAAAATAAAAGGCTAGAGAAGAATATATTATGTTCAACTGAAATTAAAAAAAAAAAAAAAGACAGGGATAGCAATCCTGATGTCAAAACAAAGCAAAAGCAGAAATAGATCTAATTAAAACACCAAATGCTATCTATATTCTTAGAAGAAAAATTAAATGAGTTATAGGAAGAAATAGACTGTAAAACTATATTAGTGGGGGGCCTTAATCTCCTCTTATAAGTAGATAAACCTAACCACAACATAAACAAGAAAGAAGCAAAGGAAGTAAATAGAAATTTTTAAGAAGTTGGATAAGATCTTTGGAGAAAATCTGTTAGTAGTACATAGCAACTACACAAAAATTGAACATATGTAGTAAGGCATAAAAACCTCACAATCAGATGAAGAAAGGTAGAAATATTAAATGCATCTTTTTCAGATTACGATGTAATAAAAATTACATATAATAAAGGGTCATGGAAAAATAAATTAAAAATTAATTGGGAACTAAATAATCTAATGCTAAAAATGAGTCAAACAACAAATCATATCAACATCAGTAATTTCATCAGAGAGTAACAATAATGAGACAACATAATGAGACAACACAGCTAAAGTAGAATGCTGCTAAAGCATTGCTTAAAGGAAAATTTTATAGGTCTGAATACTTAGATGAATAAGATTGAAAAATAAGTAAGTGAATTGAATATGCAACTAAAAAAGCTTAGAAAAAGAACAAATTAAAAACCCCAAATTAAGAGCAAATTAGAAAATCTGAAAAATCAAGGGAGAGATTAATAAAATTGAAAGCTTGGATTAATAAATAAAAATAACTGGTTTTTATGAAAAAAAAACTGGTTAATTTGATTTAAAAAATAAACAAATTTACTAGTATCAAAAATGTGTAGATTCACTACCAATGACTAGGAAATTGAGTTGTTGGGTGCTGTTTTGCCCAATTATATGCCAATAAATTAAATTTCCCATTAACAGAAGAAGAA
The DNA here is from genome assembly GCF_016432865.1 of Antechinus flavipes. Lineage (NCBI taxonomy): Eukaryota > Metazoa > Chordata > Mammalia > Dasyuromorphia > Dasyuridae > Antechinus > Antechinus flavipes. The sequence goes on along the minus strand of NC_067401.1, from coordinate 429,266,461 downwards.
ATAAGATAGGTAAATAACCAGCTCTAGAAAAAAAGAAGTTGAAATAGCCATCAGTGACTTTCCTAAGAAAAAATTCCAAGGGCTAATTGAATTCACAAATGAATTCTATCAAATGATAAGCAGCATCTGTCTAAAACCATTAGCAAGCATTATCTGTAGTAGAGATAAACTAGAAGCCTTCCAAATAAGATGGCCAACAAGGATGCCCATTATGATCACTATTATTCAAAATACTACTAGAAATGTTAACTTTAGCAATAAGAGAAGAAAAGAAATCAAAGGAATTAGACTAGACAGTGAAAGCAAAACTGTTACTCTGTAGATGATATATGATATATTTAAAGAATCAACTAAAATTTAACTTTTTTAAAAACTTTGTTAAAGTAGGATATAAAATAAGCCAACAAAATCATCAGCATTTCTATATATTATCAACAAAGTCCAGCAGTAAGAAATAGAGAAATTCCATTTAAAATAACTGTAGACAATATAAATTATTTGGAAGTCTTACTTGCTAAGACAAACCTAGGAACTATATAAACACAATTACAAAACACCTTTCAATAAATTAAGTCAGATCTGAACAATTGAAAAAATATCAATTGCTCATGAATAAGCTGAGCAAATACAATAAAAATGAATCTTTCCTAAATTAATTTACTTATTCAGTACCATACCAATCAAACAACCAAAAATTATTTTATAGAATTAGAAAAAATATTAGAAACAAAATTCATCTGGAAGAACAAAAAGTCAGGAATATTAAAAGAATTATTTTTTTTTAAATGAAAAGAAATAATGGTCTAGCAGTACTGGATCTAAAACTATATGATAAAGCAGCATTCATGAAAACTATTTGGTACTGGCTAATAAATAGAGTGGTGGATCAGTGGAATAGATTAGGTACACAAGACATAGTAGTAAATGAATTATAGTAGTCTGTTGTTTGATAAACCCAGAGACTTCAGTTTCTGGGATGAGAATTTATTATTTGACAAAAACTTCTGGGAAAACTGGAAAATAGTATGGTAGAAACTAGGCATAGACTAACATCTTTCACCCTATACCAAAATAAGGTCAAAATGGGTAATTGTTTTAGACATAAAGGGTAAGATGAGTAAATAAGAATAAATTAGGGGAGCAAGGACTAGTTTACTTGTCAGAGATATGGAGAAGGGAAGAATTTATGATCAAATTTTATAGAAAACATTACAAAATGCAAAATGGATAATTGTGATTACATTTAATTAAAAAGTTTGTGTACAAGCAAAATAAGACCAAGATTAGAAGGAAAGCAGAAAAATGAGAAGCAATTTTTACGGCCAGTGTTTCTGATAAAAGCCTCGTTCCTCAAATATGTAGAAAAGTGAGTCATATATAAGAACAAATCAACAGTTTTCAGGTGAAGAAATTAAAGATATCTATAATCATATTTTTAAAATGCTCTAAGTCACTATTGGAGAAATGCAAATTTAAACAACTTTGAGGTACCATCTTGCACTTGTGAGATTGGCAAATATGACAGAAAAGAAAAATGATAAATGCTACAGAGGTGAGAAATTGAGGCACTAATACATTGTTAAAGAAATTGTGAAATGATCCAACCATTTTGGAGAGTAATTTGGAACTGTACCCAAAGGACAATCAGACTGTTGATGCAGAAATACCACCAGTGGTTCTGTATCCCAAACAGATTTTTAAAAAGAGAAAAGGACTTAGAGATACAAAAATAGGAGGGATACTGAGCACAGCTGTGCTGGCAGATTTATCTTGGCCTGTGGCTGCAGGGAGAAAGGGCTAGCACACACTTAGGTGAGTGCAATAGCAAGGTGCCACTGTTGACTGTGGGCACTTGCAGGAGAGGGAGAGTCCCTGGTTTCTGTTCCAGGGCAGAGAGGATAGCTGTAGTTTACAGTTAGCAGAGGCACCACAGGAAGCAAGATTATTTGAGGGGACAGCATAGCAAGGCTGGGGGCTATTGGTTGGACCTTGCAACAGACCTCAGAAAATAACAATCAGAAGTATCTGAGACTTGGGTCATCATTTACCATGCCTCAGGAGTACAACTTGATTAAACTTGTATCTGCTAAAAACAAAATAAAACAAAAATAATTAATTAAAATGAGTAGGTAAAAGGAAAAGAACCCAAGTATAGATAGTTACTATAAGGATAGAAAAGATCTGGGTTGACATTGAGAGAAAGATAATGGAGGTTAAAAAGCTACTTATTTTTCGGTGAGAAATGTCAAATGATCCCAAGTAGAAAAGAAATTCTTGGAAGAACTTAGAAAAGGACTTTAAAATCAAATGAGAGAGAGCAAGGAAAAAATGGGGGGAGGGGAGCAGTCCAAAAAATTTATGAAAAGAAAGCCATCCAACTTGAAATAGACAATCAGAAAAGGAAGAAAATTATTCCTTGATCGGGCAAAATGAACTAATGATGTTCTAAGACACCAAGAAATCATAAAACAATTTTTTAAATGAATAGAAGAGAAAGTAAAACATCTCAGAAAAACAACTAATCTATGTGACGAATTGAGAAGACATGAAATTACATGACATTTAAGTGTATAGTAATAAATTACAATTTTTCAAAAGAATCTTGATACAATATTATACAGTATTATAAGAAATTATCAAGAAAAAGTGTCCTGCAGTTCTAGAACAAGAAAAAGAAAAAATCCACTTCTTACCACCTGAAAGAGATCCCAAGACAAAAACTTAAGGGATATCAAAGCCAAGTTTTAAACTTTTCTAGCTTAAGGAGAAAATTTTGGAAGCAACAAGGGGGGAAAAAAAAAAAAAAAACCTTTAAATATGTCATGGAGCTATCATAAGGATTACATCAAATTCAGATCTTGGAATACATTATTCTAAAGAGCCAAAAAACTGGGGTTATGACTGAGGGTAACTTAATCTAGCAAATTTAAGGATTGTCTTGAATAGGAAATAAAAAACGTGGAAAAGAAAATTTAAAAATGAACATTTAATGAACAGAAAGATTTTCATGTTGTGACAAAAAGCCCCAGAATTTAAGGAAAAATTCAACATATAAAATCCAGAGGAAATATAAAGTAAACATTAAAGACCAATTATAAGAGATTCAATAATGTGAATTATTATGTGAAAATATTAGTAGTATTCTTATGATTTTCATAATTGTTGGGTAATTTGAAAGAAAGGCTTAGACAGAACTGAGTATGATGGAGGTGATTGTAAAAAAAAAATTGTAGAGAGAGAGAGTATCTCATGCAAATGAAGTATAAACAAATTAATACAAAAGAAGCTAGTGGGGAGAGATTGGGTACTGTTTGAATTTACTCTCCATGGAAATGGGTTAAAGGGATATACACACACATAAATATACATATGTGTATACATAAATTTATACAAAAGTCTTCTAAATTCAGAAAGAAATAAGATGGCAAGGAGATAACAGTAAAGGAGAGTTTTTTAGGGGGTGGGCAGATTAGGGAATAGGAGAGCAAGGTAGTGCATAGAAATAAAATGGAGGTGTAAGAATTGGATAAATATGGGGATAAGAATAGTGAGGAAAATACACAATAAATAATTGTAGCTTAGATTGTGAATAGGACAAATTTATCCTTGAAATGGAAATAGATTAAAAATTAAAATTCAACAATATATTGCTTTTAGGAAATATTATAAAAATGGATACATGTACAGATAAAGGGCAGGAGTGTAAAACTTTTTTAAAAAGCAGGGACAGTAATCATATTATCAGACAGAGTTAAAGTTAAAATAGACATAAGGAAAAACTACACTATGTGTTAGCAGTATTATTCAGTATTGTTTTAGACCTGAGTGGATACCTGCCAAAACAGACACAGTAACTATATGAATATAAACATAAATCACTTTTTATACAAATAAATTCAGATCCAAATAATTGAATTAATATTTAATATTCATGAATAGGTAAAGCTAATATAATTTTTAAATGATGATTTTACTCATTATTTATTTAGTATCATTCCCAATAATAACAAAGTTTATTTGGAAGATTGGTAGGTCAGGAACTTCAAAGAAATTAGGAAAACAGATATAAGGAAAGTAGATTAAGCAATATCAGACCTTGAACTACATTATAAAGGAGAAGAGTATTGTTGACGTATGAAAGATAATTTCAGTTATTTTAAATTAAATTTTTCTTTTACAAACAAAACCTATGTAGCCAAGATTAGAAGGAATGCAAAAAAAAAAAAAATTGAGGAGAAACTATTCATGGACAATCTCAGATAAGATGTGATTAGGTTGGAATCGATAGGAAATGATAGCTGATTGGTTTAGGAAAACATGGAAAGACTTGGACCTATGAAGGAAGATGCTGTCTACCTTCAGAAAACCTGATGATAGTAGAAATAATCATAGTATATGATAGGAATTTGCTAATATCTGATGCAAAAGAGAAGCCTGTTTAGGGAAGCAAGTGATGAGATTGTCCAGTGCCTTCTCCTCAAGATCCAGCCTCATAGTAGATAATGATTTTGCATCTTGTGAGACTCTAGAAGTCTTCACAGGAGGCAGGAGCAAGCAAAATTATGGCCAGAGAAAGTCCAGTCAGGAAGTAAAAGCAGGAAATTCAAGATCTGATACATATTCAAGATATGTATTTGAAATTTAGATTTAGTTATTTAGAGTCACCTAGGGGTTGCTAAAATTGGTCTGCTCTCTTAATCATTAACATAAAAATGACTAGGAGTTGAAGCTGTGTTCTGGTGATGTGTTTTTTAAGTCAATCTGAATAGAAAGTTATTACAGTTGAGAATAAAAGTTTGTATTAATTATAGCTAGTATTGGTTAATGCTTTGTTTGTAAGGCACTTTAGTTGGTATAATAAAAATCATAACATTAAATTGTATTTATATAGTACCTTTATTTGTCAAACATTATGTCATGAATTGGTTTATAGTATCCTTAGAAAAACCCTGTGAGGGGTAAAAGCTAATATCCTTTTTTTCCTTAAAAAACCAAATTATTCTAATAGCTTTTGGTGGCAGCTCTGAACTTTCTAATAAACAAGTTGTTTATGTTCAAAGTAATTACTATGATTCCAAAATAAGTCTTTCTCAAATACATCATAAAACTTCAAAATTTAGATTATAAGTAAATGTTTGAATTAGTGAAAATTCTGAATTATATTAAAATTAAAGCAAAACAATTCTATTGTTTTTCCAAGTTCTATGTTAAATTTTTTTTGGGGGGAAACATTGTACATTTGGTACATGATACTTTATAATGTGTGGTGACCATAAAAGCCCAAGATTATGCCACTAATTTTGAACTCAGCAAATATCAAACGTGTGACATTAAAATTATCATAAACTCTGAATTTATGGAATTTTATCTTAGTTTTATACTTGAGTAGATCTAATTCATATTAATTAGTGTGGGATCATGACCAATGGACTGTGTTTAATATTAAAGTAAGACATTGGCAGTGTTGTTCAATGGGTTGCCCCTTTGAAACACTAAAATATTAGTATATTAATTTAATACTTTTTCAGAAGGTTATTTGTGACCTTATTTTTTTCAGTCACCTTCACTGAGTCATAACCAGTACAGTGATCTATCTAACACCTGGCTTTTCTTCCCTATTTGATTGAGCTATCTCTTTTCAGAAATATATTTTCAAATAATATTTTTGTGCCATTTCACTTACAGCACTTAGGGTCACATACTGCAACTTACATGGCCACACCATGTTTCCATTATTACCTGCAATTTTGATTCTTTGAAGATTGTAGTATTCTATAATTTTTAAGTATTAGAAAATACGCATAGACATAATAGCTTTTTATGTCTTCTTGATTACTTTTTTTGGGTAGTAATAGAGTCTGTGATTTTTCTAGCTCTTACCTCATCATCATCATCATCATTATTGTTATTATTATCCCATTTCAGCCTTTTGGATTATAGTGTTCTGGGAAGGAACCTCAGAGTTTATCTAGTCCAGTCCTTACTGGAATCTCCTTAGAAACATTTCCCAAAACTTAAAATTCAGGCCTTGCTCCATCTTGGCTCTACCCCTTAGGAAGGCGTAATTGAGTTTACTGTAAGGGGAAACTTCCTAACAATTTGAGTAGTCTCACTGTGGAATCAGTTGTTTCATGAAGTGATGTTATTTACCTAAAAAATTAGAATTTGGCAAGTGAAAGCTAATGATTCCATGAGAAACCAAAAAAAAACAATAAAACAGAATTTTAAAAAAAATCTACACCTTTCTGTTGTTCCTGTTTTTCTCCATTTTGTGCTCATCTGCTATGCATTGTTCTTATCTGTCTGAACTTTATACTCATCTGCCACACAGGATTATCTAATCCACTTTCATATGTTATCCCTTTAAATATTTGCACAAAACTTATTTTCTCCCTATTATTGCCCGCCCCCCCCCACCTGCTTTTCTTCTTCAAGTCTGCTAAATTCAGCCAATTCTAATGCGACATGATTTCAAATTCTACCCATTTCCATGATTACCCTTGTCTGAAAGAGCTCCAACTTGTCAATGATTACTGATTAGTTCATTTTATAAATGCCTCCTTGGCATCGAAGTTTTATGGGAATTCAATTCAGTAAAAATTTATCAAGTGCTTTCCATGTATTAGCCACAGAGACATCCTCCCCTCTGAGAGAGAGAGAGAGAGAGAGAGAGAGAGAGAGAGAGAGAGAGAGAGAGAGAGAGAGAGAGAGACAGACAGACAGACCGACTGACCGACCTGGGGTGGGGAAGGGGGGTGATGTTACATAGAGGATTCTTGTTCAAGTAAGATTTGGACTAGATGGTTTACAAATTTTCTTCTAAAATAATTCTGACACTGAACCAGGCCAGTTTTATACCTCAGGAAGTCAGAGTAAGCAGAAAAGTAGAACTTCTTTGCTCAAGCAAAGGGATTATGTAGCAGGTCAGAATCTGAGTGAAACAAACAATAGAGAAAGGAAGCTTGCTTCTCCTAAAGAATTTTGAGTTTTTGGAGGGCAATCTCCAACTTTGGCTGTGGCTTGAGTCAAGTTTTTTCTTTGGCAACTATGTTATACTATCTGATGTGACTTAAAAACAAGTGCTTATTATAAATAGTCTTTATTTTCAAAATTTATTTCAAAAAATCTCATATAGACTTTTAAACAATATGAAGTAATTCTGATCTCTGGGTGGGAATTTATAAGCCATTGTTGTCATTATTGAAGAGTAAGAGGAATAAAAATCCCATTTTTTAAAACATCTCCATGCCAAAGGATTCAACAATACTTTATAAACAGATAAACCAACTATAGACATCATGTCATGCACCACTGATAAGTAGTCATTTATATACTGCCAACAATAAGCACACTTGTGCATGCACGTGTGCATGTGTTTGTTTAAGAAATAAGCATAACTCAGGAAGTGGAAAATATACAGGTTAATTGAAGTGGAAAATTTTAATCAGTTATACAGTAATTGCCAGTGTTACTATTGGGTCTTATTCTGTTAATTTCATAACTCGCCATCTTCCTGACATCTTTGGATGATCTTAACTCTGGAGTTATTGCTTACCCTTAATTGCAATGACCTAAGACGTTTCATGGTGTATTATCTGTTTAGGGAAGTAAAACCCTGCCAAAAAATCAAAGGTTTTTGGAACGACATTAAATTATGCTTATGTTCATGCTTGCTGCTAAAGTTAGTTGGTGTGCTTTTGGAATACCAATTAAAGAGCATTTTTTTCCCTATCTCCCTTTCCCTTTAATGGGGTGTGGGGGAAGGGGAGAGAGAAAAAGAAAACACTTGTAACAAATATGCATAATCTGTCAAATTAAATTCCCACATTGCCCATGTCCAAAAATATTTCATTCTACATTTTATATTTTATTACCTTCCTTTCAAGAATGGGGTCAAATTGTACATCATCAGCCCTCTGAAATTGCAATTGGTTCCTTCATTGATGAAATTACTTTAACTTTTAAAAGTTGTTTTCCTTTGTTCACTTTACATCATATCATAGAGATCTTCCCAGGTTTGTCCAAAACTATTCCTTTTCTCTTGTTTTTACAGTACTATAATAGTATTCCTTTACATTTTTATGCCATAATTTGTCCAGCTTTTCCTTAAGTGATGCCTTCCTGATTTCTAATTCTTGTTCTTTCAGTAACAGAAATTTGTTTTGTTCCTATAGATTCTCATTTCTTTGATCTCTTTGGGGTATAGGCCCAGCAGTGATATTTCTGGGACAAATAGTTTAATAACTTTAGAAAGAGAGCTCCAAGTTGTTTTCCAAAATGGCTGGACCAGTTCACAACTCCTCCTATTTGCATTAATGTGCTAGTTGTCTTACAACCTTTTCAGCATATCATTTTCCTTTATTGTTATTTTGCCATCCCAAGGGCAGAATATTTAAGTGATACTTTAATTTGCATTTCTTTAATTATTAATATTTCCAAGTGTTTTATATAATTATATATAATTTATATTTAATATAATTTAATAATTTATATATAACTATATAATTAGTTATAGCTTAGATTTCTTCCTTTGCTATTTGACCATTTTTGATCCTCTCTATCCCTTAGTTGGTAATTAGCTTTTCCCCTTTCTGTAGCTCTGAAAAGTATCTTAATTACCTTCTTAATTGTCTTTGATGTAATCTTTCATATCTGAGTCACATATTCAATTTGAACTGATCTGGTATTTTATTTTTCTGACTCTATAAAATAATTCTTTAGTAGTTTGATATGGTATTAAATAAATTAATATAGGAAATTTTATTGGCCCAACTTACTAATGAGCAATGTATATTTTTCCAATTATTTAAATCTGTTTTTAAAGAGTGTGTGTTCATATTGTGTATGTATATTATATATATTCCTATGTGTCTTGGAATTCCCAAGAAATTATATATTTTTTGTGATTGTTTTTAATCGTGTTCTCTTTTTGTTTCTTTCTCCTGAGTTTTGTTGGTAATACTGCATGCAGAAATGCTGATATTTTATCTGGGTTTATTTTATATCCCAATCCTTTACTGAAGCTAGTAATTGTTTCAGTTAAGTGTTATATTAGCTGCAGAAGCAACACTTGGTGTTTTTTCTTTGCCTGTGTTAATTACCTCAATTTATTTTTGCTGTTGCTAGCACTTCTATCACTATTAATAAGCAATAGTGTTGAAAATGGTCATTTTTGTTTTATCTCTGATCTTATTGGAAAGACCTGGTTTACCATATGTACATATATAAATACATACATATTGCCGGCTCTTGTTATATAGATAGGTTATCTATATTAAGGAAAAGTTCATTTATGCCTATGTATTTGAGTGGTTTTTTTTTTTTTTAAGTAGAATTAAGTGTTTTGTCAAGTTTTTTTCTACATCTATTAACATAGGCTTGAGTTATGTTGTTTTTGTTATTAATATGCTTACATGTAAAAGAGTTAAAATTACTGCATAAAGTTTTAAGCTTACATATGGTCATTTTTTCCAGAACATTTTTTAAATATAAGGTGTTATTGATAAATTTAACTGATTTATTTTAATACACTTTATAACTTGAAATTTTCCTCTCATCCACTTTGGGGGAAGTACTGTTTGAAACTAGGGCAGCCATCCCCTTCTTATTTTCTTTCTAATATAATCTCTGTCCATTGCTGTTGTCTGTATTGTGTAGCAAAAGACTCAGCATTGAGTAGAAATAAGGTATGCTAGACTGCTCTATTGTATCTTGTTTTTTAATTTATTTCTCCCCATTTCAAGTAAATCTTCAAAGTAGAATTTACCATCTCTTCCTTAGCCATCAATTATTTCACTTTAAGTAGCCAAGAGGAAATAGTTGGTTAGTCCTGCCTTTTAGATTACTAACGGAATAAATAGTAGAAAAACAAATAAATTGTGACCTCATGAATTGAATATGAGTAATTCTGGGTTTATTTCTTTTTTGAAAAATACCTTTTTATTGATAACTGTCATTTTGACATCATTTAGATTTCCTCTTGTATTTCTACTATTTCCATGTCCCTTAGAGCCATCCTTCGCAGTAGAGAATTAAACGGAAAGCAGAAAGTGTAAAAAGAGTAGAAAAAATTAGTCAAAACTGATAATTTTTAAAAATCAATTGATATTCTTTGTAATATTTGCCACTACTATTCTCCTATCCCTACACACACACACACACACACACACACACACACACACACACACACACAGAGTAATAGAGCAGAGTGACATGTTATCTTATTATCTCTTCTTTGGGGCCAACTTTGTTCCCTAAAATTTCACAATATTCATTTTTTACTATTTTGAGGTTCTTGTTTTCCTTTTTACATTGTTGTAGACATTATGTTTTATGGTTTTCTTGATTCTGCCTACTTTGCATCATTTCTTTCTTTGTATGCTTCTCTGTACTACCATGTTTTCCATTTCTCAAAAAAAACCCACAACCCACCAGTGAATGCTTCATTATAATTATGAACTATATTTTATGTAGCCATTCTTTAAGCATTTATTTTGTTTCTAGTTCTTTATTACCACAAAAAATACTATTATAAATATTTTGATGTATAGGAGGTCTTTGATTTTTATTAATGATCTGCTTTGAATATATACGTGGAATTTCTAGGTCAAAAGCTGTGAACATTTTAGCTACTTTATTTGAAGTACTTTCCAAAATGGTTGTACTATAATTCACAACTTCATTGACAATGTATTCTTTTTTTCCCACAAGTCTTCTAATGCCAACTAAACTATCCTTTACAATCCTTGCCAATTTTCTGGGTATGAGGTGAAATAGAAGCCTCTTCTAATTTCATTTATTTTATTAATAATTTTAGAGTTCCCTTTTATATGATTATTAATCATTTGCAATTACCTTGCTCATAAGAAAAAAATTGAATTTGAGTAAATAAAGAGGAAACAAAACTATCACTTCTTTCAGAGAATGTGATACTTAGAGAATATATGTTACCAACAAAGCTCAGCACAAGAGAAAAAAAGAGAAATCCCATTTAAAATAATTGTAGACAGTATAAAACATTGAAGAGAATACCTGCCAAGACAAAGCCAGGAACTATATGAACACAATTACCAAACACTTTTCACACAAGTAAAGTTGTAAACAATTGAAAAAGTATCAATTGCTTATGGATAGGCTGAACTAATATAATAAAAATGACATTGTACCTAACTTAATCTACTTATTTATTGTTATGCTAATCAAATTGTCAAAAAAAATTGCTTTGTAGAGCTAGAAAAAATAATAATTCATCTAGAAGAACAAATTGTCAAGAATATCAAGGGAATTAATGAAAAAAAATGCAAAAGAAGGTGACAGCCTTAACACATAAAACTAACTAAATAATGAAGTGAAAGTCATCAAAACCATTTGGAACTGGCTAAGAAATAGAGTAATGGATCAATGGAATAGGTTAGGTACACAAGAAACAGTAGTCAATGACTATAATAATCTAGTGTTTTGAAAACCCAAAGACTCCAACTTCTGGGATTAAGAACTCACTATTTGACAAAAATTGTTGGGGAAATTGGAAAATTGAATCACAGAAACTGGGTGCCCTGTACCACGATAAAGTTGAAATGGATTCATCATTTAGAAATAAAGGGTTATAGTATAACAAATTAATAGATCAAGTATAGTCTATCTGTCAGATCTATGGAGAAGGGAGGAATTTGTGACCAAAGAAGATCTAGACAATGTTGTGAATGCAAAATGGATAGTTTTGAATACATTAGATTAGAGTTTTTACACAAATAGCCAATGCAGCCAAGATTAGAAGGGAAGTAGAAAGGTATGGAAAAAATTTTTTACAGCACTCTGTTAAAGGCCTTATTTCTAAAAATATATAGCGAACTCACATTTATAAGAATACAAGCTATTCCCCAGTTGATTAATGGTGAAAAGATATGAAAAGACAATTTTCAGATGAAGCCATTTCTAGTCATATTTTTTTTTAAAGCTCTGACTATTGATTAGAGAAATGAAAATTAAAACAATGGCATTGTGAAATGATCCAACCATTCTGGTGAATAATTTGGAACTATGCCCAAGGTTATCAAACTGTGCATACCCTTTGATCCAAAAGGAAAAAGGACCAATATGTCTAAAAATGTGGGTAACGCTCTTTTTGTAATTGCAGAGATCTGGAAATTGAGTGGATGTTTATCAGTTGGAGAATGACTGAAAATGTTATAGTATTTGAATGTAATGGAATATTATTGTTCTATAAAAAATTGATGAGCAGACTGGTTTCAGAACAGACTTAGATGAACTGATGCTGACTGAAGTAAGTAGAATCAGGAGAACATTGTACGGAGTAACAAGATTATGTGATGATCAATTATTATGGACTTGACTCTTCTCAACAGTGCAGTGATTCAAGACAATTTCAAATAGACTTGGGATGAAAAATGCCAAATCCATCCAGAGGGAAAAAAGTTCCTATGGAACCCAACTACTTGCTCACATCTTTTGACCACTTATCTATTGGAGGATGACTTTGAGTTTTATATGTTTGTTTTCTATACATCTTAGACATTAAAACTTTATCAAAGCTATTTGATACAAAGACACTTCCTCAATTGACAACTTCCCTTCTTTTCCTAAAAGGAAAATCATTCATTTTATTGTGTGAAAGAGTTTTAATTTCTTGCATAAAAATTATATCTTTCATTTTTTGTAATTGCTTCTATAAGAGCAGCTAGGTAGTTTAGGGAGATAAGAGTGCTGGTTATGGAAATAAAAAGACCCGAGTTAAAATTTTATATCAGCAACTTCCTTGTTCTATGATCTTGAGCAAGTCACTGTTTGCCTCACTTTCCTCATTTGTAAAGTGAGCTGGAGAAGGTCCAGGAGCAACAATTGGCTTCTATCCTTTGTTTGGTTAAGAATTGTATCGCCTACTCATAGCTGGGGAGACTATATGATCTGCTTCTCCTACGGTTTTTTATGGTATGGTCTTTAATATTCAGTTTGTGTGTACATTTTGGTTTTATTGTGTTCTATAGTAGAAAATGCTGGTCTCTCCAAGTCTATTTTTCACTCTAATACTGGTTTTTATATGTTCTTTAAAAAATTCAAAATCTGTCTATCTACTTCAGTTTCCATAGTTAAAAACTTTCCTGACATTTATTGCTTTTCATCCAAAGTCCAGCCATTAGTCTTATTGATAGAAATGCATTGTGAAATACTTATTACTCTGTTTAGTTGGTATGACCAGATTAATTATTTATAAGATTCTTTGAAGATTTTTGTTTTTTTTTTCAGCCCTGCATTATATTTGAACCCCTGTATAGCATAAGCTGATATGAAAGTAAGCTAAAAAGTGATACAAAATCGCAGCCAGTATAGCACAGTTGTATGTGTGGTTTAACTATCTTGAGTTTTGTGAAATATATGTATCTTTTGAGTTTATTTGCATTTTGCACCTACTTCCTGAGAGCAAAATAGAAATGTTTATTGTTATTATTATTGTTACATATATGTTTAATGTATATTATTTGCTGTGTAAGTCACTCAATAAATATTAGAGGAGAATTGTTGCCTTGTTTCAGTTGTGTCCAATTCTATGACTCCATTTGGGGTTTTCTTGGCAAAGACACTGGAATGGTTTGCTATTTTCTTTTCCAGCTCATTTGACAAATGGAGAAACTGAGGCAAACAGGATTCATTGACTTGCTCAGGTGTCTGGGGAAATAAAGATAGAAATGCTTTGTTCTTAAGCATCTGACCTTTGTTTCAGGGAAATAATCTGTACACTTATGAATATAAATATACACAAAACATGTACAAAGAAAAGACAAGGGATATCCCTACCACCTAGTGGATTGGAGAAGTCCCTCTTATAAAAAGTGGTAGCTAAACTGAGCCTTGAAAAACTCTGAACATTCTAAGGATTATCTAATTTAATAATCTTGCCTTCTAGGCATAGAGATCAACTTGTGAACATAAAGACAAGAAATGGAATGTTTGTTTAAAAAAACAAACAAACCCCTTTAACTTTATTTTGAATGTGTTTTATTTATTTTCAGTGAATTTTACTAAGAATAATTGATGCTTTGTTGATTTTAGGCAACTTCAATTTTCATAGTTTTAATTCATCAGAATTTTGTTAAGTACCTATCATATGCAAGAAGTATACCTTCCTTAGCTTAACTCTATCTCCATCTATATAGACTGTCTCAGCCTACTTTGGACAAGCCAAATAGACTGTCTATAGAGATGTGTTACAATCTTACTAATAGGTATTCTTCATCCATTTGTTCTTTGCTGAATAAATGAACAGGATAAACTCCTTTGAATGGTTATAGATCTCTTTCTGGAAGTTCTTGCAGTATAATGTAACCAACACATTGACCTCTATAAAGAGAAATATCTGGAGGGTCTTAAAATCCCTTTCTTTCCTCAACTTGAATTCTGTATTAGATCTCTTCCCATAGGCAAATTCCTTTCAGAACCATGCATTTTTTTATGCCTTGTCTAATGCTTACTATCAGAAGATCACTGAAAAGGGATTATTTCTGTTGTATTTTATAGAAAATTAGATATAAAAACAAAGTAGTGTTTTGTTTTTGTGAACCAAAGAGTTGTCCAACCATTTGTTTTATGTCTTGAGTGTCTTTCCCTTCTCTGGATTCCTAGTCTATTGGACCCTCATCCTGATCTCTATTTGGCCACTGGACCCAGATGCCTCTGTGTTCATTTATGATGTTGAGTGTGTTAAAATGTTTCCTTCTCTTCGTTGTCCTTCAATAATCATCCTTTAGATAATAATGATGGTAGTTGCCATGCATGTGGCATTTCAAAATTTGCATAGTGCTTTGTGTATTTTATCTCATTTGAAACTCATCATAACCAAATGAAGTAAATGCCTGAGGGAGCTTGATGTCACAAAATTACTAAGTCTAAGAAAGAATTTGAACTTGGGTCTTCCTGAGGGTCAATATTCTGACCACTGTATCATCCAAAAGACTCTTTAGTTGGTCAGGTTTTCTTGAGATTGACTTTACCCTCTACTGCTTCTCTGTTCTGTGAGAAAATAATGATTCATTATTGTCCATGGTTCTTTATTTTCCTAAGATTTTATAAATGAGTTTGTTATAAATCCAGTTTTTCCTCTAGCAGTCATCTCTCTCTGCCTTTGTCTCACTCTGCCTCTCTTTGTCTCACTCTCCTTCTCTCTGTCTCTGTCTCTCTCTCTGTCTCTCTCTCTCTCTCTCACACACACACACACACACGCACGCACACACACACGAGCACGCGCACACACGCACAAATTAGACTATATATTTGCTGACCAATGTGCTTTCTGGTCTCTTTTGTTCTCTTCATGTGGCATTGTTTTGCATAACTGAATTTCTTAATTAAATTATTGTTGGCATCAGTGTCATTATTGATGTTTAATTCCAGCTTAAAACATTTCAAATACTTGTAATATTCTTTTCTATTACTATTCTTAGTGTTTTGTTTGTTTATTGGTCTTACTGATTCTGCCTCTAAAGAGTTAATAACTGAGTGAAAATAGTCAGCCATTTCAGGAATAACTCCTGCATCAGTAAATTCCTTATGGTATTATTTGATCTTACCACATCCATTAGCTACCACTTCTTTTTTCAAAGAAAGATATAGAGATATGTAGCTCTATGGAATCTACAGGTCTTTTGGCTTTTCTCATTTGTTCTTCTTGAACCATGCTCTTCCCAAATATTTCTTCTAATCCTCAGCTTTTCTCATGTTGCTTGATGTTACCAAGTATTAGTCAGTATGAACTGATTTGGAGAATCCTGTCAAACTCTTTAGAATTCCCTTATCACTTCACCCTCAGCAACCAATGCCTTTTTATAGACTATCCCTTGCTCTACTAATTTGTGTGTGTGTGTGTGTGTGTGTGTGTGTGTGTGTAATATATAATGTTATATATTATATAATTTATAATATAATATATATAATTAATGCCTTAATTATTATTTATTAATAATATTGCAACACATAATGGCGAAATATCTCTTGAAATGTTTCTTTTCTTGACCTCCCCAAGGGATACTTTTCATTTAGCTTCTTTATTCTGGTTTGTAACAAGAATATGTAAATTGAGATGATTCCACTTTTCCCAAAAGAAAGGAGAATCAAACAATGAAATTTCTTTTGGGGTTTTCCATGAAGTACAGTTACAATCTAGTACCTCATCATGACAGAAAGAGAACCTGTTCTTGAAGCTGCTGCCAGTTAAATAGTTAGTAACAGAAATAGAATTTAAGCCCACTTCTTCTTGCTCCAAATCTAGCCCACAAGTATACTAAATGTCACTGATGTGTGATTTCTTGCTGTCTCATTGTATGATTTTTTTCCCTCACTTTATTTTCTGACTTTGGGACCTAGAATATTGATCCCATATTTACCAATATGAAGCTGAAAATGAGCCTAGAATTGATCTTGACCCTGAATGATGGAGGGCCATGATTTCCAAACTACTCTGCGTGTCCTTGATGGCACTAGAGGCCATTTAGGCAAGTCTGCGAGATAAAAATTATTTATATTTATACTAATGTTATTTTCCCATTAAAATTTTCCTTTTTTCATCTACATATTTGAGAGCCTGGATTTTCTTCATATTTTTCAATATATCATAATAGATTAAGTACAGAGGCAAATATGAGAATCCAGCTTTTTATCATCAAGTCACACATTAAAGAGATTTGTAAAAATATGTAAAACAATGCCACTCATCTTGCGGGATTTTTGTTTTGAAATATATTATTTTCCTTAAAAATGTTAACATGTAACAGATTTGTTACTATTCTTTATAATTGAACTAAATATTTTGAAATATTATTCATTTTAATTTCTAATATGCAAATATTAAATATAAATAAAAGCTTTTTGGGGTTATCAATTTCTAAGAATGTAAAGGGATCCTGAGGCTAAAAAATTTGAAAACCACTATTGTAAAGGAAGGAGAGTCATTTGATTATGTGACTTTGGACAAGTCACTTAACTTCTCTGAGTATTAAAATAAAGCAGATGCTGTAATGGGAATAACTAATCAAAGCAGGATTCTTTGTCTATGAATGCACCTTTGTAAAACCCTTTACATACTTTAAAGTGCTATTTAAATGCTAAATAACATTTAAGTAAAATTTTACAAAACAAAATACAAATTAAAATGATGCAAACTAAGAACATTTGTATTAAGAAGCTCCAAATAGAAGGGTAAACAATAGAGAGGCTTATTGACTGTTTGTTAATGTGAGATTATAAGGCAAAAATCTAACCCCTTTCACTGATATCCCAAGAAGACTAATGCTTTTGACTGTGTTTTGGAAAGAAAGTTTCTTTTTATTTTGTGTGTATTAATGATGCATGATTGTATAGTTGGGAAGATTTTAATTCTAGAATGTTAGAGTTGAAAGGGACTTTAATTTATCTTTATTTTACAAATGAGGAAACTGGAATCTAAAGAGGTTTTGACTTACATAAGGTCATAGAGGAAAAATTCAGACTGAAACTCATATATGCTCTTTTCATTTATAATGAATAATATATATTAGTTATATCCCATAATTGGGTACAGCTCATATATTTACATTGGAAAATCTTCTAAATTTGAACATGCCTTTGATATCCCTTTTTTGAAAAACAGTTATTTGGAAGAGTCCTTTAAAATCTATCTTACTTGCCTGCCTTAAAATTTTCTACTTTGATGAGTTTTATCTCCAGATTTTTTTTCTTAGAAAAGTATCTATCTCATGAATCCATGCTTTATCAACTATTCTGTTCAGCATTTTTGTCAATCACTTTGATAAAGACTTCTTAGGTTTGTATATGAAACAAAATTGAGAGGGGTAGGTAACACACTTGGATGACAAGATATACATAGGTCTCAAAAGCCTGGCATGTTGGACTGAAAAGATTAATTTTAGTAAGGACAATTGTAAATTCTTATATGTGGGTTCAAAAAAAAATCAATTTTCCAATAACAGATCTTCTGGGGGTTGTAGTAGATCACAAGCTCAATAGAAGTCAACAGCAGGATTTGATAGACTAATACAAATTTAGCCTTAGTCAGATTACATATCATGTTCAGTTCAACAATCTCTCAATATAGGAAGCTAGCAAATATCATCTGAAAGAGATACCAGAATGATAATGAAGAGCCATGAGTCCATGCCATATACCAGATGGCATAATATTTATAAATCCCTAAGCATAGTGCCTGGCACATAGTAGGTACTTAATAATTCTCATTCACTTCCATATAATAAGCAGTTAAAGTAAGTGGACATGTTTACTCTAGAAAAGAGAAATCTTTTGAGAGGCAATAGAGCAGAGGAAAGAAACATGATAGCTATCTTTTCAGTAGTCTGAAGGGCTGTCAAGTAATAGAACAATTAGACTTGTTTTTCTTGGTTGCAAAAGGCAGAACTGGGAGCACTGTGTTGGATGTAGACTCAGTGGAAGAAGAAATACTTTTAATAATGCCAAAAGGGAACAGGGCCTATTCATTCATATATAAACACACCCTATGTGCTTTTTCAGATGTCCAGTTAAAAATCTAGACAAACTAAATCTTAGGATAGAATCTAAAAAGGTCTTCACTGCTTTTGGTGCTAATATCTTCTTTTCTTTTAGAGTTGAGTTTTAGGAACAGTGCTTTTGTCCTGCTTCTCCTCTTTGCCTTCCTTTGCCTGATTTTAGGTTTCCTTATCCCTCTATTCTTGGAGAAATCATTTTCTACATGATAGACAATACATATCAATATACAGTAGTAATCAGTCTGTCAAGCTGAAAGTTCCATTGGAGTCCCCTTTAATTATTCATATTTGTATCCCTCTTCTCCCCCTCTCCCACCCAAGTGTTCTGTCCCATTCAAGTCAATTACCAAGTATTTTTGGAATCTGCTTCCTCTTTTCCAATCCTACAGCCACAAAACCAAATTCTAACTGAATGACATCTATATTACTGTGATAGCCAATATTCTGCCAAGTATCTTAGACATGACAGTAATAATCACCCCCAAACATTCTTCCAGTTACATCACCAGTTTCTTAGCTGTGGTGGATCCCAGTTACTTTTTATGACAGATTTAAAGCCCATAAAGTAATTTTGTCTCTATATCCTTTTAATTAATTGCTTTAAGTATCCTATTTACAATCTTTCCAATAGTATACCTACTCTCTCTGGCCAAGGGATGCTTGAAAGAAAGAATGATGCTAGTTGGGGAGCTCCAGGGGTAGTGTCTTCTAGAGGAGCCTGACTTCTGTTAGTATCAGAAGATGGGAAGAACATAAGGTAGTGTTGTCCAAGATGCAGGGATATTTGTTAATAGGTAATTGAAAATAAAGGAGTTCCAGAAGGAAAAAGAATTGATGTATTTCTTTCTTTTTTTAGGTACACAGACAAATGGCCTAGACTTTCAGAAGCAGCCTGTTCCTGTTGGAGGAGCAATCTCTTCAGCTCAAGCTCAGGCCTTCTTTGGACACCTACATCAGGTAAAACTATCTGCTCAACTGGGAAAAGTTTGAGACAGAACTGGAAGTTGGACAGTACTAATGCATGGGGAAAACATTTCATAACATTTCAAATTTTCCTTTTTTTCAAAAGGATAATGTTGAGCATGTGTTAACAGAATTGATGTGGCTCTGTTAGTGGCTGTAATTTAGTAGGTTTTCTAGGCCATAGACCTCACAGCTGCAGGCAAAAAGATTCTCTTACTTTGAATATGTATAATAACTAAATTGCTTGTTTTGACAAGTATAAGGGCCAGTTGAGATGATAGGCCAAAACTAGATAAATGGATTTGGAACTGCCCTAGCATACTTCCTATCTCTACAAAGAAAGTAGCAATTTGCCCATAATATTATCCTATTAAGCTGTTTTATAACACCTTTGTTTAGAAAGTAATATAAGCCACTCCTACTTACTGGGCTAGCTAAGATGAAGCATAGTGTAATGTGAGGCCATGAGTGAAAAGATCCGGGTTCTAATGTGACATCTTGCCAATGGTTTGTTAGAGAAGTGCTTTATTCTATTGTTATTTTTTTTCTTCTCTTAAATGAGGAGAACTCTTTTGCCTATGTCATAGGATCAATGTGAGACTATAAAATAAAAATACTACATGTTTTTGTTGTCCTTTAGAATTTTACAAATGTTTGGGGTAAAAATAAAGTATCCTTCGATTTTGTTGCTCTAATGTTGAGAATTTTTGTTTGAGGCATGCAAAACAAGCCTTTGTTAAAGGACACATTTGTATTTCTAGAATTATAAGGATTTTTGTAGTTTAAATTATATTTCTCCATTTTTAAAATCTGGAATAGACTATTGATTGGATGACAGCACTTGTATTATAAAATCTGGGTAAAGATGAGAAAGAAATAAATTCTAAAATACTAGAAGAGATTTATAGTGATAAAGAAAATATTTCCTTGTTTCATTCTTTTGGAACTTTCACGTTCATTGTTGTTGTTGTTTTTTAAATTTCTATTACTTTGCTTATATTTCTTCCCTTGATTAAAATGGGGAGCCAATGTGCTATTTACAGGAATGTTGGGTCTTGGTATAATGATGCCGATTCATTTTGTCTTGGGCAAAAAAACTGAAGATATTTGCTAGCTGTTATCTTCACTACTGATGCTACTTGAAGGGCAGAGGCTTCAGAAAAGGCAAGCTCATTATTAAAGTGGTTTAAATGTTATCTGAGAATGGGATTTGATCTGGAACCTGGAAGATTGATTACAGTATATAAATGAAATGATCATCAATAGCTAGTAAGACTGTATTAATCCAGAGTTTTACAAAACTAATCAAAAAATTTTTTAAATCAGTAGGAAAAAGGGGGAAGAAGAAAACTTAAGTATGTCCATTATGCCATATAGCATAAATGGTAACAACAGTAAAAAATATCCAGAGGTTCCCAAGAGAAAAAATCCAAGAAAGATGCCAGTCATAGGACCTATGTCCTCAAAGGTTGATATTCAATTGCACAAATTAGTAACAAGCAAGTTGAAGCAAAAAAAATCCTTTTACATGAAAGTAAATATTACCTAATATGCATCTCTGAAGCTTGGTGGAATGAGACCTAGAAAAAAGGAAAAGACTGCAAGAATAAATCTTATTTAAGAATAGGGAAAGGGAAATCAACAAAGTGTATAGTGTATATTTAAAAGATATATCATAATAAAGTAAAAATAGAAGATACAAGGAAAGGATACAGACCTGAATAAGAGTTTAATTCTGAATGGGTCAAAATACAAATCATAAAGATAAATAATCACTATGGGGAAAAGAAGGATAATGATTAGACAAACATCATTATTTCTGGGATACAGTTAAAGCAATTCTAGAGGAAACATATCTGAGACACATATCAATAAAATATAAAATAGAATTAATGAGATGAATGTGTCATTTTAAAAGAGAAAATCAATAAATAAGCTTGTAAATTAGCACAAATGAGGAAGTAATTAGATTTGAGAATCATTGTACATGAATTGATAAAAACTAAAAGCCACTTCCTTGGAAA
The DNA here is from genome assembly GCF_016432865.1 of Antechinus flavipes. Classification (NCBI taxonomy): domain Eukaryota; kingdom Metazoa; phylum Chordata; class Mammalia; order Dasyuromorphia; family Dasyuridae; genus Antechinus; species Antechinus flavipes. The sequence continues at coordinate 429,244,947 of NC_067401.1, read as the reverse complement.
GACTAACAAAATAGATAAAACTTCAGCCAATATGATCAAAAAAAGTGGTAAAAAATAAAATGATGAAAAAATTTAATAAACTGAAACCATGACAAACAGAAGAGGGAAAAAAAAGAATATATAACAGATATACAAAGGCCCAATTACATTCGTATAAGACTGAAAAAAGAAATGGAATGTTATGCATTGATATAAAGAAATGAACAAAAGTTGAAAAAGATTCTTTAATCCCTTTATAGAAAATGAATTTAACTAACTAAAATAACTACTAAGAGATGTCACAGGGAGGGGTGTCTCAATGGACTTAGAGGTGAATGTGTTAAGTATAAGTATGTAACAGTAGTGACAGTATTAAAGGATCAATATATAAGGTATCAGAATTTAGAGATAATAAGCTCTTGGATTGGATCTTATTAATAGGAAAATAATACGACTTAAGAATATCAGCAGCTATAGTTTCCTATATGCCTACTCCCTTATGTATACATATAGATATATACTTCTATATAACATAACTATTGATGAGCCATCTAAACATGAATTTGCATCATCTTGGACAAGGTCATGGGAGAAAATGGCAAGCTTTCACAAGTGTAAACAATATATTACATCTTTCTCATTTTACAACTGTGTGAAAAATGGAGAGAATATTTAGATTTCGCTAATCCTATTGATTTTTTATTAGGAAGTAGTTTACATAAAGTTTGCACAGTACTTTACCTGTTATCTCAATTGATTTTCACAACACAACACTTAGGGGTTATTGTCATCCCCATCTTATGGATCAGATAAGTGAGTAGAGAAAGATTAAGTGACATGCCCAGGCAATACCTAGCTAGTATAAGTGTCAGAAAATGGATTTGAACTAAGGTTTCCAGACTCCAAGTCCTGCACTTTCTCTATTGTGCTAACTAGCTGCTCAGAGTGGATTTAGTAGAGCTTAGTGCTAACAATGTATCCATGTTTAACAGCCTTCTTAACATAAGCATCAAGCAATTCATGGAAAAAAGAAGATGAATGCTCACCAAAGTACTTACCACCTACGATTGGAGGAGATTCAGCAGAGTTCAAGCTAAAGAGAGATTTTTTTTTTTTTTTTTTATAGATGATGAGGGCTTCTAGAGACCATTAGATGAGACATGGGGTGGTTTACATGAAGTTATGGGTCATTTCAGAGGCCCCTAAAATCTATCTGTAAACAACCAAAAGAGTTGGTCCTGACTATCCACATAGGAATGACCTAGCAAATAAAGAATTGACCAGATTATTACACTCATTTCTTTGAAAGCTTATGAAGTTTGTCCTCATGAGTATGAACATTTAGAACACTTAGTGTTGATGGGCTTTAAGTGAGACCCAGAAGATCATAGATTAAAAACTGCAAGTTTTAAGCTTGATTTAGTCAGTCTATTTGAACTTCCTCAGAAAAACTGGATCATGTTTGTGAATGTCACCATTGTAGACTGCAAGCTTCCCAAAGAAACAAAAACTGAGATCCTTTGAGATCCAGCCCTCAAAGAAGCACCACCCCCCTCAAAAGGGAAGGAGACAGCAAGAGGGGAAAATAAGTTAAAAAAAAGACTGAAATGATCATTGATCTAAGAAGGAATAAAATTCAAGAGTCTTGATTATAAACAGATAAAGCAACAGAGAAGGTATTAGTAGCAGAAGGAAATAAGGCCTTTGGACTAAGTAAAAGAATTCAGGTATCTTATTAAGCAATGCAAGAAAAAAGGAAAATGAATCAACATCTGCTGAAGTAGAGAAATCTGTAGACTCCCAAAGGAAATATGGAAACCCAGCAAGATGAGAACTCTAAGAAGAGAATTTATGGACTTCACGGCAGAAATAATTGACAGAATAGAAAAACTTGAATTCACAATAACAAGTTTTACTAAGGAAACAAAAGAGGGGATAAGTGGGAATGAAAATATAGAAAAGTGAAGGACAAGCTAGAAGAAAAAAAGCAATTTAAAAGAAAGCATGATCTTTATACAAGAAATTATATTGTTCTCAAAAAGACATTCTGTAGAAACAAGTTAGTCTGTCTTAGAGACAAAAATTATTAGTGTTCCATTATAATGCAAGAAATAGTATTTTAAAACGGTACAGAATTTCTAAACAAAAAAGTATCAATTTTAAAAAAAAAAGAAAAAGAACAACCCAAATGTATAGATTGGGGGGAAGGGGGAGGGAGGGGAGAACAAGGATTGCACAGCAAACCACTATGCTACAAACTCCAAGATATAGGGGTTGATTTTAGTTAGCCGTGCCATTGACAGACGGATTTCTTCAGTTGGCCAGGAGAAATATATTCAAATATGGACAGGAAATTCAGATAATATAAGACTATCCTGCATCCTCAAAGAGTCACACAGGAGGAAGTGGAAAAATATGTTCTGAAGGTCAAGAGGGAGCTCAAGATGTAGTCAATAATCCATTCTACTAATCTGAGCTCAATCATAAATGAACGTGAACATTTAGTTTTCAAAACATTAACAACATTCAAAACAGTTTTAGAAGGAAAACTAGATCTATATAAACTATAACATTTGCTTCTCAATCACCCCTGATGAGAGAAATATAAGAAGAATTAACAAATTAGCTATGGAGGCCAATATGACCAACAAATAATAACAATTTAAATGTACACAATGAGACAAGTCAAAACAGAAGTCTAATGGAATTGATGGTGTTTCTGCAGGCGTGGTACATCAGGGACTAAACTTTACAACAACTTGTCTTTAGATGTATTTTTTGTGGGACCAAATTACAGATTGGAAAGGCATATAAAAGATGAAAGGGGAGGAATAAGATAAAGGAGAATATATAATGTTAGGTTTTTATTTGATTAAAAGCTAATAAGACAAAACAGCTCCTCTAGTCTTCCAGAAAGAAGAAAAACCTATGTGACAATGAGTAAGGAGGCAAAGAGAAGGATTAATAAGGGAGTGGCAATCTATTTTAGTGAAGGAAAGGTACCACTGATAAATACTTAAACAAGAAGTTTAAATTGCAATGATTATTATCCTTAGAGATTAAATGCTTAGAGATACCAGTCATCCTGCTTTAGGGAAAAGAAATCAGAGCTCTTTGGGAAAACGGGAATCCAGGGGAGTGGGAAGGCATAAACCCACATCAGAGATTTTCAAGCAAATCTTGAAAATTTGGGGGTGGGGAATTAGTAAAGAGAGGTCAAAGGTAAAACTTAGAGAGTACTTGGACAAACTTACAAGATATGCAGTCACAAATGGCCTGTAATCTACACCATTGGAAGGAATGTTTATATTGATGAGGTCATGGAACTATTTGCATATTTAAATTATCTTTACACAAATTACTTTTAAGCACTAAGAAGTAAAATATCCTGTGTGACTCTTAAAATATAAATCCTGACACTTAAAGCAGGGCAGGATAAGTCTAAGAAAGATAATTTTATTCAAATATTATGAACAATTACTATTGAGTCAAAATTTTAAAATAAACTCTTTGTGTCATATATCATGTTGAAAAACATTTATTCATTATAACCAGAGATGCACAGATGGTTCAAATTGAAAAAAACTGTGTAAAACTGGAAAGTAAATGACAAGTTCAAGCTGTCCCCTCTCCCCTCAAAAAAGAAAAAGAAAGGGAGGGAAATATACCAATCATTTTTGCTAAAACCCTGCAATCATAGGCATAAAAGGTACTTTTTAAAAATATTATAGGAAGTATATATGGGAAAAAGCTAACAACATTGCAAGGAGAGAATGCTTATACTTTGGCAGTAAATGCAAGTAAGCAAGCATTTATTAAGGCATTATTCCCAGCACTGGGCATATAGGGAACTCACAGATAACAGGGTGACAGCATGTACCCAACCACGTACAAACCAGATACAGACAGAGTACAGAGCAAAGGCACTATAGACTAGAAGAGCTTCACGTAGAAAGTGGGATGTTAGCTGAGACCTCAAGGAAGCCAGAGAACCCAGAAGAGTGAGCCTTCCATGCAAGAATCAGAATGGTTCAAACAACAAAGAGCCAGAAGGCCAGTGTCTCTGGACTGAAAGGGTGAGGAGGGAAGTAAAGTATAAGAGGAGCAGAAAGTTAGGAGTGGGCTGGGTTATAAAGAAAAACAGGGCTCTTTGTGTGATCCTGGAATGATGAATAACTAACATTTACATAGCACCTACTGTGAGAGGTACTGTGCAAAGCTCTTTGCAAATATCCCTTCATTTGATCCTTATAATAACCCTGAGAGATAGCTGCTCTTATCCCCGTTCTATAGCTGAAGAAACTAAGGCAAACAGAGACTGACTTGCCCAAGTCTCACAATTATATTTGAAGTTAGGTCTTCCTGACTCCAGACATACCCGAAGCTCTGTCCACTTACACCACCTAGCTGCCAAGGTAATTAGAAGCCTTCAAAGTTTATTGAACCAGGGGGCTGAGTGAAGAGAGACTTGGGCAGGTAGACCAACCTGGTGCAATAGCCCAGGTATGAGTTGAGGGCCTACACCTGGATTTTGGCAGTGTCAGGAGAGAAGACCATATGTGATTTACATTGTGAAGGTAAAATCAAAAGGACATGGCAACAGATTAGATGCAGGGGGTGAGAGTGAGAAGTCTAAAGTGACACTTGTCACATTGTGAGCCTGAATGACTGGAAGCATGGTGGAGGAGGGAAGAAGAGACGTTTTGGAATGAAAGATGTCTTCACTTTTGGTCTTTAATGAGTTTAAGATATCTATATAATGTCCAGTTCAACATGTGAGCTCTTGGAGATTTCATGAGACTATAAATCAACATAGAGATTAGCTTTGGGTAAGTAGATTTGAGAATTGTTAGCTACTGATGACACAGAAAACAAAGTTCTTGCCACCAGAGATCTTAGCAGTATCAAATGGCTTGGCATCAGAAGCCATTGGTTTTCTCATTGGAAATGACATTAAAGAAAAGATACTAATATCTGTTCTGTCACTGCACTGTATTCTCTGGGACCTTTCCATTTGACTTGTATCTGAAGTCTTCCAAATGTATTATATCTTTCCTGTTAAAATGTGAGCTCTCTGACAAATAGGATTATTTTATATTCCTATTTGTATCCCCAGTGCTATCACAATGCCTTTCACATAATAAGTTTATCGATAAGGTTTTTTGTTTTGTTTTGTTTTGTTTTGGGAGTTCTGGAGGAGAATCCAAGATGGCAGAGAAAACACTCAGCCATCCTATCTCAACATTCCCCTCCACACAACTTTAAAATAATGCCTCAAGGGGGCAGCTGGGTGGAGTAGTGGAAGAGCACCAGCCCTTAAGTCAGGAGGACTTAAGTTCAAATTTGGCCTCAGGCACTTAACACTTCCTAGCTGTGTGACTCTGGGCAGGTCACTTAACCCCAATTGCCTCAGCAAAAATATAAAATAAAATAATGCCTCAACTCAAAATCTGGAGTGGCAAAACCAAGATAAGTTTGGGCTGAGACGTTCAAGTGGGCCCGAGACCACTTAGGAAGTTGGAAGGAGAGGTCTGTGACATGGGGTTTGGAACCTGTGTATGGAATCTCTGGATGCAAGACCAGTGGTCGAACTAGGTAATAGGTAGGACTAATTAAAGAAAGTAAGGAAATATAAAAACGGATCAGAAAGAGATTAGAGAAGACAATTGGGCTAGCACTGGACTCTTATTTGGCAGTTTCACTGCCTGTGCCTACATTCTGGGTCACAGTTAAGAGCAGAGAGAAGTACTTCTGTCATGAGGGAGCCAGGACCCAGAGAACCAATATCATGTCTGCTCCTAAGCTTCTGAGGAACAATATTAATTGTTGTTCTAAGATATCAGGGATCCTTCCTGAGAAAGGACCATAGTATAGACCAAGAGTAGTGATCACACTTCTCCTTAGAGCACATCACCTTGGAAGTACCTAAAATTTCCAATCCTTTAAAATTATATAAGAATGACCTTAGCAGAGCCAAAAAAAAAAAAAAGACTTAAAGCTTGGGACAGGTCTTTCTACTCCTATGTCAAGAACAAGAGCCCAACTTTAACATAAATTCAAAGTCAAGAAATAGACTGGAAAAATTAACAAAGAACAAAATAAAAAAGAAAACTATTAAAATCTTTATGGTGACAGGGAAAATCAAGTTATAAACTTAGAATACGTCCATGAAGTCAAAACATCTATAAACAAAACCTTAAAGAAATTTGGGAATGGACATAAGGACAGCAAGAATTCCTGGAAGACCTTTAAAATGATTTTTAAAATCAAATAAGAGTGGGAGAGGAACAATTAGATAAAGAAATAGGAACAAAAGGAGACAATTATGAAAAGACAGCAGATTGATAAAAGAAGCCGAAAAAAAAATACTGGGGGGAGGGGGAGAAAGAACATCCTAAAAAACAGAATTGGCCAAATGGAAAAAGAGATACAAAACTTCATTAGTTAGAAAATAACTCCTTAAAAAAGGATTGGCCAAGTGGAAAAAGAGTTATAAAAGTTTACTGAAGAAAATAATTTCTTAAGAATTAGAATTGAGTAAGTAAAAGTTAATAATTCTGTGAGACATCAAGAAATAATAAAACAAAGGCAAAATAATGAAGGAAAAAAAAACAGAAGAAAATGTGAAATATCTCTTTGGAAAAACTACTGACATGAAAAATAGAGCAGGGGAAAGGTAATTTAAGGATTATTGGATATCCTGAAAGCCATGATCAAAGAGAGAGCTTAAACATCATATTTCAAAAAATTATAAGGGAACAGCTCCAGTATCCTGAACACAAATAAAATAGAAATTTAAAGAATCTCCTAATTAGCTTCTGAAAGAGATCCAAAAATAGAAATGTCCAGGAATATCACAGTCAAATTAAACCCTTCATATACTGTGAAGCCACAGTAGGATCACAGAAGATTTAGCAGCTATCACATTAAAGGAGCATGGGACTTAAAATGTGTTATTCTAGAATGCAAAAGAGCTGGGATTACAAGCAAGAATAATCTACCCAGCAAAACGGAGTATAATCCTTCAAAGGAGAAAAAAAATCATTTAATGAAATGGAAGATTTTCAGGCATTATAAATTGTATCTTTCTACATAGGCTGATGATACATGTAATTTATGAGAACTGTATCATTATTAGCACAGTTAAAAGGATTTTGCAATAGAGAGTTCAGGAGTGATTCAATTTCGGCAGGGGGGGAGATGATAATATGGAATTTAAAAGGGTTGGGTGTTTTTTTTTTTTTTAATAAAATGAATGTAGTCAAAATTTGAAGGAAAACAAAAAAACTGGGAGTTGGGTGTGTGTGGAATTTTTACAGCAAATTTCTCAACTATATTAGGATATAGGAACCAAATTTATATAGAAATAAGAGCCTTTCCCCAGGGAATAAATTGTCAAAGGTACATATACTATATAAACAGACGTTTTCAGAAGAAATCAAAGCTATGAAAAGTTACATTTTAAAAATGCTCTAAATCTCTAGGGAATAGAAATTGTGAATTATCAATTTGTTGCTATTCCTAACTAACAAGGGAATGCTTCAAAGAGAAAGACAAAATAGTAGCAAAAATTAATTTGTAGAAATAAAAGGCTGAAAATCTCAAGGGAAATTGAGGGGAGGAGGGTCATAACACTTACAGATACATAGTTTTGTTATTAAGTAATAGTCATCTAGGAGGAAGAGTCAAAAACAAATTCAATAAACTTCAGAGCATAAATTATTTGGGAAAAACTACTTCAATGGTAAGAACTGCTGGGAAAATTGGAAAGCAATTCAAAAAAATTAGATTTGGTTTTAGAGCTTACATCATATCCACAATCAGCTCAAAATTCACCTGAATATTAAAGGTTACCAAAAAAAAATTAAAAGAGAACCAGAGCAGACCCCTTTCACATCTATGTTGGGAAGTGATTGCTAAAGGTAAAATTCAAGATTTTGTTTATATTAAATTGAAAAATTCACGTGCAAAATCAGTACAATGAACATAAAAAGTACAGCTGTTGATTGAGGAAAGGATGTTCTTTACATCAGCCATTTCTAATAAGGTTTGATATCCACCTATAGGGAATATAATATCAGACTCAGTTGATGTGTTTTCCTGAATTGCTTTTTTCTTTTTAATTTTTATTATAAGAGAGAGTTTGATGGCCAGGGAAGGATGTATTTGGAAATGAACATGAAGTATCAAAAAAAAAAAAAAAAGATAGCATTTAAATTTTCTCAAAAAATATTTAAGAAAGAGAGGAAACACTATAAAGAATATTGCTATCATCTGTGGATCAGTTTACCATCTCTGACTTGGCAGACTAAAATTTCCTTTCCTGACTGTCCTTCTCTAATATGTATTGTCTTCCCTGTTAGTAGGCAAGTTTCTTGAGGCCAAGTTTGTTATTTTTTCACTTTTGTATTTATGTCTTTCAGTGTTTGCTCAAAAAAAGTCCTTGGTACTTTTGCTTGCATTCTCTTGTACTCTCTCTCCATAGATAGATATATGAGAAATTGAGGTAGTATCATTGTTTTCATTATATTTCTGCAACTCAGCCATGAGGAGTAATTATCTCTCCACTTATTTAAGTCTTTTCTTCAAGGAGTGTTTTAAATTTTATCAATGTAGGTCTTGACTGTAATTTGGTTGACCTTCCCCTCCCCCCCTTACGTTTTTCTTTTTTTTCCTTAAATTTTCCTTTTTACTATTTTATTTTCCAAATACATGCAAAGACAGTTTTCAATATTCATTTTTGTAAGACTTTGTGTTCTTTTGATGTCTCGTTGAGTCATTCACTTCTATTTGTTCAGTTCTGATTTTTAGTGAATTATTTTCTTCAGTTAGCTTTTTTACCTCCTTTTGCATTTGGTCAATTGTACTTATAAAGAAGTAATTTTGTTCAGTGGTTTTTTTTTTTTTTGTCTGTTTGTTTTGTTTTGTTTTGTTTTGTTTTTGCATTTAGCCAATTCTATTTTTTTAAGAAATTGTTTTCTTCAGTATATTTTTTTCACATTTCACCAAATTTATTTTTTGAAGGAATTGTTTTCTTCAATCAATTTCTGTTGGCTTTCCCTCCAAAACTTTCATAATTCTCCTGTATAACTCTCATTTCTTTTCCCTATTTTTTCTATCTCTTTTTTAAAAGTTCCTTTTTGAATTCTCCCAAGAGAGCCTTTTGAGTTGGAGACCACCAGTTCACATTCCTCCAAGGCTTCACCTGAAGGCATTTTGCCTTTGCTGTCCTCTTCTGAGTTTGTGTTTTGATCTTCCCACCCTCCAGAGTAGCTTTCTATGAGATAGAACTCTTTTTGCTTTTTTGCTCATTTTAAAAATTTGAATTCTGCTTCCAAAGTACAGGGGAGGTTGTCCCAAGTTCCCACTGCAGGGGATACCGGAGCTTCTCACTGAAGGCGCTGGGGCTGATGATGCTGCGGGCTTTCCCTCTGCATTGGATGGGCCTGGCCAAGACCTGCTTTTTATGCTGTGATTTGGAGGCTCACAATTTGTCTTCTGTAGTTGCATTGGAAGTCTCATAGCTGGGTCTGCCAATCCACTGTCTTTTTGAACCAGGACAGAGTAGCCAGTGCTCCTGTATTTTGGCTGAAGAGTTCTGCTGGATTTCTCGCTCCATGCTGTGCCTGCAACAGGCTATATTCCCCTGTCTGATTGAGACAGACCTTTTCTGAAGTCCTTCCAAGATACCTTAAGCTGGAAAATTATTATTTTTCTAATGATTGTATATTCTGTTATTCTAAAATCTGTTTAGAGGCTTGATCTAGCATTGATTTTTAAGGGAGAATGGGAAGAACTCCAGGAATGTCCCATTTACTTTTCATCATCTTGGCTAGTCCTCTCCTCTCCCACATGTTTTATGAATTTTGTGAATGGGAATTTCTTTTGTAATTTCATCCTGCTAGATTTTACTTTTATTGCTACATAGAAGAGATGTTGATTTTTGTGGATCTCAATGCTCTCTAAATTGTAAAATCTGATTGCCTTTTCTCAGTCCATATCCCTCTGGACCTCTGAGTCATATTCTACATTGGTGAATACCTTCTTCTCTTGGGTGTCTATTCTTTTGTTTGTTTTGGTTTTCTTTTGTTTTGTCTCTTGATTCTCCTTCATCTACTTCTTATTGATCTTTGCTGAAACATCCATATCACCTTTGTATAACTGGAAATATGTCCTAAAGGTCTGTCCTGGGTGGTATGTCCTTCCACCCCCATTTTCTTATCTCCTCTGGGTTTAATTATGAGCCACCATTCCAAAGCAACCTTCATCCCAGAACTCTTTGTGGAGCTAAAATTCTATATCAGCAACTGGCTGTTGAATCTTTCCAGTTGGATGTCTCATAATTATGACCAAAACAGTATGTATGATTGAAAGAGAATTCATTTTTATTTTCTCCTAAGCCCACTCTTCTTAAAACCTTTGCTAATTCAGGAAAGAACTTATTTGTATAAAAATGTTTATGGCAATTCTTTTTTTGTAATGGCAAAGAATTGGAAATTAAGGGGAGGCTCATCAATTGGGGCATGAACAAGTTGTGATATATGATTGTAAGGGAATATTCCTGTGCTATAAGAAATAATGAGCAGGTTGATTTCAGAAAAATCTGGAAAAACATACGAAGTGGTATAAAGTGAAGTGAGCAGAACCAGGAGAACATTGTATTGTACAAAGTAACAATAAGACTGTATGATGATCACCTGTGAATGATTTAGCTATTCTCAGCAATATAATAATCTAAGACAATTCCAAATGCTATCCACCTCTGATGAAAGAAAGACCTGGTGGAGTCTGAATACAGATTAAAGCATACATTTCTCACTTTCTGTAATTTTTTCCCCTTTGGGTCTTGTCTTCTTTCACAACATCACTAATATGATCATTTATTTTGCATAATTGAACATGTATAACCTATATCAAATTGCTTATTGCCTCAGGAAAGCAGAAAGTGAGGCTGGAAAGGAGAAAAATTAGAGCTCAACATGAAAAAATTAGTTAAAAATTGTCTTTTATATGTAATTGGAGAAAAAATAAAACATTTTTTAAAAACCACTTCCCTATTTTTGTCAATCATTACCATCATTCTTTGGGTCTTTCTTCAACCTTTTTGAGTCAGTCAGTTAACAAGCTTTTATCAAGCCCCAGCTGCAGTACTTGGACTGGTTTATACTATGATCATGCTCCTTGGAAACTTATCCTTTGAGATTGTATCCCCTTTGGTACTAAAACCTTTTCCATTTCCTCTTTCCCTCTCATTGGAGGGCTAGAAGGCAGAGCAAAGGACTCCTCCCAAAGGCTCCCAGGCTAAGAGCTCTTCATTTCCTACTTTCTGTCAATCCTCGACTGGGCAGATTCTATCCTTTTTTTTTTTTCCTTATTTATATTCCCAGTTATTATCACAGTAACTGGCACATAGCAGGAATAGTTAACAACTGTTATTAAGCACTAAGCTTTGTGAATACAAAAAAAGATCCCCCAAAACACACACATTCCCTTTTTTAGAGGCTTTCCCAATTTAGTGGGAGAGACTTTGTATTAACAATTGCATATATCCAGAGGAAGTTGATAATCTTGGAGGAAAAACTCTAGCATTAAGGAATATTGGGAAAGACTTCTGATATAAAGTGGGACTTACTGGAAGGAAGCAAGTTCAGAAGGAACCTAGAAGGCTGAGAGGAGGGCAAGAATTCTAGGCATGGAGAGACAGCCATCAAGATCCCCCCAGAGTTGGGAAACCTGTCCTGTGAGGAGACCAGCTGAGAGGTTAGTCTCACTGAATTGCAGAGGACATGATGGGGACTGAGGTGTCAGATGATAGGAAAGGTAGCAAGAGGCCAACTCTGAGCAACTCAGAGAGGGAAAGGGGGCCTACCAGACCCGCATCCAAGTCCTTCCCATCCATTATTTCTCACTTGCATAGCCACCACCCGTCTCAGCTGCCCTTTTAGAATAAAATGCCTCCTAAGATGTCTCCTTTTTCAATATTCTCCTTTCTTCATTTCACCATCCATGCAGCTGTCAGAGTGATATTCTTAAAGAACAGGCCTGAATATATGGCATCCATTATTTCTAGAATTAACTAGACTCTTCTGTTTAGCATATAAGAGTCTTTCACTCAGGACTTCAGTCAGTCCACCCAGGTCCAACCTACCTTTCCAGAAAATTATTTATACATTATTTCCTGTGTGGTTTACCCTAACTGGCCTTCTTTCAGTTTCTCATACATAACACTCCTGTCTTTCATCTCATATTTTTGTATGAGCTGCTCCCCATACCTGGACCATTTTCCCCTCTCTCCCTTTTGCTTCTAGAATACCAGTTCTTCTCCAAAGCTCAGTTCTGTTACCACTTTCCTCACAAAGATTTTTCTAGGCCCCTTCAGTACTGGAGCATTCTCCTCCTTCTCCCCCCCCCCCCAAAAAAAAAATTTACCACGCATGTGTTTTCTGTCATTACACATGTACATATCTCTATTCCTAAAATACAAGCTCTTTGAGGGCATGGATTTATTTCATCTTCAGGTACTACCACATAGCACAACTTCTGGTACATGATAGGTAATAAAAGCATAGTTAAATGCTTGGTGGTTGTCAGTGAGTAGATAGAATTTATGCAGTGTAAATAAAAGGTAATCTTATCGTGAAGACTGAGGAGGTGGAGAGAAAGGGCAAGGATAGAAAAGGAGAGATGGGGAGAGTGTTAAGAGACTAGAAAGACTGCTTGCAGAAGTTATGATTAGAACTGAGAAAGAGCACTGCAGTTGTATGAGACTGCTAGTCAGTAAGATGGAGTGTAACCTTCTCATACAATACATAGAGAGTAATACAGCATAAGAAAACTAGAAAGGTATGCAGGAATCTAGTTATGAAGGCTTTTGAATATCAAACAGCATTTTCCATTTGATCCCGAGAGTTTATTGAGGTAGGGGGAAAGGAGCCATAGTAGAGTGCTCATACCTGTACTTTAGGAAAATCACTTTGGCATCTGAGTTGAGGATAAATTAGAGGTAGGAGAGGCATAAGAAAAGAAAGAAACCAACTAGAAAGCTATTGCTGCTAAATAAAGAATTTTCTACATGGGAGGTGATGTGGGCAAGTACCAGAGTGGTATCCTTATGAAGGGGAAAAAAGGACTTACACAAAAGCTATTGTGATGATAGAAAAATTAGGGGGGAAAAAACTTATATACCTTTCACAGTTTAAAATAGTAAATAATAAACCTTAGCAATAATTACAAAAGATAAAATAGCTTTGAATTCATGAAACTGAAAAACTTCTGCACAAACAAAATTAATGCATCTAGTTTATGAAGAGAAAGTTGAATGGGGAAAAAAAAATCTTTACATCAAATTTTCCTAATAAAGGTTTGGTATTCAAATTATATAAACATCTAATATGTAAACAGAACCAAAAGTCATTACCCAAAAGATGTGTTCAAAGGATATGAGCAAATAGTTCTTTAAAAATTGCAAATTGTTAATAACCAAATGAAAAAATGCTGTAAATCACTAATACTAAGAGAACTACAATCCAAATAACCCTAAGGTTTTATCTCACATTCAGCAAGTTGGCAAAGATGACAATCTGTTAAGAACCATGCCTGTGTGAAGGGGCAGGTCAATTCTCTGAGAGCCTCCACAACTGTGGATCATAACATCTGAAGAAGTTGCTAAGCAGCCTTTACTGACACGGGTGTTGCTTGTGGACTGGGAATGAAATAAATTGGAGGCAGATGGAAGAGGGAAGAGGTCAGAGAAAGCAACTGCCTTGTATCATCATCATCATCCTCTCACATGAAGAGATTCCTTCTACAGGTCTGAGTTAGATCTCCAGCAGCACTGGCAGGTGGCTCCCGTATCACAGCAACAATCTATGTCAGAGAGTATTGGAAGAAAGGCATCCTAGTTTCCATTGGGAGTGGAGCTATGAACCAGTATAGTCATTTTGAAAAGCAATTTTAGAATTGTGCAAAAACAAAAGTGAGTGTCCATGTCCCTTGATCCAGAGATTCCAGTGCTAGGCATAGCAGTCTATCTCCAAGATTATTGCTTAGTAGAAATCCCCCATTTACTCTCAAATAGCAGAACTTTTGACAGCAATAAAAAATTGGAAACAAAAGTAAATGTCCACTGACTGGGAAATGGCTAAAAAAAAGTGGTAGTCAAATATGATGCTATGTTGAACAAAATGAAATTTGGTGCATATAGAGAACATGGTAAGACTTAAATGAACTGATTGCTGTTGTGTGAAATAAGCAAAACTAAGGAAACAATATACACAATGACTCTAACTATGTAAATTGAAAGAATAACCACTATAAAAATTGCAAAGAACAAGCATAGACCCAAAGAGATTTGATACCTTTCCATATTCCTTTTCAAGGATAGTAGGTCAATGAATGAGCAATACTACATCTATTTGAAATATATTGATTGGCTTTGCTGATTTTTTTCCCCTTATCATTTTTAAATTTAAGAAATATTCTTTATTATTTGTGGTGGTTCTCTGGGAAGAAACCTAGGAGAAATTTATGCAGTATAAAAAATGATCAATAAAATTTTATTTAAAAAAAAAAGAAACAATGACTACTGCATTTAGCAAAGCATGGAAAAATTTATATGAACTAATACAAAGTGAAACAAGCTAAATTAAGATAATGTATATGAATATTATAATAAAATGGCAAAAAAAATAATGTTGTGGAATTATAATCCCCAAGCTTGTCCCATAGAAAGAACTGAGGAAATTTATCTTTCCCTTCTTTGAAGAAGTTGAAGGACTATGGGTGTGAAGCAACATGTATATTGTCAGTCTCATTTAATGTGTTGCATAGTTTTGCTGAACTGATTTTTTTTTTTAAATCAAAGATGGTTGGATGGTTGATCAAATAGGAAAGAAGCAAAAAAAGTATTCAAAATCAAAAATGATATGAAAAATCAGTTTTAAAGTTTTAATTATATTCTACTTAGTTCATCTTAGACGGTTTGATATTTAAACTCAGTTCTTGTTCAAAATATTTTTTCATTGCTTTTGATTTTTGAATAGCCTTAAAGTTACCCAGAATCCATCATTTTATTTTAGCTATTTAATTTTTATTTTTTTTAAGACAATATTCTTAGTTTTGTGTCTGTAATAAACCAGCAATTAGGAAGAAACTGAGTAGTACTCATGAAGAAGGGATAAAACCAACAAGAACTGTGTTTTTATATGTACTGCCAACCCATTAATAGTCATAATAATACAGCAGCAACATTTGGTGTGTCTATTACATGCAAGGAATTATGCTAAATTCTGGGAAATTAAAAATGAATAAAAAAAATTCTTAAAAAACTTTTAGAGTACTAAGCCTAATAATTAAAGGGGGGGAGACAAGATAGGTATAGAAATAATTATGCTTTAAATCAGAATATATCACTACTTATGGGATGTAGAAATAAAAATCACTGAAAAACAACTCATACTTAGAACATTTTACAAATTTCACAGTCTGTATTCATACAACAAACCTATAAACTTGGTGCAGAAGATCTTAATTTTACAGTTAAAGAAATAGGCCTTAAAACAAGTTAAGTAACTCATCAATGTCACACACTAATAAATCCAGTGTTCTCCTTTCATTTCTTTTCTTTAGAATTTTTTTTTAACTGAAGCAAAGAGGCAGGAGAAATTATTTAAGTCATAATGAATAAAATGTAAAAAGCATGAGACAAGAACAGGTGAGCATTCTAGTTGAACAGAATAAAATGCACAAAAGAAATGTGTGAGTAGGAGCTATGTGCTGCCTATAACTATAAGATTGGCATAATTGGGATTGTAGTATATTTGTGAAGAAGTATCATTTTATCTAGAATATTTTAGAGTAATTCACACTTAATAGTGATGAACAAAGATTTACAATAAAGCCACATTAGTGACTTTTTATTTTAATCTTACAATTTCATGAAACAGATAAATATGAAATTTTATAATATTGGTATCTATATATTATGTAGTTTTAAAATAGAATGAATTTCATTTTTTGTTCTCTCCATATTTAGCACTATCTATTTTCTTGAAGAAAGTATTCATGATTTATAAATGCAAAGCTTTTATAGGCCACAAGTCTTTTTTGCCTCTCCCATTCCTTATTCCTGGCCATAATTTTCCAACATATTTTTCTATATCTTATTCCCACTAGTTGCCTTTTGCATTGAAGTTGCTGAGTATCAAAATGTGTGTGATGTAACGTGTAGAATGTTACCAGGTTCTTCACGGATTTTTCTGAATTTCATCTCTGCAACAGACAATTCTATATAAACTACCATTGTTTTCATGCTTAACTTTTTGCAAGGACTTGTCATGAATACTTAATTAAAAAACAACCAAAGGTTCCAAACAATGATGTGTCTTATTATCTTTAGAGGCCTCAGAAAAAAACTCTGCCACCTCCTTTCTTTGCCTCTACAAGGAAAATGCATCCTTTTAGGTGCAAATTACTGCAGTGGTCAGATTTTGTTTGTAGAAAGTAATAATGTCAAGATTGAGAACATTTTATTCCTCTGCTGGTAGCAGTTGATCCACAGGCTATTGAAAAAAAACATTTTATGGACCAAGTACCAAAGACCAAGTTAAAAAGTTTATAAGTAAGGATAGTTAGATGGTGTAGTGGCTAGAGCACAGACCCTGGAGTCTGGAGGACCTGAATTCAAATGTGATCTCAGAGGTCAAGTTAACATGTACTAGATGTGTGACACTGGGCAAGTCACATAACCCCAATTGCCTTGTCTTCTCTCCTTGCCCCCCAAAAAAGTTTATAAGTAGTGTAATAATTGCATAGGCTTTAGTATCCTTAACATTTTTTTCTAAGGATGCAACATAGAACCGAAGACCTTTTATAATTTTCGTTTCATGATTTCCATAGCCAAAAAAATTCAATATATGGCAGAAATTCTGGTTATAAAAATTACATTGCTTAATTAGGCTGAACCTCATAAAAGCAGGTCCTGTGAGGTCTTTCAGTAGTACCAAACTTTCCAGCCTAGAAAACCTGCCAGATATGGCATTTAGCCTTTAAAACCCTAGGTTCACCTCCAGAGCCTGATGAAAAATTACGGTGGTAGTTTGTAGTGGATCTGTCTGTAATAAGAAAATTAGTGTCTATATTGTTGCTTGTTGCATAGGATTGTTTTCTCTTTACTGCTAAATTTAAATTTCCTCAGTGAAAGAAGGCCAGAAAAGTTGCTAGAGAAAACTATCTTGTTATTTAGAATAAAATAAATAAATCTTATAAACACAAATTATATTCTTCAGGTATAATTTCAAGAAGGAAATAGTTGGTATTTATCCTTCAGCTTTTAATCAGTATAAGTATATATTTCAAATGTATAATGAAGATGTGATTTTGGCCTTGCCTGAAAGGTGGCCCTTGCCCAAAATGACTACATGAAGCAGTGAATCCAGCAATGGACACTTTCATCACTTTAAAATGACCAGCATTAAAATTGGTAATAATTAAAATCACACACAAGGGCTTTTGAACTAGTCCCAAGAATGGGAGGTAATTTTGAGTAGGTTTTGTTTAAATTGTTAACAAAATTATTGATTCCTTTTTTTAAATTTTTAAATCAGTGGGCAATCTGTCCTAGAACTTTTAAAATCAGTTCCATCTGATATATCTTCTAAAATCACCAGTATTATATATTAGGCCCTGATGGATCTAAGGGAAAATCACGAATCATCAAAGAAAAGTTATTTTCAGCCAACTATATTGAATGAATGAGTGAATGAAAATTCATTTGTTAAAAGCAGTATGCTCAAAACTGTACTGAGCAGATAAGAATTAAAAGCAAGATAGTCTTTGCTCCCAAAGCTCCTATTTTGGTTTTAGCTGCTCGTGGAAAAATTAGGGCCTAAAACCTAGGCCAATGGGAAAGCCTGGGGTACAAGATAGCCTACAGGCATAGAAGATGGTGAGACTGATGGCCCTTAAGGCACAGTGATAGAGCAGATGGTAGGGTCTTCTATCTTATCCCCTACTTATCAGAGTGGTGTGAATGACTGTGTCCACTCCACAGCTAGAGAGCAGGTGCAAGATCCATGACAGGTGGAAAAAGGGGAGTGAGCCCAAGAGTATGAGTGGATCATGAGCTTCATTTTCCCTCCCATGTTGTAGGAATGAAGATTTGGCATCACACTGAGAGAAGGAAAAGGGGAAGGGAGCACTGTCAGGAAAGTTATAAGTAAAAGGAGAGAATTAATGGAATCTGGACAGGAACAGGCTGGAGTGTGGGAAAGAGCATTTTATATCTGATATGACCAGGCTTCTACTCCTCTCCTCTCCCTTAAATCTAGTTAGGTAGTAGGAATTATTTTAGAATAATTTTTCAAAATGCAAGTTTAAACATAAAAGGGTTTGTAGTTAACCTTATCTTCAACAAAATGCTTGCTTTTATACATGCTGTTCCTCATATCTACAAAGCACTTGCCCTTGACTTCCATCTCTTAGAATCCCTAGCTTTCTTTAAGGTTCAATTTACAGGCCATGCTCTGTAGCAGGACTAATTCAACTTTTTCCAATCATGACCCCTTTTTGCCCAAGAAATTTTTATGTGACCTTGGGTATATAGGTATATAAATCAATATTTACTGATAATCATAATTTCACGACCCTTGCATTAAATTATGTGACTCCATATAGGATCACTAACCACCATTTTAAGAAGTTGGGCTATGTAAAAAGTTTTTCCTGATTCACTAGTTGTTAGTGTTCTTTTACTCTTTGGATTATTCTGTGTACACTGAATGTGTTGTATCCATCTAGTAGATTTAAAGTTCTTAAGGATAGGCACTGTTTTTCATTTTGACTTAGAATCCCTACCATAGCTCAGCATAAGTGAATGTCTTCCATATGGGAGGCATTTAATGAATGCATATTAGATTGGATTGACACTGGATACTCTACCTCATTCTATAACCATTCCAAAAGGAAAGGAGGTATGGAAAGATTATCAGACCAGGCATCTCTCAAGAGCTTAGCTTTCTGGTCCTGGCTCTGTTAATCATTCTCTAGACTCACACTTAGACAAACTATGGTTTTCTGTTTCATCATCTGTAGATGATCTCTAAGTCTTCTTCCACTTATAAAAGTCTAGTTTTCAAGTAAGAAATTTCAATGTTTATTGTTGAGTATTTCATGGAATGTAAGGTAGGATTTTTACTGAGCAAAGGTGGCAGAACAAGTATATCAGAGATATATGATATACAATGCATTGTTCAGGACACATATCAATTAGGTAGATTTGTTTTCCCCATTGTCTGCAAACTAAATTCACCATTTTTTTCCCAGCTAATTCAGTCTATGCGTTTTTCTTATGTTTAACAAACTGGTTGATAGAATATCTTTAGAGTTGGTGTTAAATCTGTCTCTAATTCAAAGTTTCTTAAACTGTGAGTCATGATTCCATATGGAGCCATGTGACTGAATGGGGATGTCATGAAATTAGGATTTATAGTCAGTAAATATTTTATTTGTATACCTATTTTTTATATACCTGGGATCATGTAAAAGTTTCTCAAGTGAAAAGGGGTAATGGGTGGAAAAAGTTCAAGAAACCCTGGCCTAGTTTGTAAGGGAACTTAATTTTCTTAATCTTCATTTCTTAAAAACCCAAATCTTTTTTTTTAGTACTTGTCTCAACTTCTTTTTATAATGGTTTGCAGAAGTGAATTACATCACCAAATAAAAACATTTTACTTTTAATTTAGTATATTTATTTGGAGAACTAACTTAGAGTCAGGAAGACTTGATGTCCATTGACTATGTGATCATAGACAGGTCACAGCTGCTAAGTACTCCTAGGCAAGAGGACTTTCTCAGATTATATTACAGAAAGAGTACCTATTTGTCTCAAAGAAAAAAAGCCACACCACGATTTCCCAATGCTGATGAAATCAAAGATCCAGATATCTGGACCAAAATCTGAAAAGTTTTTTTGGTCTGACTGTGATTTGTGTGTCTTCTCTGATAAATGTTAGGTGTGACTAAGTTAATAAGATTAATTTTTAATGTGTGGCTTATGGAAGTCACATTGGTTGCTGGGTTGTACCTCATTTTTGTCTAAAAATTTTCATCATCAACTTGCATATCTAAGATTAGATAAGATATTTCTTTGATGTAAATGGGTATTTTGACAAGTGTGTCATTGTAATTCTCATTGTTTAACTTAAAAAGGTATATTTGGGCAACGTGCTTTTGTATATTTCTTTATATAAAATTTGGAAGATAGAGTTTTGTATGGTAGAATAAATAGAATGCAATGTAAGGTCCTCCTCAATACAAGCGTATCATTTGTTTTAAGATTAACTTGGTAATATCCAGAGATATCAAGCTGGGTAATTACCTTCAGAAAAGAAATGGGAGAGATAATATTGTGCAAAGGCTATATTAAACTACTCTGTTAGGCTTTTTATCCTTTTATGGTAGAGAAACTATGTCTTCTGATTTTGTTTCCCCAATTGTAGCTTATATAGAGTAGGCTTCTTATTAATATTTTTGGAGAGTATTGACTCCTGGTTACTCTAGATATTGTAATATTGTGATCTTTTTCCATATTCACTTTATAAAGTAAATTCTATTCTGTTGTAGGTCCAACTTGCTGGAACAAGTTTACAGGCTGCTGCTCAGTCCTTAAATGTACAGGTAAGGATTATCTTGTCTTTGAAGTTCAAAATCCCACATACATCCTCATTTCCATTATTGTCTAGGCCCAATTTTACTAAAACAGAAATAGTCAGTCAATAAAAAGCATTTATTAAGTGCCTACTGTGTATCAGGTTCTGTACTAGGTGCTAGGGATAAAAGTATAAATGATGAAACAATCCAATTGGTAATGAGTTTATATTCTAATGGGGAAGATGATTACCTATGAAAATATACAATATAAATGTAAAGTTAATAAATGCAAATATATACAAAATTGTTAAGTATAGGATAATTTGGTAAGGAAAGCACTAACAAAAATAGGAAAAGAATTCATGACAAAGATTGTACTTGAAATGTGTCTTAAAGGATGGAGGTGGGGATATGGGTCATCCCACAAGACAAGAACCTTGTAAAGCTCCTCTCTTTAAGATATAATTCAAGTACCATCTTCTTTATTAATCCTTTCCTGACTTGATATAGGGAAATCAGTAGGGGAGAAGGCCTTAAACTAAGTAGCTCTGTGAGGAGAGAGAAAACTGATCAAAAAAAAATGAATCATTATGAAGTTACTGAATGTAAGGAGGAGCAAGGTAGGAGGAATAAAGGAGAATGGCAAGGTTATGAACTTGAGAAAGTGAAAAGATATTGGTCCTTCGAGCAGAAATAGGAAAAGGTTTAGAGGGAAAGATAATGAGATCCATTGTGGACATATTTAATTAAAGTTGTCTCTGGGATATCCAATTTGAAATGTCCAAAAATAAAAAATTGGGAAAACATCAGGATAGTAACTGGTACTGTGCTAAGATGATAGTTAAAGTCATGGGAACTAATGAGGTTATTGAGAGAGTATAGAGGAGAAAAGGAGGAGAGTAGGATAGCCCTATGAGGAATGTCAACCTCGACTCAGACAGAACTGGAAATCTCTTTCTCCTTCTCACATACACATATACATACACTCTCTTTCTCTTCCTGTCTCTCCTTGTCTGCCTATCTCTATGTCTCTCTGTTTCTCTTCTCTTTCTGTCTCTTTATTGAGCAAAATTACATGCAGACTGAATTTGAGTTCCATGAAGGGCTTTATAGGATTTCATCTATCATGCTGCTTCCTTTCAATGTGATGCCTGAGTAACAAAGAGAAAAGATAAAAAATAAGAGTTACTAAAAATGAGTTTCCCTAGATGAGAACACTAAAGAACTTGGATTGAGCAAACCATGAGCCCTCACTGAGTGGGGACTCTGTCACAGAAGGAAACAATTCTGAAGAAAGGAAACCAAAGTTGAGTGAGAAGCCTTCTTTTCTGAGAGAGAGAAGGCAGAAGATTACCTTGGTTGCCATGGCAAACTTTCCTCCCTGAGAGAGATGTTGGCAAACAGGCTGTATCTCCAATGCAGAATGTTTACAGTCCTGCTTGGTAATTATCTCTCAGTGACTGGCAGAATTAATCAGAGCCTTTATGTTAATTAGCCTGCTCTGCAGTCCCTGAAACAGGTGGTGGGAAATATGCAAATCTATGCAGAATTTTAATGCTCTGCATAGCCAGTTTTAATTACCATAGAATCTTCTCTCAGTACCCCTTTGGGGAGTGTGTTCTCCCTCTTGAATGCAGTATTTTCTCTTGAATTTTTTTTTTCCATTGGAAATGTTGAGTCTAAACTATTTTGAAACCACCATTCAGAGATTCTGGAGGTCAGGTGAGTCCTTTTCACATTGATGTTTGAAAATACTACAAACTGACCACCAGATAAATTTCAAAATAATGACAGGTTTTGAGGCAAGAGGTAAATTGAATGTATTTTCTGTCACATTTCTGTAGTTCAGAATTTTAAGCTATGAAAGCATTTTATCAGTTTTTGTGGGCCAAGTTTGTTTTTGCTTTTGAAAATTAGAATTGTAACTTTGGCGATATTGGAACAAAGGAATTAAAATTCTGATAATAGCAAATACAGTATTCAGATGACTAAGACAAAAACAAAGGCTTAAATATCTTTACCTGTGATAATAGCTGAACAGACTAAACCCTATATTTTAAAATCAATCAGTCAGTAGGTATTAACTGAGTACAAAATCCTGCATTTGATGTTAGAGATATGGAAACAGAAATGAACAGGCAATGCTCTCAGAGAGCTTGCACTCTGCCATAGAAATAATATGTATGTAAAGAACCACACAATTATTAGGTGAATTTTGGCAGTATGGGAGATATTCTAGCATCTGGGGATCAGAAAAGACTAAATGAAACCATGTTCTTTAAATAAGGAGCTACAGACCTCTCTTTTAAAACTATTGTAGAGATGCAGTATATTGTGTTGTGGTTTTTTTTCTAGTCTAAGTCTAATGAAGAATCTGGGGATTCCCAGCAGCCAAGCCAGCCTTCCCAGCAGCCTTCAGTGCAGGCACCCATCCCCCAAACTCAGCTCATGCTGGCTGGAGGACAGATAACAGGGGTAAGTTTTTTGTTTTTTTTTTTTTTTCTCAAGAATTCTAATAAACTTATAAAGCTTCCATTGCTCAGTCTGATGAAAACTGTCTACCATCAGTACTACGACTGTCTATGCTTGACCCTATTATATCCTGAAAAAAGGACTGTCACACTGGAAGAGCAAGTCTTCTTTGTCAGAAATATTCAGTGCATCTCTTGTTATGACAGCAGATGTTTGGGTAAAATAAAGCTTTCTCACCCCCATTTTAGTTGCTTTTCACCATGTAATGGAATCATTATTCAATGGGAGGCAACTATATTATAGAAATCATTAACATTGTAAACACAGCATTATGACTTCAAATAATAGCATAGGGGAAAAAGTTGTTTTCTCCTAACTCTTATAGTTATTATGTATATCAAGGTTATGGTGGATCCATTGTTTTGACATTTTTTCAGTGTACTGAAATGTTTTATATGATCATTTTTATTTAAAAAGTTTTTTGTCTTTGTTTTTGGTTATGCTGAACTACAATTGGCGACCACGTTGAACTTTGACACCTCCTAACATTTCATTACAGTAAAGTTTGTGTTATTCATAGGAGACTTATTTTTAAAGGATTTTTGTGGAGCTGACCAGGTTTTATGGAGAGATAAATTCAGATTTGATTTCTTAAATATTTTTATGTACAATTTAGAAGGTTGTTCTTACAAAAAAGATGATTCCATTAACTTGCTAGACCTTACACTTCAGAATGCAAATTGACATCTTTTCCTTGAATGGCATTTACAGATCTTTCTTTATTTTCATTTACTGTGGAAACTTCAGTAAGGGGAAGATAGTTGTAATAAATTTGAGTAAAGAACCTGATATAATTTTATTCTCTCTCCCCCGCCCCCCAAAGTATACTTTTATTAAGTTGCCTTAGGAAAGTAGGTTTTAAATCCACTCTAAGTAGTTTTCTTTTTATAATAAGGGTAGTTATGTGTTTTGTTTTGCATAATGATTGTCTGACATGGCAAGAGTCATTTAGGATTTCAGGTCTGTGTAGATGGAGATTCTATTAAACCTGAACATTAGGATTCATTTGCATGTAAAGAGACAGGCCTTCACCACCTGTTTCACAGAGATAATATGTGTTTGGAAAAGGGATGTAAAGTTGGAGACTCAATCCTTTCAACAACAGAAAAGATTTTGTGGGGTAGAGGTTGTAGGGAGACTTGGAGAGGAAACAAATTGAGCTCCTGTTCTTTAGTCATATCTTTAGACATAATGGCAATGATGGAATATGGCAGGGATTCATGCTAATGTGTAGCAGCTGGGGCCTTATCACTTCTTTCCGTGACCATATCCAGCATTCCTATTTCTCATTCATCAGACTAATCACTTGCTGTTCTGTTGAGTATAAATTTCTTTTTGTATTCTATTGTTGCTGACTTTTATTTGTTTGTTTATTTTTGACTTGCTAGTTAATTCCCTTTTTGTATTTACTTTGGAATCTCAGAGAAGCTTGGGTAATTTTCTAAATCTTAAGTGTGGCTTGATGGCTAGCTCTAATTTGAAATGATCTTGGAACTACCAGCTATGCAGCCAGGTCACCCGTAGCACTTGAGCCCTGGAAGATGCCCCAATCAAGTTCTGTAGAAAGTAAGCTTAGATTTTGAGCTCCTGAGCTGCTGTCCTGATAAAACCAGGAAAGCTTTTGATTCCAGCCATTGACTATTGTTTGATCTAACTGTCTTTAGCTTGCCCTGACCCCAGCTCAGCAGCAGTTACTGCTACAGCAGGCACAGGCCCAGCTGCTGGCAGCTGCAGTTCAGCATTCGGCCAGCCAGCAGCACAGCGCCGCGGGTGCCACCATCTCGGCCTCCGCTGCAACGCCAATGACACAGATCCCTCTGTCACAGCCCATACAGATTGCACAGGTGAGTGCCCGGGAAAACTAGTATGGATATTCTTGGGATTTCCATCTATCTGCTGCAGTTACAGAGATGGGAGCCAAGCTGTATCCAGTCCATTTTCCTTGTCATTCTGCTATAAATATAATACATCTGTTTGTTTGGCTTTATATTGTAAACACAAAGCTGATTACCTAATAACTGACTGTTTATTTAAGTGACAGTTCTTGAATAATTAATTGGCATTTCTCTACAGCAGAGGGATTACTATATTTGTTTTAATTAGTTAATTGTAGCAGACATGAAATGTTTAATGTATTCAGCAGTTAAGATAAGGTATCTCATCTGCTTGCAAGTAGTCACTGAGCTATATGATCTCTGGAATTGGTCAGGCACTCAACAGTTTGGGTTTTCACATTTTAAGATTAAAATGGGGAAAATCTGTAAAACACTAATCAAATTACTTAGAAGGCAGAAAACAGAATCTATCAAAAATGATTAATGAAATTGTTGATTCAAAAAAAAACAAGATTAAGAGATGACAGTCTTATATGCATTAAAAAACATGTAAAATGTTATTTTCTTAAAAGTAGTGCTGAGCAATTGTTAGTTTTCATTCAAGAACCAAAGAAAAGATTTAAATATAGTAATAAGAATTTCATTGGACAGATAAAAGAAATTATAGTTATGTATGGTGGTTAGGTAATGAAAGTAGTATAAATATCTAGCTAAAAATAAATCTAGTATTTTTATAATCCCCTTTCATTTTCTTAAATTTATTTTAAAATCTAATTTTGTCTACCAATCAGAAATTTTAAGAAGAATCAAATTAGTTCTATTTACACTTATTCTGACACACTAAAGTCCATGAAATTACAAGTTCTTTGCTGTATTACTGTGTGCCCTGGGAGGGAGGGAGGTGGGCAATAGACAGACACTGTGTTTAGGTGAACAAATGCTTTATTATCTGTCTGTGCCAGTTTGTATGTTTTTGTCATTGAATATGCTAGACCTGTTGAAAAAACTCTTCTGTCAGAGTGGAAAAAATCACTGGACTTGGATTCAGAAGGTCCAGCTCTACCACTTACAAGGTGTGTGACCTTGGGCAGTGCTACCTTTCTAATAGACAACATTTCATGAGGAAAAGATATGAGGGTTTAATAACTGTTTCCTCACTATGAATCATTTAGGACAATATGGCAGCTTAAAAAATGTTAATCTGGTCTTAAATACATTAAAAGATTTGTGGTTCTGTAACCTCATCAGATGATAGCTCCACAGGTATTGTCCTCCCAGAAGGCCATCCACATCTTTGAAAATTGTTTTCCATTCTAAGCATTTATTTTCAGGAATAAACTAATAAACTAGAGGTTATCCATCTAGAGAAAGGTGAGGAACCTCAAGCTGATTTCATGTGACAATCTAGGAAAGATTAGACATGGTTACCCTGGGGAAGAGAAGACTAGAAAGGAAGAGGAAGTGAGGGAAAAAGGGGGAAAAAAAGTGATGACTGATGACCAGTTAGCAGCTGTATGGAAGGAGAATTGGGCTTTTTCTGCTTACCTCCAGAGGACAGGACTGGGAGCATTGGATGAATGTTACAGAGATAGTTTTAAAGTTCATCAAAGAAAAAATACCATTTAGGTTGATCCAAAGTAGAAGGCAACATGCCCTTCTTATCAGAGATCTTCAAGCTAGCACTGATCTTGAACAGATACTGAAAGGGAATTCTTATTCTCGTGTGATTTAGATTAGGTGGCCTTCCTTTTTCTTTTTGAAATTCTGTGCCTTAGTTTACTGAGCTGTGAACTAGAGATAATAATACTTATATTGCCACAAGAGCAAAGAATGATCTGTTAAAATTGTGAAATGTACAACTTGCTTTGAAGGTATGGAAGAATTTATAATATCTAATTTTGCCATTTTTTTGGATTAATTAGTTGCTATGGACCT
This sequence comes from Antechinus flavipes, assembly GCF_016432865.1. NCBI lineage: Eukaryota > Metazoa > Chordata > Mammalia > Dasyuromorphia > Dasyuridae > Antechinus > Antechinus flavipes. The sequence goes on along the minus strand of NC_067401.1, from coordinate 429,218,020 downwards.
GCTTAAACTCTTATCTCAACATCTCAAATGCACATTTTATTTTTTTCAGGATCTGCAACAGCTGCAACAGCTACAACAGCAGAATCTAAACCTGCAACAATTTGTGTTGGTGCATCCAACCACCAACTTGCAACCAGCACAGTTTATCATCTCGCAGACGCCACAGGGGCAGCAGGGTAAGTCCTGAAAGCTCTCATTGGCAATAGTCTTTATTTTTTCACAGTAATACTGGAGATAGTTTGCGATCTCCCATCTGTTAGTGCAGTGTTTAAATTTAACATTTAAAGTACTATTTGTTGATTACTATTGTTTGATGTCTATGTTAAGGTACTGCAGGTGTGAAATGGACAGAGACACTAGATAGACAACTCAGACCAGATTATTTAATTTAAAGCATCCTTTAATAGCTGGCCAGCCAGGACTGACCTCCCCTAGATAGGCTGGAAGAGATCAGCCCCGAACCTTTAGCGAGGTGTGATGACTGCGTATTTAAAATCAGCTGGAGTCAGGAATTCAGGTTAAGGGAAAAATCTTCAATCTTTATTGAAATGAAGAGGTGAAGAATTGCGATAGCAATATGGGCAAACAGGAAGCCAGCTAGCCGAGGGAGATTGGAGGTGAAGGGCCGTCGCAATAGCAATGCGAACAGCTGTGTCAAGACGCCAGCCAGCAGTCTCTCTTTCCGCTTCCCTTTCCACTCCCCTGCCTCCACCCACCAAAATCGTCATTTCCTATACAACCCATCAGGACTTGCACAAAAAGTGGGCGGGGGCCATTCCTTCTAAGCATATATATTAATAGAGTAGGGTCCAATTACTATTTAGCCTCACATGCTTGGGACCTCAGTGCATCAACTTGAGCCTCAGCCCATTACATCTCTTTCTTTCTTTTGTTTTAGAACCCAGGTAGTCATGCCATCTCTGACTCCTCAGGGAGGTCAGATCCCCCAAGGGGAGGTAATCACACCCTCCCTGACTGCTCAGGAAAGGAGGTGAAAGCACTGAAAAGGAGGTGATCACAACCCTCCTGACTTCTCAGGAAGGGAGGTGAAAAGCACCAAAGGGAAGTGGGGGTTGCTAGCGGGTCTCTGGGCTGAAGGGTCTTATTAGAAACAGGTATGCACAAACCCATCAGCACAGGAGGTATTACACAAGCACATAGCAACAACACAGAGGCTATTAGTGATGACTCTCCCCACAGTCAGTGCAGGCTTGATGTGGTGTAACAAACATGAATTGTACATGCAAGTAATGGTATAATAAACAATATAAATCAACATAGTGTTGTAAAAGATTGCCAGAAGTCCAAGAAGAAGAGTATGTAAACAGCAGTCACACATACGCCTTCTTCAGCAGCCAAGAGATAATCCAAAACCAGTCTATTGTTCATTGCTTCACATATCAATGATCCCCCCAAATTTTTGAAGTCCTGCAAAAGTCTTTTTATGTGTTAGGGAATCCAATGATTCCAGCAGATTTTGAAGTCCTGTAACAACGTCTTATCATTTCTCAGAAAATCCAATGATTCCTGAGGGTTTTCAAGTCCTACAACAATCTTATGTCTCAGAGAATCCAATGATTCCTGAGGGTTTTCAAGCCCTACAACAATCTTATGTCTCAGAGAATCCAATGATTCCTGAGGGTTTTCAAGTCCTACAACAATCTTATGTCTCAGAGAATCCAATGATTCCTGAGGGTTTTCAAGCCCTACAACAATCTTTTGTCTCAGAGAATCCAATGATTCCTGAGGGTTTTCATATCCAATAATTTTCTAAGTCCATGAGTCATACGCCATAACTGCCACGCTCTTTCACTGGTAAGTTGCAATAGAACTATCCAATATTTCTTGAGTCTTCTCCTTCGTTTCAAGGGTTTGCTCTGTCTCTCTGCAATGGACAAGGCGAATACGGCTCGTTGGCACCCATCTGATTTCTTCTCCACCTGTAAAAATACAAGCAAACCCTCTTCCCCAAGCAGTTAACCTATCTAATTCCCTTCTATTTACCACTTTCTGGGTCTCTCCACATCACCTGGTGATTATCTAAAGATAGTGGAGCTGTTTGCACTGTATACTGCTCTGTTGTGTTAAAAGGCCTGTAACCTCCCCAACTGTAATCCTGATTGCTTTTCTGTTGGTTGATGACATCAGTCCTGAATTTCTAAAGACTCTGTGGGTGTAACCTCAGTTGCCATCATGCCCCATCTATCTTTTGATTGATACCTTGGAGCTGGGCCCTGACTCTCATTTCTCTGGGTCAATTACATTCAGAGGCCCAGTGAAAGCCTTGGTTACATTTTGGATATGGGGTTTTGGGTTTTATTTTCTCACCCTGTTTTCCCATTCTGTCTCTATACCAACATTGAGCTTTCAGATGTCCTACTTTTCCACACTGAAAGCATCTACAAGTCTCTCTGGAAGTCCCTTGCCGGGAGGGACTCTGTCTTCTCATGTTTGGATTTTGGGAAGTCTGCATTATAGCCTGTGTATAAAAGGCATCTGTGCCCACTGTGGCACAGCACCTTATGAGCCCCTCTAAAGGAGCATCCTTGTGCAGTCCTAGTATAATTCTTCTGCAAACCTCATTAGCATTTTCCTTAGCAAGTTGCCTTATCAAAATGTCTGTTATTGCATTTTCTCCATTTGTTCTTGTGATAGCTGTCTGCAAACGTCCCACAAAGTCAGCAAAGGGTTCATTTGGCCCTTGTGTTATTTTTGTGAAGGCCCTTCCCTTGTCATCTTTATTGTGGAGAGAAGCCCACATTTTGATAGCATTAGCAGCAATTTGCTCATATGCTGCTATAGAATAATTAATACTGTGACGTCTGCATAAGAACCTACACCTGTTAGTAGGTCACAGGTGATTGCAGCATGAACTCCACTTTGAATATTTTGTTGGGCTTGTATCCTACAGAGCTCACTATATTCAGAAAGTCTCAAGTAGTTTTGTCCAGGTTCTAGGCATATCTTTGCTATAGATTTCCAGTCATTAGGGGGTCACGATTTCAAAAGCCAAATTCTGTAATAACATCTTAACATAAGCTGATGTAGCCCCATAAAGAGTGCAAGCTTTTTTCAGGTCTTTGAGGATTTCTATATCAAAAGGAGAGTATTTTCTACTTTCTTGACCTGAAGAATTACAGGAAAAATGTGGTGGTGGAATTCTGATACATTTTTCCCTTCCTCTTTGGCCTTAATTAGTCCCTTTTGCAATCTAGTCATAGGAGCGACTGGATGCTGGGGGGGAGGTGATGGTGCTGTCACTGCCCCCTCTCCCCCCCCCCTCCCGGAGGATGGAGGAGAGTCAATTACCTGCTCCTCATGTGGGGCTGAGGCTGCCTCAGATTCACCCCGCCCTTGAGCCTCACTTAAGTCTCCCTGCCCTGTGGGGATATGGCCATTAATCTGTTCTTTGTCTTCCTCCTTTATCTCAGGCTTCCCCATTTGGCTATTCCTAGAGCCTTTTCCTTTTCTTCTAGAACTTATGTGGTTTCTTAAGGCCAACTGTATTATATTGTATAAATAGAATGCCTGGATGGAAATTGAATGAGGACCATTTTCATTGTAATATGCGAAGAGCTGTTGACCAATCAATGTCCAATTATCTGGAGAGATTTGCTCTTCCTCTAAGAACCAAGAGGAGGTGCGTTTTAATGTAGCCAGAAGTCTAGCTGCCTGTCCCCAAGTTACAAGTAGCCCTTGATCTTCTATCAGCTTAAGCAGGCTTTCTATAGCACCACTCCTGGGTGGGGCTGGGGGTGGGGTGGGGGATGGAGAATCTTTACCTAGGATCTGTCCCATTTCAGCCAAAAAAGGTTGTACTCACTCAGTTCCTGGTCACTGGCAACTTCTTCAGTGAAAGTAGGGTCCTTGGTTCCCACGCTTGGGCGCCAATTGTAATGACCACGTATTTAAAATCAGCCAGAGTCAGGAATTCAGGTTAAGGGAAAAATCCTCAATCTTTATTGAAGTGAAGAGGTGAATAAGGATTGCGATAGCAATATGGGCAGCTGCCACAGGAAGCCAGCTAACAGAGGGGGATTGGAGATGAAGGGCAGTCACGATGGCAATGCGAGCAGCTATGACAAGACGCCAGCCAGCAGTCTCTCCTTCTGCTTACCTCTCTGCCCCTCTGCCTCCACCCACCAAAATCGTCATTTCCTATACAACACATCAGGACTTGCACAAAGTGGGCGGGGGCCATTCTTTCTCCAAGCATATATATTACTAGAGTATGGTCCAATTACTATTTAGCCTCGTGTGCTTGGGACCTCAGTGCATCAACTCAAGCCTCAGCCCATTACAGCGAGGTACACTTTTAAGCATGTTTACCACATCCAGGTACAGACAGCCTTGCGCTTACAGATTTTGGAAATCACTTACTCACTTTCTTGTTTACAATGGGGATATGTCTGGATGGGAGTGAGCACACAATGGAACCTGTCAACATGTTTTGCAATGTTGTCCTGACTCTGTTAGGTCACACTTCTCAGAAAGTCTGGGACTTCAGCTGTTTCTCAGAAAATCTGGGGTCTCATGAACTGGGCCCAGTCTGAACATAACACTTCCCTCAGTTTAGTTTGAGCAAAGTCTGCCTATAAGCCTGAGGCCCCTTAACCCAGGGATGAGGGGCCAGTATTTTGTCCATTTCACTCCCCCCTTTTTAAGGTCAGACCTGTGACTCATCCGAGGCCACAAGGGAATAGGTCATCCAGAGGGTAAATAACTTGAAGGCCTGAATATGGTCCTGGACATAGGTGACAAGGCACTTAATAATACGGGGACTATGAGGAGAAGGAGTAGGAACAGAGAGGGGAATGGAGAGCCAAGGGGACCAGCTATGGAGCAATTGGTACTAAGGCTCTGAAGCCTTGTGACCAACCTCACGGTCATCTAACCCCTTTCTTAGGGAAGCTAGAGACTCCTTAATTACACCTGAGCAATTTGCAAAGAAACAACAGGCCTCCCCTCGGGCCATACACAAAGCTCCCTGCTTCATGAACAACAGGTCTAACCCTCGGTGGTTCTGCAACACAACTTCTGCTAGGGAATCCATTGACTTTTCTACATGGATGATGAGACTCTCTAGAGTTTGCATCAACCTGAGAGCTAAGGTAGCAAATGTAAGACCAGAGAAACTGAGGCAAGATTGAGATCAGAGAGCTCCTAATATTCTATTAATTGGAGAGTTTGATTGACTGGACAGGACTCCATTAGACTAAGGCAGGGGCGGGGTCAGAACATTGAGAATGGGAACAGCAATCTGGTTCTGACAGCGTGGTGGGAGACACTGGACATTCTGATAGGAGCCAGGAAGTCTGAACCCCCTTATTTTGAGTCTCACATTAACAATTTATAACTTTAGAGCAAGTGGCCCTCATTCTTAATGAGTGGGGTTATGCAACCAAGGGGATTGAGGCAGAACAGTTAAGGAAACCAAGGCAGAACAATTTAGAGAAACTGAGGCAGAACCAATTAGAGAAATTGAGTCAGGACAATTAAAGAGTACTGTGGCATAACATTCCTCACTCTTTCTTCTGAATCCTATGTGAGGCAAATAAACCAAAATAAAATTAGAAAAGAAAAAAATGCAAGGACAAGTCTCTCTCTGATAACCCGAGTTAACAGCAGGACAAAGGCTCCCTGTTGCAAACATGTCAGGTCCTCTGCAGTTGAGGCACCATCTCAGCCAGAGAATCCAGTTTGAGATGGACATTCACTGTGAGTTAGGTGGTCTGCAGTCATTTGTGCACTTAACTCAGTCTCTGCTTACAGAGCAGCAGGGCTCAAGGGCTCAAGGCCCATTCAGAGGGGCAACCCTCTCCATGGGAGAAGGGTGAGGCTTGGAGTAGCTTCACCTGTCCCTGCCCAGAGGAACAGACAGGGCTGCAGAAAGGATCAGACTGCAGAGTAGATTATGCACAGTTAGATCATCAAGGCAGGCAAACCCCAAACTTTTAGATGCCTGATATCAAACTAAAAGGCCCTTTGAGATTGCTGAAATACTGATTAATGAACTGAGGTTACAGGACTGGAAAAACAGATCAGAGAGACTGCCAGTCCCAAGACAGATGTCTGATTTCTGGTTGTTTCTAAAATAATAATAATAATAATCCCAAGAACTGAGTCTGCCAAGGCAATTCTGACAGAATAAGGGATTCCTATTCTTTCAGGTATTTTTAGAAAAAATCCCAATTTCCCCAACGTTCTATCTCATCCTCCCACCACCCCCCCTTTTTTTTTCATGGAAAGGAATTATCAAATGACCCTTCCACATATAAATCCCAAGAGTAAATCAAAATCCCTATTCATAACAGACTAGTACAGTAACATTTCCTAAAAATCCCTCAAACATAACAGCAACAATTACATAGTTTTAACAAATCCCATCCCAAATCTTAAACACACAGTAATAGACAACCCAGTCAAGGTTTAACAGTCAGTCATCAACCATTCCCACAGTCCCCCATATCAATCCATCAGGTGTGAGGGGAGAAAGCTTCTCAGTTAAAACTGCATCAGTGATTCTCAGTCCATGCAGAAGGTGGGTGTGCCATGCTGACAATAAAAGCTGATCAAGGTGCCAGAAGCAAGTCAATATCCATGATTTGGCACAAATCTAACAAATAAAGGTTAGAACAGTCTGAGATAAAAAGACTGGTCCAAAAGACTGCTGCAAAATGTGAAGAGCCAGCAGCTTCCTATGTGAAGAGATGGCTGATTTACTGGACAGGCACCAGCTATAGTCTCAAGTCTTAACAGCATTAGGTCTCACAGACCACTGTTAATTGTCCTCTTATCATTTAGAAACCTTAAAAAAAAAAAAATAAATAAATACCCAATAACAGATGACCAGGCTAAATACTTATTTGCCTAAGCATTTAGGATAGAGTGATTACATATAATCAGACTGAAAACAGCAAGGTATGACATAATTGAATTGCATTAACAATCCTATTGACCATTACTCTGACCATAGAGATCAGTTATGGGAGGAAAAATTGCAAGAACTTAACTATAGCATAACATAAGCAGTCAAAACTCAACCTTCAGCACATACAGGATAAAATAGCTTTAACCCAGTTTTATTCCAATAAATTGTCCCACTAACTGTCAGAGAGTGGAGCTTTAAAACTCCTATAAAACATTAATTAACTATAAGCCCAAGAAATTTTATCTCCAATAACAAGTTCCATTAATCAAATTTCTGGTAAATCCTAAACAAATACTTACCATAACCTTGTAGTGATAACAGTAAAAAATTTGTCCCAACCAGTCCACAACTTAAACAATTATCCAAGTAGTTGTTTCATAAGTGAACATTATACATACAAATCAGTTTGCTTTTAAAATACCCAATACATAGAATAATATCCCAAATTGCATATTGTCCATAACAGAAACATTCTCAAAAGGACAAAAAAAACTATTATTTTCAGAGGCCCTTTAAATAACCTCAGGATGACCCAATACAATCAATTTAAAACTTAAACAGAATGACCAAATACCACATAAGAGAATCTGAAAGATTCTTTAAACTTTTAGAAATAATCCTACCAAAGAATGGATCATATTTATACCATATTCCTCAAACAAGAAAGCCATTATGTATCAACTATTCAGTCAATTAACCTAAAAGTCTGTCCCTTTAAATCAGTTTGCTGCACCAGCAGTAACTTGATTTAAAAAAAAAAAAATGGCTGGAACATACTTAGGGGGATGAGGGGAGGAGAGGATTCCAAGTGGCCACCCTTCCCCCACTCCTGCACTCCTGGACAAAAATTTCCTCAGGGTCCCCACTCAATTTCTTACACGGGAATCCTTCTCAAGATTTAGCCCATCAGTTTATTTATTTTCTCCCAAATCCCAAAATTTGAGATCTTTCCAAATCCATCAGTTTCCTAACTTTCTCCTTCTCTTATGCTACATACTTAAACAGTCTCCAACAACTTTAACTAGCTAAAGTAGCAGAAAGCAGTGGGGAGGTGCTGCCAAAAACCTCTCTCTTACTTCCTAAAATCATGCAAACTTTAAATTGTTCCTACAAACCAATCCTTCATAAATCACCTGCATTCTTCTTTCCAGCTCTCTTCAAAACGTTTAAGATTCACAATATAGTGAATAGCTAGATAACTCCATAAAACATAACTTACAATGATAACATTTAAACTGAATCAAACCAAACTTCTTCTTCTTCCTTTTTTTTCCCCCTGCCTGAGTGTTTATCTGACCACAATTAGAATCTCTCTTATCTGTCCAGGAAGAGCTTGAATTGTATTGCCCTTTCTCTTCCTCTTTAACTAAATCAGGCTGCTTTTTTTTTCTTTAGTAATAAAGGTATCGATATGCAAAGGCAATAGCAAAATTATATTTCCCATAATTTCAGAATCATTCCAATATTCCTAATCAATTTTTTTTTTCTTCCTGAGTTCCAGTCAGATAAGGTTTTATTGCCCTCTACTCTAGCAGGCTCTGAAAACTGCTTTAAGAGAAAAAAACCTTTCCTGTCAGTTTAAAATGGCTGTTCCATTTACTTACAAATTAGTACAATAGGTTAAAAAGTTTGAAATCACAAGCAAATTTTCAAATAACCAATTCCCAAATTTCTTAATCATTGTTCTTAAAACTTAACAGAGCTCTTAAGTTTAACAAAACAGACGGACAAATCACACAGAACACATACAAATAGAAGAGTGCCCCCAAAAGGCGCTCAGAATCAGATCAGACCAGATGGGTCCAGATTTAGACACCCATGACTATCACACAGCATCCCGTGGAGGTCAGCAAGAGGGCTTTAGTGCTGCGTCCAGCTTACCCCACTTGCTACAGATACAGTATTACTCACCAGACCAGACAGGTGGCTGCAGGATAGGCAGCTGCAGGGGCCCCTCAAAATCTTATTAACTAGAACTGGCTTTTAGGATGCTCTGTGCAAATTTTGAACTGAATTCAGAAATTTGGGTCTTACTCTCCTTGTCCACAGAAAGAGATTTCTGGAAACTGGGGCCGAAGACATCTCTCGGTGGCTACCCCCTAGGGTCCATAATCTCTTTTACCCACCAGGGAGGAGGGACTGGCTGTCAGACTGAGCCCAAAGGCTTATCTAGGTGGGAACCTCCAAATGAAATGGATAGACATGAGATAGACAGCTCAGACCAGATTATTTAATTTAAAGCATCCTTTAATAGCTGTCCAGCCAGGACTGACCTCCACTAGACAGGCTAGAAGAGATCAGCCCCTAACCTTTAGCGAGGTATACTTTTAAGTGTGTTTACCACATCTGGGTATAGCCTTGCAGTTATAGATTTCAGAAATCACTGACACAGTTTCTCATTTACAATGGGGATATGTCTGGATGGGAGTGAGCATACAACAGAACCTGTCAACATGTTTTACAATGTTGTCCTCACTCTTTCTTCTGAATCCTATGTGAGGCAAATAAACCAAAATAAAATTAGAAAAGAAAAAAATGCAAGGACAAGTCTCTCTCTGATAACCCGAGTTAACAGCAGGACAAAGGCTCCCTGTTGCAAACATGTCAGGTCCTCTGCAGTTGAGGCACCATCTCAGCCAGAGAATCCAGTTTGAGATGGACATTCACTGTGAGTTAGGTGGTCTGCAGTCATTTGTGCACTTAACTCAGTCTCTGCTTACAGAGCAGCAGGGCTCAAGGGCTCAAGGCCCATTCAGAGGGGCAACCCTCTCCATGGGAGAAGGGTGAGGCTTGGAGTAGCTTCACCTGTCCCTGCCCAGAGGAACAGACAGGGCTGCAGAAAGGATCAGACTGCAGAGTAGATTATGCACAGTTAGATCATCAAGGCAGGCAAACCCCAAACTTTTAGATGCCTGATATCAAACTAAAAGGCCCTTTGAGATTGCTGAAATACTGATTAATGAACTGAGGTTACAGGACTGGAAAAACAGATCAGAGAGACTGCCAGTCCCAAGACAGATGTCTGATTTCTGGTTGTTTCTAAAATAATAATAATAATAATCCCAAGAACTGAGTCTGCCAAGGCAATTCTGACAGAATAAGGGATTCCTATTCTTTCAGGTATTTTTAGAAAAAATCCCAATTTCCCCAACGTTCTATCTCATCCTCCCACCACCCCCCCTTTTTTTTTCATGGAAAGGAATTATCAAATGACCCTTCCACATATAAATCCCAAGAGTAAATCAAAATCCCTATTCATAACAGACTAGTACAGTAACATTTCCTAAAAATCCCTCAAACATAACAGCAACAATTACATAGTTTTAACAAATCCCATCCCAAATCTTAAACACACAGTAATAGACAACCCAGTCAAGGTTTAACAGTCAGTCATCAACCATTCCCACAGTCCCCCATATCAATCCATCAGGTGTGAGGGGAGAAAGCTTCTCAGTTAAAACTGCATCAGTGATTCTCAGTCCATGCAGAAGGTGGGTGTGCCATGCTGACAATAAAAGCTGATCAAGGTGCCAGAAGCAAGTCAATATCCATGATTTGGCACAAATCTAACAAATAAAGGTTAGAACAGTCTGAGATAAAAAGACTGGTCCAAAAGACTGCTGCAAAATGTGAAGAGCCAGCAGCTTCCTATGTGAAGAGATGGCTGATTTACTGGACAGGCACCAGCTATAGTCTCAAGTCTTAACAGCATTAGGTCTCACAGACCACTGTTAATTGTCCTCTTATCATTTAGAAACCTTAAAAAAAAAAAAAATAAATAAATACCCAATAACAGATGACCAGGCTAAATACTTATTTGCCTAAGCATTTAGGATAGAGTGATTACATATAATCAGACTGAAAACAGCAAGGTATGACATAATTGAATTGCATTAACAATCCTATTGACCATTACTCTGACCATAGAGATCAGTTATGGGAGGAAAAATTGCAAGAACTTAACTATAGCATAACATAAGCAGTCAAAACTCAACCTTCAGCACATACAGGATAAAATAGCTTTAACCCAGTTTTATTCCAATAAATTGTCCCACTAACTGTCAGAGAGTGGAGCTTTAAAACTCCTATAAAACATTAATTAACTATAAGCCCAAGAAATTTTATCTCCAATAACAAGTTCCATTAATCAAATTTCTGGTAAATCCTAAACAAATACTTACCATAACCTTGTAGTGATAACAGTAAAAAATTTGTCCCAACCAGTCCACAACTTAAACAATTATCCAAGTAGTTGTTTCATAAGTGAACATTATACATACAAATCAGTTTGCTTTTAAAATACCCAATACATAGAATAATATCCCAAATTGCATATTGTCCATAACAGAAACATTCTCAAAAGGACAAAAAAAACTATTATTTTCAGAGGCCCTTTAAATAACCTCAGGATGACCCAATACAATCAATTTAAAACTTAAACAGAATGACCAAATACCACATAAGAGAATCTGAAAGATTCTTTAAACTTTTAGAAATAATCCTACCAAAGAATGGATCATATTTATACCATATTCCTCAAACAAGAAAGCCATTATGTATCAACTATTCAGTCAATTAACCTAAAAGTCTGTCCCTTTAAATCAGTTTGCTGCACCAGCAGTAACTTGATTTAAAAAAAAAAAATGGCTGGAACATACTTAGGGGGATGAGGGGAGGAGAGGATTCCAAGTGGCCACCCTTCCCCCACTCCTGCACTCCTGGACAAAAATTTCCTCAGGGTCCCCACTCAATTTCTTACACGGGAATCCTTCTCAAGATTTAGCCCATCAGTTTATTTATTTTCTCCCAAATCCCAAAATTTGAGATCTTTCCAAATCCATCAGTTTCCTAACTTTCTCCTTCTCTTATGCTACATACTTAAACAGTCTCCAACAACTTTAACTAGCTAAAGTAGCAGAAAGCAGTGGGGAGGTGCTGCCAAAAACCTCTCTCTTACTTCCTAAAATCATGCAAACTTTAAATTGTTCCTACAAACCAATCCTTCATAAATCACCTGCATTCTTCTTTCCAGCTCTCTTCAAAACGTTTAAGATTCACAATATAGTGAATAGCTAGATAACTCCATAAAACATAACTTACAATGATAACATTTAAACTGAATCAAACCAAACTTCTTCTTCTTCCTTTTTTTTCCCCCTGCCTGAGTGTTTATCTGACCACAATTAGAATCTCTCTTATCTGTCCAGGAAGAGCTTGAATTGTATTGCCCTTTCTCTTCCTCTTTAACTAAATCAGGCTGCTTTTTTTTTCTTTAGTAATAAAGGTATCGATATGCAAAGGCAATAGCAAAATTATATTTCCCATAATTTCAGAATCATTCCAATATTCCTAATCAATTTTTTTTTTCTTCCTGAGTTCCAGTCAGATAAGGTTTTATTGCCCTCTACTCTAGCAGGCTCTGAAAACTGCTTTAAGAGAAAAAAACCTTTCCTGTCAGTTTAAAATGGCTGTTCCATTTACTTACAAATTAGTACAATAGGTTAAAAAGTTTGAAATCACAAGCAAATTTTCAAATAACCAATTCCCAAATTTCTTAATCATTGTTCTTAAAACTTAACAGAGCTCTTAAGTTTAACAAAACAGACGGACAAATCACACAGAACACATACAAATAGAAGAGTGCCCCCCAAAAGGCGCTCAGAATCAGATCAGACCAGATGGGTCCAGATTTAGACACCCATGACTATCACACAGCATCCCGTGGAGGTCAGCAAGAGGGCTTTAGTGCTGCGTCCAGCTTACCCCACTTGCTACAGATACAGTATTACTCACCAGACCAGACAGGTGGCTGCAGGATAGGCAGCTGCAGGGGCCCCTCAAAATCTTATTAACTAGAACTGGCTTTTAGGATGCTCTGTGCAAATTTTGAACTGAATTCAGAAATTTGGGTCTTACTCTCCTTGTCCACAGAAAGAGATTTCTGGAAACTGGGGCCGAAGACATCTCTCGGTGGCTACCCCCTAGGGTCCATAATCTCTTTTACCCACCAGGGAGGAGGGACTGGCTGTCAGACTGAGCCCAAAGGCTTATCTAGGTGGGAACCTCCAAATGAAATGGATAGACATGAGATAGACAGCTCAGACCAGATTATTTAATTTAAAGCATCCTTTAATAGCTGTCCAGCCAGGACTGACCTCCACTAGACAGGCTAGAAGAGATCAGCCCCTAACCTTTAGCGAGGTATACTTTTAAGTGTGTTTACCACATCTGGGTATAGCCTTGCAGTTATAGATTTCAGAAATCACTGACACAGTTTCTCATTTACAATGGGGATATGTCTGGATGGGAGTGAGCATACAACAGAACCTGTCAACATGTTTTACAATGTTGTCCTGACTCTGTTGGGTACAGACTTCCTATGGTAATTTTCATGGCTGGGAGTCAGAATAGTCTACCTTTTTATCAATAGTGACTTATCAAAAAATAGCAATGAAGGTATTTGAAAAGTATACACATAGAAGAGAGTTTACATTTTCCTCAAAATACATGATAGTGGATATTCACCTGAAATGGACAAAATACTGACCCCCTCATCCCTAGGTCAAGGGGCCTCAGGCAGACTTTGCTCAAACTAAATTAAGAGAAGTGTTATGTTCAGACTGGGCCCCATCTCCCAGTTCATGAGACCCTAGATTTTCTGAGAAACAGTTGACGTCCCAGACTTACCATAGGAAGTCTTTTATTCTGCCTTTTTTGTTAGACTTCACAAGGAAAGAATAGCTAGTAGGACTAGGAATAGCAGAAACATTTGAATTTATTAAATCTCAGTAGAAGCTTCATATCCATTTGGTCTTAAGTCTGATTGTCTTTCTGTAAAATGTGCCTTAGATTAATGCTATCCTTAGCATTCTTGGAAGTGCCACTGCCCTAGGCAAGGTGAGCTCAGCTGAATTATTACACTTGCTTCAAAAGTAGCCTTTCTGTGCCCCTGTTAACCTTCTTAAAGCATCACCTTGATCATATTTCTATCTTGAGAAGCTACAATAATTCCTTATTATCTAAACTCTTAGTTTAAGCCCCTTTGTCATTTTTTATAGTAATTTTGTATACCCTACCTCTCCAATTTGATCTCTTTACTCTTGCCTCATTTTTTGTTCTTATTCTTGCCATTTTGTGGCTTTGTGATGATGATGATAGGTAACATTTAGGGCTTCTAAAATGTGTGAAGGGGTTCTATAGCCATAGTCCTCCTTTTACAGATGAGGACATTTAGGCAAACAGAGGTCAAATGACTTGCCTGGGGTCATACATCTGATAAGTGTCTGAAACAGGATTTGAACTCAAGTTTTCCTGCCTTCAGACCCAGGGTTCTGTTCACTATGCCATCCAGCTTGATTAAATTGCCCTTTTTAGTTTTCCATCTATGGAGACCATAAATCCCATCTGTCAAAGTACAGTTTAAATCTTCCCCTCTAATCTGTCTTAGCCTGAAGGAAAGTAGGAGGGGAGGAGATACTAGAAGGGGGGAGAGTAAGAGAAGAGTGGGCCCATTGGGGGAGGGGCTATTCAGAAGCAAAACACTTGAAGAGGGACTGGATGAAAGGACAGAGAATAGAATAAATGGGGGATATGCAGTTAGCAATAGTAATTATGAAAAGAATTTTGAAGTGAGTTTCTCTGAAGGCCTCATTTTTCAAATACATAGGTAACTGAGTCAAATTTATTTAAAAAAAAAAAAGCCATTCTCCAATTGATAAGTGATCAAAAGATATGATCTCTATATGCCCAAAGGGTTATAAAATCATTTATATCCTTTGACCTAACAATACCATGAATTTTAAAAGAGATTTTTTTAAAAAAAGGAAAAGAACCTATATCATAAAAATATTTATAGCAACTCTTTCTCAGGGCAAAGAATAGAAATTGAGGGGGGAATGCCCATTAAGTCAGTAATGACTGAAGAAATTGTGGTATGTGATTATAAAGGAATATTATTGTTCTATAAGAAATGATGAACAGGATGCTATCAGAATAACATGGAATGTCCTCCATGAGTTCAAACAAAGTAAAATGTACCATGTACATATTAGTAATAGCAAAGTTTGGGGATGTTCAGCTTTGAATGACTTTGCTATTCTCAGTGATGCAATGATCCAAGACTTCTATGAAGGACTTAGGATGAAAAATGCTATCCCTACCCAGAGAAAGAACTGATTGTATCTGAATACAGACTGAAGCATATTTTTTCTTTCATTTTCTTTTTCTGTTAAGTTCAGGTTTTGTTGATAGAAAGTCCTGATAATCTGCAAGTTTGTTGAAGGTTCATTTTTTCTCATTCAAAATTATACTTTTGCTGAATATGCTATTTTTGGCCATAGGCCTAGTTCTTCTGATTGTCAGTATCTACCGACTTGTAGTCCTTTATTGTGATTACGAATAAGTCTTGTATAATTCTAATTGTTCCAGCATATTTGAATTGTTTTTTTCTTGTTTCTGTAAAATTTTCTCTTTGATCTAGGGGTTTCGAAATTTGGCAATAATATTCCTGTGTGTTTTCCACAAAAGATCTCTTTGAGGTGGTGATCAATGAATTTTTTCTATTTCTCTTTTCCCTTCATGTTTTGTCACTCCCAGACAATTTTATTTCCTGCATTATTTTGTCAAGATTCTCTTTTTGGTCATAACTTTCTGGCAGTCCAATTATTCATATATTTTCTCTTCTTGATCTGTTCTCCAGATCTGTTGTTTTTCTTATAAGATGTTTCTGTTCTATTCTGTTCTGTTTTCTTATTCTTCATAATCTGTTTTGTTATTTCTTGATTTCTCATAGTTTCACTGGTTTCCCTTGCCCAATTCTAATTTTCAAAGAATTATTTTGATCTTTCAGACTCTTGTACCTCCTTTTCTAGTTGGTTAACTTTTTTTCATAAATCTTGTTTTTCTTGAATGATTTTTAGTTTTTAGTTTTTCCTCAATAATCTCATTTTATTTTTAAATTCTTTTTTGAGTTTTTTTTTTTTAATCTCTCTGGGTAAGAAGCCATTTCGCATTACTCTTTGGGGTAGAAGTTGGTTGTTCTTTTTTTTTTTTTTTAATTTATTTACTAAAGTGTCCTCTGAAGATGAATCCTGATCTTCCCTGTTTCCATAATAAGTTTCAGTGGTGGGATTCTTTCTTTTTTGTTGGTTGAAATACACATAATTTGAAAATGTTCCTAGGCATATTAATAATTATGATGGTTTTAAATAACATGAAATGTATTTGAATAGTTATTCTTTTACTTTACCAAAATGACCAAAGAATCTACCTCTTAGAAAAAAATGATCATGGGTAGTATTTTCATATTACAGCAAGGTATACAAAGTATTTTCTATACATTGTTTCTACAAATTATTTGTCAGATGAGAGTAGCTTTGTGATCATGTCTTTTAGGTATTTGCCTGTTTTTACATTTTTGTCCTTTAATTTAAATTACACAGAAGTTTTCTGAGACTGCATTGTTGTTTGAAGGAAACTTATATTCTCAGAGGCTTTTGTCATTCATCAAGCTCTTATAGATTATATCATTCTGGAAAGGTTTCTTACAGTCTTCGTGATAGACTGCCTTACTTCTAAGTCCTACACCAACCAAGACTAGAGGCTTATCATCAGTTGGCTGGCTGCTCATTGTCGAATTACTTGGTTATGTTAACCCATGTGGCAAAGAAAAACCAATTGGGTCTCAGTCTTATGCAGCTCCTTTTAACTTTTGCAAGGAGAATAGCAGAAAAGAAAGCAAAGAATGATAAAAATCATAGTTTTTAAACTAGGTATAAACAAACATTAACTTAACTGTTGATAATTTATTATGAACTGCTTTTTCAAGACTCATTGAGTGGATGTATTGTGAGAGGAATTAAATCATGTCAACATTGACAGTATCACTTTTTATAAACCAGAACATAGAAGTAGAAGACCGGCTCATTGGTTTCTTCTTGGAGAGGCATATAAAAATTAAAAGCATGTCAACATTGACAGTATCACTTTTTATAAACCAGAACATAGAAGTAGAAGACTGGCTCGTTGGTTTCTTCTTGGAGAGGCATATAAAAATTAAAAGAATTGCCTTTATTATGCATCCAAAAGAAAGGAAGGCTGAAGATGGCTTTAAGGATTGTCAAACCAAGTCAGGAACAAAGTAAAGGAACTGCAGACAAAATAGAGTTGTTTTAGTTTTCATGACTACCCCCAAGAGAGACAGAGACACAAAGAAATAGATAGGCATGTGCATATATGCATATGTATGTGTGTGTGTGTATATATATATATATATATATATATATATATACATACACATACATACACATATACACATACATTCATATATATACACACCATATGGGGGGGGGGGGGTGCGTGCATGTTTAAATTCTTTCCTCAAAAGTCAAAAAATACTGGACATTATAAGCACCAAACAAAGAAATAAAAGAAGTAACAAAAAATTTAACTGACAGTATTTTGAGGCAGAAACAAGAACCAGTATGGGAATTATTTCTGAATTGTTGGCTTTTGTAAATTGTCAGATTATTGACTTGTTGAAGGAAGATAAAAATCCATCACTAAATTAGAAAGAAAAAAAAAGATAAAAAATGAGGAAAAAAATCTGATATATAAATCATGACAGCTCCAATCTAACCTATTTAATCTTTGATTAAGAAAAATTAGAAATGAATAAAGGTTATATATAATGAACTATGGATATTTAATTAACATTAAGCAATTGTCAATACAAGAAGGCCAAAAGAGCTAGAAACTACTTCAACCAACAAATACTTAATCTCTTTGCCAGACAGAAGCAGCCAAAATCAACACCAATTTAAAGTTTTAACACTTTTGTAAATCTTACAGAAGAGTATGGTAGAAGATTATGAGCAATTATCAGTCTAAGTCTCTATAACAAAGTATTTTTCAATGTCACCAAGAGAAAAAAATTTTTTTTTCTGTTTTTTTTATTCCATCCATTTTTATGCATAAGGGTCCTTAAGATCATTTAGATTCTCACTAGGTCTTATGCTAAGCTTTCTGCAAGTATATATTTCCTTCCATTGTTTCTTGTTATTTTAGAAAACAATACTTTTTATAATCTACTATACCACATAAATAGACTAAAAACACAACTTAAGTACAAATTTAACTTTAATTCCAAGAAGAGATAAAGCAAGGATTTTTTAAAAAGTTTTAAATGTTATCAGTAAAATATGAGGGTTAAAGGGGGGGAAATGGAAAAGAAATGAGGACATAAAAAAAGAATTGGAAAGAGAATTAACAGCTTGGCATAAGGTATAAATCTTTGGTTTTTATGGAACTTCATTAAGAAACGTGAAGGTGCATGAAAACAGGGAGAAGAATAGGGGAACAGAGAAAGAGAAGAGACTGCAAGAGAGGGGAGGTGATTCAAGAAGAAAATCTTGCTTTGATGAAGGGATGGGATTACATTGAAAACTCAATGACTCTGTGAGACAAGAAGTATATTAAAACAAAGTCAAAAGACTAAGAAAATAGAAGAGGGGAAAAAGGTATTTCATAGCAAAAACAGATCAAGAAAGTTAAAAAAATAAAATAAAAATTATTAGATAATCTGAATGCCATGCCAAAAAAAAGCCTTAACTTTATATTTAAAAAATATATATTTCATTAATATATCATTTTTCCAAATACATTCAAAGATAGTTTTTAATATATTTGTTTTTATAATATTTTGAGTTCCAAATTTTTTTCTCTTTCCCTCTTATCTCCTCCCTCCCCACAGTAGCAGGCAATCTGATACAGGTTATACTGATATATTTGGTTGTAACATATTTTCAAATAAGACATTGTATTTCAAGAAATATTTTTAAAACTTCCTACCTCTTTTAGAACCAGAGAACAAGGTGGACATAGAAAGAATCCACTCACTACTTTCTAAAAGAAATCCCAAAATATAAACTTGACAAGATCCAGAGTTTTTTGGTCAAAGAAAAAAATATTACAAGCAGTTAAAAAGAAATCATAGTATCCAAGATCACAAGATTTAGCAACCATTATCGATAAAGTAGTGAAGATCATGGCTACTATGTTCTAGAAAACAAAGGAGGTGGGCCTATAGCCAAGAATAACTTATCCAGCAAAACCAAGTATATTCCTGTTGGTGGTGAGGGATAGGGGGGTGGGGGGGGGGGTCGGATTGACTAATGAATTAGAACATTTCCAAGCATACCTGAAGAATTCTTGAAGTGAAAAGACCAAAGTTCCACAGAAATTTTTAATTACAAACTTAAGATTTAAGAGAAATATAAAATAGGAAGCAAACATTCATGAAGGAGTAAACAAGAATGAACTACTACATTAAAATATAGGGAGATGGTGATACCCATGTCCTTTCTAAACTCTGTCTTCATTGAGGATCATAGAGGAAATCTGACTAGAAAAGGCCTGGGAGTGATTTGTTATGTCTTGATGAACTTAAGAAGAGAATGAAAGAGAAAAACACTGGAAAGTGTTGGAGGGTTGAGGTAGGGTAGAGAATATGGAAAGAAAGGTTAAGGAAAATAATCTCACATGAGTGCACAAGGAGATAGCTATGCAAATAAAGAGGAAGGCTTGAGAGAACACTTGAATTTCACTCTCTTCCAAACTGGTCAAGGGAAGGAAGAATATACATATAGAAGTAGATAAATTAGATAGAAAAATATATTTTTCTCAAAAAGCAAATGAGAAGATAAAAGGGAATTAGAGGTAGATGGAGGTAGATTAGTCCTAAGGGGGGTTGGGGAGTGGAATCTAGACTATACAAAAATCCATTTCTTTTTGAGATGGCAAAGAATGAGAAGCTGAAAGAATACACATCAATTTGTGAATGACTGGTAAGTTATAGTATATAAATAAGATAGAATACTATTTGATGTAATTAAAGGTTTTTTCTGAGTACTAGCTTTCTGCGAAATACTTTCCCGAAAACTATTAGCATAATTGACTATATCAATAACCAAACTAACAAAACCATATGGTCATCTCAATAGATGCAGAAAAAGCATTTGATCAAATCCAATATCCATTCTTAATAAAAACACTTGAGAGTATAGGAATAAAATAGTCAGGAAAATATATTTAAAACCATCGGTAAGTATCATATGCAATGGGGAAAAACTGGAACCTTCCCAGTAATATCTGGAGTGAAGCAAGGTTGCCCACTATCACCATTATTATTCAATATAGTATTAGAAATGCTAGTCTCGGCAATAAGAGTCGAGAAAGAGATTAAAGGAATTAGAGTAGGTAATGAAGAAACCAAACTATCACTCTTTGCAGATGATAAGATGGTATGCTTAGAGAACCCCAGAGATTCTACTAAAAAGCAATTAGAAATAATTCATAACTTTAGCAAAGTTGCAGAATACAAAATAAATCCACATAAATCCTCAGCATTTTTATACATCACCAACAAAATCCAACACCAAGAGATACAAAGAGAAATTCCATTCGAAATACTTTCCTGAGTTCCTGACTTGATAACTATATAGAATGATAGCATTTTCTTCAAACATGGCAGTGCATTCTTTTAATTTCCTCTTAATAAATTTGTCTTTACAAAATAAGTGTATCGACATGTATACATATATTGTATTTAACTTACACTTTAACATATTTTACATGTATTGGTCAGCCTGCCACCTGGGGGAGGGGATGAGGAGAAGGAGGGGAAAAAATTAGAACAAAAGGTTTTGCAATTATAAATGCTGAAATATTACCCATGCATATATCTTGTAAATAAAAAGCTATAATAAAAAAGTAAATATATTTAAAAAAATAAATTTGTCTTTAATCATATTGTATAATCCATGGTGCCTGTTTTTTCAGCATTAAACCAGCTGAACTGGCCTAACTTAGGCCTTGTACCTATCAATCTATCAATTGGTACAACACTGAATTATTGAATAGAAGAATTCCATCTAAAAAATAAGCCTAAAAAGATATTAATTTTATTATAATTTTCCTACCACCATTTATTGTAGAAATGACATTTACTTTGAATGAACTTTGGGTGAATATTGTTCCGCCAAGAATTTAAAACAATATTATCAGGAAATGGAATCAAAGGTTGCTTTTCTCGAACCCTTTCAATTACTTGCTCTTTCTGCCAGTGTTCAATACCGATCTTAATACTTCAAGAACAAAACTTTTGCATTTTACAGGCCTCTTACAAGCGCAGAATCTTTTAACACAACTACCTCAGCAAAGCCAAGCCAACCTCCTGCAGTCTCAGCCAAGCATCACCCTCACCTCACAGGTTAGTTTTCTTTCACAGTTGTTACTTGCTCTAATTATTTTGTCTTATTGGGTTATTGATCTTGGTTGATTATTGGGTTGTATAATGATTTAGAAAAAGTAAAGTATACTGGTAAAATTACTCCTAAAAATTCTTAGAATCCAAGGAAAACTATGCACAACACCTGTGGACCCACAAAGGAAAGTTGACAAATGGTCATCAACTACAAAACCTTCAGAGAATTGTTTGATTAATTTTTCATATTTAGAAAAGGGAATTGCACTTTTATTTTGGCACAGCACTTTTAATATTTATAAAACACTGTATGCCTAATAACTTATTCGATGCATCATAGGATCCATGTTTTGTGCAGAGAGAAAGCAGATGAAGAGAAGGGAGTTGAAAGATGATGTTAGAGTTCCACTGGTTGCACAGCCAGTAGGAATCAGCAGAATTCAGACCATGAACTTTGTCATCAGTGAAACTTAGTTGTTAGTGACTCTTAATCTTTAAAGAAACCTCTTTAAGACAAAAAAAAGTTTGCATACATAAATCTGGGTTTTAACTAGTTTTTTATAGATGGATCATGGAGGAAAATATTGAATTAGATCTTGCCATTTCCTCTGTACTGAGGAGTAATAAATATCCTAATGGATGATAACTGATTGACTACAAAAGAAGGAGAGAAAAGGAAAGGAAATAATCATTATATATACATATATATTATGTGCTAGTGGCTATACTAAATCCTTTAATATTGTCCTATCTGATCATTATAACGAGTCTGGGAGGCTGGGGCTCTGATTATTCCCATTTTACAGTTAAAGAAACAGAAGCAGAAAGAGGTAAAATAACTTATCCAGACTTGAATAGCTGGTAAGTATCTGAGGTCAGATTTGAACCTAAGTCATCTTGATTCCAAACTCAGTGCTTTCTGCATTATGGCATTCTATAGCATCTCAGCAGAAAACTTTTAGTTAATTTGTACTTTTCTTCAACAGGCAGCAATTCTTCACCATCATGGATATGTTGGATATTTTGAGAAGCACACTCTTAAGACACTGAGAAAATGTAAACTTAAAAAGCATAGATATTCCTGGCAATGGGGATTACAAATTGAGTCAGAAGACTTAAGTCACAGTTGATGCCCATCACTGTCCTTGAGTCTTTGTTGAGAGTCTAGTGTCTCTCACTTCTTCCCCTCCTTATCTTTATCATTCTCTACCAGCTTGTTATCATAGGAGAAGCATTGACTTGGGAAGAGAGTCCTAGTTTCTAATTAACTAGCTTTGTGCTTCACTAGTCTTATGACTGTGAAGAAGTTCTTTAACCTCTGAGCCTCTTTCTCCCTTTATCACATATAAAATAAAGTTGTTGAATTCATTTATCCCATCAGGCCCAACAGTTATTATAGAAACTACCACTTTCCTATGAGAGGGTACCTTTGGCATCCTTTGTGGCCTGCCAACTATTGACACTGGGGTTGGACTGTTCAAAGCCCTGAGGTGACTTAGAAAATTAAGGGAGGTGAATCCTGCTTCTTAAATGCCACTTCACCCATGTTGCAATATGGGAGCCACCTGCCAGTGGCTGCTGGAGGTCTAACTCAGATCTGTAGAATGGATCTCTTCATGTGAGCGGATGATGCTGGTACAAGGAGACTGAGAGGCCAATGCATTGTCTGACCTCTCTCCCCTTCCCTCTGCCTCCAATTTATCTCATTCCCAGTCCACAACACCTGTGTCAGCAAAGACTGCCCTGCAACTCCTTCAAGTGTTATGATTCACAAGTGTGAACACTCAGAGAATTGACCTGCCCCTTCACCTAGGCATGATCCTTAACAATTCCATGTTTTTTGTTTTAGACATGATTATTCCTCCTTCCCCCCTCCCCCTCCAGCATGATTAGTAAATTTGTGCATTTGCTGTTATCTGAGTCTGCACACTGAGGAATGCAAGCAGCACTATCACCTCTGGATGGTTGTAGCAGGTGTTGATCTTGTAAGATATCATGGAGGCAAACTTTTAAACGGAGAAGAGGACTAGTGTCAGAATAGGCATTTAAGTCTCTCATCAGTCTCCTGGCATGGCCCTTTAGTGTATTGGTCCATTTGATTACCTAGACTAAAAAAGTCTTACTTGGTCTCTTCTCCCTTTACTTCCCTGTGGGTTACCGAAGGAAGATCTTACTCACGAACAGCTCTTGGGTGCTGCTGTTTATGCCCCACGTTGGGCGCCATCCCCCCACATTGGGCGCCAAAATATAATGTCTGGACTAGCTCTCCGGAGGACCTCGGGATCAGCCCGAGTCCTTGGTCTTAGTTGGGAAGTAAAGGAGGCAGGAGAATTACCACGTGACTAGTCAAAGATGGACTCTGGAATCTGGTCTTGTGTCTGTGGCTGAGTGTTCCCAGTTGCAAAGAGAGTGCAGAATGGAACACTGATAGGAGATAAACAGTTTCCCCAAATGTAGTCAAAGGAACTTTTTGTTACAAAGTGTTGCTATACAAGGAAGTCTAAACTGTGTTTTCTTGGTTTGTTCTTTTTTTCTTTTGGTGCTGCAATTGAGGTTATGCGATTACCCAGAGTCACACAGCTAGGAAATGTTAAGTATCTGAGGCTAGATTTGAACTCAGGTCCTCCTGACTGGTCCAGGGCCAGTACTCTATCCACTGTGCCATCTAGCTACTCCTAAATTGTGTTTTCTTTACTGGATAGTGATTATTGCAAGTTAATATATACTAAATTATTATCTGTCTTAAATCTGTTCTTTAGATTAGCTGGGCCAGTATATTCATTTGAATAGAGTATGTTGCTAATAAACCCATACTAGAGGTTTGACCTCACACTATAGTTTAAAAAGGAGAAAAATTCACAGCAGTAAATTCCATCTTTAACTACAGTGTATATTTGTAGTTATTGACAAATGAAAAGAAGGGAAATATAGGTAATTTGTGGTAATTCATGGTAATTCAATGGCACTTGTTTAAAAAAACAATGCAGAAACATATATTCTACACTTTTATTATTATAGCTTTTTATTGACAGAATATATGCATGGGTAATTTTTCAACATTGACCCTTTCAAACACTTCTGTTCCTGCTTTTCTGTTCCTTCCCTCCATCCCTCCCCTGTGTGGCAGGCAGTCTCATACATGTTAAAGTATATCTTAAATAATATGTTCTACATCTTGCTGGACATTTGCACTATAATTATTTTAAAGCTGTTTGAAAAATAAAGGTACCTGATTTGTTGGTTTAAAAAAAAGAATAAGACCAAAATTATTTATAATAGATTAAAAGCATATTGAATAGTAGTGTTTCATGATCACTAAATATATGTAATACATTTAAGATGTAACACTTGAGATTAGGTATGCTGTTTCATAATCTTCTAATCAACCAATCAATCAACAATATTATATATTAAGCATCAAATTACATGTATCGGGTACTGGTGACAAAAGAAAAAAAACTTTCATTGAGTAGTTTATATTTTATTTGTGTATATAACTTTTATATGTAGATGTATGTACAAAGTTAATACATGCTAATTGAAGAGAGGAGTTGCATTACCAACCTAGCGAAAACAGGAAAGGCCATATTTAAGAGAGAGGGATGAGTTAATCTTTGAAGAAAAGAAGAAGGCAGGTTTGAAATGAAAGTGGGCTCCACCCATGGAGGGCAGTCTGTAAATACAGAATTAGAGAATAGCCTATTATATGCATACAGACAACAGGAGGGAGAATGTGTAAAGGGAACCTTTATATGATAAAGCTGGAAAGACACATTGAAACCAGGTTTGCAAAATATCTAACTTTGGAGATTAGTAGGTCATTAGTAAATTTGAGGAGAATGGTCTCTATGAGAATCAAGACTGCCTAAGGCCAAGAAGAGATTATAAAGACAACACATGAAGGCCACAAAGGCATACTTTTTTTTAGGAGTTTGACTGTGAAAGCTACATATTATCATAAATGATGGCTTGAGGGAAGGTAGGGGTTAGAGAGGGTTTGGGGGGCTTGGGAAAGACATAGGTATGTTTGTAGCCAGGAGAAAGGGAAAGGAATGAAGATTTAGTAAGAGTTTACTGTGTGCCAGGCACCAAAACAACCCTGAAAGGTATAGATAATGTTTTAATTCCTGTTTTACAGATGAGGAAACTGAGGCAAACAGTGTATAAGTGACTTACTCTGTGTCACACAGCTAGCAAGTGCTTGAGTAGATTTCAACTCATATCTTCCTGACTCCAGACTCAACACTTTTATCTGCTGTGCCATAAAAGTTAGAGGGAGTGGGAGCAGGGAATAATTGTGGGAAGAGTTTGTTGAAGAAGGCACTTGGGGATGATATCAAGATGTTGTTGGCTTCAATAAAGGGAAGAGTCACCTCTTCATCAGAGACTAGAGCAAAGGAGGAGATAATACAGAAGATTATTAAAGGGTTTTGTGGAGAAAAATGACGTGGTACTTATAATAAGTAGTCTCTTTTCAGTAAAGTGTAAGTTGTTCTTATTGGTCCTTTGTTCTCAAAGAGAACCATTGACTTCAGGGAGGGTTACCATGACATGCAAGTGAGGGGGGGCTGGGCAAGGCCCCTTGCCTCACTTTCCCCTCCAGAGCCCTCTGGGTCCAGTGGCCAGATAGAGATCAGGATGACCAGAGATGTCCTGAATGCAGGGGGGAACCTGGGCTAAAGGCTTCCACAGGTCTTGCTTTGACTGGGGTGGCACCCATTCAGTGATTAAGATTGGGTAGCAACTGAGAGAAAGAATCTCCTCTTTTACCCTCCTCTAATGGGGGAAGCTTGAGAGCAAAGATTAGCCCATCTGCTGGGAAAAGCAGTAGAAATGGTGAAAGGGCTGCTTGGCTGCCACGAGCATCAGGATGGTTCTGTCAGGAGGAAGAACAGAGATGGTAAGTGGCCTAGAGAGATCGGAGCCCACAACACAGGAGCAGCAAGGAAACAATGGGGCAGGGAACTTGAGGTAGAAGGCTGATAATTGGAGAAGAAGAAAGTGATGGTAAAATGAAAGTGATGGCCCTGGAAAATGCAGAGAGATCAAGAAATGTGTAAGTTCAAAGTAAGGACAACAATAGATCTAGGAAGGGAAAAGCCATTAAGAGATGAGGGGATGGCAAGTTGAGGTTAGAAAAAGAATCTTAGTCTTCTTAATCATGGAAATGGACAGTAGCAAGCTCAGGAGTGTAGTTGTCTCTCTATGTCTGAGGTAGAGCAAAGGAGAAGGCTTTTGAGAGTTGAGTAGACTTGGAAACTTTTTTTTAGAATATTTTTAATACATATTTAATACTTGAGCATATTTAACATGTTAAATACAATATATGTATCTTGCTACACAAGAAAAATTGGATTTAGGAAAAAGGTAAAAATAACCTGAGAAGAAAAAAAGAAATGCAAGCAAACAATAACAGAAAGAGTATAAATGTTATGTTGTGGTCCACACTCATTTCCCAGTGTTCTTTCGCTGGGTGTAGCTGGTTCTGTTCATAACTGATCAATTGGAACTGATTTGGATCCTCTCATTGTTGAAGAGGGCCACGTCCGTCAGAATTGATTTTCATATAATATTGTTGTTGAAATATATGATGATCTCCTGGTTCTGCTCATTTCACTTAGCATCAGTTCATGTAAGTCTCTCCAAGCCTCTTTGTATTCATCCTGCTGGTCATTTCTTACAAAACAATAATATTCCATAACATTCATATACCACAATTTACCCAGCCATTCTCCAATTGATGGGCATCCATTCAATTTCCAGTTTCTAGCCACTACAAAAAGGCTGGCATAAGAATTTACAGAGGAAAGGAAGGCTGTGATCTAGATATAGATATTTGAATGTTTGAGAAAAGAGGAGAAATGACCTGAGAACTGGCAGTTATTGTCATTAGAATCTAGGTCTGGATCTTCAAGAATATTGATCTTTTTAAAGTAGTTTCTTTCATTATTGAATGATAGTAAACTTGACCCCCATTGGTCTCTCTGAGTGTTTCTTCTTCTGTGCCTTTGTCTAACAGCCAGCAACCCCAACACGCACAATAGCAGCAACCCCAATTCAGACACTCCCACAGAGCCAGTCAACACCAAAGCGAATTGATACACCCAGCTTGGAGGAGCCCAGTGACCTTGAGGAGCTTGAGCAGTTTGCCAAGACTTTCAAACAAAGACGGATCAAACTTGGATTCACTCAGGTATAATAAAACACCCCTTCTTAGTAACCTTTCCCTTAAAATTTTTCTTTCTAGATCTCTAGATAACTTCTAGGAAATCTAATTTATTTATTTAAGAATTGTGTTTTCTGCTCTGGTACCTCATTGATTTTAAATGAGACCATCTCTCTCAGTTTTGTTTATAATTTTTAAATAATATAATGTTTTTATAATTTTTTGTTATAATATAATGAAGTTAGCAGACCAAAATACTTAAGCCATATGTATAACTGCTGCAAATACATATAATAATCTCAGTAAGATGTTTTTGAAAGGTTTTAAAGAATGGTGACTGAGCTGTAGAAGTGTTATGAGAGTTTTGCTATTTGAACTTCATTTCCATTGCGCCGACTTTTGCATTGTGTGAAAGAGATTAGGACATTGATGACTTCAGACATCTTTTGAGAAGACCAGAAAGGATCTTTGAAAGTTGGATTAGAAACGTCTTTTCCTTGGGGGTAGTTTGTAAAGGAATAGAAACACTCAAATTAAGAAAACAAATAAACAAATTTTCAAGTAAAACTATCTAAGATTAAATTGGATTATAAGTGAATGATATTAGCAATCAACATTTAATAAGTTTTTTCCTTCAATTATTATATGAATCTTAAAGGTCTTTTCAATAGTACACTGAATCTACTTCCAAAGCCAAAATTAATTTATTATATATTTTAGCTAAAGTATCAGTAGTAATGTCTTTGTAACAGGGAAAGAAATGAACTAAATGAACAGTTGTTTGAAATGGTATAAGATCTTCATGTAAATTTAAAAAAAAAAGAAATAAGAAAATTAATTTGTCCTAATTAAATAATTACAAAAGACTTCATTTTTTTTCATCAAAGGATTCAATTATCATTTAAATTGTTATCCAAACTGATTTAAAAATATAATATACTATACCAGCAGCTCCCCAGGAAAAAAAAAAGCCAGGATTGACAGCATCCCATGGGATACCAAAGATGAGGACCTCTAGAGTAGAACATCTGTGTATATATTTTAAATTTACTTTGATCAAGTCAGATAGAATTGGGCAAGTAAGCTTTTTAAAATAAATTAAATGCATTGGCAACAAAAATTAGCAGAAATTTTAAAGTTTGGATTTTAGAAAATAAGTGATCTGACTGAGAAGTCAATTCCTAGTTCAAAAAGATCATAATATTACTCTGGACAACTTGGTTTGGTTTTAGGACATCTAAGAGCTTGTTGTTCTAAGTAATTAAGCTTTTGAATTAAGTACATAAGAAATAATGCTAATAAGTGAAGCTCCTATTAATTGTCATACCTGTGAATAGAATATTTTACATTTTTGAAAAGTTAGCAACTATTTATTGTACCATAATAACCATTTCCTAAATGTTCTTTCTCTCTCTCTCACACACACACACACACACACACACACACACACACACGGAAGACTTTAATGCATTTATAAGAGCATTTAACTTTCATCTTTCAACATTTCTGTTGAATTTGACCTAGAATCTTGGTTGGCAGGGGTTGGCTTTTCTTTTTCTTTTCATGCATAGGAGTTTCTCTATAGTGGTAGTTTGTTTTGTGTATTTTTTCCTATTTTAAGACTTTTGTCCTCTTATGCAAAATTAGCTTGGCATATCAGCACTGTCATTTTATCCAGTAGCATTTTTAAGTACTCATGTGTCACAGATGTAATGGCCATTATTTCTAGATTAAGTAGCATTATCCAGACTTGTAACTGCATCAGAAGAAGAATTTTATTTTAATTGGCAAAGGATGGAAAACCAATCTCGACTTTTAGGTTATACACTTCAATTTCAGATAATCAAAGATGGTTTTGTGTTTTCCTTTATTTTACTTAAAATTTACTAAAGAGAAATTAAGAATACCTATTATTCATTTGATCAAAGAATATTTTCATTTTCTCATTAAATACACATTATAATATTAATCTAAATTAGGTTCAATTAGTATCTAATTATATAATTTTATATAAAGATTTATTATGACTTCCTTATCATCATTATATAACTAGAATGCATGCCCGTAGTATAACATATCCATCTCATGAAATGTCAGACAGTTCCTATCTTTTTCCTTTTTCATCTTTTTTCCCCAAAATTACTATATATCTAATGTAGTTCAGGTTACACATAAATCACCTGTGTGAAGCAATTTATGAGAAAAGATTTAAGCTATTGTGAGTTATGGAAACATTAAAATACGATAAACTAAACTGATTAAAAATGTGACCTAATTGTTTTAATTAAGGCTTTCCAAAGTGTTATTTTACAAGTAGATGTAGCATCCAGAAATTGAGCTACAGAAACCCTAATTAACTAGATCCTTTATCATCAAAGTTTTAGTTAGGTGATCACATAGCTTTATTTACAATTATACTACTGACTTGCAGGCCTTTTGATAAGTGTTTTACTTGTCTGTGTGTGTGTGTGTCAAAATTCTTGTTTTCAAACATAACTTAAAAGAGTATTTTGGAGATTTTTGAAATCGTGCTTACAAAACACTTAGAAATGTGTTGCAAGTAAAATATTATTAGAACCATTTATTAAGCATTTTTATTATCAAGCATTTGGTATTATAGGCAGCGTGCTAAAAGTTTTAACAAAAAAATAGTCTCAGTCATCTAAAGTTGTCATAAATATACATATCCATGATACAGCAGAACAGATATATTTAACAAGGGCATAAATGGATAATGTCAGTACCTTTTAGTAATATTTTTTAATCAAAAAGCAATCAATAAATAGTCAACTATAATGGTTATTTTTATTTGGAGCCAGATAATGTATAGATTTTGAAATCTGACTGTTTTTCAAGCCTTTTTTTTTTTTTTTAAATCTTGTAACTTCAGTATTGCCTCTTTTTATTAGACTTTTT
Organism: Antechinus flavipes; assembly: GCF_016432865.1. Classification (NCBI taxonomy): domain Eukaryota; kingdom Metazoa; phylum Chordata; class Mammalia; order Dasyuromorphia; family Dasyuridae; genus Antechinus; species Antechinus flavipes. The sequence continues at coordinate 429,187,747 of NC_067401.1, read as the reverse complement.
ATTAGAATTATTAGCAAGTAGAAAAAAAGGGATCATTTTAGTTTTCTCTTCTTTTTTCCAAGTACTCCCCTCCCCATCTCTTGTAATGTAAATGCTAATAAGTGTAATGTGTAAAGAATAGCAAATAGGCAGAAACAAGCAAAATCAAATGACTTGGAAAATAATCAAAAAAATAAATCTTTGGTCCCTAATATTTGGGACTGATAATTCTAATAGTTCATTTTATTTTACTTTGTATCAGAAATAAGGCTGCTTTTTGCAAGGCCAGCTTTGTGATGAGTCACTAACATGCTCTGAATCTTAATTGTATCCAATGATTAATATATATATATTTTTTACTTTTTTCCCTATTCACAAAAAACATAGAGCAAAAAACATAGAGTAAAATTTAAACCTTAAGATTTATCTGTAAGCTTATGGATAGCTCTTTTTTAATACATTCCAGTTACTGTTGTCTGAAGGTTAGCAAGTTTACTAGTTCTGTGAAAGTTATTACTAAATGGGTCAAAACTCTCTACTGTGAGCTTTTGAATATATTCTTTTAATGGTCAAAGAAATGATCTCTTCAATTATATGCTTTTAGGAATCAACTTTGAAATCCATATTTTGTGACAAAAAAAAAAAAAAAAAGTACATTCGCTGTTGCCGGCAATGATTTACAGGAAAGAAGAGAATAATAATTCACCTTTAGGGGCAACGTCATAGAGTGAAGAGAATTCTAGATTTGTATAGAATCAGGTCCTGGCTCTGACACTAATCAGCTTTGTGACGTCATTGTCCTTAATTTCCTTATCTGTAAGGTGAAGGTTTTGGAATAGGTGATCTCTAATATCTAAAATTTTTTGTTCCACTCTTCTGTTAGATTAAAGGAGGGTATTTATGTTGGAAAATTGATTAGAGTAAAAATACCTAAAACGAACCCAAAGCTTACTCCCATATCTCCCTATATCTTCCATTTTACTCTGTTTTGTTGCACAGGGTGATGTTGGGCTCGCTATGGGCAAACTCTATGGAAATGACTTCAGCCAAACTACCATCTCTCGCTTTGAAGCCTTGAACCTCAGCTTTAAGAACATGTGCAAATTAAAACCACTTCTAGAGAAGTGGCTAAATGACGCAGGTGGGTAACTACATCACAGAGGGGAATTGCCATTGGATGCTGTTGAATTGGAATTATGTATGTTCATTGCATTCCTGGATTACAGAACCTTCAAGCCTCAAGGAGCTATTTTCTTTTTAATTTAAATACAATATACAATATATAATACTGTATATTACTTTGTGGGACTTGGGATACATATTGCCTTCTGGACCTGGATTGGAGGTGTAGAAGGGCACCATAAAGAAAGCATCTGTTTTATAGAAATTTTCAAACAAGCAGAACAAATAACTTTCTTAATGGAGTTTTATGAATATAAGCATTACTTATTGTATTTCAACCTTGAGTCCTAGGATCTGTGATTGCCTGGTGTTCGTAACATTTTCCTTTGGCACTGATTGTACCCTGTTTCTAACTTAGTTGCAGCTTAAATAATTTAAGTGATGCACTCCTGGTCACCCAGCTAATCAGTATCAAAATCAAACTCAATTGGTGCTCACTTCAAATCCAGCAGTCTATCCACTACACCATGACATTACTGTTACTTTTACTCAGTAAAAATAACCTCACATATTTCATAATTTGGTACATAAATGTTCCAGTAGAGACTTCTGGCAGAGCATGTGGGTTAACTCACTATCTCCCAAGGTAGCCCAGCTTATTGTACTTTTAGCCACTCTAGTTTTTTAGGAAGATTTTCCTTAAGTCAAATCAAAATATAGATTCTGCATAGCATTCACCTGTTGGTCCTTGACTTAGCCAGTCAGAGAAAAACAGTTGAAATTTTTTGGCTAGACTTTAGCCATTCAAATAGTTTTTAAAAATTAAAATTAACATATAATACCATCCTTAGACACTTAAATCTCCTTTACTCTAGGCACCCTAGATTTCCCCCTTACCAGTTTCATATTCTTATATCACACTCTTCTAGATGCCCTCAAGTTTGTCAATGTCCTTCTAAAAAAATGTGATGGCCACAAGTGAACACTTAACTCCAGGTCCAGTAGAATAATCAGCATTGTGCACATGTTAATTTAATCTCAAGAGGAATTTACCGTTTTTGGCAGCCACATCACAGTGTTGACTCATTAAATCAAAGAGTACACTGAGGGTGCTCGATCTTTTTTTAATTTTTCTTAATTTGTTATAAAATTAGTAATCATTCATCACCTGAAGCTTTTTCTACATAAATTGTTATTTAGCCATGCTACTTCAGTATTGTTTGTGTTCATTTTAAGTGAGGATTTGGATTTTATATTTATGCCTTTTACATTTTGTTATAAGGTCCATCATTACAGCTTGGCAGAGTCTTTATAAATCTTAAAACACCATATAAATGTGAGTTATGATTAGTTTGTGATCCTGGTTTTTTTGGTCCAATATGTTAGCTATCCTGCCCTAATTTCATCTTCAGATTTAATAATCACTCCAACTCTGCCTTCAGCAAATTATAGAAAAAAACATTGAACAAAAAATTCTTTTTTCGTAGCCCTGAGGTGCTTCATGAAAGATTTCCCTCCAGGTTAATACCTATCAATCATATAACTACTTTTAGGTGGATCTGCAAATGATTAAACAACTGGAACGTATCCATGCTCATCCAGCCCACAAGTGTCTATCTTATCTACAAGGATATTGTGAAAGACTTTCCCAGATGTCTTTTTAGTATACAAGTAGTGTGTGTCTATGGCATTTCCATGATCTAGAAGTCTAGTAACCCTGTCCAAAAAAGCAAGTGAGTCAATAAACATTTATCAAACTGTATGTCAGACATGGAGGATACAAATACCACAAGAAGAGGCTTGCTTGAGCCTTAAAGGAAGCTGGGATTCCCTAAAGGGAGAGAAGTAAGGAGCCAAGCATCCAGACATGATGGATTCTTGCTCCAGGAGCCAGAAGAGACAGAATGTCCTATGTGGGTGTAATGGGAAAGCAGTCAATTTTCCTATTTTCAAGGTGCTAGTGGTCTAGTAATAGTATAGTAATTGTCAAACACAGAAGTTTATAGTTTACATGAGAGGCAAGAGGATCCAAAAAAAGTCTCTCAACAAAGAGAGACATGTTCCTACATTAGCTTTTAGTTGGGCAGTTGGTGGTGGATTGAAGTGAGGAGACATGGGATTGGGAGGTAAGAAATGAGGAGAGACTAAAATAGGGTCTGGCTTTATGAGTGGAGAAAGTTAAGTGAATGAAGTGGAAGGAACCTATAAGACTTAATAACATTAATAATGTAATAATGCAGAACAGGGAAGAATTAAAGGTGATTTAAGTTAGGAACCCTGAGTGACTAGGACAGTGTTCTGCTTCAATAGAGATTGAGAAGTTAGAAGATAGCACCGTTTGAGGAAAAATAGAATGAGTTGCATTTTGGACATAGTGAGTTTGAGATGACTATAAACCATCCAGGTCCCCATGGCCAGCAGGCATGTGCATCTCTGATCTGGGAGGTAAAGAGAAGTGAGGCTTTGTAGATTGGGGAAGTTGTTTGCATAGAGATAATCCTTAATCCATCAAAACTGATGCAGTCACCTAGCAAGAGTGAAGTAGGAGAAAAAAGGCCCAGGAGGGAGCTCCTTGTCATGCATAGTAACCAGGACATGGATAATAAATCCTGCAGAGGAAGTGAAGATGTCTCAAACTGACCAACCAGGACAGAACAGTGTTTCACACACTTAGGAAGGTAGGAGTACTAAGGAGGAGATGACCAACTAGGGATCAGAAAGGAAGAACATTGAGGAGGGGCTATAGGAAGTGAAATTAGTTTAGTATGAGTTTTCCTTGATGAGCCCATACTACCTATTAGGGAGCACTTAACTTAATCTTAATTTCCTATTTAAAAAATATGTTCTGGAATTTTGTCACAAATGAATTAAGGTAATAAGCATTTATATAGTATATACTATATGCCAGGCACTTTGTACAAATATTACTCCATTTGATTCTCACAACAGTCCTGTAAGATTATCCCCATTTGTATAGTTAAGAAAACTGAGGCAGATAGACATTAAGTACTGGTAAGTGTCTGAGATCAGATTTGAGCTCGAATTCTCCTGAATCCAGACTAAGCACTTTATCCACTCCATCACTAGCTGCTTCTAATAGATTGGCTTTCCTTTTCTTTTTGAAATAGGACATTGCCCTTCTTGTATGACATTTTCCCTAAAACTTTATATGTTTTGTTTTGTTTTTCGAAAATCTGTGATGGCACTTTAGCCATCACATCTATAAATTAGGACATGTAGTTTGTCTTGTCCCACTTGAATTCACAGAGGAAAATTAGGTCTTGTGTTAACTGTCACCTCAACAATTGGGATTTTCAGCCCTGTCATATTTTTATTTGATAATTCCCAGTCTAAAGCTTATTATCAGATGAAACACCCCATCTATGTGATCTGAAACTCTTTAGTTTTCCTTCTAGCCTCACCATAGTTCCCCCTAAAAGCTCTTTTTATTGGTCTTAGTGTTTATTACAAATTTCAGCTTATCCTTTTAGTGTTTCTTGGTTTTATTCTTTCAGGACTATCTGAAAGGATTGGTGAGTTCCCTGTGCAACCTCATTGGTCTTTTTAGGTAGTTCTTCCTTTTCTTCATCATTAAATTCAATTTTTGGGTGTATCCCCTTCTTGTTGATTTAAAAAACAGAATTCTTACTTTGCATGATTTACATGCATTTATAATGATCCCTTATTGATTACCTAAGTTAGTGGATAGGAATATTAGTAATCACAGTAATCTCCTGTGTTACTGAGCCCTAAAAAGAGAACAAGTTGTGACAGATGGGATGAGGTTAAACTGAGAAAATTCTGATGGGTGTAGATGATTGTTCTGGTCTACCTATGATGCCAGAACTTTGACCCAGACTCAAACTCAATAAAAACTGATAATAATGAATTAAAAGTATTAGATAAATGAGGTAGTGCTTTCCAACATAAGGTCAAAGTTGTAGTAGTTTGCAAAGCACTTTATATTTATTATTTCACTTGATTCTTAACAAGCATGTCACAGATTATCTAATTATCCCCATTTTACAGATGAGGGAGCTCTGGCTCAAAGAAGTCAAGGCATTGATCATGGCTATAGAACAAGCAAGTGCAAGGATAGAAATGTGAGCAGAGGTGTTTACTGATTCCAAGTTTCCTACTGTCCAGGCCATTCCGCAGTGACTATCCAGGAAGGGTGGATGTTGAGTGCTGGGCATCCCCAGAGCCTCCAAAGACAGCAGAGGAGTGGGGGGAAACCCTACCTTAAAAAGTCTTTAAATGTCAAGGATTATTGAGAATTAGCTTTTTTGAGGATTTTTTTTTCTCTTGCTGACTCCATAATAAGTGTAAAAGGCTTCACAGAGTTCTGTGAAAATGTGATATCCAACTGAAGTGAACAGTTTTCCAGTCTAGAAATGAATTTTCAATATTTATTCTATTTAATTTACCTGAGATACTTGATTATTTTTTCCATGTACTTTTTACATTTTCTTGCTAAGAAGTACCAAGAGCTCGAGGTGTTGAACTAAGCCAATTACCACCATTTCTTTTCTGCAGAGAACCTCTCATCTGATTCAGCACTCTCTAACCCAAGTGCCCTGAATTCTCCAGGGCAGGGGATTGAGGGTTTGAACCGCAGGAGGAAGAAACGCACCAGCATAGAGACCAACATTCGTGTGGCCTTAGAGAAGAGTTTCCTGGAGGTTGGTTTTTTACTTTTCAGACAGGCAGATGCATCTGAATGTTAATCATAAAAATCATTAGTTTATTCAGAAGTAAATTTTGAGCCTCTGCTTTGAACAAAGCATTACATTGGATGAAGTAGACATAAAAAGATAAATCAGATATCTTCTCCAGCCTTAGGGGAATAGTCATGGTGAGGAAAGGAGACGAGTTAGAGAACTGTAATTTTTTAAAAACACCTGCGTTTAAATTCCATAATGTCATGCTGTGAGAACCAGAACAATGAGAAAGAACAGCTGGTTCAGGACATCAAGGTAAGCTTTCTAGAGGTGATGACTTTTGAATTGGCTTATGGAGATGGTTGAGGTTTTTGATAGTAGGAGTAGGGATGACAGCATTCAACATGAAGGTAGCAGCATGAACAAGAGTGTATTAATAAGAAATGTAATGGCATATGTGGAGAATATGAGATATCCAGTTTGCCTTGAACAAACTATGGTAGAGGAGTTTTCTGTCCTTACCGTCTCCCTTCACTTATGAGCAGATAAACTGGCTTTCTACTTCACTTATTCTTTCCACATGATTCCTCCTCTTTCTCTGTGACACTCCCCATGGCAAGTGGGGATCCCACCCTGTAGTTGAAATGTAAAGAAGTTTTCCTCCTCATTAAGGTTTACTCCTTTATTCATGATCTTGATACGATTTCCTTTTGTCTCTTTTGACTTTTCTTGACTACTTAGCCCCTTTTCTTCATACATCTTTGAGTTTTCCTCCAAGTGAACTGTTTTTCCCATCTTTCTATCAACATGTTCAGGTCTTTAAAGAAAAACACTTTCCTTGTTCCTTTTATGTACCTACTATCCCATCTTGTTTACTCACCCTCACTGCTTCAACTGATTTAAGAAGTTGTCTACACCAAATGCTTCCTTTCTGTCCTTAGACTCCTCACTTCTTTATTATTAGGTCTCAGTTCCATCATTCTAGGCGTGTATATATTCAGAGAAGATTCGTATAGCTGGTATAAGGGCTACTGAGCCTTTTTCAGGACTGCTTTCCATCTTTTGTATCCATCTTATCTACCTTTCACCTGTGGTTCCAAGAAGCTATAGCATGCACAGCAGCCACATCCTGGTAAACCATTTCAGCAGATAGGCTAAAAAAGGTTGAGGGTAACCAAGGGGTCTCAAACACTATAGGGAGTTAGGGGATTGTCTATCTCAAGTAGGTAAAGACTTCCTCTGGAATGGAAAATAAAAACTATTCCGATGGCCATGAAGGCCATGAAAGCAGATGCTGTGGAGTGCTTAAAACTTGAAGACACCAAGATTACCTGTTGCCATCACCAGTAATCTGTACTGTCACTGGACATTGATAACTCTGGAAAAGAAAGTGAGGTCAATAATTTTGTGGAATTCTTCCTCACTTAAATCCAATTTATATACTCTAGGAACTCTAGTCACAGCCATGCACAGGTGGCCCAGGCCATACATGATTGTGTTCTCACTAGAAGCATTATTGGGATTTGGTAGCCCTCTGAGTGTCTAAGCAGCCTTAAAAGGACTTGTATTGCTCACTTCTGGGTGTGAGTAAGGGCCTAGAAAAGGTGCCCTAAAAATTGTCTGTTTATTCAGTCCTGACTTGATTACCAGGGCAAGTGGAAATGGAGATCCCATCCTATATTTGAAAGACAAAAAAATACAAAAACTTGGTGAAAGTTGAATCCATTGTTCATTGGTAAATGAAACGTGTACGTACTCATAGACAATACAAAATCCAGTAGACCTGAAAGATAAACAGCTCTCGTTGCAAGAGTACTCAACAGGTATCCCATTCAAATAGTAGCCCTGAGTGAAACAAGGCTGACAAATGAAGATTACTGAAGTCAGAGCTGGTTACATTTTCTAGAGTGACTGCAATGAAAGGAGCATTGTGAAGCTGGTGTAGGTCTTGCAATCAAAACCAATCTAGGAAACAATTTTGAATACCTTCCAAAAGGGTTGAGCGACAGGCTCATGACAATGAAATTGCCACTTGCAAGAAAACACTATGACACCATCAACAATGACTATGTTCCCACTGAGCATATCCCAATGATTATCCCAATGAGATCAAAGAAAAATTTTACGAAGTCCTGGAGACCCTTATCATCAGTACGTCAAAGTAAGATAAGCTTCTAATTCTGAGTGACTTAAATGCAAGAGTGGGTTTAGACTACCAGACATGGCAGGGAGTCTATGGGAGGAATGGAGTTGGAAACAGCAAGAGCAATGGTCTTTTACTACTGTAGACTTGTGCATCACGAACACTGTTATTTCATTTACCTAAATACAATAAAACTGCACTCCCACAGCTAACATTGACATTTAATAGACTGTGTTATTGTAAGGAGAAGAGACAGACAGGATGTGAGAATGATGCAATGTGTGGTGCAGAGTGTTGAACTGATCATAGACTATCCTCTCCAAGCTCAGTTTTCTCATTCAACAAAAGAGGCAACCAAAAAGGCACAAAAACTTTCAGAAGAATTAATGTCAATAGATGAGAGTGCTTCTCTTAGAGAACAAGTCAATATGATATTTCTAACTTGGAGGGTAAGTTGAGCTAACATACAGTTGGCAACAATGGAGCAGAAAAGAAGTGGGCAACATTCAGGGATTGGGTGTACAGCGCTGCATCTGCTCATCTGGGTCAGAACACTCATGAACATCAAGCCTGGTTTGACAGAAATGATTGAGAAGTTCAGAAGCCTGTAAATGAAAGAACAAGAACTTCACAGGGTGTACCAGCAGGATAGTTCATCTCTAAGAAGGTAGCATTCAACTCCAGCAAAAGTAAAGTACAATCAAAATTTGAAGAAATGCAGGATTCTTGGCTCAGTAAGAAGGCAGATGATAGTTTTATGCCGATAATAACATTCCAAAGCACTTTTAAATACACTATAGGCTATTTATGACCCAAAGATCTCAATTAACTCAGTACTAATGGATCCACTTGGAGTGGTGATAAGGACGTGATCCTAGAGAGATAAACTGAACACTTCGATAGTGTTTTTACCAGACCATCATCAGTCACTGCTGAAGCTATTGACCATTTATCTCATATGGAAATCAATCTCTCCCCTAACTAAAGTTCCAACTGAAGAAAAGACTTTGAATGAGATTAGTTTCCTTTTGTGTGGTAAAGCACTGGGTACTGATTCTATTCCAGCTAATATTTATAAGGTAGGCGGTCCATTGCTCATATAAAAGCTGACTGAAATTTTCTGGATTATATGGTTAGAAAAGGTTATGCCCTAGCAGTTCAAGGATGCCTCTGTTGTCCATCTCTATAAAGGAAAAGAGAATAGATTGTTCTGCAGTAATCATGATGGGAGGGTCTCTTAGTCATTGCTGGCAGAATTCTTGCCTGAGTCCTCCTGGATATTAGGCTGAGCCTAATGAAAGCCAATGTGGCTTCAGAAGGGGCCAAGGAATAGTCAGTATGGTGTTTGGTGTCCTACAACTGCAGGAAAAATGCCAGAATCAGAAGAGAACCCTGTAGACAACATCTGAAGAACTGACCAAGGCCTTTGAAACTGTCAGTTATGAGGGCTTATGGGAAATTATGTCAAAACTTGGTTGCCCCGAAAAGTTCATCAGTAACAGTATGTCAGTTTCACAATGGCGTGCTTGCCTGAACTCTGGACAATGGACTTAATCTCATCCTTTAACATTCACCAGTGGAGGGGAATATGACTGTATGCTTGCTTTCCTCATGCTTTTAAACATCATGTTTTCAGCCATATTGTATTGTTTCCATGTTAATTGTCTTAAGAAAATTCTGAGCAACGCTTGGCAGGTTAAGATACCAAAACTGAGGTTCTTTCTCGAGCTAAATTTCCAAGTTTTCCAACTCTGCTGTTGAGAGTAGAACTCTGTTGGGCTGGCCACATGTTCAAATGCCAAATATATGCTTGCTAAAAAGACTATTTTATGGAAAACTCATTCAGGACAAGCACTCGTGGTCAGAAAAAAAAATGATACAAGAACACTCTTAAGATCTCTTTTAAGAACTTTAGAATTGATTGGGCACTCCTGGCATAGCTATGGGTTCTCATCAGAGAAGATGCTGTAATCTGTGAGCAAAGCAGAATTGAAGTTGCACAGAAGTATGAGATGCTACCCCAGATGTTCATATAGATTATTTGTGCTGGACCTGTGGCAGAGCATTCCAAGCTTGTATTGGTCTGATCAGCCACAGTTGGACACACTATAACTTGACTCTAATATAGTGGTGTTATTTTGGTCCTCTTTGAGAAAGAAGAGCAACAGCCAGCCATCTTCTTATGTCACCAGTGTCCTGCTAATTAGTAAATCCAAGGGCCTTCTTCTCTAGTCTCATTCTCCTTTCCCTCTTTGCTGATTTTGATGTAATTGATTTGCTACTGGACATTTTCTTTTTCTTTGACTTGAGAGAATACTGCATTTTCCTCACTCATTGTTTTCTAGCTACTTTTTTGGCTCTTCTCTCTGTTCCTCACATATTAATGTGGTTGTTTCTCCTTAGCCCCCTTCTCTTTCTTTTCCTTAGCAATCTTATTCACTCCTTTGGCTTCATATACTGCTTCTATGCAGAAGATACATAAATCTATATCTCTAAGCCCTGACTATTGTCCTGCACACTCACCAGCAATACAAATTCATCAAATCCTAATCCATACTAAGCCTTCTTCAGATTTCAATATTTCTGCCAGATTTACCACTGTCCACCCATTCTGCCTCGGCTCACAGTCTTAGAATTATTTTTACTCATCTTGAGTCAATTCCAAGTCCTTTCAATTTCCACCTACAAACCATCTCTCACTCATTTCTCCATTTCATTGACAAGTCCTCTAATATTGTCTTTTTCAGTACTGTAGTCATTTTTTAATAAATCTTTCCCTTTCCCATGTCTCCCCTTCCTACTCCATCCTTTCAGTAAATCTGATCTTACCACTTTTCTGCTCACTAATCTATTGCTTTTCTGAATAAGATTCAGCCTGTCTTGGGGCTAACGTTCAAGGTCCTCCACAATCTGTCACACCATCCTACTCTTAAAATCTTATCCACATATTCAGTGCTGTGGCCAAACTGATGTGTTGTCGTTAGAACGCACTATCTTGTATCCTTCCGCCTCTGTGTCTTTAATCATGTCATTAGTATCTGTTCCTTGAATTGCCTTCCATACTATCAGCGATTTAGGGAAGTGTCTACACCAAGCACATGAAGACTTCCCCTGGCAGAATGGACACATGAGAACAACTTGTTCCTGTGGTATGGAAGGTAGTGCCATGAGTGCTTCAAGCTTGGTCACACATTGAATCACCTACTGCATCCTGAGCCACCACCAGTCGTCTTGATTTTTGTCTTGTCACTTCAGTGACTCTGGAAGAGCTCATGAGGCTGATGACTATATAATTCTGCTTCACTTAAACACAATTCATACCCAACTCAAGGCATCATTGTTATTGGTCTTCTTTGAAGATAAAGGATAAATTATAGTCCCTTGTCCAAGTCTAATGAATTACTGTACATCCTTTGCAGCCCAAATCAGATGCTACTTCTTTTTCCAGGAGGTTCTCACCTAAAAAGCAGACAAAAAGTCCATAAAGGACTCCCCTTTGGTCTTCATGTAGTAACCTCCTAATCAATTTCTAATTCATTGTTATCATGTATTAACTAAATCTTACCTAAACTTTATTTAGTCCCAATGCATATACAGTGCTCTTCTTTTAATTCCTAAGAAGTTCAGACTTGATTTATTCAGTAAGGAGCCTTTAAATTAAATTTTTGGCAGGATAATGACATGATCAGAACTATAATTTCAACGTTACTTTGACTTTTTAAATATTTATTGTGTTCTTACTATGATTCCATTATAATCCTCATAATGTCTTCTTGTAGAGCCTAAGAATAAAATTTTAGAATAAAATAGATTTTATTATATAAATATTGGAGAAGTATTCTTATAGTTTCTAGTTTCTTATTTTCAGTTTCCCATTTATAAGAAAATGCATACTCATTTAGAAGGAAGAAAAACATTGATTGTAAAAATAATCTTTGTCTTTTGCTCTCTTTTTTGTTCATCATGAACTGTCATGCTGTGTGGTTTAAAAAGTCATTTCCTTCTTTTCCAAAATTCTTCATTTAAGAATCAAAAGCCTACCTCGGAAGAAATCACCATGATTGCTGATCAACTAAAAATGGAAAAGGAGGTGATCCGTGTTTGGTTTTGTAATCGCCGCCAGAAGGAGAAAAGGATTAATCCACCTAGTAGTGGTGGGACCAGCAGCTCACCTATAAAAGCAATTTTTCCCAGTCCAACCTCATTGGTAAGAAATCAAGAAAAAGGTGCACTACACTTTTTATATTACATTAGTGAACCTTAAAATTCTAAATGTCATTTAATAGGTTTTTTTATTGTTATTTGTATATCAGTCATCATTTAAATGTTACCAAGTATGTTTTTATGTACAACTGCTGCTTAATATCAGGGAGAGACCACATATTTTACACATTATTCTTTCTGATGTATCTAATTAAAAAGTTAATCACTTTCCTCCTTCTCTATTTTTTATTAGTTCCACTATCCTCTTCTCTTAATCATTTGATCATCTGCATTAAGAAATTAATTTTTTGTGTGATTCTAAAGTTCTAACAAAACATTATTGCTCTTTAGTTATACTAAGTAAAAAATCTACTTCCCAAATGAACAAAAGATGCAAACTCTTCATTTTTACTCATTTCTTAAACTAACATTAACATTGCATTATAGAATGATAAGAAGTGTGCATATGTATATTTTGTGTTTTTGAAAGATGTCATGTATAGACTGTAGCATAATGATTCCATAGCTGCTGTGCTATAAGTACCTTGGAAACCCTGGTACTCTGAAATAATAGGAGTGTCACAAGAGACTGTGATCCTCAACTAGTTTTTTCCTTTTTTAAAAGTACATCATATAAATGTGGAAATATGTTTAGAAGAATTGCATATGATTAATCTATATTAGATTACTTGCTGTATAGGGGAGAGAGTTGACAAGGAGGGAGGGAGGAAGAAAAATATGGAGTACAAGGTTTTGCAAGGGTGAATATTGAGAACACTCTTTGCATGTATTTGGAAAAATAAAAAGCTAGTGTTTAAAAGAAAGAAAGCTGTAAAAAAAAAAAAAGTACAAAATAAATTCAATAGATTCCTTTAAAGCTGCCCCTCTTGTCAGAATTCTTTCCATTCTCTACTATGTGTTTTGTAAATGCTCCATTAATTGTCCTCTCCTTTTTTTTTTTTTTTTTAAACGTTTGTCATCTCTCTCCCCCTGCCTTTCCTGCTTCATAACAAATAAGGATAGACAAGTAAAAGAGTGCACCAATTGGCCACTCTGAAAGCATGTATCCTGTCTGCTGCTGTAATTCAGCCCTATGTTTGCAAAGAGATGAGAAGCATGGTTGTCATCTGAATCTGTGATTATTAGGTTGACAGATTATCCATGTTCAATAAATATTAATTAATTAATTAAAAATTAAACTTAAGATTTAAAAAAAGTTTTTTAAATGTCATTATGTGTATAGATCATTATATGAATTGTTCCCATTCTCCTTTCACTTTGTATCAAGTTTTCAGATATGTCTTTCCAGATTTCTCTAAATCAATCCCTTTCATCATTTTTTAAGGCATAATAGTATTCTATTACATGCATATATCATATGCCATAATTTGTTCAGCCATTCCATGATTTATGGAAACTGTCCTAGTTTCCAATTCATTGCTAAAGCAAAAAGTAAGATTGTGATTATGTGGCTCCTTTCCCTCTTTCTTCAGTGATTTTTTGAAGATAGTTCCAAATTGATTTCCAAAATGACTGGGCTACTTCACAAGCTAACCACCAATGCATTTGCATGTCTGTCCTCCCATCCAACAATGATAATTTCCTTTTTTTCCTCAGCTTTATCAATCTATGAAGTATAAGGTGGAACTTTTGGATGATTTTAATTTACTTTTCTTCCAATAACACTTTTGAGTGTAATGCACAGCCCATTATGACTTCTTAATTTCTATAATAGAATGTAGTATTATGGTAGGCTCTCTCTAATATATAGTAGTTGTTTATTTATCCTGGGTCTTGGGAAATGCAATTGTAGCTCCATTGGCATATAATTGAAAAGAATTTTTTCTGAAGGTTTGAAGACTATGCAACTTGCATTTCTATGCTTTTTTTTTTTTTTAATTTTGTGATGACTCTTTTGGGCTTAGGAAGTTCTATAACCCAAAGTCACACTAAGTTTCCATCCATTGGTTTGATATGGATAATTTCAGACTCATACTATCATTATTAAATTGAGGAGCCAATTAGCCACAAAAAAATTTCATTTTGTACAGATTAATGATCTTAGGAGAAGGGACATACTGCATTTTAATTTTTTTTTAAATAGCATTTTTTCTGTTTATCTTTTTAAAAAAATCACTTGTCAATGCACTTAATTTCATTTTCTTTTTAAATCTTTATGTTACAATTTCAGATATTAGTGGTAATATTTGGGTTTATAAAATCATACTTTTCCAAGTAGTGCTTCATACTCGGTATTGAAAAGAAGGGGCAAACATTTTTTGTTACTGTTATTTACATTTGAAGAGACTGAGGTACCAATAAATTTCTTGCCCATTACAGTTGGGCAATAAGACAGTCGTAGTAACAGCCTAGATCTCTCTGACTTCTCTCTATAAATAAGCACTCAATAAATACTTCCCCATTTGTTAGACATTCCAGGACCTGGTATCACATTTTTTACTGGCTTGGAGCTGAGAAATAGGAGACTTAAATTCCTATAATTTTGTTTTTCAATCTGAGGCAATCAATGTCAAGTAAGGTTGGTGTTTTGGTGGAAGAGGAAAAACAAAAGGCATCCATAAAACTTAGACTTTAAAAACTGGAAAAATGCAAATTTACTATTATTTTCAATAGACCTCTACCCATCATAGCAAAAGTTCAATTAGCTGACATCAGTATCATTATTTTTCCATGATAGTTTTTAAGAAAATATATAAAATTTATTGCAGCTTTCTTACTGCGATATTCTGTAACTAGAATTTAATAAATATTTTTCATCTTTTATATCTAAAATTCCTTCTTGATTTGTGTTTATAAATGAAAATGTTTAAAATTACTAAATTACCACCTCGTTGCTTCCTTTCTACTCCCAGTAGCTATAAGAACATTTCCTGAGGGAGTCCTTGCTCTCCTAGATCACCTTTCAGGTATAAGCCCTTTGATGTTTATTTCACTTTTTCACCTCTAGGTGGCAACCACGCCCAGCCTTGTGACAAGCAGTGCGGCCACTACCCTGACGGTCAATCCCGTCCTCCCTCTAACCAGCGCGGCGGTAACCAACCTCTCTGTGACAGGTAAGAGGGGCACCTCTCGGGAGCCGCACGGTGCGGCGTTCCTAAGCCTACTGCAGTCAAGGAACTCGAAATTCCCCATAGAAATTGCTCCTCTCTTCTAAGGCAGGATGGGCAGAGTGCTAAGCCCTGGGGCACAAAGAAGGGTAACAACTGGCCCCTGCCCTGCAGAAATTCACTGTCTAATGGGGGGAAACCTGCAAACAACTCAGCAGAATGAAGGGGATTTGGGCAAGGTTTGTTGTAGGTGATGGGATCTTAACTAGAACTTGAAGGAAGATGGGAGATAAACATGGGGAAGGAGAAAATTCCAGGCACGGAAGACTGCCAGAAGTGTCCAGATCTGAAAATGAAGTGTTTTGTGGGAGAAACAATAAGAAAGTTAATGTCCCTGGATCACAATGTATGTGATGAAGAGTAGGGCACAGGGTGATAAGGTAAAAGGGGACTGGAAAGGTCAGAGGGCTCCAGGTTATAAAAGACTTTGAATGCCAGACAGGGGATTTTATAGTTGATCTTGAAAGTGACAGAGAACTGCTGGCGCTTATTGAATAGAGGAGTGACATGGTCAGGTCTGCCTTTTAGGGAGATTACTATGGCAGCTAAGTGGAGGTTGCACTAGAATGAGGAAAGATTTTAGGGCAAGCTGGCCACCCAGCAGTCCATTGCAGTAGTCTGAGCAAGAAAAGGTGTTGGTGTTCTTCACCAAGGTAGCATCAATGCCAGAGGAGAGAATCAGACATTTTGCAATAAATATTACAAAGGTAAAAATCCACAGACCTTGACTACAGATTGGGGGGCAAGGGAGGTGGTTATGAGAGAAAGTGAAAAGTCAAGGATGGTACCTAGGTTTTGAACCTGGGTGACCTGGAGGAGGGTCATGCTCTAGGTACTAATAGGGAAATTAGGAAAAGGGAAGAGCCTTCAGAGAGAGTTAATGGATTAAGTTTTAGACATGATGAATTTAATATATCTATGGGATGTCAGTTTGATATATCAGCTAGGTAGTTGGAGATGCAAGTCTGTAGTTTAGGAGAGAGGTTAGGACTGGATGAATAGGTCTGAAAATCAGCCTAGAGATAATAATTGAATCCATGGGAGCTGATAAGATCACAAATGAAATAGGATAGAGGGAGAAGAGAGCTCAAGACAGCCCAGCAGGAGAAAGGGTGGTCACAAGAAAAGAGAAGAATCCAGCTAGATCTGAAATAAAGTATCAACAAGAAGAGATTGTTCAATAGTTTCAGTTGCAAAGAAGTCGAGAAGATCGAGAATTGAAAAGAAAAAAGGAAAAAGTCAAATAGCAATAAATTGTGATCAGGTAAGGGAATTTCAGAGCTCATGAACGTGAAAGTGCTGGTCCTAGCAAGATCTAGAGTTTGACCATCCTTGTTTGTGGCTGAGGTGAGGAAGAGGAGAGGTCACATGAAATAAGTAAGTTGAGGAACTGTGAGGTTAATGTGTTTGAAGGAGTATCAATCTGTGTTTCAGACGAACCCTAGCATAAGAGCAGAATTGAGGGGGAAAGAAAGCCAGTGATTTAGAGATTGATACATAACAGTTGTCAGATTCTGATTGAGTGGTAGCTATGTATTGAGCAAACCTCTAAAGAAGGGAGAGGTCATGGAGTGATGGCAGTAGGCAACAAATAGTGAATTGATTCCTTGTTCTTGACCAGTGGGTCAGGAGAATGAGTAAAAATGCACCCAGTGTTGGAAAGGGAGATCAGGGAGGCTATCTTCATCAGGTAGTAGTAAGATATATAAGATAGAAGGATTTAGAAAGGAAAAGATTTAGTTACCTATGGAGCAAGTAGCTTTAGAATGAAACATTGGGAGTTTGAGTTGAAAGAAATGGGAATAAGAAATCAGGCAGTGAAGAGAGAAGTATTAAGATTGGATTGATGATAGCTGAGAATTCAGAATCATTGGAGTGGGGAGGATATGACCAGGGAGGAGTTTGTTAATTATTGAGGAATGACTTCAGGTAAGTTTTCATTTTTTGTAAAGAATTAGCCTCCAGATGAGTCCTCTCTGAACCTTAGGCAGCTCAGGTTGAGGGGACATATTCTGGGAGCTGAAGGAAGGTGGATCAGCAGGTTGAAGATTTAGAGAAATGGTCTTTCTTCTTCTTCCCTCAGGGAAGAGCAGTGAAATGGTGTTCTAAGGAAACCTGATGTGCAGTATATAGAATAAATTAGACAATGTGTTCAAACTGTGGTGAGAACTATATATTTTTTTTAATTAAAGCTTTTTATTTTTCAAAACATATGCATGGATAATTCTTCAACATTAATCCTTGCAAAACGTTGTATTCCAATTTCCTCCCATCCACTAGCCCCTCCCCTAGATGGCAAGTAGTCCAGCATTTGTTAAACATAGTAGAAGTATATGTTAAATCCAATATATGCATACATATTTATACAATTATCTTTCTGCACAAGAAAAATCAAATCAAACCAGAAAAAAAATGAGAAAAAAAATAAGATGCAAGCAAGCAACAACAAAAAGAATGAAAATACTATATTGTGAACCACACTCAGTTCCCACAGTCTTCTCTCTGAATGTAGATGACTCTCTTCATCATAAGATTGTTAGAACTGGTCTGAATAACCTCATTGTTGAAGAGAGCCACTTCCATCAGAATTGATCATTGTATAATCTTGTTGTCTTGCACAATGATCTTCTGGTTCTGCTCATTTCACTTGGCATCAGTTCATGTAAGTTTATAAGAACTTTCTTAAAAATAAGTTTTCTCCAACTCTGAGATACCACTACATACCTGTCAGATTGGTTAAGATGACAGGAAAAGATAATGGTGAATGTTGGAGGGGATGTGGGAAAACTTGGACACTGATACATTGTTGGTGGAGTTGTGAACACATCCAGCCATTCTGGAGAGCAATTTGGAACTATGCTCAAAAAGTTATCAAACGGTGCATACTCTTTGATCCAGCAGTGTTTCTACTGGGCTTATACCCCAAAGAGATACTAAAGAAGGGAAAGGGACCTGTAAGGGAAAAGGACCTGTATGTGCCAAAATGTTTGTGGCAGCCCTATTTGTAGTGGCCAGAAACTGGAAGCAGAGTGGATTCCATCAGTTGGAGAATGGCTGAATAAATTATGGTATATGAATATTATGGGATATTATTGTTCTGTAAGAAATGACCAACAGGATGATTTCAGAAAGACCTGGAGAGACTTACACGAACTGATGCTGAGTGAAATGAGCAGGACCAGGAGATCATTATATACTTCAACAATAATACTATATGATGATCAATTCTGAAGGACATGGCCCTCTTCAACAATGAGATGAACCAAATCAGTTCCAATACAGCAATAATGAATAGAACCAGCTACACCCAGCAAAAGAACTCTGGGAAATGACTATGAACCACTACATAGAATTCCCAATCCCTCTACCTTTGTCCGCCTGCATTTTTTATGTCCTTCACAGGCTAATTGTACACTATTTCAAAGTTCAATTCTTGTGCAGCAAAACAACTGGACATGTATACATATATTGTATTTAATACATACTTTAACATATTTAACATGTATTGGTCAACCTGCCATCTGGGGGAGGGGGTGGGGAGAAGAAGGGGAAAAATTGGAAAAAAGATTTTGCAATTGTCTGCTGAAAAATTACCATGCATATATCTTGTTAATAAAAAGCTATAATAAAAAAAAATAATAAGTTCTGTCAGGCTTCATTTAAATCACACATTCCTAAATGAATTTATTTTTTTTTTTAAATCTGTTAAATCTCCCTCTTCTTTGCTTCTAACCCATTCTTCATCTTTACCCTCCAGTATTTTCATCACCACCTATGTATATGTATATAGCAGTATAGAGCAAGGAACATTCCAAATCAAAATTGGATCAGAAGATCCATCAAGGTCCTAGAATGTCAGGAAAATGTTGATTGTTTCAAATCAAGGTGGCCATATGGTGTAATCATTCATTGGTTTATTGAGTGATTGTGTTCTAAGGTATAGGATATGTCTTTTATGTGTTTCACTGTCAATACAGTAAAAGCAACCTCTCATCAAGAATTGCTTGTAATTCTTCCATGACTTATACTTCTAACACTGTTTTGAATTGTTTCAAGGTGAGTTTCAGTGTAAGGCCCTGAAACATTCACCTGCTTCAAATTACATGACCTTTTAGATGTTTAACATTTTTTAATGTTCAATTTTGATCAACTTATTTCACTGACTTCAGTTTAGATTAAGTGATTTCTAGCATTGCTTCTATCTCGAAAATTCTATGCTTCTTTGATTAGTGGCCATGCCATCAGTCACTCAGTCATACAGGAACTTGCTGTGAGATAGTTTTTATGTTGCTTGATTTCTTGAGTCCAATCCAGTGATGAGGTAAGGACACTACTCCAGCAAGGAAAACACTTGACCTTCTCTGGTTTTTGTTTTATTTTTTAAAGTATCTAAAGCCTCTAATTCTTTAAACATTGGAAAATTAGTGGTTTTATACATGATCTCTGGTATGAGTAAATTCTGAAGCAGTTGTTGTTCAATCATTTCAATTATGTCTAACTTTTCATGACCACATTTGGGTTTTTCTTGACAAAGCAAAAATCTCCTCAGTCTGTATCTTAGAATCACCTCAATGGTCTTGAGTTCTGAAATTCTTCTATCTGATCCTAGGTCTTCTATGTTTGATCTCTCCCTCTTCTTTGCTTCTAACCCATTCTTCATCTTTACCCTCCAGTATTTTCATCACCACCTATACTCTGGCTTTATTTGATCTTGAGCCTACAGTTAGACAGTTCAGTTATGTATTGTCCTCCATGTTGAAGCTTTTGACCTTTTGTCCACCAATCTTTACCAGTTTCTTACGGCTATCTCCACAACCTTCTTTATTTGTAATCATCAATGACTGGACGTATGTCCCTTTTCCCATCCTTGCTGCTGGACTGATCTATATTTCTATTATCCCTTGACTAAACTTTTGATTTATTTGGCCTTCTGACTTCGAGGCTTTTCCCTTTCCAAATCTTCCTCTACCCAATTTCATGAATAATCTTCATAAGACACTAGTCTGGCGATATAATTTCCTTGCTCAGAAATTTCACAAGTGCCTCCAACTTGGTAACTTAACCAAGTCAACTTTATCCACTAAAAATTCATGTCATCTGGACAAATCTCAGCCCTCATTGCTTGCTAAACACATATTGTTTTGTCCTTTGTTGCTTGGTTTTTCATATTCCCTCTCAGGGTCTATTCCAAATTTTTTTCTCTTAAAAACAAACATTTTTTTAATGACTTCCTATGTGCAAGCTCCCTGTCCCAGTCCCTATTTCCTTCTTTCTCAGGAGATAGACTAACCATCTCCCATGAACTCTCATTTTCTCTACTTTACATCTTCATCTGTTCTCTCTTACTTTATAACAACCTAGGAGGAAAAAATGGCCCTTCTTTGTGCCAAGGTTGTCAAGTTGTACCCTTCACAAAGGTTGTTTGCCCATCTATGGTTCCCTCCCAATATCTCCATTTCTATTGGCTCCTGTTGTTTAATTATTTTTCAGGTGTGCCTGACTCTTCATGATCCCATTTCTGGTTTTATTCCCTACTTGAGTAGTTTGCCATTTCCTTCTTCAGCTCATTTTACAGATGACGAAGTTGAGGCGCACAGGGTGAAGTGACTTGCCCAGGATCACCCAGCTGATGTCTGTGGCCAGACTTGACCTTCAAGTCTTCCTTTCTCCCAAGCCCAATACTCCATCCACTCTGCCACTTAGTTGCTCCATGGTTTTTGTATTGCCGTCTGCAATTCTGCTCTGGAGTTGGCCCTTTTTTTAAAAATGGCATTAACTTATCCTAGCTTCATCTCAGATGCCCTGGATCTTTCTTCCATTTTATTGCCAGGGTCCTGGAAAAAAGAGTTACTTTTTCTGCCTCTGGTTTACCACCCACTCACTGTCCAGTCCTTATAATTTGGCTCCTTACAAAAGCATTTCTCTCTGAAGTTGCTTAACTAACAAATTAGCTAATCTCTCTCAATCCTAATCCTCTCTGGGGACCAACTTTCTTCCAGGAAATCTCTTCTTTGGATTTTCTAGATGTTTCTCTCTCTCAGTCCAGTCCCTGCTTGTCTGGCCACTTTTTCTCAGGCCTTTGCTAAACCATCACATGTGGTATGCTCCAAGGCTCTGTCTTCTTTCTTCTCTGGTTCCTCTTCATGAATTCCCACGAGTTTAGTTACCAAATCTAGGCAACTCTCTCTGTCTAGCCCTAGTGTTCCTCTTGAGTTAGTCTTGCATTATTCATTTCCTAGTAGACATTTCCACCCAGTTGTCCTCAAATCCACCATGTCTGAGACATCTTATAGCTTTTATCTCAAAACTTTTCCTTTTCCTTTTCTGTTTCAGTCACATGTTTTTGTAAGTCTGAGTTGTCCTCCACTCTTCATTTTCCCTCATTCCCCTGCATCCTATCAGTTAACAAGTCTTATTACTTCTGCCTCCACAGAATCATCTTCATCTGCCCCTTTCTCAACCCTCTCCTCACCCTTGCTGCTGTCCTGATCCACACTTCTATTATCCCTTCACTGGACTTTTGATTTATTTGGCCTTCTGACTTCGAGGCTTTTCCCTTTCCAACCCTTCCTCTACCCACCTTCCAGAATAATCTTCTTAAGATACTAGACTGACAACATAATTTCCTTGTTCAGAAATTTCACAAGTGCCTCCAAGATACGGTAGAAGCTCCACAGCCTGGGATTGACCAGTAAACATTTATTAGATGTCTGCTATGTACCGAGGAATTGTGCTCAGTCCAGGCTTGGGGGACACAAAGAAGAAAGTGAAATAGCTCCCTATAATCAGAGAGTTCATTTTATCTGAAGAAAAACAAGTGAAGATACAGCTGATTTAGAGGGAGGGCACAAATTCTCTATGGGCAGGCCAGTAAAACGATTAGATCCACAAGGGCTGGGCTGGTGCCTCCTTATGTTGGCTACAAGGGTGAACAAGTGAGCTGTTATTTCTGATGCTGGCCATTGATGCCTTTGGTGGCAGAGGTCTAGGGAGTTGAGTGGAATTGGACCCTCCTCATTCCTCTCCCCTTTCCTGTTTCCCTTTTTCCCTCTCCTCTTTCCTGTTTCCCTTTTTCCCTCTCCCCTTTCCTGTTTTCCTTTTCCCTCTCCCTTTTCCCTCCTGTTTCTCCTCCCACAGTACCACCTGGATCTGTTGCAAGCAGTAGAGTTGGAGTACAGTTGGGGCTGTCTTTAAGCTCTTCCTGATCTCAGGCTGTTTAATCTTGAACCCAGCTGTGGGCCCTTTTGGCAAAAGCAATATAGCAAATTTTCTAGACTTTGGTGAGGAGCTCTGGTGACTACAGGGAACCTCCTTGCTGGATGCTTTTTAGCTTTTTTTTTTGGCCAGCAATTTGTATTTGTTTTTACTTTGTGAATTGGTTTTTAACTTGAACACAACTTCTACCTGAGGGTATTAGAATAGGATTTAAGTAAAATGCCTGTTTGTTGAAACCCTTGGGCTGTAAATATTATGTTACACCTGGTGCATAATAACAATCCTGATCACCAAATATGTATATCTGCAAAATAGCTAGGGATAAGAAAGGGAGTCACAAAAGGTGTCAGCAGATGATAGTACATCAGCTGAGCCTCTAATAGGTGGAGAGGAGTAAGGTTTACAGATGTGGGGGGGTGGGAGCTGGGGAGGCACCAATGCCAAGGCTTGGCAACATATATCCTCAATGAAGTATAAGTGGGGAATAAGCAGGCTTTTAAAACAATACTCTCCAATGGACCTCCTCTTCATCATTTCATAATTAGATGGCACAGCTAAAGCACATAATTGTTGATTAAATAATATTCGATTCTATATACTTTGAAGGTTCTTTTCTAACCTCCTACCCAGTCAATATGTAAAAATGTAGGTGGCACAATGGGTAGAGTATCAACCCTGAAGTCAGGAGGACCTGAGTTCAAATCTGGCCTCAGACACTTAACACTTCCTAGTTGTGTGATCCTGGGCAAGTCACTTAATCCCAACTGCCTCAGGGGGAAAAAAGAAGAGAATTGGTAGCATGGAGAAAAGAAGACTAGAGGGGATGGATTATTGTCTTGAAGCATTTGAAAGTCTCTCGTGGAAGTGAAAATTGACCTGTTCTCTTTGTTCCTAGAACATAGAACTAGTGGCAACAATTGAGTATTAGAAAAAAGAAAATTTAGACGAGATATTGAGAAGATGGAACAGTAATGACAGCATGAGAAAAGTATTACAGACAATGGTCTCTAATTTATCAGAAGCAAGATTTTTAAGACTATTTACCCATGTAGTGAAGGATTGCTACTTCTTCCATAAAATTGATTTTAATATCTTTGTAGTACTTGTTCTTGTTCTCCCTCCCAACCCCCCAAATTATTTTATACTCTACATTTAGTTAGTTAGGTCTATGTTGTTTCTACCCAATAAAATAAAAATTTATGAGAGACAGAAAATGTTTCATTCTTTGTCTTTATATTCCCAGCTCCTGGAACAATACTTGGCACATAAAGGAGCTTATTTGTTAAGAAAAGGAGGAAAGCACAGAGGTTTGAACCTTTGATTATTTTCCTTATCAGACCATATTACACATGTGACCTTGTGCAAATCACCTAATGTGAACTTTAGTTTTTTCAAATACAAAGGGATGAAGTTGAACCAAAGGTCTTGAAGATGCCTTCTGACTTTGTTACCTGTTCTATCAGAAGTATATTTTTAATATCTTGTTGTGTTCATTTAGCACTATACTGGCACATAGTAGGCTCTTAGTATATTCTTGGGATACTTTTTCAAAGATATAATACTTTTAAAAATAATCTTTTCTATGCTGAAATGTTTGTGTTGGCAGGCCAGATTTTTGGTAATTTAGGCATGATATCCTGGATGGTCAGTTTCTGCATCCTGAAAAAATAATACTATTTGGTTACCCCTTAACAGGATAACTTGATATTGCAGGAGTGTTTAATTATGAATGTGGAAATATGTGTAGAAGAATTGCACATACTTAGCCCATATTGGATTGCTTGATGTCTATGAGAAGGAGTGGAGGGAAAGGAGGGAGAAAAATGTGGAATACAAGGTTTTGGAAAGGTGAATGTTGAGAACTGTCTTTGCATGTTTTTAGATAAATAATCTATTTTTTTTAAATGTCTAAATCTTACAAAACTAAATTTATTTTAGAAGGTTTTTATTGATATTTTTTACATAGTCTGAATTTTCCCTATGAGTTGCCATCCAATATGACAAACAATATTTTTAAAAGAAAAGAAAAATTTAGCAAATCCAATTAATACTTTGAAAAATTATCCTGAGTGGGGGAAAATGTTATATGCAATATTTTCCATTTTCGCATCCCCTCCTTTCAGCAAAGCATTGAATGAGGCATCTTCTCTCATCTCTTTTTGGGACAAGCTTGTTTTTCATTTTGCAACTTTCATTCGTTTTGTTGGTTCTTTTACATTTACATTTACATCATTATAGTCATGGGGTATCTTGTTTTTCTTCTGCTTCTCATTTCACTTGGTATCAATTCATGTAAGTCTCACAGAATTAATTTAATTAAAGGAAGATCCACTTGGCCTTAATAGCTTTCATGCAGTTGTTCTAGATGACCCTGGTTAGTATTTGTAGCACAAAGATCTCCTCTCTTTTCCTCTTTTTAGACTTTGTGGCTAGTCTCCTAATTTCACTGAAGTTATAAATCAGTAGGAGGGATTTGCTTCCTCTTCCATCTCAAGATATTGTTTGCTTTGTCCTTAAATAGATGGGGAGAGAGCATCACATAGATGCTTGTTAGGAGCTTACTGGCATTTTTACCAACTTGAAGCGTTTTGATGGGTTGCTCTTCAACCTCAAAAAAAATCTCGTCATCTATCATTTCTATTTAGATATTGGTCGTTCTTACATCCCACAGTGTTCCTGAGATCCTGGTTTTATAAAAGCTCACCTGTTATGTGAAGTCAGAGTCTCAGATTTGGGAGGTTTTGTTATCTCAGCCCTAAAGTGCTTGGTTCTGTAAAGCCCATTCTTGAGAGCTACAACATGCTTCCTGAATGAAAAAAATATATGTTTAAATGGCCAGTTGGGATTGTTCTTAGGCCAGTAGCTGTGGATATTCATGTTTCCATTTATTCCTTACTCTACCAAAAAAAGTATCTTTGGGTTAATTTTTGTTCTCTATTCATACCTCTAAAGAAATTTCAGGTGTCCTAATGAAGCATTTCAGAAGGGCTGAGTTAAGAAGGAGTCTTTTGTAGGCTGGGGGGGAAAGGGGAGTTACTATGAGCCTCTTTTGTCAGGGCAGTTGCTACTCAACCTGATATGATCTCCCATGAAACTCTGTCTTTTGTCCCTAAGAAAGAAGCTGATAGTGAGTTCTTCCTATTCTGTATTTGCTCGTTTTCTTTTATGTATGTGACTTTTCATATTAAAGATTCCGATCTATATTTCTAATGTTTTTATTTAAGATTCTTTTACTAAGATTCTTTTTTGTGGTTGCAATTAAATTAAGTTAGGAGTGAACATAAAAAATTAGCTATAGAGAGGCCAAATAAAACATGAATGTTGGTGGCCTGATTGTGCAGATGATTCTACTGTCTTTGAGAAAAACAATTCTCTAAGATCCTACATTTAGGCATGTGCCTCCATGGAGTTCAAAGCTTCAAAGGTCCCATATAACCAAAATCTTTGCTGCAACACTTTCTTGTATCAAAGAATTAAAAATAAAGTATATTCCCATTGATCTGGGAAATTGCTAAATTGTGGTGCATGAAAAAAATTGAATTTTAATATGCCATAAAATATGGCAAATATTAAAGAATTCAGAAAAAACCAAAGACATGTGAACCTGATACAAAATGAAGCAGAACCAGGAAAACAATAGATAGTAACTGCAAAAATATAAATGAAAAGAATAATAAAATGAAACTGAAAGCTGTATAATTAAGCCAAGATGCTTAGCCCTGGAGAAGAGTTGAGAATCTATGCCTTCCTTCCTCATTTCAGAGGTGGGGGAAATTAGCATCAACTGTTCTGGATATGTTGGGTTGTTTTGGGCTTTCTTTGTTTTTGTCCCTTTTCTTTTTTATTCTTTGTTACAAGAAAAAGTTTACTAAATGAGGAGATAGGGAGGGGTAGGTGATGTAAAAACAAAAGGCATAATTAGGAATGTATTCATTTTCCCCAGAAAAGCATTTTTTACTTAAGCAGAATTTCCAGGCAAAAGTTTCTATGTTCTAATCCAGCTCCTTCTTTCAGGCACTACAGAAACCACCTCCAACAACACCGCAACAGTGATTTCGACAGCACCTCCAGCTTCCTCAGCAGTGACACCCCCCTCTCTGAGCCCCTCCCCTTCTGCCTCCGCCTCTGAGGCATCCAGTGCCAGTGAGACCAGCACAACACAGACCACCTCCGCCCCTTTGTCCTCCCCTCTTGGGACCAGCCAGGTGATGGTGACAGCATCCGGGCTGCAGACCGCAGCTGCTGCCCTCCAAGGAGCTGCTCAGCTGCCTGCAAATGCCAGTCTTGCTGCAATGGCTGCTGCAGCAGGTTTAAGTCCAGGGCTGATGGCACCCTCACAGTTTGCAGCTGGGTAAGGAGCTGCCTTTCTCTGCTATCTCATGAAATATGTGAATGAAGAAGGAGGACTTCACATCACCGCCCCCTGTCCCTAATCAAAATGTTCCTGTTTTAAGGCTTTATAATTAACTGTCTTATAATCACTCTTCCAAGAAATTCACAATGCCTTAGTTAGATTTAAATAAATTTCACAACACTGCAAAGAAAGTGACTAATATCTTGATATTGCAGGTGTGTACTTTGAAGTACAAAGTCAGGAAGGTTGTACATACCTCCACTTACCAGACCAGGAACTGGTATCCTGATCTGATAAGAGTTCTTTGGTTTTTTGAAATTGGGATTCTCGCAAAATATCCAAGCTATATAGTCAGTCACAGTATATGCCCTAAAGAAAAAGGATCCATGTGATAGAGTCAGGAAATAAATGTAAACCATACTGATACTCACATGGTCTACTGCTTTTCCTATTTAACTATATCAGCTACTTGTTTCTAAGTCCAAAATACAATGGCATTATATTTCTTACGTTGTTTTTTCATGATCTGTTCTGTTATTTCAGATTATAAGGAGAAAGATTTATGCTGTTCCCAATTTTATATGATCATGTAGGAAACTTGAGAAGTTTCTTGAAAATTTAAATCTTTGTGCTGAAGCTCTTTTTCTTTTCAAAAAGAAAGGGGAAAGCATCTAAATGCACTAAAAAAATGTTTTTAAGGTCTGTTTAAATCAGTAATGATCTTCAACAAAGAGTTTTGCTTTAGTAAATATAAAGGAAAAGTACTTTTGAAGCATTAATTAAATTGCAATACAAAGATAATCAGATCTAGGAAAAACTATGGGAATTCTCTTAAATTTTATATAGAGTTACCCCAATTGTATTATTCTCTCTTTTCTCCATGTGACATTCTCAGACTGATGATAGTTTTTACTGGAAAGTAATTACTTCTCCCTGTCTTTGTTCCCTCCTTTGGAACTGCAGAGGTGCCTTACTCAGTCTCAACCCAGGGACATTGGGCAGTGCTCTCAGCCCGGCTCTGATGAGCAATAGTACACTCGCAACCATTCAAGGTCAGTTGCATTTTTTCCATTGTTGGCCATTCCATTTTAGGAATGGGCTGGGAGGGTGAGATAGAAGATTGATAATTATCTATATTCTTGAGGACAGAGAAAATATGCCAGCACTACTAGAAGTTTTTGCAAGATGTAGGTAGCTGTGATTGGGGATTTAGAACAGAAAATAATACGACTTGACTGGTTTAGGGTGGGAAAGATGCTGGTGGCATAGGTAAGAGAGTTGAGAAATCGCCCTTTTGTACTGCTTATACTTATGACTTGCTTGTTATCCCATATGAATAGTATATAAATATAATTACATAAATATGCTTACATTTTCAGTCTTGCAGATTCAAGGGATTCTGTAGTTGAGATATTTTCAGTTTTGCCTCTCACATTTCTCCTTAATTTTTCCTTAATCTAGGTTTTTGTTTTCTAATAAAAGAGCTATCTCAGATAAAATATTGAATAAGGTGGGGGATTTTGTTTGATTTCTGCAGGATAACAGACCCTGTTTCCTTGCATAGCTTTCACCTTTACAAGTGAGAAGTTGCGGAAGGCCTGGCAGTATAACAACTCATCTGAAAAAGATCTGCAGGCTTTAGTGGCACTCAAGTGAACCATCTGGCAGCCAGAACAGTGAATTTCGTTCAAGCCTATCTAAAAAAGAGGCAGAGAAGTCGTGTTCACATTGTATTTGGCCTGTTCAGATAGAATTAGAATTCTGATTCCTTCCAAATAGAATTGGGTGTTTAGTTCTGGGTCCTTTGTTATAGGAGAGACTGATGAGCTAGATGGAGAGTTTCCATAGCAGGATATCCAGAGAATGAGAAAATGTAAGATCATGCTTCTCTTAGAATCGGTGAGGGGTGAGGAGTTACAGGTGGGCTCCTGAGAAGGAAAGAGCAGGCGGGCTGGCAGCTGAGTATTTGCCAAGCTTTCCTTTGGAGCAGCGGGGAACAGGCAGGAGGTGGAAGGAAGGCAAATTTCAGCTCATTATAGGAGAAAAGCGACAACTGGGGCTGTCCAGAGCAAAAAGACCTGAAGTACAATGAGTCTACAATGTATAGGACTTTTTGAAAACAAAATGTTAAGATTCTGGGCTCTGCTCTTAAAAGAATTTCCCCTAAAAATGTAAAGAGCCTGAAAGAGTCCGCTGGATTCATTTTGTGAGAGCTTTGTCTCCTTAGCAGAGGTCCTCAAACTTTTTAAAAAGGGGGCCCAGTTCACTGTCCCTCAGATTGTTGGAGGACCGGACTATAGTAAAAACAAAAACTTTGTTTTGTGGGCCTTTAAATAAAGAAACTTCATAGCCCTGGGTGAGGGGGATAAATGACCTCAGCTGCTGCATCTGGCCCACAGGCCATAGTTTGAGGACCCTTGCCTTAAAGCCTCCAAATAGTTGTTAACCACTGCTACAGTTGTTTTCCCTTGCCTGATGAGTTTCCTTGAAAGTGTATTTTGCTTCAAAAAAAATTTCTGAAATTCCTTGGATGACTCATCCTTCCATCCTTATGGCTCCATGGTAAGAGCACGTTGTCCAAACTCTGCTTTTTGCCTCCTTAAGGAGCATAGTCCATCCAAAAAGAAATTATTTCTTTAGCTGGTTGGCCCCCGGAAGTACCAGTCACATAAAATTTTAACAAACACTTCCCTAGCTCCTGCCCCATGCAGTTGTGCGGGGAGCCCAAGAAGAAAGAACACAGTCCTTTTCATCAGGGAGCCTATAATCTAGAAAAAGAAAGAGATAGTGATACCACAACAGTGTGCAATGGTTTCTGAGGAACACATTCAAGTGCTACAAAGCAAAGGGCATAAATTAACTGTGAAATCTTATGCAAAGATTTAATTGTTGGATTCAAAGAAAAATACTTAAGTAACAACACTAAATCACTCAGAGAAATGAGTTTTAGTTTTTCCTTTATTGTAATATGATTTGTGATCAAATTAGAGTTCTTCATTTTATAAAACTGGCGCTAACATTGTGATTAGTGAATTGGCCTTCAAATCTGGAGGTCTGGGTCCAGATCTCGACCAGACAATTTAATCAGAGGCAGATAGCAAACTATTTTATGCCAACAAGAAAAATGCAGACTTGCATTTTTCTTACCCTTTACATACAGTAAATTGTACCAACTTTTCTGAAACAGTTAAAAAAATTTTTTCTCATATCAGATTACAGGGAAGGACAGTGAAAAAAGGAATGGCCAGGTATACTGTGCAAAATTTTGATAGTGCTTTTCAGATTGCACTAACAATACATGTACACGTATCCTGGCTCCATCAACCAGTCAGAGCCTTTTTAAATTTTGGTCAGTTCACCTAGGGTTGCTTAGGTCACTAGTATTTCTTACAGCCAGTTAAGAAATGGTCTGATGTACTCTTTTCCTTTATAGAAAAAAGACAAAAATTATGCTATGCTTGAGAATATTTCATGTTCCTTCTAAGCAAATAGATTTTTCATTTAGTTGTGACTATTAGAACTGGTGAAAGCTTTCTGTAAAGTATTTTTCATCCTATAATATATGCTAAAACTCAGGAAGACAAAATAAGTGGTAAACCCTTGAAAGCTAGCTTCCAAGATTCTAAGGCTGGTGAGAAACACAACTATTAGATTGCTTAGAGTTTTCAGATTTGTAGAAGCAGTAGCTTCATTTGGGATTTATAAATATAATTTATTTTGCATGATAAAGTAATACACTCTAGCATAAGCAATCTTTAATTCTCTAGGCACAGGACATACAAAAAGAACTTTGGTAAATTAGCTTCCTTCTGCCTCTTCACATTGACTCTCATCTCTATCCATATGTGACTTTCATTCTTCAGCTCTTGCATCTGGTGGATCTCTTCCAATAACATCACTGGACGCAACTGGGAACCTGGTATTTGCCAATGCAGGAGGAACTCCAAACATCGTGACCGCCCCGCTGTTCCTGAATCCTCAGAACCTCTCTCTGCTCACCAGCAACCCAGTCAGCCTGGTCTCGGCGGCCGCAGCCTCCGCAGGGACCTCCGCACCAGTTGCCAGCCTTCACGCCACCTCCACCTCAGCTGAGTCCATCCAAAACTCTCTCTTCACTGTGGCCTCTGCTGGTGGGGCTGCTTCCACCACCACTACCGCCTCGAAGGCGCAGTGAGCGGGGCCGAGCGGGGCGCCACCAGCCTTCGTCACTGGGCGGGGTGGTTGGCCGCTGGCTGGGTTTGAAACTAAAAATAGGATTGGCTTCTTCTCACCGTGTGGCTGGGGACAAGGGAGAGAAGGAAAACAAAAACAGGAAGGATGGAAAGATGGGACAGACTTTTGCCTAATTTTGTAATAAACACTGTCTTTTCAGGATTGCTTCATGGATTGGAGAACTTTCTAACCAAAAATGTAAAAAAAAAAAAAAAAAAAACCACAAAAAAAAATTAAGTAAAAGGACTACTTATCATTTCCAGCAGTCATGATGACAAGTTAAGGTGGGTTATAAATTCCAACATAGGAAGGGGATTTCTTGTTTGTCTAAATATCTTTTTTCTTTTTTTAAAAAAAAATCATTTTTATGGGTCTGTTGTACAGGCCATTTATGTCATAACAAGGTGTTTATAATCGTATCAATTGTGTTGGGGGTTCCTTTCTTAACTGGTACAATTTAGGCAGGCCTGTATTACTGTATCTCCTTTATTATTATTATTATTATTGTTGTTGTTGTTGTTATTTTTATATCCATATATATCCATATGTATATATATGCATATGTATAGATGCATATATGTTTCTATATACATCTATACATATGCATATATATACATATATATATATATATATATATAGTTTGGACATGTTTATCTCTTGCTCCTGGATCCTTTTTCAGTGAGCTCCCATGCTGTGGGGAGAGGAGTATTGGGGGCAAGGGAAGAGTTTATGTTCTTCACTTTGGGGAATGTTCTTGCTGGTTTCCTCATCCTTGATGACTCTTACAGCGGTGCTAGAAAATCATTTTCTTTGGTCACTTATGCAAGAGGCTTGATGCAGAAGCTGAGGGAGGGCAGTGTGTGCAAATGCCCCACATCAGGCAGTGCCTTTAGAGCACTTTTGTGTGGGAAGAAATTCTTGCTGATCTGTAGCTCTCATTTGCTCCAAAACATTGAATAAGCTACCCTCAGACCCAGAGACCAGGGTGCACCTGTGCCCTATATTTGCATGGAAGACATGGATATGTTCTAAAGAGTAATGACTACTACAGACTCTGACTTGGTGGTTTTCCTCCATTCATATTTCATGAAGATATTATTTAAGTGGAGGATTCCTACATCACGATATTCAGGTTTCTTTCACCTAACTTGGCAAAGTACAAATCAACTTATCAAAATGGTGACAACCTTTCTCCCATGTAGTTTTTTTCTTTGAAGAAATTATATTGAATGGTTGTTCACAGATTTACTTTTTTTCTCCAGAGAGGGCTGATGAGAGGGGCTTGGAGAACATTTCCTTCCCACTAGACCTCTTCATCAAATGGCTTCTTTAATATCACTTGCCACCACCCTAATGGTACTCTTGACTAAAGGAGGCTTCAGGCTCTCTGGAACTGTATAACCTATGAAGGAGAGAACCGTGTCCTTTGAACAGATGCAGGGACTTTGCACACACCTGAAGGGTCTTTGTGGTTTGCTAGTGATCCTGCTGCTCAATAAATAGGGACAGCGATGGGCTTCTCTTCTTGGGCTGCAGGCAGCAGGCAGCTTCTGAAGTTGTTTTCAGGGTCATTTCTAGTCCATGTAAATGAGCCAGTTGAAAAGGAAAAGTTCATGAAGACGGATGAGGAGGGATAAGGGGTAATTCAGAGGCTAGATCTGTTGTTTTGTATTTCTTTTCTTTAATGCGCCATTAGAGTATCTGAACCAAAAAAAAAAGTCTGAAAAAAAAGACTGGATTGCTGCAATGCAGGTCACCCCAAGCTTGCCCCAACCCATTGGAGCTAAAGGTTTCCTTCCATTTTGTGTCTGTGTGTGCTTGCTTTTGTCTTGGGTGAGCCCAAGAATGCACTTTGGGGGGGGTGGGGTGCTAGGGGTTCAGAAAATGCTTGCACGCAGTTTTCTTTCAAATGACTTTTCAGTTTTACTTAGGTCCATAAGGGATCTAGGACTCTGTGTTTATTTGTATCTCTCTTTACCTGCGATCAAAAAACAAAAAAACAAAAACAATAATGCAGACACAAGTGTGCACTGTTATTTGTGATTCATGTATATGAAATTCACATGAACACTGAAGTGTCAGAAACCTTTCTCTCCTTTACTCCAATTCCTCTTCCTCTAACTTTTTACTATTTCCCAGAGTATTTAATTACAACCCTTAATTCCCTTCTTCTTCTCTCTCTTTTTCCCTCCCCAACAAAACCCTTCAAAACTAATGAACTGCAAGCAGGGAAATTAACAATTGTCCGTCCACCTTTTTAAGTGTGGTTTTTTTTATGGTTTTTTTTTTTTAACTAAGCTTGAACCAAAGTCAATTTTTTAGCAAGCTGCTGTACTAATGGACTAGTTTGTATAAGTGCAGTTCAAACACAGTGAGGAGATAGATGCTACTGACAATTTCTTTTTCATTTGTCCTTTATTAATTTTATATAAAAGTTGCTGCTTGTTTTTAATCTTTTTTTTTTTTTGTTGGTAATTTGTATGATCCTTGGGGCAAACTCTAACTTGATTTATAAATAGTTTTTTTAGTTTGGTGTGTAAATAGAATGGCAGCATGGTTACTAATTTTCCTCCTCTTCCTCCCATTATTCTTCCAATGTGGATAAATTTGATATTCTATTAAGATTTAACAGCTATGATTTTAGTCTGTGCAGATGTTTTTAGGGCTATGAATACTGTAGTTTCCCACAGTAATAATGGGGCCTCTCTTTTGAGAGTGGCAAAAATGAGGAGGGAAGGATTCAGGGAGGATGATGCCGAATACCTCACCATATTGGTTTAGAGGTTATGGCGTTAGATTTCCATAGTTGTTACCAAAGGAGATAAGTCCCCAGGGACTCAAGTCTAGTGAATTAAGGGCATAGAAAAAGTTATGGATTTTTTGCTTTGTATTTTAGTCTCAAAAAATACCCTTCTCCCAAATAAGATTCACCAATAGACTTTTATTATTGAAGGTAATGCTAAGCTTTAAGTAACTGATATGATGGTCTTTTCTCTCCTGCACTATCAGTGCCCTCTTTATTCTTGTTTGGGATAAAGGGATTGTGCTTTTTATTTAGGGAACCACTAATAACATAGGCCTTAAGCCAGCCTAAGAAATCTCTATGGTTTTAAAGGACTATATCATTGGCTACAAAGTAACTTTTGAAAAATTTCTTCCTCATTTGTTTCAACATGAGTTATGAGGGAGAGTAGTTTGATAAATAATATATCTAGAACACTAATATAGCTTGTTGGGTGTTTATTTTTAAATTCCATTTCCTTGTGTATTCACACATACATGCACACACATACATATATTTTCTCAATTTAAAAAAAATTAGCTGAATGGTTTAGGGTTTTTTTCATACCATGCTTTTTCATCAATTCTAGAAGTGTTTATTGAACTGAATGAACCATCCCCTAACCTACATGTAATATTATTATTATTATTATTTTTGCCTTTTATGGAAGTTCTAAAAGTTCAAATGAACTATCTGGGCAGGATAGATACCTCCTGGTATATTTGTCTATTTCCACTAGGAAAATGATGAGAATTAGCTTATTAATCAACTAAGTTATTCTTTCTCCCTTCCCTTACTACTTCCAAAACTTGTATTTGAACCTTCACTATTTGTCTACCACATCTTAAGCTTGTCTCTAGTTCTTAAATGCCTATATCCATCAATAGCCTTGGTTTCTATTTTCTATCAAAAGTAAAATTTGATCATGAATTTTGTTCACTTCCAGTGTCGGTCTAAAGTTATGACAAAAGGGCCTTAGTGTACACAAATGAAGCTTAATAGGACCAATGTTAAAGGTTGGAATATATAATTGCTATTTTAACTTAAACATAAATGTTGATCTTGAAATAGGCATGAGAAACTCAAAGACAGTACTATTATGAATGGATTTTAAGAATTTGGGGTACTGACATGGGTTGAAACTTAGAATAAATAGTATTTTTTCTTAACAAGTTAAAAAAAAAAAGACTGCTAAGAGCATGACTTCAGTTGTTGAGTCACTTTTTAAATGAAAAACGATTTCCTGTCCCCTCTAATGCCCGAGGGTGATTTAATATATATCTTCTAGTGAGAAAAAAATTCTTAATTATACAAATTCCCCTTCATCTACCATTGCTACCTGTTAGAATTTTTTCCCTTAAATTTGATCATAATTGTCAGAACATTTTGTTTAATTGAGCTTCTCCCACTTTTCATACTGTAGAACTGGAATAGATTTATTTAAATCATATCCTGTTACATCCTTTGAAACTATTTTTGGCTTCTTAAATACAGAGAAAATGAAACATGACAGAAAATTGCTACTTAGATCCATTTGCTCAGAATTAGAGTTGGGTTTTTGTTGTTGTTGTTTTGTATTTAGTGTTGCTTCCTAATATCCCTGAATATAATTAGTAGGAGTGTAAAAAAAGAAAAAAGTCAGAACCCAATTCAGCATAGAAAAGATAGGCCAAGTTATCAGCATTCATGCCCAGTGGAATTCTTTAAGTCTTCTCAGCACAGAACTGGGGGGAGGAGGGAGGACTGAGTTTAATAGAAAATATGTGGACCCTATAAACAGAGTAAATTTGGGTAGAATTTTAGAGGAAATATTTATGACTGATTTCAGGAAAGCAAATCTCTCAGGGTATATTTTTGGTTTTATGGAACAGAGATGGAAATTCTCATTATATAACATATAAATCCTTTGAATTCATAAAATTATTGTTAGATAATTTCATAAAATGCTTGGTTGTTTTGCTTTAGCTAAAGGATATAACCAAATGCCCAACATTCTGATAGTGGTTGGTAAAGCATGAAGTAGCTAACTCATTTGAGTTTTTGTTTAGCCAGTTGGATGAATCTTTCCAAATATTAGGTTTGGTATGCATAGCATTGATTTTTCTGCACAATACGTTAAGTCCCTGACACAAAGCACACACAGGTTTAGTTAGATTTCTTGATAACTTCCTTGGATTCATTGAGTGAACAAGCTATATAAGTAATGAGAAGAAAATTCAGTGCCATATACATGGCTCTTGAAATTTGGGATGATATGATGAGATTTGAGTTGGATGAAAAGAAGTCAGATTGATCACAATTGACCATTGTAATTGCTTGTACTTGGGATATTAGATAAGATACATGATGTACACAGAATAATATGTGAAACATGGAAAAGAACGAATGACCTCTTGATGGAATTTTTCTGGATAAAGGAAGTATTTGGGTAGTATTTCCAGTAAAAGTTCAGCTAATTGATTCCAAACTCTTTTTGAAAGTCACATGTTTTGAACAGCCTTTGTAATATTTAGATCACCACTTAGGGTGAAGTATACTTTGATCTGTACATTTTGACCTCAAAGTTAAACCTCATTAAAATGAAGTTTTAAGTGACTCTAAATATGCCACATTAACCTTCCATTTAGCCACTAAAGGTATAATGTAATGGTAGCTAAGGAATTTCATTATGCCACTCCTATGTTTGATTTTTTTTACTGACACATTTTCTGAAATTAAATTAATTCCATATGAAGAGCATTCATTTGCAGATTTCTCCTACTTGAACATTCCTCTAATTTTTCAGGGAAATGGTTGTGAGGAAAGGGGAGAAATTATGAAAGGTGTTTTGTTTTTTTTTAAAGTAATCATTCCTTTTTGGGACTGTAACTATAAAAGATTTTTAAAATAAAGCATATCACCTTTTTTGTTGTTAAAATTTTCTCACATACATAGAAAAGCTTCCTAAATTATTGCTTTGATTTCCAGACCTATGTAATTTTTCACTTAAAGGTCATTTTAATTGGTTTTTAATATGCTGTTCATTTATTATTCAGAATAGAGGCCATTTAACTGTCCATATAAACATAAACTATTAGAGATTTGCTTCTAAACTATCAGTTTCATAGTCATGAGATTCTATTAGTTGAATATTTCTAAATGAAAATTTCATTTACCTGATAGCAGTCCTCTCTGTGGGTCAAATCCACTTACTCACCTTTACCCCTAAAAGAATATATCTAAAATCTAAAATGTAATGTGCTCAAACCTAAGTGAAGAGTGTGTGTGTATACACACACACACACACACACACACACACACACACACACACATATACACAGACTGTGGCATCTTTAAAAATTGTTACTCCCAAGCACAGAATGATTTTTAACTGACAAATATTTTGTGTAAGATCATTTAGCATAATTGTAAAAATTGGGCTTCACTAATCAATGTTAAAAATAATTTAACAGCTTACTAAAAGTAATAAGTAATTAAACAAGTATAATTATGCATACTTACTTTTGGGGGGATATCTAAGAGGCAATGAGCCTCAGTCTGTGCTCTAGGAATATGTGTAGCCAGTTACTTATGCATTTTTAAAAAATCTAGACAAAATGATTCAAGATAATAGCGGGGAATCTAGGACTAAATTTCCCAGAACCGCAGGAAATTAATTCCATTTTAGGACTCAATACATAACATTAAAATTACCATTTAATCTGCTATTTAAAACTATCCATTTGCAAAACTTAAGAAACCATTACTGTAAACTTTCTTAAACTCGTAAGCCTAGTAGGCATCATTTCCATAGGATAAAAATAATACTGACAGATTTGTGGATCAGAGTTAAGGACAATTCCTCATCCATGTTAGTCTTACAGGACTAAAAAAAATTTTTCCCCAAAAGGAAAATCATAAGTGTGTAGGGATTGTTCATATTGTTGTTGTTTGTTGTTGTTTGATTAGGAAGGGGCTGGCAGGAATTACTGTCTGGGAAGGATGAACAGAAAAGCAGGTGAGGGGAAATCATTAGGAAAACAGAGGGTGCTATCAGGCTGTTCTGGTCTCTTGTGAACCACTAAGAATTTTCCCAAACTAATCCTTACTTTAGTAAATAGTTTAGGAAGATATCTGAAGAATTATATGGTGGGCCAATCAAAGCCCCTGTGAGAGTCAGTCTCTGAAATTTATGAATTTCAAGCTTTATTTCTCTCCTCCTGTCAGTTAAAAGTAAAAGGATCAAAAACACATAGGGAATTTGTCAAAAGGCAGGGAAAATTGATGAAGAGTTTAAAAAAGCTTAAAAAAAAAATGCTAAGGCATTTTGCAAACATTTCCTTCAGGTTCAGTCCTGTAAAACCTGGAGATAGATAGAACAGAAAAGAAGGAATTGTTCTTTACCATCCTTACTCTCACTATTCAGTCCTAACAGACATCTATCCTTTATCTAGATGAAGACACACAGAATTCCTAT
Organism: Antechinus flavipes; assembly: GCF_016432865.1. Classification (NCBI taxonomy): domain Eukaryota; kingdom Metazoa; phylum Chordata; class Mammalia; order Dasyuromorphia; family Dasyuridae; genus Antechinus; species Antechinus flavipes. The sequence continues at coordinate 429,149,492 of NC_067401.1, read as the reverse complement.
TTCCAATGTAAATTTGAGTGGGCATGGAATAAATCAATGATTGACTTAGTTGCAGACTTATGTTGGTCTGACTCCTTTTGTTAGGTAGAAGAGACCTCACTGGACTACTCTTGTGATTTCATCTAGAGGAATTTGGAAAGAGGCATTGCAATTATAAAGCTACTACATAAAGAGAAGAAAGGCTCTGCCGTTTCTTTGAGGGCTGATTTAGATCCAAATTGCTTTTTAATACAGGAACTGTCGTTTGCCTCTGCCTTTTCCTATTCAGACAGCATCTCATAGCTTTAATCCCTATATTTTTGGTCATCACTTGAAGCAGTTAGTTATCTTGGATGAATCTTCTTTGTATGATGTTGGATAGCTACTTGGAAAAATCCCTGATTTAAATGGCCTTGGGTTCCCTCTTCTCTCATTCTTTTATCCCTTTTCTCTACAAATAATAGTACTATAGGGCTGTGAGGATAATGCTTATGGGTAGCAGCTAGTTTCTGGCACCTTCATTAAATACCTCAGCATAGCTTAGCATTGTTGCAGAATTGATTTTAAATTGAAAAAAATCTGAAAAAGAAGAAATCAAACTTTATAAATAAATAGTGGAGATAATTCTAGCCATAGAATTTAGTTGAACTGATGTTTATTATGATTGATAAACATGATAATGCTGTATGTATTTTGGATCCTGTTTATAGGTTACAACTTTATAGGGTTGGGAGGGTAGGGGAAAGAAAGTTGATTATGTTCGAAGGAAAGTGTTGCTCATGATTTTTTTTTTCTGTCTTGCCAAAGGAAACTCACTCCTGTGATTGGAATTAGCTTGGTTTATCTGTGGCTTTAATCTGCAGCACAGCACATAGTAGGATGCAGGTTGATAGAGTGGCTTGCATGGGTTCAGAATCCTCAGAGGTACATACTCATTCATCTCTCCTTCCCTTTTGACTTTCTCCTTTCTTCCTGCCCCTCCAAATGAATCATTATCTCTGTAAGGATCGAAAACTTAGGCAACAGAGAATGAATGTATGAGTGAAGTGCGCGCGCACGCGCGTGTGTATGTGTGTGTGTGTGTGTGTGTACGCGCGCGCACATGGGTGTGGTTAGAAAATGGAAGGAAGAATGGGTATACTGTTTAATTTGAGGAAGGAAGTGGATGAAGGGTTGTATCTTAACTTAAATGGGAATCTGAAAGTAAAACAGATTCCTTTTATTCCTTTTTGTCTTGATATTGAATGTAGTGCTTGTAGAGCAGATAGGTGGAACATTTTTTTAAAACTATATTTCCTTTTCTAATAGCATTGTTACTTCTTTCTAGACCAAAAATACCAATGAAAACCCAAACTAAGAAGTAAACGCTAACCTGCATCACACCCTGAGTACACCTGGCCCGTGTACCCAAAGGAATCTAACAACTAGCTGTGAGATATCATCTTTAAGAGACATAGCTAGTTGGGCTGTCAGAGGAGTGGTTTTTATTGTGGCATTTTCTTGGCGTGAGGTGTAGGATACTTAGAGAAGGTATGATGCTTATTTGGGAAGATTTAAGGATCATTTCCATCCTCATTAAAGTGTACCTCAGCTGGGGTCCCTGAGTTATATATGTGCCTAGAAAGGCCAGGTTCTAGAGAAAAAATCCATCTTAACATGGTTGGAAAACAAAGGCTATTTTTCAGGATGGGCAGGTCAGGAAAGAAGGAAAAGCTGGACCTTAGAATGGCTTTGTTTCTATCTCTCTTCCTTAGCCCACCACTCTCCACCTTTTTTTCCCCTTAGGGTCACCTTACAAATTTCTCTTGGCTTTAGGGAAAAGTTTATTTTGGTTCAATTCTTTGGCCCTGTGAAGACAGACTGTCACAGGGGTGGTCTTAGGATTGCTGGTAAACTTGGTCATGGGAGAGAATCTTTTTTCTGATCTTTTTCTTCTTTCCCCGTCATCTGACACCTCATGAAATAAAAGCAGGACAACGTGTTTGAGTTCAGATAATATTCTTGCTCCATTTTATTAAAAAGGTAGCATGGAATGGTGAGGACTGCTGAAAACTAAAAGATTATTTTTCCACATAGCAATTTGCTTGGGGGGAGAAAGTTGTTCTTTATGGATAACTATTGGAATTGAGTAGTTAGTGAATCTGGTGTACTGTTGTGACATAGAAGAGGAGAGAGGGTAAAGAAATGTACTTACTCAACTCCACTAAATCTTCCATCAGAAAATGACCAGGTGATGCAATTTCCCTCAAAAGCTTTACTGATTCAAAGACCTACTGTTCTGACATGATGTAAAAGTGGTATTAATGTTGTGTGACTTTGCAGAGAACTAGCTAGGGCTGTAGATAGCTAATAGGGATTTTGAAGAAATGACTTCTCAAAGAGCACTTGAAACAAAAGATATGGAAAACCAGGTGTGCTTTATGCAAACAAATCTGAGGAAGCGAATGAAACTTACCTGGTGGCAAGTGGGGTAGAGTCGAAGATTCCTCTCCTTGGATCTGCCCACTGCCTACCAGGCCCCATCTCTCTTATTAAAACAGGAAGCTGTCAAAGGTTTCAAATCTCAGAGTGAACTTAAAGATGATTAAAATCTGCTGTAAAATCCCCCCCTCCCCAATTTTTTTTTTCTGTATCTACTTGCATGTATTTTTTAAGACCATCTTAGAAACAGTTGAGGGTTTCTTCAGCTCACTTTGCCGTGGCATTTAGAATCAAGCTCTTCGGTTGAATGTTACGCCATCAGAAACCAGACTATAGAGTGAACATCCCAGCCCTTTGGTCCCTTAAGGTGTCTTTCAGGTGGGGAAGGATAGAGCCAGGGATAGGCCATGATTAACGCTGCTTTCCTCCTCTTCCTGTCCCTTTCTGAGTAAAAAATTGAAGAGACAAAGGGAAGAAGGATGGACATCAAAAATTAAGGTGCCAGTGTTCATATGAAAAGGGCCATTTGTGTGAGCAATGAGGGCCTGTCACTGGGCACCTTTTCTTGGAGGAGGAGGCAGGAGTAGAGTGGACCTTACCGACCTAGTTGGATGTAGGGTAGCCAGCGGAGCAGGTGTCAGGGCCGTGCGCCGGCTGTTAGGTGGCCAGTCCCCACCTTCACCATCAACATCAGCTCCACCTGAGTGGAAGACAGGTCAAGGGGCCCCACTGTGCCCTGCTTCTAGGAGAAGGCCCCCCAGCACTGACGGCCTGTAGCCAGTCCCCTTTCCTTCGTCTGTGGTAGTGGCCGAGGACCCGTGGGGGGGCCGTGTCTCCGCCTGGCACAGAAGCTCTCGTATACCTCATTTCTAACTCGTGACTGAGTAACTAGCTTTAAGGTTCTCTGATCCCCACAGAGGTGCCCAGGACAGCCTCCCTCACCCCGAGTTCTGCAGAGCTCCGGCCTATAGCATCATGTCACCCAAAGCCTGGGCTGGGAGTCCCAAGAGCCTGCGAATGTCACTGCTTCAAAGCTACTGCAAACTGAGGGCAAATTGCAATCCGGTACCCTTCCCTTGGTGCCCCGGGGTCTCCTCAGCCCTGGGCTGGCCTTTGACATCCACCTCCCTCCCTCCCACCCCGCTTAGAGGGCTGACGAGCCATCGGTGTCTCCGCCGCCGCCGCCCCTCCATCCCGCCGGTCCTGAGTAGAGGATCCATGCCTTTTCCCTTTGGGCTGGGGTTGCCCCCTGCCCCGGGAGGCCTCAGGGGTCCACGAAAGGACATCAAAGACTCCTCCCAGCTGACTGCTGCATACGCATTCCACTTTCTTTTCTTTGACATGACCAAAAAAAATCCAAATATTTAATTTTATTATTATTATTAATATTATTATTATTATTATTATTTGACAATCTTCTATCCAGCGGGCGGTCTAGAAGCTGCATCCTCGGTCCTTTCACCTTTTCTTTGAATGTACGTGTGTCGTGTCCCGTCCCCCACATTGGAGAGAAAAGCTTTGCCAGGTCGTGATACTGCTGCTATACGCCAGGGGAGGGTGGTTTCTTTGTTTTGTTTTGTTCTTTTAAAAATTTCCAGCCAAAACCAAAGATTTCTTAATGATTGTATAAACTCAAAACAAACAAACCAAAGAAAAGGGGAGTCTTCAGCGCTGTTCCGACCTGGGATGCGGTCTGGCACTCGCGGGAGCTGGGCAGGAAGAAGGCCGGGGGGCTCCCGGCCGCCTCAGAGAAAAAGCAGACAGCAAAAAATCCTTTCCACAGGCTAAGGTAGCTCAGCAGGTGTCCAGGGCGAAGGGGACCCAGAGCCGGCCAGCCGGCTTTCTGCTCCGGAGGGGAAGGGGCCGTTCCCGGCTTTCAAAACTAGATGAGGCCCGAGACAAGCTGCCCCCCACCAGGCGGGGTTCGGCCTCCGGGACGGGGGGGAGGGGGGAATGCTACGCAGCACGGGGAAGAGGCCGGGGTGCAGAGGAGGCTCAGCTGCCCCGCGGGGGGCCGATTCGGCGCCTCGGAGGGTCCCGTCCGGCCGTGGGGTTCGGGGGAGCGGCCGCCCTGTTTGTGAGAAATCACAGTGAAAGATGATCCAAACTCGTTTCTTTGGTTTTTTTCTCCCTCTCTCTTTTTTGCAGCCCTACTGTGCAACTATGCATTGTATTTCTCAACCTTTCGTGCTAGGTAGATGCCTGTGACTTTTTAACTTTGGGGGGTGGGGGGGTTGCAAATGAAGGAACTTTTTACATGGATCTTTTTAATCTCAGTTGGTTGGGGGTTGGGGGGGTGTTTGGTTCTAGGGTCATACAAGCTCTATCCCAAAGCAAAATCCAAATGTTAATAATATTAGCCTGATGCAGATACCAAAGATACTTTCTTTCCTGCAGAACCTTAGACTTGTGTATTAAGTACGATTACCCAGCACTTGCATTAGTCTAACCTCAGTAATTCCAAAGCTTAGATGTATATTTTGGTATATTTCTGGGATATTAAAAAAATTGTCGTTTAAAATTCTTGTTTGTTTCAGTGTAATGCTCTTAAAGTCATAGCATGGAAATAACTGAACTGTCCTATTCTTAGTAGTTTGAAATTATAGTATTTTTGTATGTTTTGGGTGTGTCTATGTATGTATTAACATAACAGTTTTCACTGCCTAGGTGTTCATAATAAAAAAAAGTAAAAACTATAAGTGTACATAATATTCAGTAATGAACTTCCACCAGACCATTGATTTGGATTACATTTTCACTGATTGCTCTTTCCCAGCTGGGATTTTTTTTTTTTTTTTTAAGAGACAGCAACCTTGCTTTTCTAAAAATGTTTCCTTTTTTTCTTCTTTTTTAAACAAAGATTGATTCAGGGGTGTTTTTCCACTGTTATAGATGGAGGGCCTCAAAGAGCCATAAGTGCTCTTGCCCCCCAGAGTTTTTTTGTTTTTATGTACTTTACTTTTAAAATGTGAGTTTGTGTTCCTCTTTGTGGAACTTGAGATGTGGTGTAAATGATTCTTCCCAAATTGTCCGATAGCTTTAACAAGGCAATGACAATTCCCGTTTTCAGTTTATTGGGAGTCCTCTTACATTTCTCCTTAGGTAAATTTGCAATCTAGGGGGCTATTGTATAGCCCCCTTTCCCAGACTGCCTCAGTCGGCCACTTTTCCCTCTGACAGAAATGCTATTAAGAGAATCAGCTAAATACTCAGAGACTTGGGTCTTGTTACCTGTACCTATATGAAACACATCGGTTTTGAAAACCCGGAACACACAAGGCCTGGTGTTTAGGAAATTAGCTGATATCTCCTGAGGCTGGGAGGTGATGGGGAATACTGGTGGTGCTTTTTCTTTAAAAGTACCCTTTGTGACCCCCCCCTCCTCTCACCCTCCTACCCCAGGGGCTGCCTACAGGGGACTGTGGGCTTGGAGAGATTGTGTAGATGACAGTGAATCAGAATGAAATGGTAGATTTTGTGTAGATGCATTTGTCTGCTGTAATTTTTTATATATATAAAACTTACTGTAATTGTACAGTTCATTTCTGTTGTAAACATCATTAAACCATTTTCCAAGTGTTTTAACATTGTATGAGTTCTTATAAGTTGTTGTTTTTGCCAGTATCTTTGAAACTTTATGGTAGCATGAGAGAGAAAGGGGAGGGGAGGAGACAGAAAGAGAGAGATGGGGGAGGGAGAGAGAAACAGAGAGAGAGACACACACAGAGAGGCAGGGACAGAGAGAAGTGGGGGGAGGGGGAGAGAGAGAGAATGAGAGAATGTTCCTTCCACAGTTTTAATCTGCGGAGTCCGAGGAGCACCAGAGATCACCACTCTCTAGCTGGGCACCAAGGCTGCCACACTCCCTAACCGTGCTCTTGATGAGATGAGCCACCAAGCTGAGTGACGGCCGCCCTTAGATCTGGGTGCTTTTTGTGATCAAACACAGGACCTCGATTGAACCTCCGAGAGAGGATCCCTCCAAGAGAGTCTTCAAAGTTCCCGTGTTTCCATCTATATTTTATTCAGAAGATTGGAGATTTGAGCTAACTCTTCTGAATTCATCACCACCTCCAGTATCATATGCTAACTGTGCAGTGTTCTCAGAGAAATTGTCAGAAATCTGAGTCTAGATTTTAATATCTTATTATTTAATGGGAGGACACAAATGATTTTGAAGGTTATTCTCTTCCCCATCTGATATATTACTTGATAAATTGAGAGGGAAAAATCCAGTCTTAACAATTAAAATTTAAATACCAAACTTGCCAAGGCCCTCCACAGATGAGTTATCTTCTTGATTGTCCCTTATCCCTTCATGTGCTGGGATGAAACTACCGAGCTGATGCCGTGTGAGTTTATATATTGGTCTATGGAGATCTCCACCAGTTATTTACTCAGATCTCTGACCTAAATTCTCTACCAAATCCCATCAGGTCCTCAATGTTTGAGGACACTCACTCCGGTATCACCCTCCAACCCCAAAGGACCCTTCTACGATGGCCCCAGGTAGCCGGCACGTCTCCATTCCCTGGCTAGAAAATTAATGCAATGACATGAGGACCCTCCGCTCCTCAGCCTATGACTCGGAGAGTGTCCCCTCTGCTCTGTTATCCTTTTTCTGTCATTTTCCATCTCTTTTCTTTTAGCCTGCCTCAAGACGCTAGCTGTGGAACCTTGAGCACCCCTCGGAATTTTTAATTTTCTCCTTTGTAAAATGGGGATGATAGCAAGCAACACTTATAAAATTTAGTATTAAGGAACAAATAAACACTATGCAAATCTTAAGGTGCTATATAAATTCAAACTACTTCTATTAACAGTACCCTCCATTTTTGTCCCAGTTTCATCTCACACTGTTTCCAACTTCAGGACATCTCAAGATGAGCTATTGTAGGCATCTCAATCCCAAAAGGTCCCAAACAAAACTCATTATCTCCCCCTCAAACCCCTCTCCTCTCCGTCTTCTCTATTACTCTCCAAGGTACCACCATTCTCCCCCCTTCCTCGGGCTGGGGACCGTTATGTTATCCTCCATTTGCTGCTCTTAGCCCACATGTTCAGCTGCCAAGTCTTAGGTTTCCAATCTTCGCAACATCTCCTGTATTAATCCGTTCTCTCAACTCATAAAGCCACTAGCCAGGTCTTCTCACTCCTCCAGCTTCTCCCCATCTCATCTTCTACTTAGCAGCCAAAGTGATTGGTCTGACCATGATCACCTCCATATTTCATGACCTCCAGTGGTTCCCCTTTACCTGCAACGTCAAACATAAAGTTCTCTTTTTGGCATCTAAAAGTCTGCATAACTTTCCAACAACGTTCCCCTTCACTGTCCTGCACATGGCGGATCCCATTTCCTGTCTCCATCCCTATGCATTGGCTACCTCTCTTCATGTTCTTCTCACCTCTATCCTTGGCTTCTTTCAAGGGTCAGGTCAGCTACTTCTGCAAGTAGTTGTTAAAATTCTGTAGAAAGCTTTTCACAGGCTTCCTTCCCTGCTCTCTGAAATTTCTCTCATCTACCTGGTCGTTTGTATGTTATGCCCATTAGATTAATATTTTATTTTCTTATTTATAAATTTTATATATATTTAAAAATCTATAGAAACAAATTCTTATTTATAAATAATTTGTTTAATATAAATTATGAGCACATTCACAACCAAACTTTAATCCTTACAAAGTACTTACTAGATGCTTTTTGATAGATTGATTTTTTTATTTATGGATAATTTTATTTATAAATAATTTGTCTGATATAAATTATGAACATATTCATAGCCAAACTTTGATCCTTAAAAAGTACTTAGTAAATGCTTTTTGATTGCTTTTTTATTTATAAATTTTTATAATTTGTTTAATACAAATTATGAGCATATTCATAGCCAAACTTTAATCCTTACAAAGTACTTACTAAAATACTTTTTGATTGATTGGTTTTGTACTTATAAATAATTTTATCTGTAAATAATTTATTTAATAAAAATTATGAGCATATTCATAGCCAAACTTTAATCCTTACTAAGTACTTACTAAATGCTTTTTGACTGATAGATTTTCCATGATTGGAACTGTCTAGAAGACCATGTCCAACCTTCCTAGTTTTCATCAATGCTAGTTGTTCCTTTCATCCCCTGGTCAGGAGGGATGCATCTAAATACTCTGATGCCATTGTTATTTTCCTTTGTCAACATCACTCACCTCTCCTCTTCCATCACTTGCCATCTGCTTCCTATTGGACACCTCAGGTATTCCACCTGTAATGACCCAGTTCAATTTGAGATTTCTTTTCCTTTTCATCACCAAACTCAACCCCTCCTCCCTTACCTGTGCTCACAGATGTGTGCTCAGGACGCATAAAAACCACTCTTCGCCCATCTTGGCCCCCCAGTTAATCAACCTCCCAAATTTCCATAATCTACATCTGGACCAAATTTTGGAGCTGGTCTGAATCATCTATTGTTGACGAGAACCACGTCCATCAGAACTGATCATTGTATAACCAGCTGTTGCCGTGTGATACGAGGTAATTTAAGAGCACAAGTGTTAACGTGTCCTATGACACAGGGATGGTCATACCCTAGAATTCACCATCACCACAACTCCCCCCTCAATGATTCTAAACTCTTCAAACATTTCTTTTCTTCCTTATGATCTCTTCTCCTTTCTCTCCCTCTTTTCCTCACTCCTTTTTTGTTCTCCCTGCAATTTCTGCCCCACAATTCCTTCCCGTCCTCCCATTCATCATCCACGGCCTGGCTTTGCTTCTGCTCCTTTCACAATCTTTTGCTTTGTCTTTAATCAGTTCACATTTTGCCTGTATACATCAAACACACCTGGCGGTCTATTCCCTTGTTCCCTTGCCGGCCAATTGGAGCCATGGGGGTGATGCTGTGGTACAGAGAGTGCTGGGTCAGGAGCTTCTCACCCAACTCACTTAACTCCCAGCCCCTGTTTGCCTCGTTTCCCCAACTGTAAGATGGACATGAGACAGGGCCTGTTATTTGTAAGTCTCAAATGAGATGGTTTGCTTTAACAATATACACACTTAGCACGGGCCTCGCACATAATAGGGGCTTTATAAATGCTCTCTCTCCCTTTTCCCTTCCTCCCATCTTGCAGTCCTGGAGTCCAGTTTTTGTTCCCCATCCCTTCCTAAGGAAAGAAACATCTCTGAGAAAGAGGGGACCCTTCTAGTCAAGGGCTGCCCTCCCACTTACGTCCTTTGGATCGCATCTATCTCCCCTTCTCTGCTTGGAAGCTGGAGCTTGTGATCATTCTTTCTCACATCACCGTTCTCTGCCTCTGCTACCCCAGCTGCCAGTAGGTGCCAGGAGGTACCTGGTTAGTCTCTATTGCATATTCTCTGTTAACTTCTATTAATTTTTTCTTTTTTATTTTCAAAACATATGCAAGGATAATTTTTTCAACATTGACCCTTGAAAAACCTTGTGTTCCAATTTCCTCCCCACTCCCATTCCCTAGATGGCATGTAATCCAATTACATTAAGCATGGTAAAAATACACTGTTAACATCTATGAATAATCACTTATCAAACATGATATCTTGCTCTCCTGTCTCTGATCTCAAGGAGTTTATATTCTACTGGGGGAATACACAGGTACACAAGTGAATACATAAAGAAATTTTTTTAATTAAAGCTTTTTATTTTCAAAATATGTACATAGATAATTTTCAACATTCACCCTTGCAAAACCTTATGTTCTAATTTCTTCATGCCCTTGTCCCCCCCCATTAGACAGTAAGTGATCCAATATATGTTAAACATGTGCAATTTTTCTATAAATATTTCCACAATTATGTTGAACAAGAAAAATCAGATCAAAAAAAAAATGAGAAAGAAAACAAAAAGCAAGCAAACAACAAAAAAAAAAGTGAATATACTATATTGTGGTCCACATTCAGTTCCCATAGTTCTCTCCCTGGGGGCAGATGGCTCTCATCACAAGACCATTGAACTGGTCTGAATCACCTCACTGTTGAGGAGAATCAGAATTGATCGTTGTATAATCTTGCTGTTGCCGTGTGATACAAAGTAGTTTAAGAGTACAAGTAAGGGTGGGCTGGGGGTCGTCTTAAGGAAGGATTCTGAGGTAAAAGTGAAGAAGGGCACCTTCTGGCCGGGGGGATCTCTTAGACAGAGATGAGGGGAGAGAAGGAAAGTCATGGCGGAGGAACCAAGCTATCAGCCCATGCTGACTGGAACAGCCCGGAGAGCTTGCCCTTGTGGATGGAGAAAGATGGTTACAATCCAGCAACAATAACAGCAATGATCAGACGGGTAAAAAGAGAACTAAGAATTAAACCTCTAAAAACAGGAATAATCAGAACACCTTCTCCCGGAGGTGGTGGTGAGGAATGAGCCAGAAAACACGCATTTTCCCTTTCTTCATGAACTTTATTCCTCCGAAATTGAACTACTGGCTATTTTTCAAACTGGCCACACTATCTCCTGGTTCACATGATATTCAAAAAGTTCAAGAGTCATAGTTTCTGTGTAATCATTTTATGAATAATTGATTGATTTATGGATAATATAATTTATTAATAATTCTGGACAGCTAGACGGTGCTAGATAGAGCACCGGGCCTGAAATCAGGAGGAATTGAGTTCAAATCCACCTTCCGACATTTGACACGTCCTGTGTGTGTGACCTGGGGCAATTTAACCCCAATTGTCTCAGCAGAAAAAAAGAAAAAAAATCAAGAGTCATAGTTTCTGGGTAATTAATCATTTTATTAATAATGCTAGCATAAGGGGCAGATAGATGGCACAGTGGATAGAGCAATCCAGTCACAGACGCGCTGACTAGCTCTATGAGCCTGCAAAGTCACTTAATTGTAAAAAAACCTAAACAATGCTAGCAGATTACCAATAAAATGAGTCAGTGACATCCTCAAAGGTCGAAGGCAAATTTCCTGGTGGCGGGTTCCAGTTTATATGCCCTTGGAAGAGTGGGTGTTCCTGAAGGTGGTAATCAACTGGTTAACAGGGAGAGAGAATTAATATTATACTGAGAGGTGGACCGAGCCTAACGAAGGGCTAGGAGACCTAACTTCTTGTTGTTGTTATTTTTCATTTATTCGTTTATATTTACTTGTTTGCTTTTTTTGCTGAGGTAATTGGGGTTAAGTAACTTGCCCAGGGTCACACATCCAGGAAGTATTAAGTGTGAGGTCAGATTTGAACTCAGGTCCTCCTGACATCAGGGCTGGTGCTCCATCCACTGCACCACCCAGCTGCCCTTAAGAGACCTAACTTTGAGCCATCATTTACTTCCAAATCTTCCCCACAGTCTGTCCTCCATCTAAGGCACTGTGGACCAGGAGTTTCCCTTTAGATTAAATTCTTTGTTGGGCTGGGGAAGGGGGTAGCAAAACTTAGATTGAAGAGAATATTAATCCTATCTGCTATCATCAGTCCTTACCTTGAGAGGCTGAGCATTAGAAAAAGGGGGTGAACTTTGGATCCCCCAAATCATTGATTATTAAGAATTATTTCTCTTACGTTCACAGAAGTTATTGACCTTGTCTAAAATGCACTCTCAGAATGTTTGTCTTCCTCTAAGATTTATTCCAGATGTCACCTCCTCCATGAAGCCTTCCCTAATAAGCATTGTACCAAGCACTGAGAACACAAATTAAATTCGATGGGCAAGAGAGTGGAGAGAGAAGCCCGTCCAGGAATCCCAAGATGGCCGGGCTGGGAGAGTTCCTTAAAATGAGAAGAACTGGCCAGTCCGCAGAGGAAGGATCCCTGGGGACAGAGAATACTTTGTATGTGAGAAATCTCAGGTTGTTAAGAGAATATATGTTGGGGTAATATTATTGTTGTTGTTGTTGTTAACTAAATCTTAACATTAACTGTTATTAAATGTTAACTTATTATTATTGTTGCTGTTAATACACTTGTGCAATGGACTCAAGATGGATGCCTGAGGGAAAGCCAGCAGGAAGGGAAGATGTCATAGTATTTTTTCACTGAGTAGGAACTGATAGGAATAAATTCATATCGACCACACTCCTGGACAAATAAACCCAACCCTGCAGAAGGAGAAGGGCTGGGGGGCAAAGGTTCCTCCCCAGAAGTTGTGGCAGTTAACGGCCCTACCTCCAGTCCCCTAGTAGTTTAAAAAAAAAAAAAGTTTATATTATTATTGGGTTTAAAGGAAATATAGTATTTGAAGCGACTTATCTTTTGAACCTTCTGGATTTGAATTTCATGATCCTTGATGTCTTTTCCCCGTCCGTGGTCATTTATGACCCTCTTGACTTTTCGAAGAGCCTGAGACCCGGCTCTCCCTCTGACACGTGAGCAAAGGCTACGTTATGCTCCCATCTGAGCAAGAGAAGATGTTGGGATCTTTCCAGGCAATCCTAGGATGCCCAGATGGAAATCCTGCAATCGCCCAGCTGTCCTCCAGGACGGCCGCCCACCCCCCAAACAGCCTGCTGATCTGTCAGTGACTAAGCCATCCATCCCCTCTATGACTAATAGAATGACCTTTTAATTATTTTTAACATAAAACAGCATTTTCATTGAAACATTTATTTGGGGAGAAATATCACATGGATTCAGCCAACAAGTATAAATAAAAACCAGAAGGCCAAGAGTCAGATTTCCCATCTATGGCAGTGTCCTTTACATTGGTTCCTGTAAAGGGCTGAAGCTCTGAGCAGATGCACTTGGACAACCGAGCACTTAAGGCCAAATACTGATTGGACAATCCTCTATGAGCATACGCTTGGAAAATGGCCCTTCCCACTATTCCCACTGGCTCAATCTTTTGGTGTATACAGAGAATTGTGGGAAGGACTAGGGGGTGGAGTAAGATGAGCAGAGGGACTCTGACGGTGGAGAAAGAGAGGAGAGATGGTGGAGATCCTGCGTCCACCCCCTTCACTTCTACTCCTAAAGACCAAGGACTTTTGCTTATCCCGACTCTGGCCGACTCTAAGGTATCCAGGGAGCTAACTCGGTCCTCACGGGTTCCAATTGGTTCCTCTTCCAATTTTTCCCCCAGAATTGTACCACCACCCAATTTAATTTTCCTGAGTCCAAGAGATGTCAGCTGTACATCCCCGCCTTCCTAATAATGGTCTTAATTTTTCTCCTCCGTGCCCTGTTCCTGTTCCTGTAGGATTCTGCCTAAGCCACTATAACTTCTCCCAGCCCTCCACCTACTTTTATCCTCTTTATTTATTACTTATTTATTTGTTTATTATCCTTCTGTCCTATTTAGACCGCTCACATTGCCACAGACCACATCCACTCCCAACCTCCAGCAGGGACTTTTACAGGAAACCTGGGAAGACCCAGGACCCAGGTATGAATCTCGATTCTGCCATTTACCAGCTGGGGAATCTCAAGCAAGTCTCTTACTCTCTTGGGCTTCCATTTTTTCATTCTGTCGAGTGCAGGAGTCCAACTGGGTGACTTCTAAGGTCTATCTCTGTGACCTTAGGACAGACAAGTCACTTTAAAATTGGAAGAGAGAAGCAATACAAATTTAAATGGGAGAAGGCAACAAAGCAGAAAAGCAACATTTACAGCAAGAGTCAAGTCAAGGGGACTTTGGGTAAATTCTAATGGGGGAGACGGCGCAGTCTCTTTCAACATCAGCACCTCCGTGGGGCGGGACATCCATCCACTGCACAGGTATGAGCATCCAGTCCCAGGGAAAACTGACTGCCCTGGAGACGGAGGCTGGGCCAGGAGACCCCAAATCCTCCAGAGCCGTTCTCCTAGCCCAACACTCTGCCCAGCTGATGCTTTGGCTATTAGGTGCTTAATAATTGCTGATTGATTGATTGATCGGCTTGCCGGGAGCGAATGATACCTGAACCCTGAACGGTGCTTGTGAGAAGAGTGCTTTTCAGAAATGTATTCTATTACTATTGTTACTATGAAACCATAATCCCTGAGGCTGGAAATCCCCTGAAAGATGCAAAGGCGAGCTCGCCGCAGTAAGGAGTTGGACATGGCCAAATATTAACTTGAGATTCCACCCACAGATAAGAAGAGATCGCTTGGGTTGCTGGGAAACAAGTTGCTGGATGGGGGTCGGTCGTGACTGCCACGTCCTTGCGGAGCTGCCCGGGAGGTCCGTCGGCGGGGGTCTCCTGTTAACGAGGAGGCAGGGGCTGCATGTGGAGGGCGTCATAGGTGTCCTTGGTGGCTGAGCTGAGGCCCTGGGGAAAGCAGGGAGAAGGTGAGGAGGGCTGGAGTCCCTGGATCTCCTTCTCCCCCACCTGCAGCCTTGTCGGAGAGAGAAGCAAGACTCCAGAAACATTCATGAATCTGCTACTGCCTGCAGTGTAATACTGAGCTGGGTTTATCCAGGAAACGCTGAGCCAGGCAGGACTCATGGGCTACAGGCCCTCCTCCCCTCAGGCTTTATCGGACACAAGACTCATTGGAATAAGGGTGCAGCGGACCCGTCTAAAAGGGCAGCTGGTGGGCGCAGTGGATAGAGCACCTGGGAAGACTGAACTCAGTCCCAGACACTGGGCAAGCCATTTAATCCTGTTTATCTCAATTTTCTCCTCTTTAGGAAATGGCAAATTGCTCCAGAATCTTTGTCAAGAAAAGCCCACTGCCTCTCATCAAGAGTGGGAAGGACTGAGACCACCACAGAGCCGCCACTCAAATGGCCAGACCCCCCCCCCAGAGGGGACGAGCCCACCCGTCTCCACGCCGTACTCTGTCCGTAACACTCTTTCCATCATGACCCAGCGAGCTGGCGTCCAGACTTGGGACGAGCCCCAGAGTCCACTCTGTCTAACCCCTTCCTTTTAGAGGGGGAAAACTGGACCCTCGAGATGGGAAGTGACCGGCCAACCCAGGCAGGGGGAGGCAGATCTGCGATTCTGGCCCTGGGTCTATGACCGTTCCACCCCCGCTGGGGCTTCCCTCCACTCCGGAGGAAGATGGGCCCCAGGAGATCCCCCCGGACTGGCCGGGCTCTCTCAGGCCGGCCAACTTCTCCCGCCCAGCCCCAAGCCTGGTGACTTCTGTTTCAGAAATCTGGTGAGACAAGTCAGGGCTCTGGTACGTAGCAGCATTTATGGAACCTGAGGGGGAGGAGGGAAGCCCCAGGAGACTGGGATGCCAGCGGGCAAGGTGCATCTTGGTGGCAAAATTACTCGCAGCTATTGCACAAAGGAAGCACGAGACTCTAATAGCGCTGCCTCTGAAAACTGCCATTTTTTGGAGGGTTTTTTCCCTTCCCCTTCTCTTCTTTTTTCTTTCTCTTCCCACTCCTGTTGCCTTTGAGAGACAGGAGGGAGGACTAGAGCACACGTCTGATGCTGTCTAAAAAGAGGGAGATCCGTAGTGATGGAGGAGGAGATTAGGCCTTGAGTTCAGGTTCTGACACTCAGTAAGTGTCAGACACAAGTGTGACCTTGGATCTTCCTGAGATTCATTTTTAAACTAAGTGAATTGAAAATAACCAATTTCCAGAGGCAGCACATCATCTGCCATAAAGTAAAACTCAAATACATGCGAGTTATACCTATGAAGCTCAGATGGCTCAACCTCGGGTAGAGCAAAAGACTTAAAATCTTAGGCTCATAGAATAAAGCCAGAAGAGACTTTAACTTTCATGTGGTTGCGCCCTCCTATTTTATTACTGAGGGGAATACAATCCTATTTCATAGATGAGGAAGCTGAAGCCCCAAAAGGCTGTGACTTGACCAAGATTACTCAGGAAGACCCAGCATCTGAATCCAAAGATCTCCCCACTGCACCATGAACCCAAATCTTAGTTTGGATAAAATTGATGGAGCTTTTGTTTTGTTGTTCACTCGTTCAACTGCATCCAACCCTTCACAACCCCATGGACCATGATGTTCTCCACTATCTCCCAAAGGTGCTCAATAAAATCTCTTAATAAATTGCTAATAAATTGCATGATTGTGGTTCTTCTACATGACAATCCTTCAAATATGAAGACATTTAGACTTTTCCTCTCTAGTCCTTTAACAGTTCGCAGGTCCCCTAGTTTATAAGGACTCTCACCATCCTCATGTGCATTTTCTCAATTCCCTGTTAAAAAATGGTGCTTGTGTAGTTACACAGAGTGCTTTGTGCATAATAGGCTCTCAATAAATTGTGATGCGATCTGACCTACAGCCTCCCACAGAACCACGCGCTCTGCAGGCACAAAGGCCCAAGAGCGTCTCAGTGACGAGCTGGTACGTCCAATAAGCTCGAACCCCAGCCCACCCACCGCCACCCAAGCTAGGGACACCGTGTCTTGGCCGTTAAAGTGGCAGTGGATGAGGTCCTACCTGGTACAGGGTCTCATTTCCCTTGGCTCGTCTCCGCTGTTTCTGTGAAAGGAAACCAAGAAAGAGATCATGAACACAAACAGACTTCCATCTGAGCAAAGGACCAGGGGCCTTCATGCAGAAGAGTTCCCTCTCCCTCTCTGGGTCAGGAGGGTGCAGACCTCTACTTCTATAACGGAAAGTATAGTAACTTCCCAAGGTTTGATTGGTCAGTGCTTAGACTGGCATTCTGTCTCATGGATTTCAAAGAAATAGACTATTCTTCAGGGACTAGAAAGGTTTTTATTACATGGGGGCACTCGGCAAATGGGGCGTTCACTATGACCCTATCTATGTGACAGTCGCAAAGACAACTGACCCAGATGTTTGTCTTTTTTCCCCACTGGGGAAGTTCTAGGTACATGTGACTGGGTCTTACAAATGTAAATTCAGTGGGTTTATGACATATATATAAATCCATGTGCCACCACGTGCATTTTTATTTAGGGCGTTTGTGACAGATTTTAACTTGGGGGACTTTCTGGGAATCTCCTAGGCTTAACAGAGAAAGGGTGACGGCAGCACTCACCTCCCCTTTCACTCCAATCTCACTGTATGCGTCTGCCATCTTGTCTTTCTGCAGTGCCTAAGGGTTGGGAGGAGGAAGTAGAAGAAAGAAAAGTCTTAATGTTAAAAATGACATTCTCCTTCACAAGCCCCAAACCCAACTCAGACAGTATCTCAGAGTTTACTTTTTTCAGCTTGCTTCCTTCTCCATTCACTTTCCCTCCTCAGCCTTGTCTAGGAGGCTTTGCTGCTTGGTGAGTCCTTCTGACTCTGAGCTAAGCTCAGCAGAGCAGCCCAGGCAAGATGCAGGGAGACAAGTCTCCTGTCCTTTCCTTCATATCACACTTGTTTGTACGGAGCCAAATCTCCTCTGACCAACCATTCTCCCAGGCTATTTCTTTGGCTCAGCTATTTGGATCCTTTTCTAACAGTCCTGAACTTGCAAGAGGCTTTTCCAGTCTCAGATTCCTTTCAATCTATTCCACACATGTCTTGTGTGGATCTGGTTATTTACAACCAGGACAGGGATTCTTGGTTTTTTTTTTTTTTTTAAATTAATTTTAGTATTTCTAGTGCTCAGTTCCTGCCATATAGTAAGAGCTTAATAAATACTTATTGGGGGGCAGATAAGTGATGCAGTAAACAGAGCACCAGCCCTAAAGTCAGGAGGACCTGAGTTCAAACCTGAGCTCAGATACTTGAGAGTAGCTGTGTGACCCTGGACAACTCGCTTAACTCTGATCGAATAAACAAATAAATGCTTGTTGGTTGACTGACTATCCAAACCCCCCATCTTAGTTTCTAGCCTTTGACTTCAATATACACATATCTATCAAATACACTAACTTCCCAGGTCCTCAGTTTGCTCAGTCCCCATGATATATTCCTCTGTTCCTCCTCACAACACACAGAGCTGGTTAATTCTTGACCGCAGCATCCCCCACAAATGTTCCATTTCTACGTTCATGAATTCCAAGATTCCTTTATCTGAACATATTGGTCCATCTTTCCCTATGCTTTACGACCCCCAATCCTGTTCTTCATCCTCACTGTGATATCCATTTCTTCAGTTTTTTTCCCAAGCCATCCTTCACTTACTATATACACTTCCCTTGCTATCTTTGACTTCTTGGTGAATGTATTCAACTCTATACCATCCTCTTCTCAAATTCTTTCCCCTTCTCTTATCTTGCCTTGCCAAACCTCAATCCTAGACTACTCCTCCCAGCTGCCTTCTTTGTATGTGCTGCTGAGTAAAGCTGGAGAAAATAATGAGACATAATTCCTAACTTTGTATGTCCTTCTAGTCCCTCTCTTACGAGACAGTCCCACCTTATAAACTGACTTTTTGACATTTCAAACGGGATGTCCCATAGTTATCTTGAAGTCAACATGTCCAAAACAAAGCTCATTATCTTTCCCTACAAACCTTCCTCTCTTCCCAACTTTCCTGATACTGTTGAGATACCATTCTCCTCCCAGGAATCCAGGCTCACACCTCCCTCTCACTCACTCTCATATTCATCACAACCTCCCTCTCACTCACCTCACATATTCAATCAGTTGCCAAATGTTGACGCTCCTACTTTCACAATATCTCTTTATACATTGTCTTGCTTCTCATACAGCTACACTCTGGGTAGGTTCTTACTTTCTCTCCCCTGCACTACTGTAATAATCTTCTCATTGATGCAATCCACCCTCCTCTCAGCTGCCAAAGTGATTTTTAAAAAGTTGGTCCGCCTATGCTACCCCAACCCCACCCTCAAGAACCCCCTCAATTCCACAATATCTCCATGTGATATTTAAAGCACGTCATGGCTGCCCCCTTGCCTGTTTTCTCAGTTATTTTTACATGTTGCTCCCTTGATCAAAATATGAACTCCCTGCAGACAGGATCTGTTTGAATATGTATCCCCAACACTTAATAAATGCTCTCTGATTAATGCTTCTCAGAATTCTTAATGTTTGTAATTTTTAATGGCACACATTCATGTCACAGCGTGTCCAGCCTTTCCTCGATTAATGGACACTGACTTTCTTTCCAGCTCCTTGTTATTTATGAGCATTTCTCTAATTATTTTGGTGTACATGGCACCTTTCTCTCTAACCAAGATCTGCTTGCACTAAAGAACCTCCCTCATTTGCCTGACAGTCACCCCTACCCTTATCATTCAAGGAGCTGAGGGATGGGAGATGTTGGACAGAGAAGGGGGGTCCTTACTCCCCAGCAAATGAGTCAAGTCAAGAAAGGGAGTTAGAAGGGACCTCAGTTTATCTAGTTCAACCTCTTCTTTGGGCTTTCTGTGAACAGATTCTGAAGTAAGGGGCAGTTAAAATGACATACTGGGATCTAGAGGCAAAGTAATCTGAATTAGGATCTCAGCTCCTCTACTTATTACCTTTGTAATCTCTGGCAGCTTTATCTCCTCTGTAATCTGAAGGACTGACAATAAAATCCTCAAGATCCCTTCCAGTTCTTGTCTCAGGATGCATGTGTGATCTGGAGACGAGGCATTCTTATCCCTACCTCTCCAACCTCTTGATGGCTGGCACAATCAGAATTAAGTTTCCCATGTTCCTATTCTTCCCTCCACACTCATTAGACAATTCAGAAAATATTCTTAATTTCACTGATCCTGATTATTCTATTATCTTACCCTACAGATGAAGTCTTTTATTGAGGCCATGTCTAAAACACTAAGTTTGGACCACAAAGTATTTGGGAACTATTGCCCTGTTGCACATCTGAAACTATCCCTATTGTGTGCTGCTTTGGACCACATATAAGATTTTTCCATTGTATCTCTTCTTCTCTCCTTTGAATAGTAGTTAAATCTCGTTAGCTGCTTTCCTTGTGTGGTTCTACAGGTCTTCTTCTGACCCACTCTTCCCCATCCTGTATTACAAACATATATGACTCCAACAACGTAAATGAAAACATCACTAAAAGGAGCTGAATTCTGCGTAACTGAAAAACTAATAAAAGTCTTCTGAGAACAAATAATCAAACACACATTCCCCTAAAGGCAGAGAGGCTGGGGACTATTAGGAATAGATATTGTTTATACTGTCACTCCATTGGGCATTTTTGCTTAATTATTTTTGTTTTGTCCTAAAGAAGAGATAAATCATTAGGAGTGGAAAGATTTAAAATAATTGTGATTTTTCAAAGGCATAAATAAAATGTATTTTTAAATGTTTGTTGAATTGAATTGAATTCATCACTCCCCATACCCTGACCCAATTTTTCCTTTATAATCCCATCCTCCTGCCCCAAAAAGCACATTAGATGCCTATTCATTGGGGATGGCTGAAAAAAAATGGCATATGAATGAATGCATCTTACTTCCCTCTACTTACATTGTACACTGCTTCTTGAGGATTCTTCCTTCTCTGCCAAAAAAGAAAAAAAAAGAACAAAAAAAGTCAGAAGTAGTGAGAGGTCTTTACAGAGCGTGGATACAAGTGGTGATTGTGTCTTTGGTACATGGAATTGTTCCTGCCTCTCTGGTATGGGGGGCCCTTGGTTCTCCATAGACTTGTTATTATCTTTAAAGGGACACTGAATTGGCAGCCAGGGTTGACCTTGTGTCTCCGTACCCCGCCTCAGACACATGATTTGGACTCAAGCTGCTTCGATTCTGGTCACATCTCCATTTTTTCCCTCCTCTTTGAAGGAGACCTTGTGTTGGTGAAAGGCATTCAAAGCTAGTCCCTGCTATGACCCTGTTGATCCAAGCAGCAGTCCAAGCTCACCTTCAAATAGAGCTTTAGATAACTCCATGGATGACAGAGAGGTGATAAGTAACTAATGGGGATGTTTGGGAACGTCCCTTACCTGGGAAGTTCCCATTGCCAGTCCTTTAAACTAATGCAACTCTCCTAATTTCTGCCTTTTGCCTTTTCTGGCTTCCTTCAAGTCTCAGCTACAATCCCATGCTCTGCAGGAAACCTCTCCCAATCCTTTTTGACTCGAGTGCCTTCTTACTGTCGATCATTTCTTATTTAATAACTTGTTTATACATAACTGTTTTCAATTGATCTTCCCATTAGACAGTGAGCTCTTTGAGAATAAGGAGTGTCTTTCAAAATCTTTATATCCAAAATACTTAATACAGTACCTAGCACATGATAGACAAGTTTATCAACTAACAGCCAAGTCCCGGGAAACATGTTTTATCTAAATGTTGTATTCCCTTCAGGACTAGTACAAGACTCTCCAATTAGTTGTTACGCTTGTTGTTCAGTTATTAGTCAGGTCCAACTCTTTGTGATCCCTTTTGGGGCTGTCTTGGCAAAGATTTAGAGTGGTTTTCCATTTCCTTTTCCGGCTCATTACGGATGAGGAAACTGAGACAGAGTTAAATGACTTGCTCAGCATCACATAGTTAGGAAGTGTCTGAGGCTGGATTGAAATTCAGGTCTTTTTTAATTCCAGACTTGGTGCTCTGGCCACTGTGCTACTTAGCTGCCTTGAACAGGGTTCAAGTCTAGATATTTTTACTTGGGACACCTTGGACAAATCACAACCTCTCTGGGCTCCAGTGTAGTAAACTGAGAGAATTAAATTAGATGGGCTCTAAATTCCAGTTCTAAATCGATGATACTTGAGGTTCTTCAGTGTTATTGCTACAGAAGGAGCCCTAGAGTGGATGGAACTATGGTCTGACCCGGTGGGTCCAACTCAAGTCCAAAGTATGTTAGTGCTGCTATCCAGTGGGGCGTCCTCTGCGTCCTATGGAGGGCGAAAAAGACCCTACTCCTTTGTGCAGGTTCTCCCCGGTGGTTGTTTACACCTTCCCTGCTTGTCTCCACCCCCAGGTCCCCCCACCCAGGGGAGATTAGCATCAGAGAGAACATCTCCAGAGTGACATCCAGGAAACCAACAAGGGCTGGGTAACCAGATGTAACAAGGTGCCGCGCGGGAGTTCTTGCGTGTGAGATATGGGGGTGGGTGCAGGAAGGCTTTCTTATCAAGAAAAGTGGGATATACAGAATGGGGGGGGGATGGGGCAAGCAGGAGGGGCGGCCTGCCCTACCTGTGGCTAGAAATGCAAAAACCTAATCTAACCAAACCAAACCATTCATTTGGAATGGATGAAGAAAACTCTCAATAACAGCACTTGGAACCTACTCCTTGCCTGGAACCAGTTTCACTGAGAAGTTCAGCTCCATAATGACTGTCTGTGTGGCCTTGAAGAAGTTCTTCTCTGAATCAATCTAAATGTGCCTTTTACATAGGGAAAATCCTAATTTTCAATTTTCAATTAGCATTTTTAAGTGCCTAGTTTGTGCCAGACACTAAATGCAAAACGATGGGGATTCAAAGAAAGACAAAGGACAGAATTTAACTCCAAGAAGCTCACAATCTAAGGGGAAGGGGGGGGGAGGGGATAAGCATATAACTATGTACAAAAAGACATATACAAGTCTCAGAGGGAAGGAATTAAGATTAAGGAAGACTGGGAAAGTATGAAAAATAAATGAATCTGGAGAGTCTTAAGAAAGTATATTTAAACCCATTATTGGAGAGCACCAGAAGAGAGAGGATCTACCAGTGATTTGTGGGAAAATGAGCCAGACTGGCTCTCTCCAAGGTGGATCTCTCAAATCCAGACCATAATGTGGCTGGGGAGAGAAGGACCAAAATGGGGCCTGTCCAATATAAAGTCATGGGCCTGTGTACTAGACCAGTCTAGACAACCCCAAGGAGAAAGCTTTGATGCTCACCAAGGAACACGCCTTCTCTTTCTCCCTCCCCAGAATTACAAGGTTATCCACACTTGGGGCAGCAACGCCCGCCCTGACCACCAATGGGCTTTGGGGTGAAGCTGGGTGAAAGACTAGCTTTTGGCTTTCTTTAGAAACAAAAGTAGTAAGTTCAGACCAAAACGCTCCAGAGGGCAAGCACGCATGGTGCAACAAAAGGACTGAATTATACTTTTGAAATGTATAAAAGAGAACAGAAAGAAAGCCAGGGGGAAAAAAAGCACAGACGAGCAGGACAGCTTTGAAAGTTACATGCTAAATTTGTGATAGACTTCAAAAGGAAAAGCAACCTGTGTGGAACAGACTTTGCAATTTCACAGACAATCCTTTTCTGTTCTGCTGTGTATATGATGCTCAAAATAGGGAGCATTTATATTTAAGCCAAGCATTTTACATATATTACATCAAACTAATTGTTCATTTTACAGATTTGGAAGGCAGTCTCCCTGAGGTCTGAAGGCATTCAAGAAATGTGAATGATGAGGGAGTGTCCCTAAGTCGGGCCAGTCAGCTTTGCTCTGTTCCACAGCCAGGGACCTCCTCCTGGTCGTTCATATTATAGAAGTGTGGCCATGGTCCCAATGGAATCAGGGTCTCTAGTCACACTGAATTGTGCCTTTCTGTGGATCAGCCCATGGCCCAAAGTAGGTGCGACACAAATGGTTACTGACTGATGATGTGAATAATAATTCAGCACCACTAATGAACAAAATCAAGGTGTTCCAAGGGTGAGCCAAAAAATATCGTCTTATATGGGTGGTCAGAGGATGAGGATTCGTACCTCCTGAAGAGCTTCTTGAATCCCAAAATAATCGGTCATCTGGAGGCACCGGAGGTGAGCGAGTAACAGTCTGCCTCAGATCAGCAGAGGGTCGAAGCAAATGGATGAACCCATGTAGGGAAAAGCATCATGGGAGCGGAGGCCAGAACCCAAGAGCAAGCGGTGCAGGAACAAAGGAAGCCACAGAAAGAGAGGGATTTAGTACCTGTTTCCCTCCGATCTCCGGGTCACGGCCTCTTCTCTTATCCAAAATATCATATTCTTCTCTGCGTCCTAGGGAGAGCTCCTGAAATGGGAAAAACAACTGTCAGAAGAGCATGGCTCATGCAAGAGAGGAGAAAGTACTGGGGAAATCTGGGGCCAACCAGTCTGGGCCTGGGGTTTGGGGAAGGCAAATAAAGTAAAAACAGACAAGCAGGATGTGGGTGATGTAAATGGTACTGGAGAAGGAACAGTACCACACTGGCTTTTACGCCGGTTACCCAAGAAGGCTCTGGGTTTGCCATCTGGACTTGAGCCTCTGGCCCTTAGTAATGATGTGACCCAATCTCATGACTGCTCTGCCCCTCACTTTTAAAAAATTAAGTATTTATTATTTAAGGTATCATTAGCAGCTCCTGAAATGTCTGTTTCCAGTAACCTGGTGAGTGGTGGAAATGAAAGAGGTCTCCCTCTGGGCAGGATTGTACCTGTCTTGCCTCAATTAGAAATCCATCCTGGACTTAAGGTAAGAATCCTTGGTGTCTCCCAGGACATCTTAGGAAATTGATAAATGGCCAATTTGTATGTAATTACCACGGATTTGCATGAGTCTAACCCCAAAAAGGCATTACTGCCAGAGTGTAAAATAAAGTTCACAGGCTGTCACAGGTGCTTTGAGACCTAATCCTCTGGGGCCTCCAGGAGAGGGGACCAATGGTCCTATCAATAAAACAGGCCTCCAGCAGGCTTCCCCAGGAACTACAACAACACAAGGGAACCCACGGAGAATGGCAGGATCCAAATGGGGAACGTCTCTGAAAAACACAGCTAAGAACCCAGAGAGAACAGTGAGAGACCCTGGCGTGGTTGAGGAAGCTCTAGACTTGGAGGCAGGAGATGTGGATTTGAATTCTGCCTGTGACACTTAGTAAGTATGACTTTGGGTAAGTCCATCAACCTCTCAGAACCTCAGTTTCTCCATCTGTGAATTGCCGATGAAATATTTCCATGACTCTGCTTCACAGGGATATTGTGAGTGACACTCTGCAAACACTTAAAATACTTCAGAAATGTGAGTTACTATTTTGTTGGTGATCCACCAGTCATTGATGGCCTTGTATGGCCATGGTACCTGACACACTGCAGTCTCCAAAGAATTAAAGCGGAGGATCCCAATGGGCAGGATAGAAAGAAGCCCAAGGTGGGTGTGAGCAAGAGTGTGTGAATGTTTAACAGTTGGTTCTGCAGGAAAATAAATGTACACATGACACACTTTTACATTTAATCAGCATTATCAGTAATTTCTTCATCATTTTCTTAAGTCTGGATAATCAACAAAACTATCAACCAAGTCTCAATTTGTAGGACTAATTATTTCTGAGGGGTAAATGTTCACACTGAAAATGTAACAGCTCTTGAGACTGTTTAATCTGATTCCAGAATATTCTTGGGTACAAGCAGGCCTGTTACCAAAAAAAAAAATTTACATAGGAGAATCCATGTGAAAAATGTCATCAAAACAATATCTGACCACAGAAGAAAATGCACTGATCACAAGGCTAGAGAAAGGGATCTCCAGCAGATAACTTGTTCCACTGGCATAATCATGTTCCACTGGCACCTTAAGACATCAAGAGAACAAGGAGAGTGCAGGGTAGACCCTCTCCGTTGAAGCTGATAGAACAGAGTTGAGAGTTCTTTAAGAGAGGTAGATATGGATGACTATGATAGACATTGCTGGAGACATCCGTGAGATTCAGGAGCTAACCACCATAAAATAGTCTGTAAAGCAATGAATGTCTCCCTCTTCATCTCCATCTCTTTTTCTCTTCTCTCTTTCTCTCCATCTCTCTCTCTCCATTTGTCTTTCTCCATTTCTCTTTATATATATTTTCTCTCTCCATCTCTCTCTCTTTTTCTTTCTCCATTTCTCTCCATCTCTCTGTCTCTGCCTCTGTCTCTATCTGTCTCTGTCTCTGTTTCTTTCTCTCTCTCTCTCTCTCTCTCTCTCTCTCTCTCTCTCTCTCTCTCACACACACACACACACACACACACACACACACACACACACCATAGATATTTACATTGTAGAGTTGATTCTGGTCCTGTTGGTAGCTGGCGACTCTTGCAGTTTTGCTGAACTAAAGAAAAAGAGAAAGGAGATGGTAAGAGAGAGAAATGACATAAACAATACTGACCTCATATGCATATGGCTAGAATATATATCTAGAAGGAGGATACTAGGAATAAGGAACTAGAAGGCTGACCTTTATGTCAACTGCTTCCAAGAGAGAGACCCCATTCCATTTGGGTTCCAAATAAAGGTGCTCCTGGCACCTGATGACCTTTCTGTCACAAAGGGTAGAAATCTTTTAACTGCAGCTCCCAAACCAATTCAGTTCTATAGGCAGTGTACTTCTGCTCTGTACAAAGCATTATGCTAAATGCAAAGACCAACTTAAAAGCAGCCCTTCTGACTTCATATCCAGCATGCTTTCCAAAAGCATTTGACTGTACCAGAGGGGGGGGGGTGAAGGGGAGGGGGAATTTCCACACTGAGAGGTCTCCAACCTATTGAATCACAGATTTGGAGGGTGTGAGATCAGCATCCAGGGTACTTCAGAATCAGCTAGAGTCAGGATAAGCAAAAATTCTTAATCTTTATTCTTGGTCTTTAGGGGTAGAAGTGAAAGGAATGGAAGTAGGATCTCCACAATCGCCTTCTTCCTTGTCCACTGCCAAAGTAACTCTGGCTAGTCTTACTCCACCCCCTAGTCTCTTCTACAATTGTCTGTACACACCAATTATGGAACCAGCACAAGATAGTGGGAAGGGCCATTTTCCAAGCATATGCCCTTAGAATATTGTCCAATCGGTAATTAGCCCTAAGTGCTTGAACCGATCTCAGTGCAACGACTCAAGAGTTTCAGCCCTCTACAGGAGGGGAAAAAAAGACACCAACCTTTGCTCTCAGGAACAGGGCGGTGATGATGACTCCATAAATGAAGAGGATGCCATCTAGAAGGTAGCACAGTCTTGGGTCAGTCAGTCCAAAACTCTGGGCCTCTGTGGGAAGGAATTGTGCCATGAGAGGGAAATTCAAACTCTGTGCTCATGTGTAATATGATGAAATTTGACTCAATGACTTACCCCTCTTTTCCTTTTCTCCCTCTCTACTCAAAGGCTTATTCTGAACTGATTTCTAGGTATGATAGTTTCATGAGAAAAGAGTCCTTTAGCCTCCAGAGAGCCTCCCCACCCTCAGTCCATCCCTTATCCCAAGACAAGCCAAAGGCAGTAAGCTCCAATTTATGACAATAGTACCCATCTCTTTAAGTTAACTTCAAAATGTTTTATAAAACATTTTCTCATGATAGTCCAACATCGTACTGAAAGAAAGCAACAGGTCTAGAATTTGAATCCAGAACCATCTAACTCCAAAGTCAATATTCCACCTATCACTTCACCCTGTTTATAAACAGCCTCCATTAAGAAGTTTTTATTGAGCACCTGCTGAGTCTTAAGGAATTTGCTAACTGCAATAGTGGTATGAGTGTTAAATTATATACACTGACCAACTGAGAGTCCCTTCATGCAGAACCATTTATCAGTCATTTACTGCATGTGGGATACAAGGGGAAGAGGAAGAGGGAGAAATAGAACATATTTTTGGTTCAACATCAGAAACCTATATCATAACAGTAGAAAGGAAGTTGAAGAAGACCATTCTATGATCTGCAAATCATGGGACCTTCCCTTATGTGTTGGCTCTCCCATTAGAATGGGATTTCTTTGAGAGCAGGGACCATCTTATTTTTCTATTTGAATCTCAGAGATCATCAAAATGAAAGTATTTAATAAGTGTTTCATTCACTCATTCATAAGAATTGTCCCTTCCTTCAAGGCATGTGGTGGAAAAATAAGATATAAGTAATCTTACAATTTTGCATAAGATATGATATAAACATACATCTTTAATGAAAAAATAAAGTTCCTAGACTAACGCTAGCTAGTCCTGTGACCGTGGCCAGGTCCATCTACACCTCTGAGTCTCAGTTCCCCTATTTGTAAAATAGGGACAAAATGAAATAGTCACTTCACAAAGCTGTTGTGTGGATTATAGGATCTAGATTCAAAGTTGTAAGGAACCTTCGAAGTCATCAATTCCACACATACTACCTATTCTACAGACAAAGAAATTGAGGCTAAATCTCTTGCCCAGGGTCACAAAGCTAAGTGTCTGAGGCAAAATTTGAATCCAGGACCAAAATCCACAGTTCTGTCTATACTGCTTTGTAGCTATAAAGTATCACAGATGTGTCAGTAATTATTATCACTAATAATGATGATAATAATAAAATTCTTCTCAGCATTAAGACTTGTCTCAAAGTCACATATAAAGGTATTTCTCATAATTCCAGTCCTGATGTCTTGCTTCCCAGAACTCTTATGGCACTCCATTAGTTGAGCGGGCAATTGAGGGTTTTGTTTTCCTCTAAGAATTCTTCAGGCACACATTATCTCCTCTTACACTTCCTTACCTGGCATCCTTACACTTCCTTACACTTCCACCCCTCATCACTAGATGTTAAGCTCCAAGAAGACAAGGAACATGATTTATATTTCTTTATCTTCCAGAAGACCTAAGTCACATTTGAACTCAGCTCTCCCTATGCATTATACAGCTAATTAGAGATTACAGAACTTGAGTAGAAGGATCCTAAAGCTCTTGTCCGTTCCCAGACAATTTAAAGCACATTTATTGTCAGGCACGTTGGCGCATGCTTGAAATCCCTGCTCCTAGAAAGGCTGAAATGAGGGGATTGCTTGAGTTTGGGAGTTCTGAGAGACAATAAGCTCGAAGCCAATCTGGCATCCCCACGAAACGGGCGCTAATAAAGTAAACTTGCAGGAACCGGAGCGGCCGCCCGATCGCCTAGAGAGGGACAAACTGGTCCAGGTTCAAATGAAGCAGGTCATTGTGCCAATGAGAATGGGATCCCCCAACCGTTGTCCTTCCAGACAGAGTGAGAGGGGCATTCAGGCTCAGGAAAAGAAGCCAAACTTTTATTCAGTATCCGGGATATGCCAGGTAACGTGCAAGATATTCGGATAAAACGTTTTAAGAATAAGAATCCCTCCCCTCGAGGTTTGCCTTCCACTTGGGGGGGGGGGGATGTACATGACGGGAAAGAGAAATAGGAGCGGTCTGAACATACTGGAAAAGGGGGAGGGTATCAACAATGGGGGGGGGGGGGGTTGGAGAAACGTGACGCGAAGTGACCGCAAACAGGGCTTCCAAGAGAGAAAGACCCTAGGAAGCGGAAGCCCCGCAGAGTGGGAACAGTGCCCAAAGTCCCAGGCAGCGAGCAGCGGAGCCGGGATTTAGCGAGCGCTCTCAGACCGAGGCTGCGACGTGGCGGGGACCCCAGTCAGCGGGCTCCGTCCCGGGCCACGGATGCTGCCGCTTCTCGTTTGCTCCCCGCCCCGCCTCCAGAACCGCTGCATCTCCTGGGTCTGCCCGGCTTCCCCCAGCCCCGGCAGCTTTCCCCTCCTAAGCTGCCGCGGGTCTCCTATCTCCGGGCGGCTGTGCCCTGCTGGGAGGCTAGACGAGGTGCTGGCGCCCCCTAGTGGACGCCGCGGCGCCTGCAGGCTGCAGGTGCAATTCCGCGCCCGGCCGAGCCTCGGGGCTGCCAGGCGAGTTAGGGGGCGCTGGGGCCGCCGGACAAACCCGGGCGTCGTTCTGCCGGCGCCCTACGGCCGCTTCCCTCTGCTGGCGTGTTCCTTCCCTGGCTCTGAGCGAGACACAAGGAGGGGAGAGGGGAGAGGAGGCCGGCTCCCCTTCCCTCTGCGTCTCCTCTCTCCCTTCTCTCCCTCCTCTCTCCCCTCCTGTCTTCTCAGCTCTCCTTTCCCCCTCCTTCTCTTCCCTCCTCCTTCTCTTCCCTCCTCCTCCTCCTCCTCCTCCTCCTCTTCCTTCTTCTTCTTTTCTCTTCTCTCTTTTTTTTCTCTCTTTTCTGGGTCTCTTTCTCTGCCTCTTTCTGTCTCTCTCTGTTTCTCTCTTTCTCTCTCATCTTTCCTCTCTTTCCCCCTTCCCTCTCTATCTTTCCTTATACCTTTCCCTCTCCTGTCTTTCTCCTCCCACCTCCCCTGCAGAGCTGAGAAGCAACTGAGTCTATATTTATGAAAATATTTTCTATCTTGGAAAGCAGTATCCTTTCTCCTTTTCTCTTTCTGTTTTGTCTCTTTGTCTCTGTTTCTCTCTCCCTCCCTCCTTCCTTTTCCTCTCCTTTCTTCCTCCCTCTCTACTGCCTCATTTCTCTTCCTTCCCTTTCTTTCTCTCTTCCTTCCCTTTCTCTCTTCCTTCTCTTTTTCTTTCTTTCTTTCTCTTCCTTCCCCTCTTTCTTTCTTTCTTCCTTCCCCTCTTTCTTTCTTTCCTTCCTTCCTTCCTTCCTTCCTTCCTTCCTTCCTTCCTCCCTCCCTCTCTCCCTTTCTTTCTTTCTTTCTTTCTTTCTTTCTTTCTTTCTTTCTTTCTTTCTTTCTTTCTTTCTTTCTTTCCTTTTCCTCTCCTTCTTAAAAAGTATGGTAGTCCTCCATGCATCAGCAGGGTTAGAATCTGACAGGGAGGCAAGGAATTGCTCTTGCAGAATACAGGTCCTGTCTGGCCTAACAGAGAGCAGAGACTGAAAAACAGGATCTTTCGATTCTAGCTTCAGCTTTCCCTCTCTGGGTCTTAAATTCCCTGTTTTCTAGAGGGCAGAATCCCCTGCGAACCTAGCGCACTTTTTGCTCCTGCAGAGACAAGGGCCTGCCCACCTCCCCTTATAACTCTGTCCATTCTGGCCCTGCTGATAAATGGGAACTTCTTGCAGAGGAAGAAGGAAAGAACATGATGCTTCCAAAGCTCCCTCCAAGCTCCCTCCAAGCTCCAAAGCCTGAGATCGGATTTTTCTTATCTCACCATTGAATGCATCCCAGATGAGTGTGGTTTTAGGAGAGACTCAAAGCAAGCCAAGCTGGGGAGCTCAGTCTCCCTACACTTGGTCTAAAGTGTCCATGGTCTTAGTTCCCATCAGTCAACCATGGCAGTGTCTCCACTGCCCTAACCATTTTAAGGCTCGTGGAACATTTTCTTCACAACCACCTTGGAGAGTCAGAGAATGTCAGAACCATTATTCCCATTTTTCAGATGAGGAAAGTGAGCCCATAATAGTAAACAACTTCTCATAGCTAGGAAGTAGAATTCAGCCCTGCTGCACGTAGACAGATGCAGTTTTTCACACTTCATTACCAGCCCAAGATCATTTTCCCCTAGTATCTTAGCTATCAGCTCACTTCTCAACCCAACAGCCAACATTCATCTAAACGCTTTAAGCTTGGCAAAGCACTTTACATATATTTTCTCATTTGATTCTCGCAACAATCCTGGGTTGGCAGATGCTAGTATTCTTATTACTTCATTTTACAGATGAGGAAACTGAGGCAAACAGAAATTAAGGATCACATAATTAGCAAGTTTGCGCAGGGCTGGATTTGAACTCAGGTTTTCCTGATTTTAAGACCAATGCTCTAGACAGAGCAATAGATGAGAGTGCTAGATCTGGCATGAGGAAGAGTGGAGTTCAAATCCAACCTTGTATACTCCCTAGATGGATGAACCTGGGCAAATCTTATAGCTTTCTTCAGCCTCAGTTCCCTTATCTGTAAATGAATACAATAATATATCAGCTTTCCGAGGATCAATTGAGTAAATATTTGGGAAACGCTTTGCAAACTCAAAGTGCTATTTAAATATCTGCTATTCTCATCCTCTATACCACGCTGCTACCTGAAGACAGCTAAAATGGACATGGTTTAAGGGAGAGCAATGAAAGCCCACCTCTCAGGTTTTTCTCACAACGAAAGATACCAAAAAAAAAAAAAAAAATGAGTTTCTTTTTCTTTTTTCCTTTCCTTGTAAGCCCAGGGCAGAAGATTTGGGGGTTGTAGTTGATTCTGAAAGGTCTTCCAGAAAACTGCTCAGCTGTTCCTTCTTTGCCTGCCCCATAAAATGAGAACAGTGAAATTATGGAGCCGTAAATTCAGAACAAATAAAAATGAATATTTCTTCACATTTTGTACAGTCAGCAGGGTGGGCACTTTGGGGGACTTGGGGCCTTCTGAAGACAGAAGTAATGGGGTGGAAATTTTTTTGAGATGATATAATTTTATAGCCAATGGTAAGAGTGTCACGTATTTCGTCAAAGAGTAGAGATTAACCCTATCACTCAGGCTTTAGACAGGAACAAATAGATCTCCTCAGATCTCAGGTGGGATGGGGCCTCCATTCATGGTGTCCCAAGCCAGGAGTCGATGTACACTGTCAGGAGGGTAATCAATCAATCAATCAACAAGCACTTATCTATATAGCCTGGCCCTATTTCCTGCTCTCAAGTAACTTCCATTTGTTTGGGAGAGACAAGTGCATATATAAGAACATAAAGATTAAGTTCAGAGTACAATAAACACATAATAGAGGGAGATAAACACAAAGGCAAGGCAGCTAGGTTAGTGCAGGGGATAGAATGTTGGATCTGGAGTCAGCAGTCAAATATAGCTTCAAACATGTACTAGACATGTGAGTTTGGAAGAGTCTCAATCCTGTTTGCTCAATTTTCTCATCTGTCAAATGAGCTGGAGAAAGAAAAGGCAAGCTAGTCCAGTATCTTTGCTAAGAAAACTTCCAAATGGGATACCAACAGTCAGATGCAAGTAAAAAATGACTAAATAACAACAAATATGAGGTAATCTGGGAAAGAGGGGACTAGCTTTTGTGGAGAAAGGGGGACATCAGGAAAGACTTCCTTGGAAGCAATTGCCCTAGCCATGTCTGGGAGGATGAAAAGTTCTGTGAGACAGAGGTGAGACAAAGGAGACAAGAAAGGAGACTGGGTTGCAGGAGGAATCAGGAAGGATCCAGATTCCTAACACATTTAAACAAATGTCCAACATATGCTAGGTGCTATGGGGAGAACGAGATGTCCCGGTTCTCAAGAAAATTCCAGGAACATGTTGACGTCCTAATTCTTTCAACCTACTCCCATATGGCATGGATTCAAGGAGATACATCATCCCAGGTGCCCTTAGGAGGATTTTCTCCAGCTTATCCAGATCTCTAAAATGGGTCACCCCAACCTGAATATATTGCTCCAGATGTGGTCTGACCAGGCTAGACTACAGCAAAATCAATCAGCTGAACATAATTAACATTTTTTAAAAGCTCTTAACTATGTACCAGGCATTGTGCTAAGTAAAACTATCACCTCCTTTCTCCCAGAAGCTCTTAATGCATCCCAAGATCACACAAGCTCTTTCATTCTCTCTAAGTCAGTATGGACAGAGGACGCGAGGTATCACACCCTGAGTTTGTTGCTCTGGGCATGGCTAATCCTGAGGCTCCCATTTCACAGGGACTCTAAGCCTGGAAAAGTTGTTCTTTTCTTCCCAGCAGAGTCCCACACCTTCCTATATGGGGAGAAAAGAACATTTTCCAGCGAGTGTCAAGGAGTCTCCCTGACAGTTTACTTATGCATGGCCCATACATTCACCAAGGAATGTTTTGTTTCATTCAACAATGAATTCAACAACAAACAATTTTGTTTGTGTGTCCTGAGATAATATGATCCAGTCCAACATTTCCATAACGTGGGACATTTCAAAGTCTTTTCACATGAGTCAAGTGGAGATTACAACAACCTGGCTACCACCTGCTCCGGACACCTTTCCACCCCATCAATCTTTGCTTTATTGTTGTGATCTCAACTCACAGCCATCTCATCCTCCCCTGAGATCAAAGCACTTAGCAATTTTGTCTCATGCTCCCATTACAATGGAATTGTGTTTTCTGGTTGTTTACACAGGAAGTGACCTGGAAGCCAAAAGGAGAAAGAGCATTGGAAGTTCCTAGCTCTGCTCCTTTCTATTAACATGATCCTAAAGACTTCATTGAGCCTCTCTGAACCTCAGTTTCTTCATCTGTAAAACAAGATTGACATACACTAGATTCATATGTAAAATAGAATGAACATAAAAGATCCCATAGGATTATTGTTAGAAAAGGACTGTGTAACATGAAGTGTCTTATATAACTAGTAAAATAAATTATATCATACTATTACTTAAGCTTTTAAATAATTATTATACTTTTAATTTTTAAAAATCAAACATAAAGTATACACACCTCATATTTAAATACAGCAAATATGGGATATCATAATTCATTTATGCTACTGGCATTAAAAGCTGACCTCTTTGATTATTAAATAATAATATCCCACTTCTGAAAAATACAAGGCTCAATAGATAGAATTCTGGGTCTGGTGTCTGAAAGATCTGAGTTCAAATCTAACTTTAGGCAATACCTCTGTACAAATCTCTTATCCCGGTTTGCCTCAGTTTCCTCAGCTATAACATGATCTGGAGAAGGAAATGGCAAAAACACTTTAGTATCTTAGCCAAGAAAACTCCAGATAAGATCATGAAAACTTGGGACATGTATGAAACAACATTCTTATTATTGAATTTAGGATATCACCCTTCCACATCATCATCCAATAATCACTGATCACATATTCTGTCCAAGGAACTATAAAAACTCTCAAACCAAGACAGAAAAATAAAAATTCCTATTTACATAGCACTTTAAGAACCATGTGTGATAAGTAGTCTAAAAATTATGCTCCCCATTTTATTGCATATAAAGCTTAGAGACATTTAGGTGACTAATATTACAATGACTAACTGGATCACTATGTCACTTCTGGGTCCACTATCAAGCATACCATTCCACTTGTACTACAGTCATCTCTATGCTATACTGATGGGGAACAAACATGTCTCCCCTCCACTTTCCTGTGCCCCTTTAAATTCTGTGCCCCCATTATAATTTTTGCTCTTGCAAGCAGGAACTGTCTTACTTGGTTATAATTTTAACCTCAGAGCTTGGCACAGTGTCTGACATCATTTAGTAAATGCTGTATTATCTCTCTAATCTATGCATTTTATCTTATCTATCCATCCATCTATATTAATCTATTTATCTGTCTCTCTGTGGCTGTCAGCTATCCATCTGTCTATATTTCCCTATGTCTATCTGTCTTGATCTATCTATGTCTCTCTCTCTCTCTCTCTCTTTCCCTCCCTCCCTCCTTCTTCTCCCTTCCTTCCTCTTTCCCTGTCTCTGTCTCTTTGTGTGTCTGTTTCTCTATGTATATTTCTCTCTCTTCCTCTCTCCCTATTCCCTCCCTTCTTCCTTCTCTCTGTCTCTGTCTCTGTCTGTCTCTCTGAGATTTGATTTGAATGTAGGTCTACTGGTTCTAAATCCAGGACCCCTTCCATTACAAATAGAGAAACAGACCAGCCCAGCTGAAGAAAACCTTTGCCCTCTGCCTCATCTCTGAGTCTAGCACCCACACCATTTACAAATGCCCAGAAGTAAATCTTGGTTCCTCCTTGATGACGCAGCTTCCACACCCCTCTGACCTGGAGTCTAGGATTCCCCTGACTTTCTACCCACAACCGATGATGTTGCCGCTTGCCTAGTAAACAGGAAATCTGGTGCCCTTGGGGAGGAGGCAGCAGCTTGGGGAATTTGAAGTACAAAGGTACATGAGAAGGAGTTGGGGGATGGGGGATGGGACTTACATGGAGGTCCCTATGATAGACCCAAGCTGAGCAATCCTTCCCCTCCCTCACCCTGGCCCCTCTCAAAATGCCAATTCTGCGACACATCTGGAAATAGAGAGATTGTCCCAAAAAGTCTTGCTACAATTTTTAAAACTATAGTTTTAAAAAACTACACTTTTGTGGTTTGTTTTTTTACTGTACTAAGGCTTTTGGGACACCTCATATGGTTTGAAAAATCCTCCCTTACATTCAGCAAATACACTTCACTTCAGCAGGAAAGATTTGTGTTAGACAAAGAGAATAATTTTCTGACCTGAGATCAAATCCTCCTCAGAAACTTAGTATTTGTGTGACTCTGTGTAAGTCCCTTCGTCCCATTTTACCTCAGTTTCCTCATCTGTAAAATGAGCCAGAGAAGGAAACGGCCAACCCAAATGGAATCATGAAGTCAGACAGAGACTGAAATGACTGAACAGCAACAAAATAATACTTGCAGTCTCCACATTATAGGCTTCTAGAAAGCTCACATGAGATAATGTATATGTGCTACTTCTGCAGACTTTATGGTCCTAGATAAACATCAGTTAAGCTTTTGGGAACTGAGTATGAGGCCTTTGGTTACACAAGCAATTAGATGGATGATGATGATGGTGGTGGTGGTTGGCATTTATCTAGACCTTTGATTTTGCTGAACACTTTACAAACATGATTTTACACTATCCCCACAACTATCCTGGGAATTAGATATTACTATTCCCATTTTACAGAAGAGAAAGCAGAAACTAAGAGAATAGGAGCCATAGTTAGTAAGCGGCCTGGGTTAGATTCAAATTCAGGTTTTCCTGACTCCAAATCAGGAACTCTATTTACTACCTTCGTAGTAGGTCGCACAGGGCTATTGTAAGGATCAAATGACATAATATGAAAAGTGATCTGCAAAGGTTTAAGTGCTACATAAATGTTTGCTCTGATTCTTACACACGGCTGATGGAGTGCGCCCCGAAATGTCCTTCCACTTCAACCAGCCTTCACATCGCTGCTTGTCTTTAGTGATGCTGTGATATGCACACGTACTCACACGTGTCCCCACAGTCCCACATTAATATGGGACTTGGGCTGGGGGAGTAGGATGAGACGTGTGATTCGGACAGGCCCCAGAGACCTATAAAGGGACGCAAATGTTCAAGCTTGTGTGTCCTTCCCTGGCTGAATCCCTCCTTCCCCAGTCAGAGAAAGGGTAGAAAGGAGGAGCGGAGAGGAGTTTCTCTCTCTCTGTCTCTGTTTCTCTCTCTCTTTCTCTGGCTTTCTTTCTTTCTATCTCTCTGTTTCTGTTTCTGTCTGATAAAGAGGTCTCCTTGTGGAGGAGACGGGAGTAAGGCAGTTGGGATAAATAGATGAAATTGCCCCAGGCTCCTCCCCTAATCTTTAATCTACTCCGTGGCTAATTCTTGCGGGTCCTCACCAGGAGAGTCTCCCCTCAGGGCTGAATACTTGTGTCAGAAATGAAAAAGTGCTGATTCTGAGAAGAACTGTTTTAATAAAATTTGGAGTCTCCTCCTCCATGGGGGGAGGGGCTGAGAGAGAAAAAGAGAGGGACAGAGAGACAGAGAGAGAGATAGAGACAGAGACAAGAGACAGGGACAGAGTCAGAGAGAGAGAGACAGAAGACTCCAAAATAAACTCCAAAAGATGAGTATCTGCCTTTTTTTTTTTTTTTTTTTTTTTTTTTTTGGCCTTCTGGGACAATAGAAGACCTTTTGTTACTCCCCTCTAGGCAGAATGGGCTCATACCTACTCTCTTCAGACTTGGGTCCCCAAAGACCCAAACCCTAAATTAAAAATTCTAATTGAAAAGCCGAAGAGATTTCAAGAGGAGGTAGAGGAAATCTAGGGCCAGAAAAAGCAGGAGGGAGGGAGGGAGGAGCCTAGTGGTGAGTCCCTAGCTGCCCCCCACCCCAGCCCAGCCCGGCCCGGCCCAGCGAGCCCCTTTCTCAGTGGGTCCCCTTCCTCCCCTCCCTCCTCCCTACTTCTCTTAGTGTGGTTAGACAGAACAGTTCAACCTCCCCTCCAGGCCGAGTTTGACAGCTGGCTCTCTGAGCTGGAGGTTTCCTGTGCAGGGCTGCAACTCACAGGGGAGGGGGACTTATCACCTTCTGATCTCCGTATCTGAGGCCCTCAGCACATGCACACGCCCCCACATGCGGTCCCTTCTTGACACACCGCTCTCCACCTCCAATCCCCCCTCCCCACTTCACTCCCACCCACCTAGGCTCACTCTGAGAAGTGTCACTGAGAAGGAAGGTGGAGCCCCACTCTGAAGCCCAAGGGTCTCCCTGGGTGTCAGGCCCAGGGGCTAGGCGAGGTGTCCAACCCTCACTCCCTCTGAAGCCCCAAGGTCTCCCTGGGAGTCTGGCCCACAGGACGGAAAGGTGTCCAACCCTAAGTCCCACTCCTGAGCCTGAAGCACCTTCTGGTTAGGGTAGGGAAGCCCCACTGGAAACTCTCATAGAAAAAACACATGCATGTGGATCAGTTGACTGATTCCTGAAACCTGGTTTCTGCCTCCATGTCTCAAATACACATGAACATACATAGTTAGACTTATACATAGTTGTGTGTTGGGAGTTCAGAGACCCAGTTCAATCGCCAAGTCATTTTTGTAAGTGACTTATAAAAGGCGGCATTGTAAATAGCATATCCATGTCTGTCTCTGAAACCAGGACTCCTTCTATGGAGGGGAGAAAGGGAAGGAGACCCCTGGGACTAATGTAGGAGCCTGAATGAGCTCCCCACTATCTGTGAGCTCTTACAAACTTCCATCAGAGAGGGGACAGGAAGGGGGAAGGGGGGGGGGGGTCTGTCTATGTCTGTCTCTCTGTCTCCTTACATGGGACTCCAAATGTCATCATAACAGCAGTTCTCAGAATCAACAGACTTTATGAGACTTTAAAAAAATGCATAGTTTAATAAACTAGACATTTTTGTAATATTAGAAAAGTAAGTCTCAAAAATAAGACATGACAAATCGGCAATGTCAAAACCTACATTAAATAACATGAAAAAAATCCAAGTTTGGAGGAATGTTCCGAAAAACATTTTGTGCCCTTCTAAAATAAAATTTCAAAAATACCAATTAAAAATCAAACACAAAAACTTTACTCAGCACCTTCTTTTGAAATTCATACTATGAAAGTATAATCTACTGATTTCCAGGCTATTTGCCAAAGATGTCCACAAATGGCTGTCTTCCTCTTCATCCTCAGTGACTGCTGATGATCCTCCAATAAAAGTTCCTTAATCTCTGGGGTTTACTTTCAAGAATTAAGACTAAGGAAGAGCTTTCTCTCCCCTGGTGAAAATCCAAGGGATCCCCAGGCTCAGATGAAAGAAGGAAACTGCTTTGGTAGGGCAGGGAGTCTTTCTTTGGATAACTACAATAAACTACATTTTCTTCTGCCAAAAAGTACAGAGTGATGGTTCTTTCCGACAAGGCTGGCATGACAAACCGGGTCAGTTTTGTCAGGCCTGAGATACTCTTGAGCCACTGTACAGAAACAAATTAGTGGAAGTGCCCATGGCTTCTTTAGGCCCTGGGTTCAAGCCCAGGCTTTCCCATTGACTAAGTATATGGCTTGAAGCAATTTATTTTTCTATCTTAGTTTCCTCATCTCTAAAATGAAGATAACAAAATTTACCTCAACCACTTAAAGTCACCTAGGTCAACGCTCTTATCTGGAAGATAAAGGAACTAGTTTAATTCAACTAACATTTGTGAAATGTTTACTATGAACAGGGCACACTGTTCGTCACAGGATTTTCTCTTCATGAATTTTACACTTTAGTGTGGGATGAGACACACATACACACACACATACAGACATACACACCCACCTCAAATATAGACTAATACATGAGAGCAGAAGAGAAGTACAGAATCCTTTGTGAAGGAGAAAAAACAATGACCCCTTCAGCCTCTGTTTTCTCATTTGTAAAATGGGTTTAAATCTACTTGAACTAATGCCTTGGGGTTGTTATGAGAATCAAATGTCCCTAGCCAAGAAACAAGTGCTTTGGAAAGTTTTTGACTTTGCCACTTTGGTGATCTCCAATCCTGACCCTTCCTTCTTCCCTCAAAGGTATGGCTTACTTTCTTTTTATTAAGGGCAACCTTAATGATTGAAGAAAAAAGGAGTGAGTGTAAGATGTAGAGGATCAGGATATGGAACTTTATCTGTGTCCTCACATTTGGGGTTGAATTCAGCGCTTCCACCTACACCCCCTAACCCAAGCCATACGAACTTCATTGTCCCTAACCTCCCAAAAGGGCTGTGACAACAAAGACATAAGATGTGATTGAGTAAAATTCTTTTCAGTTTTTTTTAAATTGTAAATAGAACTCATGTCCACAGTGAAGTACACACGAATCCCACTTGGCTCTTGTTTGTAAGCCTCAGCTTAGGCTGAGTCTGCGGGAGGGAGTCCAGGGGACTCCTTCTTTAGGATTCCCTCCAAATTTGTTGGGACCCAAAGGACATTTCCTCTTGGTTCAAGAGGAAGAAGAAACTTCTGAGATTGACAAAGTAGGAGTCAGATGGGTAGGGCTTGAAGAAATGGAGAGTAGTACAGAGCAAAAAGAGATCCCCTCCACCCCCATGTGTCTTTCAGTTTGCCAGCACAGCAAACAAAACCCACTCAAAGTGAGCATTCGTTTGTGACGCACTTAATCATGGATCAAAGATCCCACAGGTTCTTCTGCTATCTCGCTGAGGCTGCCACTAACTTTGCTGGTGGGTGCACAAGTACATATGTACACACACATACACCTCTGAATATTACCTATTCTTTCTTTTTAATTTATGGTATGAAAAGCATTTTTATAGCATAGTTTAATTAAAACAAAACAAAGAAAATTGCCCATGGAATGCAATAGCCTAAGCTTAGGATTACACAGGAGGGGGGAAATGGGCCCTCTGACTCAATATTCTGCTTGATAGGGGGTCCTCTGAGTCTCGAAGGTCCCTTAAGTCTTAATTCTATGGTCTTATAATCCTTTTATATTTATACAAGTGTTCATAGTGAGTCAAACAATAGCTGTAAACAAGATTGTATGAACTGAAGGCTAAAAATGTTACTTCTCCTGACTCAATCTTGTCACCTGTAACATGAGAATGATAATAAAAGATCCCCAGTCTATCTCACAGAGAAAACATAGCAATAAATGCAATACAGCCAACTCTCACCCATTCATTTCCATGGATGGGGGAAGGGTACAGAAAGGGTAAAGTATGACAGAGCCATTCATAGTTGGCTCTACAATGCCTTTATGCGATTTTCTTTCCCCGGGGAGATTTCTCTTCTAATTATATTTTACTTAAACTAATACAAATTCCTTTATATTCTTGGAGCATCGGCCATCTGGGAGATGGTAGGGAATGTGCTGGGTGATGAGAAGATCTTCCAGGATTTAACATGGGTTTAAATAAGACATTATCTGTACCTAAAAGATCAAGGCACAAAGATGATTTAACTTTCAGGTGATGCTATCAGGGGCTTCTCTGAGATCACACAAAATGTTAAAGGTAAAAGCCAGTCTCCTCTGCCATCACACTGAGGCAGAAAGATATTTTATCCTTGCTCCCCTGAGCATGAGGTTCTTCCTTACTCAAGGAAAAAAAATGGCCTGTTAAGGAGCATCTTTAGGGGTGGCCCCAAAGATCAATAGTATCCCCTTGACCCCTTGAGAAGGGAGAATTAGAGAGGGAGATGCCTTGTGCTGGACAATATAAATAGTATGTGAGGCAGGCCATAAATAAGTTCATGTCATAATGAGGATGGAAGGGAGAAATCCATGAAAAAGTAGAAATTACCTACCAGGAAGGGCTAGATTTAGAGAGAATATTTTTGGCTGTTTGGAGGAGGAACAGAGGCAGAAATTCATGTCACTTCCATTTTGCATGTGCAGATGAACACAGTTTTGTGTAATGTATGGTTGTATCTCTGTGTGTGGTACAATAGCAGTCTTTATGTTAATGTATCTATGTCAAGGTGTAAAAGTACGTACTAATATGTA
Source organism: Antechinus flavipes (assembly GCF_016432865.1). Lineage (NCBI taxonomy): Eukaryota > Metazoa > Chordata > Mammalia > Dasyuromorphia > Dasyuridae > Antechinus > Antechinus flavipes. The sequence continues at coordinate 429,107,745 of NC_067401.1, read as the reverse complement.
CAATGTAAACCTGAGAATGTTACATGTAAGCACATATGGATATAATGTTTATGCATGCTTGGGTGCACATATGTGTACATTTATGTATCCTATGCAGCTGTGTATATGTGAATGTATATACATAGAGATTAAATGTGTACATGTATGTAGATGGATGTGCCCTATCTACATGTACATCGGTATGCATGCTCGGCAAGCTCTGGGGTGGGAGTCCCATGCAGGGACAGAGTTAAAGCAGCCTTCTGAGAATGAGGGGCCAGGAGAGGGTTAAAAGCAGCCTTTCCTATTACAGTCAATCTCCTGCTGCTGACCCATTTATAATGGAGAGGCATTTGTGGCTCTCTTCCCCTGTCTCCGTTATGCTTCTGTAGTAGAACAGGGACGTGGACAGAATATACACAGCCAGAGCCCAATCGATAAGAGGGGCAAGTTTGAGTAGAATTTACACTTTGAGGCAGGTCTCTTCACCCTATTTTTATTGCCGCAGCCTTTCTTCCCACCCGCTTCTTAGCTCTTTTTCTGCTTTTCCATTTCAGTCTCATTTTCACTCTCATTTCAATATCTCATTTTTTTTTCCCCAATTTCTTCTTCTTTCTCTGCTTTACACTGTTATTCATTCTTGACTTCTTTCTTTCCATCCTCAGTACGAGATCTCTTCCTTGTATGTTTTTCTTGACCTCTATCCCAAAGCCCCCATCATTCATTCACTCTCCAGGAAATCTAAATGAACACTTCCCAGATTTGCTCTTCATTAGGAAACCATAGGTAAGTGCTATTCAAAAACTCTTGTTTAAGACCTGGGAGGGAAGAGGTGTTTTTTCCAGAGAGTTCCCTCTTGAATGACCAGAAAGTTGTACCTGAATAGGAACTGGTGATGAGCCCCAGTTCTTTTCTGGCATCTCCCTTCTCTAACTAAACTGCAATGATTTCTGTGTACAGTTTGCCTAGGAAGGCATGAACCACTCCTGGCTATTAAGAAATGAAGGTCACCCTATATGTCATTCCATACAGGAATTTTCTCTGGGATTTGTAAGGTCTCCAATTTGACCCATGACCCTCAGACTTCTAGCTATCCATAATCCTCAGACAGATGGAGCACATAGAAGCCCAGTGTTAGGTTTGCTGCAATTTTTAAAGCTCGGTAAGACACACTCAATTAACAGAACTCATTCCGGCCTCCCATTTGATTAAAAATGCTTAAATGGCCCATAACAGGAGGAAGTTATGATTTCTAAGCCCAAAGGAGCTGCCCTAAATTTACCAAATACCAAATTGAACCAACCACCTGAGAAAAAAAATCAAAATATTTTTCTCTTAAAAAAATAACCAAAGAAACAACCTGAACCATCCAATAAATTAATTTGAATCACAACTTAATTGACAAATATTTCCTAAAACTATCAAGCCAAATCAGAACATTGAAATATGCTCTAAAATGATCTGTTATTTCACATGGCACAAATCTAGTTTCCCACATTTGATTTCCCAGATTGTATGATAGGAAAAAAGGAGATTTTAAAAGAAAAAATATGCATGCTTATACACATATATTTCCAAACCATGCATTAGTATATCTCACACATATATTTATAAAGCTAGATGCAATACACATACAAACTAGTATTCATAAAGCATGTATTAATGTTTTTATTTGCTGACTTAGGAAACTCACAGCCCTGGAGGTGTCCTTCAAATGAAATGAGCAGATGGAACACCTTGTAAAAATTCCATCACTGGCTAATAAAACATATCTCCAAGGTACCCCAGGCCCAGAAACAAAAATACCCTCACTGGAGATGGTATATGTCTATGTCTGAATTGAAAGTATGTATATGTATATTAAATAAAATAATATATGCAAAGCATCTTGTCTATTTTTTTTTACCAACTTCAGTGCTATAAAATTGTAGTTATTATTATATAATTGTGTATATATTGGCAAGATGTGTCATTTGGAAAAACTATACAAACAATGCTTTCATTAGATATATTCTAAAACCCCTCCTCTATGGTGTCTTTCCTGTAGGTGTTTAATTAAGAGATATACTAATTCATCTATAATTAAAATTTCAAATGGATGCTTCTGAGCCACAATTCCTGATCTGAGCAATATCCAAGACAGTTTACTGACTTCCCCCCATATTTTCAGGAACACTTAGCTGACACTCAAAATGTGTCCCAAATAGCCACGAGCTCTACACTGGGTTCAGTGTGCCAGCTAATTTTATACCCTACTTTTATGAATATTTTGGGAATAAACACTTTTGGGAAAATGAAACTGTGTGAAATCCAGTTTATGTGCACTGGATGTAAAAAGGACCTGTTTCCTTTAAGCAGAAACTGACCAAAGCACTTTTACTTGTCCAAATCTATTTCTAGTTTTTTCCTTGGAAAAATCTTCCCCTGTATTCCTGGAAGCAGCAGGTTAGGAGAAATACACCATAGTTATAGGGAGGAATTTTAATTAGAGGCTGACTAGCTTGGAAGTAACTGGGGAATGGAGGGGGGGAGAGGAGAGAATGAAACATGAGGCCTGAAACTCAAAAATGTCACTGTTTTGAAAGCAAAATGAAATACCCTGAAGGGGAGAAAATAATACTACAGAACAGTATTTGCTGAAATGGCTCCAAATATAGCAATAAGTGGGCATCGCTACTCAGATAAAGAAAAGATTGTGCAACACCAGAGGTAAATTGTTTTCTTGATTTCCTTCCATATCTTTCTCTTTCCTTCTTTTCTTAGACTTTGTTTTCCTTTCTACCTCTTTTTGCTTTTCCCTTGATTTCTTATTTTCTTGACCCTTCCATTTTCTTTCTTTGTGCCTTTCTTCTCTCTTCATTTCTTTATTTCTTGTTTTCTCTTTCCTTACTTTTTTCTTTTATCTCCTTCTCTCTTTTCATTGCAACTCCCTTTCTTTTTCTTTCTTCCCTTTTTCTTTCCATCTTTTTCTTTCCTTATAAAAACATGTTGAAGAATATCTTGGCTTTTCTCTCTCTCTTTTTAAAAGGGTTTTTCGGTTTGCTTCTTTATAGATCTGCATTCAGTTGGTTCTTAAAACAACATATCCCTTGCCATCCCTTCTTCCCCCATTTCTCCCTTAACCCTATGAACCCTTTTGTCACCCAAAAGATCCATTCTATCCTCTTCATTCAATTATTTGCCATGCTTCCTTTCAAATCTTTAGGCTACACTAGCTGTGGGGCAAAAGCACTGGCTTTCCTGAAATATTTGGGGGATTTATTTCACAGCAGGAATTATTTATCCAGCCATGTCTGCCAGGAAATTCCAAGCACCCAGTCATTCGGAGGTCATTGATGACTGACCGTGCCCTCTTCATATTTCTCAGGCTAGTGCTAAAGCAGCTCCTGGAGTGCTCGGCTGGGTTATATTAGCTCGCTATCTTTCTTCCCTGTTAATTTGAGTGTTCAGATGATACATTGCTCATGTACACACACACACACACTCTCCTGACAGTGCTAGCCAGGGAATATTGCTTTTTTGGACTTTGACACTGGTTCCAACTTTGAGAGGAATTTAAGTGATATTTACGGCATAAAAATTTCTCTTTGGAGCTCTGCTCTTCTGGTTCATCTTGCTGACAACACAGCAGATTTATTCTGTTATCAAGTAGCCACTCAGTATGAGATTTAAACTTAATTAACTTCATTGGAGGCTGAGGCTGTGGGAACTTCGGCTACCTTGCAAGCACAGCTCATTATTAGCTCTCATGACAGGAGAAATGTTAATAGTATTGCATAGCAAAATTAAAAAATAGAACTCTAAACCTAAGCCGCTGCACACTTTTCAAGATTTTTTTTTTGTAGACATGGTGATAATCTGCCTAGAAACAAACAAAAAATGGCTATGCTATTATTGAGCTTAAAGGAGGCTGAAAGATGGTTTGGACATTAATTGCAAATAAATCTTTAAGTTGCACAGTGTTAGTGTCAGTGAAGAACAAATGATGACCTAAAATCCTGGCACCCTCTTGCTCATTTGTTGTTGTTTTTTATGATCCTTGAGGAGATATCAAGAGATACCTTACACAATATGGAAAACAAACTTAAGTTAACTTTACTTATTTCATGAATCCACAATTTCACTGGCATAATATAGAAAATTCCCTTGTCCATGCAGGTCACAGTCCCTCTATGCATTTTTAGAAATTGCGAGGGCCAGAAAAATTATTTATCTGGTAGTCTGGCTTTGGTGGGGAATCCACTCTGACCTTAGCTGGTCTAATTTCTAAAGTTGTTAGACACATGGTATGCCTAGTTGGTGGGACCCACACTCTTAAGTGTTTCCTGCTTTATGGAAGCAAGGATGAGGCACAGACTATTCCTAATAGAATCTGTATTCTATCAGTATAATTTTCAAGACTACAGGGTCACCTCCATGCCATGATGGCATAGGAACAAGACTTTAAGGAAAGATATTGACTTTAATTGTGAAAAATAAAGGTAAAAAAAAAAATGAATGAAACCATCAAAGAACAAGAAATCACATATTTATAGAGTTAAGAGTTCATAAAGTTCAGGATACTTTTACATTGGAAATATACTTTGATATGCTATGGTGGAATTAGAACAGAATCAGCTTAATTTGAGAACTGATGTTTAGAACATGAAAATGCTTTGTAAAATCATCAGATGCCATCCAAATGGAAGATAGTCATTATGACACAAACAATAACAATAACAATAAAAATAAAGACGATGACAGTCTTCTACAAAAGTCTCCTTCCTATACCTTATCATGGCATGAAGGTGATGCTCACAGACTATTCTGCTGACCTGAAAAGGGTTGACCCAATAAAGGACAGACTGCGTGTCGGTCCTCAGAGGAGTGACCCTGCTACGCATGGAGAGGTTCATCACTAGATATGTGGTAGAATGAATACCAACATAAATAAAATCTCAAGCATTGAAATATGTAATAATAAGAGTAAAGTAATCATAAAAGTCATTATTATTGTTGGGAGAAAGAAACCATTTGTCACAAATAAGGTGGACATGAACTGGCATCCTCATTCTTTCTATGCCCACAACTACTGACTTGTTTTTCTCTTTAAGATCCTTCAGAGAATCACAAACCTGCTGAATTCCACTAGAAATTGAACCAGGTATATGATAAAGAATATCATCATGTTTCTTTCTCTCAATAACAATTCCACACAGAGATCCAGCTTCTTATTTAGATTATTACCGAAGCTTTTTTGCTTTTTGTTTTTAAAACCGGCTCACCATTGGCCACTGGCTATTTTGAAGCTTAATCATAGTCTGGTCCTTACTTATTTTTTTTTTTTTTTTAGAAAAACAAATAAAAAATTACCAATTCGAGGACTCAGTGCATAAACCATGTGTTGTAATTTCCATTCCCATGCTCCCTCTTTGGTACTTGTTGTGCCACCCAAGAAAAACCCTTTTGGAATAATAAAAAAATATAGATTTCCTGGGGAATTGATCTAATCCATAATTCCATTGTATAGATTATTATCTCCTCTCAGTGCATTTCTCTACCCACTGTGACACAGGAGACAGACACTTTGCAGATAAATAGGAAATCCATAAAAGTTTACACTCCTTTCCTGGAGCTAAGGCTGAGGTTGGAACTGGGTCCCAAGTTAGTTGACAATTTCTCTAATTGCCACTGGTGTTGCAGACACCACAACCTATTGTGTTAAAAGTGCATTAGGGACAACTGTGCTCTCCCTAAGCTCATCTGTTTTTCATCCCGGCGTTTTAGGCAGTCCTAGCATCTCAATTTAATGCTCAGATTTATGTGTGTGCACCTGTCCTCCCCTCTTTGCTCACATACATACACATACAAAATGTCCCAATAATAAAACCTGGCTGAATTGATTGTCTCCCAGTGACCTAGAGTTTCTGCCTGTCTTGATATTGGTACTATCAGGCTGTAGGCAATAATACTCATCCTACTCTCATCCCAACCCCCCCCCCAACACCTTTCTCATTCTAGACATACGGTAACAAATTGAAATTGCAAGACCTATATTACACACCATAGCTCACCAATCCCCTTAACCAATTCATAATTGACTTTTAAATCATTTAGGTACAAAAGCAAATAATAATAGGCCCACTGTTCAGCAACTAATAAATTCTGGCTCATGAAAACGGAGGGAGAAAGCTTAGATCATAAAAATTAAATATTTATGTAGATACCATACCCACACAGATATATAAATGCACACACACACATTTTAGACATCGCTATTCATTTTTAATTTCTTATGTGATGTCTAATAATAAAGGTTTTTCCGAAGGAGAAATGAAAGGACGGTTTATTGCCTCCAAATTAATAAGAGAAAACTTCACTGTAATAGCTAATGTTCCCACTCCCTTCTAAAAAAAGATGCCAAAAATATTAAATCAACAAAATTATCTTTTCTCTATTGTGAGGATCAGCAAGTTAATATCCATAAAACACTGGAAGCTCCCTCAGTTGAAGGGTGCTATATAAATACAAAATATCATTGTAATTTATTATTGAACAGAGTCAATTTTTCCACTGAAACCATTTTTCAAACCTTCCACAACCTAGGTTTCTCTGATGGGCGCTTTGACAATGAGCCAAAACACCTCTCCTGGCCACTGGGAGATGATCAATCAATTTAATATGAGGACTCCTAAAAGAAGGTTTGCTGATAACCTAGCAAAAGCTGACATAGAATCTCACTTTCTCAATTAAGTTCCAAGGAACACAGAGTTGGCCAGGGTCAATGGGCTGCCCAACAACTCAGGACTAAGTCTGAAGAGGGGTGCTATTCTTGCATGTTAAAGCAGCTCCTTTTGGCAACCCTCCCAATCAGGTAAATCACCTTCTCTGACCTCTCACCCTCAGCTAAAAATTTAGGTGATAAGAAATTAAGAAGATACGAAAAAAATAAATGATAAGAATGATCAATATTTCAGCTCCCTAAACCAAGTTCTGGTCATCTGAATTGTAGTTTTATTTTAGTGACTTGTCAGCAGCAACCAAAGTTCCCCCAGAGTAGCTAATTAATAATAATAAAGAAAACTGAATTGAATTTTTTGAGCAGCTGCATATAAACACAGACAACAAATCACAACCCAAAACAAGGAGTTCCCATAACTGAAATCTCTAAGTGGAGTTAGAAACAGAAATACATCTTTTGAAACTGGGTCGATGAGCGAGATCAGTACCATCTGGGGAATGATTCAGATTTGAATGAGTGGAATCTATTTGACTAAAACAATCAAGAGACCAAAGGACCAGTTAATCAAATAGAAGTTTAAAGTTCCATTGGATTTTCTGTTGTGAGATCATTTTTGATATGCCAAAGGAACTCTCAGGAGAAAGGAACGACAGCTGTTTCAATTTAGAGGTGGGTGTGTGTGTGTGTGTGTGTGTGTGTGTGTGTGTGTGTACTAGATTCAGTTTCATAATTAAGGCAGACAAATACTGGGTCAACCACTTTTCCATCTGCTGTATTTCATTGTCCAAACAGTGACTTCTTCCCTGCAAGGTCCAATACCTTTCCTCTCCTAGGAACAGCAAGCCTTTCACATTTCATTTTCAAGATAATGGGATCTCTAAAATTCATCGTCATCCACTAATAAAACTCCAGGAATAAATGTAAAACTCAACTGCGACAACCCATGACTTTTACTTGTTGAGACTCAGAAGATTTTATAATTTGATTTGTCACAGAGAGAATCAAGTCTGGTTCATCGACTCAGATCTGGTGAGGAGGGGAGAGGGTTGAAGGGGAAAGGAAATTCCATTTGGAATGACCTCCAGCAAACCTTCACAACTAACAAAATTGGAAGTGTATGCAGCTGAAGGCCGAGCTTTTCAGAACCCTTTGTGTATCCATCAATAAATGGCTATTTACGTGCACACAGACACCGACATAAGAGTAGGCTGGGTAGGGAGGCACGTGTGCAAAATTTAACTTTGCTAAAATTTAAATGCAGAATTTGAGGGTTCACTCCCCAATAAATAACTCTAGGAATCCCCCCCCACCCCGAGACTCATGTTTTGCAATCTATTCAAATTCTCTATTCTGCCGTTAATGAATACTTTCTGACTTCGACAATCTGGCCTTCTTGCCTAGTTCTAGGGGGTTTATTGTTGGCTCCTTTAAAGGAAAGACATAAATCAAATGGTTGTATAAGAAAGAAGGAAATGATAAAAGTGAATATTGAGAAAGGATTTTTCCTGCAGTGCCCGACAATGCGGATGAATGCCTGTTGCAGGGCTTCAGGGCACTCCACTGCTGAATTCTGGGAATTCAGGTGAGCAGCGGCGGGGCCCAAAGGAGCGATGGGGAGTTTGGGGGCCACACACGGAGGCGCACCTCAGCTGCCTGCCTGCCGCTCCAGAGAACGACTTTCCACCCTTCCACTTGGGGAAATGTCCTACCACGCGAATTCAGAATCGCTCCGGGAGCTCTGGCCATACTCTTGCATCTTCTGGGTGGAGGGGAAAGGTTAAGGGGAGCCGATCTGAATCATCAGGGGAGGAGGATCGAGTCCAAGTTTCCTCATATTCTCTATCTTCCTCCCCCTCTTTTCACACCTCAGTGCTCCCCTCCCTCCAAGAGCCAAGTTTCTCTTGTTTCTTTTTCCTCCTCCACAGTCGTTGTTCTATGGCGGCAGGTTCCTTGGCCAGCTCTGGGAGCTCGGGCGCTCCTTTCTTCTCATCTGCAGGATAGACTCTGCCCTCTCTGAGGATCTTAGAATCGGAAGGTCTTTCTACGAGCCACCGAGTACAACCTCCCCCCACCCCCCACAGGAATCGGAGACGTCTCCTGGCCTGAAAGCATTCGCCCAGAGGAATCCGATTATCTCCCCAGATAGCCGGCTGAGGTTTTGGTGGATAAGCCTATTCGATAGAATACTCTTTTTTGTTATGTTAAACCGGGATTTCCAAATCCGCTTCCTTCCAATGCTTACCTGTGCAGATTATTAGCCTACTTCTTCAGGCTAACCGGCCTTGAAAGGTGCTAACGCGGACAAAATTCCCCCTGCCCCTGGTCTGCTCCTATACCCCTTAGGTACAGATGTTAGAAGCAGACCTCCGCCCTTTCTCCCCCACCCCCGACACACACAGACACACACCCCTCTCCCTGCCAGTTCGTTTGCTTTCTGCTTTGGTTTTAAAAGATGGGGCCTTTGCCTAAATTCTAAATATAGGAAAGGATATATAAATAGTCTCACTATTTTCTTTTCCCCGGGCTTTCCCCTCCCCCACTCCCACCCCTCTCTCCTTCCCTGACTCTGGCTCCAAGCACTCGGGGGGCCTCCAGGCAAGTCGACGCCAGTTCCTTTAAAGTTAGATGTGAATCTCCCTTCCGCCCACCCAGGCTAACCCAGCCCAGCGAGCCCGGTCCGTGCCCCTCCTGGCACAACCACCTGTTAACCCGAGGGGAGTGCACGGGCTGAAAGAGGCACAGCCTGCGCCCGCGCCCCTGCCCCCAAAGACTCAGAGACCTTATTAAACGAACTAGTGAGGGCACCGCTCCTCCGATCCAAGACCCTCATTAAATTAGAACCGCAGCCGAAAAAAGGACTTGTCCTCCCCCCCCCCCTTCTGCAGGTGAGCGGGAGGAGAGATATGAACAGAATTTTGATCTCTGTAATGATGATAACATCCTGGGCTTTGCAACTAAAACCGCTGAGCAGATGTATCTCGTCGTCTAGCTGGGCGCTCTCTCCAGGCATGAATTGTGTGTGTGTGTGTGTGTGACAGAAACAAAGACAAAGAGACAGACAGACACAGAAAGAGACAGAAACAAAGACAGAGACACAGAAAGAGACAGAAACAAAGACAGAGACACAGAAAGACAAAAAAAAAAAAGACACAGAGAGAGACAGACAGAAACACGGAAAGACAGAAACAGAAAAAGACAGAGACATAGAAAGGGACAGAAACAAAGACACAGAGACACAGAAAGAGACAGAAAGAAAGACACAGAAAGAGACGAGAGACAGACAGAAACACAGAAAGAGTCAAAGAGACACAGAAAGAGGGAGACAGACAGAAACACAGAAAGAGACAGGAACAAAGACAGACAGAAAGAGACAGAAACAGAAAAAGATAGAAACACAGATAGACAGAGACACAGAAAGAGACAGAGACAGAAACAAAAACAGAGACACAGAAAGAGAGAGACAAGAGAGACAGAGACACAGAAAGAGACAGAAGCAAAGACAGAGACACAGAAAGAGACAGAAGCAAAGACAGAGACACAGAAAGAGAAAGACAGAAACACAGAAAGAGACAGGAAAAAAGACAGAGACACAGAAAGAGAGAGAAACAGAGGCAGTCAAACAGAGACAGAGAAACAGAGATAAAGATAGAGAGATAGAAAGAATTAGGGATCTCTGAGATCTTGGCATTGGGACATCGGGCAGAAACCCTGGTGGCAATAGAAGAGGGAGATACTAGGGACAACAGGTATCAAATGATACACTCCTATAATTTCTTCAGAAAAAACCCACAACAATGCACCTCCACAGTGTACCCTCTACGATTGCTGGGTATTTCTTACTCTACAGACCATGACTTGCCGGTTCTCATTTTTTCAAGAAGTTCAGTTCTGGAGTGATGGAACTCAGGTAAATGGAAATGACCCTCGGGTAAATGGAAATGACCAGGGGTTGATAATGAATTGAGGAAAGAGGGAAAAGTTGACTTGTAAACTACTTAATGCTCACTGTGTCTATAAGGTGCTATAAGAACAAAAGGTAAGAAGTAAGTGGGACCTAGAACAGCTAGGTGGAACAATGGAGGGAGAGCCAGACCTGAAATCAGAATGACATCTTCATGAGTTCAAATCTGGGCTCAGACACTAGTTGGATGAGCTAGTAATAGTTGTGTGAGCAAGTCACTTAATCTCTTTGCCTCAGTTTCTTCATCTGTAAAATGAGCTGGAGAAGGAAATGGCAAACCACTCTAGTATCTTTGCAAATTGCAGATACAGGATTGATTGGTTTTTTGTTTGTTTGTTTTTAAGAGAGGAGGCCTCAAAGAAATACTGTCCTCAAGAAGAATCTTATTGACTGATATCAGACACATTGTAGAGATGACTCTCTATGGAGGTTCCTCCCAATTCTGAAAAATAATTTCCTAGTGGGGAAGACTTTCACTCATGAAGTGGGATAAAAGCTATTGCAAGAGAACAAGTGTGACTCAAAAAGGTAAGTAGGCTGGATAGTAAACCCAGAGGGGTGGGGACAACTAAATAATTTTAAGGCAAAAGATGCAGGGAAACTATATTCAAATTTTTTAAAAAGATAATATCAGGAACGTTATTCATATTAATGAAAAGGAAAGAGGGACCTTTTCAATTGTGAAACTATAATTCTATAAGCCACAAAAGGAATTTTGAGATAGACATTAGGAAAAACTTCACAAACTAAATATTTATTTAAACAAAGGTGAAGATTGCTTAAACATTAAGAGTTTACTAGAACCAGCTCTGTTTTTCTAGAACTTGCTCTAATTACTTGCAAAAGCTGATTGTTAAATTTTCAGAATGATCATTCACCTCAGAAATCTACAAACCAGGGCCTACAGTGGCTTTTTATGTTGAACTCTTATTTCATTACTTCTCAATTCAACAAATATTTATAAGACAAAAGCTGCTGTCCTCATGAAATTTACAATCTAGTAATGGAACTTAACAATAACATTTATATTTTCATTACTATTTAATATTTCTTCTAAATATTAACTTGAATGTTAATACAATTAATATTATTGCCATTTTACAGGTGAGAAAATTGATTCTTTGAGAGGTTTTGTAACCTGTCCAATATCACATTAACTAGTATATATCTAAGGTGGTATTTCAACCCAGTCTCCTCACTCCAACTCCAACTATACTTCCCCATTTTATAGTCTCAGTATGGCAGTCAAGACTTTTCACCAATTAACCCTAGCAACCTTTCCAACTTTTGCCACTACTCTCCAACACCTTATCTTCCATTCCAGCTTGATTGGTCTCCTCACAGCCTGCCAAACATGCAATGCTCATACCCACATTCATGCTTTTAATCATGCTATTTTTTTTTCTGTTTGCAACTGCCTCTGTCTCCTTCTGTAAAGTCAAATCCTAGTTATGTCTTTGAGATTAATCTCTTCCATGAAGCCTTCTCTGATTATCATCTCACTTACAATGATCAGACTCTATTTTGCAGTTGAGAAAAGTAATTCTTACGATTAGCAGATGGCAATTTTTTTTTCAAAAACCATTATTTTGAATTCCTGTAAGGCTTGAGGATATTCTGTCCCACTACATCATGTCCTTGCTTAGGAGACGCCTTTGTCTCTAACCACAGTTATTCTTCCATTTTGTCTTCTGTCTTTTCCCCCAAAGAAATGATAAAACTACTAAGGAACACTAGTTGCATCTTTTAGTATTGCCCAGGGGGTCTAACCCTGTGCTAAGCATAATGGATTTAATGAATATTTGCTGTTTTAAACTGGATGCTGAGTTGAACCAAATTATGGAGTAATATTGACATAGCTCCAGTTTTTTCAGTTGAAAAAATCAATTGCAAGACACTCTACCTTATTGTCAAAAAAACCCTATGTCTTGGTTCTTCAAGTAGATTCACCCATTTCTTTGCAATGGGTCAAATTCACACTTTACCAGAGCCTCATTTTACAGGAAGAAATAAACTAGGGCACATGGGCAGCTTGGTTGCATGCATTGTAGAGAGAGTCCCGGGCTTGAAATCAGGAAGACTCATCTTCCTAAGCCCAAATCTGGTCTCAGACACTTATTAGCTGTGTGATCTTAGGCCAGTCACTTAACCCTGTTTATCTCAGTTTCCTCATCTGTAAAATGAGCTGGAGAAGGAAATGGCAAATTACTTCAGTGTCTTTACCAAGAAAACTCCAAGTGGGGGCAGAAGGAATCAAATATGATTAAACAACATTCAGAAATTCAGACCCTCATTAATTCAGAATTTGAATGTGATATAAAAATTAGATTCAGAAATGAATGTGATATAAAAATGAATGATATCACTAAGATACAATTATCTAACTATACATATATATGTATATATTTATTTATTTTTTTAAATAAGTAAAATCAAAGGTCAGATACTGCTGGCCCCAGGTGTCCTTCATAATGAATAAATGACTTTAGGCTTTTCATCCGTGTGGTCTTCCTGGCTCTCCCTCAGGCTTTGTTTTGAATCTGTATCTCATTTAGAGTAGGTGGGTGGAGTGAGCTTCTCTTCTCACTCAGACTTTCCAGTAAAGCTCATTTCTAAGCAGTCAGTCAGCATTATCTTCCCCCTCTCTCACCAACCCTGGCCTTCCTCTCCCATTTCCTTCTGCCCCCAACTTCCCAAGTCCAGAAGGAAAGGCTGACCTTTTCCAGTAGAAGAGTAGACAGGGAAGTTGGGGCGGGCCAGCCATAGCCTCTAGGAACCCTGTACACTAGTGGCTCTCCTTTTCTTCTCACCACCGTGAAAGAGTGAAGAGAGTATTTTTTAAAACCCAATATAATTCCTTTATACTGAATGCTACCTGACCTCCAGACAGATCGCCAAAGGGCTTTATAATAAGTCTCCTCTCTCTAAATGGATTTCATTAGTCACCACTGAGATGCCATCATCTCTGGTTTGGGAAATAAATAGTTTCTTAGTCCTGCCTCTTCTGCAGAGGATTAGAGTATGAAGCCAGACTGAATCATGGTTGTGAATGAAACTGATAGAAGAAGGGAAGAAAAATTCCCAGGATAGAGGAAGAGCTCATTGTTAAGTACCAAAGAGCCTTTGTTAGGCAAAATACCCCCCCTAAACAGTTCTCAAAATCATAGAATTTAAGAGTTGAAAAAAACTTAGAGATCAAATCTACTTCTATTTTGCAGTTGAGAAAACTAACTCCTGTGATTAGCAGATGGCAATATTTTTTTTCCAAAAATGTTAAAACTTTTATTAAAAGCTCTCTTGCAGTGCTCATCTACATAAATTATAATATGATAAATATAAATTATATAAATTCCAATGTGAAAGGCACATAAGTTATAATGCCTAAAAGTCCCCCTTTTGGGGGAAGAAGTCCCCCCAGACTGCTTAACTATACATCCATATCTATATACTGAATTTGTGATGGTTTCAATTTCCTCAGCTGCAAAATTAGATTCATTTCAAAAAACATTAGGTGCATAATATGTACAACTTTACTTTTAATTGTGGATTGTAGGTTTTTTCACTTAATATTAATATGTTATTATATGCTATATATCATATATTATAATATTATATTATACATAAATATATCATATATTTATATAAAATATAAAATAAAATTATAGTTTTCAACATCCATTTTTGTAAGATTTGGAGTTCCAAATTTTTCTTCCTCCCTCCTTTCCCTCGCTCCTCCCCAAGACAAGAAGCAATCCAATGTAGGCTTTACATGTACAATCATGTTAAACATATTTCCATATTAATTTTGTTGTGAAAAAAAAAAGAATAACAACAAAAGGGAAAAGCCATAAAAAAAGAAAAAACAAAAACCAGATTTTTAAAAAGTAAAAATAGAATGTTTCAGTCTGCATGCAGACTCCCTAGTTCTTTCTTTGGATGTGGATGGCATTTTTATCATGGGTCTTTTGGAATGATCTTGGATGATTGTATTCCCGAGAAGAGCTAGGTCTATTACAGTTGTAGATCATAGGATTTCAAGTTGGACAGGACATTGGAGGTCATGTATAAGGTAAGAAGCAATAACGGACAGTGAGCTCAGGTAATCGATCTGTCTTCAAGTCTTGCCACTGACATAGATCTTACATATACTATTATTTGCATGATGTCTCCCCTATTATAAAATGTGAGCTCCTTGAAAGCAGGGACCATGGTTTTTGTCATTTTTCTTTTCTTTTCTTCGTATCCTTCGTTCATTGTTTTAATGTCTGGCACACATTTTTGTTGATTGATTGACTTACTGGTTGTGTGAATTTAGCAAATCACTTAACCTCTCAGTGTCCTTAGGCAACTGAGATCATCAATTATGGAGAAGTTAGTGATTTATATCACCAAAAGGGATTTTCACACACATGGAATCTACTCCATTAATAAAATTACAAATGCAGACCAAAATTTTAAAAAAAAAAAAAGCCCCAAACTCTCCAACATATTGCACCAGGAGTTGAAGTAAAAAAGACAAAAAGAGAAATAATCCATTCCCTCAAAGAATTTACCTTTACTTTAAATAATAAATCTAGGGGCAGTGAGGTGTCCCAATAAATAGGACTTGATTTCAAATCCAGACTTAGATACTTTGACACTTTTAAGCTGTGTGACTCTGGGCAAGTCATTTAACTCCACTGCCTTTTTAAAAGTAAATAAACAATAGGGCTAGATTCTAAGATCTCTAAGGATTTATTCAGCTCAAAATCTTACAATTTATAATCTCGAATCTTACAATTTACAATCTAAAGTAAGATTTTTTTTTTTGCTTGCCAGATGTGCCAGAACATTTCTGTCCCTCTTTTCCTTACTCAGTTCAATCAGTATCCCTCAAGGATAAATTGGCACAGGGAAGATGTGCCTCAGAATTAGGATCCCTGCACTAATGCATAGTTTGTAGAGTTGTGAAATGATCCAACCATTCTGGAGAGCAATTTGGTATCATGCCCAAAGGGCAATAAAACCTTGCAGTTTTCTGCAAACCAGCAGTATTTCTATTGAGTCTGTATCCCAAAGAAATCATAAAAGAGGAAAAAGGACCCACGTATGTAAAAATATTTGTAGTAGTTATTTTTGTTGTGGCAAGGAACTGGAGAATGAGTAGATGCTCATTGGGGAATGGCTGATTAAGTTATGATATATAAAAGCAATGGAATATTATTGTTCTATAAAAAGGATGAACAAGCTGATTTTAGAAAGGCCTGGAAAGATCTACATGAATTGATACTGAGCGAAACAAGCAGAAACAGGAAAACATTGTACACAGAAACAAGATGATCGGCTATGACATACTTGGTTCTTCTCAGTGGTTCAGTGATCTAGTAAATTTTAAATAGAAAATGTCATCTGCATCTAGAGAGAGAACTATGGAGACTGAATGTAAATCAATACACACTATGTTCACTTATGTTCACTTTTTTCCTTTTTCTTCTGTTTTTTTTTTCTTTCATGTTTTTTCCTTTTGTTCTGATTTTTCTTTCCTAACATGATTCATAAAGAAATATGTTAAAAAGTGAATATACATGTATAACCAAAAAAAAAAAATTGTTGTTTTTACATGTAATGGGAAAATAAAAAATAAGGAATAGTAAAAATATTAAATTAAATTTAAATATTTAGAAACATTTAAAAATAAGAGAAAAAAAAAAGAATTAGGGTCCCTCCTCTTGCACTGCATCACCTTTACCACTTCCTGCTAAATGTAAGCCTCTCACTGTGACTGACTTTGGTGACTCTGGGCAACTGTCTTAAGGCTTGATGGCTCTGAATCAGACTTCATATTTCACAAGGAAACTCCCAAAACATGGTTCCCCTATGGCTGTCTGTTCTTGGGATAGGAGTGGGGAACAGATCAGAACTAGAATTAAAGGCAAAGCAGGTGTGATACAGCTGCCTGAAAAGTCACTGTCAATGGTCTCTCTGATTTGGAGTTATCCCTTCTGATGAGAAGGAAGGAGAGAATTAAAGCGGTAGATAGAGGTGAACTGTTATCCCAAGTCCTCTGGTCTTGCTCCATGGACATCCCTTCTCCCTTCTCTCCCCACCCCTTTTCACCCTTTCTTGGTCTTTCTCTCAGAACAACTCAACCGTTAGTGGTCTTAATTCTCCAGGTCAGCTTTTTCACACACATCCTCCATATCCCCTCTCCACAAGGTCTTTCTCCTTTCCACTCCTCCCACATTCCCTTCCTCTATCCCTCTTTTTCTCTTTCCCGCCATCTTTCTTTTCCTTCTAGTTTTTCTACAAAAAGACTGCCGCCATCATCCACTGCCCCACTGTGAATGAGTTATTGGAGGCTGGGGGCAACTCAAGTGATAAAGAACAGATATTTTGCATGGCATCTGGCTGGCTAGGAGTGCTGGGACTAGCTGTTTGACCCTATCAAGCCACTTAACCTCTAACTACCTCACTCCCCCCAACTGTAAAATAAGGGTAATAATAGCAGGGTTGTTGTATGAGTCAAATGAAATAATATTTGTAAAAGGTTTATAATGTGCTTAATGATTGTTTCATTCCTTACTTAGAGATGGATTTACTTAAATTATTAATATTCTCTTCCCTCTAAGAAGTTTTTTAAGAGAGAAGGCAGGAGACAGGAAAAAAACAAAACCAGAATCAACATGGCATTGTACATCAACTGATGAAAGTCCTCAGAATTCTACGTTAACTGTGTAATCCTGAGCGAATCATAATCCCTTATGCCCCTACTGTCCTTCATCCATTGTAAAATGGTTGTCTTTTAAGGTTTTTTCCTATTCTATATTTATAATCCCAGGAGGATAGGAAGAAGGTAATGAGAGATTCGGAAGGGAATAAAGATTCTCAGCTCAAAGAAAATGAGTCATAACCTTTTATAACCAAGAGAAAGGCTAGACAAATTTGTGGGAAGAGTCCGGGAAATTCCATGCCAAATGGATGGATTGAGCTGTTGCCCAGGAAGTAGTCTGTCCTTGAAACTAAAAAAAGAGCCGACCTCGAGGTCCTAGCGGTAAGGCAAGAAAAGACCCTGCTTGGGAAACTGGTGTGAGATCTGCCAAAGAAAGGAGGGAGGACCTACCTATCAGGAAGAAGTGACCCCAAAGGTAGTGAACTAGAGGAGGGCCTTCAGACTGAAATGCTAAGCTGTGGTTGTATTTTTTTTAAGATATATTTATTTAATATTTCCCCCAGTTACTTTTTTTTCCCCCAGTGAGGGCAATTTTTATTTATTTATTTTTTTGGTTGTATTTTTTTAAATGAGGGTAGAACCTGATTGTCAAGAAGCTTACATTCTCATGGAGACAATACGTAGAGGAGAGCGGCCATAAAGAGATATTTCTGTGTGGAAAATTATCTAAGGGGTGAGTAGCACTACAGGGTACCAGAGGACATGTCTTTCCAGTAACCATAGCCAATGTTGAGGTCATCATCACACAGTTATACTTCCAGAAACCAAAGGCAGAGGGGCCTAAAGAATAAAAATGATCTTGAAGTCAGAGAAGCTGTGTGACTCTGCTACTCTACTCTGCTCTGCGCTTTGGAAAACTATTTAAGACTATAGATTAAAAACAAGTTGCTTATAGGTCTTAGTGGAGGGAGTTTATACAACCAGAAGTTCCCAACATTGATGAACTCACATAAAATAGACCAAATGTTCTCTAAGGTTTTCTCCAGCGCTAATATTCTGCGGTTTGGCGGAGTACAAAGTAAGCACACTAATTCGTTCAGCAAATGTTTATTCATTCTTTCACCAAATATTTACTGACTCCTGAGCATATACCACCATGCACTGTGCAACACCCATGCCCATTGCATTGGCACATGGATTGGCTCACGTAGCCAGCGGGTTGGCCCTCAATTTTTGTGGTAAAACTTCTCTAAAAGACCAGTATGTCTGTGGGTTAGGAAGCTGCCCCCACCCCTGAGGCAGGCCATCCCCACCTCCACCCAGCAGCAAGGGCAGCTGTGTCACCGGACATTTCATTAGTTTGCACCTCATTAAGAGGCAACTTGAAAGGGAGCTCTGAGAACCACATAATGGATCTGTGGGATTTTCAATATCCAGCATCCAACAAAAGCCTAATAAAAATTTGAGGACAGGAGTCTCCCAGGAGGGATGTGTCATCATGGAATAAAAATGGAAGAGATAAAGGACAGCTCCTCGAGGGGCTTTCTAGATTGTAAACTCATTTCTTAGAAAAAGGGAGAGCCGGGGATGTGTGTGTATGTAATCATAACGACGGCTTTAAGGTTTACAAAATTGTTTCCTCACAACAGTTCTG
This sequence comes from Antechinus flavipes, assembly GCF_016432865.1. Classification (NCBI taxonomy): domain Eukaryota; kingdom Metazoa; phylum Chordata; class Mammalia; order Dasyuromorphia; family Dasyuridae; genus Antechinus; species Antechinus flavipes. Next base: position 429,088,781 of record NC_067401.1, on the reverse strand, counting down.
CGAGTTGGTCGCACAAATATTACCATTTTACAGACAAGAAATTTTAACCTCAAAAAGGTGGTGACTTGCCCAGAATCACCCAGCTGTTAAGTGTTGGAATAAGAAATGGAGGAGAGGTTGACTGACGCTGGACTCATTCACTTCTGCCTAACGGTAATGTACTGTTTGCATATTTGTATAAATATGCATGTACACACACTTGGTGAGCAGAGGCTGTGTATATAAATTTTACATGTACTTTATATTTTATATGTATTTGACCTTTTATATGTATATAAAAATCCATGAATCTCTATTAAAATATGAGAAGGAAATCCTACCCAGTCCCATTAGCTTGGCTTGGCTCCTTCAAGAGTATATATTATAAAGGTTTTGATTCCCTTTGCATCTGGAATAATGATTAAATAAAAATATCTTGCCTGCTTTTTTGTATGTGATATATTGATCTTTTAATTATTATACAATTTATCAGCTTTTATAGAATAAGAAAGATGTCAAAGAAGAGAGAAAAAGTGAGGATGAAAGGAAGGAGACAAAAAAAAAGAAGAGCGATGGAAATTCTAATCTTCCCTCCTTCTACTCATCATTTTTGTCTATTTTTTGGTTTTTAGGATCTGAAGAATGGAAAATATGGCAAGTTGGAAGAGGTCTTAGGTATCAATTTGTTAAGAAACAATGGAATTTGTCACATGAATTGACTCTTCCTTACACTTGAATATTTAGAGGCCATTGGTTATTAGCAGTCCTAATTTCAATATTGTTGTTTTTCAAGGAATTGGGAAGCTCCCCAAAAGAGAGAGACAGAGAGCGTGAGTTCCGGGGCAATCAGAACATACACATTTATCAATTAAGTTCACCATCTTCTATGGACGTGGTTCAAAACATCCCAAAACAATTACAATAGTAACCTGTACAAGAGTAACAATGGATAATAGCATAAAGATCACTGATCACAGGTCACCAAAATAGATATGATGATAATGAAAATGTTTGAAATATTGTGAAAATTACTAAAATGTGACAGAGAGACATGACATGAGCATAGGCTGTTGAGAAAATGGCACCGATAAACATGCTCAACATGGTTGCCACAAAATGCAAAAACTGTGAAGTGCAATAAAACAAGGTGTGCTTATATTTGTGAACATGAGCACGTCAAAACAAGTTTTTATTTATTTTTCCTTCCAAAACAAACATTTAAGTATTTTTTACTGACTTATGTTCCTTTAGCTTCTTCATCAGTGAAATAAGAAGGCTGGGCTGCAGTCATAATCTAGACCTAAAAGGGAAATTAATGGTCATCTGGTATAAATCTTCCGTTTTACAGAAGAGGAAACTGAGGCTCAAGGTCACACAGGAGGTAGGATTTGAATGCAACCTCTCCGACTTTAGAGTCTGTTCTTTCTGTTCTAAGGTCTCTGTTCGTGCTACCATAGTATGAGTCTAAAACTCTTCACCAGTAGAATTTGGAAGAAGTTTGGTCCCATTCTGGGGAAACAGGATCTGAGATTGGATCCTGAATTAGACTTTCTTGGGGATATATGTGCAGGAGAGTCACCAAAGCTAAATTCAGAGATAGGAAATGCACAAGCCATTGGACATGGTAGAACTGGCCCTCATGTATAACACATGCCCAGGTGATTTTTCTTAAGCACAGATCTGACTGGGTCACCTCCCTACTCATTAAACTCCATTGGCTTTCTATCATTTCTAGGATAAAATATAACCTCCCTTGGTGGGCATTTAAAACCCCTAACAACTTGTCCCCAAACTGGCTTTCTTCTTTCTTCTCCCTTACTCCCTTTAACACTGATGAGGATCCCATCAAACTTGCCTTCTATCTGTCCTTCATTTGCACCCTGCTTCTCATTTCTACTTTTTTGCACTGGCTGGCTGTCCTCCAGGCCCCCATGTACTCTCCCTTTATCTCCTCCTTGGTTAAACTCAATCCTTCACTTCCTTTAAATGCCACATTACAGCCTCTCCTGCTTTCCCAAACTCCCCAAACTACCTTTTATTTAACTGCCTCGGATTTATTTTACATTGGATTCTAACTGTATTTATTCCATATATGCTAATATATGCATATGTTGTCTCCCCTGATAGAATATAAGCTTTTGTGCAGTAGGGACTATTTCATTTCTTTTCTTTGTATTCCTCCATTTTGAAAGTTTATATTGAGAGGAGCTAGGGGAGAGTCGGATAGAGCCCTGAACCCAGGATCAGGAGAGATCTGAATTCAAATCTGTGACTCTATGTGACTGTGAGTAAGTTACTTAACCTGTCTGCCTCCAATTTCTCAGCTGTAAAATGGGGACCATAATGGCACTTCCATCTCAGGGGCCTGTGAGGACTAAATGAGATATTTGTAAAGTGCTTATCACTTTAGTGCCTGGCAAATACTAGATGCTTAATAAATGCTTGTTTTCTTTTCTCAACCCCATTATCTAGCGTGATGTTTGTTACGTAGCAGGCACTCGATAAATAGTTGTTACTTGATGTTACATATCCTTTATAGCTTTCCATTAGGCGGAACTACTGCACCAGAATACATATTTATATATAACATAAGTTGTAGTTGTTGAATCTTTTCAGTTATGTTTGAGTTCCTTGACAAAGATACTGGAGTGGTTTGCCATTTCCTTCTCCAGTTCATTTTACAGATGAGGAAACTGAGGCAAACAACGTTAAGTGATTTATGCAGAGTCACACAACTAGTGAGTGTTTGAGGATGGTTTTGAATTCAAGTCTTCCCAACTTCAGACACAGGGCTCTCTCTATTGGCTATCCACCTAGCTGCCCACATAATATATAATTCTACATATTTAAATGAGAAGTAGTGAGGCAAAGAAGATGGAGAATTAGTTAGAAAGATCTAGGTCAATGGTTCTCAAAGTACGGTCTAGAGAATCCTGGGGATCTCTGAAACCCTTTTAGAGGGTCTACAAATTCAAAAATAGTTTTTATTTCCAATATGGTAAATGTCTATAAATATAATCCAGATAAACAAAAATTCTTTGGAGAGATCCTCAATAATTTTTAATAGGATAAAGATACTGAAAACAAAAGTTTGAGAATCACTGATCTAAGTGGAAGTATTACTTCTAAAACATCCATTGGTATGATCCTGAATATCTCAAAATTTCTCAGCAGTCCAGGGAACTCTCTAATATTGTTACCCAAGGTGGAAGAAGTTTCCATTTGGGGAGTTTCCCCAAACTAATAGAATCACAGAAATAGCCTAAAGGGGAAAATATTTCAGTGCCTTTATTCTCACCCCCGCATACATCTCTCCCCAACTAGCCTCCTAACCTCACTGTAGAATATGTAGGTAATTCTGAGTTTTTAAAGACTATGTCTCTAGAAGATCATTTAGAGTCTTAGGGTGGAGTCTTAGGGATCATTAGTCCAATCCTCTCAATTTACAGGTAAGGAAACAAGAGGTCAGGACACTTGCCTAAGGCACACAGGTAATCACTAACAGAGGAGGAATCAGAACTACATCCCATTGACTAAAACCAGTGGAGCACCATGAAGCAGAAACTATGTCGACCTTGGATTTTTGAGAAGCATCCTGGACACAGATTGTCTGCTGCCTGACAGAAATATTCAGAAATAGAATGAAATTAACGGTCCAACCCAAAATAGCTGTAACTCGCCCCTCCTTGAAGTCAATGCAAACCCTGTGAAGCAGAGACTGAGGGACACTGATTCATGCATTTTAGATGTTCACTCAGCAATGGCCAATTGTCATCTCACACTTCTCAGTGGAGACAGCCTTCTGTCTGCCAGGCTTCTCTGAGCTCCCCAGGGACATCAGTTGAAGAAAGGAATTATGGGAGCATATGTTTAAATTGGGAAGGGAACTTCTGTTTGTAACCCCTTTCCTTTATGAACAAGAAAAGTGAATAGTTAGTCCAGGTGAATTCAGAGAAATTCATTAACAAAAGTTGGCCATTAGGTGATGATTTTTATTTTTAGCCTCAGTAATCTTTGAAGACCTATGTATTAAAGTATATGTATGTATATTGTATTTAACTTATACTTTAACATATTTAACATGTATTGATCAACCTGCATCGGGGGGAAGGGGTGGGAGAATGAGGGGAAAAGTTGGAACAAAAGGTTTTGCAATTGTCAATGCTGAAAAATTACCCATGCATATATCTTGTAAATAAAAAAACTATAATTGAAAAAAATAAAAATAAAATGAAGAAAAAAAATAAAGTATATGTACATGGGGTGGGGGGGTGGGTGGTGCTGAGCTATATAATTGTATAGCACCAATGAAATCTCAGGCTTTCTGAGCATTGAAGTATATTTAAATTCACAAATATATATTTATTTATTGATCTGTTTGCATCTCCATCCATCCATCAATCAATCTAGTATTCTATTAATCTGTCCATCCTGTCTATTTATATGCATCAGTACTTCCGTCCATCAATTGATCTATCAATCCATCGAACTAGCTGTCCTGTCTGTCTATCCTGTCTTTCTTTCTGTCTGTCTATCTGCAGCGTGGCAGAATAGAAAGAGTCAGGAAGAGGTGGGTTTAGGTCCTGCCTCTGACACCAGCCAGCTCCACAATCATGGGCTCTCTATACCTCCATGCAACCTTAAGACTATTAGTAAATGGTTGCTGATTGATTTGATTTTTTGGTTAGTTATAGATGACTTCCTAATATGTATAGGTGGAAGGAGTTTCCATATGGGGAGTTCCCACCAATGAAATCACAGGCCCAGAATAAAACGAAATAAAGCCCAAATTGATAGAATCTGTATGTCTGTGTGTATGTACACATACACATATATTCACATATATATATGAATGCACGTATATATATATGTATTATATTGTATATGTGTCATATATGTGAGAAACACACAGAAACTGCAAAATACAGAGATAGTTCTAAACAGAAACTTGATCCTAGGTGAAATGACATGAAGGAAAGGTTTAACCTTTGCTGTACTGAGGGAAATGATCATGTTAGCTTCCTTCACTTTTGTTCACCCAGCATTTTCTGCTTAGTTAGAGGGAAAAGGAAGACAATGGCTAGTGATTTCAGAAACCACTATAGATACAAATAGAAAACCTATAAAAACAAAATGTCTTGTAAGATTTTGCTGAAACCCCTGCCTAGGTGTGGGGGTAATTTTCCTCCAAGGCATCATGGGCTGACTGTTTGATTTAAGTCCAAATCATAAACAACACCCCAAAGGAAGGGGTAGCCTTGGGGGGAAACCCCAACCTACCTATCATCCTTCTCTGGAATGGAAGCCTTTCCACCTAATAGGAAATGAGGTTGACTGTCCTTTGAGCAGAACAGTGTATTTGGCTTATGAGAATTTGGCTTCTGCTATTCATCACCTGTATATCTTAACTCTTAATCTCTCTTAGTTTCTTCATCTTATAAAGGTTAGAATCAGAAGGTCTCTTCCAGATCTAAACATATGCTCCCATAATTTCTTTATCCATTTGAGGGCCCTAGGGATCTCAGAGAAGCATGGCAGATCAAAGATTGTTTCCAGTCAGAAGTATGAGATGACAATGGGTTTTGCTCCCTGCACATCTAAAATGGATGAAAAGTTAAAAACTGTTTTTTTAAATAGTATTTTATTTTTCCAGATACTTGCAACTATCTGTTTTCAACATTTACCTTTGCAAAACCTTGTGTTTTTCTCCTTGTGTCCCCTATCCTCTCTTCTAGATAGTAACCAATCTTACATAGGTTAAACATGTGTAATTCTTTTAAACACATTTCTATATTTGTCACACTGCAAAAGCAAAATGAAATCAAAAGGGGAAAAATGAGAAAGAAAAACCAAACCAAACCAGAAATAACAAATGTGAAAATACTATGCTTTGATCCTCATTCAGTCTCCATCGTTCTCTCTCTGGATGAAGATGATTCTTTCCATCAAAAGTCTATTGGAATTGCATTGAATCACCTCATTGTTGGAAAGAGTTATCACAGTTGATCATCATATAATATTTTTGTATACAGTGTTCTTCGCTTCATTTCACACTAGTTCATATCTTTAAAAACTTTTCTGAAATCAGCCTGGTTGTCATTTCTTATAAAATAATAATATTTTATTACATTCACATACCATAACTATTTGGCCATTCCCCAACTGAGAGGTATCCACTCAATTTCCAGTTCCTTGACATTACAAAAAGGGCTGCTACAAATATTTTTGCATATGTGGGTCCTTTTCCTTCTAAAAACTGTTTTTACATGTAATTGATTAATGTTTATTTTTATTAATTAACAATTAATAAAAATAATTTAAAAATTAAATTAAAATAAATAATGAATTAAAAAATAAAATTAAAAAATATCAATGTCCTCTCAGTCTCTTATGCCTGGTACAAACATTTATCAAGCTCTTATTATGTACTAAGTACTTTTTCAACATTTTCTCATTTGATTTTCCCAACAACCCTGCTAGATATAAATGATTATGATTATCCCCATTTTGCAGGTGAGGAAACTGAGTCAGGCAGAAATTAAGTGACTTGCCCAGGGTCACACAACTAGGACACATCTGAGGCCAGATTTGATAGTAAATCTTCCTAATTCTTGGCCACGTGCTCTACGCACTATGGTACCATGAAACTTATATTGAACAAGGTACTCAATATCCTTCAGCTTTAGTTCTTTCATCTGTGAAACAGGAATATTTTGCACATCTCTACCTCACTTAAATCCAACTCACACACAAATCATGTGTGGGATGTCATTGGTTTTCTTCAACAATGAAGAACCAACAGCAAGAACAACAAGAAGCAACATTTTATCTCTCTCATTAAGTCATTGTGAGGCACAATTGAGACTATGTATGTGAAAATCTTTTGTAGTCTATAAAACAGCAAAAAATTAATTTAAAAAGTAAGCTATTATTCTACCTACCCCATTCCCTTCCTCCTTATTCTTTTCCCTTCCTTATTTCTCCCTTCCCCTGTAATATCTTCTCTCTTCATTCTCTCACTCATCTCTTTCCATCTTTCTTTTCCTCCTCCACTATTTTCTCTTTCTTTCTCTGTGTTCCCCTCACTCTCTTTCCAACCCCTTCTTCTCTTTCTAGGGGTGAGAGACATGGTGAGAGTAAGAATGGACAGGATTAATTGGGAAGAAGGGGAAAGAGAAGAGAAACAGTTCAGTTCCTTTTTCCTTATCTCTGCCCAATGAAGAGGTGTTTATTTATGAGAGGAGAAAATGGACCCTTTTTAGAAAGTTGGTGTTTAAAATAAGTTGAAACCACAGATCTTCTACCTCTCTAGTCAGCATTCTGCGCCCAGTGTTACTAGGTTGTGGTCTCTTGGTTTGGTGTTAAGTTTTACAACTTAACCCTCAAAAAAAAAATCCAATCCCATGCAAGAGTTTCTCAGATTATTGCCCCAGAAATCAATGAATTAAGAAGAAGAAAGAAAGGGAGAAAAACATCCATTAAATACTTACTATGTTTCAGACACTGAACTAAATGCAGGGGATAAGATTCCCTGACCTGAAGGTACTGACTTTAGTCCCTCAAGAGCACAGACTGTCTTTTCTTTTCTTTTTTTTTTTTTTCTTTTCTTTGTATCCTCAGCATTTAGCATCAAGATGGCTAAATTAACAATTTTTTTGACTGATTGATATTCTAATTGAAGGAAATAACAGATATAGAGGAAGCACATGTCCCCAGGAAAGGGAATTTTGATTTGGGAAATCACAGAGACAGTGAATAGAATCATAGGGCAACTGATCGTTCACTATTACTTTGCAGAAGTAATGGTAGTTTTGATTTAAGTTCCATTCCCAGAGCAAAAAAAAAAAAAAAAAAAAGTGTGTGAGGGGACTAGGGTGATAGGTGGAAGGGGCTTTATACATCTGAAGTTGCTGAGCAGATAGCAAGATGCCCTGGGAATGGATGGATGGGATGCAGAATTTAGGAGCTTACAAGAGCAACTTCTTATCCTTCCAGTTCATGGTAACAATACAGTGTATCCCCAAAACCTTAGGACAGTTTTAAACTTTAGTAGTTTTTAAAGCTTAAAATTGCACTAAGACTGTTGGGATACCCTCTATTTCACTTCAACTTAATAAGCATTTATTAAATGCCTACTGTGTGCAAGGCATGATATGTAATAAATGGTAAGACTACAAAACTAGCTTCATTTGAGCCCTCCTTTCAAGCAAGAATCGGGATGTGACATATATGTACACAAATAGGATTCTAAGATTCAAAATGGGAAGAAATCTAAGAGATCATCTAGACTATTGAGTTAGATAAGTGCAAAAGAAAAATCCAGGAAAAGTGCTATTGGAAGTTTAAGGAGGAGGAGACCCTATTTCAAGAAACAAAGTGCTAGTTAAAATAAAATGCATTTTGCTCAAGACTCCAACATTTAACATGGTGTTGTTGTAGCCAAAATGTAAGTTATTTGAGGGCAGGGACAGTTTTATTTTTATCTTTGGATCTCCAATACCAGCCTGGTTAGTACCTTGGACATGGTAAATAATAAATGTTTGTGGATGAATTGATTGATATAGATTCATTGAAAAAAAAATGGACTGTTCCATATTAATTTCTTGTGCCTTACACAAGGCTCAAGCACATTAGAGGTTCAATAAATACTTGTTGGTTGATCAGCTAATGGCTTAATCCTGTGATGATGCCTTCATTCCACAGGGATGAAAGCTTCCTATAGCCTATAGCCACCAGTTTACACTATCATAGAGCACCTAGTAAGAATAGAATAATCCTCCATGTTTTACTCATTGGCTTGGCTAGCCCCTCCCCGATGGAACATCCTCATGGTATACTATTGCTTTCTTTATTCAAGAACTAACGTGGCTAATAATTTACTGAGCTAGATTATGGGAGCATAAAACCTGAAACAGGGTTTGATTACAGCCAACCTGTTTACTTCTATCTCACTTTTTCTGAGATCTGCTGTTCTCTCATTTATTTTATTTATTTTTTGTAGAGAAAGGGAACTCCCTTATCCAGTAGCTTCCTGTGCTAATGACATTACAAATCTAGCCCCTATACTTTCTCCTCCTATATTTTTTATATACTTATGTGGGTATGTATGTTGTTTCCCCTGAAAGGACATAAACTTCTTAAGGTTGGAGAAATTTTGCTTTTGTCTTTGAACTCAAAACACTTAGCATAATATTTGTCAAACAATAAATGGCTGATAAATGCTTGTTGATGATTGATTGATTAATTGATTCTTCCCAGTATCCCAACCTCTTCTTCCATTTTTCTTTTCCCAGGAAATGAGGATTTCATTTTCATCTCTTCTCTTTTTGTCTCTTTTCCTTCTTCTTTGTCTAAGACAATCTCAGACCAGCCAGAAGCATCAATATCTTCACTAAAAGCCAGAGCTAAAAAGATTGCTGATTTTTGACTGAAGTATATTTGTGTAAGCTTGTCTTTGAGACCATCATGGCCAAATCATTTAGAAGATTGCACTCCATGTGGAACATCTCTCATTCCTCATGGATGGCACATTTTTCTGACAGACAGTTATTCATCAAACATTTACTAAGTCAAATAAGATACTTTTTGTAAAAAGTGCTTTCATAGTGCCCAACCCATAATGAGTGCTACATAAATTCTTCTCTTTCTTTTTCTTTCCATTCCTTATTGAGTGCCACAAACAGTACATACAAAGAAAGGCACAATGAAGTTCCTGCCATTGAGGAGTTTACCTTCTAATGAAGAAAACAATGTGTAAATAATGAGGCACTTGAAAAAAATATCATCAGAATTAATGGGAGAATATATCATGCTCTATTGAGGCTTACTGCTCTATGCCAGGTATTACCTCTGATCTTTGTATTTATTTTCAGTCTTGCTTTGTCTGGGATCATCAAACCAAAGGGTGTTTAAGCAGGAAGGGGCTTCAAACATCATTTAGTCCGATAGTTTTTGTTTTACAGATAAGAAAACTAAGACACAAAGAGGTTCCACAGGGAGCAAATGGAAGAACTAGAATCCCCATGACCCCCTGACTTCAAATCCAGGGGTTTTTCTACTTTTATCATCCTGGTATTGCTCATGAATCAGCCTCAGCAAGCCCTGATTAAGGACAAGGAGTTGAGGAGCTGGTCAGTCTCACTCCACTCTCCACAGTAGAACATTCTGGCCACTCTAAAAAGGGAAATTCTCAAGGAAGCCACAGTCCCAAATTCCAGAGTAGATGGAGGTATATTTAATAGCAATCTGCAAGTGTTTGTAGGAGGTTTGTTTTATGGCTACAGAAAACAACACTAAGACGTAAAAACTACAAGGAGGCAGACTTTGGCTCTGTAAAAAAGAACTTTCTAATGGTTCTAGCTATCTAAAAATGGAATAAGCCATCTTAAGGTGTAGTAAGCATCCAAGCACTAGAAAGAAAGATTCAAAGAATCTTAGAGTTTGGGAGGGATCTTAGAAGCCATCTATGTCAACACTTAGCTGAAGTATTGCAGTACCCTGTCTGCAATATCCCTAACAAATAGTCATTCTGCCTCTGATTGAAGACCTCTCGTGATGGGGAACTCACTACCCCTTAAGGCAAGCCATTCCATTTTTGGAGAAATTTATTTGTTTGGTAGTTTTTTTCTGATGTCAAACTGAAATATGCTTCTTTGTAACTTTCCGCCATTAATCTTCCTCCTGCCCTCTGGGTCTAAGAAGAATAAGTCTCTTCCCTCTTAGACATGATAATCCTTCAAATGCTTGAAGACAGCTATCATGTCCCTCCTAAATCTTCTCTTCTCCAGGCTAAGCAACTACAGTTTCATTAACCCATCCTAGACAGCATAGTTTCTATTCCCCTTGATAATCTTGTTGCCTAGCTCTGGGTTTTATTTGTCAGTTTACCTCCTAAAATGAGGTACCCAGAAGTGGACAAAATACCCTAGGTATAATCTGAGTCAGGGATGTGCTGGAACCAGTTCAAAGTGGCTCACAAGATCTAATTGTTAAATTTTCAGTGAAATTGGTAAACGCTATACAGCAGAGCTTGATTCCATAGTTTTGTTGATTGTTTAGACTTAAGAAAGGGATGGAGAAAATAATAATATAGATTATATTTTAAAATGTCTTGCTTACATTTCTCCCCCTCCCCCCACACACACATACTGCAAAAACTGATGGTTAAACCAGCATACCCCTGGGGCTGAGCAGTGCAAAGTAGAATTGGACAAAAAGCTCCCTTGTCATATTTCATTAAAATATTTCAGCTTTTCTGGAAGCCTTCATAGGTGCGCTGACTCATATGAAGTTTGCAATGTATAGACCACTCAACCCTCAGATATTTTTCCACTTAAGCTTCTAGCTAGCCCTCTCTGCTATTGCAGACTTGAAAGGGAGGCTTGATGGCCATCTCTGTTGACAAAAGGCTGCCTTAATTGGCTGAGAAGTAGAAAGAGGTGACCGCTAAGATTCTTTTAAGCTCTAAGATTCTTTGGTTTCTGGGACCACTTCAAAGTTTGTTTGAGTCACACTAGACTGATCCTCTAGCCTTAGATCACCCAGTATCAGAGTCATTAACTCCCACCTGAGGCCTCTTCTTCCCCTCTCCTACCCTTAACCTCCACCATTCATGGCTTGAAAACTCCATGATAGGGGAACAACTGTTAAAAAGCAGCAATCAGGGGACAAATGTGTGGGATCTAGCTCCCTCAGATTTTCTTATGTCTGATCCTGGTGAAGAATTAGAGTCTCATGTTAGAGGGCCTGGTCTGGGAGTATAAGATATTCTAACTTAGCACAAAGGGATGTGCCATAGGCTGGGTTATGCCAGTAAAAGAAAGGTGACAAGGATGTCAGGATTAGGCTATATTCAACCCAAAGTTCAGAACCTGCAGCAAGAGTGTCAAAGTATTCACTGGTAAAATTTTATGTCAGTTTTATTTGGTTTTGCTTTCTCTGATAAGAAGTCTCAAACTTCTTCATTCTCAATTGCAGTTAAAATTTTATAATTTCAAAAATATTTAAAGCAAAAGAAAACATTGACAGGACTTATTGGGAGATAAGGTTCCTCAAATTATTACAAATTAAAATCTATCATGTGATATCCGGTTGCAGAGCAGGCTAGTAACATGATTTTGAAACTTCCTTCTAACCTGATTGTCTGTATTGTGAAAATGACCTATTTACCAATAATTCATGGAATTCCTGAAGGACATTGCTGAAGACTTGTTGTTCTGGACTTTGAACTGACTGAGATTACTATAAATCTTGACATGTTAGTTTGGACATATTCTTTGCGTCTGTCATCCAAACTATATGCATTTGAATGGATGACTCAGAGAATGGGTCTGTCAGTATATTATATCTTGGATACATGAAAGATGAACTATACCCATAAATGAAGAGGAGGAAGAGAAAGGGAAGAATTATATTTGAAAAATTGTAGAGCAAACACTTTTCATTGACCCCAAGCTTCTCCTCAAACAAAAACTCATCCTCACTTTTTTTCTTTTTTAAAAAAACAATATCTTTCCAGTGAAACTATGTGATTATGAATCATGAAATACTACAATCTGAGAAATCAAAATTGTAGGTCACTCATAGAACAATGGAAAGACATACAGTAGGTGTAAATAGGCTACAAAGCACTTAGATAGAGCAATGGGTATTGGATAGAAAGCTAGGTCTAGAAGTCAAGAAGACCTGAATTCAGATCTAGCCTTAGACACTTAAGTAGCTATGTAACCGTGGACAAGTTACTTAATGATGAGTGTCTTCATTATTAAAATGGAGATAATAACACCTATTTCCCAAGGTTGTTGTGAAGATCAAATATGATGGTATCTGCAAATTGCCTTGAAAATTTTCACAGAATTATGTAAACTAGCTGCTATTACTAACATGAATGTGTATATGTGGGTATGTGTGTGTATATACCTCACAGTTCTGGACTTGGAAGAAATCTCAGAAACCAGCTAGTCCAATTCCCTCATTTTAAAGATAGGAGATTGAAGTCTAGGCATGTTAAGTGATTTGTCCAATACCAAACATCAGAAATGCCCTCGGGCAGCCAAGTGACACCATAGATAGAATACTGGGCATGAAGTCAGGAAGACTCATTTTCCTAAATTCAAATCTGTCCTCAGACACTATGATCCTGGGTAAGTAATTTAATCTTGTTTATCTCAGTTTCTTTATTTGTAAAATGAGCAGGACAAGGAAATGGCAAACCACTCTAATATCTTTGCCAAGAAAATCCCAAATGGGATTACAAAGAGTCGGATTACTGAACAACAACGAATAATAAAGGCAGAAAACCCTAGACTCTTGTTAGAGTGCCATTTGGGTAGGGTGAAGGAAAACGGATGCTTGTAAACACTATGAGGATGGGAAGAGGAAGAATGTGCTTAGGGAAGTAAGAAAAAAAAAATTTCTAGGAGAAGTTAGAATTCCAACTATTTTGTATGCTCCAAATTGCTAACTGACCAATGAAATATGAAAATACCTCTAGGTTTCCTCTCTACTATAGACCATGATGTAAGGGCATAAAGGAATAACATGATCAATTACTCAAGGACTAAACTGAAAAAATGGTGGTTCTAGTAGCCCCCTCCCATTGGGAACAGATTGAGTTTGAAAGTTCAGGCATTTCAAATTTTTTCCTAAGAGGTTCTTGAAAAGACCAAGCAAATCTACATCCTGTTTGATTAATGTCCGTGAAATGCACACACACACACACACACACACACACACACACACAAAAAATATATATATATATATATATATATATATATATATATATATGTTTTTCTATTTTCCCTTTGCCAAAATTGATTGATCAAATTGGCCCCAAAGCTCACAGCTAAATATAATTCTTTTGGTAAGAACAAGAATGGAAATTTTAACCTCTAAAACAAACTGTCTCTGAAAACAAAACAGCAAATGAAAACAGTGTGTAATAATGGAAATTGATTTGCAAATTTCAGTAAAGCTTATTTTCTTTTTTGAGGCTAAGACATTCATATATACAGTGGCACAGTGGAAAGCTTGAAATTGAAAGATGGGGCACAAGGAACAATTTTGCCACAAATTCTTCTGATCTGGAGCAAATTACTAAGTCTCAGTTTTCTCACTTGGCAAAACAATGGCAAAAATAAAGTGCCTACCTGATAGAGTTTCTTTGAGTAGCAAATGAAATAATTCATGAAATCATTTCAAAAAATTGCCAAGCACCGTGAGAGGTGGCAAGGATAAAAAGGGAAAAATGAAATAGTTCCTGCCCTCCAGAAGCTTACATGCTGTGGGGGCAAAATATTTGCAGAATTAGCATATGTGAAGTTTTATTACACACCTTCTCAGTAGCTCTGAATCTTCTCTCCACTCTTACGGATAACACCCTGGTGCAGGTCGATATCACCTATTGGAATGGTCTCCTAATTGTCTAATCTTCCTCAATTCAATGTTCCCTGCATTCACGGATCCATCACCTCCTAAGGGTACCATTACATTTCAGAAGCTCCTCAATGCATTCCAAACAAGTACAAATTCCTTCATTTGGCATTCGAAGCTTTTTGCAACCTGGGTCTAACCCACCTCTTCAGTTTTGTCTCATACTACAACCCTTTGCACTATCTATATTCCTTTTTAAAAAATATTTATTTTCAAAATATATGCAAAGATAGTTTTCAACATTCACCCTTGCAAAACTTTGTGTTTCAAATTTTTCTCCCTCTCTTCCCTCCAACCCCATCCCCTAGAAATTAGAAAAATTTCTAATTTAAATATAAATATATAGTTTTAAATATAACTTTATTCCAGCTGAACTCAATCACTTTCCATTTTTTGATTGCCTCCTTTTTTCTATCTCTGTGCCCTGCATGCAAGCTGTCCCTCCCATCTAGAACAGATATCTCCCTCCTTCTTCTATGTATCTTTTAAAAAAAATTTAATTCAATTTTACATGTTTATTAAGTTGATGCTATATACAAGCCACCATGCTATGTTTTTAAAATCCAGAAGTGAATAAGCCATAGTTCTTATCTTCAAGTAGTTCACAATTTATTAATTGATTATTATCATTATTGATTAGGGTAATACAAATAAAATAAGTCTTAAGTAATATTTATCAGATTAGCTACTGTGAGAGAAAAGGAAAATGATAAATGGAGTGAAAATGTGGAAAAATTGAGACACTAATTACTATTGGTGGAGTTGTGAACCAACCCAATCAACATGGAGAACAATTTGGAACTATGCACAAAGGACTCTAAAACTATTCATACCATTTGATTCAATGATACCACTTCTAGGTCTGAATCCCAAAGAGATTTTTTTTTTAAGGGAAAAGGTTCTCTATGGTGGCAAAGAATCAGGATTTGAAGGGATTCTCCTCTATGTATCTTGACCTCTCCTTTCCACACATGAACATACCTTCTCTCAGGTTCTACCCCGGAATGTGCTGGCAAATATTTAACTACTGGCTCTCCAGGGGGAAATGCATCATTAACATTTTTCCATCACTTCCTTTAGTCTAGACAATCAACAAAATAATAAATCAAGCCCTGATTTGAAGAGCTTGCCCATTTCCAAAGTGTAAATGTTCATGCTGAACATTTAACTGTCAACTTTCGAGAACAGTCTGAGCTGACTCAATCGTACCTCTGGTTCTATTAAGTACCTTCCCCTCTTGGAAATCTTCCTTGACACCCTAAAATTAGGCGTGATTTCTTCCTCCTCAAATCTTAGAACTTGCAAAGCTCTCCCCTTTGCCTTTAATAGTTCTGCTGTGCTTTGTACTCATTTGGGTCCACTCCCCTGTTAAAATGTAAACTTGTTGGGGGCAGGCAGTATGAATGGTTCCGGCTTGGCAACTCCCCCATGGCTAGCAATGAACCTCGCACAGAGGGAGCTTTTGATGGGTTGTTGTTGACTTTGTTGCATCCTCATACACAGAAGGAGCCTCCCTCTGGTGTCATAGGGTCCTATTCATGAGATTTCTGCACATTATTGGGGCCAATGTAGAATTTCTACTGAGTTGTGTTCTGCTCCTTATGCTGCATTGTAGAAATGTTCTCTGTGTAATGAAACTTCGACATTGAACCAAAATCATTTTAACCATGACCCAGAGGAGATTATTGCTTCCAGGAGGACAATATATCCCATTAAAATGAGAAAGCTTATGATGACTAGGCAGACAACACCTTTTATGGGCCAGCTTTTCATTTTCCAAGCGAAGGAAATCCTTGAACATCACATACCGGCCTAATGTCCTACAATAATTCTTGCCATATCGATCCAGGCTGTTATTGCTCCACTTCTTTCTTGGTTCAATGTAACAGGATGCTGTATTTACATTTTAAGAAATCAACACCATTTTAAAGTTAAGTGTTTTCTTTTTTAAATCACAATTTTCCTCTCACCCCCCCTCAACTTCAAAACAACCTAAGTATATAGTGTGGGGAAAAAAAATACTTCCATCAGTCATGAATGATATCAGAGTGTTCCAATATGCCACCCAGCAATTTTTTAAAAAATAAACTAGACCCCTCTCTCTCTTCCCTAGTGATGAGTTTGTTATGCAAAGCAGTGTAATTGTTAGGAAGAGAGAAAACCTATAAAATAAAATGCTCTCGGTTCTTAGAAATTGAAACTCTTGAGCTTGTCTCTTTAAGTAAAACTAAATAATATTAAAATAACTGTTCTTGTCATTTGTGCCCAACCCATCTCTCCTTGCATTGAATGGAAGAATAATGTAAATTCTTCATTTCAGGACACTTTACAGCTATGGAAACTGAAGTCTAGGGGGTTAAGAGACCTGTTCAACATCATCCAGTAAGGTCACACTAAATGTTAGAGGCAGGACTACAGGAATAAAGAACCCAAGGCACTTTATAAGTGAATGCATGTCATTCTCGCCTTTAAATAAACAAACAACACTTTGCTTATGCTGTTTGCCATGAAACCATGGAAGAAAATATGTATATCCATCATATCATCCATAACATTGTCAGAGTTAGTCAACACATATTATTCCAGAATCTCAGAACAAGAAGGACCTCAGAGGGCTGAACAAGAATCATCATTATAGTAGTTAGCATTTATACAACAAAGCTTTATGTGTATAAACATTCTTTCATTTGCTTCCCTTAATAATCTTTTGAGAGAAAGGTTATTATAAACTACTTTGCCTACTAGATTCACACAGCTATCAGTTATAATTCAAAAGTGAGTCTTTCTTGCTCGAATCTATCTATTATCCACAGTACAATCAAGCTGCCATACAACATACAACACACTCAACAAATGGTCACCCCGTCTTCTCCATAGTTTCTCACTTCCCCAGCATGTCACCTCCTGAGGCATTCCATTCCATTTCTGGATAATTCTTAGAGAATTCCTCTTTCCATCAAGTTAAAGCTTCCTCTCTATAACTTCTACTCATTAATACTCATTAACCACCAACATTCCTTTTTTTTTTTTTTTTTTTTTTTTTTTTTTTTCTGTCTGGGGCTACACAGAAAATATTTACTTTCTAGTGGACCTTCCTGGTCCTTTTAGCATACATTTAGGGTTTGAGGTTTTCTAAGGCTATATTGTGTTTATATACAAACACAATGTGAAATCTTCCAAACACTTAATCGATACCCAGCAGATGGGTTTAGTCCTTACATTACTAAAGGGCCAAGAATACAAAATGGACTTTTCCTCAATGGAATATTTTGAGTCATATAAACACATCCTGAAAATGCTAGGTGTTTTACTGATTCTGATCAGTCCCCTAGGAGAGGATTCAAATCAAACTTCATCTGATCTGTGCGTGCCTAGACATGTTAGGAGTATAACTCTAACCTCTGAGGTCCCCAAATATCTTGAGAGACTCAAGATGGAAAATGCAAAAACTCACATTCTATGATTTTTTTAAAAGGAACTGGCCACTTAAAATAAAGAAAATGTTTAGCAGAGGATGCATGCTAGAGGGAAGGGAAAGATAATAACTGTAAAAAGGAACTAAAAATGTGATTATGAAAAAACATTTTCTTAAAATGAAATTGATAGAAAGGAATGAGTATATTTCTGGATTATAATAACAGTGGAAATAATATTGTTTGAGCCACTGCTCTGAAAATCAGAAGGGAGGATGAGCCCTTCTATGGATTTATGGGAGATAGAAAGGATTTCATAATATTCAAAATTTAGAACTTGAAGAGATTTTAAGGATCACCCAAACCAGGGCTTCTTAATCTACTGTCCATAAACTTTAAAAAATTTTTCATAATTTCATTTTAATAAAAATCCATTTCCTTCATAACCTCGTATATTTTATGCATTTAACAACAATATTTTTAGAAGGAATTTATAGGCTTTACCATGATTTGGAAAAAGCTCCCTTGTTTCATTGTGTCCTCCTTTATTTGTCTAAATTTTTTTGGAGGGGGGAGTGAACAAAAAAATCTATTCTCTCTCCTTCCCTTTGGAAAAACAATGACAAGAATAACAAAGCCCTTGTAACAAATATATATATATATAGTCAAGAAGAATAAATTTCCTCACTGGGGGTTCAAAAATATATATCTCATTCTATATCTGAATTAATCCTCTTTTGGAAGGTAGATAGTATGTATTATCATTGGTCCTCTGGAATTGTAAATGTTCTCTGTGTTGACAAGAGTTCTTAAGGCTTTCAAACAACAATATGAAAATACTGCAAGGGTCAATATTGAAAAATTATCCTTGCATATGTTTTGAAAATAAAAAGCTTCAATAAAAAAACTATCTTTACATGTATTTTGAAAAATAAAAAAAATATTATTAAAAATTTTAAATTCACAATAAAAAATAAAAAGCTATTAAAAATTTAAAATTCACAATAAAAAATATACATGTATAACCATATATGCATACATGCATGTATGTGTATCTATTTGTGTATAATCATGGGTTTTGTGCGTGTGTGTGTATGTGTGTGTGTGTTATGTGTCTATAAGATGAGGAATCAAATATTTAAGATAAATTAAATCTTTCGTATCATGTAATGTTCTCTTCTCTAAAATTATAATGTTCTCTTGTCTAAAATATAATCATTCTCTGGGAGTAGATTTCTTGGGGGGCTTCTGGAGGCAGCCTTAGTTTCAGTTCAGAGTAATAATCACCTCAAGTGCAGCCAGCTGTTAAAAGTTCAGATCCTTCATTGCCTCTTCCAAAATAGCCCAGTTAGCTTTCCTTGATTCCGAGAGCTCTTGTTACTTGTCCTTTGCCTCTGTCAGCTTCAGCCTCCAGCTCACTGTGAATCCTGGCTCTGAGTCTCCTGCCTGAATTCTGGCTCTCAATCTCCCCAACAGACTCCTGGCTGAGGCTCCAAGAGCTTCTTATATATGATCTCTTAAAGGTGTGAACTCAAAGGTTGACTCCTCCTCCAAGAATGGGATTCCTGATTTATGAATTTCTCAGACTTGTGAATCTCCCGACTGAATCCTGACTTGTGAATCTTGAACGCTAATGTGTGAACTAATGTGTGAACTCTTAAAATACATAAGCATTGTTTCTATCAATTCCAGTGAGTTAGCACCTTGTTTCAAGTTCTGGCCTGTAAAAATATCAGGCGGCTATTTTTGTTGTCGCAATTGCTGCTCGTTCTTCCTTCTCAAAGAGAAGCAATGACATCACAGGGAAATGTTTTGACTTGTGTGTGAATTGGATTTAAGTGAAGCAGAATTGGGCAAAGTCATCAGCCTCTTTATTCCTGAACTATTGAAGTCCAGTAAGCAAAACAAAAATCAAGACAACTGTCTATGGCCTGGCATGATTTGGGCCTTTCTAAATCAAGGTCGTTTCCCAGACCTCAGTTTATGTGAGACAAAGTCCTTTAATGATTAAGGACTAGGCAATGAGACAAAAGACAGTCTAATTTACCATCAAAGAATATCAAGTTGAGAGGGGCAGACCTCAAAGTTTCTTGCCTAGAACAGAAAACAATTGCTATTTACCCTCACTTTACATCAGGCAGCTCCAGAGCCTGAGAACAGTACCCTCTCTGACTACAGCCACCTGCTGCAGCCTTTCTATAACTTTCCCCTCTTTATATGGGCCACCAGCCAATAATGCTAGGCCTTTGCCCTACCCTGGCTGGAATTTGAATTTTTAATTTGATTCCCATACTCATCAAAACCACCAGTAATCCAGTCTCTCTATTCAGGAAAGAAAACATTTCAAAGCTCATGAAAATGTCCTCTTCACTTTCAGACCGGTGGCTTTGCTAAGACACCCACCACCAGCAGCAAGGTGAACCAAGGCCAGAGAACAACGGTCTCACAACAGGTGTGCAGCTGCAGTTGTGTGGGCAAATCTGTGGGTTCCTATTCTTGCATGTCTTTAGTCTTGTATCCAATTTCCCCAACATACTTCTCCCCTATTCTCATATGACCAAAGAATTCAATACAGACTTAAGAAGGATAGTCTCCTTAACCTTAAAAAGGATAAACTCGAGAGCTGCAGCAGATTTCACCAGGCCAAATGCTTAGGAGAAGGGTTTTCATGAGCACTGACAGTTTGTTGAGGACAGAGACTGTTTTCACTCTAGACTCTGTATCCTCAATGCTTAACATAGTGCTGAGCATATAGCAGGTGCTTGATAAATGTTTGTTGGATGGTTGATTTGGTGAACTCCCCTCCTCCCTTATCTTACCCACACAATGACCATATTCCTATGTCTACCTAAGTTCCTGAGCCACCTCTAAGGCCAGAACAGTGGGCATTTGTGCTCTAAGTCTAGCATGTAATTTCTAGGAAATAAAAAAAAGAAACAAAACTTGAGAAATGCCATCCTGGATGAGTCCAATGCCCTATCCATTTCAGTCTTGGAGGTAAATAAGCTTAGTGAAGCCATCAGATCTTTACAGGCTAGAGATGTATCTGAAATACCCACAACCCTCCGATTCCTTGGGATGGATGGTGTCAGTAGCACTCATTCCCATTTTCAATGCCAGGCACTCACACAAGTGCTAAGTGAGCCTGATGACATCTTCTTGGCACAGGATCTAAACATAGGTCTTGACTTTCTCCTAAATAGTCTCATAAATGAGGCTATAAAGGTAAGATACGTAAGTACAGTTATATAGAGGACAGAAGGTGAAGACAAGCCACAGCTCATAAATTAATGATTCAGGACCTTCAATTAAACCTGCCCAAGGAACCTAGCCAAGACTTAAAATCAGAATTTAATTGTTCACAACCCCCAGGGAGTCACCCATTCATTCATTACCACAGAGATGGAAATTATCAGTCAAATGTAGTATCAGCACCAAGGGATAGCATGTGGGTGTTACTAAGAAATAGTCCCACTCTTCTAAAAACAATCTGGATTAAAAACTAAAATTTAAGCTAAAAAAAAAATAACTGAACATATCGTGTAATGTAGCATATTAAGTTAAGGTAAATATCCATTAGTTGATATATATAACAATAAGACTTTAACGAAGAGGGAAAAATATGCACATACTTATAAAGTATATGCTTTTTTGTAGTAGTCAAGGACTAAAAAAGTTACTACCCATCAATTTGGAAAAGGCATATTAATGACATTAATAAGAAATAACAGGTAAGAATTCAGAGAAACAACTTAGGAAGACTTGTAACAATTGATATTGGATGAAATCATCAGAACTAAGGAACAATTTACACAGTGAACCTGTGTAGAACCTAATGTAGAAAAAAGGAGCATAGAAAGTCCTAAAAAGACTTTGGAGAACTGATGAAGAAGCATAGCTAATATTTTTATATAGATCCATGAGGTTCACAAAGTGCTTAACATTCACATATATTTGTATAAATATATAAATTTTGTATCAATTTATATACATTTATATTGTCCCTTTTGACCTTCACAACAACTCTGGGAAGTAGATGATTTGTTTATCCCCATTTTCCAGATGGGCCAATTTGATGGCACAGTGGATAGAGTGCCAGGCCTGAAGTCAGGAAGACTCATCTTTCTGCCTTCAAATCTGGCCTCAGAAACTTAATACCTATGTGATCCGGGGCAAAGTCAATTAGCCTTGTTTGCCTCAGTTTCCTCATCTGTAAAATGAACTGGAAAAGGAAATGGAATATTACATTAGTGTCTTTGCCAACAAAATCCCAAATGGAGTCACATAGAGTAGGACAAAACTGAAGAAAATAAAAAATAAATTCTATAGATGAGGAAACTGAGGCTACAGTAGTCAAATAACTTGCCCAAGTCCATTTGCTTGTGCAGCTTGGGATAAAAAAAGCAAAAAGCAAAAACAAAAACATACTGTATTGGGGGGCTATTTTTCATTTTTTAAAGAAGTATTTTATTGATGATCTTGTTTGGTTTTGATAATGATCATTTCCTAATGATTCTCCCCCCACTATCTGCCACCAAATCCCTTATAACTAGTTAAGTAGTGTCAAGGAAAATAAATCACCATATTGTCTGTCCAGGACTCACTCCTCAGTGCACCTAAAGATACATAGAGTGCCGGACTTGTGATCTCAAACGGAGATACCTTTTTGCCAGTGGTAATTGGCTGTGAACCCCTTTCTCTACTAACTTGCATGACCGCCATTTTCTAACAACAGAGAGAAGCAGAGAAGGTTCTTCCACCATTTTCCATACCCTATAAACCTTTCTCTATGAAAGCTAAGAGGAAAAGGAAATGCAGTAAGTTGTTGTTTTTCTCTGCCCAAGTTGTCTTTGACTACCCATTTTACCTCTTCTGTTACCAACAAGAAGAATCTTACATTGCAGCCCAGAGCCCTGCTCTGAACAAAAACCATCTCATCAGAAACTCAAGTACAACCTAAAGTGAAAACAAACATAATTGTCCATTTCTCCCCAAACTCATTTCTCAAATAATTGTTGACCCCGATTCAGAATCAAACGAGATCAGAACCAGATTTAAGTGCCGACTGTGCTATTTACTAGCCGTGTGTGTGACCTTGTGCGAATCCCTTTTCTCTGAACCTTCCTTTCTGTAAATTGAGGCTGGATTCAATGATCAATAAATAGGGTGTAACAGAAAATGTATTACAGTTGTAGTCAGAGGACCTGGAATTCAATCCTTCTTCTTCCACTCACTACCTATGTCCCCCTGAGACAAATCCCATCATTTCCCTCTTCCTCTACTTCTCGGATCCAAGGGGGCTCCCAGCCAGCTGACTTCTCAGCTCTCTGGGACTCTGACTTCTAATGATCTTTCTCGCAAGGACACGAACAAATTGGAACAGTCATCACGCAGCAGCCGAGCCCCCGTGGCAATGGCCTGAAAGCCCCCCCTTTTGTCCTCCTCTCCCCGCTGAGGAAGCTCTGCTGAGGGCTGGGGCATCGGGCGAAGGGCAGGAAGAGGGGTCTGCGCACAGGCGAACGAAAGCCGCCTCTCAGCCACTTGGGCTCCGTGGGCTGTGCGGCAGCTCGCGCTCATTTCGAGAACATACGGGCGACGTTTCTCCGAAGGGCAACCCCTGGTGAAACTGGGATCCCAGGCAACCTCTCTTCTGGGTGCGACTCATTTACTCCGGCTCCGGGGGGGAGGGGTAGAATGAGGGGGAGGGGGAGCCGAGCCACGAGAACAATCCGCTGCTTGTAGCAATCTATTGGCTGAGCTCTGCGGGTTCGGTCCGGAGCTACAGCCTTCCTCCCGCGGCGCCTCTGGACTTTCCCCACTGACTGCACTTCTAGGGCGGTGGTCCGAGGGTTCTTCGGGGGTACCAGTTTGGCCCGGCCTTCAGACCCGCATAGGATACTTTGCTATGTGAATTATCGGACTGGATTTCTTTAGTGATAAAATGTGGCTAATAACAGAATCTTTTCCACAAAGTTGTAGCAAGATTCAAACGAGCTAAGAGATAACAAAGTATTCCGAAAACCTTCCCACCCGGTATCAAAGTAAAAGCCAGCTAAGGGATACAGTGGGTGGAGTCAAGAAGCCCCGTGTTCATAAATGCACCCTCAAATACTCACTAGTCATGTGACCCTGGGCAAGTTACTGGGAACTAAATAACAATCATTGTAACCGCGAGCCTCCCTGGAGGCCAGAAAGAGGAAACAGAAACTTTAATCATCCTCCAGAGCTGAGAGAGGCGCTAAGTCCTGAGCTGACTGTGGTTCTGGCCGGTCACTTAACCCTCCTAGGCTTCAGTTTTCTGGTTGTAAAATAAAAAGATTGAGCTAACGTCCAGAACTAGCTTGAGGCACTTAGGCACTGAAATTTCTTTTTCTTTTTTTTTTTTTCCTGAGGCAACTGCGGTTATGTGGCTTGCCCAGGGTCACACAGCTAAGATGTGCTAAATGTCTGGGGTCGGATTTGAACTCAGGTCCTCCTGACTTGAGGGCTGGTGTTCTATCCAGTGAGCCACCTAGCAGCTCCTGGGCACTGAAATTTCAAATTATGTAAATTTGTTGTTGTTCAGTCATTTCAGACTCACCGTGACCCCATTTGGGGTTCTCTTGGCAAAGATGTTGAAGATTTGTCATTTTCTTCCCCAGTTCGTTTTGCAGATGAGGAAACTGAGGCAAATAGAATTAAGTGACTGGCTCAGAGCCACACAGCTAATAAGTGTTTGAGGCTACATTTGAACTTGATTCAAACTGGTTACTCCATTGTGCCATCTAGCTGCCCTATAGTATTTCATATAAATACTCTGGCAACCCCCTCTCCCCCTCCAAAAAAAAAAAAAAAACAAAAAACCAGAATGTGCTTCCCACACCAGAGACTATGCCCCTAGATCTATTAGGAGTTCTTAATTCTAGAGTCAAGGAACTTAAAAAAAAAAAAAATGATAACTGCATTTTAGTGTAATTGACTTTTTAAAAAAAGCTATGAATTTTATTGTTTAGGCAGCTGGGTGGTTCAGTGAATAGAACACTGGACCTGGAGCCAGAAACTCATCTTTCTGAATTCAAATCCAGCCTCAGACACTTCCTAGCTGTGTGATTCTGGGAAAATCACTTAATCCAGTTTGCCTCAGTTTCCTCATCTGTAAAATGAGCCAGAGAAGGAAATGGCAAGTGTCAAGAAAATACCAATGGAGTCACAAAGAGCTAGATTTGATTGAAATGACTGGACAATAACAAATTTTACTGTGTGTATTTAAGCATTATTCTTAAGAGTGCATAGGTTTCACCAGACTGCTGAAGCAGTCCATCACATAAAAAAAGCTAAAAATCCCTATGCTCATAATTTTTGCCTTGGGACACTGTTCTTTCTGACTGTTGACTGTCCAAATATTTTCTGAGAAATCCTCCAGCCATCTTGCTTCACTTCACTCCCTACTCTCCAACCACTTCCTCCACAGCTATGCCAATAATCTTGCCTTCCCTTCTCTTTGTTTTCCTTCTTTTTCTTTCCCCTTTCCCTCCAGTTTTGGAACCATGATAATCAACTGAACTCTGCCATTGTTCCAGGATGGGGTATATCAATCTCCTTTACAATGTTCCACTTCACTGTCTTTGGCCACTGTTTTTCCCTATGTGTTGTTTCCTTCTTAGAAAGATGCTTCAGTTTTTAACTAGCTTTAACCACTGAAGGGGTGTTGCCTCAATCAAATTGAGACCTGTTGAAGACCTTAGCTTAAAAAGAACAAGATCTTCTCAGTGTATCTAGTCCATCTCCAGTCTTCCTGATCTATATCTGGCCACTGGACCTAGATGGCTCTGGAGGAGAAGGTGAGATAGATAACCTTATCCAGCTGAAATCCCTCACTGAAATCCATTGTATTAGCATATCATGGCATCGGCTCCCTGATGTCATGGTCCTCTTTGAGAAGGGCAAAACATCAATAGCAACATAAGGTAAGTTTCTTGAGATAGAGACTCTTTGCTTTTGTATTGTTTACTTCGCACAGTTCTTGGAACACGGTAATCACATAAATGTTTTTTCATTCATTCATGTGACTTAACATCTACTTAGCAAGAAAAGTAGTTAAAATGAGAAGCTGCCAGATGTAGCCATCTGTGAGTCATTGTGGCAACTAATTCCCCTTACTACTCAAGTGAGTTTGTCTAAATTATTTCTTGTATTATTTTCACATCAAGAACGACAAGGTTGATTTCCTGTTGCTTCCCCAAGTGCCCAAATTGCTAGTTAGGACAATGAGGCTAAATGATCTCCAAGGTCTTTTCTAGCTCTGAAATGCTATGGTTCTTTGAATAGAAAAAATGAAACATCACTGAAGCAATTTGAAAGGAAACTATCTCCTTGTTGGGACAGTTGGGGAAATGTACTTTATGGAAACAGGGGTTTGAGTCATTTATTCAACAAGGAGTTTATATCATGGTAATCATAGGAACTTAATCACTTCTATAAATCAGTGGTCTTTTTTTTTTTTTAGTGGGGATGTTAGAACCTACCCAGATTATTGTAAAGTTTATGTCTATGGATAAGGTTCTCTCTTCTCTTTTGTTGTGGTTGACTAAGGGCAAAATATGATTGTTGGTCTTTCCCTTCTTAGTTACCTTTTCATAGCCTATCACTGAAAAGCCTTAGACTATCTATCCTCAATACCCGGGGTGAGGCAGGGAGTCAAGAATGATGAAAAAGAATAAAGGGCTGGGTTTAGAAATCAACTTTTAAGGTGAACTTGTCTGAACTTTCTTCATCCCATACACTCTAAAAGTGTACACACATATACCTACCCCTTCTTACCTACTCACTTAAACTCTATTTCCTTTCTACTCATCTACCATCTTCTTCAGGAAGCCTTCTTTAACCAACCCAATCCACTCTGAAGCCTTTCTTGACTACCCCAATATAACAGAGTTACATAGATGATCTATATCCCAGATTCTTAAGCTGTGGGTCATGACACCATATGGGGGTCTCATAATTGAATGTGGGGGTTACAAAATTATGATTTATTATCAGTAAATGTTTGATTTGTATACCTATTTATGTACCTATACACCCAGAGTCACATAAAAATTTCTTGGGTAAAAAGGAGTCAAAAATTGGAAAAAGTTTAAGAAGTCCTGGTCTACATAATTTAACTATTATGTAGTCTGGACAATACAATACCATTATATAAGGTGATACCATTTGTAATAGGCCAGCCCTAGATACCAATCTCAGGTTGGAGACTAAAGCAAAATGAGTCACTGGTGGTACATTTAATAGTTAAGAAAAGTTTTACTCATATACAGCATGGAAAGAATATTCAACAAGACTGTGGCCTTGATTCACTGAGTGGAGCTCTCTGTTAACTGCTAACTGGGTCTATAATAGTCCCAAGGTCAGAAGCCTGAGGAACAACTGGAGCCTTTCGTGTTTCTAGTGTTTTTATAATCAAACAACCAGAAAATTGCCCATGTCTTAGTCCTTTAAGACAATTAATCCGTGAGAACAATTTCAATGCCTTTTAAAGAAAAATTAGTGCAACCTAGGCTGCCTGCCCTGCCCATCATGGGGACTTTGGAAAAGGCAATCAAACTTATGTGTCAGGGTCATTGGAAATACTGCTCCTGTCAAAGATGGTGAACGATTCTCTGGGAATGGTGATTTTTTTTTTCAACAGAGTTAGTTTGGAGATAGAGGAATTTGGGGGAAGTTTCAGGTGACTGGATATCAGTTTAAATTGGATGGATTCTCCAACAACTTCACAGCGGATAACCAGTTGCCTGTAAATATGGCAGATAAATAGAAAAAAAATATTTTTTAAGCACTTTATATCTGCTAGGCACTGTGCTAAGTGCTAGAGAAACATTCAAGAGTAGATAAGACAGTCTTGCTCTTAGGAAGCTTAAATTCTAATGGAAGATAATGATGGAAGAGTTTCTAGAAAACTGGGGAAGAAAAATTCACCTATCTAATAAGATTGAAGAGTTGAAATTTGAACCCAGTTTCCCTGACATTCAAATTCAGCACTTTTTTTAGTGCAATACATTGTAGTCAGCTCTTTAAAATAAATTTTTTCTATACTCTTCCCCACCCCTACCACAACCACCTAGAAATTTGTCAAGCTGACCCTAATAATGTAATCTCTTACCAACCACCAGATTAATTTTGGGTTTCCCAAAAGTCTTAGTGCAGTTTTAGACTACTAAAGCTTAAAAAGTAGCAGATTTCCTTCACTTTAACAAAATCCAATGTATCTATTCCCTACCTTAAGAAACCTTTAAAAACACACAATTAAAAACAAAATGAATTAAGTGGCCAGAGAGAAGAGGGAAGCTTATTTACATTAAAAAAAGATCCATCCATATTCAAAATAATTTGCTACAAGATTCTTTAAACTGCAAGCTCCTAGGTACATTTAAAAAGTGATTTGTTTCATACCTCTTCCAAGAATGGATTTACTCTATAAAGTGAAGTCTATCTTATGTATCCATGATATTTTCCAGTTCAGAATCAGTACAAGCTGTTTAGTTTACTACCCTAACTTTAATGCTGATTTTTTCATTTTAAAGACTTTTTAGGTGGGGTGATGGGACTCAATCATTGCTGGAAATGCTATATGTAATATGGAAGCAAAGCAAGGTGGAAGCTAATGTAAGTGATGGGTGGGCAAACTGTGCATAGTGTAATGAAATGCTATGGGAGGAAGAGAATCAAACGGTAGAAGAGAAGTGAATGGGGAGTTGTGTGTATTAGTCAAGCACTGGACAAGATGACTTCTGAAGAGAGCATCTAGCTAGTTGGCTTTGAGATTCTGAAAAGGCTCATCAACAAAAATCCATAGCCCCTAGAGCTTACTAGTCCACAAAACCAACCTCTCCCCGCCCCCCCCAAAAAAAAAAAAATCCTGGGTGAGGATTTTCCCCTATGAAAGCTACTCTAGCTACTGGAACAGGCATGCAAATAAGCACAGGCCCATAAACCAAAAAGTTGACCCAAATCAGTTTGAAACATTGAAGAACTCCATCAAGCTGAAGCACTGACAAAAATTGACACTGTGACACACAGCAACAGTAGTGTCTGTCTTTGATTTCTGACATTTCATGCCACCAAATTTGCCTTCTCTAGAACACTGGCCCAGTCAACATGATTGATTTGAATGAATTGTTTGCTAGGCTGTTTGCATGGTGCAAGCCTTGAATGCTGAGCTATTGGCCAGATTGTTGAAACGGCTAGAATATCTAAATAATCAAATTGCAAAACTGGCCATGTAGGCCAGTTGCTAAAGGCAACGTTTTTAATGACCAGGTTGTATCATCTATGAAAATTCAACATACTGTTCTGCAATTCATCAACTATTCAGATGACAGAAAATTAATTAAGTGGGCTTCTTTTTAACCATTCTAGTGCAGCCTCAAAGAATACTAGCCATGGCTGTTGAAGACAATTATTGAACATTTTATAATCTGGTCCTATTTTTTTAAACCAGTAGGTAGATTTAGATATGGTTTGTTTGACCACTCTATGAGTCTGACCTAACCTTAGCTATGCTAGTGGCTCAATCACCATGGGAGAAGACATGTGGAACTTCAACCATGAGTTCTGAGAATTACCATTTTTCCATCCCCCGCCCCACTAAAACCTCTGAACCAGATGAACAACAAGCCAGGGAAATTCCCATCAAACTGTAACTCAGCTCTTCATGTTTCATAGATTCCTAAGATCCATAAGTTTTTTTTTTCCCCACTCTTCTCCATTGAAAGGAATTTGTTGGGGTTTGCTAAATAATTCAACACAACTCATTTGCATGAGACTAAGCTGTTTATTCCCATTCCTCAAAGAATATGAGTATATACATAAACACACATACAACACATACACACACTTACACAATGATTGTGAGCCACAGAATAGTCTGACTAGCCCTACAATTAAATGTGATTTAAGGAACAGGCAGGGCTTGGCAGCTACTAACACCTATTACTGGACCTAACAACATCACTGACTCCAGAATATTTGGGACTTTTTCCCTTTTTTTTCATTTCTCCTTATCTCTTGACAAAATTTTCTGAGACCACTTGGCATTCAGGCAAGAGAGCTGTTGTTTTAATGAATCCCATATGGTAGATTGTGTTTCACATTTTTCAGAGAAGGAATATGTTATCTAATAGATAGTCAATTCTCAATTATTCACACCGATGGAGGGAAGTGGCATCCCATCTAATCCTCAAATAAAATCCTCAAACAGAAAAATCACTGAAGTAGATTCAAATTCTGAATTCCCAAACAAAATTTGGCAAAAGATTTTTTTGTTATCTTATGAATTTTATTCCATTGGAAGTCACCTTTAACCTTCATTGATTTTCAACTGTTTTCTATACATTATTAGCTTTTTTTATGGCATTTATTTTTCATCACATTATTTGGCTAAGCTACTTTAAAATGGCTTTGCATTTGCTGAACACGCACCAACAATTGGTGCTATGACTGAAATTGGTCCAGAGTAGTCTACACTTAGCTTGGGTGATACAGAAGAGCTGCTCTGGGATCAAAATTATACCACCTGAAGGTTTATCTATTTAAATTCTAACATTTATTGAATGTGAAGCACTACATAGAATTTCCAATCCCTCTATTTTTGTCCGCCTGCATTTTTTATTTCCTTTACACGTTAATTGGGCATTATTTCAAAGTCTGATTCTTGTGCAGCAAAATAACTGTATGGATATGTATACATATATTGTATTTAATATATACTTTAACATATTTAACATGTATTGTTCTACCTGCCATCTAGGGGAAGGGGTGAGGGGGGGGGAAGCAGGGGAAAAATTGGAACAAAAGGTTTCGCAATTGTCAGTGCTGAAAAATTACCCATGCATATGTCTTGTAAATAAAAAGTTATAATAATAAAAAAATCACCATGTTAAAACAAACAAACAAATAAATTCTAACATCTGTTATTCAAAAATAATTATCTTTTTCCATGAAGAGGGAAAGTGGGGAATAGGAAAAATGTTTAGATATACATGGTTTTATGAAAGCCTGTAATGCTAGCCAAACTTACAAAACAGAACAATTAGGGGGTTATTATTCTTTTTTTTTTTTTTTTTAACAAAACAATTTATAGGAAGATTCTCTAGTGCAATTAAAATATGAACTGAATTGCAAAAATGTGATTTATATGAGAATTTTAATTAACAAGGGGTATGTGTACATGTATAAAAATGACAAACTTCAAAATGAAATATCTGATTAAAATACTCAGATTTTGTAAAAGACTCATGATCCCAGTGGTATGCATGTTTCTTCCCACTAATCAGAACATAACCCATCTATATCTGTACACCCTGGATGACCCCTGTCCAGCGTTTGCCACTGTGAGTCCTTCCCAATGTTCTGGGAACTTTATTTGTATATTTTTGGCTACTAGGTAAATAGGTAGTATGGTAGACAGAGCTCTCACCTGGGAGTTAGGAAAACCTGTGTTCAAATAATGCCTGAAACACTAGCCATGTGATTCTGGACAGATCCTTTAAACTTTTGTCTCACCTTCTTCAACTCTAAAATGAGGATCATAATACCACTTATCTCCCAGGGTTCTTCTGAGGATCAAATAAGATAATATTTGTAAAGCACTTAGCACAGTGTCTGCCATAAAGTAGGTGCTTAATAAATGGTTGTTTTCTTCCTTCCACGGTTGATTACTTTGGTCAAACTAAAATATTTGTATATTAGATATAAAATATGAAAATTACTTAGGTTAAATGACATATGAAGGGCCACATAATCAGAATATATCTGAGGCAAGACTCAGGCCAGGTCCTCCTAACCTGGAGATCTACCTTCCACTCACTAAGTGACATTTTGTCTTAGAGCTAGACAAGCAATTCTCTAAGACCGTTAAGTTCCAGTAAAAAAAAAAAAAAAATTATAAAGTCCTTCAAACACCTAATGAAATTTAGGTCTGGTGGGAGGGAGGGGAAAAAATCCCCCTCAACATATATATTATATATATATGTAACACACATATATAAACATCTACACCCCATATTTCTTATATATGTTTATATATAAACCAAAGCTTCTTAAACTGCGGGGCACAACCTCATATGGGGTCACATAACTGAATGTAGAGGTCACAAAAAATTTGACCCCAGTAAAGAGTATCAAATATTCTGTCAAGATTTAATTCTTTACATAAAAATAAACAAGCATATTCATCTCATTACTATGCAAATTTGCTTTAATCTTTAACAAATGGAAAAATTATAAATATACCAAAAATTGTTTTAAAATAAATTTCTTTATGACATATTATTAGTAAACATTTGATTTATATACCTATTTTATATACTTATATACACATAGTCACTTAAAAATTTCTTGAGCAAAAAGAGGTTGCAAGCGGAAAAAGTTTAAGAAGCCCTGATATATACATACACATACACACACATATACATATATGTACATATCTGTGTGTATGTATATTTATATAATCATTTAATGAATACATTTGTCTTTTAGATCCTAAAATATTATTGGCCATATAAAGTGATTGAATTCCATTTGATCCAATCAATTCAACCTTTATTAAGCATCTACTATGTAGGCAGATTTCAATGGGATTCAGTTAACTTCAAATTTGTTGCTTATTCTCATATTTTACTGAATTAGCAGACTGAGAAAATCAAATATTTGTCTTTGCATTTTATAGGTGCTACTTTTTTTTCTACCAGACTGATAAAGGAATTTAGATTCATTCCTAATTGTTTGCTAATTTTTACCAACTTATAGATCCAGGAGTAAGGTTCTTAAAGTGGTATCTCCAAACAAATTCATAAAGAGTACTCTTGATTTTTCTTTCATGTGATTTAAAAATTTTTATCTTTTGTTTTAAGTACTTACATTGAAAACCGCATTTATCAGAACTGTGGCAAAACTCCAAAGGATAGTAATTTTTTTTTTGGTAGAACTTCAATTAAACATCAACAATGATATATATAGGATCATGAAATTTAGCTCTAGCTAGAACCTAAAAGGTTATCTAGTCTAAATCCATCATTGTTGTTGTTCAGTCATGTCCAGTGTTTCATGACCCTGAGAACTGTATTGTCCAAGAGCTTTTCTCAGCAAAAATACTGGAGTTTTCCATTTTCTTTTATAGCTTATTTTACAATGAGGTAACTACAGAAAAATGCGTTAAGTGACTTGCCCAGGATCACAGAGGCAAGGAACTCTAGTCACTGCACCATCTAACTATCTCCTACAAAGCCATCATTACAAAGGAGTAAACTGAGACCGATACAAAGGAGATCTGCTCAACATCATAGAGTAACGGAGAGGACTGAGCAGAAGATGTGATAGAAAAGGACCTCAGTTTCTTCCTGATTTTGTAACTGAACTAGTTGTGATTTGGGGGGGGGCAAATTCCTTGCTTTTAATGGGCCTCAGTGTTTCCGCCAGTAAACTGAGGGAAGCAACCAGATAATCATTAATATCTCTTCCACCTCTAAGATTCTACGATTCTGTAATTTTACCCAAGAGTAATACCCAACTTACTGCTCTTCAGTAAATAGCAAAGGCCAGATTCAAAGCCTAGAATCCTAGCTTCAACCTTAAAATTTATTCCACTCAACCATAATCAAAGGGAAGAGTTACATTTAGTGAAAATATCAAGCAAACAATTAATCATCTCTAACTTCTCAAACAGGAAGCCATGTTTACCAAGGCAAATCCTTTAAAAAGAACCTGCTTCAGAAATCAACCATTATGAATTATCATTTTTAAATGTTGAGTAATAAGAGCCTAATCAAGAACCAATTTACTGGGCGCAGCAAAGAAGCAAATCTATGTTCTATTTTTTCCTCTTTTCTTTCAGTTTAAGAATGAAGTGTCTCATTTCATAATTGTTACTAGCTAAGGATGTAAAAACGTGCAAAGCAAAGACAGACAGTGGCTACTCACAGCATTGTGGTGCCCTTGACCACTTCCTATGCTGGCCTGCTCCATATTGTCAGTCTGACCTCAACCATGTGCTTCAATGGCCTTCCTTCTCCTCCCCTCCCCCATTACACCTCTTCTACCCCCACTTTTATTCCTTTAGTTATCATGATAAATACTTACTTATTTTAGCACAGGATGTGATAGCACCACCAAACCCATAGTTTGGGTGTTTTGGTTTTTTTAATGCTTCCAAAGTTTGTCCTAAGCCAGTGTTCTTGTACGGAGCCCTAGAATTGAGACTTTAGAGATCCTCTCATTCACTTTCCCAAAAAAGGTATGAAATCTCTTTGAAAAGTAGCCTTCTAGCCTCCTTAAAAGACTTCCAAGGATGAGGAACTGCTTTTTTCATGAGGACACTCATTTCATTTTCAGAGAATTCTAATTATTAGGAATCTATTCCATCTATCTGGCTGAAATCTGTCATGTAATTTCTACTTCTTGCTCCCATACTCTAGTCCGGAGGAAATCCTATAAACACAATTTAGCCTCAGAATGGTAACATTTGAAGACAGATATCATGCTCTTCCCTAAGTCTTTTCTATCAATTCTTCCAAACACTCATAATGACTATCCAAAGCACAAGAAAAAGGAGCTTGAGACAAGAGCTTGAGACAATTAAAGTTTGAACAGAAGCTACTTCAAAATACTTATATGAACTGATAGAATGAAACAAGCTAAACCAGGAGGGCAATTTATGAATCGATCATGATCATTTAAAGAAAACTATTTGGAAAAACTACAATTTTGATCAATTGTGACTTCAGAAGACCGATGATGACACATGCTACCCATATGTTGGTAGATAGAACCTCTATCTGCCTCAGTTCCATAAATTATAAAAATGGGACTAACAATAGCACCTATTTTTTAGGGTTGTTGTGAAGATCAAATTACATATTTCTAAATAACATGCTTGGTACACAGTAGACATTTCATAAATGCTTGTCCCCGTCCTCTCCTCCCTTATTCTCCTTCCCTCTTGGTAATGGACTAAAAATGCAGAGTGAATAGGGTCAAGAGACAGATAAAAATAAGTTTGCAGACAACTCCAGAGAGTAATTTAACCCTTACTTTATGTTTTTTTGCCCTTCGTTTTTGAAAAGGACCAATAACATTACAGTGAGATGTTTTGATTCATGTGTAAGTGGATTTAAATGAGGCAGAGTTGTACAAAGTTGTCAGTCTCAATCTTTTTTCTGGAGTCATCTAAGTTCAGTGTCAAAACAAAAAGTAAGATAACTGGAAATGATCCTGAGATGCAGTGGGTGACCATGATATCGTCAATGTCTGCCAAGCTCTAAGTGTTCCACAGTGCCTGCTTCAGCCACCTTCATGCATATTGGAACAAATTATTCTCATCGGTCAATTCTACCAGGAAAAAACAGATTTGAAGTCTGTTGGTTACTCTCAACCTGATTTAGCCTGTCTGCTGAGCTGGTTCACTGGGGTGCAGCCACTACACCAGGGGAAGTCTTCACATGCTTGGAATAGACACCCCCCATGTCACTGAAGTTTGATCTCCATCGGTTACCTTAGCTTGCTTGACTATATTTATTATAAGGGAGGTGGGGGGGAAAAGTGGGAGTGTAAGTAGAATTGAGTGAGGGGTAAGAGTTACCTTTATTTGACCTAAATATGTAGAAAACTGTCCTGCTCACTCCCTGGCCATCCTATAGATTTTCAATAGGTAATGGCTTACAAGTCAGGAGGAGGGGAAAAAAAAAAGCAATTTGGGATATATTCTCTCTACACCTATTGTTTGAAGGCCAATCTAAGGGAGGTCAGACTCATCTAATCCTGATCTTCAAATATTTGGCTGCCATGTCATGAATATATTTCACTAAAACATGGCAGCATGAACACCTACATTTGTTCAAGGGGCATCCACCCAAGTCACAAATCCTTTAAGAATTGAAGTTTTCCTGTCCGATAATTTTTTTCCCCAAGCTTTTTTTTTTTTTTTTTTTTTTTTTTTTTAGAGCATTTCTACCTTTTATTTAATTAACAATGGTCTGTGCTTTAAGCTTTATAAAAGCCATTTCCTCTCTGCTGAGGAACTCAAAACTTATCACCTAATCTTATTACTTTTCCTTTATGAGGGAATAAGAGAATGGTAGAACTGAAAAGAACCATTAACATCATTCAGTCTAACAGCTCCATGAAACTGATGTATCAGAAAAGACCTCCCCCAGTTGGGTCATAGCATAAACAGGACTATAACCCAAGTCTCCTGACTCCCAGTCCGATGACCTTTCCATTCTACTGTCCCAGGTGTGTGTGTGTGTATGTGTGTGTGGTATTCTGTTCCTTTTTTTTTGGAGAAACTGAGGCAGAGAGAAGGAAAATGACTTGCTTATAATAACATGGAGTCAATATTAGAACCCCTTTTTCATTTATATTCCATTGTTTTGTGTCCCAATCCATACCGCTTCAGGACGTTATAGTTTTACTTAAAATTTTCTTAAAGAAAGACTTGCTTATAATAACATGGAGTCAACATTAGAACCCCCCGTCTCCCCCGCTTTTTTGTTCAGTTTATATTCTGTTGTTTTTTGTGTCCCGATCCATAGTGCCTCAGTATGTTATGTTGTTTTATTTTTAAATTTCTTAAAGAAATACCCAGTCTGGCTTGTGTTGACTAGATGCAAATTATCTATTATGGATCAAGAACCAGCTCAAGCTTTCTGGTTCTCCATCCTCTTGACTACTACTTCAATTATAAATTCTAGTCATAGACCTTAGAGCCATGAAAAGAAAGCTGGATTTAGAATCCAGGACCCAAGTTCAACTTTCTTTTACTACCTCGTGCCCTTTCACCTCACCAGGTTTGTTTCCTCATCTCTAAAAGAAGAGGATTGGACTAGGTGATCTCTAAAATCTCTTCTAAATCTCAGATCTTACAAACTCAAACTGGAAAGAATCATAGAGACTGTCTGTTTTCAAAACTCTCATTTTACAAATGAGAAATTCAAGGCTCAGAGGGATAGAGTAATTTGCCCTAAGTTGTACGGTAAATTAATGACAGCCTTAAGACTAGAATTCAGGCCTTCTGACTGCCACTACCAAAGATAAATTTGACTTAAGTTGCTGCCTATAAACTTCTTCCCTCTTCTTTCTTGGAGGATTTCACATATTTATTAAGATAACAGTTACTAACCATGAGAACCTCTTCTTGTTTTCCATATTAACGGTTTAGCTTTCCCTAATTACTTTTAAAAGCTTTCCACTAGTCTACTTTAATATAATAAAAAAAACAAGTCATAATTGTTCTTGGCTTTTCCTTGATGGTTGGCGAAAGTTGGAGAAAGCATTGGATACCCTTTCCCCCATTTTAATTATTTTAATAACTGTAAATTTCTCATTAACAGCTTTCTCACCTCATAGGGGATATTATGAGTCAGGTTCTTTCTTTTGTACGATTTGACCTGCCATCTTAACTGCTTAAATTTTTATTAAACATTGTACAGCATCCTTCTGTTCTCAGAATAAAAATCCTGATAGAAATAAAAAATGCAGTCCAATAGAAAATAAAATAAGTCCATAAGGATTAATTTAACTATGTAGTCATTTTATAAGTATGCTTGTCTTTTAGGCCCTGATTGAATGAGAAAGTTGTATTCAATTTAGCATCTTACAATTTTTTTTTTTAAATTTAGCTCTGCTATGAAAGCTGGGTCAATGGGGCTCAGTTAATTTCCCAAACTTTTAATGTAGCTTTTTAAAAAATTTACTAAATTAATTGATTGATTAAATTGACAGAATCAACTCGTTATTCTAACACTGTATAAATGCCGCCTTTGGTTCTAGTTGACTAAAGAAATTTTGGTTTATTACCAGTCATTTGGTAATTTATAATTAATTCATACACCCAGGAGAATAGGGAGATCTCAGTGGGAGATCTCCAGGCTACTCTAGATCCATAATTGTGAAATGCAATTCATATCATGCATTCTTAAAAAATGCATTTTTATTAAGAATTGAATTATCAATAAGCACAAAAATTTGAACACACAAAGTAGAAAAAGAAAGAATTGTATATGAAATGGTGAATTTCAATTGTGTACATTTGCTTTAAAACAGAGCATGAGTTTAAGAAGGTAGTAATAAAGCTGCCATTTGTTTCTGTGTCTGTGAATTTTTCCCCCTACTCTATTGAAGTTTTTAAAAAATACTTTAGTTCTTATACTTTAACATATTTAACATATATTGGTCAATATGCCATCTGGGGGAAGGAGTGGAAGGAAGAAGGGGAAAAGTTGGAACAAAAGGTTTTGCAATTGTCGATGCTGAAAAATTACCCATGTATATATCTTGTAAATAAAAAGCTATATTTAAAAAAAAGTACATAGACAAAATTTTTAAAATATACTTTAGTACTTTTAAAATAGTTTTTAAAGCACGCACAGAATATGAACTTTTTTAAAAAGAAGCCACACTCCTATTTATTCAAGCAAAAGCTCCACAAAATTATTATGTGATACCAAAGGTTTTGGAGGGAACTGCAATAACAAATGGAGCAGGATTCTGTCCTTTTCTAAGAGACCAAGAAATCATGGACAGAGAAATCTAAGAAGCTCTGGCTTACAAGAAGTGATTGGGTCTTGTATATCAAAGAAAAGAATTTTTAGGGGCATAAATGAACTAATATGAAAGATCCCATTCTTATATAATTTTCACGAATATTCCTCTTATGCTTAAACATTTGTCCCATTCCAGTGGGATGCAAATTGCTTATACTATGAACATTGTATAGTTATTACTTTTAAATTCATATTAACAAATTTTTCTGACAAACCCAGTTACATGTTGTACATGCACTCTTATCTAAATACATATTTTCTCCTTTGTATGCAATTAAATTGCAAGACTGTATAATACCAGGCCATTGACAACTAGATGGATTTTTCTTTAAATGTTCCTTCTTCTACGTAATAGTCCTAGGATGCTGAATTTACTCAAATATATTTTTTCCTGAGGATACTTCCCTATAAATTAAATTAAATGAAAAACAGTAAGATATTTACGTGGATCATCATGGACAACTAAATCCTTTAAGTCCATTAGGGAATATTTGGGGGTCAAGGTAGAGGGATTAGTATTGAACTCCTAAATTTGTGATCAGTTGTACTAATAAATCTTCAGTGAAGTGAGTAAAGCATTATCAGATGGATTTGAATCACTTATTACTTGTTTTATGATATAATTAGGTGCTGATGGGTAAATACAAACCTTGGATAGTTATATCTTTTTCTGGACATAGGTCAGATAGCAAACAATATGCCAGGTCATTTGGCTTCATTCATAAATTTATGATAATCAAGTTGGACCTCGGGGTTGTCTATGGGACATTGGTAGTATTCTTAATCTACTGCCCTGGCTCTTTATCATTGGAAAAAAGGAGTATTCCTGGGACATGGATGGGAAATATCAATAAGGATACAAAAGCATAACTGATGTTTGCAGTGTGAATATATATATTATTTCAAATGCTTCTCAATTTAAGCTTTATTATATTTCAGCAAAGTCAATAAGACTGCCATCTGATTATTACTTGTTTTTTTTTTTAATTGCTCATTTGCTTTGAAGGATGACCTATATATTGTTGCTTTAGAAAGAAAAATTGAGATGGTGGTAATGCTGTAAAAATCATGATAAAAAT
Organism: Antechinus flavipes; assembly: GCF_016432865.1. Lineage (NCBI taxonomy): Eukaryota > Metazoa > Chordata > Mammalia > Dasyuromorphia > Dasyuridae > Antechinus > Antechinus flavipes. The sequence goes on along the minus strand of NC_067401.1, from coordinate 429,049,310 downwards.
GAAAGATAAATATAATTTTTTTAAAATTTTGTTTTCAAATAAGAGAAAAAAAAAGTCTCCATTCAAATTCTAGTTTTGTGGCTATTTCATAGAACTATAGTTTTAGAGTTAGAAGGGACTTAGGTTAACTAATTCAGTGCTCTTATTTCATAGGTAAGGAAATTGAGGTCCATTGGGGTAATTTGTCCAGTGGTTCTCTAGTAGTAAATAGTCAAATCAGGATCAGATTATAGATCCAGGATTCTTTTTCCTGTGTCCAACTGCCACTGCGGCAATGGCATTGTACAGATTTGGCCTCTGGAATCAAAGTCACCCTATTTTTTTCTTCCACAACAAATCTGGAGTGTATATCCAAATTTACTAGAAGACTTTCCACCAGTGTCCGGGCTGCTATGCCAGCCATTTGGGGAAAAAAGTCTTTTTGCCAGCAACCTTGAGTTAAATCATTTTCATCTGGGCAGCTGCAGACACCATTCAGATGTTGAAATCATGGGATTGTAGAAAAGCTGATAAGTTAGCCCACTGACTTTCTGTTTTGTCTTCAAGAGGCAAACCATCCAAGCTCCCTGTTCTGCCCTTTCTCCAAAAGAAGAGTTTCAGATTTACTCTCCATCCCCACCACCCTATGGTAAAATGGAATCACAGCTAAACTTCATTTGGGTTTGAGGGAGTTTGGAGGACAGAGGACAGTCCAAGTCAGTCATACAGTATCTCATGGGTAAAATCTATATTGCTCAATCAGTTTAGCCCTAGATTCTCCTATAAGCCCCACGTGCCAATTGATTGATCATCCCCACACCCTAAATTCAACACATTTTTACTGTTTGCTTAGGTATCAAGGAGTGTCTATTATAAGTCACCTCAATCCAAGATACTGCATTCAATACTTGGATTGCACTTGCGGGCAAACAGCTATGCAATGTGACTCATTCACAATGATAATGTTAAGCAGAAAAAGCTGTGTAATTACAGAAAATGTCATGGCGCCCAATTTCCTATAACCTTGCTCCAAAGACACAAAGAGAGTGTGTGCTCCTAAGAGAGGCAAGGTGCCATGCTGTTCTCTTAATCACCCAAACTTTCTTTCTCATCTTCTAGAGGCTTGAGAGCATAGAGCTGGCTGCCTAAAGTGGTGGGAACTGATATGAAGAGAGATCTGCATCTGTTGGAAGGCGGTTTCCACTTCCAACTCCTTTGTTCATCTCTTTAAATTCAAATCAGGCTCACCCCACTCTTGATAAAAATTAAGATCCTATATCTGGCCCTACTAAATCTAGCCATTCACTTTCTTCCCAGTGCTCTGAGCTAGAAGACAAGACAAAAAAAAAAAAATAGTCCTGAAGTGAACATTGAAACAAGGTCACTTGATGGTTACTGCTAGTTAGGATATCTCCAGAATCAAGGAGCAGCCTTAGCACCCATCATTCTGCCGTTATACTTTCTTGCTTTCCTCAGCCTCTTGCTGCCCCCCCTGCCCAGTTGCCCTCCACCCCTCATCAGCCTAGAAAATAACACAAGAGCTGTTACAGAGAGCCCAGGCTGGGTGTGTCATGGGCCTGCCGGCAGGCCTCTCTCTTTGCCATGAATCTGCAGGGCCTATGACTAAGATTTTTGAAAATGTGGTCTTTTCATAAATTTTTTTTGATGGCACTCAAAAGGAGAGCCTGGTTTGGCTGAAGCAGCTGAATATTCTCCTGAGGATTCAGGAAAAATTGGTTACAAATGGAACAGCCTTCCCAACACACTACTTCTGCCACTCAAATTCAACTTTTTCTCTTGGTCCACTTATCATTCATCCTAAGATAGCCTTCCAGGAAGCTTGAAAATACTTCTGAGTTTGCAAAGAAGAAAAGGGTCCAAACAGCAAATGGATGACCCAAATCTAAAGGCAAGACATCTCTCATGAAACATGGCTCAGAGGACAGTTCCTGGTTCAGATCTGCCTTACTTTATATCCTCCTCCCATTAGATACCAGCAACTGCATCAGTTGCCCTTATGGCTTGACCCCCACCTCATTTCCTCCCAAAGGTTTTTCTTTATGCCTGGGGGGGGGGTGGGGGGCAGAATTTATATCTAGAAGAAAGAGATAACATGTAGGAAAGTTGCCTTTGAGTGGCTAGCTCGGAAACAATGCCCAAGTTTCTTGTAATGAGGAGGATAGAGGTAACATAGGTAGAATCTCATCCTGACTCCCCATCATCGCTCCCTTTCTCTGATTGATGCCAGAAGGATGGTGATTTGATGGAGAGACCCGTTTCTTTCCTCCTTCTCCAATGGATTTCTAAAAGAGTCCCCCCTGCTATCTGAAAACCTGGCCTTACCTGTAATTGGGACCTGTGCCTGCAGGATGGCAGCGATAACAATCCCCTTCCACTTCATTTCTTTCTTTCCCCCAGGATGGTGCTGGGGGGGACAGGAGGCCAATTGGCAGCCGGGTCTGGGACGATGAAGAGAAAAGCTACCTCTGCAGGCTTTGTTCTTCTGACTGCCTCCTCAGGAAGTGTGAGGACTAGATCTTTCAGAAATCACCTACCAACAGGGAGGCTGCATCACACACACTCCCCCTTTCGGTTCACAATAAGGAAGCTTCAGAGGTTTGAGGTTTTGGGGTGTGTGTGTGCATGGATGTGTGTGTTGTATGTGTTCTTTCTCTCTCATCCAGGATTGATGTTTCATTTTCCTTTCTTCAATAGGGGTGTTAGAATGGCTAATTGCATACCCCATGCTCCCCGGATCAGGTAAGTTTGGTTCCTGAACAGACATGACCCAGCTGCTTGCTAGAACTGAGAGCTGCCTCTTTCCTGGCCCCTTTTCTTGCACCTCCTAATATCAGTGTCCAGCTGACTGACAGAACCTGCAGGGTGGCTAGGAACCAACTGACATCAATGAATCAGATTTTATATTTTGTAAAGTATATTTTGAAGAAATAAGTTTTAGAGATGCTATTCTCGCTCCACCCACCCCCAATCCTGTTCACTAACCTCTTCCACATTTTCCAACATGACAATAGGGATGTTGGTGACAGATTTGGTTCTCTCTTCCTGTGCCCCCTAACCTCCAACCTCATTGCTTAGATCTGGAGAAATGTCCCAGTTTTCTGAAAATGAATGGAGGCAGGTTTCATCAAGGATTTATGAGAACTGGATTTCAGCAGGACAGCTTGTTTCCAGCAAGATTAATTTTGACTTGGTATTGGAAAGGGAGATCAGTTTACACTGAACACACACACACACACACACACACACACACACACACATACACACACACACACTCATCTTGGGTCACTGTAGTAGTATGTTGATCAGGTTATTTGGAGGTACTCTTGAAAGTTTTTATTCTGGAGGTAGTATAGTAGAATGCAAGATGGATTTAGATTCAAAGGATCTGGTTTCAAATTTTGGCTCCATCAATGTTACCTTCCCTGATCACTGAAACTCTTTGGGAATCTGTTCTTCATATATAAAATAAGAGTGTTGAAATAGATGATTTCTAGATGGCTGGCACAGATTGCAATTATAGATAAAGACTTACAGTTCTAGCTCTTATACTCTTTTTTTTTTTTCCTCCAGTAGAATGCTAGCTCTTTGAAGGCAGGAACTGTTTTGTGTTTTGTTTTGGTCTTTTTAGCTCTATACCTAACTCAGGAACTTGCATGTAAAAAGTGCTTAATAACAAGTGTTGGATTGGGCTGGATAGGATTGGTTTGGCTTGAAGTTGGGTCACAGCATGCCTACAGAACTGATCCGTTCTCCACAGCCTCTTTGGGATTAAGATGGGCTGAAGTTTGGTTTAACCAGAGCTACAATGGCCTTGGGAATATTGCAAATTAAATACCTTTTTAAAGTAATTACTATTAACTACATAATGCTTAGGTGGAAAGTGTTAATGAATGCCTTCCTGTGTCACTCACATGATGGATTAACTTGTTGACCAAATTAACATGCTAAGGCTTTGGCATTGACATGGATGGTGTCTCCCTGGTAAGCCATGAACTTGACCCTGGTACTTCTTTGTATTTTAACCCCACTTTAAGGATCATTGGTCGAATTGTAGCAAATAACACTCTTGAGCTATGGTTAACGTTCAATGAACCTGAAACTAGGAGAACTAGAGAGCTGTAGAGCTCCCTTTTTAGGGAGGCACCAACTATAACTAGAAGAGACCTGACTAAGATGCAGAATCTCTAACTTTCTTTAAAGCTCAACTCATGTGCATCTCACACAGGAAGTCTTTAGAGCTAGCTCCTTCCTCCTCAAATTATCGGGTACACACCTGTTTATATGTTGTGTCCTTGCCTCTTTATCCTGCCTCTGACAAGCACTTACTGTGTGATTATGGGAAACACATTTAACCTCTCAGTTCTCTGGGCTGGTTGTTATTAAACTTACATAAAAATAGGATCTGCTAAAGCATACACAATGATCCCTTTGGCTGCATATTAGAAAATCACATATCACAATTAGCTATGTTCTATTGTACTTTTATAAATTTTTTCATTGTTTCTCAATTGTATTCAAATCTAACTGGGATCACAGGAGACCTGGCAACACCTCTGTCACAAGAAACTCTGGAAGAATATAAATTGCTCAGACTTACAGGGATAGAGAAGATTTCCTTATCCAAAAATTCCCTTTAATCAATGGTATCACAAGTATAATTACAATCACTATCTCTTATCTCCCCAAGGTAAGCTCTTTGAGGGCAAGATTAATTACTTACAACAGACCATGCACTTGTTCTTCTTCAGTCAGGTGGAACAGTCTTATATTCACCCCTTTTTCTCCAACCACCAGTATTTATGCACTTAACCCAACATCAGAGAATGATCCAGAGAAACATCAACCTTTCTGTGGCTTTAAGAGGGCTGAATCTCTCTTTCCCAGGAACATCCCCTTTGTGAGCCGCTGATGTCCTTTACTCTAAGATTGTGGTGTGTATGCAATTAGACTAGTATGATTTGTGGTTCCCTTAACTTGTTCTGTCTTTGCTCTCTGGATGGATAAGTATTACAGGACTCCTGACCAATTCTTGTTTGCTTATCAAGAGTCAAAAAGCAAAGCCAGATTCAAGGGCACGTCAATCTGCAGAGACAGACTCTTTCCATACCTTTCATTCTCCATCTTACCTTTTTATTTTTTATTCCTTTCAGAAAAATTATGTATGGTAATAATCATAATATATGATGAAGCTAGAAAGATAGCATGGGGCCAGGTTGTGAAGGGCTTTAAAAGCTAAACAGAGGCCTTTTTATTTTATCATAGAGACAATTAGAGAATTTATTGAGTAAGAAATCACCCAATTAGATGGGCACTAAGGTAAACTTCACTTTGGAACCTCTGCAGAGGATGGATAGAATGGGGAAAGAAGGCAAAGGGACCAATTAGAAGACCATTAAATATTGGTTATATTCAGATGAGAAGAGAAAGACTACTCCTTTATAATGAGAAGGGTTAAATATAATGCTGCAATCTTGAACTAGAAGAATGATAATGCTTTCATTGAAAATAGGGTATTTAAAAGAGAGGTGGGGACATGAACTTTATATATGTTGAGTTTGAGATGACTCTGAATCATGAAGTTTAAAATGTCCAATTGCAATTGCTGTTGAGGGACTGAAGCTAGAGAGAGAGGCTGGAGATGGATATATAGATCTGTAAGTCATCTACATAGAGCTGATAATTAAATTCATAAGAGTTGGTGAGGTCACTAAGAGAGTAAGAGGGAGAAGAATATCTAAGACAGAACATTTGGGACTCAAAGAGTTATTAAATATAACTTGGAGGAAGATTCTACAAAGCGGTCTGAGAATAGGTGAGATATGTGGAAGAATTGGGAGAAAGCCATGTCATCGAAACCTAGAAAGGAAAGGATAATCAGAAGAAGGGCCAATGCAGCAGCAGAGTCAAGAAGAATGAGGCCTGAGAAAAGACCCTAAGATTTAGTAATTAAATAACCATTGGTAATTTTAGAGATAGTAGACTCAGTTTAATGAAGAGGTTGGAAGCCAGCTTGCAAAGATAGGAGGAGTGAGAGAAGAAGTGGAGGTTATAAGTTTGATTAAGAAAGGAAAGAGAGCTTTAGATAATAGTTTGAGGCTAATGATAGGCTTTGTTTGGGGTTTTAGGATGGGAAGATTTGTACTGTTTGAATGTTGTAGGAAAGGAATCTGTAGATAAGGAGATGATAAGAATTTGGGAGGAGGTAATTGAGGAGTCAAAAAAGGCTGGCGTATGCTTTCAAAGCATGTGCCTTTGGAACATGTAGAAGTCCTAGATTCGGCAAGGGGAAGGGCTAACTATCAGAGACTGAAAGAAAGGAGGAAGGGAAGCACTAATGTCAAGGGGTTTTGAAATAAAAAGTTAGCTAGCTTTCTTTGCTTGGCCTCAAATGTCTTAAAAAGTAGTCAGGTAAGGAAAGGCGGAAGTGTAGAAAGGAAGGCTTAAGGAGAGAAGAGAAAGTTTTCAGTACTGTAGTTTCTATGATAAGTAAGAGAGGATGTCAGGGATGAGGGAAAGGATTGCTTTGTTGTGAATGAGGACTTAGTTCATGTTGGATAGCAGAAATTTTTTGAATACTCAGAATGTTTATATAACTTCCTCCTGCTCTGCTCAAAAGCCCATGAGCAGGATCAGTGTAGAGAGATGATGAGAGTAATCCAAGGCTGGGATTTAGCAAGAGGTGAGCGGCAACTGTACAAGAGACTAAAGGATCACTACAGTATGGAACTGAATTGCTTAACTATAGTGTCAAGATATGGAAAGTAGTGCACTTAAATGAGAGCAAGGATAGTGCCCTAAAAAGGTACTGAGGGATGAAGGTGTTGGAAGTCTTGATGAAGGTTAAGAACAGACTCAATTCTGTTAATAACAGAATGTCAGGAAATTATGGTCAAATCAAGTAGGGCTTCTTAAAAGTTTTCCCCTTATGACCTCTTTTCACCCAAGAAATTTTTACACAATACTGGGTACATAGGTATAAAAAATGGGTATATAAATCAAACATTTACTGATAATAAATCATAATTTCATGACCCCTATATTCAATTATGCAATCCAATTTAGGGTTACAACACACAGTTCAAGAAGCTTTGAAATAGAAGGCTATTAGTCCTTATTAGTGATGGTAAGATCAAGAATAGGACCTTCCCTGACTGGAAAATTTATGTCATCCAACTTTAACTAGATCCTTTTATTTCTCCTTAATAGATTGTCTACTACAACAAGATTTCAACAAGACATCTGACAAAGTATTTCATGCTATCCTTATGGATAAAATGAAGTGTGGGCTACGTGATTAACTTAATTCATGGGTAAACAGCTGTCTTCACAAATAATTAATAGAATGAATCCTGGAGGACTCTAGTAGTATGACTTAAGACCATTCTGGACCCTGGCAAGCATTTGTAGCAATGATTTAGAGAGAAAACTATTGTATGATGCAATCAATATGTCTTCCACTGTCCTTTAATATAAAAACTACAGTCTTCTAAATAGAATGAGGAGGTGTGACTGGTATCATGACCTCAAGCTCAGAAGGAGAGCTAACAAACACTAGGAAGTTAAGTATCTGAGGCTGCTATGATCAATAATACCCTGCCTTTGATCACTGTGTTGTTCACATGTTACTTTGAACTGGATCCTAGTTCAGCCTGAGACCCACTCTGGTGTTACTTACTGCTGACTATTTAACTCTCTGCTATTGAACTGGCAAACCTCCCTGTCCCTCATAGTTGGAACCTGATTGATGTCTAATTGTTTTGGCCTATGACTCCATGCATTTATGGGTCTTGGGTCGAGGCTCTTTGAGAGATTCCCTGGAACACACTGAGGTCTTACCCTGAGTTCCCTATAATAGAGGGTAAATAACCTCCCTGCCAGGTGGAATCAAAAATGACAGGTCACAGGATCCCAAAACATCTTCATAGGCTTAAATAATGAGGGAAAGTTAGTAAATAAGCAATTATTAAATACCTACTGTGTGCCAGGCATGGTCCTCACAAATATCTCATATGTCCTCAATCCTGGGAGGTAGATGGTATTACCTCCATTTTACAGTTGTAGAAACTGAGACATAATGTGACTTCCCTAGGATCACACAGCTAGTAAGTGTCTGAGACCACATTTGAACTTGGGTCTTCCTGATCTCAGGCCTGGGGCTCTATCTACTGTACCACCTGGTTGCCTAGATCCACTAAAAACCCTTCAGATATTTTTTAGACAAATTGTTGCCCAATCATATCTCCCCCTTGTTGTACCTCTGAAGTTGATTTTTTTTTTAAATCCTAGAGTAAGATATTATATTTTTTTAACTGAATTTAATTGTATTAGATTTAGTTAGATGCTCTAACCTGTCAAAATCTTTTCTGGATCCTGACTGTCATCCATCAGCCAGTATTTTAGCTATTGGCCTCCAATCTGGGAAAAAAAAGACCATCTTTAATCCATACTCCTTTCTTTAGGCAGTGGTGAAAGGGTTTGGGGAAGGAAGGGTTAATCTACTCAAGATTGGAATGAGTCCTTAATAGCACTTAATGATGGGCATTGATTTAATTCTTCTCTAATACCTTTCCTAAATGTAGCACCTAGAACAAAAAGGTAAAACATATTTTCCTCAATATTTGTAGTAAAGGAATAAAGTTGAGTGGTATAGGTGGTGAAAGGCCTCAATTTTGCCCTCTTCTCACCATTCCTTCCCTAATCCCACCCTGAACCTCATTGTTCAGTACATTTTTATCATGCTTCAGAATCTCCCCCAGATGAATGAGTTCATTTCTCAAAAGGGATGCTAGCAGTGACATATTCCGCACAAAAGGGACACCAACAATGACAAATATATTCCACAAACTCTTTCACTATCATTCTGTCCTCTGATATGTCCACTGGTATTTCTGAAGCAATTGCTTTTGGTACCAGGTGACTCCTTAAGTTTTGATAAAGTCCTAGAACCACATTGGGGATCAGACTTGGTAAGTGGGCTCCTTGAGAGCAGAGAGATTTCCTACCATTTGTCAAGGCCTGCCCATCCATTGCTTGAGGCACCTAGGCCAGCAGAGAAGTGGCAGCTGGAGTAAAAGGTCTTAGCCACACATAAGTCCTCAACCTAAATGGGCATGGAGAAGGGAGGCAGGGAAAGCCCATTATAGTTGAAATGCTAAGGATGCAACAGACTTGGCAGTAGTCCCACCTCAGTAGGCACCTCTTTGGTAAGGTGCCAGGTAACTCCATGTAGCTTTGATTAGGCTAGGCCTGATGGAGTAAAATGAGAGTTCAGGAATTCTCCTCAGCTTAGGCTGGATATTCAAGTCAGAAATGTAGGCTTCTCAGATTCTAGTTATATGGAGACTCTTTGCCATGCGTGTGGGACTTCAGACCTAATTGTCCCTCTGATACCACATATATTAATAGTTGGGAGGCCTCAGTTTTTCATGATCCTTGATCCAAAACCAAATGGGTTCCATATGCATTTATTTTTCTAATTTTTTTCTTTTTTCTTTCTTCCTTTTTTTCAGTATGAGGATGATATTGAATAGTGTTTTTAAATTATTAAGGCATTGTGACAAAGCTGATTCCAACCCTGTCTAAGACTTCTTGATAAGGACTATTTAAGTTCTACCATGCAAAGCAATCATTGTCACTGTCCATGGGAAAGGCCCAGAAGCTGGAGAAAAATATTTTTATACCAAGATTCTCTAATAAAAACCTCATTTCTCAAGTATACAGGAACTGAGTCAAACTTATGAAAGTAAGAGCCATTCCCATTTTTCAAATAAAGTAATCAAAGTTATTTATAATCATAAGAATAAATGCTCTAAATCACTATTAAAGAAATTCAAATTAAATAACTCTTGAGTTATCACTGCACCCCTATCAAATTGGCTAATATGATAAGAAAGGAAAATGAAAAATGTTAGAGGGAATGTAGGAAAAATGAGACACTGTTGTACCATTAGTAAAGTTATATACAGATTCAACAGAACAAATTGGAACTATATACAAAGCACATATACCGTTTGACCAAGCATACTAATATGTATGCCAAAGAGATTTTTTTTTTTTAAAGAAAAAGGACCTATATGTATAAAAATGGTTCTTGCTTGTAAGTAGGGGAAAATAAAATATCAGATCTTTTTTTAAAAAATAAGAGCCATACTTAACTCCAATTGCTTCAGGAATGAGAGAGAGAGAGAGAGAGAGAGAGAGAGAATGCCATAAGATGACATGAAAAAAATAAAGATGAATGTTGGAGAGGATGTAGGGAAACTGAGATACTAATATATTGTTGGTGGAATTGTGAACTGATTGAACTATTTCGGAGAACAATTTGGAACTATACCCAAAGGGCTATCAAATTGTGCATACTCTTTGATCCAGCAGTGTTTCCATTGGGCCTGTATCCCAAAAAGATCTTAAAGGAGACAAAGAAATCTACATGTACAAAAATGTTTGTGGCAGCCCTTTTCATAGTGACAAGAAACTGGAAAATTAATAGATGCCCATCAAATGGAGAATGGCTAAACAAGTTATGGTATATGAATGTTATGGAATATTATTACTGTTCTGTAAGAAACAACCAGCAGGATGATTTCAGAGAGGCCTGGAGAGACTTATAGGAACTGGTATATGTGAAATGAGCAGAATCAGGAGATCATTGCACACAGCAACAGGAAGATTATAAGATGATCAATTCTGCTGTTCATGGCTCTCTTCAACAATGAGATGATTAAGGCTAGTTCCAATGGTGTTGTGATGAAGAGAACCATCTGCACCCAGAGAGAGGACAGTGGGCACCGAATGTAGATCACAATATAATATTTTCATTCTTTTTGTTGTTGTTTGCTTGGGTTTTTTTGTTTGTTTGTTTGTTTGTTAAAGCTTTAATTAAAAAAAAAACATTGGCTGATATGCACATGCTGAAATACATGCAAACATATACACAAAGATAAATATATGCATTATATACCCTCATATATGTATGTGTGCACATGCATGTATATGTATGTGTGTGTATATATGGATACACTTTATTTTTCAACTCTTCGATGTAAATTAAACTTCTAAAAACTATCCATACCTGAAAAAGAATCAAAAAGGACACACTTTTCAATTTCTATGTGATCCTTTTATTTTAACTCTGTTTAAATTTATTATCTATTACAGATTCATCAATTAGCAGAGTTAACATAGTGCTTGAAACATAGTATTGATTGTTTACTTTTTATTTTTTATTTAATTTATTCTGTTCTGAAATTAAAAAATAAAAGAAACATTTTCATAACATTAAAAAAAAAATTCCATCTCAGAGGCTTATTAGCTGTGTGTTTCTGAGCAAGTCACTTATTTGCCTCAATTTCCTCATCTGTAAAATGAACTGGAGTAGGAAATGGCAAACCATTCCAGTATTTTTGCCAAAATTCCAAAAGATTCCTAAAGAGTTGAACACTATTGAAGAATAACTGAACAACAACAGAGGATACAAAATATGAAAGGATGAGGGATAGGGAAGACAAAGTCCTGGCACTTAGGGAAGTTGAGAGTTATTCTAACTCCCTCCCAAATATCCCCTTACACACACACACACACATATACACAGGAAAATACCTCCATACTCTGTCATTATCAATACCTTAGGACATAGCTTTATCTGGTTTCCTATAAGCCCAAAGACAGCAAAGTAGCCCAACTCCTTCTCTATAATCATCCTTTCCAGGAATCACCTATAGTCAAGCTCTTTTTTTTTTTTTTAAAAAGTACTCTTATTTATTTCATTAAACATTTCTCAATTACATAAAAAACTTTTTAATACTCATTTTTTAAAATTTTGAGTTCCAAATTTTCTCCTTGCTCTCCCTTGACAAGGTAAGCAATAGGATGTGAAATCATACAAAACATTTCCACATTTATTTTGGTACAAAAGAAAACACATCAAAAAACCCCAAGAAAAATAAAATTCAAAAATATGCTATAATCTATACTCTGAATTTATCAGTTTTCTCTCTGGAGGTAGATAGCATGTACATAAAAACACCAAATCACAAAAAAGGCATTAAAAAAATGAGCTAAAAAGTCCCCAAACTTGACAATAGAAAGTTATCAGGATGATAAAAAGAATCAAGGTATAAACTCAGAAGAGCACAATTACGTCAAAATGGTATATGTGAAGCCTGAAAGAAAAATATAATTTGGTCTCAGGCCCAAAAAGAATTCCTGGAAAAGGATTTTAAAAAACAAATTAGAGAAGTAGAAGAAAAATTGGGGGGGGGGGGAGAGGGGAATGAGGGTAATGCAAAGGAATCATGAAAAAAAGGATCAACAGCATGGGAAAACATATACAAAAATTTACTGAAGAAACTAACTTCCTAAAAAAATAAAACTGGCCATATGGAAAAGAAGAAAACCAATCTTTAGAAATGAGAACTGGAAAAGTAGAAACTAATGACTATATGAACCATCAAGATACCATGAAACAAAATTTTAAATAATTTAAAAATAGGGAAAAATGTGAAATTTCTCATTGGAAAAACAACTGACTTAGAAAATAGAGTCAGAAGAATAATATAAAAATAATTGGACTACCTTAAAGCCATGATTAAAAAAAAAAAAAAAAAAAAAAGGCCTGGACAACATCTTTCAGGAAATTATAAAAGAAAACTGCCTTGCTATATTAGACCAAAGGGCAAAATTGAATTGAAAGAATACACCAGTCATAACTTGAAAGAAATCTCAAATGAAAACTCCTGGGAGCATTATAGACAAATTCCAGAGCTGACAAATCAAGGAGAAAGTATTGCAAATTGACAAAAAGAAACAATTCAAATACCATGGAACTACAGTCAGAATTACACAAGATTTGGGAGCTTCCACATAAAAGAAAAGAAGGGTTTAGAATATGATATACCAAGAGGCAAAGGAGTTAGGATTATAATCAAGAATCACCTACCCAATAAAACTGAACATAATCTTTCAGGGAAAAAAACAGACTTTTAATGAAATAGAGGACTTTCAACCATTTCTAATTAAAAGACCAAAACTAAATAAAAAGTTTGTCCTAAAAAATGCAAGACTTAAGGGAAATATAAAAAGATAAAAAATAAAGAAGAAACAGAAAATATAAATATTCAATAAGGTTTAAGAGTTTATATTTCTATATGACAAGATAATATTTATCTTTATCTTTATCTTAACTTTATCACTTAAAAGCATTTAGAAGGAGTATATGTAGAGAAAGGGATAGATATAAAATGATAAAATCTCACCCAAAAAATAAAGGAGCGAGAAAGGAAATTATACTGGAAGGAAGGAGAAGATTGAATGAGGTAAATTACCTCATACACACACAAAAGAGCAATTATAATGAAAGAGAAGATGAGGGAAGAGGTGGCAAGCAAAGATTAAACGTGACTCTCATTAATATTATCCCAAAGAGGTAATAACATACACACTCAATTGGATATAGAAATCTATCTTAGCCTGTGAGAAAGTAAAAAGGGATGAAGATAATATGAGGGGAAGTGAGACTAATAAAAAGAAGAGTATATTGAGGAAGACAGTGATCAGAAGTAAAACATATGTGAGGATGGAAAAGGTAAGTGTAAGAGAGAAAAGGACATAAACAAGGGAAAAGTATCAGGGAGAAAAATACATAATTATCATAGCTATAAATGTGAATTAGTTGAGTTCTCTTATAAAAAGAAAGTACATACATAGCAAAATGGATTAAAAACCAGAATCCTACAATTTGCGGTTTATAAGAAACATATCTCAAGCAAGCTGAAACACACAAGGTAAAGATAAGAAGCTAGAGCAGAACCTATTATGTTTCAGCTAAAGCAAAGAAAGCAGGAGTAGAAATCATGATCTCAGGAAAGCAAAAACAAAAATAGATTTTAATTAAAAGAAATAAAGAAGGAAATTACATTTGTTGAAAGGTACCATAGACAATGAAATCATATAAATATTAAATATATATATGCACTAAATGACATAGCATCTAAATTGTTGAAAGAGAAGTTAAATGAATTATAAGAGGAAATAGATTATAAAACTATACTTCTGAGGGAATTCAACTGTTCCCTCTCAGACTAAATAAATCTAACCAAAAAAAAAAAAAATGAGCTAGAAAGAAATTAAGAATATTAACAAAATTCTGGAAAATGTAGATAAGGTAGTTATCGGGAGAAAACTGAATGGGAATGGAAAGGAATATACCTTTTCACAGCAGTATATAACACCTACCAAAAAAAAACCCTGACCATATATGAAGAAATAAAAACCTCACAATGAAATTCAGAAACTCATTCTTTTCAGATCATAATGCAATAAAAATTACGTTCAATAATGACGTTCATTGAATTACATTCAAATAGGGAAAGGGACCTGTATGTGCAAGAATGTTTGTGGCAGCCCTCTTTGTAGTGGCCAGAAACTGGAAACTGCATGGATGTCCATCAATTGGAGAATGGCTGAATAAATTGTGATATATGAATATTATGGAATATTATTATTTGGTAAGAAATGACCAGCAGGATGATTTCAGAAAGGCCTGGAGAGACTTACATGAACTGATGTTGAGTGAAATGAGCAGGACCAGGAGATTATTATATACTTCAACAACAATACTATACGATGATCAATTCTGATGGACGAGGCCTTCTTCAGCAATGAGATGAACCAAATCAGTTCCAATAGAGCAGTAATGAATTGAACCAGCTACACCCAGAGAAAAAACTCTGCGAAATGAGTATAAACCACTACATAGAATTCCCAATCCTTCTATTTTTGTCCACTTGCATTTTTTTATTTCCTTCACAGGTTAATTGTACACTATTTCAAAGTCTGATTCTTTTTGTACAGCAAATAACTGTATGGACACACATACATATGGTGTATTTAACATATAACTTAACATATTTAACATGTATTGGTCTACTTGCCATCTGGAGGAGGGCTGAGGGAAAGGAGGGGAAAAATTGGAACAAAAGGTTTTGCAATTGTCAATGCTGAAAAATTACCCATGCATATATCTTGTAAATAAAAAGCTATAATAATAAAAAAAAAGAATTACATTCAAATATATCCAAAGACAATAGAAAGATTAAAATTAATTTTAAAATCTAATATAAAAAACAAGTGGATCAAAGAACAATGATAGAAATAATTAATAATTTCATTAAAGAAAATGACAAAAATGAGATAGCATACTAAAATTTATGGATGCAGCCAAAGTGGTACTTAGGGGGAAATTTATATCTTTAATTGCCTACATCAATAAAATAGAGAAAAAGCAAGTCAATGAATTGGGCATACAACAAAATATCAGAAAAAGAACAAATCAAAAACACTCAATTAAACACCAAATTGGAAATCCTGAAAATCAAAGGAGACATGAATAAAACTAAAAATAATATAACCATTGAACTCATAAATAAAACTAGAAACTTTTTATTGAAAAAACAACAACAACAACAAAACAACAACAAGATGAATAAACCACTAGCCAATTTGATTAAAAAAAGAAAAGAAAAAAACAAATTACTAGCATCAAAAATGAAAGAGTGAATTCAGCACCAAAGGGGAAGGGGCAGGTCAATTCTCCGAAAACCTCCACAGCTATGAATCATAAACTTGAAGGAGTTGCAAAGCAGCCTACACAGATGTTCCTTGTGGGTTGGAAATGAAATAAATTGGAGGCAAGAGGAAAGAGGAGAGAGGTCAGACAATGCAACTGCCTCTCAGTCTCCTTGTATCATCATCATCCTCTCACATGAAGAGATCCATTCTACAGGTCTGAGTTAGACCTCCAGCAGCCATTGGAAGGTGGCTTCCATGTCACAATATATGGTGCCCAAATGTGGAACATCACGATAAATCACAAGAATCACAAGAAATAATGAAGTTGAAGCATTGGAGAGCTCTTCGTGAGTAAGATCTTCCCAGAGTTCCTTCGGTAACCGCCGGGAAAGGAAAGGAAGAAGAGACCCAATAAG
Organism: Antechinus flavipes; assembly: GCF_016432865.1. Taxonomy (NCBI): domain Eukaryota; kingdom Metazoa; phylum Chordata; class Mammalia; order Dasyuromorphia; family Dasyuridae; genus Antechinus; species Antechinus flavipes. The sequence continues at coordinate 429,033,327 of NC_067401.1, read as the reverse complement.
ACTTTTTTAGTGGAGTAATTAAATGGGCCAACATATCAAAGGGCTGAGCCAGGAGACTGATGAGAAACTTATGAAAAATGCTTGTTATTATGATTCACAGCTGTGAAGGCTTTCAGAGAATTGACCTGCCCCTTCATCTAGGCATGGTCCTTAACAATTAGGAGCTATTTTACCCAAATATATGCCAATAAATTAGACAATTTAAATTAAATGTGTGAATTTATCTGTAAAAATACAAATTACCCATACCAACAAAAGAAAAAATGGAATATTAAAAGCCTAATCTTAGAAAAAGAAACTGAAGAAGCCATCAATGAACTTAAGAAAAATTCCCAGAACCAGATGGATTCACAAGTGAATTCTACCAAATCTTTAGAGAACAATTAATCCCAATACTATATAAATTTTTTGGAAAAAGAAACAAAGAAGGAATCCTACCAAATTATTTTTATGACATAAATATGGTACTGACACCCAAAGTTGTAAGAACCAAAACAGAGAAAGAATATAATAGACTAATTTTCTTAATGAATATTAATACAAAATTTTTAAATAAAATACTAGCAAAGAGATTACAACACATCACATAGATCATACATTATAACCAAGTGGGATTTATACCAGGAATAACTGACTGGAAAACTCCACCCCAAATGTTCATATGGACTATTTGTGCCTGATCTGTGGCAGAGCATTCTGAGCTTTTATTGGTCTGATCAGCCACAATTGGCTTGAAAACTAACTGACCATATGAATAACAAAACCAACAGAAATCATATGATTATCTCAATACATGCAGAAAAAACCTTTGACAAAATACAGCACCCATTCCTATTAAAATTGCTAATGAGCACAGGAATAAATGGAGCTTGCCTTAAAAATGATAAGTAATATTTATCTAAAACCATCAACAAGCATTATCTGTAATGGGGATAAGCTAAAAGCTTTCCTCATACAATCAGAGGTGAAGCAAAGACACCCATTATCACCTCTATTATTCAATATAATACTAGAAATGTTATTTATAACAATAAAAGAAGAAAAATAAATTATAGGAATTAGAACTGGCAATGAAAAAACAAAGCTATCACTCTTTGCAGATGATATGATGCTATACTTAGAAAACTCATGAAAATCAACAAAAAAACTAGTTGAAATTATTAAAGACTTTAGCAAAGTTCCAGGATACAAAATAAGTCCACATAAATCATCAGCATGTCTATATATTACCAACAAAGTCCAGCAGCAAAAAATAGAAATAGAAATTCCCTTTAAAATAACTATAATCAGTATAAAATATTTACGGACCTACCTGCCAAGACAAATCCAGAAATTATTTAAACACAATTATAAAACACTTTTCACACAATTAAAGTCAGATCTAAACAACTGAAAAAATATAAGTCGCTCATAGGCAGGTCTAACTAATACAATAAAAATGACAATTTATCAAAATTCAGTGTCATACCAATGAAACTATCAAAAAATCATTTGATAGAGCTAGAAAAAATAATAACAAAATTCACCTAGAAGAACAAAAGCTTAAGAATACCAAAGGAATCAGTTTAAAAAATTCAAAAGAAAGTGATCTAGCAGTACCAGATCTCAAACTATTTTATAAAGTAGTAATTATTAAAACAATCTGATACTGGCTAAGAAATAGAGTAGTAGATTAGTGAAATAGATTAGGTACAAATTGGTTGTTATTGTTATACTTTATTCTTGAAGAGGACCAAAATGACATTACTATATTAGAATCCTAATGTGTCCAATTGTGGCTGATCAGACAAAATAAAAGCTCAAAATGCTCTGCCACAGATTAGGCACAAATAGTCCATATGAACATTTGGGGTGGATTCTCTAACTTTGCCCATCTCACATTTTTTTCTGATTCTGATTTCTTCTTCTTTTTTGCATTTATGTTTTGCTCATAAAGTACTAGATCTTCTCTGATGACAGATGCCATGCTGGGTGGTCCTGTGCCAAATGTCTCTCATATCATGCAATCAATTCTAAAATACTTAAGGTACAAATTACATTATAATAGATGGCCATAGTAATCCATTATATTATAAACCAAAGATCCAAACTTTGGGAACAAAAACTCATTATTTGACAAAAAATGCTGGGAAAACTGAAAAACAGCATGGCAAAAACTAGGTACAAATCAACATCTCATACCATATACCAACATGTAGTCAAAATAGGTGTATAATTTACACATAAGAGGTAATATCATAAATAAAGAGAGCATGGAATATTTTATCTGTGAAATTTATGGAAGAGAAGAATTTAGGTAATTTTGATTATATTAAATTTAAAAGTTTTTTTTTTTTAACAAAACCAATGCAACTGAAATTATAAGAAAAGCAGGAAATTAGGAAAATTTTGCAATAAGTTTCTCTAATAGAAGTGTAAAATTTATAAAAGTACAAGTCATTCCCCAATTGATAAATGATCGGCGTATATCAACAGACAGTTTTCAGACAAGGAAATCAAAGCTCTCTATAGTCATATGAAAAAATGCTTTAAATCACTATTGATCAAAGAAATGAAAACTAAACAATTCTGAGATTCTACATCATGCCTATCAGAGTGATTAACCTGACAAAAAGAAAAATGTTGGCTATTGGAAGGGATGTGGGATAACTGAATATTAATGCATTGTTGGTGAAGTTGTGAAATGATCCAACCATTCTGGAACACAATTTGGAATTATGGCCAAAGAATTTTACAACTGTGCATACCTTTTGATCCAACAATTAATTTTAATTAGATATCACTAATATACTCATATCTTGGATATGGTTTTGAACTAGGCTTAGATATGAATATCATGTTTGTAGTCCTCCCTTATAATGAAAAATCAAAAAAGAAAGCCAATATATTCACTGAATCACTATATGCAATATTCAACAGTCCCCTCTGCAAAGAAAGGGAGTTAAACTCAAACATTATTGAAATAATTGCACTGAATTGATTTTTAGGATGGTTATGGACTTCTGTTCCTTTGATAAAGGGAATATTATAAAATTAGTAAGAAAGAGATGTTATAACAAGCTAGATATTAGCTTGGGGTGGCTGAATAGAATTTCAGACCTGGAGTCAAGAAGACTCATCCTCATGAGTTCAAATCTGGCCTCAAACAATTTGCTTCAGTTTCCTCATCTGTAAAATGAACTTAAGAAGGAAATGGCCACATTTATTCAGAAAACCCCAGATGGGATCATGAAGAGTCAGACATGACTGAACAACAAAGCTAACAGCCAAAATAGTTTGAATTTTGTTTTTGTTTTTAATGGAGAGACATGAGCTTTCTTGTCGGCAACAGAAAGAAATTGAAAATTAGAAAGAGTGGAGATGATAATGGGGGCAAGATGGTGGAGAAGATAGGAGAGAATGGGATCATGAGTGCATGTAAAGAGGTTGGCCTTGGTATGGATAAAGGCCATGTCATCAGAAACAGAAATGAAGAGGGAAAAAAATAGGGAAAAACATACAAGTGATAAGAGATAAAAAGAGACGGAAGCTTTCAGTAAATGGCCATACATTTTAGGAATGAAGCATAAAGTAAGGACTTCAGCTAAAAGGAATAAAAGGAAGGAGGAGGCAAGAAGAAGGATGGAAAGATTCAGAAAAGCTATGGTTTCATCATTTTCTAAGTCCATTCAGCAGAACATGAATAGGTGAAAGGAACTAGGTGATAGGAATAATCCAGAGTTTAGTTTTAGCAAAATGTGATCAGCAATGGGATCAGGGGGTGAAGGGATTTAAGACTACAATGTAGATTAGAGTTGAACTGTTTCACCAATGACTCAAAATGGAGAAGATAGGAAAATGCAAAAATATAAGCACTTCCTTATAATAAGATACCTGAGCAGCTGAAGCAGGGTCACTACATGAGTTTTCCTGCCTTAGGAAAGATGACCAAATTTGGTGTACAAGCACAGAAAAAAATTGATGCCCTTTATTTTTTCTAAACAATCTTTCCTCTCCTATGAAATAGGTTTTAGGAATAGGGATGGTGAAACAGCTCCTCATCAATTGATGGAATATATATGTATGTTAATTTGTTCTGAGAAAATGCTTATGATTTCAAGTATGCAGTATGAAGCATGAGATGGAAATTCTTGTTTGGCTCCTTTATTTTATTTTATGATTACATGTGATACACTGAGGTCAAGAAAACAATCACTAATTGGCTCAATTGATATTCTTTACTCTTCCACCTGTCATAATAGCAGTGACTCAACAAGAGAAAACATAACGTTGATTTGGCAATCCTAAGGTTTATAATCTTTAGTATACCTAAAATATTCTATAGTTTTAAGCTCTAATAGCAAGTACAGGCTATGCTATTTTATGTGAACATTTAGATTACCTTTCAGTGTGTACTTTCGTTTTTGATTCATTCAAACAATGACATGTCTGCAATATGCAGAGGCACACTCTGCTATACACTCAGGGAGTTATAAAAATAAATAAGACAATCTCTGCACTCAGGGTGTATATGTCAGTATAGCTCACTTTAAGCAAATTTCATCTTAAAATTCCATTCACTTTATAAAAGGATTCATTATAGGATTCCTTGACTCACAAAATTCTCTTAGTAAAATTAAAATATCTAGTTTAAAACTAAATAAGAAATTAATTAGACCTTATATTTGTTTAACATTTCTGGCTTTACATAATGCCATTCTCTCTTTTTTTTAATTTATGGAACAATATAATAAAAAAAATATGATTGCACATGAGACTGCAAATATATTATGTATAGCATGCTATTCCTTTTAAATATATAATAAAGTTTTTGTGAAAATTTCTTATTTTTTCCTTATAATGCTGTCATTATAGCGGCCTCAGACTTGCTAAGGGTCATGGGGAATACATGGTAGGTAGTTTCATTCTCCCCCCCACCCCCACCCATTATTTTTAGCTGATAAAAGACACACACAGTTTATGTGACTTGCCTATGACTATGCAGCTAGTGTAAGCGGATGAGTAAGCAGGGAATAAAATGAGGAACAGATGTTTCATTCAACCTTCTAAAATGCTATAGGAATATCCAATTCTCGCGTTTATTTGCTATTTTTGTAATTAGAAACTCCATCCTAGCTCACCCAAAACACAAACTTTTGGTACCTAACAGCTAGCTGACCTAAAGTTCTTTAATTCTCCTCATCTATGTCTTCTGCCCTCCCTGGATTCTTCCAAATCCCAGGTAAAACCCTACCTTCTACAAGCCAGTCCTGATCCTCCCCTCTTAAGGCTAGTGCCTTCTTTCTCTTGATATCTCCAATTTATCCTGCACCTATCTTGTTTGTACATAATTGTTTGAATGTTGTTTTCTCAGAAAATATCTTGAGAAAAGGAATTGTCTTTCTACTTTCCTGTCTCCTCCATTGGCATTGCTTTTCTTCCTGGGTTATTTATACCTTCTGAATTCAATTCTCCCTGTGCAACAAGAAAACTGTTCGGTTCTGCACACATATATTGTATCTAGGATATATAGTAACCTATTCAACATGTAAAGGACTACTTACCATCTGGGGGAGGGGGTGGAGGGATGGAGGGGAAAAATCGGAACAGAAGTGAATGCAAGGGATAATGCTGCAAAAAATTACCCTGGCATGCGGTCTATCAATAAAAAGTTACCAAAAAAAAAACCATGCCCAGGTTTAGATAGGAAAGTTTGAGGCCAGATTTGAACTCGTGGAGATGAGTCTTCCTGATCCCCGACCTGGTATTCTACCCACTGTGCCAAAGTGTCATGTTATTCCTATTCTATTAATAATTTACTTTCTAGAATCTCTACCAAAAAAAAGTGGATGTTATCCTTAAAAATCCATAATAGCAAAGCAGCAACTAAGAAAGGAAAGGGAAGTTTGGAGGAAGGTAATGAAAATTAGGGAGAAAATAGCTGGACAGTTACAAAGGGAAGAATGGGGCAGAGCAAACAATGAAATAGTCATTAGCAATCAACCAGTACCTCTGACCCAGTCCTATAAAGTTCATGGCCTATATAGAATCTTAAGGGAAGACTTAAGATTTTGGTCTAATGTACTTAGGGTCTTGGTCAAGAAGACTAAGTGCTTCAAGGTTTTTTATAATTCTAACCTAGATTTTTGCTCCTTCAGCCCACATAAAACTACATATAGGTACCCTTTTGAAAGTTACATTCTTACCAGTTTCAGGGGAGAAAAAGTTTACCAGGATGAGGTAGAGAAAAATGAAAACACATCTTCTTTTTAATTTCTTCCCATTACTCATATTCCCAATGAACAGGATATACTGGAGAACTATTTCCCTATCATTTTTATTGCTGACCACAATAGGGAAAGAAAAAAAGTTTTTTTCTTCAGACCTCAAAACCTCAAGCTATTCTAAAATCTATTTTGTGTTATAAAAATTTGCAGACTCAAATTCAAAAGTAGTTAATGATGAAGTCCTAAGTAAATAGGTGAAATTGACTGAGAAAGATTGAAATATTGATGGAATTACCCCTTCAGGCAAGCATGGAAGGGCACTGACTGGAATCACTTCAGGTTTATGGTGTTCTGTGGAGGTCATAGTAGCCTCACTTTACTATGTCATCAGATGTCAAAATTAAGTCAAACCCCTAAGGGTTAAATTTCCCCTAGAAATCTGTCCATGATCTTTGACATCTTTGCTGAATCCCTTTGGGGGTTGTAGCCTTCCACAGTATCTGCCTCGGGTATCTTTGCCCTCTTCTCTTTCCCATGCCATGTGGTCTCTCCTCATCTGCACATAGTGCCTCATGGTGTCTTTCTTCTTCCTATGGCTAATTCTCTTATAAATTGCTAAATCCTTTTTAGGATTTAGCTTGCTAGCTAAGGGCATACTCCAACCTCATGAAGTGTTCCCTTTCTCCTGGTTAACTGAGTTCCACTATGGAACTTGTCTTCCATTAATAATTTTTAAAATCCCTTTCCTTGATAATTATATGCTCTCCCAACTCTAATTTATATTTTATTCCTGGTGTCTACTGTATCTCTTCATTTTGTCTGTAACCTCTTTGAAACAAATCTACCTTTTGCCAAAGAGAATGGCTATTGCAAATTCTTCACGATTGAACCCCAACATTTAGTATCTACATCAATCTCATTTTGTACATTATTTGGCTAGAGATTATTCTCCTAAATCACATCAGTTAATGTGAATCCCAAAATAGTCTCTCACTTCTTAAAACTTTTTTTTTCAGTTTTCTCAATAGGATTTTTTAGAAAGCTAAGTATTTTGGTGAAGTGGAAACTATCCAACAAATAAAGCATGTGATGACCCTGGACTCAAAAAAATCTAGTTCAAAATCCTGACTTTGACATATACAAGTTGTCATTCAACCGTCATTTTTAAAGCAGACCAATGACATCAAGCCATGACTTTTGAGTGAAGTGGATTTAAGTGAGGCAGAATTGCAAAGGTCAGCTTCACTCTCTCTCCAGAGTCTTGTAAATCCAGTATAACACAAATCAGGATGATTGGGATGATCAGGGAAGCATTGGACTGATTATGGGCAAGTTACTAACCTGGATAAGAGTTTAATAAAGGAGGTTTTAAATTGCTCACTTAACACCTTAGCTCTTTTCCCTAATTATGAATTGGAAATGATTCAAGGAATACTTGCTAAATACCTACCATTATGCAAGGCACTTTGCTGAGTGCCGGAAATAAACAAAATGGGCCTTGGCCCTCAAAGATTATACAGCCTACTGGAAGGCCATGAGTAGGGAGAGATAGAACATAAATCAAAAAGTAAACAAAGCAATTGAAGCGGGAGAATATTAAACAAATGAGAGGACAGAAGAAAGAGCCATAGGAAAGACTCAGGTTCCTCCTGAGACTCAAGAACCTTTGGAGGAAGATATTTTTTCCTGTAAGTGGTGGAGTGGGAAAAACATTCCAGACACATGAGACAACTTAAGGAAAATGCAGAGGAGGGTGGATGGGATATTTGTGTTTAGTGAACAGCTCAGAAGTCCTGTTAGACTAGAATTACAAATAAGGAGTGATGTAAAATAATTGGAGAGAAGATGAGTCGGTAGAACCCATATTATAGACAGCCTTAAATTAGAGACTCAGCAGTCTATTTCCTTCTTTTGGGTAAACTTTAAGGAATATTATGTAACTGTAACCTATTCAACATGTAAAGGACTGCTTGCCATCTAGGGGAGGGGAAAAAGTGAATGCAAGGGATAATGCTGTAAAAAAATTACCCTGGCATGGGTTCTATCAATAAAAAGTTATTAAAAAAAAAGGAATATTATATAATATATAATCTTAGGAAGATTATTGTAGCAACTATGGAAAATGGATTTGGAGGTAGGTAAAGACTGGATCAGGAAGAGCAATTAGGATATTATGAACACCCCACTCCTTCTGAGGATACCATCCCATGTTCTCCCTCTGGTTCCAATAGAGATAACAATCTATCTTCCTCTTTTTTTTTGTCTTTAAACTATTCAATGAACCATGTTTAGAATTATTCAGCCTTCTTACCTTTCAATACACAACCACAAACCCCTGAAAAATGAGATGGTTGGACTAAATGATCTTTAAAGCCCTTTTCAGCTTTAAATTCCCAAATCTAGCACAAAATGCTTTCATCTACTCAAAAACTGCAGTCTACAGTACCCTCTGGTGGCCAATCAGAATGCATTCACGTTTTAATGCTCTTTGAATTTAATTAAAAGAGAAGCAAGCACCTGCTAGTTCACTTTACTTTTCTAAGAAAAATCAGAACTTAACTGAATTCCAAAGGGCTTTTATATAGTTGAAAGAGAGGACTGGAATAGAAGTTTCCAACGGAAAGCTAACAATAAATGAAAAGGATATAACTAGGCTGGTCATCCTAAATTTGTATCATAAAGTTAACTTCACTAGAGGTAAGGTTCTATAACATATTGGGCTCTGGCTTTTCCATTAATTTCAGCGTATGATTAGCTATTTGACAAAAGGGAAGAAAAGCATCCAGCACTTAATCAAAAGATCATCAGCTAAGCTTTGAAATAGTAATTTATCTTCTTTGACTGCTACGATAACAGTCTAGGCTAAAATGAAAACAGAAACAGAAGGAACTCACAACAAGCTTAGAAGAAAGCAAAAATCAGAAGACAATAAATCAAACACTTTTCATTAAAGAATAAATTTTAATTATTAGTGATTTGTTTGAGATCAACTTCACAATGAAATTTTATAGAAAACATTTTTTAAAGCATCAATTGAGCATGATAGAATACTATAAAGTCAATTTTATAGTTTTCTAATAAAGTCATTTTTTCACTTTGCAATTTTTGAATATAACATTTAACTTCCAACATATAACACTTCAAAAGGAATTCTGAAAAATCCATAGAAATTATTTCTGCAATGAGCAGATTTTGAGTAAATGAGCAATTTTGTTTTCTTTATAACATTTTAAGAAAGATAGCTGGTAGGCTTCTAAAAACCCATTTCATCTAAATAGCTCCCAAAATCTTTTCAAATGCTGTGTTTCCCTGAGTTACATAAATTCATTGAAACCTCAAGGGTAATCAATTTACAGTACAAATATTTGTTGAATAGCTATTATTCATTTTAAGATGGAACTCTGGGGAAGGCAAATCTGTATAGGACCTGATCTTACTTAATGAAATTCTAAAGGATTTTAATATGATGTTGGTAAAGTTTCATCCCTTTTTTATTCCCTTGATGTTGATTTAAACAACTAGGAATAAAGCATTTTTTAAAAAATGAATCAATAACAGAGTGATAAAGACAACTCTAGAAGTACTGTTGTTACTGCTATAGCTTACACACTTTCAAATAAATAATCTTGTCTGAAAATGACTATTGGAAATATAGAAAATAATATTTTAGTCTACGATATTTAGGAATTACCTTATAAGAATAATCAATTTTAAGAACTCAAATAGAGGATAGGAACTGGATTGGTGATTTAATGTTATAAAGAACTCTCAGACAAGAAAATTTCTTCTATCAATGCAAATTGGCACTTTCTCTGCAACTTACAGCTTTAAGAGAGATGTCTATGATACTGAGAAGTAAAATTACTTGTCCAGTGTCCTATAACAAGTACATATGTCTTAGGGGTGAGATCTGATTCCAGCTCCATCATACTACCTTTCAAGATAATACCTCTTCCTGCTTCCCAAAAGGGTTCAGACTTATTTTTATAATCATTATAATAATTAGCAATAACATCTTCCATTACATTTTATTTTGAAGAAAACATTTTTCCTTTTCTTTATATGATTTTCCCTCTCCTGGTTTCTTTCAAGAGGGGTTGGAAAAAACACCTAAAAAAGCCTGATGACCTTATTGCCAAAAGCAAGAAAGAATAGTTAAAGAACATTGTAGAATAATACCTGAAACCATGGACTCATCTCAGTATTTATCCACAAATTCCAACACTGTTTTTTTTGTTTGTTTGTTTGTTTGTTTTGTTTTTTTAAAGGGAGGAAGGGAATCCTAAGAAGAAAGCTATTTAGGTAAAATGGGTAAAAATCAAACTTAGGGACAAATTCATCTGCCTACTTGAGTCCACATATTGTCACAACAATTTCTTCACAATCTAGCTTTATTCCTGTATGACTAGCAAGAATCCCAAAATCACCATACATAAGCTGATTAGTTGTCTGAAGCTTCATTTGGTTTAAAAAAAAAGTTTGTTTGTCAAGATTCAGGCACATTCAGTATATGGGCAAATTTTTCACTTTTCATCCTGTTCAGATAAAACTATCAAAGGCCTCATAAGTAGTGACTAGTAAGTTTAGTGAGCAAAGAAATTTCCAGGAATAAACAAGAACTGAAAAAGCTTCCAATCTCAAAGGCCCATTTTAAATTTGCAACTTTTGTTTCTGAGCATACTACATTAATACTCAGTAGAATCAGGATTTCTAATGAATTATTTCTTTAAAAAGAAAAATTCAAAGTGTCATAAAAATAGTAAACCTAAATTTTTCACAGCAAGCTTTTGATTTGAATATTAAGCATATAAAAATAAGGTGATTTTTTTAAAACAAAACTATGCACAGAAACTTTTACATAGTTTCTCTATGTATCCCAAACAAAGTAACTCAAGTTTCTTGACAGAATTATGTAATTGACCATATTCTTCTTCACCTGGGGAAGGGAGAAAAGAATTTTTATTAAGCAGAGTTTACACGTGCAAAGATTTTAAAAATAATTTATTTTAAGATGAAAACAGGGAATCTTCAACCCAAAGGAAACATTAGACTTAAGTACATCTAGTCTATGAAGTACTATTGCTTTGGTTATCATTAGTCCAGAAAATAATTTCCCACCTGGTAGGCTACTCTGATAACTTAGGTTCAAAACAATCTTTTTCAAAGGAAGGAGAGAATAATGGTTATCTAATTAATACTCTGAATGGGCACGACTAGATGATAATTGAAAAGAAGCATAACATAAAAAGAATGGCTTATTAAACTACCAATAACAACTTACACTTAGTAACATGAAACAGGTAATTCAAGTATTATTCCTATTTCACAGATGAGGAGTTACAATAAGTGGCAGAGCTGGAACTAATACCCAAATTCTTCTAACTCTAAAGCCAATATTTTTTTTCACTCTATCATACTCATCCAAATCCATGTCTTTCTCCAGATTTTTCTTTCTATGTGTTTCTCTCTGTGTAGCTGTTTACCAGTTCCTTTTTACTCTTTTCCTACTCTTCCCCCCCCCATTTCCTCATTTTAAATAGCAAATATTACAATTGAAATATTTTAAATTTGAATCAATTGGACAAAATATTATTTTGTTTCAATTTTTAAATGAAATCTTTTGTTTCTCAAAGAAAATTTCCCTGTTTTTACTTAATTGATTTTTCTCTGTTGGAGAGCAGCTGCCTACAATAGGTTCTTGATCCCTGTTCTAGAGTATTCTGACTCATCATTTCAGTTAAAAAAAAAAAAAAAAAGAGGTCTTGTAAGCAATATTGGCTCATGCTGACTTTATGATAGTAAAAATCATGTTTTCTCCTCCATGTTTGAGTAGTCTGCCTTAGGATCATAGTATATACTTTCTTCTATGCTATCAAAGAAAAAAACAAAAATAACCAATAAAAATCAGGATGCTATGAAATGAACTGATGAAAAGCCATCTCTCTTAAGCTCCCTTAGCCAAATAGTTCCCAAGTCTTGTTTTTAATTCTGCAACATTTTTTCGTTCATAATTCCATTCTTTCTTCTGACATGGCCTCATTAAGTCCCTATTCAACCCATAATTGCACTAATCTCTCTGCCTCAAGTCTCTCCCTCTCTTGTCTATCTTCCATTTAGCTGCCAAACTGTTCTTTCTAAAGCATAAGTCTGACCACATTATTCCCCCCATTCAATAACTTTATCCTTACTAACACCTCTAGGATCAAGTATAAAGTCTTGTTTAGCTTTTACATCCCTCTATAAACTGGCCTATTCCTCTCTTCTTAGTGTTCTTCGGTCTCCCTCTGTAGATGCTGGGATCCAGACCACCTGAAAGTTCTCAAACATGACACTCAATTTCCCAATTCTGCCTTTTCATGGGCTGTCTCATGCCAAAAATGCCCTCCCTCCTCACCTTCACTTTCTGGCTGAAATCCTACCTTCTGCAAAGAAGCTTCTCCCAGCTGTCCCTAGTTTTTGTGCTCAATGTCTCTTGATTAACTCCAATTTATCCTGGGTCTATCAGACTTGTTCAAATGTTTCCCTCCTTATATTGTGAAATATTTGAAAGCAGGGACATTTTTTTGACTTTCTTTGTGTCACCAGTGCCTCAAACACAGTAAAACTATCATTATCCCTTTTACACAGCAACTTTCCCAGTAGCAGTTTTGATATATCACAGATTGGGAATTTGTAGGGAGTTTTGCAAAAGCCACAGATGACTTGTGAAGGTCAGTATTTTTGGTAGGGCCAAAAAATTTTACAAGAATTTTCTGTATCCCTGGGATGTTATGCCCCTAATCCCTGAGGTGTGGAAGGGACAACTATAGGTACTTAATAGCTGCTTGTTGACTTGACCTAACATTTAAATAAGTCTTCCTTTTATCATAGCTCAGTATTAGATTGATATATGGCACCTAGGAAGATTACTAAAGGATTAATTTTTTTTGAAAGTATCACATCTAAGCAAAATTAAATTCTAATTTAAAAAGCTTTTTGTTATTTGGAAAAATAACATCTTCTAAGACCAATATTTATGCACGGGAAGAGGAAGAATGAGTTGAGCACTTGCAAATATTATGTTTCTCCTCCAAAAGTTCTTTCAACAATCAGTTTTTCAGATTAACTTTCCTTCACAAAAATGTTTACTTTCCTCTTTTCCTGTATCACAATGATCTATTAGTCCAGAATTAAAATAATTTTAAATTTCCTTGGTATGGTAAGCATGCTGGCCCAAATTTTAATTTCTACACTTCTTTTTGCCAAGAGTTGAAATGATTTCTATTCCAGTTGAATTGTTATGCATATAAAACAAGTCTATAATGTAAAGAGGCAGGGTGATATTGTGGAGAGAGCCCTGGTCTTGGAGTCAAAAGATGTGGGGTTAAGTGTTGGCGCCATTGTTCATTAACACTGTCACCACAGGCACATGGCATCCCATCACCCATTTCCTCAACTACAAATGAGAATAATAGCATTCATCTTCTCAACTTCAGGGGACTGCTATGAGTCTCAAATGAGATATATGTAAAATACTTCATAAAGTTTATTTTTGCTATTAGAAACAGTATGAAGTGTGACCCAGATAAATGTAATTAACAGAGCAGTTACTCAAAATACAACTCATTTCAATTTAAATTTTTATTAAATTCTAACCTTATGCAAGACATTGTGTTAGATGCTAGTTATACCAAGACAAAAACAAAATAGTCCCTGTCCTCAACAAGTTGTTTTACTGAGAGATAGAACACATATGTAAGTTAAGGAAATACCAAGTATATAACAGTAATTTCAAGAAGGAGGAAGCACTAATCACTGAAAAAATTCAGAAGACTTCCAGAAGATGGAAACCGACTTTTTTCTTCAACATGACCATACCAACTCTTCTTTAAACTTCATGGAATCTGATCTCATTCCTTAGTTTCTATTCCTCTGCCAAACTGTCCTCCCTCCTCTCTATCCTCTTTCTATCCTCATTCAACTTCTTCCCATAGTTCTTTTTTTTTTTTTTCCTCCTGTGGCTCTTCTCCAATCTGTTCTAATATCCTGATTTCCTGATATACCAGTCCACATTTCCTAGAACATACTCACTGTTTTTATTGTAGGCCCACTGAATTAAGGAAAAAGTTCTAGAAACACCTGGGTCTCTAAGAACTGTCCTAAGGGTGTAAAAAGATTCAGAGAGTAGATTGTCCCTAGTTTACTAAGAGTCAGATTAAGTAGATCAAGTACCTCACCCACTCTTTTCTCATATGTTGATTTTAATACACTTTTCTTTGAGAGAGTGAGGGCAACATTTCAGACTCTCCTCATCTTTAATAAAATCCCAACACAGACTTTAAACTTTAATCAGTATTGGGAACTCAGGCAACAAATGTAGAGACTACTAGAAATAGTCATATTAACAGAAAGAAGATAAGTACTTACTAAGGTTTGGCTTTAAAATATTCTTCAGGTGTCACTGTTTTGGCTCCACCAAAGAAATCTATGACCCAGATGTTGGTTATATTGAATTTGGCAAAGAACCAGTTATGATCTGAAGGCCATGATTTCATTTCAGGATGACGAGTGAATAATGACTTTTTTGCAAAGGCTATTTCTGTATCATTCACCTAAAAATTATCAAAGAAGAATGTAATTTTTTTTCTCCATCAGAAATAAAAAATCCTTACAGTTTTAATACTTTATTTTCTAATCTATTGAGAATATGTAGTCACCAAAATCTACAGAGTAATTCAGTTGTAAATCTTGATTTTTTTTTAAATCAGGCAAGTAGAAAGAAGGAAAATAACAATTCAGTTTTTTAAATCCTAGTTATTTATGGGTCATTATAATAGATATAAAGTGGAAAATACCATCAGTACTGATGATCTCCCTGGAAAATGGATGGTATTTCTTTTTTTTTTTTTAATTTTAATTTAATTTTATTTAATAATAACTTTGTATTGACAGAATCCATGCCAGGGTAATTTTTTACAACATTATCCCTTGCACTCGCTTATGTTTCGTTTTTTCCCCTCCCTCCCTCCACCCCCCCCCCCCAAGATGGCAAGCAGTCCTATATATGTTAAATATGTTGCAGTATAATCGATGGTATTTCTTAAAATACTTAAATAACTTGCACTAATTATAACAATAAAACTTATGATAACTGTCTTTAGAATCCTCAAGCTAAATATATACAATTACATATATAATTTGACTAAACAAAAGAAATGTTACTGACAGATATTTAATATCTGAAGACAGTACAGATGGCAATTGAAAATGCTCAAAAGACAAAACAAATATAAAATTGGAGGTAAAAATTAAAAAATTTTAATAAAATTCAACAACCTTTATTAAAAGAGCCTAATTGGACTGAACAATATGTTGGATATCCAATTTCCTTCTGCTGTTTTTGCCATTTTCTTCTTTTCATCAATTAAATACCCAAAAGTGATTCTCAACTGCTCTTTAAATAAAGCTTGCCTCAAATGAACAAAACACAAAGTGCTACAAAGAAGGTTTGTTAGTCCACCAATATAAGTAATTTTAAGATCAATATCAATTACATTTAATCTAGTGTTTCTTTCACATTTTGTCTCTCCATTTCTTTCCTGGACATCATTCATTACTTTTTCAAATTTAATCCAAGGGATGTTGCACCTGTTATGCATACTACCTTAAATAAGGATGCTTTTCCTCTACAGTACTCTCTACAACCTTAATGACAAATCAATATAATTAAGTTCACCAAGCTCTTCTTTACTTGATTAAAAAATAAAATCCCATTACTTTAAGTCTTTATTATTATACAATGATAACTTACCACCTTAGTGACTGTTCCTGAAAGCATTATGTGAGCACAAAGGGGACTCTGAGGATCAAATTCATGTTTCTTGCAAAAACCAGTCTGTGCCAAAGACAATGTCAAACCAGCATTTGGATTCGCCTGCAGAATGACAATGAAGGCTGAAATCTTTCTGTTAACTGACATCTGGAAAGTGAATAAATTTCACAGATGCCATGAAACCCCCAACACTATCACATATTTTCAATAGCCACTTCCACTCACCTTGCTTCAAATAAGCACCATTATAAACAGCATTTCTACTCATGGCTGGGATGCTTCTTAAGCCTACAGAAAGTGATATTTAAAAGACTGATGTTGAAGTGTAGAGCTATTATAAGGCTGAAGAACAAATGATGTTCCAATTTTCAAAAAAAGGACATGGATAGATTCTGAGAAGCTTTGATTATTAAAAGGTAGTCTACATTTATCAAGACCAAGATATGCCAGATTAACCTCATTTTCTTTTTTGACAGAGTAGCTACTTTTGTGGATCATGGGAATGCTACAGATATAATATTACTTAGATTTCAGTATATGAACTAAAGAAATATGGGCTGAATGAATAAGTAGGTAGATTTAGAAGAAGATGAATGACTATACCTAAAGAATTATGGGTCAATAGTAACTTGAAGAGAGATGTCTAATGGAATAGTAATCTATTACTGTTTCTATGCTTTTCAACAGTTTTATTAATTATTTGAATGAAGCCATAGGAGATATGCTTTGGGTCATGGTTTGGGCCCTGATTGGCTCAGAGTAAATGTAACTAGCAATTGTTTCTTTTTTGGTTAGAAGATCTATCCCCATACTTGCAAAACTCTTGTCTTGCTGAAAATCAATGAAGCAAACTTCATTTAATTTAATTTATTTAATTAAATCAATTAAAGCAAACTTTAAATTAGGAACAAACATTGTCCCTGACTAATAAACTTTGGGAGGGAGAGGGGCTGAGGCAATTGGGGTTAAATGACTTGCCCAGGGTCACACAGCTAAGACGTGTTAAATGTCTGGGGTCTAGACTTGAACTCGGGCCCTCCTAACTTCAGGGCTGGTACTCTACCCACTGTGCCACCTAGCTACCCGCTAATAAACTTTTAAAGTGCTATTTTCTGTTTATGAACCTAATTCTATTCTTTATTCAATCCACAAACATTTATTAAGCATTTACTTGATATGCCCATGAATGTACAAAATGCAAGAGATAAGAAGAGTCCAAGACCTTAAAGAACATATCTTTTGTCTTAACTGTCTCTCCGTCTCTCTCTCTCTCTGCCTAAGGTTATGATATGATATGAAATTTAATACAGAGAGAAGTTGCTCAGTAGCTAATTTATCAAAGCCCAAAGTGGCTTGATCAACAAGTGTTTCGGATAGCTCCAGCTAGCAGAATCTTTAATGTGATTTTTAAAATAGAAGTGCTTATTCCTGTTGTAATATCCAGATAAGATGAGCTCTAAGACTAAGGAGTATGGAAAATGCTAAGTAAGAGTTCACAGCGTGTGTCTGTTGGGATATGAGGCCAGTTAAATGTGCCACTATTAGATAAAAAACAGGTCACAGTTTGGATGTCAGACTGTGCTGGCTTTTTGTACAGACTCTTTTGGATATATTGAAGTCAGACACTAGGCCAGAGACAACTCTAACCAGCCCTCCATTCACTCCAGCAAAAGGTGGCCACCATGGCCTGGAATCACAACCACCACAAAAGCAACAAGCAAAGTATTAGTGATCTGACTTTTAGCTCAAACTACAACTATTTACTGAGCACAATTTTGAAGGTGCAATGGGGGGAAAAAAAAAAAACTTAAGACATGGCCCTTGCCATCAAGAAGCTCTCTAGCTGGAAACAAATTTTAAAACTTAAAATACAATGCATGCGATATCCTGATCAATAAGACGGATCAATGGCAAAATTATACTAACAACGAAGGGCACCACAGCTGCTGGAGTGATTGAGAAAGGCTTCCTAAAAGACCATGAAGATGTGAGCTGGCTTCTAGAAAGATGGGTGGAGAGTGGAACAGCAGCATACCACGATCTGTTTTGTTTATCATTTCATCAGTGTGGGGAACTATCCAAATGTCAAGTCTTCTGTAATTTATATTGAACCTAAAGTCAGTCATGAAGGCCCTAGTTCAAATCCAGCTTCAAAAATTTGTGGGCTTCGGAACTCTGGACAAGTCATTTAACTTCTCACCCTCAGTTTATTCTGCTGTAAAATGGGGACCAGAACAGCACCTATCTCCCGGGATTGTTGGGAGGATCGACTGAGATAATATTTAAGTGCTTTCAGAAAAGTGCTGGCACATAGTAGGTGCTTATCCTTCCTTCCCTCCCCTCCCCTTCCTTCCCCTCCCACTTCTTTCCTGCTACCCTTCATCCCTCATTCTCCTTTTCCCTTCTCCTCTTCTTCCCTCTGTGTCCCCCTCCCCCTTCCTCCTTTTTTACTTCCCTCTTTCTGTACTCCTTCCCTCCCCCCTCCCTAGGCCCCTAAAGGCTCGGTCCCCGCGAATCAAGCCGTCCTCATCGCCCCGGCGGCTCTCGAGCTCGGCCCCGGGTTCAGGGCGCGCAGTCGGGCCTCACCTGCAGGTCGCCCACGGACGTCTGGAGCGGGCTGAGGTAGAAGTAGGGCACGCCGCTGCTCCCGTCCGTCGGCCCGTCACTGAGGGAGAAGATGTTGGCGAAGGGGCGCCCGTCCACGGCCGGCAACGTGGACAAGGTGGCCAGCGCACCCCAGTCGCACTCGTGAACTATGAACCGTGCCATGCGCGCCACGTCCTCTCGGGGGGGCAGCTCGAGCGCCTCCGGAGTGTCCGGCGAGGCCGGCGGCAGCAGCAGCAGCAGCAGCGGCAGGGCCCGGAGCATCGCTGTCCCCAGCCTCATCTTCCCAGCGACCCGATGGCAGCTGGACCCGGGAGAGCCACGAGCCGGGTAATAGCCCTGACGGTCCTTGGGCTCCGCGAAGCCCCGCCCCCCCAGGCTGGGCCAATGGAAGTCGAGAATGGGAGGGTGCGGGGCCCGGACGGGCGCTCTCTGAGCGCGTGACCCGGTGTTTACTCTCCTCAGAAACTCAAAGCCACGCCCCAGGAGGAGCGGGGTTGGGATTTCAGGCGTCAGCTCTTTGCTTTTGGGGTCCTTCCCCTTTAGTTCTGGCCTGTGACCGTGTGACCCCGAGAAGATCTTCCTCTTGTGCGGCTTCGTCTCCCCGTGTATCCCCCAGTGCCCAGCTCCGTATACTAATATACAGTCGGCGCTGGATAAATGCTTCCCGCCTTATTATCTAATGGAGATTGCAGTGCCCTTGGGTGCGCCCTTGGGCCACGGGAAATACACTGGACAGCGCACCCAGACCCAGTAGCCGAAGTATCCCAGGAGCCTCGCCTTAACCGTGACCAGCCCGGGGAAGTGGGGGGCCCCTGTGGTGACGTCAGTGCCCCAGGACAGTCCCACTATCCCTTAATCTGCCACATGCAAGAATTTTATCTTCTTTTTCCTCTCAATAACTTGCTTTTTTGTGTTTGCATGTTGTCTCCAATCAGAATGTAAGCTCCCCGAAGGCAGACTTGCCTATTTATAGCCTCTGTGCTTAGCATAGCGGCCGGCAATATAATAGGCGCTTAATAATTGCTTATTGAATAGAGAAAATTGAATCTGAACCAGGGACTCTGAACTTTTGTGGGGAGTGGTTAAGCAGTCTGATGAATTCCATGATTCCCTCACGCAGAGTAATGTTTGTAAATGAATAAAATAAAACAATTAAAAAGAAACCAACTAGATAATAGTTATTCAAAGAAGGGAGGGGGGAAATTCAAGGATCGAGTTAAGAACTTCTGATTTGAAGTTTTTGGATCAGGCTTGAAATTCCAAAAGTTTATTAACCAAAGGGTAAAGTAGTGTTTTCTCCTAAAATACCTCATAAATGCTTCAGAGGGCTCCCAAATCCACCACTTACAAAGGGTGTAATTTAAGGTAGGCAATTTCTTTCAAAGTGCAGTGAAAACAGCAATATATTTGGAATAATTAATCCAGTGCTGAAAGGAACCCTCAGGCCTTTAGTAAGGGTTTACTAATGAGGGTATACTTCTCATGGCCACACAATACTTGCACACAGTAGGTGATTTATAAATATTTATTGAGTGGTTTGACCCTTCCCCTTTCTGTCAATATACCAATCAGCTGTAAAAATTAATCTTTGTTTAGGAGAATCTAACCATGTCTTAAGCACATCCCCCATTCAACACATTCCAATGGCTCGCTATCATATTTGTTTATGATAAATAGACTCCTTTTTCATTCTTATTTTGGAAAATCTAGATTTTAAGTTAAAATTTAAATTACCTTTACAATTAAGTAATAAGCAGGTCTTCATCTTGAACGAGATAAGGTGAGATCTTGCAAGATAGTTGTGAAAATCGAGTAAGGCTTCATCTATTTCAAAGTTTCTGTAGGATTGAAGGACTTTAAGCGTTAAGTCAAGGGCATACTTAAAGTGTCTCCTCCCTGCTATTCTCCTAAGGGCATACTTAAAGTCTCCTCCCTGCTATATTAAGTACACACTTAAAGCCCCCTCCCTGTTATCCCCCTAAGGGCATACTTGAGCCCCCTTCTTATTATCCTCCCTATTTCAGCCAAATAGGGGCAACTGTGTATTTATTGGTCAAGTTCAATTTCTTAGGTAGTCTACGATTAGAATGTAAGATCCTCAGCCAATAAGGATGAGGGTCAGTGGTGGGAAGGGGAATTTTCGTTAGGGATTAAAAGCGTTGACCCTGCCCCCCACAGTGCTTCCTCCCTTCAATTGCCTTGGGTGGGATACCCGATTCTCCCGAGAACATATAATAAACTTTTCTTTGCTTCTAGAGATCTATCCAGTCTTTTTGTTAAATGGTTTCTGACCCACACAGTCTCATTTCTTTTTCTGAGTATGTGTCAAATATTGTATAAAGTATATTATTTTATAAATTTATTATTTAGAGTTCTAATGTGAACAAGTTATTCACTTTATATTTCTGGAACAGAGTATGAATTTGAGGACTTTGATTTGTTTAAAATACTCAGGTGTTTTATTTTTTCAAAATCATGTAACAAATACATAATAGGAAATTTGTTTAAGAATAAATTTACTTGATTTTTATTTTTATAATTAAAAAAATAAGAGATTTTTCTTTTAGCTCAAATGTCATTCAAAGTACTTTTATACAAGGAAGCTAGCATGTTTTGCAATAATTATGTTCTACCCCCATATTGTTGCACAACTTTGCAGAGACTTCCTTTTTTTTAAAAAGTTTTTTAGTTTGGCTTTTTTTTAAAAATAAAATTGATTACTCACAACAATCTGGAAAACTGTAGCTACTCATGGATATTCTTGATACAAATGATTGTGTATGAATCATATCTAATATTTAACTATCAAAAGTCCAGGAGTTATTGGCACTTTGCCCTCTTCTTGTGCATTAAGGAACCTATCTGCTCCGGAGCTCTATATCAGATTGGACTAGGTTCTCTTGAGAAAGCCCAACAACTGAGGGAGAGGATCAGATAATTTTCTTTGTCTCTTTGTGCCCCCACTTCCGTACCCCTTGAAAGAAGACTTACTTAAAGCTTATGTTTTGGCTCATGTCTAGCATCTTTCTAAATGAGGAAATATCAGTGTAGAATGAGTCAAATATAGAATAGATATTTGTTTGCTACTTCCAAAAGAAAAGCTAACACATAGCACTCAAAACATACAATGACAAACAAAAAAAATTTTTTAACAGGATTCAGTAACTTAATATGTATTGTGATACTCCTAGGCAGGGATAAAGTACTAGGCCTAAAGTCGGGAAGATTCATACCTAGCTTCAGACATTTAAAAGCTGTGTAATCCTGGACAAATTACTTAACTGTGTTTACCTCAGGTTCCTCATCTATAAAATGAGCTGGAAATGAAATGGCTAAACCCTCTAGTATTCTTGCTAAGAAAACCCCAAACGGAATCGTGAAAACACTGATACAACTAAAAAACATTTGAATGACAACAAATATATAGGAAGGTGATTCTTTAAAAAAATTTTTTTTTATTAAAGCTTTTTTATTTTCAAAACATATGCATAGATAATTTTCAACATTCACCCTTTCAAAACCTTGTGTTCCAAATTTTTTCCTCCCTTCTCCCCAACCTTTCCCCTAAATGGCAAATAATTCAACATATGTTAAAAATGTGTAATTCTTCTATATATATTTCCACAAATATCTTGCTACACAAGAAAAATCAGATCAAAAAAGGAAAAAAGTGAGAAAGAAAACATAATGCAAGTAAACAACAACAAAAATCACTATGTATATAATATGAAAATACTATGTTGTAAAAGTACTGGTGCAGATGACAAGATCATTGGAACTGGCCTGAATCATCTCACTCTTGACAAGAGCCACGTCCATCAGAATTGATCATCACATAATCTTGCTGTTGCCTTGTACAATGTTCTCCTGGTTCTGCTCACTTCACTTAGCTTCAGTTCATGTAAGTCTCTCCAGGCCTTTCTGAAATCATCCTGCTGATCATTTCTTATAAAACAATAATATTCCATAATATTCATATACCATTCTCCAACTGATGGTCATACACTCAGTTTAAAAAAGTGATTCTTAAACTTCATCAGAACATAAGGCAAATAGTTTACAGAAATACTGAATATTATTATCTTTCATCATGATTCTTCCCAGTACCTTCAAACCCCACATTTATAAGCTAGCCAAGCCAGGGTTTGGGCTCCTCCTCTTATCTGCAACCTTTTTCTACAGTGTGAAAACTCCCCTGCTGAGAATCAAGTCTATAATATGTCAATGTACTATGGCATGCACTGTCCCCAACTATCTCAAGGCCAGGCTGCTATAACACCCCTAAGGGTTACAGAGGATTTTCTGATAGTGTTGTCTCTAGTCCCCACTGCCTATTTCCTCCCCTCTTCTTCACCCTCTCCACTGTTAGGTGGATGATTAGCCCCTAGCTTTATTAATTTGATTGCAAAAAATAAATTGAATCAATTTAGCTACTTAATGTCAAGAAGTTGATATTTATATTTAATATGAGTTCATATGTATAACCTATATATCAGATTGCTTGCTATCTTGGGAGGGGGGATGGTAGGGAAAAAATTTGGAATTCAAAATCTTATAAAAAATAAATGTTGAAAACTACCTTTACATGTAATTGGAAAAAAATGCTATTTACTTTTTTAAAAAGTTGATATTTACTTTAAGGGACTGAAAGGTAGTGCAGTGGCTAGAGTGCCAGGCCTGGAATCTGGAAGACTCATTTTCCTAAGTTCAAATCTGATTTGGACAATAATTAGGGCTATGATCCTGACCAAGTCCTTTAATCCTATTTATCTTATTTTCCTCGTCTGTAAAATAAGTTGGAGAATAAAATGGTAAATGATGTTAGTATTTTTGTCAAGAGAACCCAAAGTAGGGACATGAAGAGCTCAGCATGACTTATACTGGATACTGATATTGAAGTAGTTTGCCATTTCTTTATCCAAGTTATTTTACAGATGAGGAAACTGAGACAAACAGAGTAATTGAGTAATTTTCTGAGGATCATACAGCTAGTCTGAGGTCAGATTTGAACCCAGGAAGATGAGTCTTTCTGAATACAGGCTTGGTACTCTATCCCAAAACTTCTTAAACTATGGCTTATAAACTCACGTGGGGAATTATTTTATAGACCTATATATCCAGATTTGTGTAAAAATGTCTCAGGCAAAAAAGGAGTCATGAGTGGAAAAAGTTTAAGAAGTCCTGTTATATCCACTGTGCCTGACAATAAGCTAGTTGAGAGGAAGGATCACATAGTGCCAATGAGTCTTCCACAATTGAGATTCTTTCTATGGCTTTTTAAGCTTAAGGCTCCTCAAAATATTTTTATATCCTTTGGGAGGTTTTGATCAGATGAAGTTAATATTAAGATAGATTTTGAGTTAACAAAAGATTGCACATCCCTGACTCGAATAATAAAAAGAAAACAAAAAATTGCCACGAGAGATAACATGCAAACAAATATATACAAAGTAAGTTGTATATAGGATAAAGAGGAAATAGTTAACAGAAGGGCACTTGAATTCAGAGTGGTTAGAGAAGACTTCTAGTAAAGGATGGGATTTAAAGGAAGCCAGAAAGGTTAGCAGTTGGAGTTGAAGAGGGAGAGTATTCCAGGCATGGGGGAACAGTGAGATAATGCCAGGAACCAAGGGAAGAAGAGTGTCTTGTGTATGGAGCAGCCATGTCACTGGATCAAAGATTGTAATCTTTGTTGGGGAGTAAGGTATAAGAAGACTGAAAAAGTAGGTGGGGGCTTTGATTATGAAGGGCTTTGAATATCAAACAGCATTCTGTATTAGATCCTGAAGGCAATCAGAAACCACTGGGGTGTATTGATTGGGAGGGTGATGTGATCAGATCTATGTTTTAGGAAATCACTTAATCGGATAAATGGAGAATGGATTGGGGTGGAAAGAGATTTGAAGCAAACTGATTTACCAGCAGGACATTGCAGTAGTCCAGTTGTGAGGTGAAGAGATCTGCAGGAAGGTAGGGACAGTGTCAGAGGAGAAAAGGGGATGTATTTGAGAGATGTGGAAGCTGTGAAGTCAACAGGCCCTGGCAACAGATTGGATATGGGGAAATGAGAGTGAGAAGATGAGGATGACATCTAGATTAAAACTCCGAGGGACTGGGAGCCTTTTATAATAAGTGGGAGGAGGACAGAGAGGGTTTTGAAGGAAAGATAATGAGTTCTGTTTATTTTAAGAGGTCTATTGAACATCCAATTCAAGGCATCTGAGAGGCAGGTAGAGATGCAAGACTGGAGATAAGAGAAATACGGCTGAATGAGTAAATGCAGTAATCAGCACATAGATGTCATTTGGATCTGGGAGCTGATGAGATCACCAAGTGAGAGGCCATTCCCAAAGATTGTTTCTTGCTCTTTGGGGCTTTGCTGACTGCAAAACCAGACTGGAGTCTGACCCTTAGGATCCTGAGGCATGTTCTCCCAGCCAAGGTTGGAGTCTCCATTCTCTTCACCTAGAAGGGAAAAGAATGAATGAAAAAACAAGTAAATGAAGTTCATTTCTCAGGGGACCATATTGGCTTCTGCCCTAAATGTCTCTCCTTACCACAAGGTCTCACAAATGAAACAAGAAAGGACAAAGAGGTTGTCACAGGCTTTTAAAAATTCCTCCAAAATCAATTAAAAAGGCTTTTCTATAAGACAGTAAACCAGAGGTAGATAAATAATGTCTCCCCATGTACCACAGTCTGTCCCTGGCATTTCTTTTAGATATCATAATGAGATTCCCAAGAGCAAGCTCCCCAACATCCTCCATCCTCTACATGCAGAAGCTGCAGCAGTAGAGTAACTGATAGAATCTGAACATGCAACAGATCCCCAGGACACTAATACAGATGGGGAATACAAAAACATGTGAGAAGACAGGCTCTGCCCTCAGAGTTTATAATAGGAGACAATATAGAGAAGGGAGTGGTGGCTAGAAAAGGACATTTTGATTTGGAAAGTTACAGGGAAGTTCATAGAGTCATAGAAGAGTAGATACATATTTTCTTTCCAGGAATAAAACTAACAATGATTTGATTATGATTCCAGTACTTAGCACAATGCCTTGCACATAAGAGATGCTTAATAAATGCTTGTAAATTTACTGATTGATCTGAAAAGTCGGTAGTGTGGGCAATAGAGTAAGTCCTCCAAAACAGAAGTGTCAAACTCCTATCCAAAGTGTCAAACTCCTAACCACTGAGTCCAGAAACAAATTAAAATATTATTGGGTGACATTTAACAAAATAAAAAGTACAATAAAATATACTGTTTCTTTGGGGTTTTCTAAGCCAATATGTGACCTGAAAGTTGTTTCTATTTGATTTTGACACCACTCCTCCAGAGTATAGTTTCTGACTTCTATCAAAAGTAGAAGTCCAAGTGTAAGACTGGGCCTAGATGTAGTGGGTGACTAAGATAGAGGGGCACCAGGGTTGGATTTACTGAAACTAAAAACAGTTAAGACCTCCAGAACATGTTAGCAATCATAATGTAATGACAAAAGACCTCACTGTAATATCATTTTAAAAAATTATATTAAATATAAATATAAAATTTTAAAAATAAACATATTTTAAAAGAATCAGAGAAAAAGTTTCCACATACTGATTTAAAAAAAAAACAAAAACACTTGACAGTATGAAAGAGTATGGAGGGAGTGCCTCTATCTACATAACACCATACATCTATTGATGTGACTTGGGTGTGTTGATTTATTTCTTAGGTCTGTATTTCTTCAGATGTAAGATAAGAGGGTGGATTGAGTAATTTCTTAAATCTCTTCTCACTCTAAAATCCTCCAGGATTACATATTACATTAATACAATATGGAGGTTTTGATTATACAGGTAAAAAAGCTCATGTTCTCTTCATAATTAGAAGCTTAATTTTGCTTTAATCTTTCTTTTCAGGCTGAAAAGTATTCATCTTTTTTACTTTGCTCTCATGTAGAGCTCCTCCCAGTCTTTTCAGTCATTTTTCGTAAGTTAATATAGTAGGTGTTGATTAGAAAGTTTGCCAACTTGTAAAAGCAGCTCAAACTGTAATATCATTGTAAAGCTGTTTTTTTTTTAACCAAGAAGGAAAAATGCTATTATGTGGGAACAAGTCGGTAACATGAATAATAGCAATGTGGATATGAGCAAATTGATAGGCCTGTTGGGGGAAATGGGAATTATTCTTATTTGGGACTCAGAACTATTCTTCCTGAAATTTTTTGCTTACTGAAAAGTCTATATATTAGTCTTACTTGAACAAAATCTGTTCCAAAGAACCCCAAAATTCATTTAAGATCCTTAAGCATTCCTAAGATAAGGAGCTAGAGAAAGAATCTTAATTGTCCCTGACTGATGATATGTAAATCCTCCTCTTCCAGCTATTTGTGAGCCCTCTAAATGTATTTTCAGTTATAACCTGGGCTTAGATTACCTATAGAGTTTGTTTCCTTAAGGGATATGTGAGATTATGATTCTATTTACCTAAATTTGTTCAAAATTTATGACATTGAAAGAAATATGGGATTATAGATCTATCTTCTCTTTAACTTTTATGATCCAAGAAGAAAGTCCAAGATGTAATATGTAAATGAATTATTTCTCTGTCACTCTGACAATTTTTTAATATAAGAAACCTTGTCAGAATTCTCATAATTCTTTGTTTTCCCTGGGGCCGGAAGCTATGAGCATAATGATAAAAACCAGATTTTTATCTCCATAATTTCTGCACTGTGGTAAATATATATTTGCCAGCAGTTATCCAACTATATGAACTCAGAGAGTATCTCTTCTGTAAAAGACTTTTGCTATTAAACTTTCATTACTACTCTTCTATGTAGAGGAACATGTAGACTAGTGGTTCTCAAGGTAGGGTCTTGCATGCACCTAAAGGGCCATGAGAAATGGAGGGGTATAAAGAAAAAAAAAAAAAAAAAGGCCTGGGGCTTCTGTCTTTTGGTATGGTCTATTTCTACTGGAGGTTGCACTATCTGGTCAGTAGTTGTAACAGAGTAGGCTACAACCACTCTGCTTTCACATCTTTTTCCTTCAAGGATCAATAGTGATATGGGGCTCAGATACAGACAGGATGGCAGTAGCCCAGTGAGAACTAGCCAGATACAGGAGAAGCTTTAAGAATTGATGCCAATGGAAGGTGATACAAGAAGTCAAGAAGACTGGAGTTCAGGAAGCTCAGAAATACTTGGCCTGGAAAAGAAAAGAGTGGCAGCCAGAAGTAATAAGTCTAGCACACTTGTAAAAGTTAACAATGATACAGGAAATTTAGGAGGAAGAGAACAATAAATGGTGACAGTCCAAAGGAAAGCTTTTTCTCTAACTGGGATCATATTTAAAAAGAGGTTTAGGGACAGCTAGATGGCACAGTAGATAGAATATTGGCCCTGGAGTCATAAGGACCTGAGTTCAAATATGGACTCAGACACTTAACACTTACTAGCTGTGTGGTCTTGGGCAAGTCACTTGACCTCAATTCCCTCGCAAAACAGAGAGAAAGAAAAAGAGGTTTAATGAAATATTTAATTATTTTTTAAATATCATTTTAAAGAATTTTACTCCTTGTATTAGTATCCTAAGCTCCTTCCCAATTCCTGGAACCCAGTAAAATAAATAAAAAGTAAATAAATATAAGTTGACTGATTAACAGATCTTAGACTTCTGTGTCACTTATGAATTATTGTTCTGACCCATTAGTCTAAATATTTATTAGGCTCCTACTATAAATCTTACATTGTGCTTAGTGTTAAGGATATAAAGAAAGGAAAAAACAATCAGTTCTGGGTCACAGCCATATGGGGAAGATATTATGCAAACAACTAGGTGCCAACAAGTGGCAAAATAATCAACAGAGAGAAGACATTAGAATTAAAGAGGACCAGAAATGACTTCCTATGCAGAAAATCATATTTTAGCTAGTACTTTGTGGAAGATGAAAAATGATTTCATTCTGAGATGAAGATTTGATTTTCAGAGCATATCAATTTAAAAATGACAAAAATGGAGAATAGGACCCTTCCTCAGCTTAGGTCTGGACTCTGATACAGGAAAAGAAACATTGTGATACATTAAAAACAATTAATCAAATAAGGCTAATTAATTAACAGGGAATGATTAACCAGGATTTAATATTAGGTAATCTGATTTCTAATTGGAAAAAAGATCAGAGACTTTCTATATTGGAGGGGATAGTGAATAAGTACAATCAGAAAAGGAATTAGAAAAGGAAGTGTCCCTGTCCCACTTATCTTAAACATCTGTAAGCAACCAAAATAATATGGAAACAATGATTGGTCAATATGGGGTCAGTTTTCAGATAAAACATGTGAGTTGCTTGAAATGTAGAGTTCTTAGGAAACTCCTTGCATCAGTCTTTGGATCTTACTGAGTTTCTGGTCAGCATTACCTAAGTCTTTACTTAAGGGTCTCTAAGCAGCTTTCCAGTTGGGAAGGCCTAGGCTCAAACAAAATAATGTTTCCTTTTTTAATTTTTTTTTTAAAATAACTTTTTATTGACAGAACCCATGCCAGGGTAATTTTTTACAGCATTATCCCTTGCACTCATTTCTGTTCCGATTTTTCCCCTCCCTCCCTCCACCCCCTCCCCCAGATGGCAAGCAGTCTTTTACATGTTAAATAGGTTACAGTATATCCTGGATACAATATATGTGTGCAGAACCGAACAGTTTTCTTGTTGCACAGGGAGAATTGGATTCAGAAGGTATAAATAATCCGGGAAGAAAAACAAAAATGCAAGCAGTTTATATTCATTTCCCAGTGTTCTTTCTTTGGCTGTAGCTGCTTCTGTCCATCCTTGATCAATTGAAACTGAATTAGCTCTCTTTATCGAAGAGATCCACTTCCATCAGAATACATCCTCATACAGTATCGTTGTTGAGGTATATAATGATCTCCTGGTTCTGCTCATTTCACTTAGCATGTTCATGTAAGTCTCGCCAGTCCTCTCTGTATTCATCCTGCTGGTCATTTCTTACAGGACAATAATATTCCATAATGTTCATATACCACAATTTACTCAACCATTCTCCAATTGATGGGCATCTCCAGCTTCTAGCCACTACAAACAGGGCTGCCACCAACATTTTGGCACATACAGGTCCCTTTCCCTTCTTTAGTATCTCTTTGGGGTATAAGCCCAGTAGAAACACTGCTGGATTAAAGGGTATGCACAGTTTGATAACTTTTTGAGCATAGTTTCAAATTGCTCTCCAGAATGGCTGGATGTGTTCACAATTCCACCAACAAGGTATCAGTGTCCCTGTTTTCCCACATCCCCTCCAACATTCCCCATTATCTTTCCCTGTCATTCTAGCCAATCTGAAAGGTGTGTAGTGGTATCTCAGAGTTGTCTTAATTTGCATTTCTCTGATTAATAATGATTTGGAGCATATTTTCATATGTCTATAAATAGTTGTTTTAATTTCTTCGTTTGAGAATTGTCTGTTCATATCCTTTGACCAAAATAATGTTTTCTGCAGTTCCCACAAGAGAATCAAATTTTCTCACAAGTCAGAAGTTAGACTTAATCCATAATTGAATAGAAAAGACACTGAGTTAGCTCCAGAACTGAGTTAAGAGATGGAGTCAATGTGTTTTTTTCAATTCCTACAATTAACCATTTGCTGTTGTAATTTCTTTAATTCCCTCGATTTCCCCCCATTTGATTCATGGGGAAGTGGACAGTATACTCCCGCTATGGATCACTTGTCTATAAGTCAAATCTACAAGGTTGTTGTTTTTTTCTTCACATATTCATAATCAGAATTATATGTCAGGTTATTGATCAAACTATTTAGAAGGCTCATGATGAGCTAATTCTGAGATTTACATGTCATCATGATAACCAAAAAAACTTTTTTGTGTGTATACTAATCTTTAAATGCTAAGAAAATGGAACTTTTGTTTCTTTCCTTCACCATTTTATCTTTCATTGGCCACAACTTAAAAGAAGTCAGAGAAGCCAGGAAGTAAGAGAACATTTCAGGCATGGGGATTTGCTAGTAAAATGAGTCTATCCTTCTTGATCTATGAGGTTCCTCGGTGCAAATGAAATAGTTCTTGGTACAGAATGATGAGATACCACCAGACATCCAGTGCCACAGGTAAAGATGGATTCAGAGCATGTTTTTGGAGGCTTTTCTGGCAATAACAGCCCCACTGCAGTCAGCTGACTGCCCATTTGGATGAAGAACTAGATTTGGCAGCTAAATTTACATGCAGATATTGAGAAGGAATACTCTCAAGCTCAAATATATCAGGATCCTAAATGCAAGAAAGATGGGAAGCTGAACATGATCCTACAAATCTTTCTGTGACTGAAGGAAACAGTTTGACATCTGAGCAGCCACCAAGTAAAAACATGTGATTTCTTTCTTTTTTAAACATCTGTTTATTTTAATGCACATTGCTTTATGAATCATGTTGGGAGAGAAAAATCAGAACAAAACCATGGGAGAGAACAAAAACAGAAAAAAAAAAAAAAAAAAGAAGAAGCAAACATACCATGTATTGATTTACATTCAATCTCCATAGTTCTTTTTCTGGCTGCAGATGACATTATCTGTCCAAAGTCTCTTGGGATTGCTTTGGATCCTGAACCACTTAAAAAGAACCAAGTCTATGTGATTTCTTAAAGAAAAAAAAAGTGCTTGAAAAATTGTAGCTGCTTATTACTTAAAGGTGATTTAAAGCAGTGGTGTCAAATTCAAATAAAAATGGATCCCTGTGGACTGCATATTGACTTAAAAAACCACAAATTGACATTATCTATGTTGTATTACATTTTTATTTATTGCATCAAACAATTTTCAATTATATTTTAATCTGGTTGGGAAGCACTCTCCATTTGAGGCCAGCAGGCCAGTTTGACAATTCTGAAAAGGCTTAGGACACAGAAAAAGATATTACTTTCTGAAGAGCTCTTTGTAAGTGCATCCCAAGGCAGTATTCCAACATAGTTACTGCAATATGTCTAACTTCATATTTCAGACAGAGGTTCACACAATAGAATTCTGATAAGCTGACTTCTTCAAGCAACTGAAATGCTGTGTATGTGCTTGCATCTCTCATCTGCCAATGATAATGCTATTCAGGTTCCACCTCACCCTTGTGTTTGTTTACTTAAAATCAGTTGAGATAAGATATGAGAAAGGTATAATTGGTATCTGTATACTTGTGGGAAAAGTTAGTTATAAGTAATGGTAAACATATATTTAATATATATTGTATATAATATTTAATAAATATATGAAAGAAAATAAGCTTTTAAAAAATTTAATATAGGTATTGACATTGTGGTAATCTCCTAGCATGGAAGGTTTGACAGTAGTAACTTCATTAAACTAAAATTTTAAAATTTAAAAAATTATTATTATTATTACCACTACTAATATTTTAGTAAGAACTAAAAAAATTTGGATCACTAACAAAAATATTTTTAAAATACCAGTATTTTATTTCCCACATTCTTTTTAAATTTCTATTTTATATGTTTATAAAGTATGTAATACATTATAATATACATATAAATAAAATTCAATGTAATGCAAGATATGTATCTTGACACAATAGTAAAACATGTATATTATAGTTACAACCATTCTGTAAATGGGTTCAGTTTTTTTTTTTTCTTTGACGATGGTGCTGGATGAAAAAAAATTGGAAATCATTGACTTATACCATCCATCATTCCTGGCATTTAATATCAGTAATAGCCTCATCAATTCAAACTAGTCTTTAGTATTCTCTGATATCCCCCAAAATGTAATGCACTTTGGATTCTGCATTCAATTAAGAGGGGACTGAGTAGCTTCTGATTAAGGATTTATGAGGAACATAAAAATTTAGACAGCTGAGTTCAAAAGTACTTTCATGTAGTGCCAGAAGGTTAGTCTTATCAACAAATATTTAACCAATTAACCTATTTTTATTTCCTGCCTTCTATGTGTAAAACATTTCATTCTAATTATGTCACAAGATGCTTTAATCTACCATGAACCAGAAGCAAGACTAAAATAATACATAGTGAATCTGGAACAAAGTTTAGGATTTAGGAAATCTTAGTTCAAGGAACTTCCCGTCCAGTAACTGCCTGTTGAACTTAAAGAAATCACAACTTCTCTGATTCTCAGTTTGTTGTTGTTTTTTCCATTTATAAAATGAAAAGGATGGTCTATAAGTTCCCTTCTAGATCAGAAGTTTTATAATTTTTTGAACATGTTAGTAATTAACTATTGCAAGGAGACTCTTTATTTATTGGCTTTATCACAATTTTTTGGCACTCATCACGATACTAATATGTTGTTTTCTTATTGTTTTTTGTTTGATAAACCTCAGTTTCTTCATCTGTTATATTGGATGTGATAGTCCTAGTTTGAAATCAGTGAGCCAATGGTTTAATTAAATGATGATATTGAAAAAGAGAGAATCACAGCATTGAAATTGAATTTGGAGATCAATTAATCCAACCATAGTTTGAATAAGAATGCCTTTTATATTTCCAACAAATAATTATCCAATCTTCACCAAAGACCTCCACTGATAAAAAGTCCATTGTTATCTGAGGCAGGCCATTCTACTTATGGAAAGCTCTAATTGTTAGGAAGGTTTTTGGTATATATATATATGTATTTTAACATAAGGTCAAATTCTGCCCCTCTTACTTCTGCTTACTGAGTTTAATCCCTATGATAACATGCAAATAAATACCTGAAAGCTAGGTATTGGCTCCAAGCTCTTTCAATTCTTTCCTTTTCCAATTCCTTCAGCCAGTTTCTATATAGCATGACCTTGTATCTTTTTTTTTAAATTGTAACTTTTTATTGACAGAACATATGCCTGTGTAATTTTTTTTTTTACATTATCCCTTGTACTCACTTCTGTTTTGACTTTTCCCTTCCCTCCCTCCACCCCCTCCCCTAAATGGCAAGCAGTCTTATACACGTTAAATATGTTATAGTATATCCTAGATACAATATATGTGTGCAGAACCAAATAGTTCTCTTGTTGCATATAAATACATATATTTATTGGATTCAATAGGCAAAGATTTGGATTCAATTGGCAAAGGAAGAATTGGATTCAAAAGGCAAAGATAACCTGGGAAGAAAAACAAAAATGCAAACAGTTTATACTCATTTCCCAGTGTTCTTTCTCTGGGTGTAACTGCTTCTGTCCATCATTGATCAACTGAAACTGAATTAGATCTTCTCTTTGTCAAAGAAATCCACTTTGATCAGAATACGTCCTCATACAGTATTGTTGTTGAAGTGTATAATGTATCTTTAAAAAAAAAAAAAACTACATTTTTATCATCCATTTCTAGAGGCTTTCCAACTACCTTCATTTTACAGATTTAAAAGCAGCTGTGACTTGTCTATGTTTACACAGCTAATAAATAGCAAAAGTTGAGTATGAATCCAGGTCTTGATTCTAAACCCAACATTCTATCTATTACATCTTGGTTACCAATTTCCTTCCTAAAATTAAATGAACAGAAATGAAGAGAATAATTCAGGTGTAGTCTGAGCACGGCAGAGTAAAAATGGGATTATAACTTTGTATCTCCTGGACATACTGTTCCTCTAAACATAGACTTAAATCCCATTAGATTTGGGAGCTACAATATTACATTGTTGACTCCCATTGAGCTTACAAATCATTAAGACCCCAAAAATTTTCTTCAGAGAAATTGCTATCTATTCATGCTTCCTTCTTGTACTTCTGAAGTTGATATTTTGAACTGAAATGCAGGGCTTTATTCAAATTTCATCTATTTCTACCAAAGTCCTGGAAGGACCTCATTGTAACGTGGAGTTTGTCCTGGGTTCTCTAAGGTTAAGCCAACATAATAGAAATTCTACCACGTTGTATCATGTTGGAAAAATTTTGGACACACTTCCGTGTGTTAGCTTTTCAAAGGCTAGTCTAAGGATGAAGATGCTCATCAGCAGTAAGTAATCTAGCCATTTGGTGGTAGGTTCTTTAGCCATAGAAATCCAAGAAGCAAAGAAATATATAACATCCCTCAGTCCTGATGATCTTCCATTTCTATTGTTTTGGTGGCAGAATGGTAGAGAAGGGTGCAGAGGATGATAAGAATCACAGTTTTTAGACCTTCTAAAATATGAATTTAGCTGTTGCTATTCTTAAATGTGAGGTCCTAGTCTAAGGACCAACAACAAAAAAATATACTACTATAGGAATGGAATTGAATTAATCTTGGTATTCTCACCACAAATGAACACAACTAAGTGAATGAATAATCAAGTATTTATTAAGTGCTTAGTGTTTCAGGCAATGTACCAAGCCCTTAAAAATATAAAGGAATTTATATTTCAATTGGGAAATAGAACACAAAGAAGAGTATTGGTGTCTGAGGAAGTGAGTTTGGGATTGTGAAGTCACTGGATTAGTGAGTTAATTCATAAGGCAATTCATTAACATGCCCTTTCTAGAGTAGGAAGTTGAAAGCTGGAAGGGAAGGGTGGCCCAGGGAAGATATTTGGATGGATTAGAACCACCGTCTGGCTTGGAGCTTCCTAGATATTGTGAGTTAGATGAATTTCCACTCACTTATGCTTGCACCGATACTGCTTAGTCACTGCTACAGGAATTTCACATTTGAGTAGACTAACTGCCCAAGAGATTATTGCTGTGATTTCTAGAGAGCTGGTCTAGCACATTCTAGCACCTGAAGACCTAAAGGAAGTTGCCAAATGTAAGTATGACTTGCAAATTCTTCTTGGGTGCAAGTAAGAATTGGAAGAACTGGTTTTATTGTGTGTCCAAAAGTTACCATAGTACTTCATAGGCTATTTCATCATTTCATATTACAATGTTCATGACAAATGCTCATTTGCAAAAAAGATCACTATGAAGTCATTAGAGTATATGCATAAATATTTTTTTGAGCAGGATTATCACCAATCCATCTAGACTTAAAAAATATATGTCCAAAGGCAGGTAACAAAGCATGGAAGTTAGAGCATGGCTCGGTCTCATGAAAATATTTTTGGTTGTACTAAGCTCAAAGTGAATTGAAACTAGTGAATAAAATGAGACAACAAAAATGTTTATGCTTTTGATTTATTTAAGTCATATTGAGAAAGAGAAGATCAAAGAAGGTCTAGGACCCCTTTCTTGAGCATGGTAATCATAGACAAAAAAAGCCAAAGAAATACTGGTCAAGTCTTATTGTTAGTTTTGAGCTTTCTACCATGAGGATCCCTCCTACAAGCTAACCCAACAAAAATGGCTAACATGGAGATGATAACCCAAATAAATAAAGGAGGGCCTCTGCTTCTGTAAGAGAAAACTTGGTGAAGGACCCTGATGCATTCACATTGTCTGGTTCAGATGAACTAAACTCTTGCATCTTGAAAGGACTTTCTATCTGTTATATCTGAAAGGGTATGGAGAAGTATATGGTCCTGTAGGACCAGGAAAGGGTAGATAATCATTTTGACTAAAAAAAGAGAAAATAGAAAGCAAAGTAGAGGTCAGGGAATTCCTGGGAAAAAAATCACAGAATGGATCTGCAGCTTGGGTAAAGGAATCCCATAGTAGGTCTCTGGCTTTGGGCTCAGAAGGACTAAGTTTTGTTCTGGGGGAGTGTGAAAACAAAGAAAGGGAGTCAGGCTATTTCTTGTACTCTCTGGCTTATCATACCCCAAACTATAGAGCACCAGAGAAAATTTCTAAAAGAAAGCTTTGGTTCGGTTTATGTTTAGGGTTTTAGGCTTCAAGAAGGGATAAAATGATATCTTTTAGAAAAGGATAATCAATGTACAAAGTAAATGAGATAAAGTAAATTGCTTAGCACAGAGCCTGGTATGTCATAAGTGCTGTATATTAGCCACTACCGCCACCACCACCACTACCACCATCACCATCATCATTATTGCATAAGGCATAAAATAATGATTTATTTCTCTACCACAAAACAAATGCTTAAACACAAGAGACTTATAAGCATACATTAACAGATAATTAAAATATGTGTAATAGGGCTCTTGGATAGTGTGTGTAAGCATATTCATTGCACATAAAACACTTTGTGGTAAAGCTGAAGATCTATTCACTTTTGCTTCTGACCTGGACTGTCCGATCATATTTCCAGATCTTCTGGCCATCCAAAGCATGGCTTAAGCTTTAGCTTTTTTGGAAACAGAATCCTCCTCGTGATAATTTCCTTTTACTCTAAGAAGTGGCACAGTTACAGAAAGTAACCAGGAATTCTCAACTTCCCAAATTCATAATGCAACCACTAGGCTGGAAGCGTCTATCTTTCAATATCACTATTCAGTTTTCTGTGCTTAGGGAAAGAAATCTGAAGTATAGGAGGGAGCCAAGACTTGGAGGTCCAAGTATC
Source organism: Antechinus flavipes (assembly GCF_016432865.1). Lineage (NCBI taxonomy): Eukaryota > Metazoa > Chordata > Mammalia > Dasyuromorphia > Dasyuridae > Antechinus > Antechinus flavipes. Next base: position 428,996,306 of record NC_067401.1, on the reverse strand, counting down.
AGATTTGCCTAGACAAGCACATGTTCTCACTACCTAATGTGCATGCAGTTGACACTGCTCCCAGGGAGTGCTGGTGAGAAATCCCCTCTCTGGAAGTCCAAGGAAAATCTAGCTTTGGCATTTGATTCCATGCAAGAGACTGCCTTGAAAAAAGAATAAAAGTTGTTCTGTTTCTTCTTTTTAAGCAGGAGAGGGGCAGTTTTTCCTGTTTTAGTCATCACTCCCCTGTGACATAGTCTCAGCAAGCAAAGGACAAGCCAGGAGGTCCTAGTCTTACCTTCTTTTTAGCTAGAAACCTAAATGTGGCCCATTAAAAGAGGCCAGGGAGTACAGGCCCATTCCAACACAGATTCCACAAGTCATTAAAGGTCATTAAAAAAAAAGGTGGTTAGTGAATATTTAGAAAAAGAAGCAATAATTACAAAGAACCAAGATGTTTTATCAAGAATAGGTCATGCTAAACTAAGTTATTTCCTTTTTTTTGAAAGGATTACCTAACCGGTAGATCAGGGAAATAGTATAGATATATTTTATGTAGATTAGCAAAGGATTTCACATTTTTATAAAAAAGATGGAAAGATACATAATTTAGATATATTTCCAACTGATTGAATGGATAGTCTCAGAGTAGTCACTGTTTCAATATCCTTTTGGGGAAATCGCCAGTGGAGAACTTCATGAATCTATTTTTAACCCTGTGCCATTTAACACTATCATCAATAACTTGGCTAAAGAAATAGATAGCACTCTTATCAAATTTGCAGATGACACAAATGAGGAAGGATAAGTATGTAAATAAGGATTGGAAGAACTGGTTTTATTGTGTATAGTACTTCATGGGTATAATTTCATATTGCAATGTTCATGATAAGTGCTTTGTGCAAAAAAAAAAAAAAAAAAAAAAAAAAAGACTACCATGAAGTCAAGTATATTTTATGCACAAATTTTTTTGTGCAAGATTAGGAATTTACCAATCTCTCTAGATTTGTAATTTGATGAGAGGATCCAAAAAGATCTTTAGAAGAAAATGTTATTTCAAAATATAAAGAACATTCTCAGTTCTGGAACCATACAAAAACAGATTTGCAGGCCAAATTTTGTTATCAACCAGATTTGGCCCATAGGCTATAGTATGCCTATCCTGGGCTAGAGTAATAGATTTAATTTTAATAAAATTAAAATTCATTTAAGAAAAACTAGTCTTATATGCAAATTTAAAAATTACTTTGTAATGAAATGAAAAAGGCATAATTGGGTAGTGTTTGTCTAAAAATAAAGATGGGAGCTTTAATGGTTGACAAGCTCCACATGTCACCAACAGTGTGATGTGGCAACCCAGAAAATTAATATGATCCTGGGCTACACTAAATAAAAAAAGGCATAACTCTGAGTGATAGGGAAGTCCCCATGGCCTTGATCAAACCATGTATGGAACATTGTGTTCAGTTCTGGGCACAACAGTTTGAGGAGGACATGATAAGCTAAAGAAAATCCTAACAGCCTTTTGTGGCTAGGGCTTACAGAATATAGTATTAGAAGAAATAGGGAGAAGCTTCATGATGCTCATGAGCAGTACAGAGCACATCATAGGGAAGAATTGTACAGAATTGTAAAGAATGCCTGTCAGAAGAAAAAGATATAACCCAAAAAACCGATGGGCTAGAACATGTCACACTAATGCATTGTTGATGGAGTTGTGAAATGAATCAACCATTCTGGAGAACAATTTGGAATTATGTTTAAACGACTATAAAACTGTGTATATCCTTTGATCTAGAAGTACTACTACTGGTCTGTATCCCAAAGAGATCATAAAAGAGGAAAAAGGACAAAAATGTTTGTAGCAGTTATTTTTGTAGTGGTAAAAAACTGGAAATTGTGTGGATGCCCATCAGTTGGAAAATGGCTAAACAAATATGAATGTTATGGAATATTATTGTTCTACAAGAAATGATCAGCAGGCTGATTTCACAGAAGTCTGGATTTACATGAACTGATGCTGAGCAAAGTGAACAGAACCAGGAATGTGATTCTCAACTCTGACAGACTTAGTTCTTCTCAGTAATGTGGTGATCCAAGACAATTCCAATAGATCTGGGAAGGAAAATGCCATCTGCATCCAAAGACAGAACTATAGAGGATCAAATGTGGATCAAAGCATAGTTTTTTGACTTTTTTTTTCTTTCTTATGGTTTTTCCCCTCTTGGTCTGATTCTTCTTGCACAATATGGAAAATATGGAAATACATTTAAAAGAATGATACATTTATAACCTATATCAGATTTTTTGCTACCTTGGGAAGGGTAAGTAAGGGAGAGAGGGAGAAAAAATTTACAACACAAAATCTTACAGAATTAAATGTTGAAAACTATCTTTACTGTATTTGGAAAAATAAAATACTATTGAGGAAATTGGAAGAAATTTTCTAAAAAAATACAAAAACAAAACACGTCATCATTGACACTTGCATAATAAGAGAACATGTGAAAGATCCACTATATTTTGGGTGGATCCCCTGAGACAAATGTATGGGAAAGTATGGGAAATTGATGGAAGGATGCAGGCAACAATCACAGGGAAGCAGCAACAGGGGAGGGACTGTGGTCTGTTATCACTGGAGGAGACAGATACATCAATGAAATCATGGAATTCAGAATTGCAGTATAAATTTCACATTATTAGGAATAAGGAAGACCACTCGGTGGCGCCCTAGTGCATAAAGCATTGGGATTGGAATCGACAAGATTGTGGTATCAAATCTGGTCTCAAATAGTTCTTAGCTATGCAGTGCTGGGCAAGTTCCTTAACCTCTGTCTGCCTCAGTTTCTTCCACTGTAAAATGGAAATCATAATAGTACCTCCATCCCAGGATTGTTGTGAGGATAAAATGAGATAATATTGTATTGTAAAACACTTTCTAAACCTTAGAGCACTCTATAAATGCTAGGTTATTATTATACAGCTTGCTAAGATCTTTTTGGATCTTGCCTCTATCATCCAATATTTTATTCCTTCCACTTTATGTCTCTTGAAAGTTTATTAATAACTGTACCATTCAAATTCTGTCAAAGTTATTGGCAAGGGTTGAGCAGAGATTCCCGAGGTACTCCATTAGAGACTATATTCCAGGGTACTATTTATTAAGTAAGGAGATTCTAAAAAAAGTTCAGGAATTGTGATGATGATAGCAACCATAATCATATGACAAAAGTAATTTTGTCAAAGTGATAGAAAAAACAAGAGAGAGAGAAAACTTACAATTAGGGAATGGGAAGAAGCTCTAATAATTAAAAATGCTTTAGCAGCTTTATGGGGAATTCCCTGCCTCAAGAGTCCTTATTAGGGCAAAGCAGCACTTTTTTATGTGAAATATCTTTCTTTTTCTGAAAACTGGTATAAGCAGTTAGATCTTGCACTACATGTGTTAACTGATGGTTCGACACTTGAGTGTTATATAACACGCAAAAACAAATAAGAGAATCACTGGCTGGGTTCAAAGAGAGGTCACAATGAGTCTAAAGCTGTGAAAGACTTTTTGTTCAACCTGTTTTCCTACCAAAAAAAAAAATCAGCAAAAATCCCTTTTCTTCTCCAGCTTGGAATCATTAATGACAATCTTTTTGATTTGACTGTTCAACTAGATACAAATCTTTCTAACTGTAGCCTACATCTTTCCATTGGATGCACAAATATAGCATGAGAAGCTGTGCAAAATGCTTGTAACTGTTGAGGGCTCTCCCTCTTAAATTGTCTTATATTCAATAACTTTATATCTATTCAATTTATATTTTTCCTGTATAACTTTGTATATATACTTATCTCTTCCATTGCAATTTAAATTCCTTGTGAGGAGGGATCTTTGCATTCCTGTAATTGTATATTCAGCATTTTGCACTGTGCCTCTCACATATACTTAATACTTATTGATTGATAGATTACATGACCTGTTCTTGGTAAAACTACAAAGGATTTCATGACCTCAACATCCCTCTTAAGATATTTACTTAGTCATCCCTCCAACAATAAATTCTGGAAATTTGCTAAGAATCAAAGTCAAGCTCATTAGTCTGTAGACTAAAGACTGCTCTTCCCCTTTTTGAAAGCTAATCAATGTTTGCCCTTCTCTCTTGTGATAATTCTCTTCATCTCCAGGATAGTTACAAGATCACTGAGAGTAGCATAGTAGTTCTATCTACCCATTCTTTCTTTTCCAGTCCTATGACGTAGACCATCCTAGGTCATGAGTTAGGGCAGCTCTCTCAATGATTGTCTTTCTCTTAAGTATCAGTAAACTGCCTTTAAACCTTTTTTCCACTCCAAAGAGCAAAATGAGAGCTGAGATGTTCCACCTTCTCTCTGACAACCATTATTATCTTTCTATCTCTTTTAATCAATGCACCTATTCCTTCTTTAATCCTCCTTCCTTTCCATAAAGAACTTTAAAAAAAAACCAACTTTCTTGTTTCCTCCTCTCTCTCCCAAAACCTTCTCACACAATTACATCATGCTTTTGCATCCTTTCTTGCCCTATCTTTCTTTCATTTTCTTTTTATATCTTTAAAAATGTGTTAGTGGGGAGTGGCTGAATAAGTTATGGTATATAAATTTTTTTATTATAACTTTTTATTGACAGAACATATGCCTGGATAATTTTTTGCATTATCCCTTGAACTATCCTTGCACGTCTTTTCCCTTCCCTCCCTCCACTCCCTCCCCTAAATGGCAAGCAGTCTTCAACATGTTAAATATGTTATAGTATATCCTAGATACAATATATGTTTGCAGAACCGAATAGTTCTCTTGTTGCACAGGGAGAATTGGATTCAGAAGGTAAAAATAGCCTGGGAAGAAAAACAAAAATGCAAACAGTTTACACTCATTTCCCAGTGTTTCTTCTCTGGGTGTGGCTGCTTCTGTCCATCATTGATCAATTGAAACTGAGTTAGATCTCTTTGTTGAAGATATCCACTTCCATCAGAATACATCCTCGTACAGTATCATTGTTGAAGTATATAATGATCTCCTGGTTCTGCTCATTTCACTTAGCATCAGTTCATGTAAGTCTTTCCAAGCCTCTCTGTATTCATCCTGCTGGTCATTTCTTACAGAACAATAATATTCCATAACATTCATATATATGGTATATAAATGTTATGGAATATTATTGTTTTATAAGAAACATCAGTAGGATGATTTTAGAGAGACCTGGAGAGACTTACGTGAACTGAAGCTAAGTGAAGTAAATAGAACCAAGAGAAATTTGTACACAGCAACAAGATTATGTGATGATGATCAACTGTGTTGGGCTTGGCTCTTTTCAACATGAGGTGATTCAGGCCAATTCCAATAGACTTGGGATAGAGACAAATCTCTGCATCCAGAGAGGGAACTATGGGAACTGAATGTGAATCACAGCATATTTTTCACCTTTTGTTGTTGTTGTTTGCCTGCTTTTTCTTTTCTTTTTCATTTTTTCCCCTTTTTGATCTGATTTTTCTTGTGCACCGTACTAACTGTGGAAATATGTATAGAACTGCACATGTTTAATATATTGGATTACTCACCTTTTAGAGGAGGCAGTGTGGAGAAGAGAAAGGAAAAAATGGAACATAAGGTTTTGCAAAGGTGAATGTTGAAAATGATCTATGCATATGGTTTGGAAATAAAAAGTTATTTTAAAAAATATGTATTAGTTGGTAAGTTCCTTATGTATCTGTGCTGACCTCTTTAGAAATTCCTCTTTACATAATGCCTTAAGGTTTCTGAAGAACTTTGCAGGTTACTGCTTTTATTCTTCTAGCAACTCTGGGAAGTAGGTGCTATTATTCCTAGTCTAGTGTTGTAGAATTGTGTCCAACTCTTCCTGATCCCATTTGGGGTTTTCTTGGAGTAGTGTGTCATTTCTTTTTCTAGTTCCGTTTACAACAAAGAAACTGAGACAAATAGGGTTAAATGACTTGTCCAGGGTCACAGAGCTAGGAAGTGTCTGAGGTCAGATTTGAATTCCACTCTTCTTGACTCCAGCCCTGGTACTCTATCCACTATGTTGCCTGTTTATCCATCCCAATTCTACAGATGGGTAAACAGACTGAAAGAGATTAAAATGACCTGTCCATGTTTGTACAACACTAGTTTTACTTTAAAAGTTTTAGTTCTTGAACTCTACCTAGTTTTTCTCTTTACACTTTGAAATTTGCTCTGCCCATATCTAGGTTGTTTGCCAGTCTTATCTTTCTTTTTCTATCATAATTTTTATTTATCTTTTTTTTTTTGAAAAAATATCCTTCCAAAGTCAGCATAAAATGAAATTATATATGTCAAGTGCTTTGCTAATCTTACAGCACTATATAAATGCTAGTTATTATTATATTCTAGTCATCAGCCTCATTGCACTAAGCATTTGTAGAGTCAAAATTTTCTCTTTGCTTTAGAGTTTCTAACACCCTGATCAAAAACTGACCTAAAATACAGAGATTTCACAAAGAGTCCCCTGAGCAGCCACATCACATGACAATCATCCCCTTGGTTGTATTTGTAAAAAGAGTGGCAGAAGGAACAAAAGAGAGGGAAATGAGACCCCTGTTTGGGAGTATGAGTGCTGAAGTCATAAGAGGGATAGGTCTGCCCAGTGGATAGTGAGGTAGCAATAAGGGCACTAAGGTCTTTAGTCCCAAATGATCCTGGATATGTTGTAAAGAAGACTTTTCTGTAGGTGAAGGCTGGTTTATATGTTCTTTAGGTCATCTATGAAATTCTATGAGTCTGTGAAATGAGGGAGACAGATACAAAGAAACACAGAGAGAAAGAGAAAGTGAGCAGGGAAGGAAAGAGAGGAAGAGTAAAAGAAAAATGACCATTTGTAGGATAACATTTCAAGTTGATTTTCAGGGGATCCATGTGGTACAGTGGATAAAGCACCAAACCTGGAGTCAGCAGGACCTGAGTTCAAAGTTCAGATACTAGACGTGTGACCCTGTACAAGACATCATCCGGTTCATTTAGATCCCTGATCTTGGAATTATAGCATGGAGACTAATTGCACCAGGTGTGAGTGATTCCTAAAGAATAGAATAGCAAACAGAGAGTCTGGGAATGAAGCCTACCTCTACCACACTTATTTGTAACACTGCAAGCAAGTCACTTACTTTATTTAGGCCTCCTCATTTTCATTTGTAAAATGTGGGGATCAGACTAGATGTTCTCTAAAGTTACTTTCTGTTTTCCTCTTTACTTGAGTTAAAAGTAGGTGAAGGCCTCTGCTTAAACTCCCAGAATTGGACTCTTTCTGCTCCCTAATACACAAATCTGGCTTCAAGTACCAAAGATGCTTCAGAGAATATACATTTGACATTTATTTCTCCATTTAAAAGACGGACTTATGCTTGCTCAGATAGCTAGGAACTGAACCCAGTAGCACGTTAGGAGTCAAGTTTACCACCTCCAGACAACACCTGAAACTGGTATTGTCTACTAACAAACAAATCAATTCCAAAGTGTCAAAACTATGGAAGATATAAAGGATGAAGAAGACACGTGAGAATTATGGTGATGGCCCTAGGAGAGTCCCTCCATACTCATACTCATGCTTCTTACCATGGAATAGGCAGTGTCTGCCAGGAGAAAACAGTCCAACCTGGCCCCTTTTCTGAACTTATCCTTCTTGCCTCCCACAGAAATCATCTATAATCAGCCTCTTAATCTGACTCCTTGGAGAACTGAGTCCTGCTCATAAACAATGACTATGACTTTCAATTTCTGTGTATAAAAGCCACCTCTGCCCAAATCCCTTAACAATTTAGAAACATAACCCAACTCTCTTTTTGTACCACATTAAAAAAAGAAAAAGACCAACTCAATAATGTAAAAACTGTCCACAAGTTATCACAAGACTGATGTAGTCAAAGCTCAGAAAATTATGCTTCTGGTGAGAAAGAAACAATGTACAGTTTCAGTGTACAGAAAACCCAACAGTTTTGGCTAGAGTTGATGCCCCATTTCTTATAATGGAAGTCCTCAATCCAGAGACAAAGCATTTTTCTCCCTAGTTCTCTTCAGTTTTAGTATCCTAGGCTAAAATGACAAGCCAGAGAGTTTGGAATGTTGGTAATAAGTTTGAAACATTAAAACAACAAAAAAGCAGGGGATGGCAGAAAAAAAAACATGGCTGTAATGTAATGTTCTTCTCTAAGGTGTAATGTTCTCTTCTCTAAAATGTAAAGTTCTCTAGGAGCAGGTTTCTTGGGGGGCTTCTGGAGGCAGCCTTAATTTCAATTCAGAGTAATAATCACCTCAAATGCATCCCAGGAGTTAAAAGTTCAGATCCTTTATTGTCTCCTTCAAAATAGCCCAGTTAACTTTCTTAGAGGCCTATATCTCTCCTTGGTTCCAAGAACTCTTGTGGTTAGTCCTTTGTCTCTTCCAGCTTCAACCTCTAGCTCCCTCCAAATTTCCAGCCAGCACAAAGGTGGAAGTTGGAATGAGTCTGCCTCTGCCTCTGAGAGAGTGGGCGTGGGGGTCTCCTGTGACTCGTGAATCTTCTCCATTGAATCCTGACTTGTGAATCTTCCGAAGTCTCTAGTGGGCTTGTCCTTTAGTGGGCTCCTCCTTATATATGCTCTCTTAAAGGTGTGAACTCTAATGTGTGAACTCTTTTAAAGGTGTGAACTCTAAAGGTGTGAACTAAGTACATAAGCATTGTCCCTATCAATTCCAGTGACTTAGCATCTTGTTTCAAGTTCTGGCCCATAACACTGTAGCTACTAACTTTGTAATCGTTTCTTTTATAGGTCCTGTTGTGAGTTCCAGAGGCCTCCTCTGATCCTAAGATACTGCCAGTCCTAAAACATCCTACATCTTTATCTCTGTAAAAGAGCTCATAGAACATCTCTCATCTTCAGTTGCTGCACCCTAATTTACTACATCAGGTCCTGAGTCACCACCCACAAGCAGGTTCTCAAAAGGGAATTGGGAGTCTCCTATTCTCTCCAAACAGTGTACAAGGTGTCTGGTCCTTGTCCCTAGCTGCCCCCCAACTCTTAACATTTCATATCTTTGCTCATCTAGGTCTTAGAATCCAATTGTAACTTAGCAGAGTCACCTGGCACTTTTCAGTGCCCATTCTGGTGAAAAACAGCGGGAATTCCCAATCCTAAACTTCCCTTCACAATACCAGGGCTTAAAACATAGTAATAATGGCCTAATCCCATTCCCTTTTCCATTGAGGGAGAGTGCTCAATATGCCATGAGGACAATTGGCCCCAGCAGGTACATTCACACCAGCATGAGTCATGAACCCAGGAAAGGTCATTTACAGCCATGGCATGCTTGAGAGCTGGCATCCTTGGATGGAACAGCAGAGTAGGAAGTTGGAAATTGTAGACAGCTCCAAGGCTACTAGAGAAAGTTAGTGTCTGCCCCACTCCTAAGTTAATAGTCCCTTAATGCAAAGTCCCAGTCACACTGTGGTAGTTATAGTTCTCAGTTCCAATCCTGGAATCCTCTTCCCACTCCCACTCCCACTCCAGCTCCTCCCCTGTCACAGCACAAATAACAGCAGTCAGCCAGGGAAGAAAAGTCACCCTACTGCCAAGCCCTGCCCCTTCCCTCCCCTAATCTCCAAAAAGCTATGGGATTACTCAACAGGACCACAGTTCACCCACAAATTAGAGATTTCCTGATCTTCTAAAGATGAAGAGATTTCATCACTCTCCCTGCAAAACTACTTTTTCTCCCCTTATCCCTTCTATCAAACTTTAAACATTATAAAAGCATAACAAAATTTATCAAGGGATAAAATTTTCTCTGAAATACAAGTTGAAGCCTCAGTGGATGGGGTGACACAGTGAAGAGTTTAAGCAGGTAAATTGTTTCCAAATGTATATCTTCTGAGGTAATAAGTTATTTTGGGGAAATAGAGTTATTTTTGCAGAATGAGAAAAAAAAATGGAGTACAGTGAAGAACTGGCTGGGGCTTTGGGGAGAAAGGTGACCTGTCTAATAAAGCTAAGCCCCTTTACAGAATCAGCCCAGTTTTAATTTGGAGGCTGAGTCTCTCTCAGACACTTAGAATGATGGATTGACCCTGTCCAGTCTCTAAAGTCCTGAGGTCCCTGTTCATAACCAGAATATTAACAGTGATTTCAATCTCCTTGTAAGCTAGAAGAGAAAGTTAGGTTTGATGGAGAATGGAATGGTGATATAGGGAAATCTATGGGGCCATAAACTATATTTTTAGGTTTGGCGTGAGGGGTCAAACGTCTAATTTCATTTCCTAGGTGGCAAGAAAGAGCTAGGGCCAAAGACATGTATTTCCTAGCCCTCTGTTATCATGACAGTCTCTCTTCCTTCACCCCACACTTCTAGACTGACAACTTTGCTGTTCATGTTCACACAAACACAAAGCAGGCCCTAATCCAAATATCCATGAGCTAGAAGCACTGCAAGTTTTGTAGTACAGGGAGTATATTTAGCACAGAGATGAGAATACATCATATTACATCTGGAGTATTATTTTCAGTAGGTGACACAGTAGATGGGGCACTGGACCTATGTCATTGTCACTAAGTACAGAATTCAGGCAAGTGTTCCCTCTTTCCTTTCTAGACCCAGATTCAGGGCTTCCTACATAATAGAGTGAGTGCTTGAAAGTTTACTTACAAGGGAAAAGGGAACATACAAATTCAACAAGTATATACCAGTAAGAAAGCCAGAGGGGCAACTAAGTAGTGCAATAGCTAGAGTTCTGAGCTTGGAATCAGGAAGACTCTTCATGAATTCAAATCTTGCCTCAGATACTTTCTAGCAGTACATTATGTTCAGTTCTGTGTGTTGCATTTTAGGAAGGACAAGCTGGAAAATAATGAAGATGGGAAAAATCCTTGAAATAAAGGCATATGAAAATCATTAAAAGAAATTCAGAGGAGCAGCTAGATGACACAATGAATAAAGCACCGACCCTGACATCAGGAGGACCTGAGTTCAAATCTATCCTCAGACACTTAATACTTCCTAGCTGTGTGACCCTGGGCAAGTCACTTAACCCCAATTGCCTCAGCAAAAAAAAGAAAAAAAGAAAAAAAAAAGAAATCCAGAATGTTTAACCTAGAAACTACTGGGTCAGGATGAGGTTAAAAGTGACATGGGAATTATAGCTATATTCAAGCATTTGAAAATAGTCATACAGAAGAAAGGTTAAATTCTGGTTGGCTCCCATGGAAAGAACTAGAAGCAGTGAATAAAAATCAGAGACAAATTTAAGCTTAATGTAAGGAAAAAAACTTTCCAACTACTAGTGCTATGCAAAAGTGGACTGCACTCCCTTGGAGGTAGTGAGTTTCCCTCATTCTAGGTCTTGTAAAGGGGATCCTCCTTTAGATATAGATTAGACAATATGACCTCTCTTTACTTCTCACTTTGAGATTCTGTGAAAATAATCCTCAGAGGTAGTTTTATGTTGCTGTTGTTCAGTTTTTTTTGGTTGTGTTTGATTCTTTCTATTTGAAATTTTCCTGGCAAAGATACTAGAGTAGTCTGTCATGTCCTACTCCAGGTCATTTTACAGATAAGGAAATTAAGGCAAACACAGTTAAGTGACTTGCCTGGGACCACACAGCTAGAAAGTGTCTGAGGCCAGATTTGAACTCACTAAAAATGAGTCTTCCTGACTTTTACTCTATCCACTATGTCACCTACATAATTTTATATATAGATATTGATACAAGTATGTAAATATATGTGTATGTCTTTCACTAAGTGTCTACATCAATTAATGGAAAAGGGAGAAAGTAAATTAAGTGTATCTAAAGATGCATAGAGAAGCATAAAATCAAAAGTTCAAAGTAAAAAAGTTTTAAAATTATAAAAATAGGAGCAGAAACAAAATAGAAAATGAAAAATTAATAAAATTTATTTTATTTTAACTTTAACTTTAATTTAATTTAAATTAAATTAATTTTTATTAATTTATTAATAAATTAAATTTAAATTAAAAAATAAAACCAGGACCTTTGTATTTTGTAGAATAAATAAATGAAAAAAAGCATTTATTAGTGCTTAACATATACAAAGTGCTGTGCTAAATATAACAGAGAAAAATCCAAAAGTAAAATAGTCATTGCTTTCACAGAATTCACATTCTAAGAGAGAGACAACATATAAGAAGATTCAGCCTAAAGTTTTTCCCCCTATAAAAGCTCTTCTTTGTATGCGTCTTTTACATGAGAAAAATTTCTCATTCTACCTCTTCCCCTCTGATGCATTTCTTTTTCTCTCCTTTTCATATATATATATTTTTAGATCATCCCTACATAATTGACTCTCTTATAGACTTCTAACTGCTCTACTAATGATAAAGTTCTTAAGAGTTACATGTATCATCTTCCCATTCAGGAATGTAAACAATTTAACTCATTGAATCTCTTACATGTTTACTTTTTTATGCTTCTCTTGAGTCTTGTGTTTGAATGTCAGATGTTTTATTCAGCTCTGGTCTTTTCATCAGGAATGTTTGAAAATCCTCTGTCTCATTAAATATTTGTCTTTTTAAGCTTGAAGGATTATACTTAGTTTTTCTAGTTAAGGGATTCTTGGTTGTAATTCTGGTTCTTTTGCCTTCTGGACTATTATATTCCAAGTCTTCCACTTCTTTAAAGTAAAACCTTCTTAATCTTATGTAATCCTGACTGTGGCACCACAGTATTTGAATGATTTCTTTCTGGATGTTTGCAATATTTCCCCCTTGACTTGGGAGCTCTGGAATTTGGCTATAAAATTCCTGGGAGTTTTTATTTGGGATCTCTTTCAAGAGGTAATTGGTGGATTCTTTCCCTTTCTATTTTACCTTCAGTTCTAGGATATCAGTTTTCCTTAATATTTTCTTAAAATATGATGTCTAGAATCTTTGGTCATAACTTCCAGGTATTTGAACAATTTTTAAATTATCTCTTTGATCTTTTTTTAGATCAGTTATTTTTCTGATGAGATATTTCAATTTTCTTCTATTTTTTCATTTTTTTTGACTTTGATTGTTTTTTTAATGTCCTATGCAATCATTAGCTTCCACTTGTTCAATTCTAATTTTTAAGGAATTATTTTGTTTACTGAGCTTTTGTGCTTCTTTTCTATTTGATCTATCATGATTTTAAAAGGTTCTTTTCCTCAGTAAAGTTTTGTGCCTCTTTTAGCATTAGACTAATTCTGTTTTTTTTTTTTTAAGTATTATTTTCTTCAGTGTCTTTTTTGGTCTTTTAGCTGTTAATTCTCTTTTCATAATTTTCTTGCATTACTTTCATTTATTTTCCCAATTTTTATTCTACCACTGTTATCTCTTTCTTTAACTCATTCCAGGAATTCTTATTGGGCTTGGGTTGAATTAGCATTTTTCTTTGAGGATTAGTTTCTAGCTGTTTTTAATATTATCATCTTCTGAATTTATGTAATGGCTTTTTATAGTCAAGTATTTGTTATTGTTGTTCTTGTTGTTTGCTCATTTTCCCAATCTATTTCTCTACTACGAATATTAAGTTAAAATTGGACTTTACTCATCTCAGAGAGTAGAGATATTGTCCCAAGTTTCAAGCTTTTTCATGATGTTATTTTCTGACCTAGTTATGGGCAAGTGTAAGTTTTCAATGCTTCATAGTGATCCACAGAAATGTGTAGTAATGCTCTGTTGGTCTGCATTCTATTCTTTACCCAGAAAGGATCCCATTCTTTTGTAGCCACAATCACTAGAACTCTCTTAGCTTTGGAAGTGTGATCAGAGCCTTTGATCTCTAAGCAGTAGAACTGTGACCAAGGTCCTTTCTCTCTTGTGACTGACCATAGGGACTCCTTTCTATCCTGGAACTGCAACCCAGAATTTCAATGGGCTATAGAGTTGCCAATCAGTGCCAGATGTATTGAGTGCCAATAAAGGAACCCTCACAATCTGTTTCTAACCCAATTGTCTGACCCTCTTGCCATTTCTAGACTGAGAACAACTAAGCTCTTACTGCTGCTGCTGCCACTGCCACTTCCCTCCCTAGTGTCACAAATTTCTACTGGTAGCATCCCAACATGTCTTAAACTGAAAGAATTACTCCCTATGACCTTTTGTTGATTCTGTAGCTTCAAAATTTGATATGAAGAATTATTTTAAAGTTGTTTGGAGGGAAATATTGGGAAAGTTCAGCTGGGTTGCTGCCTATATTCCTTCCTACTAAACCATAATAAGCTATTATATAGCAGAATCTTATGTAGCATATTAATATATTATAATAAATTATATATAATATTTTATATTAAAATTATTAGTTATGACCAAATGGGATTATTTCCAGATATTGTAAACATCAGAATTTCAAAGATAGAAAGGAATTCAGAGGCCATATTATCCAACTCATATTTAAAAAAGGATTCACTCTAGAATATAACTGATAAGTGGCCTTCTAGTTCTTGTTGGAAGATTGTCAGTGAAGGGTAACTCACTATGAGACACCTACTCCACTCCTGGATAACTCTATTTGTTAGGGAGTTTTTCAGGACATTAAAGCTAAATTTATCTCTTGGCAAGGAGCTCCATTTGAAACATAATAGATTGGGCCAGAGAATCACTGGACTCCTTTAAAACCATTATTTTATGTATGTGTTCTGGCCAGAAACTTTTAGGTCTTTTCCAAACTGATATTTTTATGCTGGTAAATTTAGACTACCTTTTCTTTCAACTACCTAGCACTTAATCATTGAATGGACATTGCCTCAGACAAACTGAGATCTAGGGAAGGCTTAAATTTAGAAAGACCGAGATCATCCACAGCAAGCTGAGCCATTGCCAGTTGTCTTGACTTCTTTCTGTCTTGCCACTGGACTCTTGAGGAGAGAATGAGGCTGATGACTGCAAAACTCTACCTCACTTACATCAAATTCACAGTCAATCAAGATATCCCCAATGATGTCACTGCTCCTCTTCTAGAATGAGGGATGAATAATACCAACTTCTTGTGTTAAAAAAAAGTCTTTTACACACTGCTCAAAGTCCTTCTCTCTGAGACCAAATAATATAAACCCAAATCCCTCTTTCCAAAGCTAGCTTTCCAAATATTTGAAGATACCTATCATATTCCCTGAGCCTTCTCTTCTCCAGAGTTAATACTTCAAATCCCTTCAATTGATCTTCAGATGGCACAGACTTAAGATCCTTCACCCAATCTGGTCATGTCCTTTTGGATGCTCTTCAGCTTATCAAAGTCCTTTCTTCAGTGTGATGCTTGGAACTGAATGCTCCTGACATTGACTAATCTGAGCATTGAATAGCAGAATTGTCAGCTCTTGGTTAGTGAAACCTAGGCTGTTCTTAAGGGGACCTGGTATTGTAGTATATTTTTTGATTTCCAATTCACACCACTGCCTCATATTGACTTTGAGATCCACTGAGACCTCCATTCCTATTTCATAAGAGCTCTTATTTAGCTAATAGTGAGAGGTTTATTTTTTTAAGTCAAAATGTAGAACTTTAAATCTATCCTTGTTAAATATTATCTTAGTAGATTTAGCTCATAGTGTTATCCCGTCAGGAAATATACTCCATGATGGCAGAGAATTTATATTGAAACCATTTTATTTAAGCTTTGGACTTGCCTTCATCACCTAGCACTATGCTCTGTATACAGACTTAATAACTGGTGAATTTAATTATAGATGAATAGATGAAGACCATGAATGTAAAAAGAAGTAACTGACTTGTCTGAGTCTGAGGTTCAACCAAGAAGATAATCTGTTCTCTGACTTTAGGGAACAGGGCAGCTGAGCCTGCCAATGGGCTATTTGGGAGAAGACTGAGTAGCACTATGCAAAGCTGGATTTAGAGTTCACATCTTGCTTTGGACACTTACTGGTTGTGTGACCCTTGGCAAGTGGTTTCCCATCTCTAATTCTCAGTCTCCTCAATTGCAAAAAGAAGAGCTTTGGACCAGATGGCCTCCAATGGATTCCTTCCAGCTTAGAGGGCAGAGGGCAACAGAGCTGGGTGGACATTGTTTGTTTTTGTTTTAAAGAGGAGACACAAGGAGGATTATATAAGAGAAAGAAATGACTGAAGAGGGGGAGACTTGGAAAAGCTTCCATAAGCCTACTTGACTCTATGTTATTGTCGCTTTAAAAAGCAATTTCTCCAAGGGTCCAGCTTTGTTCCTCTGTACAATCAAAACCCCCCACAATCATCATGCATAAGCTGATTAGCTATCTGAAGTTCCACTTAGGTTTAAATAAATAGTTTTCTGTTTGCCAAGATTCAGGCACATTCAGTGTATGAGCAAATTAACCCCTTTTCATCCTGTTCACACAAACCCTTCAGCTGCCGCTAGTGAGTTATGAATAGTAGAAATAAAGAAACACCTGCTGAAATTGCTTCCAATCTCCATGGTCAATTTAAATCTACAAGTCGTACTTCTGGCTACTCTAGAATACAGAAAACTGCAGGAAAATTACGCCAATGATTGGTAGAAGCAGGCCTCTCTCAAGAAAATGCATAATATTTCTCTCAGAAAATGGCTTCCAAAGTGCTATTTTAAAACATCATCCAATCAAGTAAAATACCTCTGAAGTACGTACTGTGGTATCTTGGATTGAGTTCTGGGCTCAGCGTCTTAGGCTAGTGTTTGGACCAAAGACACAATATGGTTTGGGGTCTGAACTTTACACTTTCCCAGCTTGTTAAGAATCTGGGGTCTCTTCTGAGTCAGGATGAGGCACAGGGTTTGGGTCTTTGCATAGGAGGAGATCCCAGAGGATTTAAATGCTTAAATCAAACAAGACCCAATGTCTTATACCCAATTTAAAAATAAATACATACTGTGATGCATGGTTCATGAATTCTAAAAGGGGAATTGGGGACTGGTTTT
The DNA here is from genome assembly GCF_016432865.1 of Antechinus flavipes. Lineage (NCBI taxonomy): Eukaryota > Metazoa > Chordata > Mammalia > Dasyuromorphia > Dasyuridae > Antechinus > Antechinus flavipes. The sequence continues at coordinate 428,979,429 of NC_067401.1, read as the reverse complement.
GGGGGGGGACGAGAAAAAGTAGAATGATTAGATTTTAGGTAATCTATTCTAGACCACAAGGGAAAAAAAAATGAGTGTAATTTGCAATTTCTGTTACATTAAGCACAGTACCTAGAACATAGTAGGTGCCTGATAAATGTTTTGGAAGGTTATGTCTTTTTGTTTTGTTTTGATTGATAGGGATGATATGGTTGCTGATTATTTCCTTTAAAAAAGAGGTAAAGGGGATCTGAAAGATAATGGATTTAGCAAGAGAAGCTGCAATCAGAAACAATGGGTATGACCACAACGTTCCCAAGCAGTATAAAATATCCTCTAACAAACATTAAGGACTGTGAGTCTATAACTCAGAAATGTGATTTGATAAGAGTAAGAGTGAAGAAGGGAGGAAAGAGAATGAGATGAAAGAGGAGAAGGACAAGAAAAAAAGGAGGGAAGGAAGGAAGGAAAGAAGGAAGGAGGGAGAGAGGGAGGGAGAGGAGGAGGAGAAGAAGAAGAAAGAGAAGGAGGAGGAGCAGGGAGAAAGAGAAGGAAGAGGAAAAGGGAGAGAGGGAAGAAAGGAAGGAAAGAAAGGAGAGAGAAGAAAGGAAGGAAGGAAGGAAGAAAAAAAAGAAGGGTGGGAGGGAGAAAGGAAAGAAGAAAGAGAGGGAATAAAAAATGAAGAAAAAAGAAATTGAGGGGGAAGAATAGAGAGAATGTAAGAGAATGGGACCCTGTGAAGGCAAAAAAACTTTATCAGAGAGGAATGTTTGGGCAGTTGGGGAATACATGCCAGGAGGATTAAAAGTCAAACCCAGGACTTTGCTAGATGACATATTGCATTTGATCCCCTAAATAAAAAAGTCATTCCAAATCTTTTTCTTTTTGGTTCTTCTCTTGCTGGTCAATCTTAGAGCTTAACAAAGTTGTTATTAATAGTAATAAGATCATAATTATAGACTTAGGGTTGGAAGAGGCCTTAAGCACCACTGAATTCAACTCCTTTATTTTACAGTTGAGGAAACCAAGACCTCAAGAGTTTAAGTGACATCTGATGTCACTCAATACCAAGTCATGATTGAACCCAGGTTTTCTGACTCCAAATTCAGCATCTTTGACACTATACTCTGCTGCCTCTAAAATTCTGGAGGACCCTATTTTCCTTAGAATGCTTCAAAACAATAGAAAATTACCAAAAAGGATTCCCAAGTTCTCTTTGAATCTTCTGAATTCCACTATATCTTGTCTTCTCCTTTGCCAACACAGGAGGGAGCTGTTACTATGGTCTGTAGTGTTAAATTCCTGATGCAGAATTAGCCCTAAAGGGCTGATTATCGCGAGAATTATTGCCCAGCCTTTGCCAGAATGATTGCAAGGGACAGGATTTGCTGGTGTCTTGAACAAGTTTAGCAAGCCCAGTAAGGTATGCTTTTGGCTTTTCATGTACCAGTTGGAATAATAAAGCACTTTCCCCAAAACAATCTTGTTTGTGGAAGGATTGTTATACCCATATTACAGATAGAGAAAGTGAGGTTCAGACAGAAGTGATTTATCCGTGTTCACACAGCTATTAAGTGTCAGAAGTGCACTTCAAATCCAATGCTTGGGGTACAAAACTACAAAGGATTTTTTGGGTGAAAGAAAGCTATATATGATATAGCATCATAGGGTACTTCCTGGATTGACCACTTGAGCTATAAGGATAAAGGACTATTCATTGTTTTACTCAATGAAGATGACAAAGCATGATACAGTAAAAAGAGGATTATATTTGGATCTCAGGGTCTTTGTTTACATATACAGCCTTGTCACTTGCTACTTGTATGAATTTGGGAAAGATCTCTAACTTACCTTGAATTTTAATAAATTGAGAGGATTTGGACTAGAAGTCCTCTGAGGGCACTTTCAGTTCTATAAACATATAGATAAAGACATCTATATCTATCTCTCTGGTTCTCTCTCTCTCTCTCTCTCTTTCTCTCTCTCTCTCACACACACACACACACACACACACACACACACACACACACACACATCCTTTCCTTCCAGACTTCCTACAGAAAATTAACAACTGATTCTATTTTCTTATCGACTCCACCCCTTTCTAAATGGGGAAAGCATGCTAAATTATGAGTGATCAATTGACCTTGTAATGGAGGAATATATTTAACACCCAGAGTGACCTCAATGTCTACTTAAGGACACTATCTAAAAGGGTATCCTTGGAGCCAAAAGTTCTTATTTCTCCAAACTTGTTTCTTCAGTATGTTGCAAGTGGTCTTGGGTCACAGTTTCCCCTTATGCAACCATATCAAAAGAGTAATTTTTGCCCCCTCCCACTTCTTCTTTTCTGTCTTCATTTTCTTGTCTTCTTTACAAAGTTGAACGTGAAATACTCAGTTCAGTCTTTTGTCCTGGTCGGCCCTTTATGGTGATAAAATAACAAAGAAATCTGATTTGACTTGAGTTACAAGAGATAAATTTACTCTCCCCTTTCCTGAGCATATAGTGGAAAACAACATGGTCTATGAACGCTAGACTCATACCTCCAACTTCCTATTGGATATTTCAAACTGGATGCCTCTTAGATGTCTTAAAATCAACATGTCCAAAACAAAACCTACTATCTATCTCTCCCTCAAACCCTCCCCCAGTACTAACATCCCTATTATTCTTAAGGGTATCACTATCCTCCCAGTCCCCCAACCTCTCAATTTGGTGTCATCATTCACTCCTTATTCTTTCTGGCTCTCTCCATTTCCTATCCAGTAGGATGCCCAATCTTGTCATTTCTACTTTCATAATTTCTCACATATGCCCCCTTGTCTTCTTTGTCACAGCCACCATCCTGGTGTAGACCTTCATCATTTCCCACCTGGACTATTACAATAGCTTCCTGGTTGATCTCCATGCCTCAAGTTTCTTCTCATTTATTCCTTTCTCATCTATTTTCTGCTCAGCTATTAGACTGATCTTTCTAAAGCAGAATTTTATGTGGCACACATGTGTGCACCCCCCCACACACACACACAGGGACATTCACACACATGTCCCAATATAATCAACTTCAGGGCTTCCAGGATGAAATATAAATTCCTGTTTAGTTCTTAAAACCCTTCATAGTCTGGCCCTTTCCTCCCTTTCTCATCTTCTTAGATCTTCTATCCCACAATATACTTTGAGATTCAGTAATACTGAGCTTTTTCCTGTTCTTCATTCCAAACATTTCATTTCTTGATTTCAGGTATTTTCACCTGTGGCTACTATACCTGAAACTCTTCATTTCTGCCCCCCTGTCTCCTTGGCTTCCCTCAAGTCTCAACTACAGTCCCACGTCCTTCAAGAAGCTTTTACCAGAATGCTAGTGCCTTCGCTCCATTGCAAGACACCCAGAGCTGAACAGGCAATTCTCAAGAGAAAAAAGTTCATGTTATCTATAGTCATGTAAAAACATGCTCCAAATCAAGAATAATTAGAGAATGAAAATTAAAGCGACTCTGAAGTTCCACTTTACACCCATTGGATTGTCAAAGCTGACCCAAAAAGAAAATGACAAATGTTGGAATGGCTGTGAGAAAACAGGAAGTTATGCACATTCATGGGTGGAGCAGTGAAGTGGTTCAAACACTTTGGAAAGCCATCATTCCCAAGTAACTAAATTTCCATACCCTTTGACCTAGTAATACTACCACTAGACCTATATTATAAAATGATCAAAAAAAAAAAAAAAAGAAGAAGAAAATGTCCTACATCTACAAAAAATATCTGTGCCTCTTTTTGTGGTTTCAAAGAACTGCAAGTCAAGGGAATGTCTATCCATTCAGGGAATGGTTGTAAAATTTTTGATATGTTAATATAGTAGAATACTATGTGCTATAAAAAATAGAGATAATTTCAGAGAAACCAGAAAGACATGGACTGACGCAAAGTGAAGTGAAATTGAACTAGGAGAGCAATTTATACTTTAGATTGATATCAAAAAAATGAATAATTTTGAAAGACTTAAGAGCTTTGATTCATATAATGACCAATCATTACTCCAAAGTACCAGTGATAAAGAATGCTCTTCTAACAGAGAGATTGATGGATTAACAAGCAGAGTAAGATGCACATTTTTGGACATGGAAAATAAGGGGAAAAAAACTTTCTTGACTGCTTATTTGTTACATGGGTTTTGTTTTTCTTTTTTCTTTTCTAGTACATGTGGGGGAGAGAGACAAGGAAGGAGGAAAAAAACAAATGCTTGATAACTGAAAACAAGTTGGTAATTTTAAAAAGTTATTCATTCTCTCTGGGTCTCAATTGCCTTATTTGAAAAATGAGAAAGTTGGACTAAGTGATTTATAAGATTTCCCTATAAATCTAGGATTCCTACCAGTTGCCCATATATATGTGGCCCACCTCCATTTTACTTCTGAGTAAAATCCATAGTCTTTTTATTCACTCATTTATTAAAAGTGAGCCAATCTCTCCATTCATCTTTATATTATCTCCTACTCATGAATTTGTATTCATGTGCCCAAACCATTATAGATATTACTAGTAATGAGAAGTTGACTTTTGAAAATTCCACTAAAACAGAGCATTATGTGCCTGAGTCAGAAATGGATGTAAGATGAAAAGAATTTGGAGTAGAGCATGACCAAATGGGTCTTTCATCCCTGAATTATCAATATCATCACCATTCCCTTGTTACAAATAGGTTGGAGGGTGCTTTTGTATTCATCTATCTTGTTAGTAACCTTATCCGTATACACAAAAGGAATTAACCCAAGAACCTATTGCCTCAGGGCAAAATAGGCTGCCATCAATCAGGAGAGAAATGCAAATTAAGACAACTCTGAAGTACCACTACACACCTCTCAGATGGGCTAAAATGTCTGGAAAAGATAAAGATGAATGGTGGAGGGAACTGGGACACTAATACATTATTGGTGGAGTTGTTTACAGATCTAACCATTCTGGAGAGCAATATGGAACTAAGCCCAAAGGGCTATCAAACTGTGTATACCCTTTAATCCAGCAGTGTCTCTATTGGACCTTTGTCTCAAAGAAATCATAAAAAAGGGGAAAGGACCCACATATACAAAAATGTTTGTAGCAGCCCTTTTTGTAGTGGCAAGGAACTGGAAATTAAGCCAAATCTTGATAACAAGATTGTTCAAAGGCATGGAGATGGGAGATAGAATGCCATATGTGAAAAATAGCAAGACCATTTTCCCTGGATTGTAGTGTATGAAGGAGAGTGATGTATAATAACTTGGAAAGATAGGTTAAGTGAGTGGTTGTGAAGGGCTTCAAATGTCACATAAAGGAGTTTATTTTGAATCTAAGAAATAAGAGGGAATCAATGGATTTTATTGAGCGGGAAAATGGCATGGTTAGACTTAGGCTTTAGAAATATTACTTTGGCAGCTGTAAGGAAAATAGATTGGAAAGAGGAAAGTCTGGCATGGGGAGATTAGACTGTCCTAATACACTAGGCAAGAGGTGATGGCAAGTGGAACTAAGTCAGTGCAGATTCACATCTTCCATGAATTTTATCCATTCATTTCCACAAGTCCTTCATAGAAGATCCACTCAGTTCACTAAGGGTCTTTCTCCAGCTCTTTTAACATTTATGGGATAACAGATATTATTCAAGCTGCCCATCTGTAGCATACTTCTTTGATGACCAGTCCAGCTCCTTTTTCAGTAATTAATACATGTACAAAATAATGTCTTTTATTCCATTCCTCGAATACAAGTCATCATTGGTAATATGCTGTAGCCCATGTACACCCACTATGAATTCCTTATTGAGTTACTTGTAATTTTGATAATTACAAAAATGTGGAACTTCATGATTCACAAAATTAAATGGATTTCAGAAGAATGTAAGGGTCTGAAAATAAATGTATCTTTTGTTAATTATCAATACTTTATTTTTGATTATTTACAACAATGAGCTGAGCAAATTTGTTCTACTTTAGAACATTCATCTAAATATATATTTATGCAGAGTTATATTGATATTTGATACTTTTATCACCTCAGTAATATGTATTAGCATAATAAATGTTGTAACAGAAATCTCCATGACGCAACTCAGTATTAGAAGATCTAGGCTCTATTACCATGGATCTGATGATTAGTATGTTTGATAGGGTTTCCACATGAGTTTTCACAAAAAAAAAACTATTGTTTTTATGGTAGATTGTTTGTTTATTTATTTTTTAACTTTTTCAAAAGTTCAAGGTTTTGACTTTTTGTGAATAATGATGTTTATATTTTTGGTTGTCTGCTCTTAAGGTAATGTGGCACAAAACACAAAATTAAATTTTAAATAATGATCTATTATAGAGTTACTGTGAACAGAGAATAAAACTGCGGTGTCAAATATTTTTAGTAGGTAATTTTTTATAACATTTCTCTCTTTTCAATATTCAAATATGAACTCAAAAATCACTTGATCTCTAGTCTCCTTTGTGTATTAACACATAGTCTTAAACTGCTGCATAATTTGGCATTCTAAGAAACCTTTGGGACAGAATATCTTGAAAAAGAGGATGGTTTCTTGTAAAATACAGGACAATATACATAAACCCTATTAAGTTAACCTTTTGATAATTGTAAAAATAACTATTATAATCCAGATTTTTTTAGGTCATTGCTATAAAGATAATTTACAAAGATTTGGCTCTAATTGCATAGTATGCTTCCTGAAAATTCTTCATTATATAAAAATCATTAAATTGTGGCAATCAATGCCATACATATTACTGATAAGTGCTCAAAACTATTAGGATTACAATAATAACTATATATATATGTATATATATATATAAATATATATACATATATACATATATATATATATATATATATATATATATGACTGTTCATGTTACATCTTTATGTAGCATTCAGAACTGAATGTTAAAGACTGAATCTTATCCCATCCCATCCTCCCAGTTAATTAAAACATTATTTATAAGTTATTATAGGGAAAGGGTTTATAATGATGGTTATAGATGCTCGAATAGAAATAAATCTCTGCTAGACACATATTGACTCAAAAAAACCCAAATTAACATTATGTTGTAATGGGCTGAAACTGAGCAGATGCACTTAAAGCTAATAACCAATTGGACAATACTCTATTAGCATATGCTTGGAGAAAGGATGGCCCTGCCTCACTACTCTGTGCAGGTTTGATCTGTTTGGCATATAGGGAGATTGGGGCAGGATTTAGGAGGTGGAGTGAGAAAGCCAGAGTCACTCCTGGCGGATTAGTGTCGCGATTCCTCTCACTTCGTATGGCCATTCCGTTCACGTCCAAAAAGAATAAAGATCAAGGACTTTTGCTTATCCTGACTCCGGCTGATTCTAAAGTATTCAGGGTGCTAACGCAGTCATCATATTTGGCGCCTGAACATGGGACCAAGGACTCTACTTTCACTGAAGAAGTCCCCAGTGACCAGGAAATAGGGTGAGTATTTTAATAAACAAAAAGGGAACTTACTTTGTTAAGGGCTAAACTAGCAACCTTTTCTAGCTGAAATGGGGCAGATATTGGGAAAAGATTCTCCCCCAACCCCAACCCCACCCAAAAGAAATCTGTAGGAAGCATACTCAGACTGATAAAGAGACAGGGCTTATTTATGACTTGGAAGCACATTGATGGATTCCTGGATACATTAGAATGTATGTCCCCTTGGTTCTTCTATGAAGAAGAGATAGGTTTAGACACTTGGAAGCCTTTAAGGAGATTAACTATGTGAATATTATCATGACAATGGTTCCAAGTCAATTTCCAAAGAAACATTTTATATATAATGATAATGGTTCCGAGTCAATTTCCAAAGAAACATTATATATATATATATATATATATATATATATATATATATATATATATATTATATATATATATATATATATACACATATATATAAAACATTATACAATTGGCCTTAAAAATCCTGCAAGTTATAGAAAAAAGAAAAGTTTTCAGAACAGCCAGATGACAAAGTGTGAGGACAAAGAGAACAAAGACAAAGAACAGATTAATGACTATATTCCCATAGGGCATGGAGATTTAAGTGAGGCTCAAGGGTATGGTGACTTTCCATCCCTATGGAAATAGGTGAAACAGGAGTTTTTACTCCTTTTAGAGTTGAAAAATTCCCCATCAATCTGTGGGGAAGAAACATTTTACAACAATTAGGGTTAGAAATGAGTACTTCAGTTTTTTAGGCAGAGCTGCTGTTGAAGGCCTGCCAACACTTTCACTTGTTCCTATCCAATGGAAAACTGATATACCAGTATGGACAGAATAGTGGCCCTTAGGTAGCGATAAAATTCAGGCCTTATTAGATATAATACAGGAGCATCTTGACCAAGGACACTTACAACCTTCTCTAAGTCCTTGCAATTCCCCAGTATTTGTTGTAAAAAAGAAATCTGGAAAATGGAGGATGTTGACTGATTTAAGAAAAGTAAATGAACAGATAGAAACCATGGAAACTCTTCAGCTTGTACTTCCATCTCCTACTCAATTGCCTAGAAAATGGCCTCTTTGGGTTATAGACATTAAGGATTGTTTCTATTCTATTCCTCTCAATAAGGAGGATATGAAAAGATTTGCCTTTTCAGTGCCCAGCATTAACTTGGCTGAGCTTTATAAAAGATATAAATAGACAGTTTTGCCACAGGAAATGAAAAACAGCCCTACTATGTATCAAATGTATGTTCCTGCTGCTCTTATATATAATGCAAGAAAGGCATTTCCAAAAGTTATGTTATTACATTACATGGATGACATATTGGGATGTGCACCTGAGGAACAAATGTTAGAAGCATGTCTACAAAAGACCATAGAAACACTAAGGAACTACAAATTGCACATAGCTCCAGAAAAAATTAAAAGACACACTCCTTTTTAATATTTAGGATATGAAGTATACCTTAAGGTGCTTACAATACAAAACCTTTCCTTAAGAACAGAGAAGCTAAACACTTTAAATGACTTTCAGAAGTTGATAGGAGATATCCAATAGATGCGTCCAGTGTTAGGCTTGACTACCTATCAATTGCAACCATTATATGACATTTTAAGGGGAGACAGTGCTTTAACTCACTATGCCATCTTACAAAAGAAGCTCAAGAGGCTTTGAGAGAAGTTGAACTGTCTTTATCCAGTGTGGTTGAAAGAGTCACTCAAAAACCCTTGGAAATATCAGTTTTTGCTACACAATAGGCACCCACAGCAGTCCTTCATCAAGGAGACAGTGTGATAGAGTGGATGAACCTCCCAGCACAACCAGAACAAAGCCTTACTCCTTACCCAGTGCTTGTGGCTAGAATTTTGTTAAAGGCCATTAAGCAAGCAGTACAATTATCTGAGATAAGACCTGACAAGATATACACCTTTTATACTAATGCACAAATTAATGTATGCTGTGAAACCCTCCCAGAGTGGCAAATTTTATTAGCCATGGCTCCAAATTTTACACACAGATCTCCATTAAAGATAACCAGACTATTACATAATTGGTGATGGATTCTTGAAGAAAAGGTTTCTAAAGTTCCTCTTAAAGGACTAAGTATCTTTACAGATGCATCCAAACATAACATTTGCACTGTATACTCTCGTGACTTAATTATAAAGAGAGTCATCAGAACTTTTCAGTCCACTCAGCAGAATGAATTGTATGTGATAATTCTAGCTCTTATTTATTGTCCAGGAGATATAAATATAATATCTGAATTGGCCTATTCAGTAGGTGTGGTACAAAGAATTGCCACAGCCCAAATAAAATTTATAGCCTCTAATATATGTCAGCTCTTTAAGAAACTTCAAGAGCAAGTGAGAAAGCATCCAGGTAAGATTTATATTTTGCATGTCCACTCTCATAGTGGACTTCCAGGTCCTATTTTTGATGGTAATTCAAAGGCAGATAACCTTCTAACTATGTTGGTCAATGCTCTTTTATTTCAAGAAGCCCAGGAATCTCATTTTAAATATCATCAGGTTGCTCGAGCTTTACGTTTACAATTTGGAATAACAAGAGAGGCAGCAAGGAGTATAGTAAAAGCCTGTACAGCCTGCCTTTCTTTCCATGCTCCTATACTACCTCCAGGGAAGAACTCTCATGGTTTGAGACCCAATGAAATTTGGCAAATGGATGTGACCCATTATAAATCTTTTGGTCGTCTGTCTTTTATCCATGTTGTGGTAGACACCTTTTCAGGATTCACTTTTGCAATACCAGCAGCAAAAGAGACAGCCCAAGTGGTCACTGAATTCATTATCCCAGCATTTGCAATTATGGGTGTGCTATAAGAAATAAAAACAGACAATGGACCTGCATATACTTCTAAACATTTTGCACACTTTTGTGCACAGTATAAGATTTTACACACCACTGGCATACCTTTTAATCCTCAAGGACAGGCAATAGTAGAGTGGAGAAACAGAGACATTAAGATGCTCCTCCAAAAAACAAAAGAAAGGGGGAGTCACAGATAACCCTAGAGAACTTCCAAATCTAGCCCTTTATACTATTAACTTCTTGATTTTTGACAAAGATGCACTGGCTCCAGCAGACAGGTTTTATAACCCACCGGAAGGGCAGTGTCCAGTGTGAGCAGCTCCACTATCTTTAGATAATCACCAGGTCGTGAGGAGAGAACCAGAAAGTGGTGAATGGAAGGGACCAGATAGGTTAACTGCTTGGGAGAGAGGGTTTGCTTGTATCTCTACATGTGGAGAAGGAATCAGATATGTGCCAATAAGCCGTATTCACCTTGTCCATTGGAGAGAGCTGGAGCAGACCCTTAAAACAAAGGAGAAGACCCAAGAAATATAGGGTGGTTCTGTTGCTGACTGTGCCCACCACTGAAAGAGCATGGCAGTTATGGCATTTGAATCATGAACATCAAAAATTGTTGGACTTCAAAACCTTCAGGAATCATTGGATTCTCTGAGACATGATAAGACTGTTGTAGGACTTGAAAGCCTTCAGGAATCATTGGATTTTCTGAGACATGATAAGAGTGTTGCAGGACTTCAAAATCTGCAGGAATCATTGGATTCTCTAACATATAAAAGACTGTTGCAGGACTTCAAAAACTTTCGGGGATCATTGGATTCCCTGACACGTGAAGCAATAGACAAGAGATTGGTTTTGGACTCTTGGCTGCTAAAGAAGGCATATGTGTGACTGCTGTTTACATACCCTCTTTCTAGGACTTCTGGAAATCTTTTATAACACCATGTTGATCCATATTCTTTATTATATTACTACTTGCATGTACAATTCATGTTTATTACACCACATCGAGCTTGCACTGATTGTCGGGAGAGTCATCACTAATAGCCTGTGCGTTATTGCTATGTGCTTGTGTAATACCTCCCATGCTGATGGGTTTGGGCATACCTGTTTGTAATAAGACCCTTCAGCACAGAAACCTGCTAGCAATCCCCACTTCCCTTTGGTGCTTTTCATCTCCCTTCCTGAGATGTCAGGGAGGGTGTGATCATCTCCTTTTCAGTGCTTTCACCTCCCTTGGAGGAGGGGTAGAAGGGGGGTTGTGATCACCTCCTTTTCAGTGTTTTCACTTCCTTTCCTGAGAAGTCAGGGAGGGCATGATCACCTCCCCTTGGGGGCTCTCACCTCCCTGGGAGATCAGGGATGGCGTGACCACCTATGTTCTAAAACAAAAGAAAGCGGGAGATGTAATGGGCTGAAACTGAGCAGATGCACTGAAGTCTAAGCACTTAAGGCTAATTATCAATTGGACAATACTCTATTCCCATATACTTGGAGAAAGAATGGCCCTGCTTCACTACTCTGTACAGGTTTGTTCTGTTTGGCATATAGGGAGACTGAGGCAGGATTTAGGGGGTGGAGTGAGAAAGCCAGAGTCACTCCTGGCGGATTTGTGTCAGGATTCCTCTCACTTCATACTTTGTATTGCCATTCCCATCATGTCCAAAAAGAATAAAGATCAAGGACTTTTTGCTTATCCTGACTCTGGCTGATTCTAAAGTATCCAGGGTGCTAATGCAGTCATCACATTATATTACATTGTATTTTTATTCATTTTGTTAAATAATTCTCATTGTTAATTGGTTCAGTAGGCACTTGTTAGTTGTAAGTCTGACACTTCTGGTTTACACCATTATGGCTCACCTCACAGTTTCTTTGAGACGATACTGGCAGAATTTTCCAAAGCTTGGGGAAGAGATTGCCCTGAGGTTCAAGATCCAGGATAGGGTACTCAAATATCCACATCTAAAGGTAATACTGTAGAAGGATGTTATTACCCCCATTTTAATAAGTCAGTGAAGGAAGCTAGAGTCAAGCTTTTAAGGATTTTAAATACCCAAGAGAGTAATTGGTAGTATATCCTAGAGATAATAGGTAGCCATTGAAACTTCTTATTCAAGGGAACTGACATCATCAGATTTGTGCTTTAGAAATAATAATTTAGCAACTATGTGAATTTTAATGGAGTAAGATTTGAGGCAAAGAGAGCAATTAGGAGACTATAATACCAGTCCAGGTAGGAAGTTATAAAGGTCCGAGACAGGGTGGTGGCTGTAACATTAGAAAGAAGAGATCTCAAGCTTGAAATATGGAGGTAGAATCAGGATTTAGCAACTGTTTAGATATAGGGAATGAGCAGAAATAAGTTCTAAATTGATAACTAGTTCACTGAGTGGATGGGGGGAAGTGTATGAACAGTACCCTTCAAGCTTATTCTTCATTATTACCATGTTTGTGCCATTATGTTCTTATGTTTCTTAGACAATCAACAAGATAATAAATAAATCTCTGATTTGTGATATTTGCCAATTTCTGAGGCCTAAGTGCTTGCACTGAAAATTTAACAACTGGCTCTTAGAACTAGGGTCCAGAACACTTTGGGGGGTAAGGGAGTGTAAAGAGCTAAAGATGACTCCAAGGATGCAAACTTGGGTGACAGGGAAGATGGAAGTACCTTTGATAGAAATGGGGAGGTTGATGGATTTGGGGAGAGGGAAAACTAATATGTTTTGTGTTAGACTTATAGAGTTTACATGGATCATACAATTAGAAATGTCTAATAAATAGTAGATGATATGAGGATAGAGCCCAGTAGAGATACTAAAATTGGATACTTCTGGGAATCATTTGAATAGAGTGATAGTTAAATTCAAAGAAGAAAATGAAATCACCAAGAGAGTGGAGACAGAAAAAAAGACTCAGAACAAACCTTTGAGGGACATCCACAGTTAAGAGGCACAACATGGTCAATGGTCCAGCAAAGGAGACTTAGGAATGGGCAGACAAATAGGAGAAGCAAGAAAGAGCAGTCAGTGTATAATAACTCAGAGAGGAGATGGTATCTAGAAAGAACATAGTTGATGATGTCATGTGTTGCAAAGATGTCAAGAAGAGTGAGAATTGAGAAATCGTTAGCTTTGACAATTGAGAAATTGTTGATAAGACAAATATTTAGAGGAAAATGACTAGTATTATGAGGCAACTTCAGACTATGATACAATTTATCCCTTCCACATTGTGAAAAATAGGAATGTATATACAAAGGGACTAACTTTAATTTGCTACAAGGACCCATTTTTACTTAGAACTATCCAGAAGTAGAATGGGTAACTTCAAGATATAATGTGTTTTTCCTTACTGGAAATCTTCAAGAATACATTTATTATTAGGTATATTATATACAACATTATTGTTCTGGTATGGTTAGACCAGATGGTTTCTGAGGTTTCTTGCAATGCTGACATTCAGTGTATCTAAGACCCTTTCCAGATCTATGATTCTATTATTTTCATGTCCTAGATTCCTGGAAACTGGAGAAAGACTACACAAAAATCAGGAACATCATACTTTCTTAGCCCAATGTTCCCTCAAGAAACCTGGGAAAATCTCTCTATTGGACAGTAACCAAGTCAAATACTAGATAAGCCATAGTGAAAGGAATTTTATTAACCAACCAAAAGTGACTTAGCATTATAAAAACATTTAAATTGCAGTATTTGTCCAAAATTCCACAAAAAGCACTCTTTAATATAACAGTCCCTGGGAAAATGTTCAGTTCATTTAGGAGCTACCTATATATTCCTCAGCCCAATCTAGGATATTAGCAGCTAAGTAATCATAAGATTTGGCCAGTGATTATAAGAACATAGGACCAATAAAGTTATTATTAAATAAAATAAAATAAAATATTAAAAAAAGAAAAAGAACATAGGACCATAAAATCAGAGATAAAAGGCATCTTAGGGAGGCTACCTAGTCTAATTCTCTCATTACAGATGAAGTTAAATGATGGGCCTGATGTACAAATATCAAGAGATAGAGATAAGTTTGGGACCTGGATTCTCTGACTAATTCAGTGATCTTTCTATTATATCATGCAACCTTTCTAAGTCTGATAAAAAGTAGGAAGTTGCTGAGTTGGGACTGGTACCCATGTCCTCCATTAGAGCCTTAGCTTCTGCAGTCTTTATCCTCTCTCCAAGAGGAGCCATTAACAATATCTGTTACTCACCCTTCTGGATATAGACATCCACCTCATTTCCCAGTCCATTGAAAGTAGTCAATAAACATTTAAGTGCCTATTTTGTATGAGGCACTGTGCACACTGCCCTTTGGGGGTGACAATATCCAAAAAAATTTATAAGAAGCAAGCTATATGTAAGACAAATAGGAAATAATTAACAAATTTGTCTCTGAATCTGTTTCTGTCTCTGTCTCTTTGTGTCTGTGTCTGTATCTCTTTCTGTCTCTATCTCTGTCTCTCTGTCTCTGTCTCTGTCTCTCTCTCTCTTTTCTTTCCTCCCTCCCTCCCTCTCTCTTTCCTCTCTACTGACTTTCAGGGAGAGGTGAATAAGTGAGGGTTCCCTATAGAATACCTTCCCATACCCTGGCAGAAATAGTAATAACTTGCCTTTGGCCAATAGAGCACATTTACTGAGTTAGAAGGGTCTCTGGAGACTTTTTTTTGGCATTGTCTCCTTCTTTGAGCCAAGGTGAGGCATCCCAAACTGAATGTTCCCAGCCTTTTTGGAATTCTGGTGTATTCAAGACACCAGGAGCTCCCAAGTTCTTCATTAGAATCTGACTGTCAGTAGAATCTGACTGTCAGTAGGAAGAATCTCTGACATGGGAGAGGATGACTACAAACATGATACAAGCTCAAGGTTTCACCTGGCTGGTCAGAGCCCTTGGAATTGCCTGAACTATCCTAGGGGACCATTTTCAGATCTCATCAACTTGGTTGATTATTTAGACCCAATGACGTCCTCATCTGTATAACCAACTGTGGGTGCAGAGGGACAAGAGCAGCTTTTATGGCAGGACTCAGAACTGAGATTAAGGAGGTTAATCTCAGCCTGGTACAGGAGCACAATGTTAAAGCCCTTGCACAGGGATATTGCTGGGCTACAGAATGGAGGACAGAGCTCAGGCCCTAGTGGTAGCAGAGCCCATGACAGTGTTCCTGGACTGTCACAAGGGGGCAGAGACAGTACCCATGACATTACTTAGGTCTGGCAGAGGGAGGCTGTATGGGGAGGCCCCATCACTGGCTGCATTCCCTTTGCAGGACAATGCTCACTAGTGCTCAGCAGCTACTCTAATATGGAGGGACAGAGTCATACCTTGGCACTCAGGAGGCCACGTGGAGACCTGGAATAGAAGAGTAGAGTATGGCCCTGATTAGTCTCACCTGTAGTAGCATCCAGGTCTCCAGGGACGCTGAGTTCTGCCATAGGAAGTGGGGGACAGGGGACAAGAAGCAGAGCCGCTCCAGTCAAGAAAATACTGACTCAAGAAGAGCCATTCAAGAGGAAGGAAGAAGTAATGAAGCACTACCAGTGTTTTCAGAAGGCCCCTTATGGGCCTTTTTATAAAAAATTATCTTCTCATTTCTACTAATTCATAATCACTCTTTTTAGCCCACCAACTTTGTGATAACCATGCGTGTCCAAAAGGAGACAGACAGGCAGACAAGCTCCCAGAGCCAGCAAGATAGTCCACCAAGGGTTCAGTACAGCTGCAGAATTAAAACAAAAATGTCAAGAGAACAAAGTGTTCCAGCTGACTTCGCTTCCTGTTGATAAACTCTCTGGAGAGGAGGGGGTGGTAAGGCCTGGAGCCTGGAATATTAGGTTAGGGGCTGGAGATTGAGGAGTGGTGGGAGACTGGAGCAGAGGGTTTAGGGTAGGGGTGGGATCTATTTTTCAGACTTGGTCAACATGCACTTGAGTTCAGAAAAGCAAGGTTCCCATATGCAAGTGTTGACACTGACTTCCTGTAAGCTGGTCATTGTAGCAGAAGCTTCCAGACACTGATGTGCCCAACCTACACAAAAACAGGATGTTAACTTTTTGAGCCGATTAAGTCAAGTAATGCAAATTCCTTCTTCCCCCTCCTTCTCATTGTAGCCCCATGCGTCTTTCTTTCCCTTTCTTTTAGAAGAGGCTAAAATTTCTTTCTGCTCAAGTATTGCCAGACTTGGTCTGGGTTCTGTTCTTCAGTGGGAGGATGATTCAGACAATTGGGAGTGATTATTGTTTTTTTCAGCTTTGACTCCGAGGCTCTGTGGATATAACACAGAGTCTGGAGTTAGGAAAACCTGAGTTCAAATCCAGCCTCAGATATTTTCTAACAGTGTGATACTGGGTGAGGCATTTAATCCTTAGTTTCTTCATCTATAAAATGAACTAGTGAGAAATGGCAAATTATCTCCGTTAAGAAAATCCCAAATAGGATCATGAAGAATTGGAATTGATTGAACAACTACGAACGATATTATTTATTTTGATTAGTGATTCCTGACCACCTCTTTGCAGATCTTATGGAGATTATCATCATGTAAGGAACTAGAAACAGTGGATAAGCAGCTTGCTTGAATAGCAAGTGAGGGTCAGGATCCCTAAGCTCTGAGGATAGTAGCAATGAAAGATCTAGCTGTGGCAAACCCTTTGCTGGAGAACTAGTCTTAATTCTACCACAGACAAATTATGGAAGACAGAAGGAGGTCAATTAAAACAGAAGTAGAAAAGAGAGACATGGAACTGTATAGTCTAAACATAAATCAGTGCTGTAAAACAAGGGTCGTTTTCTTGCCTCCCTGATAATCAGCCTTTGTTACAATTGCAACTCAAAACAACTGCGGACTAATACTAATGCTTATACTAGACAGAGCCTCATTTGGGAGGATACTAGAGTGACAATATACCTATTTACAGGACACAACCCACGTTCATTTTGAAAGTACGTGCAGATCCATGTTATCTTGATCCCAATAGGAGAATTCCATCACTATATGTTGTTTGGTATTCTTCTATGTGTAGTTATCTCTTCCATGCTGTAGGGGTTATAGGCACAGTGCTCCTGAGATCTAGAAAATATGTGTAAAATTATTTGGCTCAACAATGAGGTGATTGATATCAGTTTCAAAGATCTTGTGATGAAGAGAACTATCTATCCAGAGAAAGAACTGTGGGAACTGTGTGGAACACACCATAACATTCTCACTCTTTTTGATGTTGTGCGCTTGCATTTTGTTTTCTTACTTGTTTTCTTTCTTTTTTGATCTGATTTTTCTTATATAACAAGAGAATTGTATAAATATGTTTACACATATTGGATTTAATATATATTTTAACATGTATAATATATATTGGATTGCTTGCAATCTAGGGGAGGGGTTGGGAGAAGGAGGGGAAAATCTGTAACACAAGGATTATGCAAGGGTCAATGTTGAAAAATTATCTGTGCATATGGTTTTGAAAATAAAAAGCTTTTTTAAAAAAGAAGTTACTTAATATATAATAAAATTTTCCATATCACCTGTAAAAATTTTAGCTGGCCCTCCCCGCTTTGTACCAGAGAAGACATTTGAATTTTTCTTTTTCTTTTATGGGGTGTTTATAATATCTTATTATAAAATTTGGATTTATATTATACACTATATATATAGTTTATGCATTTCTGAGTTTCTAAACTTTTTCTCTGTCATCTGCTGGTCTTTATGTGGTATGTGTGGCATCTGTAAAACTCCTCCCCAAGTCCCATTTAATTTCTTATATTGACCCCCAATATATTAAAATCCCAATGAGGAAATTGACAATTTGTGGAAGGGAAAACTTTATATTTTCTTTGATTTTTGTTTTGCTACTGATTTTGATAAATAGGCTCATGCAAGAGAGAAGAGAAAGATATACACACACACACACACAGAGAGAGAGAGAGAGAGAGAGAGAGAAAGAGAGAGAGAGAGAGAGAGAGAGAAAAGGAAGGAGAGACAGAGAAGAGAGAGAGAAAGAGAGAGAGAGAGAGAAGAAGAGAGAGCAAGACAGAGAAAGACAGAAAGGAGGAAGGGAGGAAGGAAGGGAGGAAAGGAAGAAGAAAGGAAAGAAGAAAGAAAGGAAGTAAGGGAAGGAGGCAAGGAAGGGAGGGAGGGAGAGACAGAAACAGAGACAAAAAAGAGAGTGAGATATACAAGAAGGAAGGAAGGAAACAAAAGAGAGAAAAAAGAAAAGGAGAAATACAGAGAGAAGGATAAGGGGGAGAAGGGAAGGAGGTGAAGGGAAAAGGATAGAGAGAGAAAAAGAAAGACCTAGAGGAAGACAGAGAAAGTATATGTGTACGTGTGTGTACGCAGGGTGTCTTTGTAGTGGGTCTCTGCTATCTACAATCCATATACCTTTTCCTCTTATCTCCTAGCTGGTTTTTTATTTTTTTAGGCTCAAGTAGAGTTTGTCTGCCTACATTCCACCTCAGAATAATGGACACAGAGAGGATGTGTGTAAGCCTGTGACATTGCCACTAGCTAGATCTGACAGGACTTTAAATTGGCCATGAGTGACATCTGAATATGCTCAAAAATGACATAAGGGGTGGGGAGCACTACCTTTTAGAGTACTTCAATCTGTGGTGAGAAACCTTTTTGAGCACAATTGACAACCAAATTGAAGTAAACCAGACATAGGCAACTAACCAGAATAGAGGGTGGGTCAGACAGGAATTGAGAGTGCAGAATTGCAGCCTAGAAAAGAGCAGTGCTACATTTGCAGTTGGATGACCCAAAGGCAATTCATGCCCTGCTGTTATTCTGTGCTTGACTAAGCTCAGGCAAATCCAGTAATTAAAACTCACAATTAGAATCCAATGAAATCCTCATGGACTACAATAAAAACAGATTTATTCATAATAGAATTAAAATGATGTAATTTACTAAAAAACAAAATAAAAACAAAAACACATGCTGCTCCACGTTCACCAAGGTAGCAACCCTGGCTTAGAAAGACATCCTGCAGGGTAATGTGAATTCTCCCAAAGCTCAGTAATAGCAATTCTCCTTTGGCTCTGCTTAAGGAAGCCTCCCGATCAAACCAATCCTCAAGATAGCCCCTGTACCTTTAATGGGGAACCTGACCAGAAAAGCAAATGCTATTCTTACCATAGCTGCTGATTATCTGTGTGCCTTGGACACTTAACCAGTCTGGGTCTAATCTAGAAAACTAGAGGCTTCCACTTCCAAATCTATGGTCTTATAACCCTATGAATAACATTTTTTTCTCTCCCTTCTTCACCCATTTTACATACATATTGCATGAATGTCTATCCCTTAGTATTACTTCACAACACACCAACCTTTGAAATAAAAATATATGCTAAATTTTATCATACTTAAGTTTACTATTTTCTTAAATTCAAATCTCACAGACTTTTTATAGATATATCTAGCAAATATAAAATAATATATCTAATTTGTATCCTGAAAGCTTAGAACAGTATCTGGAACACAGTAGGCACTTAATAAATGTTCATAGTATTGTATTACTCCAATTGAAACAGCAGACTGAATTCAGGAGGTGGTAGCTGAGATAGAAACACAGATGTTCAAAAGATAGTTTAAAAGCCCTAAGCTTAGGGTTTTTGCTGGCTGGTTGCCCAGTTATTGCTATGGGTATGATTCATAAAAGAGCTAAAAAAAAAAAAAAGCCCCTGAAGCTAGGGAATAAAATGGTTATCACCTTTCCTTTAAGGTGGAGGGGTTATAGAGCAGCAAATCAGTGGATGAAAATAGAGAGCAGTGTAAGGGAGAATCAACTATAATAATATAGCCAAACAAAGCACAGTAGAGAAAGTGGCAAATAGTAGCACTGGAAGAGGGGGAATTAAGCCTTGGCTACATATATCCCTTATTTGTATTCTTTTTCTAAGTGATGAATGTGGGAATTTGTGGGAGAACATCTCCTTATATATTGGAGGGAATTTCCATGATATTAACCATATTATTCTATTTAATTTACTGACTCTTGTATTGATCTAATCTTCTGGAAGGAGGGAGGAAAGAAGGATGGAAGAGAGAGGGGGGAGGAGAGAGGGAAGGAGGAAGGAAGGAAGAAAGAAAAAGAAAAGGAAAGAAAGAAAGAAAAAAGAAAGAAAGAAAGAGAGAAAGAAAGAAAGAAAGAAAGAAAGAGAGAGAGAAAGAAAGAAAGAAAGAAAGAAAGAAAGAAAGAAAGAAAGAAAGAAAGAAAGAAAGAAAGAAAGAAAGAAAGAAAGAAAGAAAGAAAGAAAGAAAGAAAAAGAAAGAACAATCTATCCACAGTAGGGAAAGGGGACGTTCCTTATCAGCTGTTGATAATTTTGTTTTACTTAAATCATTACCTAACCTATCAAAATCTCCCCTCTAGAGTGCCCTAGTCCCCATTGACCTGAGCGGTTGAAGTCACCAATCACCCTGAAGGGTAGTGAAGTTTTCATCTCAATTGGGATGAAAATGTCATTCTCATAGTAACTCCTAAGGCAGATGTTAACGCCAGGAAAAGTTACTCATGAGTTGTTGCCATGCCTATTCCTAGCCAACAATGAAAAGTAAGAAAGTATCCTAAGGTGAGTGAACAGAAAGACCTTAAAACCATTCCATAAATCAGTTGAACACTAGAGAAATACATCTATCAAGTATTTGAAGAAATATCATGTGGGAAAGAAGATACATTTATTCTGCTTGGCTCCAGAGGTTACAAGAGAAAATGAATAAAAGTGGCAAAGAGACAGATTTAGATTGAACACAGGGAAAAACTTCCCAATAATTAGAGATGTCCAAGAATGGAGAAGATTGCCTTAGCAAGTATCTTTCTTATTAAAGATCTTCGGTCAATGGCAGCATTCCTACTTATTGAGGATGTTATAGGAAGGATTCTTGTTCAATCTTTGACATTACTCCTAGTTCTGAGATTCTGGGATTTTTACCTCTCCAGTGTATTTATAACTCTATTTCTCTTCATCTCTCTTTATATTTGTTTTTCTGTGTGTATTTGTATGTTTCTGTATTTTTTGTCCTTTCTCTGTTTCCCTGTCTCTTTCCATCAGGAAAAATCAAGTGAATGAAAAATATCTATTGCTCTGATAATGACCTGAAGCCAAATGAACCATCCATTGAATGAATCCCTAAGAATTGTCATCTGAATTGAGAACTAAACAAAAGGAAAAAAAAAAAAAAGACTGGATGGCATTTAGGAAACTATGTATGCTTTTTGTTAACCCAAGTTTTTCCATGATATGAAAACCCATTTTTTAATCATCTGTCTTTCTCCAGTCCTAGAACAGTCCTGTTTCTGAAGAATTAACTTTGCAGGTAAGCTAAGTTACTTAATACATAGTATTTGTCCAATAATGTTTTATTATTTTAAATCCTAGAATAGCATTATTTCTCAAGAATTAAATTTGCAGATAATCCAATAATCAAGTTATGGTAGGCATTAATAGGACATGGTATATTTCCAAAACTGGCCTATAGAATCACAGATCTGTTCCCATCTTGTGTTGTTCTTTCAGCAACTTTTGAGAAGGTTCCAGTTTGTCCATGTCCCTCTAAAAATGTAGCGCTATGAACTAAAGAAAATATTTCCTTTGCTGTCTGATCATGGCAAAGTAGAATGGGATTATTGCTTGCTTCTCAGGCTCCAGGAACTCATTTACTAATGAAGCCTAAGTCAGATGAACCTGGAAAGATAATGAGTAGAAAGAAAATGAAATAGATTTATATAGATTTCCATAATTTATTTTCATCATCAAGAATGATGGAATCAGAGACTCAGAATAAGTCTATTGTCAGAAATGCCCTCCAACTGGGGGATGACTGACAACTTGTAGCATATGAATGTAATGGAATATTATTGTGCCATAAGAAGTAACAAAAGTGGCTATTTTTGAGAAACTGGGAAGACTTGTATGAATTGATACAGAGTAAACAGAACCAGGTAAACGATTTATGCAGTTACAATTAAATTATCAAGACCAGCAATTTTAAAAGCCTTAAGACTTTGATCAATTCAGTGACCAACCACAACTCCATTGGATCAAAGAGGATCCATGTTACTTACCTTTTAACAAAGGTGATATAATATACAGAATGAGACATACATTTTTGGATACAACTAAAGTGAAAATTTGTTTTTCTTCACTATGCATATTTATTACAAGGTTTTGGTATTTTCTTTGGAGAAATGGGGGCAGAGAAAATAAATGCTTATTAATTACAACTAGGTGGCACAATGAATAGAGTATGGGGTCTGAAGTCAGTAAAGCTCATCTTCCTGAGTTCAAGTCTTATCTCAGATACTTCCTGGCTGTGTGACCCTGGGCAAATCACTTAACCCTATTTGCCTCAGTTTCTTCATCGATAAAATGAGTTGGAGAAGGAAATGGTAAACCACACCAGTATCTTTGCCAAGGAAACTCCTAATGGAGTCATGAAAAATAGATACAACTTTTAAAACAACTGAACAACAAGCAAAGCCATTTAAGAAATAAAAGTTACGAAGAATAATTTGACAAGGTCAAGAACATACAGAGGAAATCTCTACTAGAGGTATAATACTGAAGCATTGAAGTATTTTTACAAGATATCTCAGAGAAGATACTTTCTCCCAAATAAATAAATAACGTGAACTAACTTACTAAAGGAAAAAAAAGAGTGAATCAAGAAGACACCTATGAGAAGAGATTCATGTGTGTAGAAATTCATCTTTGTAGAAACATTTATGAGAAGAGACTGAGTAGGCTTTGGGAAGTTATTTCCTACTCGAGCACATCTTCATTCTCACTTGGTTGATTGAAAAGTATAGAGGATATGAAATTTCACAAGGCCTTTAAAAAAAAAGCCTAAATCTAAGCTATGACTTGGTTCTTCTCAGCAATTCAGTGATCCAAGGGAAATCCAATAAACTTTAGCTGGAAAATGCCATCTGCATCCATAGAGAAAACTCTGGAGACTGAATGACGACCAATGCATTATATTTTCATCTTCTTTTAAAAATATGATTAGCTTTTTATTTTTCAAAATATATGCAAAGATAATTTTCAACATTCAGTCTTGCAAAACCTTATGTTCCAAATTTTTCTCCCTCCCTCCTTACCTTCCTACCTCTCCCATTCCCTAGACAGCAAGTAATTCAAAATAGGTTAAATATGTTCAATTCTTCTAAACATATTTCCACACTTATCATGCTAACAATGCTATTTTCAACTTTTTTCTGTTTTTTTTTCCTTGTAGTTTTTCTCTTTTGTTCTGAATTTTGTCTCCAAAAGTGACTCGTGGAAATATGAAAAAAAGAATGTACATGTATCACCTAAAAATAATAAAATTTTAAAATAACTAGATCTAGAATTTCCTAGAAAAGAAATTGCTCTCTCTGTGTGTATATTTATAGAGAGCTAAATTTGGGGTCAGGAAAAACCTTCATTCAAATACAATGTTAGACACTTACTGTCCAAATGAACTTAGATAAGTCATTTAATCTGTTTGTCTCAGGTTTCTCAACTGTAAAATAGGATAACAATAACACCTACCTCCCAGGATTGTTATAAGGATCAAATGGAACTATATTTGTTAAGCACCTAGCAAGTACCTGGACATAGGTTCTAGGTAGATACTAACTATTATTATTATTAACATTCAAGGTAAGAACTTATTAATAAATGTTTCTTAATTTATTGGGGACATGCCTAGGGCACTGAAAGCTTTTAGCTTGTCCAAAGTCATACAACTTAATTATGTCAGTTAACAAGCATTTATCAAACACCCACTATGTGTCATTCACTTCTGACTCTGTTCAGAGGCAGCTAACAGCTTAGTGGATAGAGCACTGGACTTGGAATAGAAAAACCTGAATTCAAATCTGGCCTCAGACATTTATTAGTTGTGTGATCCTAGGCAAGTCACTTAGCCTCAGTTTGCTCAGGAGGCAGCTAAGTGGTTCTCAGTGGATTGAGTGCTGGGATTGAAACTCAAGTCTCTCTGACCTGGGTTCAAATTTAGCCTCAGATATTTATTTAGTAGTGTGACATTAGGCAAGTCATTTAACCTCTGATTGCCTTAATCCATTGGAGAAGGAAATGGCAAACCACTCAATGTCTTTGCCAAGAAAACCCACATAACTGACAATAACTATATATCAGAAGTGACATTTGAACCCGTCTTCCAGACACTGTAGCTGATTCTCTAGCCATTGTGCTATTCTCTCATATTTGTTTATTATTTAAAACAGGGTTGCCAGCTGTGGCCTATGAGCCAAATTGGGCCTGCTGACTATTTTTGTATGGCCTTCCTGGGAGCTAAGAATTTTTTTTTTTACATTTTTAAATTAAATTTTATTGTATTTAAAAATATGAAAACCATTGTTAGCTTGGGGTAGCCTAAAAACAAGCAGCCAGCGATATTAGATCATAGTTTGACTCCTGATTTAAAACAATAGCCAAAAAGGAATTAGGTAGGAAAATATGTAACAATAAAGGCCTTTGTCCCACAGGGGTTTTTTGTACCTAAATTGAAACTACATGGGTTCCTGATAAATGCAACCAAAGGAATAACTATTCAACACTCCTGATTTATTAGTGTGAAGTGAGGCATAAAACAGGGAAAATTTGATTGCTGATGGTATTTGCCACTGTCATGAAGGATTTCCTGCATCAACATCAAAGGGAAAAAGGATTTCCTATAGGTGGTGAGCTCTTCCAGATGCTCCTGGCTGTGGATGTCACCGTTCTGATTTTAGTGAATTCCATAGTTCTTCAGGGCTTCCGCAATGAGGTTCCTGGCCACTGAAAAAAGATCAGCTTCACAAATACAAAAGTGAGTCAGTCCCTGGAATCTCAAAGCTGACATTCTATTGGCGGGATACAACAGGTACATAGGAAAATCAACTCAATATAAATAAAAATAAAGTTATATTGGGATTGGGATGCAAAAGGAAGGGCAAGGATGGCTAACAGCTGGAAAAAACAAAAAAGACCACTTGAAGGAGAGGTTTGGGCTGAGGGAGCTAGGAAGTCAGAGAGTCAGAGGGAGTCAAAAGAGAAGCAGATTGTGGGTAAACACAAGGGAGAACTTCCTAGAAATAAAAATTAGCTGACAATGGAGTAGGTGTTCCCATGAAGTGGCAAGTTTCCTGTTACCAGAGATCTTAAAGCAGAGACTGGTGTCAATCCTTGTAGTGGATATTGAGAGACAATTCTTATTCCAGGTTGGAGGAGGGTTTAGTGGTTCATCCAACTCAGGTTCTTTGATTCTCTTAAGTTCTTATCCACAAACCCTCACACCTTTTATCCCTGTTCTTTGTTTAAAGTTGATTTAATATTTTGTTCCCCCCACCATTAAGACTTTATTTTCTTATCCTATTTCTTTTCATCAGCAACAGTACCTGGTCCCTAAGCTGTTATGGACACACACAGGCAATTCAAGTTCACAGCTCATCTTTATTACTGAGGGACAGAGGATTTGGCATAATTTACGAGTACAGTTTTATATTATTCAGTGTGATATAGGCTTAAATCTTAAAAAACAAAAATAAAGCAAAACAAAACACCTCAAGGCAACAACTATTTTTAAGGATGAAATTAATGTTTTTGCTTTATTAGTGACATAAAACTTTTATGCTGTCACTAAAATTTATAATACTTTTCAATGAGAGCAATTTGAATAGTCTTGTTTCATTTTTGAAAATCATTATTTAATATTTTATGACACAGATTAACTTCTCATTTCCCCAGACAAGTTTTTAAGTTTAGAAATTGATAGATGAGGTTCCCTATAACTCTGTGATTTGGTCTCCCTCTAAAATCTGTGTGCATGCTCTTTGTCTCCCATTCAGTTTAGACATTTTAAGGGCAAAGACTGATTTGTTTTAGTCTTTCTAAATACCCAACATAAGGTCAAGGTGACAAATATTATTAAGCACCGACTGTGTGCCAAATATGTGGTAAGCACTGGGGAAAAATAGAAAGGCAAAGACAAGATCCCACTCCTTGGAAACAACATATAAACAAACAACTATGTGCAAACAAATTATATACAGAATAGATTGGACATAATCTCAGAGGGAAGACAATAAAAGGGATTGGGAATGTCTTCTTGTAAAAGGTAGGATTTTTAGCTGAGACTTGAAGGAACTCAAAGAAGCCAGGAGGTGAGAAGAGAGTTCTAAGCAATGGGAATAGTTAGTGAATATAGAAGGAATTGGAAGATGGAATATTTTGTGAGAAGAATCAGTCAATCAAACATTTGTTAAAAACCTACTATGTGCCAGACATTGTGTTAAGTGTTGGGGCTACAAGAAGAACAATGTCTCTAAGTCATGAAGTAGATTCAGTCTTGAAGTCAGGAACACCTGAGTTCAAATCTGGCCTCAGATACTTATTATCTGTGTGATCCTGGGCAAGTCACTTAACTGTTTGCCTCAGTTTCCTCATCTATAAAATGAGCTGAAAAAAGAAACGGCAAATCTTTGCTAAGAAAACACCAAGTGAGGTCACAAAGAGTAAAACACAATTGAAATTACCCCATAACTGCAAAGGTAGGAAGGAAGGAAGGCTATGGAAGGTTTTAAAAGCCAAACAGAGGATTTGATATTTGATCCTGGAGGCAGTAAGGAGCCACTGGGCTTCATTGAATGGAAGGGAGGGGAGTTGTATATGTGGCACAATTGGATGCACCCTTTAGAAAGATCAATTTGACAGCCAAGTGGAAAGTGTACTGGAATGGGGAGGAAGATAAAGTTTATTGAAATAACCCAGCTGTGAGGTGATGAGGGCCTGGATCAGGATGGTGATAGGATAGAAGAGAGAAAGAAGCATATACAAGAGATGTTAGGAAGGTATAACCAATAGGACAAGGCAAATGGTGGAGATGAGGTAGGGTGGGGGAAGTATTGATAAAAAGTGGGAAGGGAAGGATGACATCTAGTTTGTATGACTGAGTGACTAGAAGGACAGCAGTTCTCTTGACAATAACTGGAAAGTTAGGAAAAGGAAAGATTTGAGTGGGGGGAGATGAGTTTCAATAGGTACTATTTGAGGAGCTTCATAAGTAGCTAAAATTGTGAGACAAAAAATCAGAATAGTAATTAAGTCTGGATAAGTATATCTGCATAGAGATGATTAATGAGTCTAGAGGAGATATTACTATCCTAACTATGTATCTCTACATTTTTGTGCCTTTCTCTTTCTTTCAATCTATCTACTTATATTTCCATCTATCTCTATTTATCTATTTTCTATCAATCTATCTATGAGCAAAAAAAGAAAAGAGGCCAGAAAAAAAGCCTTGGAGACCAACCTTGGCTAGTGGTGATAATTTGGATGAAAATCCAGAAAAGAAGATTGAAAAGGAATAGATCAATAGGAGGAGAATCCTGAAATAATAATATCCCCCAAACCTAAAAACTTCCTTCCTTATATTTCATGATTTAATATCCTTTTTAATCCAAAGATCCCTTTTCTAGGGCCTTATCTTTGATATCTTTTTTTTTTCTTGCTAATCTCAAGACCTAAAGAGTCCCCTCTTCTAGTTTTTTATGCTCCTACTGAAATAAAGTAATGTTCTAAACCTGAACATCAATCCTCCACTCTCGGTCAACAGGTTAAAAATCACTGTTATGACAGTCATTTGAATTGTCAGTTTATCCTGTGCCCTCCCAGACCCAGAAGGTTTCCTAGCTGAAGGTACTTAGCCCCTGACTCAGTTTCTCTGAACTGAGCCACCATCCCCCATAGCATAAATTGGGCTTCTTTCTCCTTATTTTCCTTCATCCTGTTTCCTTTACACCTCATTTGTTCTAAATACGAGGGGACAGCTAAGGCCTGTTCCTCTTTGCTCCAAATCAACAATTTGCCCCAGGAAAGGAGACAGATTGTAAAGGAGACAATAAAGAATTTTGGACTTTATCTCTGACTATTCTCGTGGTGATTACTCAGCTGAAATGAAGGCTGGTCCAAAGACCTCCAGAAAGCTAATCAGAACATTCCAAATGGTAATTATAGTTACCCCCTTCACCAGGACAATAACATTTTCCTATCAATCAACAATTATATATTAAAAGCTTACTCTATACCAAACACCATGCTAAGTCTTAGGGACAAAACTACTTCTCCAAGAAGCTTACATTTTAATGGAGAAAGACAACATATAAAAATTGTTGGAAAAGATGAGGAAGGTACTTGGGGGAGATGAGAAAGGGGGTAATATCTAGAGAGTGAAAAATGGCTGGTCTCAGATCATTCCTCCAATAGAGGTGCTGGGAGAAATTCACCAATGGGACTAATAGAAGAAGACCTAGGGAGTGATCAACCACCACCAAGATAAATTCAAAATAATTTATTTTGAAAAAAAAAATGATTTAGGTATAAAGGGTAACTAGCACAGCATGGACAAAGTTACCTGTCATATTCACAGGAAATAAAATGGACAATTCTGATTATATCTAATTAAAAAGTTTTTGCATAAAAAACCCAGTGCAGTTAATATTAGAAGAAAAGTAGGAAAATGGAAACATCATTGCAACAAGTTTCTATAATAAAATTCTCATCTCTAAACTATATAAATAAGTAAAATTTATAAGAATAAGAGCCATTCCCTAGTTGATAAATAATCAAAAGTTATAAAGACAGTTTTTAGAGGAAGAAGTCCAAACTATCAATAATAATATGAAAAAGTGTTTTAAATCATTAATAGTTAGAGAAAGGAAAATTAAAAATATGAATTATTCATGGGCAGGCTGACCCAATATAATAAAAATGACAATTCTACCTAAATTAACCTATTTATTCAGCGCCATGCCAATCAAACTATCAAGTACTGTTTGACAAGTTGACTGTTTGACTAAAGAAAATAATAATAAAAATTCATCTGGAAGAATAAAAATTCAAGAATATCAAGGGAATTAGTGAAAAAAAATGTAAAAGAAGGAGATCTAGCCATACCAGATCTCAAGCTGCATTACAAAATAATAATTATCAAAACAATCTGGAACTAAATGATAAATAGAATAGTGGATCAGTGGAACAGATTAGATACAGATTACACTATGATTATATAAATAATCATGGTAATCTAGTATAGGATAAATCCAAGCTTCTGGAACAAAAACTCATCGTTTGGTAAAAACTGCCAAAAACAGTATGGAAAGAGTATGACAGAAATAGACCAATATCTCATACCATATATCAAGATAAGATCAAAATGGATATGTGATTTATATCATACACAAATTAAGAGAGCATGGAATAGTTTATCTATTAGATTTGTGGATAAGAGAAGACTTTAGGATCAAAGAAGGTATAGAAAGCATCATAAAATATAAAATACGATGATTAACTGTAAGTGACCTAACTATTCTCATCAATACAATGATCCAAGATCCAAAGAACTGATGATGAAAAATAGTATTTACCTCCAGAGAGAGAACTGTTAGAATCTGAAAGCAGATTGAAACTTGATTTTCTCATTTTATTTTTGTTCACTTTTTTGCAACATGGCTAATATGGAAATATCTTTTGCATGATTTTACATTTATGGGTGAAAAGGGGGTAAAAGGAAGGGAAATAATTTGTAACTCCCAAAAAAATTTTAATGGTATTAAAAATAAGTGATAATAAATTTGATTTAAAAAATAAATTACTTAGATAGAAAAAATGGAATACAACTCATCCATTCCCTTCTAATCTACTCTTTTCCACATCTACCCTTAAATTCTCCCTAGAGATCCAGTCAACTTGACAGGGGCCTGTCTCTAAATCTCTTAACATTAACATGGATACTAAAAAAAAGCACATCTAGCTGATATCTCTCAATTTCACCATTGGGCTTGCTTGATTTTTTTTTTCTGTCTCGACATCCCTCCAATGACATCCTTTATGTTGCTTCTCCTACACAATTCTTCATTTGTAATGTGTCCCAGCTTGCTGTTGCCCACCAAGAGCCTCCCCATTGCCCTTCGGGTGACCTCCAATCTTAATTCTTTGGAGACTGTGGTATTCTATGACTCACAGTCATATATAGCATTCCCAGAAAAATATTGTTGCTAAAAAAGATGGGCTTTTGTTCTAGGGAAGAGGTTGGAATCATTAAAAATATGTAACATGTTATATTTCTCTCTAAAAAACCTTTTACTGATATGGTCCCTTCATTGATTTTTTCCCTGTAGTCCTACAAGGAAAAAAACCAGCCCTCCAGTTGTGATTTAAAGGAAAAGGAAGAAAAGACAACAATCCATTTCACTAAAGTCCTTATTCTATAGCAATAGTATCCCATGTATTCCTAGCTCCTATGTTCCTCCACCCTACCCCAAAATTGGACCTAATATAGTCTCCATGCATAAACATTCTTTTTATTGATCTTTTGTTTTTATATTACCTACATTTTCCAATGTATCCTCTCTTTCCCCTTCCTGAGAATTATCCCTTATAGCAAATAGTAATAATAAGTAGCATTTATATAGCATTTTAAAGTTTGCAAAACACTTTATAAGTAGTATTTCATTTTATCCTCATAACAATCCCGGGAGGTAGGTGTTATTATTATCTCAATTTTCACATGAAGAAACTGAGGCAGACAGCAGTTAAGGAATTGGCTTCCTTCAGGTCCCAACTAAAATCTCAGCTTCTAAGGAAACCTTTCCCAGCCCCTTTTAATTCCAACGCCTTCTCTCTATTAACTATTTCCCATTTATCCTATAGAAAGCCTGTTTGTATAATTTGCTTGTTGTCTCTTCCATTGTGAGGCCCTTGAGAACAGGGACTGTCCTTTGCCTCTTTTTGGCACAGGATCTGGTATATGTGGGTGCTTAGTAGGCACTTAATAAATGCTTATTGATTAATCTGCCCACAGTCACACAGCCATTAAGCTTCTGAGGTTACATTTGAATTTAAGTCTGCCTGATTCCAAGTCTAACACCTCTTTCCTGACTTATTTAGCTGCTGCAAATAAAAAAAAAGTTTTTGTGTATGACTGTGTGTGTATGTGAGGGAGAGAGAGAGGGAGAGAAAGAAAGAGGGAGGGAGGAAAGAAGGGAGAGAGGGAGGGACAAAGTGAAAGAAGGAGGGATAAATGGAGGGAGGAAGGGAGTGTTGGAGAGAGGCAGAGGCAGAGGCAGAGAGGAAGGGAGGAAGGGAGAAAAAGAGGGGGAGAGGTAGGAAGGGGAGGGAGAGAGAGGGAAAGAAGAATGAGGGGGAGGGAAAGAGAGGAGGGGGAAGAGACAGATAGAGGGAGGGAGAGAAGCAGAGAGAGGGAAAGAAGAAAGAGGAAGAGGGGGGAGAAGGAAGGATGGGGAATGAGAGGGAGGGAGGGAGGAAGAGATACAGAGAGACAGAGGCAGAGACAGAAAGAGAAACTATTGAACTAACCAACTTAGTAACAGTCTGACGTTACATGCAGAGTTCCCCCTCACTACTCTGCCTCCACCCCAAAGTACCTTTTCTTCTCTGTTCTTTGGGGCCTCCTTTTGGTCATCATAACCTCACAGCTCCATGCTTACTCTCCTCCTTCTGTTGCCCTCCCATGCTTCACTGCTGCATGCACCCTGATCCTGGTGGTATCTGGGGCTGGGGGTAGGGTGGGAGTGGGAAGAAGAGATCCTCTTGGGGCTGCTGTCCCCAAAAGAAGGAAGGAAGACCAGCCTCTGAGGCAGGACACTTTTCCTTCCCCAAGAGTGATTCTTTTCTTGACGGGTCACAACCCCAGGAAACACAAGCCAGACAGTTAGCTCAGAGGGAGTCCAATTCTGGACTTGCTTCAGCAAGCTGTAGTCTCCTGTTTCTGGGGATGGTCTGGCAGTATTGCTTTAGTCTATTAGCGCCCGAGGGAAAGAAAAAAAGAAAAGGAACGGTATCATACTGATCATTTATTGACTAAAATTTGCTCCTCAACTTTTCAGGGGCTATGCTGGAGTCATTGCTGTTCTTTTCCTCTTCCCTAGTCTTCTCTCCCTTTTTCCCCTTTGACACTTCAATTTCTTCCAGTGAAACCTTTCATTCAGCTCCCTAGGAATCCTGAAGTGAGCTTTAATTCCACTCCACTTGATTTCTGTGCCTCCTTTATGGGACTGGGGTGGGGGTGGTGGACCAGGGAGGAGTGTTCCATTATGGCCTGGAAGATCTCTGTGACACAGCCCAGCAGGCGGAAATGGCTTGACCTGGGCGAGGCGGAGGCCAGCAGCTGCAAGTCACCTTGGCTGCTGTCAGAGCAGGGGAAGATCGATACTATCTCTGTGTAACGGTTTCCTTTGGGTAGGCAACTTCCGCCTTAATGTTTGTCAAGTAAGAAACATAGGTTGGGGCAGCCCCTCTCACAGCAGAGAATGGAGGAGAGCCTGAGAAAAAGGACTAGGACAAGGGAAGTCCCTAAAGTAAATATGTTTAGAAGAAAGTCCCGATATTTAATAAACTTCATAAAGCAAATATAGAACTCTACCCCATCCCATCCCCAAATGGCTAGCCTCCAAGTGGAACTTTTAGTCATATATACCGAGGGAATCTAAGTAACATTTCTCTTTACCTTCATGATCTTCTCCTTGAGGCAGTGGTCTGGCTTTGTTACTGGCTTGGTGCCTGAGATGGGAGAGATGTAATTCTTGGTGAGCCACTGTGTTTCGGAGATATACATAGGGCTCGTGTGAAGATTGGGAAAATCTATAGTGATAAATTGTGTAAGGACCATTTCCCATCTAGCTGGTACATCTAACTGTCTATATGTGCCTTGTGACTCTCTACTAGTGGGTGGATGTGTTTCCTTCTATTGCACACCAGTGCTTAGTAGGGACCGTAGGTTCTAGTACCTGATCTCAAAAAGTGCAGGGGCTCCATGACTATATGAACTAACATCCTTTGAATGGCCAGAATTATCGATCCACAGTCAATCTATTTCCCCATGTGGTTTGTTAACTGATGTGCTGGGCACTGTGCAGAAAAGGGATTTTCACCCTCACAAGGTGTTTTATTTTTCTTTAATAGGAAAATTGGGTTCCATTTAGTATTAACTCTAGTCAGGAGTCAAGATCTGCAAGACTACAGACTGTAGTGGAAAGAAGTCTTATAACTGATTAGAAGATCTAAATTCAAGGCTCAGATCTATTGTTCAAGATGTATGACTTTGGACAAGTTATTACTCTTCAATTTCTTCATCTGCAAGATTAGAAAATTGTGCTAGGTGATCTCTAATATTCCTTCCAGCTCTAAATCTGATTGAGAGAAACAGTTTGGGGTAATGCACATGAGAAGGGGGAGCTGAAGGACCTTGGTGTGTTTGCTTGTTTGCTCCCTCCCCGTGCCCAAATAGAGAGTAAGAAAAGTTTTTGGTAATATGAGACATATTTAAGCTCAATTCCTTTATTTCTCTCCTCCTCTTCTTCTTTTCCTTTTCTTTCTTCTTGTTCTTTTCTCCCCTCTCTCTTCTTCTCCTCCTTCCCTTCTTTTTCTCTCAGTCCCTTCACAATCTGACTTTAGTTTGCCTTTCCAGACTTTTTTAATGCTGATTTTTCATACCATACACTCTTTATGCTAGGCAGTCTGATCTACTTATTGTTCTCTGAATTCAGTTTCCCATCTATCACTTCCACATCTTTGTACATCTCTTTGTTAGAGATCACCTGGACCAACTTTCTCATTTTACAAATGAAGAAACAAAGGAACAGAAAAATAAAGTGACTTGCTGAGGTAATCTGTGACAGAACCAGAATTTATATTCAGTTTTCCTGACTCTAAATCCAGGGTTCTATTCCACCCTTTCTTCTGAATCTTATGATATCTCTTACATTATAGTGTCCTCCGACACTACAACCAGATCCTCAATATCTCAAGCCCTGGACTATTTTAAAGCCTGGTTGGTTGGTCAGCTGCATGGTACAGTGGATGGAGCATACAGCCCAGAGTCAGGAAGGTGAATGCAAATGCAGCCTCGTATACTGACTAGCTGGTAAGTAATTTAGCTGCTGGCTGCCTAGCTTTCCTTAACTGTGAAATGGAAACAACAGAACCTACTTTTCAAGATTGTTGTGAAAGATCAAATGAGATAATGATTGTAAAGTGCTTAGCGTGATGCTTGGTACAAAGGTACTATATAATTATTAGTTGACATTATTCCAATCCATCCTCTACTCAACTGTCAAACTGAAGTCTGATCATATTCAATAAACTACAACATCTCCCTGTTAACCTCCAGGATCAAACATAAAATCCTTAGGTTTTTAAAGCCCTTCTTAACCTAGACCCGTACTCCTTTCTTCCTTCCACGTAATTTAGGATCCAGTGATGTACTAGTTTATTTAACTTGGCTTAGTCGTGAATTTCTTTCATGGCATAGTTCAGATATCATCTTCAATGGGAACCTTTCCTGAATATCCTAGTTGTTGTCACTTAGAATAGTGCCAGGCACATGGTAAATATTTACATACTAGTTGACAACTCAGTCCTAAGCTTCCTTAATGGCTCAGTTCAGGTACTACCATTCCTGAATACATAGTAGGCACTTAAGAGATATTATTGATTGACAGATTACTGCTCTATTTTATATATTTTTTGTCTACATGTTTTATTTACCAGTAGAATGTAAGTGTCCATTAATACTTTCCTTTTCTCTTCTTTTATTCCTTTCTTTTCTTTTCTCCCTCCTCCTTCCTTTTGGAGTCTCTATGTCCTCATAACCTAGCACAGAGACTTAAGCATAGTAGGTTCTTAAATACCTGTTGCATTTTGTTGACTCCCCATTCTGGGGCATCAAGAAAGAGATACTGAATAATATGTTTCAGTAAAATAAATCCCCCACTTTATATACTAATATCTGAATGTGTATATTTGTATATACATAAACATATACTTATAAATAATATGTGTATATATGTATGTATATGTGTGTATATGGATATATATGGATGCATATGTGTATATACATATATGTGTGTGTGTGTTCCGTTTTTCAAAATTTTTTCTCCCCTCCTCATCTCTATCCTAAAGCAGAGCTACAGAAGCAGCAACAGCAGCCCTTGGGGCTTGGGCTCTTCCTGGTTGTGACTCAGGACATAAGAACTGGCAGCAGAGAAGGATCCCTGTCTAAATTCCTCTCCCTTCATCCCTCCCACCCCACCCCCACCTTCAATGCTTCCATGGTCTCCCAGTGGGGGAGGGGATAGACTATCTAGGGAGGAATTGTGGAACAATTACTATAATGGGCCTGATGGGAATTTGGTGTATTTTGCTTTTTACTGATTTGGATGGGAATAGAGAAAAAAAACATTTGCTGAGTGCTAACAGCTTGCGAAGCTGAAATTCCCAGCAAAATGCACTGCCTATAACACCATAAATCAGGAGTAAGGGGAAGAAAGATTTATTACAGTGAATTTGGAAAAAAACTTTTCTTGGATTCTTTGCTCTTCTTTTAATAAATAAATAAATAAATAAGGAGAAAGTAGCTTCCTGAAAAGCTGTGTCTGGGAGGTGTATGGAAAAAGGGATGGAAATGGAAAATGTTAGTTCTATTCTCTACATAGCTCTGAAGTCTGTCTAATAGGTACCCATCACTTCACCTCTTTCCATAGCAGTAAGAGTACCTACAGAGACACAGAGAAATATATATCTACTTGGTAACACATTCTCTTATTTTTCTTCCAAAAAATAAACCAGGTGTGAAGAAGAAAAAGGAAAAAAAGAAGAAAATGAGGAAGAAAAAAAGGAGAAAGGAAGAGCGAGAAACGGGAATGGAGGGAAAGAGGGAGGAAAGAGGGAGTGATGAAACAAAGGAAGAAAGAGAAGAAGGAAGGAAGGAAGGAGGGAAAGAAGGAAGGAAGGAAGAACGGAAGGAAGGAAGGAAGGAAGAGAGAGGAACTGAAGAAGGGAGAGTGGAAAGGGAGTGAGGAAAGGAGGGAAGGAAAGGAAAGGGGGAGGTAAAGGAGGGAGGGAGGGGTGAGAGACAGCAGACAGACAGACAAACGACAGACAAGACAGACCAAGAGAGAGACAGAGGCAGAGACAGACACACAGAAAGAAAGCGCGCCATTTTATAGGACCAAAAGATAGCATAATGCAAACAGTGGAAAAGTATGAAAAGAGACTAAGTACAGACAGATGGAAGTGGGAGTACAAATAAAGAGGGAAATGGGGGAAATGCAAGCATCTCATCCCCATGTTTGGGCAGCTGAATGGAGTTTGCTGCTCCTTCTCTTGAGTTCCGCACTCTGGGAGGGACAGTATCTGTTTAGATTTGTGTCTAAATTTAAACCCTGATTGCCTTGCCTCTTCTCCTCCTCTCCCCACCCTCTTTTCCTCCCTCCCTCCCTCGCTCCCTCCCTCCTTGTTCTCTGGGGCGCAGCCACTGGTCTCTGTCAGTTCCTAAGCTGAGCTGGGCTCCGCGGCTGCCCGAGCGCATTGCCCGGCGCTGGAAAGAAACTTTGCCCGAGCCGGCCGAGAGAAGGGAAAGTGCAGCGGGCAGCGCCAGGCTCAGGCAAAGCCTCCACACCAGGGATTCTGCCGCAGACACTCACTCTACACCTGGAAGACATGGAGGTAAAAGAAGTTCGTTGCCTAAAATCGTGTGCGCGTGCAGTAGTCAGGGTTTCTCACGATCAGTGCCCGTTAGAGTAAGTGACTGACTCACAGATTGACTGAATGTTACCTCCACTTCACATGGTACTTTTTCGGGAAGGGAGAATGGGGGGCGGGGGAGGGGGGGAACAGAAGGTCACATGAGGGTCATTCTGAGGGGCCGTAGGAGAAGGGCAAGGACTTGCTTCTCTGGACATATCCTCCATAGACCCTTAGGGCTTCCCCACCGTACCCAACCCTATCCCCCCCTCCCCAAACTTGGGCAAAACAGCCTCTCATTTCCTCCCAGGGGATGGTGCAGAGGGTCAGTAGGAAGGGAGGGAGGGTCGGGAAGGAGAAGGGTGAAGCTTCTAAGGGCTTTGAACCTTTTGATCAATGATCTCAATGGCTGTGGAATTTTTGAAAGCAGAAATCAGCAAGCACATGAGAGAGACTGCAAAAAGCGGAAGCCTCAGAGTCTGCAGGGATGGTCCTAAAACAGAAACAAATGGCAAAAGCTTCCTTTTGATGCAAGCCTGTTAGGAACATAACTTCTTTTTGTATAATAGGGACCGGGTCACTAAATAGTTTCTGAAGTCTTGCCTTTCCTCCATCTCATCTCCCCCATCACTTCCTGAAAAATCCCCCTTAGCTAAGCAGTCAGAGGACTCTCTCTGTTCCTTATACAACCTAGGACTGCTCTATAATCTTTTTCAGTGTGTGGTCCATACAAAGTAAAGGCTTGGTATTTCTCTGCCTTCCCCCATCCCTTCCCAGATGAATTCAGAAATCTCCTCTATTTCTGAAACTTAACAGATTTGGAATCAAGAGAGAACTGGGTTTGAGTTCCGTCATTTGCTAGCACTGTGACTGTTAGCCTCAGTTTCCTCATTTGTAAAATAAAGAAAACTTGCGGTGGAGAGGCAGTTCAGAGGATTAGATAGAGATTTACTTAGGTTGAAACATGGGTTCCAATTCTGCTTTTGAGATGACTGTAATCATGGTCACTTAACTTCTCAACTTCCCAGTCAACTGTCTAAGATTGCAGATTACCATTGAGTTGCCTACTATATCAATAAGGGGAGTTTCAACCCAAGAAGGACT
Organism: Antechinus flavipes; assembly: GCF_016432865.1. Lineage (NCBI taxonomy): Eukaryota > Metazoa > Chordata > Mammalia > Dasyuromorphia > Dasyuridae > Antechinus > Antechinus flavipes. The sequence continues at coordinate 428,941,486 of NC_067401.1, read as the reverse complement.
AAAGACTGATTAGTTCAACAGACCAAAATAAACAGTATCCCTACAGAGGAGTGGAATAGAAAAAAAAAAAAAACATTTAATTTAGAATCAGAAAACCTAGATTGGAATTCTGGTTCTAATGCTTCCTCCCTGTATCACTTAAGAGAAGTCACTTAAACTTAACTTTTGGTTTCAGGTTTCTCATCTGCAAAAGGAGAGCTGAAGTGCCAATCACCAAGCATTTATTAAGCATCTATTTAGTGTCAGGCGCTGTGCTAGGCACTGGGAGTAGTACAAAGAGAAAAATGAAATGCTATCCTTCTTCAAAAAGCTTGCATCCTATTTGGTGAAACATGTAAACATATAAGTATATAGAGTAGTTATAAGGTATATTTTCTTGTTGACTAGTAGGAAGAGGCAGTAGTCACCGAGTAGAATCAGAAAAGGTCTCCCAGGTGGAATGTAAACTAAGCTTTGAAGGAAGCTGGAGATATTGGTGAGAATGGTGTGCATGCTGGGTACTGAGGGCAGCTTGTTCAAAAACATGGAGACAGGAACCTGGTATAACTAGGTGGTCTTTAAATTCCCTCTTAATTCTTAATCCCATGCTCCAGTTATGAAAGTACTTTATAATTTGTAAAGCCTTTCCTAAATGTGAGTGATTTATGCCTTTGGTAATTCCCCAACTACAGCTATCAAACGTCCCATATCCAGTAACATGATGGTTGCCTTTACTCGATCCCCTCCCCTCACTGATTTTGTGGCTTCTGTTAATGTCTACTGTAAACTACACAGTACTACCATGATTCTTGACCTAACGTTATGTTAAGTAGGGATTTGGATATCATAAGGGAAAAACAGTAGTAGAATGAGCATCCCTAGAGGAGTCAGCCAAGAGAGACAAATCTAACCTCAGCAGATAAGAGAAGAGCGTGTTGAGACGGAAAATTAATCCATGTTCCTCGTAGCCCCCACAGTCCCGTTGGCCTCGGGAACTGCCCTTTGAACATTCTGCCTATTCCAGCCTGAGTTCTACATGTACACATTTAGCAGAAGAATTACAATACTTTCTAACGAACTGTACGATCTCCAAGAAGCACAAAGTACCCTAGCAGATCACTCCCTAATTTTACAACATCTTGGGTAGGTGTATATTAATAATAGTAACTTGCAATCATAGAGTGCTTCAAAATTTGCAAAATATTTCCCTCACAATTGCCCTATGAGGAAGGCAATGCACATATTCTCATACCTGTTGTGCACATGAGTGAATTGAGACTTTGACAGTTCAGTTACCTAAAATTGTGCAGCTATTGAGGGACTGAGGGGGATTTCAAACCAATTTCTTCCACATTATTCCCCTCCATATGCTCTAGGATACAATGACACAAATCTCTTTGTTATGCCTTTGAACACAACACTCTTGCCAACTCCAGAAACTGTTAATGTCTATCTGTCCCCTGTTCCTGGAATCATCTCCCTGCTCATCTCTCTTCCTTGATTTTCCTAACTTCTTTTAAGTTTTACTAGTGATACATTCTGCAAGAAGCCTTTACCAGTCTCTTTCTCTTTGTCTTTGTTTGTCTCTGTCTGTCTGTCTCCTCACTCTTGCTCTGTCTGTCTGCCCCTCTCCCTTCTCCTTTACTGTCTCCTTTCCAATTCTTCCCTCCCTCTCTTCCTTTTCCTTTCAGATTATCTCCCGTTTGTCTTGTATATATTGGTTGTATACAGCATATACTTAATAAATGCTTGTTGGTTGTTTGATAATGTGTTAGAAAATGATTAATTGACTAGAAGTTGAGGAAGAAGAGCACTACAGGAATGGGAATTTGGGACCTGAGGAATAGGAACCATGTCAACAGAGGGAGATCATGACATTTAGAGTTCATAGTGCCCCTAAAGGCCATCTTCATTTTATGGTAGTGACCGGGTAGCACAATGGCTAGAGAGCTAATATATATTGATTGTATATAGTTTGCATGTTGTCTCTCTCATTAAAATGTCAGCTTCTGCAGAATAGGGACTGTCTTTTGGTACTTAGTACAGTTGTTATTTAGCACTGAGTAGGGAATCAATAAATCCTTCTTGACTTAACTTTATTCTACCCACAACCCCACAGAAGTATTATTGTCTCCATTTTTTAGATGAGGAAACAAATGGAAGCTCACAGAGTTGACGTGACTTTCTCATTGTGACTTACCATTCCTACAGAAGGCTATAGCCAGGATTATCACCTCATCTCTTCAAACAAAATTCAGATTCTTTCCACTCTAGCCTACTCCTATCGTGATGTCTCCTCCAGGGATAAAACTAAAAGCATCACAGGAGCAGTTCTAGGTCTTCCCAGCACTCTGTTTTCTACCCCTCCCATCCCCAACCCCAAAGCCAGTTAAGGCTCACTTGAGTCACCTTGGAGGTTTAATATGCAATACTCCAATGTTTCCACAAACTCATTTTGAAACTCAGTGCTGCGGTTGGTCCCACTGCTGTTGGCTGCACAGAATGGGGTGATCCCTAAATTAAAGCAGGAAGGAACTGGTTATTTAAGGCTCTCTAATAGGCTGCCCATGCAGACTGACTCTGAATGCCTAAACCCAGACAGTACTGGAGGCAGGAGGAGAGAAGACTCATGAACCCCAAAATGAGTCAGTGTGCTCATTTTTAAGATCAGGGGAACTTCTGCTGGTACACATTCAAGTCTGAGTATCCCTCTTTTCCTCCCCATGTAGTTCAGAAGCCCAAATATGGTTCAGCAAGGCATTTCAGGGCAAGAACAGATCAAGTAGGCCCCAGTCTCTAAGATGTTTCCTGGGGAGAACAAAGTTGGGTCATACTTCTCATGAGCTGGGTGAAAGGAACCACAGCAAAAGGAAAGATCTCCGTTCTTGAGGATTGGTTTTCCCTGCTAGCAGTAATCTCTCTTGTGGGGAGCCTGTGGTGGCTCACTGTAATTTATTACTACTCCCACTTAAAGACCTGTCTAATCTGCTTGAGGAAAAAATGGCTAAGATAAGAGGAGGCCAATTCTGGGTTCGAAAGCAGGTTGTTGTCTGAGGGCTAAAGGCAGGTCAGAACAGAGCTCCCCGAGGACTCATTTGACAGGGTTAGATTTTGAATGGTCCCTGGTTAAGTAGCTACTGTCTGAGCAAGTATTTGTACCTCTGTAAAAAAAGAAGCTGTTTCTCCCCCTCCCCCCAAAGCTAAGGGCAAATTGCCTTTGCAAAAAGTTGGTTGAGACCCTAGAATGCAAATGTTAGCAGCCTGGTACAAAATAGAGAGGGCTGGTTTCAAATCCCAGCTCTGTCATTTTCTCTTTATGTTGTTTAGGTGAGTCATTTAACTTCTCTAGGTCTCAGTTTCCTTCTCTGTGAAATGAGGTAGTTGGACTATATAAACTCCAAAGTTCCTTCCCACTCTAAATCTGTGAATCTGAGAACTGCAGTTACCTTGTGTCCTGATAACCTCACTAGGGGGAGAACCAACATGGACAGCATGAATTATATAATTTATTTTTAATAAAATAGAGTTTTGTCATTTTCAAGGACATAGAGTAACTCCAAATAGAACACCGAGATCCACTCATCCATTAATTCCAACTGGTTCCTGGCTAAAGTGATCAAGGAACCCCTGAGACAAGGCTCCAGTCTTGTTTCACAGGATAAGTTCATCAGAGAGGAGGTGCACCTGACTTGGGACCTGAAGAACCAAAAGGATATCAACAGAGGGAGATCATGATGCCCCAAAAGGCCATCTAGTCCAAACCTTTTATTTTATAGTAGTGATCCAGAGGCACAAGGGACTTCTAGAGAGCTAGGTCTGGAGTCAAGAAGACCTGAGTTCAAAGCCATCTTTGGACACTTAATAACAAGTTACTTATTCTCTCAGCCCATTTCCTTAATTGTAAACTAGGGATCATTATTGCATCTACTTTCCAGGATTGCTGCAAGGCTCAAATGAAATCATATTTATATGTTAAACACATAATTAGGCACTTAATAAATGCTTATTTCTTTCCTTCTTTTAGGATGAGGGACATGAGACACCTAGAGGTTAAATGACTTACCTAAAGCAACACATCTAATAAATGTCAGAGATAGGATTTAATTCAACTCTTCCTTACTTTGGGACCAGCATTTTATCAACTGCATTAAGCTGACTTTATGAGGTAAATTGAGTTCAGTTAAAATAAATGATTTGCCCAAGATGGATAGTAAAAAATAGAGTTGGTACTTGAATAAAATCCTTGCTACTGAGTCTAGTATCCTTTCTTCTATATCCATATTGGAGGGTAGAGATGAGGGTAGCAATTTGAACCTTCCTCATCTTCATCTTCACAGACTCAAAACTGGAAAAGGACAGGATGAGAAAGAAGACATTTTTCCCCCTGTGGCAATTGGGGTTAAGTGACTTGCCCAGGGTCACACAGTTAGGTGTTAAGTGTCTGAGGCCAGATTTGAAATCAGATCCTCCTGAATTTAGGGCTGGTGCTCTATCCACTGCACCACCTAGCTGTCCCAAAATGACATCTTTTAAAGCAAGATGTCCAGCATGACTTGCAACAAGCCAGGCGTACCTCCTCTCTGACTCCCCTTAATGCCTTTCTTCCTTGACCTCTTCTATTCAGTTAATAATTTTCTAATACATTATCAATCAATCAATTAGTATTTATTATGTTCTAGGTACTGCTTCTGGGACTTAGGAAAGCAGAAGTAAAGTTCCCCTACCCTCAAAGAGCCCACAGTATATAGGAAAGACTATATATATATATATAAACATACAATGGTGTTTAGAGCATAGCAAGTGTTTAATGAAATACATTTAAATCCAGTGCTATTGGAATATACAAAATAATTACAATGTGGTTTTGCAAAGATAGGGAGATCAGAAATGGCCTTATGTGGTTGCTCTTGAACTGAGTCTTAAAGGAAACCAGGAAATTCAAACAGTAACAAGGAGGAATTAGTGCATTCCAGTTTGTGCAAATTCTGTTAAAAATGGTGTTCTCGTATTTTAAATATTCTTCTTGCCCTCAAAATTATTTATATATTGCACTAAGCATTAAGAAGCTGTAACCATAGCAGACAACTAGGAGGTACAGTGGATAGGGTGATAGACCTGGAATCAGAAACACTTATTTTGGTGAGTTCAAATCTGCCCTCAGAGACTTGATAACTTTGTGATCCGGGGCAAGTCATTTAAACTTGTTTGCCTCAGTTCCTTTATCTGTAAAATAAGCTGAAGAAGGAAATGGCAAACCACTGCAATATCTTATCAAGAAAACTCCAAATGGGATCACGAAGAGTTGGACACAATTGAAATGACTCAACAATGTTAAAGTGGAAAGGGTACAGGATTTGGAGTCTCCCTAACCTCGGCTGGGTCTTCACTACTCCATATCAATCCTTTGCATCTATACCTCATCCATTTCCCATTACATTCTTCCAAGAACTGTTCTAACCCTTACTTTCTCTCTTGATACTATGCCATTTCTGTTCAGTTTCAGGAGATAACCTTATCTCTTATTTTGCTAAGGAAATGAATGGATACTGTCCAACAAGAAGTTTCTCACCTCTTCTAAACACTTTAAAATTCTCCTCCATCTTCTTCCTTATTTCTAATTCCAGGCAAGTTCACACTTGCCCTTGTTAAGTCATTCTGTTGTACCCTGGAGCCCATCCCCTCCTCTCTCCTCCATGACCCTGTTCCATTATTTGTACTACCATCATCACACATCTTCTGTCTTTCCCTTCTTTCTGCTGGCTCCTCCTGACTTGTGAATATACCCTCTCCAATCTTAAAAACAAAAACAAAAAATGTCAACCTTTCTTTGATACTCATAGCTTCTTAAATTATCATCCTCTATCTTTCTTTGTATCTTTCTCTTTGTGTCTCTGTCCATCTTTCTGTCTTTGTATCTCTCTCTTGTCTCTCTGTCTATCCGTCTGTTTCTGTCTCTGTCTCTTCTTCTTTTCTCTTTGTCTTTCTCTGTTTCTCCATCTCTCTGTCTCTCCTTTCACTATCAAATTTATGGAAAGAATTGTTTACATTCACTGCCTCCATTTCCTTCCCATCCAATTGCACCTGCACCAAAGAATCATAAAATCTTAGGGCTAAAAAGTATCTGAGTCTTCCAGGCATCTCATTCCTGAATAGGAATTTCCTCTACAACTTCCCTGATAAGCAACCATTATTAGTAGAGCCAGCATGGTGTTGTGGAAAGAACCTGGCATCAAAAGTCAGAGAATGTGGCTTTGAATCCAGGTCTTTCAGAAGATTTCCTGTATGACTCTGGTCACGCGAGCAACCATTATTAGGAAGTTTTTCTTTACTTCCACCTAAAATTTGCCTCTGTAACTTCTGCTCTGTCTACAACCAAGCAAAACAAGTTGAATGTCTCATCTATGAAATGACACCTTAAATACTTGAAGACAATTATCCTATTTTTTCAACTAAACATACATAATTCCTCCAGCCAGTCCCCCTTTGGTATAGTGGTTAGCCTCTAGATCCTTCACTATCATATCCCCCCTTTCTTTGGAAGAGTTCCAATTTCCTAAAGTCATTCCTAGAATGTGGTACCTAAAACTGAACATTTGGTACTATGTATTCTGATTAGGGCAGCAGTGAGACACTTTCCTTCATCCCAAAGATAGATTGTGTTTATGGACATCCTTTTGGCTGTCATGATACTGTCAATTCATCCTGAACTTGAAGTCTACTCAAATCCCAGATAGTTTTCACATGAATTAGCAAGACAACTCCCTCATTCTGCATTTGTAAAACTGAGTTTCTGAAACCATACATGGAACTTTATATTGATCTCTACTAAAAGTCATCTTATAAAATTCACTATACTGGTCTGACAAGTTTCTATGGCTCCTGACTTTTGGCAATCTGACTTCTGTGTCCATGATATTCTCCTGAAATAGGTTTTTCCAAGGCCACTAATGACTGCCTACTTGTTTAATCAGATGACCTTTTTTTTTTTTTTTAAATGTTATCACTCTTTTTGACTTACTTCTTGGCAACTGTTGAACATCATTTTATAGCATTACCTATCTTCATTCTTTCTTCTTTGGATTCTGCTATACTGAAACTCAGTGGTTCCCCCTTTATATTGTAAGTTTCTTGAGGGCAGGGACTGTCTTTAGCTTTTCCTTGTATCCCCAGAGCTTAGCACAGTACTTTGCACACAGTAGGCACTTATTAAATGTTTATTGACTGACCTATTGATTCTTCAATCTCTATAGCTACTCTTCTGTTTCATTTGCTGATTTATTATTCTCCCATTCCTTAAAACTGAATATTTCCTTCAGGTTTCCATCTTAGGAATTTTCTTATTTTTTCTCCCTTTCTTTACTCTTCTTTGTCACTCTTAACCATTTCCATGGCTTTAACTTTCACTTTCACACACAGATATCTTCACAATCTCTTATCTCTATCTCCAACCTCTCCCTACACCTCTAATGTCATGTCTTCTAATATCCACACTTGCATGTCCCATCAGCATCTCAAAGATAACAGGTCCCAAACTAAAACCCTCAACTTCTCCCCAAAGCAATTTCTCCACCTAACTAATCCACACCCACCAATTATACAGCCCTCTAGACATTTAGTCCAGTAATTTCAAAAACATCTTTGACTTTTTCTTCTCCTTCACTACCTACATACAATATATTTGCCAAATACTACTGCTTCTGTCAGTAGTAACTAACATCCACTCCTTTTCTGCTCCCATTTCAACTCTCCAAGTCAGGTCCTTATCTCTATTCCCCTTGAGTTGTAATAGCCTCCTACCTCCTTTTCTTTACTCCACTCTATCCCTTCTCCAATCTTTCCACAAGAAAATTCTCTTAATGCATCAATCTGTTCATGTGATACATTTACTTGAAAATCTTCAGTGGGTTGCCCATTGATTCCTAAATAAAAATACAAATTCATTCTTTCATTCAAGGACTCCCAAAATCTGGCCCCAGCTGACCTTTATAGCTCATCTCATACAACTCTCCTTCATAATCTGTTCCATTCAACTAGACTGCTTTTGATTCCCCATTTTCATCCATTCCTTTTTTATCTCCTCTTATCTTTGTTCTCATCCTCTTTCATGATTAGAATGGACTTTCCCTCTGTCTATATCAGTGGTTCTCAAACTTTTGTTCTCAGTATCTTCATGTTGTTAAAAAAACTATGGAGGATCTGTTCAAAGAGTTTTTGTTCACATGGATTATATTTATAGCTATTTACTATATTAGAAATAAAAAATAATTTTGAATTTGTAGACCCCCTGAAAGGGTTTCAGAGACCCCAACAGTTCTTTGGATTACACTTTGAGGACCACTGGTCTATATGTTTCATTTTCCTGCCTCTGAAGGTCTAACTTAAGCAAGAAGCCTTCTCTGACCCTTCTCCCTCCCAAATGAAAGGGATTCCTTGTTCCCGCTTCAAATTTCTCAAAGTACTTTTCCTGACCCTCTACTTTGTACTTATCACATTTTCTCATGTATCACATTTATGGCCATGTCTTCTCCTCCCAATCCGATCAGATCTACCTCAGGCATTTTTTGGTTCCTTCTCCTATCTCCACGACACATCCTTAGCATAGTTTCTTATTTATGGCAGGTACTTGATGCTTGTTGAATTGAAATGATTTTAAATTGAAAATAATCATAGAATTTACCCATTCACAGAACTAAAAACAGAACTCCATTCTTATCTTACGTCTCCTCCTAACCACATGTTTAGTGCCTTTCTTGGAATTCCTGGCTACAAGGGAGGGAGGTGGGTCCTGGAATAGGGAGTGATGGGCCTCAAATTGAGCAGTTTGGCTGAGCCAAATTTGTGTTGGGCTGTCTCATTCTATCTGCCAACACTCCCAATTACAATAGCTCCCATTTACCAGGCACCTTTCATTTGGCCAGACTGAATCAGGGGGGAGAAGGGGGTGGGGTGGCTAAGGTAGTCAGACTGTAATGCTGTAATGACACAAACTTGAGCCCAGGCAGGCAGGGAGACCTATCATAGAGGCTGTGATTTAACATTCCTGGCTTGGAGTCAAATTTCAGGGCCCTTATCCCCAACATGGCTTCTCATACCATAGCAAGTCAAACAGTAAGAGAGTGATCAGTCCGTGGGAAATCTGAAAGCTGTGGTGGCCGAGCAGACAGGGTAATCTTATCAGGGCGGCAAAAGAGAATGCTGGTTCCAGAGGAATCCAGAGGTGGCAAACTGGATTTCTCCAATAACAACTCTCTCTGAGCAAGCCATAGATATCTCCATGCTAGCCACCCCCCGACTCTCCTCTCCCAGAATTCTTGCATCTCAAAGTTCTATCCTGACATTGTCCTTCCACAGGAAGATTTATTTTTTAAGGATGTTTCCCCACTTTTCAGAGTAGAAAACAAAGATATAGAAACACATCTAGAAACACTATTTAATTATGCTAATTATTGGAACACTCATTGATGATTCTAAGTACTTATCCAAGAAAAATTTCATTTAATAGGCAAGAGAGAAAAACCTAAGGGATGAGAAGAAAAAGAAAGATATAAAGCTTCTGTTTAGCAAGGGTTTACTGAAAAAAAAAAAAAACTGCCCACATGGCTCATTTTAGTGTTCCAACTTAAATATGTGTTTATACATTCATATTATTTTCTGTATATTCACAAAAGTGGTTGGCCTTGGGGTCAGAGGACTTGAAGTTATGTCCCAGTTCTGCTTCTTACAACCTCTGTGATCTTTGGCCAAATTAGTTACCGCCTGTGGAGCTCTTATTTTCTCACCTATAAAAAATTTTTTTAAGCACTTTCTTTGCAAAGGTGGGAAAGTGGGTATTGAATATTGTATATACCTTCAGATACAGTTGACATATTGCTTGATTTTGCTGACCTACTTTTTTCCCCTCACTTTTAAAATTCTTTTTATGAGGAAAGGCTCACTGGTAGGGGAAAGGGCTAAGATACATTCAAAAATAAAGATAGTGTTCAAAAATCAAGAAAAAGAAGACTTTTTTCCTTTAAATTGAGTGAGTGACCTCTAAATTCTCTTCCCACTTTAAATACTGTATTTCAACTTTGAAGTCATTCTCTTCACCATCTGGGACATCAACTTGTTCTAGGAATACAGAAGAGACAAAGACATTGAAATAAATCTCTTCTCCAGCTTACCAGATCCTCCCTCAGGCCCCAGAGAAATGGATTGGAAAGATCCATGTATAAGTTGTATATTGTTAATGTGTTGTCATATATTGTTAATAATACAATATTGTTAATATTGTATAAGTTAATGGCCTGTTTTCTCTTGGTCTAGCCAGAGAAATGGATTGGAAAGATCCATGTATAAATTATATATTGTTAATGTGTTGTCATATATAGTTAATAACATAATAAGACAATATTATTAATATTGTATAAGTTAATGGCCTGTTTTCTCTTGGTCTAGCCTTGAAATAACAAAAACATCCTTGTCCTTTGTGTGATTATTAGGAGCTCTTTCCTTACTCACCCTTATGATACCCATCACCTCAACAGGTATTCTATACACAGTAAGTCATGTATCCTTACATAAATTCTCTTTCTGTAGTGGGACTTGGTCAAGAAGCCCGGCCTTATCCCACAATTCCAATTTCTTGGGAATTAGCCTCAGAACTCACCTGAACCTCTCCCATTCTTTCACCCTTCATAATCATTCATTTCTCAGGCTTCTTGATGCTAATTTTATCTTTTGTTTCATCTCCATTTGTCGACATTAAAAAAAAAAAAAAAAAACTTCTGTGTTCTAATCCAATCCACTCATTTTACAATGAAAACTGAGCTTTAGATGATAGTAATTATCAAATTTGGGATTTGAATCCAGGTCCTCTGGCTCTAGGGCAAGGTCCCTGCCCTTAACAACCCTTCAACCCAATAACGCCTGCTATTATTCCTTTGTTCCTGTCTCTCCTTATGATATCCATCTTCCATAACTCCAAATGAATACTCCTAAAGCATTGCACTGATTATGTTATTACCTTTAGGATAAAATCTAAACTCCTCAAAATAGGGAAGGCATTTTCTCTAGCTGTCCCTCATCTGGAAAGTTCTTCTTCCCTATCTCTGCTTACGAGCTACCCCACCTTCCTTCAAATTCCAACTAAAATCCCACATTGTGCAGAGAGCCTTTTCTAACCCTTCTTAATTCTAGTGTTCTCCTTCGGTTGATTATTTCCTGTTTATCCAGTATATTTGTTTGTCTGTTGTCTCCCCCATTAGATTGTACTGTCTTTTGCCTCTTTTTACTTATTATTTAGCACAATGCTTGACACATAAATTTTAAATTATAGTGCTTAATAAATGATTTTTGACTGATTGGTATTAAAAGCCCTCCTTGATCTTTCTCTAGCCTCTCTTTTCAGATTTATTTTATATACTATCAATACTCAAACATTCTATACTTCATATATTTCATACAATGGGATCTATTTGCTTTTCTCTGAATTGGAGTTCTGGTTTTCCACCTCTCTATCTTTGAACAGGCTGTCCCTAACACTTGGTATGCACTCCTCCCTTAGCTCAGTCTTTTAGGATTCTGAACTTCCTCTCAACTCTGATGTCCTCTCTTCTTGAAGCCTTTTCTAATTCCCCGTCCTGGTCAGTATTCTCCCCTTTTCCCAAATTATCTTTCTTTTTTTTAACCTTTAAGTGTAACTCTTTGAAAATAGGAACCAGTGTTCATTTTTTTGGTTCTTGCCTTCCTGGCATGCAACTCCATATCTGGCACATAGTAAGTGCCTTTTAAAGTTTGATGAATTGAATTGGAAGGGTGTAGAGATCATGGACCATAACTGTTTGTGGTGTAAAGATTCAGGCATTTAGACATTACCAGAAGGACTCCCTGGCTTCAGCTCCTGACCTCAATTTGCTGACTTTGCTTAGCACTAGCAGGGGATCTGGGTGGTATAAATTACCCAAGCTGGGAAGATGAAGATCTATCATCAAAGGCTGATATAATTTCTTATCTTGACCTTAGAATATCCCATATAATAATAGTAGCTAGTAATTGTATGAAGTGCTTGAAAATTTGCAAAGAACTTTATAAATATTATCTCATTTTATCCACAAATATAGATGCTATACACATATATATAGATGCTATTATTTAATCCCCATTTTACAGATGAGAAAACTAAGATTAAATCACTTTTCAGACTCTAATAAATATCTGGGGTTAGATGTGAATTTAGGCCTTTCTCTTTCCAAGACCAGTGCTCTGCCTACTATATCAACTAGTTGCTCTAAACATATAAGTATATTTTCTATAAATATAACAGAAAAAGCAGGATCTATCCTCAAGAAGTTTATGATCTAATTGTGTAGATTCAGAGATTTAGATCTGGAAAGATTCTCAGAGATCATCTAATCCAGGGCTTCTTTACCTGAGGTCCATGAATTCATTTAAAAAAATATTTTGATAATTATATCCATATAATTGATTTTCTTTCTAATCCTATGCATTTGAAAACATTATTCTGAGAACAGGGTCCATAACTTCACTAAATTGTCAAAGATGTCCATGACACAAAAAAAGATAAGAATCCCAGATCTAAAATAAACATAATCCCTGCTACTGAGGAAGCTGAGGCTGACAGATCTTTGGAGCTCAAGAGTTCTGAGCTTCAATGCAACTAAAATCATTGTGGCGCCACCTAACTTAAATATCTGTGCCACATTAAGTGCCTATCACATCAGGCAACGTGATGGTCACCACCATCCCCCTAAGAGTGGAGCGGTCAACAGGTTGTCTAAGGAGGTGGAACCCAACCAGGCAGGAAACAGAGCAAAGTCAAAGCGATGCTAATCAATGGGGGAAAGAGGAGAGGGCGGGTCCTGCCCATGAATGGCCAATACACTTCCATCTTGGGCAAGATAGGAAAACATAGAATTTTAAAAAGTTTTGTGCTTTAATCCAATCCCCTCATTTTACTGTTGAGGAAACTGAGCTTTAGGTGAAAAAAGTAGTAATTACCAGATATGAGATTTGAATTCATGTCCTCTGTCTCTAGGGTAAGAGTTTTAGAACCACTGAAGTATTCACAGGGCTCTTTAAAAAGCACCATTTTTTATTGTTAGGTGATCCCCTTATTTGCATCCAAAGATTCACCTCTAAACTTAGTTGTTCCTGAAGTTCAGCTTCTCTCTCTGTATCTGGACCTCTCCCTCTCCTCTTCCTCCTCCTCTTCTTCTTCTTCTTCCTCCTTCTCCTCCTTCTCTTTCTTCCTCCTCCTCCTCCTCCTTCTTCCTCCTCCTCCTTTTCCTTCTCCTTCTTTTCTTTCTCCTCTTCCTCCTCTTTTTCCTTCCATCTCTCCTTCTCTGTGTCCGTATTTGTCCCTCTCCCTCTCCCTCTCTTAACCTTCCTTCCTTCCCTCCCTCCCCCTCTCCTTTACCTCCCTTCCTTTCATCCTTTCCTCCCTCCTTCTTTATCTGACTCGTTGTCTTTCTCTTTTTGTTTCTCTGTCTCTCTGTCTCTGTCTCTGTCTCTGTCTCTGTCTCTGTCTCTCTCTCTCTCTCTCTCTCACACACACACACACACACACACACACACACACACGCACACACAGAAAATATCTCAGGCTTATTGCTTTAGTGTGTAGCCAACAAACCTTGCAGTCTTGCCTGGCGCCAGTACCCAAAGGATAGAAAATAAATTTGAAACCTACCCCAGGGTCAGGTCTACAGCCTGGAAAATAAATCTTTTAAAAGGAGGTCACAAAGCCTTATTCCTTGTCCCCTTTGGTTCCTTTCATAGAAAAAGTGCCATTTAAAAAAATCTTGCCAGGCTCCTCTAGTCTCAATCCTACTCTTTTCTTGACCTACTATCATCTCTTCCATTATGGCTGCCCATCTCCACTAAGTTCTGAAAATCCAGCTATGTTCCCATGAGTATTCACATCACTGATGTAGGGATTTAACTGAGAGCAGGAGGATTGTAAACTGGAGGATAGCAAACAGGAAACAGCCCAGTTACTGACTGACCATGCAGCCAGAGGTATAGGAACCTGAACCCTCTGCCCCTATTGCAAGAGCTCTGTCTTTAAGAGTTCAAATCAACAAGCATTTAGGGAACAGTTTCATGAAACATTTCTGTGTGTGGCACTGTGCATGCTGGGAAGACAAATACAGACGAAAGAAAAGATATTCCTTGACCTCAGGGAACTTGTTTTAATATAGGAAGACATTATATAAAAGGCAGAAGAAGAGAGGGGGAGGGGGATGAGGGAAAACTGCCCAATCTGGCAATGAAGTCTGGAGGGAAAGGAGTGAAGGATGGCCTGACATAGGTTGTTCATTTGTTCAACTCTGTGTGACAAAGTCCATGGTGTTTTCTTGGAAAAAATATCAGAATGATTTGTCTTTACCTCCTTCAGCTCATTTTACAAGTGAGGAAACTGAGGCAAGCAATATTAAGTGACTTGTCTAAGATCTAACAGCTACTAAATGTCTCAGACTGGATTTGAAGTCAGAACTGCCTGATTCCAGGGCTGGTGCTCTATCCACTTCTCTCCCTAGTCATAGGTATTTAATAAATGTTTGTTGATTAATTGATTGAGTAACCTTTGGCTAAATCAGAATCATAGGAGAAAATTAGGGCTCTGTGCTTAGAGGTCAGGAAGACTTGAGGTATAAATTTGGTCTCAGAAACTTAATAATTCTGTGACCCTAGACCTTTAACCTCTATTAACTTAATCCACTCAAGAAGGAAATGGTGAATTCCTCCAGCATCTTTGCTAAGAAAGTCCATGGTCCCTGGGGTCAGGAAGAGTCAAAAAAACAAACTGAACAACAATAATCAGAATCATAGCAAGGGTGTGGTGAGTATGAACACAAACATAGGCCAAGTACCAAGTTTATTGGTTCCACGAATGCAGAGAGAATTTTATCTAAATCTTGTTTCTCCCTAACACATAACACAAATTGTAGACATTGCTAAACTCTTAATAAATATTCAATAAATTGAATTTTAAAATGTGTGAATAAGTTTATTCCAAACCTACATGGTTCAACTGGTGCCATTTTGAAACACTCTTTTGCCTTGCCTAAACTGGATCTAGCACAGTTTAAGGGAGCAAGAAGTAATGAAAGTTGTCCTTATGAGGGGGAGATGGAACTCCTCCATTAGAAGTACCTTGGCAACTTTAATGCTACTCTGCCAAACCCTCTCACCAGAAGAAAGACAAGGCTGTTTTGTTATGTATTTCTATATTAATAGTGCTAGTCAAAACTGTACAATGCAGGAGAAAGTGGGATCTGCCATTTGTTTCTAGTGCCATCTCGGTTGAGTAGCAGATTCTGCTCCAGAACCCAAATGTCCAGGGTTCTAGAGTTCTAGTCATTGACATTCAACGAGCTTTGCTGGTATTTGCATCCCAGAAGCTGGTTTGTTCTTACTGATGCTGCATGTTGTGGCTGGGAGATATTTGTTTCCCCAATTAATACCTCTCTGTCTATCCTCTGAGTATGAGAATCATGCAGAGCACAAGACAGAAAAGGAAGTGTCCTGAAACCATTATCAGCCTTTCTTTGGTGGTCAAACCACCTACTTGCCACATCCATCTCCAAACACATCCTCTTCATAACCATGGCCTTTCTGTTCAGAGGAAGATATGGGTAGATTGGGAGGACTCCTTCCATTGGGAGCAGAAGGCATTAGATCGATCTAGCCAGAAATTGTCCTCATCTACTCAAGCAAACAATTAAACAGCGTTTGTTAACCATATAACACAGATCTGGCACTGTACTAAGCACTGGGCGTTCAAATACAAAAGTAACAGTCTTGCCCTTCCCTCAAGGAGTTTACCTTCTATTGGCTCATCATTGGGAGACAAACAAAGGCTCCTGGAATTAGTAGGAGATTTCTACTGTTCATCTTGTCCAAACTTCTGCTTACTACAAGTACTGGCAGAGTTATATCCTAATGGATTTGATTTGATTTGATTTTTCGGGAGAGCAGGTGTCTGCAAATAGGACTCCATGATTGTAAGGAACTCATCCATAGCTGTACAGTCTTAACAAGGTACTGAAAGGTTAATAACTTGCCTCTAGTTACACTAGCTAATGTGTCGAAGACAAAGACTCTGACCTCAGGTCTCTCTGCCTGCAAGGCCAGTCCCCTATCCACTCCCTTATATTTATCTGGAAGGTTAATAATTCTTGCTTTATGTTTTTCCAGCTCCTCCCATACATTATCTCCTTGTTCTCAAAGGCCCCCAGGGAAAGAGATCTGTATGGCTCCATCCCTCTGTTCCAAAGACTCACTCTTGTTTCATACAACTCTCTGGGTCAACAGAGAGTTCTTATGTGTAATCTATTGAAATTTGAGCCTCTTCCTCAGCACAAAGAATATCTTTCTTCGAATATATCTTAAGCCCTTGTTTCTCATTCCTTTGGGGGAAGAGTGGGAAAGGTGAGTAGGACTGGAAGAAAGGATGAAGGCTTTCCCTTCAGAAGCAAAGAAATCTAGGAGAAAAACAAGAGGGAACATGAAGGCAATTCTATTTTACACTTTGCCTACATAACACTTGCCAGATTGGTGTACCATCATATTGAGAGGACCATGACCCAGCTCCCAGGGAGTACTGTTACAGACAAGGTAACCCTTGAGATTTAAAATCTATTACTCTCCTTTCAATGGCAATGAGCCTGTTGGTCTAATAGGATCAGCCATCCTGGATTATCCACATACCTTTTTTCTCGAAAGTCATACAAGGTCAGATCAAAAGGTGAACAGGAAATCCATATTCTTATCTGTATTTATATAATGCTTATCATGGTAATTCCTATACCTAAACCACAGAAACAAACCTTATGTGTATACTTAAGATCTGTTAGAAATCAGAAAGTGCCAAAAAGCAACTGCAGAATTTTATTTCTCTTTTTTGCCACATCATATCTGTGATTCTGAGCAAGAGACTTCATCTCTCTGGGTAATAATAGCAGTAATCAAAAATACCTTACATTTCTATAGCATTGTCTATGTATCTAGTCATTTTCACATAGATTCACCTTTTTCCTCAATCATACCTAGAGTTTTTGCCCGGCAGAATCTTTTCTATTATGTTTCATTACTAGTTAGATTTTAGAGGTAGAAAGAACATTAGGGATTATCAAATCCAGACCCTTCATTTTACAAATGAAGAAGCACAGATATAGGGAGATTTAGACTTGTCCACTGTCATTAGTGATGGAGCTAAATAAGCCTTGAATCCCCAGTCTGGTGTTTTTAAAACTTCTGTTATGTGTATCCTGGAAACCTGAATTCAAATCTAGCTCCAAACACTTACTAGCTGTGTGACTCTTGGTGAATCTCATAATTGTATTTGCCTCAGTTTCCTCATATGTAAAATAAGCTGGAGAAGAAAATGGCAAACCACTTCTCTTTGCCAAGAAAAACTAAATGAGGTCACAGGGAGTCAGACATGATAACCTCTAAAGTCCTAGTATGGTTATTTGCTCACAGAGGCATTTTTAAACTGGAGTCTGTGAACTCAGCTCTTTTTTTTTTCATACTTTGAAAACTACATTTGAATATAATTGATTTCTTTTTAATCCTAGGTATTATTATTTTAGACGTGAAAACATTATTCTAAGTTGCTAAAGGTGTTCATCACACACACACACACACACACACACACACACACATAAGCTTAAGAACTTTTGTTGTAGAAACTAAGAAAATGTTTTTTAATTAAATAGTGGGTGAATGTTAGGTTTATATAAAAGAGACAAATGTATTTAGGAGACAGTTTTAAATGGAATAATCCAAGGTTAAGTGCAGTCCTGGCAGAGAGCAGAAGGATGAACAAAGTAACTTCTAATGTTTTCTTCCAGCCCCAAGATCCTAGGCTTTTTCACTGTTAAGATTACTCATGTTATTCAGTACATAAGCTACTCTTGGTAAATATTTACTGGTAACCTCTTATAGGAAACTGATCTTCAGAGAAGATCAACCAATCAATAATCATTTATTAAGCACCTACTATATACTAGGTACTGTGCTAAGTATTAGGCATATAAAAAGAGGAAAAAGATTGTGCTCTCAAAAAGCTTATAATCATATGGGGAGGGAAGGGAAACAAAATATAAACGAATCTAAACAAAATAAACTATATCGGATAAATAAGATACAGGATAAGTAGGAGATAATTAACAGAGAGAAGGCACTGGAATTAAGAGGAGTTGGAGAAGGCGTCTATGGGAGGGGGATTTTAGTTGGGATTTAAAAGGAAACCAGGAAGAGGAAAGTCTCTATTGAAACCAGATTAAAAAGTAATTGTTAATATTTTTCAAAACATTTAAAATATAAGGTAGCTAGATAACATTAATATGTGGCTTTCTACATCAATATGTGGCCATGAAGCATCCTTATATAGTTTGTTGTTGTTGCTAGTCAATTTTAGTCATCTCCTATTCTTCATGACCCCTTTTGGGGTTTTCTTGGCAAAGATACTGGAGTAGTTTGCCATTTCCTTTTCCAATTCATTTGACAGGTGAGGGAACTGAGGCAAGCAGGGTCAAATGATTTATTCAGGGTCATCTAGCTACTGTCTGAAACCAGATTTGAACTTATGAAGATGAGTCTTCTTGACTCTAAGCCTGGCACTCTACCCACCTTGCTGCCTGTATATGCATTTTAGTGGGCTCTATTTCTATTTGAGCTTGACATTACTATCTTAGAGGTATGTCTTTGTTGTAGATCCTGTCTTATTAAGCGTGCTAATGGATGATTTGGAGAAAATAGAGAGGCCATGTTGGACACATTTATTGAGGGTTTAATGTTCAGAAGGGTCAATTATACAGAAAATGACAGAATCCCAGTTTGCTGTCTTCCTCTAAATTGATTCTAGATTAAATTCATCATGGACTTGTAAGACATATCCTAGGGAAGGAGATGGGAACATGCATTTATTAAATACTATGTTTCAAGTACTTTGTTAAGTGCTTTAATAATAATAATTAATATGTATTTAGCACATACTGTGTACCAGACACTGCTAAGAGCTTTACAAATTTTTTCTAATTTGATCCTCAGAACTACCCTTCAAGGTAGATGTTATATAACCACCATTTTATGATTGAGGAAACTGAGTCTGAGAGAACTGCATTTTTCTGTCTTTCTGAAGAGTAATCAGGAGCCCTCTTGCTTAGAAGAGGGCATATTTTTGTTTTAGCACATCTCTGTAACCTTGAGATCATGAGATATAGTAAAAGAATGAGCTCTGAGATCATCCTTTGCAGGTTAAGAAGCTGAAGCCCAGAGGGATATATGGTCACCTAAGTCTTTAATAATTTGAGCTGCTTCCAAACCATGATGGCTCTTTCTACTCTCCCATACTACCTGCTATCTACATGTGGAATTCAAGCCTGATCTACTTTCTTCTCTCCCTCCTCATGTGTATTTCTAGACTTGCTCAGAAGATGTCTGGTCCTTGTCTTCTGGTGAGCTCCTGGCCTGTGACATCTAATGTAACATAATCTACTATTTATGTTCTGCAGGAAGGGGAAGGAAAGGAGAGAAGGGGAAGGGAGCTGGGGAAGGTAGGGTGTGGACACCCTGGGAAGTGACACAACCCAGAGAGATTTCTAACGGTACCATTAGACTCCACAAACTACAGAACAAACAACAGGAAAGAGAAAGAGGAGCTCTAGCACAGCAATGACAACACCTACAAACTTGTGGGGAAAAAGGGAACAATTCCACCATTTAAAAATGTCATCATCTGTTGGAGTGCCCTTGGTCTCCTATAGTCTTAGCCTCCAAATATAACAGTTAAATTTTATAGGAAATCCTGTTCATTCCCTGTCACTGCCCTTGAATTTAAAATATCAGCAGAACAACAACAATAAAATAAACTTGTGCCCACCTTGTCTAATTAGAATAACTAAACTTGGCCCTGAAAAAGATGAGAAAATGAATTGTCTTCCCTTTATTGGTGAGGTGGTGGACTATGGGTATAGAAAATTACATATACTGTCAGACTCGGTGAGATATTTAATTTTGCTCAACTGCTTAGCTGCACGCGCGCGCGCACACACACACACACACACACACACACACTTTTCTTTTTTATTCTTTGTCGCAGAAGATGGTTCTCAGATAAGGGTCAAAGAAGAGATTTATTTTGAAATGAAAGGATAGACAAAAGATATCAATGAAAACATTTTAAAAAGAAATCAACTATACAAGCACAGGATGGAGGGAATTGTGGTTGAACAGGAGTTCATATGAAAAAGATATGTGAATTTCAGTGGCCTATCAGCTCAAGAAAAGCAGGGGTATTTAGTGCCAACCAGAAAACAAACATGGTATGAGGCTGAGGCATTAGCCAACCAGAGCTTTTATCTTACACAATGTTCTAAATTCTCCCCAAACGCCAAACTCCATGTCAAATACTTGACTTTCCTAGTTATACGACTCTTGATAAATCATTTAACCTCTTCCAGCCTCAGTTTCCCTATATATAAAATGGGGATGATAATAGCTTCCACTATTTGGAGTTGTAGTGAAGGTCAAATGAGATATTTGTAAAGTGCTTTGCAAACCATAAAGCACTCTGTAAATACTAGCTATTGATGCAGATGTTACTTTCCAGAGTTCAGAATTCTGCTACAACTGATCCCTCATTTACCTTTCCTGATGTCATTGTCACTAGATGCAGAACTCTGGCAAATGTCCCCACTTTGCTTTCTAGCCCTAGTTGCAAGACTTTCTACATAAGAATGCTTGAAAGTTTATTTATAAGAGAAAATTATACAATTTCAACAATTCATATATTCAACAATTATATACCAGTAAGAAAGCCAAAGGGGAAGCTAAATGACACAATGGCTAGAGTGCTGAGCTTAGAATCAAGAAGACTTCTTCATGAGTTCAAATCTGCTCTTAGAAACTTACTGGCTGTGTGACTCTGTACAAGTCACTTAACCCTATTTACTTCAATTTCCTCAATTGTAAAACGAGCTGGAAAAGGAAATGGCAAACCACTTCAGTATTTGTGCCAAGAAAATCTCTCCTCCAAATGGAGTCGCAGAGTTGAATATGACTGAAAATGACTGAATGACAATATCTACAATCTTACTTAATTATTGTCCCTCTCCTCCTCCTTACCAATGGAAACACAAAGAAATACAGGTACACAATAAGGAAATACACAAGAAATAGAGAGATGTTCCATTACTTCAAAAATCAGACCCTTTTGGGTCATCCCCCAAAGTTAAGACAAATCAATCCCTTTCCTTATGGAATAGGTAGGAAGAGAAGGAGAGTTATAAATTTAAAGACTTGCCCTCTAGTTCCATCACTAATTGGAGGCAAGTACTTTAATGGTTTTTTCATCTGTTAAATGGGGGTGAAAAATATCTCTCTTATAAGATTGCTGATGAAATCTAATAAGTCAACAGGGTGAGTGCCTTGAAAAAGCGTAAAGTGCTGTATCAATGTAAGAAGTTATTGTTACCGAGTCTGAGAGAAAGGCAGCCCTTCTTTTGTGAGCAGTGGGCTAACTTCTCCCAGCTTAGCCTGGGAGTGGAGGTATGGTGGGGGAATGAGAGGGTGTAGGTCTTTTTTTCTCCTCTGATGACCAGCTTCCCTTTCAAACTGGTAGCAGCTGCTCTAGACTGGGGGCCAGGTGGGCCCCTAGGTTCAGATCTCTCATGTTGATGGGCTAGTTGGAAACCACAAAGAGGAAACTTGGTAGGGAGGGGTAAGAGGAGGAGAGGGTTGTACTTCCTGACTTTCCCCTGGTTCGGGACTGAGTTTTTGGCCCAGGCAAACTTTGCAGTGGGCATAGGGAGGAAGTGGTGAGATGAGTGTGCTGTGTGTGGAGGGATTGGGGAGTGGGGGACAGTGGAATAATTAGGGAACATCATGGAGCTTACTAGACACACCAGATTCATCAGTGTCTTATACTCCATCCTCAAGTCAGAAGAAAGGCCTTGGTCCAAATATTTGAAAGAATCAAATGCTTGAAACACCGAATTTAGAAACAAAAGCAAGAAATAAGGGTAATAAAAATGAAGATAGACACCGTCGACCAGGGGAAAGGAGAACGGATGGGCAGTCAAGAGATACAGAAGTTGGCTCTTACTCTACACTACTCTACTTACTCTACACTAATCATTTGTAAGATCTTGGGCAAATGATTTCAATTTTATGGGACTCAATTTACTCATCTGTAAAATGAGAAAGTTGGGCTAGATTTTCTTTAAGTTCCTTTCTTTTAGACTCCCCTAGTATGCTTTTGGAAAAAAAATAAATGACTGTCCTCCTTTCCTCAAGTACCTTCCTTCCTCACTTCCACCTCAGGAAATCCTTCATTCACTTTAAGGCTCACCTCCTTCAAGAGAGATTCTCCACAACTGCCAGTGTCTCCCCCCACTTACCTAAATTAATTACCTTGAATTTATTTTGAATATAGTTTATATATGCTTTTATGTGAAAGATTTGTAATTTTCTTGACTTGGAATTATTTCACTTTTACAGTTATCAGTCAGTCAATACATATGAAGTGCCTACTATGTGCCAAGCACTTAGTAAGTATTTAATACATGCTTGTTTATTGATTAAACAATATATAGTGTAATCTGAGAGGAGAAGAAGAAACCCATCATCCTGCATTGGTTTATATGTTCTAGCTCATGTGTAATGAATGGGCTGAAGTTGAGCAGATGCACTGAGGTTGGAACACTTAAGGGTAATTAGCAATTGGACAATACTCTATTAATATATGCTTAGAGAATGGCCCTGCCCACTCTGTGGAAGTTTGATGTGTTGTATAAGAGATTGGGTAAAAGATTTGGTGGGTGGAGTGTGAGAGTCAGAGGCACTGTTGGCCAGATTCGTGTTGCCATTGCTCTCACTTCTTCCTGCCGCCATTCCCTTTCACCTCCGCAAAGAATAAGGATCAAAGATTAAGGATTTTCCCTGATCCTGACTCCAGCTGATTTTAAAATACTCTGGGCACTAAACGCTGTCATCATACTCATGTACAGTTTTATGCCCCTGGGATAGAGAGATAGAGAAATGATAGGAGAGAAGTTGCATGAACCTCCATACAGATATTACAAGAGAGAAAATTCTTCATAGAAACATAAAAAATATAGGTTTAGAGCTAGAAGAGGCCTTTAAGGCCACTGAATTCAACTCCCTCATTTTTCAAATGAGAAAACTGACTTAGAGAAGTTAAGGGATTTGACTGGGTAGGATTTGAACTCAAATCTTCCTGAATACAAGTTATAGTACTCTATGTATTATTTCTCTATTAAAAAAAAAATCCAAACATCTGTACAGCACTAAGTGTATTAAAAAAAAGTTTACATATATTTACAATATTATGAGTACTGTTATTATTCCCATTTTATAGATGAGTCTGACAGAAGTTAAGACAATTAGGTGGCATAATGAATAGAGTGATGGACCAGAGTCAGGAAGACCTGAACTGAAATATCCCTTCAAGAGTTTACTAAGCTGTGTGAAGTCATTTGCCTTCTGTCTTCCTCAATTTTCTCATCTGTAAAATGTGAACAATAATAGCACATATCTCTCAGGATTGTTGTGTCAAATAAGATCATATTTGTTTTCTTTTATTTATTTAACATTTTACCCAGTTACATTCAAAATAACAAAAAAAAATTTACATTTGTTTCTAAAATTTTTGAGTTCTAAGTTCTCTCCTCATCCCCACTTAAAATTGAGAAACCACTTGTGAAGTTATGCAACTTTTTCATAAATGTCAAGTAGTAAAAAAAAAAAAAATAGAATAAGATCATATTGTAAAGTATTATATAAGTGCTTGCCCAAGTCCACAAGCTTGACCACAACTAGTAAGTTCCTGAGGTAGGATTTAAACTCCATTCTTCCTGATTCCAGGTCCAGTACTCTATCTACTTATTTACAATACCACCTGACTGAATAAAGAATAAGAGCTGGAAAATAACTGTATGGACATGTATACATTTATTGTATTTAACTTATACTTTAAGATATTTAACATTGTATTGGTCAACCTGCCATCTGAGTGAAGGGATGGGGGGAAGGAGAGGAAAAGTTGGAACAAAATGTTTTGCAATTGTCAATGCTGAAAAATTACCCATGCATGTATCTTGTAAATAAAAAGGTATTTAAAAAAAAGAATAAGAGCTGGAAGGGATCTAAGTCTTTTACTTTACAGAAGGGAAAAATGAGGCAGGGAGAGATTAAATCATATAGTGTCAGAGGAGGATTTGAACTGAAGTCTTCTGACTCTGAGGCCAGTGCTCAGTCACATACAAATCTATCTAGTATGGTGAATGATAAATGATGTATTTATTTTATTTATTTGTTCATTCATTCAATCATTTGTTTTGCTGAGGCATTTGGGGTTAAGTGACTTGCTCAGGGTCACACAGCTAGGAAGTATTAAGTATCTGAGACCAGATTTGAACTTGGATCCTCCTGACTTCAGGACTGGTGCTTTACCCACTGTGCCACCTACCTGCCCCAAATGAAATATTTATTAAGCACTTGCCATGTTCAAATACAAATAGAAAAGCTGAGTAGGCTCCACTCTAATGGAGACATCTCCCATCAATGATCTTGCTCAAGGATCGCTGGGCTAGGATAAAGTAAACCCAGGCTCTGGCTGTAGAACTGGCACTAACTTGCTGTGTGATTTTGGGCAAATCCCTTCTCGATCATGTTTCATCACCTGAAAATTGAGAGCTTGATGTTTTAGGATCTCTCCCATCTAGGAATCTTACTCCCAGTCTCAGGGACATGACTGAAAAGGTAGTGGGGTTGGGTGAGAATTCTTGATGGAGAGATGGGAAGTTTCCAAGAGGGAGATTTGGGTTTGATGTCAGGAAAAACTTCCTACATTAGAACTGTCCCAGTGTTTGGCCATGGATGGCCATGTGGAGGAAGGATTATTTAGTGGATTAGATATGGGATGGTCACTGAAATCCCATCCCTCTGAGAGTCTATGCTGTGCCCCTGGTATACTTCTCCAACAAATAATCTGGCAGTTGGATCAGAATTAGAATTCTAAGGATAATGAAAACACATTTCCTGTAGGATCCAATGTACCCCAAGGCCAGTCCTGATCACTTTGTCTTTCTCCAAACCTTATATTCAAGTGGCATGATACAAGACACAGGTGGGCCAAAGACAAAACTGTTTACTAGACCACTATCCCCTAGGTGATTGGGGGAAAAAACCTTATATTCCGCAGATACTGTGTGAGCCCTTTTACCCTTCTACAAGTCATAAACCTGCCTTGAAGAGGTTGTGCAAAGAGAAAGTAGGGGATGTATGTCTTTGATAGCAAATGTTTAATAAATGATTGTTGAATGAATTCATTAGATTAGATCATAAGCTCCAAGGGGTACAGAAACTGTCTTTTATCTCTTTTTGTCTCCCCAGTGCTCAGTACAGTACCAGGCACAGAGTAGATAGTTAATAAATGTTTCTTCATTGACTGAAATTTTATGAAATGCAAATTTAGAGATATCTTCACTCCAAATATTTATGTGGACTACTTGTATTGCTACCTATGGTAGAGTCTTCTGAGTATGTATTGGTCTGATGAGCCATGGTTGGGATATACTGTATCATGACTCCAACATGATGTTGTCATTTTGGCCCTCTTCAAGATCCAAGTACAAAAATTCATGAATTAACTGATTGATGGTACGGGTAAATAAGTAAAGATTTTATAATAAGTAAAGAAGTCACTCCTACTTTCCTGATATTTCTGGAGCAATTTAAGGTTTGAAAAGTGCTTTGTATATATTAATGTGCTCATTATGATTTGGTGATTTTGTCCACTAGAGATGGGACAGAATCAATGTTTGTTATTAACAAAGATCTCTGATTCTGTACTTGTCACACAGGCAAAGCAGAGTGGAAAAGGGGTACCAAGGCAGGGTAACATTTATATAAGCCCATCATAAATCCAGTGTGCCTCAGGGACTGGTTTCGAGAGAGGCACAATGCAAAAAAGCCCAAACAGATTCCTGTTCCTTGCGGTTCAGCTTTGTCATGTTGCGGAACTGACTTTTCCTCTCTTGACCTCAGGTACTTTCTTTGTAAAAATGAGAGGTTGGATAGATAAGTACTTCCCAAGCTTTGGAAATAAGAGATGGAGCAATGTCATAGTCTAAAGGATCTCAGCTCAGATCTGTTTATTAGCTGTATGATACTTGTTATGTCAGATACTTATTAGCAGTTACTTACTGCCATCTGATTCAGTTTCCCCATTATTAGCTGTGTGATATTTATTATGTCAGATACTTATGTAAATATTATATATATGTATAATATATCTTAATCTATATTTGTCTGTCAACTATATAGACAGATATAAATAGACAAGATAGATGATAGATAGATGGATGGATGGATGATAGATTATTAGCTAAGTGATGTAGTGGATAGAGCACTGGGTTTGGAGTCAGGGAAGACTCATCTTTTATAGTTCAAAATCAGCCTCAAACACTTAGTTGCTGTGTGACTCTGGGTAAGTCACCTGTTTTCCTCAGTTTCCTCATTTGTAAAATGAGCAGGAGAAGGACATGGCAAACTCTCCATAATCTTTGCCAAGAAAACTTTCCATGGAACCTTGAAGAATTGAAAACAATTAAACAACACTAAAATATATGTACCTGTGCTATCATTATTTTAATGTTTGAAAATCTCATGGAGCTCCCACATGATAGTTATTATACTATTGGTATCTATTGATTGAGAAATACAAATGGACAAACTGATAATGTTTGATGTCTATGGATTCAGGGGCTCCTTAAAGTAATTGTAGCTCATAGATTGGGAACTATCCAGCCAGAGGATCTCTGAGATCCCTCCTAGCAAAAATAATACAGCTCTTTATCATGTTGTATGCCTGATGGAGAAAGGGGGGGATTTCTCCCTGACCTTTGTTACGAACAATCTGTTCCAGGTTTGTTCCCCTCCCCTTGCTCCTTATCTAAGGGGTGGATTCCAGATGTTTCCTCTCATTCAGATAATTGTCCTTTATCTTTTAAAGAAAAAGAAGAGTCTGCTTTGGTCTTCTCTGCTGGGAAAGCTGAGTAAGACTCTGCCGATTCAGTTGGTCCCATTCTTTTCCTATCAATTGCATTAAAGAACTAATAAGGCACTGGAGCTACAATTTTTTAATTAAGTAGAAAGAACACAGTTGGAATTGGCTTCAGCTCTAATCTTGTGACCATGGATAGATCATTTAATTTCTCTGTGCCTCAGTTTCCTCATCATTGAAATAAGGATAATAATATTTTCACTAACAAGCTTGTTGTAGGAAAAATGTTTTATAAATCTTCGAGTTATGTAACTAAATAGAATAGTGTTTTTTGTTCATTTGTTTCTAGACCAAACCTGTGCATTTGATGAAAAAAAAATCTCACTCTTTTTCAATTAAAAAAAAATAGTATTTTATTTTTCCAAACACATGCAAAAATAATTTTCAACATTCACCTTTGTAAAACCTTGTGTTCCAATTTTTTCTCCTTCTCTTTCCCTCTCTCACCTCCCCAAGACAGCAAGCAATCCAATACAGGTTAAACAGAAACCACCTCTCAATGCAGATTTGTGATTTAGTCTTTAAGGATTGCTGGGGGTCTTGGAGGCTAAGTCACTTGTCTGATTCAAACAATCAGTATGTGTCAGAGGGAGGACTTAATCCCAGATATTCCTGATCTTGAGATTGGTTCCCTATCTACTACACTAGGCTAGCCCCATTAAATGTGAGTTTTTATTATTAATAACTATCTACCCCATTGCTCTAGCTGCTTCCAACAAATTCATCCCTCAAAGTCATCGATGGTTTCTTAATTGCTACACATGATGTCTTTTTCTTAGTCTTTATCTTCCTTGATATTTCTATAGCATTTGACATTATTGACCAACTTCTTTTTTATGGCATCTTTACTCTTAAATTTTAAGATCTTGCTCATTCCTGGTTCTCCTTTTACCCCTTCCTTAGTCCCTATCAGTCTCCTTCAAAGGATCATCTTCATCCTGCCCCTAAAATGTGGGGATCTCTCAAAGCTCTATCCCGGACACTTATCTGTCTCCAGATGATCTCATTTTCACCCATACATTCATTTGCATATGATTACAAATGATTTGCATTTATGCATATGATTGTCAACTCTATATAGAATATGTGGCTTGAATATAGTCCTGAGTCTAGTTCTGAATTTCCAACTGCCTGCTGGATATCGCCACTATAAATTCCCAGTAACTCCTTACATTCAGCATATCCTGAGATTCATTATATCTAAAGCTTCAACATAACCAAAATGGAACTCTTCACGTTGAGAGTAAAAAAAATAATATTCAACTAAGCTGTCCCTGCCCTCTTCTTCATACATCTTTATTTCTACTGTCTTTTTGTCATTGTCTTCTAGATCATTTTTTTAAATCCGGGAATTAGTTTTGATTCTAATTAGTTGCGAAGTCTTGTTCATTCTCCTATGCCTTCCCCCTCACCCTGCGATCACCCCTGTACAAGTCCTTATCACTTTTTGATAAGTGCTTCCAATCTGATTTGACTGATTTTACCCTTCGCTTTATCTTCCTTCTCCTCTTTCTTCCTCTTTGATCCACTCTTCAAAGTGTGACCACACAATCCAGATCATACCACTCTCTTATCCATGAGGGACTCCCCATTTTGATTTGTTAATCCTTTTGGAGAGTTAAAATAGTACCCTAGCTGAAGGATTCTAAAAAGTGAAAAGCAATGAGAAGGAAAAGTAAAATGAGAACTCTTCTGCTTTTAGGACAAGTGATACTCCAGCTCTGATGGACCAGTTGGTCCTAGTGAATACAAAGCCCTTGTAGACACTGCTCAGATTCTGGAGATTTTTCTCCCATTCGGCTTCCCTAATAGTAATAAAAATGATGATGATAGCTAGTGTTTATATGTTGCTGTAAAGTTAGCAAAGTGCTTTACAAATCTTATCTCCTTTTATCCTCACAAGAACCTTAGGAGTTAGGTGCTATTATTATTCCCATTTTACAGATGAGGAAAATGAGACAGCAGGCAGAAGTAAAGTAATTTTTTTTAGGTCACATAGCTAGTATTCTATGCACTCTGCCACCACCTGCCTCTTGAGGTCCCTGTGGGTGACTGGCCATGATACAACTGAACAAAACTGGCCTAAACTCATATTTGGATCCAAACTTTTCCTAGTTGTATGACCTTGGGAAATTTTTTTTCTCTTTTTTTTTGTTTTTGAAGGGAAGGGAGGACAATTGGGGTCAAGTAACACAGCTACTAAATGTCTGAGGCCAAATTTGAATTAAGGTCCTTCTGACTCCAAGACTAGTGCTCTATTCACTGTGCCACTTAGCTGCCCAAAGAAAAATAATTTAATTGCTTCCTGCCTTAGTTTCCTCAAAATGCAAAATAATAGATCCTACCTCCCAAGGTCATTGTGTGCATAAAATGAGATAAGAGGACACAATGTAGGTGATTAGCAAATAAGCTTGTTCCCTATCCTCCTATCAATCAGTGAACAAATTCTACTGTGTTTAGACACTAGATCACTAGAGATATCTATAGAAAGACTAAGACAAACCTAGAGTTGACATTCTATTGGAGGAAATATATGTTTGCCACATGTTCAGAGCAGCGAGGTGGCTCCATAGTGCACAGAAATCCTAGACTTGAAGTCAAGGAGATTCATCTTCCCGAGTTCAAATCCAACCCCATACTCCCTGTGTCACAATCCTGCTTGCCTCAGTTTCCTCATCTGTAAAATGAGCTAGAGAAGGAAATGGCAAAATGTTCTAGTAGTTTTGCCAAGAAAACCCCAAATAAAATCATGAAGAACTGGATGATATGTCTGAGAAGCAACACCAGATTGGAAGTGGAGCTTCATCCCTCGACTGATTAGCATAGAAGTTTTAACTTTCTCTGTTTCCACCTCTTACGATCTGGTTACCCCTTCCCATCCAACTTCTCCCATTAATGGTGAAGAATTTAGAAAGGACACCTGATGTCTTATAGCCCACTGGAGCTCAGAATGCCTTAGCTAAAGTGATTACCTGGGATTATAAACATAGTTATTCCCACACCCAGCTCCTAGATATCTTCTAAAGCGGAGAAAAAAGCCTCAAAGGAAGAAAAATCTCTCCTCTTGACATCCTATCCTAAGGAACTGGAAAGGCAGAACTGGATAGGGCGCTTCACTCACTCAGACTCTGCATGAAGAAGATACACTGACAAATAAGATCACATAGATTCATAAATTGTTAGAGATCATTTAAGCATCTTAAAGATAGTTTGCCCTAACCTCTTCATTTTTATATATAAGAAACTGAGATGATTTAAAAACCAGAAATAAGCTATTGACACAATCAAAGTCTCTGTTCCTCAAATACTCCTTTATAGAGTGGGCTATGGCTGATTTTCCCACACCAAAAGCTGTTTCCAGATTCTTAGACAAAATAATTACTGCCATCCTCCAAAAATATTCTATATCCTGAATTCATCATCCTCTGTCAGGAGATTTTTCTATATCTTTCATTTGGAGCCCTAGTGGCCCAAAATGACCTTCAGGGGGGTCTCAGAAACTGAGTGACTGACTGGATTTAAGGAAAAAAACATAAAATATAGAAAGATGCTATCAGAGAAAGAAGTAATGAATTTACATTATAATCATGTATATTTTTATTTATATTATAATCATGTATAGAATAATTTCACATATACACACATATGTGTATAGATACACACACATATATGTGTGTGTGTATGTGTGTGTGTGTATATATATATATATATATACACTTATTTATGCCTAATGGTAGCCATCTTGGGGTAGGGGAAGGGAAGAAAAAAAAATGTTACATGATAACTTTTTTATATATCTAAAAGAAATAGCAAGTTGTGCATAGTAGATATATAGTTTCTCATTCAATCTTTTTAAAAATTGCACTGTTACAGAAATGCTTGTTTTATCCCAAAAATTAAAAATAAAATAAATTTAAAAAAATTTTAAAGGGTCATAAAGACCATTTTATAGGTGTGTTGGAATCTGGGAACCACCTCTCCCTAAGGAAATGAGCTCGGCCTCCCCAAAACACTCTTTCCACGGAAAGAAGCTTCCCACTGGAAACTTTGCTCCCTGACATTTTTGAAAGCAGCATTGACATACAAACCCCACCCCTGGGCAGCCGCCCTGGGCTGCTGTGGCCACAGGCTGGAGGAGGGATAGCTCTGTCCGGAGAGGGGTGTGGTTCCTAAGGAGACACATGGATGCAGGGGAGAAGAGATGCCCAAAGAAGAAATGACATCATGTGTTTTCCTGACTAAGAAAGTGACTGTCTTTTTCTTTTCTTTCTTTCTTCTTGCTCTTTTTGAAAGGAGAGCTGGCAGATATTTTTGATTCCTCTGGTTTCCTGGCATCTGCAGGTGTTTCCTATGGCTCTGCTGTTCAGAAGAGTAGGACCAGAGCCAGTGCTGATGAGGGAGCCAGACCAATGCTGCTCTTCCCTCTCCAACTTCTATTCCTCCTGCTCTCCAGCAGTGAGAAAGACCTCCTGGATGATTATAGCCAGTTACTCATTGTCTGCAAAGGGACAAAGGAAGGAAGAAGGAAAGCTTCCTTATTTTAGGATTTAGGATATAAGGGAATGTCCTTTATTTAACCTATTACTATAGTTTAGTTAGGGCAATTAGGTTTTGTAGTGGATAGAGTTCCTGAGTTCAAATTTAGCTTCTGACCTTTACTAGCTGTGTGACCCAGGGCAAGTCACTTACCTCTGTTTGCCTCAGTTTCCCCATTTATAAAATGAGCCAAATAAGGAAATGATAAACTACCCCTGTAACTTTGCCAAGAAAATGCCAGATGGGTCGGACATGACTGAACAACAATAGTCTAGTTATCCAGTGCCATCTAGTCTCTCTTAGGACTCACTCAAGGGAAGTAGCTACATGGATTATTATACCCACTTCATGACTGAGAAAACTGAGGATCAGATGGGTTAAAATGCACCCAAAGTAAGAGAGCTATAAGTATCAACAGTCATTGAGCATCAACAGCAAGAAAAAATTTCTTCTCTCAAAGAACTTATGTTCTAAAGATAAAAAGTTAAATGGAGAGAGATGACTGAGGAAGTCCTTGGTCTTAGTAGTAAGTACTTCATGGGCTGGAGACCTACTCTCACCATAGCCACTAAGCAGTGCTGCGTTCTTTTTGTTTGTTTGCTTCATTTTTTTTAAATTTTGAAGTTTAATTTCATTTATTGTTTTATTGCTCCTCTTTTTGTTACCACAGTATCATTCCCTCAATGGTTCTCACTTCTCCTGTCTCTAATAAATTGCCTATTTTTATTAATTATATAACTATAACTATTATAATAATCACAAACTATAAATGTATATATAAATGTAATGTATATATAAATTTTATATAATTATAAAAATTATAAATATTTTAAAATTAAATATTAATAAAATGCCTAAAGTAAACACCTCTCAAATCTAATCTATCCCAGTGGCTTTTCCTGACATAGTTGTAGATACAACCTTTTGTTTTTCCTTTTCTGTTCAAGGTTTTATAAATATTTAATTAAATTAATTTTAGCAAAAATACTAGATTTTGAGGCAGAGAACCTGGCAATGGCTCTACCACTTACTACTTGTACAACATTGGGCAAGTCCCTTAACCACCCTCTCTGGGCCTCATAGGACAATTGTGGAATTTGACTCAGAAAACCTGGATACTAGTTGTGTATCCCTGGGCAGGTGATTACTTCATCCCTCTGGACCTATTTCCTTTAATGTAAAATAGTGATAACACTTGCCCTCCTTATGGAGGTTACAGTAAATTGATTTTTGGCTCTGGAGTCAAGAAGCCTTCAGTTTGAATCCTGCCCTGAAGGATCATCTTCCTCATTTATGAAGCTGCCCATGCTCTAGGTAACTGCTCCGTCACTCTGAGCAAGTTGCTTGCTCTATCTCAACTTCCCCTTCTACAAAATGAGGAAATTGGATCTGTTGACTTTATAGACTCCTCCTAGATCTTTGAAATCTAAGTTCTTATGGTTTCCTTGGGTTGTGGTGAGAAAAGCATTTTATAGAGCGTATATGAAAATGAATGATTCGAAAAAGCAGCTTGGAGCAGTAACAGTGTGTTGGATTTGAGTTAAGAATTCTGGCAATTACTAGCTATATGTGAATGTAGATAAGTCACTTAATTTCACCAAGACTTAGTTTCCTTAAATGTAAAATGGGAGTAATGTCTCTCATAGGATTGTTAGAAAATTTAAAAGAAGTCATGTCTATAAAACACTCAATAAACCTGAAGAAGACATATAAATGTCAGTTATGATTTCCCACAAAATAGTCTCATAAGAAGAGGTTACAAAGATAAACTAGGATTAGATTTGTTGAAGCAGGATTCCCACTTATTTAATGGGAACTTGCCTTTTTCTGGAAGTTCAATCCACACTATAGAGAGAGGAACCACTTTCCTTGGAATCCTAATGTCTCTGGGGAAAAGTGCATTAAAGGGCAAAGATAGAAATAGATTGAGACCGAGAAGTATCCTCCAAAGCCACATGGACCAGATGTCACCCAAACAAGTTTAGTCATTTTCAGTCATGTTCAGCTCTTCATAATCCCTTTGAGCATTTTCTTGGCAAAGATATGGAATAGTTTATCATTTCATTCTCCAGCTCATTTCACAGATGAGGAAACTGAGGCAAACTGGGTTAAGTGACTTGCCCAGGATCACACAGCTAGAAAGATTTGAATTCAGGAAGAGGAGTCTTCCTGACATCAATTCTGACACTCTTCTCTATCATGTCATCTAACTATCCTTCTCAAATAAGACATATCTTATAAGTGGTATTTTAAAAAATCCAAGTGTATGAATGAATACTAATACCATAATCAGTTAATTTTTTTACCTGAGCTAAAAATATAAGATTGTGCACATTCCACACCTATCCTTAGAGTATATGTGTGCTTAGGATGATGGAGGTATATTTTTCTGCATCTTGATGCTTTCTGTGCCCAAGACAAGTGTCTCTCTTTTTCCTCATCCTTTGAGAAAGAAAAAGACAAACTAAGAAGATGATATCTACCTGAAACTGAATAATGTAAAGGGATAGATGAATCAGGACAAAAGGAAGCCAGGCTATCAGGCTAGGAGATGAAAAGAAATCTGATATTGGCTGCCTCCTCCTATTGTTGCTGTGGGTGGTTGTGGTTGTGGTTTCCCCTCCCTCAGGAAGCAGAGCCTGCAGAGATTTCCTTTTGGCTACTCGCTGACCAAGATGCAAGATTCAGTAGAAGGCAAGGGAAATGGGTTCAAGATTGAGAATGACATTGAAAGATATATATGGAACTAACACAAAGTTGGTAAACTCACCTAAATTTTATTGGGTTGAAAATTCTTCTGGAACCAGTTCCAACATTGGGTATTTCTTTTCTTTTCTTTTTCCTTTTTTCCCCCCCTGAGGCAATTGGGGTTAAGTGACTTTGCCCAGGGTCACACAGCCAGGAAGTGTTAAGTGTCTGAGACCAGATTGAACTCAGGTCCGCTTGACTTCAGGACTGGTGCTCTATCCACTGCACCACTAGCTATTCCTACATTGGGTATTTCTTAAGGAATTATTGCTGATTTCATCATTTCTTCTGTCTCAAGGATACAACCAGCAAACATTATGATTCAGTATTGCTTATAATGGTCTCTAAAATAGTCCTAGATTTCAAGTCAAGCCTGGACTCAAAGTCTGCCTTTTCAACTTTAGTACCAATGTGACCTTAGGCAACTGATTTAAATTCTCTGAGTCTTTCCTCATCTATAAAATGAAGGGATTACATTAGATTAGAGCTTCTTAAACTTCTTTCACTTGTGGCTCCTTTTGCCCGAGAAAATTTTACACAAACTTGTCTTGAATCTAAACTGAGGCAGTGTTAGGGCATGTACAGTAGAAAGTGCATATGTTATATGTTCAGAACTAAGGCTGCAGTGTAGTCACACAATGCAACATTGGCAAGGGCTGCCAGAAACACTTCAGATTCAGTATGCGTTTGATTTTGAATTTATTCTTAGTTGTTATGTTTAGAAACCTTTTACTGTTGCCAAAATTTTCACAGCCCCCACATTCAGTTCCATGATCCCATATAGGGTCAGGACTCACTGTTTAAAAAGCTTTACTCTAGATAATTGTAAAGACCCTTCCAACTCTAAATCCCATAGGTCCCAAGGAAATTGAATGACCAGTCATATTCAAAAATAATCATCCTAAAGCATATGAAAAACAGTTCTATACTGTTCTTTTGCTCTGGGCTCATATCTCTGATTCAACTAAGCACCCTCACTGTGCCTTTAAAATGCCATGCATTGCAGGGCCAAGTATAGGAATTCAGAAGAGCATCCCAGGAAACCTTATCACATCTCTCAGTGGGCCATGTGACCACTTACTGGCCAGATTGTATAGCTGATATTGGCCTGGAATTTTTCTGAGTCTCTGTTTCTCTCTCTCCTCTGGCTCTTTTGGTCTTTTCTTCATTTCCCTTTCCATCCCCCTCCACCATTTGCTCCTTAAATGGAAGTCCCCTTTTCTTTTTCTCAGTCCTCTTCTATATTTTATCATT
Source organism: Antechinus flavipes (assembly GCF_016432865.1). Classification (NCBI taxonomy): domain Eukaryota; kingdom Metazoa; phylum Chordata; class Mammalia; order Dasyuromorphia; family Dasyuridae; genus Antechinus; species Antechinus flavipes. Next base: position 428,905,872 of record NC_067401.1, on the reverse strand, counting down.
CCTTTCTGGTAGGGTGGATGTGGAATGTCCCTGAACTCTCAGTGCCCCTGATCTGCTCACTTCTTCTATTCTCTCACATTTCCCCCCTACACTAGCAGCTTTCTGATGTTTTAAGATCCTGTCTCCAAGAATGACTGAGGTACCCAAGGATAGCTCAACATATTCTCTCTCGGCATCCATTGCTGTTTGCCCACCTCAATGTTATGAAGATGCTTGTAAATCTTAAAATGTTACCAAAATGTGAGCCAAAGAAATATATTGTTATAGAGCACAAATGGAAACTGGGTCTTTAATGGAAAATTCACAGTACTGTGGAAAGACTCTGGGTTTGGGAGTTCTAATTATGGCTTTGATACTTTTTTACATGGGTAGCTTTAAGCAAGTCATTTAATTTCTTTATCGGCAAAAATAAAAGCATTACAGTAGATAATCTCTGTGATCTACTGGATCCTGGGTCATCTCCAGTTGTCCCAATTTTTGTCTTGCTAGAGTTGGATCGCTCTGGAAGAGAGAGTCTTTCCTCATCTATAAATGTACAACTCTGCTTTCACTTACATCAAATTCACTTGAGAATCAAGACATTACCTGTGATGCCATTGATCCTTTTCAAAAACAAAGAACAAATAACAAAAACAAGATGGGAGCAGGAGAGTGAGTAAGAGAGAGAAGTTAAGAATGACTGAGGTCATGAAAAAAACTTGTTGGAAGGAAAATGAACTCATTTCAACAGAAACAATAAAGTTAGGAAGAAGGAAAGATTCTGGGGAAAATCAACCAGTGAACAGAAATTTATTAAGTGTTCAAAATGTGCCAGGCACTTTATTAAATGCTGGGGATTTTAAAAAGATAACAAAACCAGTCCCTGTCCTCAAGAAGCTTATATTCTAATAGTGAGAAGGCAGCATGTGTATCTATATGTCTATAGATTCTTTAAAACAAAGCAGTAGCAGCTGAGGAATGGTTGGTTGCAGAAGTGGGTAGCATTTTGGTTTATACTGAAAAAAACCAGAGATTTTAAGACTAAGGTTCTGAGATTCTAGTTGAGGAAGGATGACATTCTGGGGATAGGGAACAGCCAGTACAAAAGCCTCAAGAATGGAAATGAAGTGTCATGTGGGAAAACTGCAAGTAGACTAATATAAATAGACCATACCGAGAAGGCTTGGAAGGGAGTGATGTATAATAAGACAGTAAAGAGGAAAAGGACAGATTGGAAGTGGTTTAAAATGCTAAAAGAATTAATATTTGAGCCTTGAGATAGTAGGGAGTCACTGAAATTTATTGAATAGGAAGGTGAGACCTGTGTTTAAGAAAATCACTGGCAGTGGGAGAGAGGCTGGAGATGTCAGGCAAGGGGACCAGTGAAGGGGACAATTGCAATATTCCATCTGAAAGGTGATGAACCTGAACTTGGGTAGTGATCATGTGAGCAGAGAAGAGAAATAGAAGAGATGCTGTGAAGATGAAAACAACAAGAGGTGGCCACTGCTTGGATAGATGGAGTGAGCATCTATCCACCATGTTGTAATTCTGGTTACTTAGAAGGCTGTTGGTATCCTTGAGAGTGATAGTTAAGTTCAAAAGAGAGGTGGATTTGAGGGAGAGAGATAATGACTCTATTGGGACATTTTGAGATGACAAGTTGAAGATCCAGCATAGGAAACTAAGAAGGATTGATTAGCAGGAGAAAAAGGAGTCATTAAAAATTAGCAAATAGTTGGGAGAAGATGGTAAATGATAGGACCAAATGTTGCAAAGCAGCTACAAAAAAAGGATGAGGAGTGAGAAAAGACCATTAGATTTCTCAATTAAGAGATCAGTGTTCACTTTGGAGAGAAAAATTTCAGTTGAATGATGAAGTCAGGAGTCATACTGCAAGACACTGAGAAGTAAATGAGAGGAGAGACAATGACAGCTAAAAGACAGGAAGAGAATGGGGCCATATCTTCTATTTTCTCATATCCCCTGCAATACTTTGCAAATGTTCCAGAAAAATTGATTGATTTTCCTAGGAGTTTCTGCATATTGATAATAAAAACAGCTCATGTCTGTACAGCATTTCTTGATGACAACCTCATGAAGGAAATAGTATGACTCTTGGCCCCATGTTATAGATGAGGAAACTAAGAGATTGAATTCAATATAATTCAAACGAGAAACACAACAACTTGCTTGTGGTCACAATGCAAGTAAGAGTCTGTGGTGTTTGAACCCAATCTCTTGTCTTTAATTCCATCATCCTAATCATTATATCATGCTGTGTAACCGCCTAAAAAAAATTATGGCCCCTAAAAAACCAAGAAGGGTAACAGATGGTCTGAAATTCTATTTAACTTTTTTTTTTTTTTAAATCAACAACCCACAACTATAAACCTTATGGAATTCTCTGCTTAAGTTCTAAATCACAGTACAGGTCCAAGCCCAGGTATAAATACAGAGTATTTATTTGTTTGTTTTTTCACTCACACACTGAATAAACATTTATTAAGTGCCTACATGGTACTAGACACTGAGGAAAATACAAAATGTAGATATGACTCTCAGCCTTCATAGAACTAACAATATGATATAAGGTAAGATACAAAAACATAAATATAACAAAATGTTACATAATAAGTGTATTAGAAAGTTACATCTCATCCTAAGTTACTATGTGCTATTAAAAAAAAGTTCATTTTGAAACAGGGAACTGAGGAAAAATTTAATAGAGCCAGTGATATCCAAGTGGGTTTTAAGGAATGGGTGAGAATTCAATAGATAAAAACATAAGAGAAGGCATCCCAAGGCATCCCAAGCTTACCCAGGAAACAGCATGAGTGGAACAGGCAGCAGACTAGCTTGGCTGGAGTAAAGAATGCCTGTAGGGATGTAATATGAGATAAAACTAGAAAGGTAGATAAGTGCCAGTCAGTGAAGAGCCTTGAATGCTAGATAGAAGTAGAAGGAAGACGTTTGAGTATGGCGTGACCTATCCAGTTCTTTGCATAAGAAAAATCATTCTGGTGATTCTGTGAAAGACAGAAAATAAAGGTGGAGAAAAAGGCTAAGATTAGAGAGAAACTGTGGGGATTAAACACTACCATTTGGCAATTGAATGGATATCTAGAATGAGGGCAGAGTACAGAGTTGAAGGTGATGCTATGGTTGTAAACCTGGATGACTGATGGGCTGGTGGTACCCTTGAGAGTTAAAAAGGGAAGTTCGGAAGAGGAATGATTTCTTGAAACATTACAGATGGGTAGTGATTAGGACCAGTATGCTAGTGGTTGTTGTTCAGTCATTTCAGTCCTGTCCAACTCTCCATGACCCCATTTGGGGTTTTCTTGGCAGAGATATTGGAATGGTTTGCCATTTCCTTCTCCAGCTCACTTTACAGATGACGAAAGTCATCATCTTAGTAGAGACAGGAATAAACTTCCCTAGTGCCATTAGACAAAAAAAATTGAATCAACTTGTCCCCCTATATTACAACAGCCTCTCTGCAATGACAGCATCATCACTGATACCAATTCCTGGGTCCCAGTGCGGATTAGAGGTGAAAATAATAATCCATCCTTAATTTAGCCATCTGAGTTCCTGTTTCCTGATGGGACTTTCCAAGGATTCTAGTCTGTCTCAGACTTCATCTCTCTATACAGATAAGCTGGAACACTATAGAGAATCTAGAAAGGGGGTGGAACTGGTCTTCTCCCTGGACTGGCAATATGACCAAACTGATAGCAACTTCAGTCTAAGTAGGGTCTGGTATTTGAGTGAAGTTTATAGTGAAGTGGGATAGCTTGAGTATGCTGGGGGTGGGGGCAGGGATGGAGAGTGGGGCACAGAGATGGACTGGGGGAATGCCGTGAGGAGGGGAGAGTACCAGAAAGGTGTTGTGTTACTACTGAGGCTCTCCCAATCCCCATTGTTGATAAGAAACCAAAAGACTGCATAATCCACCCAAACTGCTACTTAAATAAATGACTGGCCTATATCCCAACATAGAGATTTATTGGGCTGCGGAGGTACAGATGCTTTGACAGAAGGTTACTGTAGCAAGGGGAATTTTGTTTATTCCCATCTTAAATCTTGTCTGTGTTGTTTCTTGGGCTGAGGGCCCAACATCTCTTGGAATGACCACTCTTGGATTTCCTTCTAGGGATATAATGGACAGACCAGACTGAGCCCTAGGATCACCTCTGCTCTGTTTGCTGATACTCTTAGAAGGGGAAGTTAGTGTTCTTTCCCTGTCTGAGGGATTCAGACTTTATGGAGACATTCTAAAGAAAATTTGCTACTGAAAGTACTAGTCCGTCCCAATAACCCTAGTCTGACTTCAAAGGTATTAGTAACCACCAAAGTGGGCTTGGTTGGGATCAAAGAGTACCTACCCCTTCAAGCTTTAATCTTCTGGAGGGCCAATGCTAAAGATCTAGACAATCTTTAGAGAGAAAGAGATCTAGTTCCTAGGGTCTGCTTTGGCCTTAATGGACGCCAGAATGAAAGGAGGGGACGTAGGAGAGAACCTTAGAGATTGTTTGATCAAGTTCCCTCATTATACAGCTGAAGAAACCAAAGTCTAGTGAGATTAATAATATGTCCAAGATCACAGGACAATGGCTAGAAGCAAAGACTCTGGAGTCACCTAAAAAGTCGGTGTGTGGATTGTGGGATCAAGACAGCCTGCTAACCCACAGAATGAAGAAACCAAGAAAAATGTCAAATGAATTTATGGAAGGGGAAAATAGAATCACTCAGAAACAGAACTCTCCTCTGCATCACTTTGGGGAGAATGGGGAAAATTATACCATATTGGGCAGAAACAGCAGCAGCAGCAACAGCTTTTCCTTTCCCTTCCTTCTCCCTCTCCCTCTCCCTCTCCCTCTCCCTCTCCCTCTCCCTCTTCTTTTTCCTCAAGCTCCTTTTAAAAATTACACTGTGATTCAGCCTGCTGTCCTCCATTCATCTTGTTCACAGTGTTCATCGATCGTTCTTTTCTCAACCTCTCTCTCCAATTGCTTTTTGGCTCTGCTGCATGAGCCATATCATTCTTTTCCCCCCACTCAGCTCTCCTCTCGCTCCACTGGCACCTCCTGATGGCTAATTTGTGATGAAAGGATTGTACACTTCAAACTCAGAATGAAAAGGGGGTTATAGCATGGCAGAAAAATATCTGCTTTTGGAATTTCCTTTGAGGGAAGGCAAGAAAGGAGAATTAAGGCGCCAAACTTAACTGATGTCCACTCTGGGTCCCAGGTGGCTAATGGAGAATAATTCTCAGACTTGAATTTTTCTCTTAGGGCTTGCTGCTGATCTTGGCTTGATCTTGGTTAGGTTATTTTATTTCAGTTTTTTGTCTGTAAAATAATTCTACCTCCCTTAAATTTCTTCATGAAAATAACAAAACCATAGGATGTCAGAACTGGAGGGGGTCTTTGAAATTATCTAGCCCTAGAGTCATAAAATGTTCAGGTTAGGAGGAATCTTAGGGTCTCTTTTTCTTCATTTTACAAGAAGGATAAGCAACTTGCTTAGTGGCAAAGCTCAGACTACCAACCTTATCATATATTCTTCCCCTTCATATAATCTATATTCCATCCAAATCAGACTATTTGCTATTTGCAGATAGCCTTTTTTCTGACTCTGTGTCTCTGTATTCCATATTTCTTCCCTCTCCCCACTCCATTGCTTTGGCTGGTGTTCTATGAGTCTATATGTTTTTTTAAACAAACAATATTTTCTTTTTTTCCCAATTGCATGTCAAAACAATTTTTAACATTTGTTGGGTTTTTTTTTAAAGTTTTGAATTCCAAATTCTATCGCCTTCTTTTCTCCTTCTGCTCTGCCCCTGAGATCGTAAGCAATCTACTATAGGCTATCTATATGCAGTCTTGTAAAACATTTCTATATTAGTTATTTTGTACAAGAAAACTTGAACAAAAAAATAATGAAAGGAAGGAGGAAAGGAAGGAAGGAAGGAAGGAAGGAAGGAAGGAAGGAAGGAAAGAAAGAAAGAAGAAAGGAAAGAAGGAAAGAAAAAGAAAGAAAGAAAGAAGAAGGAAGGAAAGAAAGAAAGAAAAGAAAGAAAGAAAGAAAGAAAGAAGAAAGAAGAAAGAAAGAAAAGAAAGAAAGAAAGAAGAAAGAAAGAAAAAGAAAGAAAGAAAGAAAAGAAAGAAGAAGGAAGGAAAGGAGAGAGAAAGAGAGGGAGAGAGGGAGGAAAAAGTGAAAACTAGTCATGCGATGTAGTCAGATAATATCAGTTCTTTCTCTGGATGTAGACAGTATGCTTCATCATGAGTCCTTTGAGATTGTCTTTGATCATTGTATTGCTGAGAATAGCTAAGTTGTTTACAATTCTTCATTGTACAGTATTGCTATTACTCTATACAACATTCTCCTGGACTGGTCACTTCACTTTGCATCAGTTCAAATAAGTCCAGATTTTTCTGAACAACACTCCCCTCATCATTACTTATAGTACAATAATATTCCATCACAATCATATACCACAACTGGGCATCCCTTCAATTTCTAATTCTTTACCACCACAAAAAAAGCTGCTATAAATATTTGTATACAAGTAGATCCTTTCCCCTTTATAAAAATCTCTTTGGGATACAAATCTCACAGGGGTATTGTGGATCAAGGGGTATACACAGTTCACCTTGCTCCATTTTTACCTTTTGAAATTTTTCCTTTCTTTTAGGGCCCAGATCTCTATGGACCCTTACTTGACTTCCCAGTAATAAAGTATCTCTCTCTGTTCAGATTTCTTTTGGCACTCTTATTTGGATTTCTCTAATAATAATACTGATATTACTTACTGAGGAGTAGTTTGGCATAATGGATAGAGAAATGTCCTGGAAGTCAAGAAGACCTGCTTTCAAGTCCAGCTTTTAACACACACTAACTATGTGACCTTCTCAATTTCCCAATTAACTTTCTAAAATCAGAGGTGTCAAACCCATGAAGCATGTACCTGCCATGTGTGCCCTGAATCAGATAAAAATGTAATTGAAAAATATTTAACAAAATTTAAAAATGTACATTAAAATGCAAATAAGATTATATTTTAAAACTAAGTCAATATGCAGCTTCCTGGAATTTTAATGTACTTTTTAGTGGCCTTCTTTTCTATTTGAGTCAGACAACAATGCTATGAGATAAAATGAAGTATAGGTATTATTGGTGGGAGTTTCCTCAGCAGAAATTCCTTATATCAATGAAATCACAGATTTGTTTCACAGAGAGAGAGAGAGAGAGAGAAGGAAGGAACGAAGGAAGAAGGAAGAAAGAAGAAAGGAAAGAAGGAAAGAAAAAGAAAGAAAGAAAGATTTTTTAATCGACTTACATACTAATCCCATTCAAGCTTCATAGCAAGGAAATGCCACATATATTATACATCCCATTTTACAGATAAAGAAATAGCAACTGGGTCTAGTTCAGAGCTAGAACTGTCTGATGTGGAATTTGAACCCAGTTCTTCCTAACACTATCTCAAATACTCTATTCATTATGCAAACCTGCTTTAAATATATTATTTATCTATTATAGTTTGCGATTTAGTCATTTGTGTATTTATGTTATCTATCACTATCCATTTAGTTTGGAAGCATTTTTAAGCACAATGCCAGAAATTATGCTAGGGACACAGAGAAAGGCAAAAACATATCATTACCCAAAAAAATGGTAGAAATAGAGTTTACAGTGAATATATGCAGTGTAAACTGAAGTCTCAGAGGGAAGGCAGAATTTAATAAAAATCTTGAAGGAAACCAGAGAAACCAGAGGACAGGGGTAAGAAAGGAGAACATTCCAGGGATGGGCTACAACAAGTGAAAAGACATCAGATCAGGATATGGGGGGTCCAACGTGAGGAAGGGCAGTGTGGCTGAATAGTCAAGAATGTGGAAAGGAGGAAGATAGAAGATTGGAAAGGAAGAAAGGAGCCAGGTTGTGAAGAATTTAGAAGCCAGAGAATTTTAGATTTGATACCAGAGGCAACAGAGATCACAGGAGTTTATTGGGAGGAGGGGAGAAAGAAATGGGGATAAATGGTCACATGCCATAGTCAGAAATTGGCTTAAGGAAAAGAACTTTGGCAGATGAGTAGACTATGAATTGGAGTGAGGAGAGAGTTGAAGCAGAGAAACCAACCAGCAATAATTGCATGGGTGATGGTGAGGAACTGTACCTAGTTGACAGCCATTTGAATAGAGAAAAATAGAAAGAAAAGAAGCTATATGAGAGATGTCAAGGAGAAAGAAAAAGATCTTAACAGATTGGATATGCAAGCTAAGTAGAAGCCAAGAGTTAAGGATGACAAGATTGTGATCCTGGGTGATTAGGAGGGCGGTGCTGTCCTTGACAATAATAAGGAAGTTAGGAAGTAGGAAAGATTTTGGTCAAAAGATCATGAGTTCAATTTTGGGGCAGCTGAATTTGAGTTCTCTGAGGCGCATCCAGATTGAGATATCAGTTTATAAATTCTTGGAAGGCAAGTCTGTCTTGTTTTATCTTTGTGCCCCCAACACTTAACACAGAATGTTGTACAAACACTTAATAAGTGTTTGTTTTAGTTGATTAGAACCCAAAGTTCCCAGCTCTGTTTTCCCAAAACCACTTATTTCCTGATTCCTCCCTTTCCGACTTGGCAGAATAGAACAAAAGATACAGGGAAATCCTTCCCATTCCCCCAGAATAATAATGAACTGGGCACTGTCCATCCCAGTTCAATCAAGAGAATTACTCTGCTTAGAATCCCCATATTTGATCAAACTGCTCTCTGAGGATTCTGGAGTGGCTCCAAAAATCACACAAGACATTATTAGAACCAATTGAAGACCATTTCCTCAAAAAGACCATGTATTTAAAAGGCTTACACTCAGTTTATATGACTTGACTGGAGAGGAATTCCCTCTCCTCTGCATAAAAAAAAAAAAAAAAAAAAAAAAATGTTTTCTCTTCTGTCAGCTTAAGCTAATAAGCGTCCTCTCCAAAAAGGCATCCTTATTGTAGTCTGCTTTCCACAACTTCCCAGAATGACCTCAGTACAAAAATGGCCTGCCTTGAGTAGCGATCACCATGGCTTTAGTCCAAAACTGTACTGACCTAAATTAGATTGACTGATCAGTCACCTTTTGGGTGATTCATAGGACTCAAATGCACAGATTCACACAATATTAAGATATGAGGTTAACATCTTTCTTCTGTCTGCTGGCTGGGTCAGTAAGGCAAAAAGAATTATAACTTGCCAGAAGAAAAAAGATCCCACATATTTTCCATACTCCCCTCCCCTTTCTGCAGTTCATGTTCAAATTGGCAACCATAAAAAGAGTCCCAAAAAGCAACAATGAAGGAGAAAACCTAGCTGATTGCTACAATGCTTGCTTGGAAAGAGCATCCCAAAGCATCTCCCTTGCTGCCTGCCCCAACAAGCTAATGCCAGAAAATGCTGATTTCCAACCTCTGTAACTCTTGACTCCTAATGCCTATGAAAGCTGGCACCTTAACATTGCAGTGGATATTCTGAAAAAAGTAACCCCAAATCCTTTGGGGCAAATATGAGGAGGGATTATTCTACTAATTGCTTGAGTCGCTCCTGATGAGAAAGTCAGGAGCTGAGGGCAGTCCCAGTCTTCTAAGTGGAAGAAGTTAGCTAGAGGAAATACACCATTCTTCTTGAGATCTGGTTCCTGTAGGATGAAATTCAAGCGTACCTACCCTATGCTTCTTACTGTCCTTCTACTTCCTTCCCTCCTCTTTACTCTCCCCTACCCCCATCCAATAATCAAGCTGCCATACTCTATAAAATCTATGTACACTTTCAGGGAAGAAGTTCGGTCCAGCTGGTGGAACAGGAAGGGGTGGAAAGGAAAAGGAGAGATCACATCTGGAATATGGTGTTCGGTTCTTTTAGGAAGAACTCAAGTTGACAAACTCAAGTACAATCCAAGAAGATAAATAGTATGCTTAATAGATTGGAGCTTGTGCCATTGAAGGATCAGTTGATGGATCTGGGAATGTTTATTCTGGACTAGAAAAATTCTTGGCGTAGAGAAAGTTGGGGGCTGTCTTCCGGGGCTAGCTTGGCAGGCACAATGCCCAATCCTATTCTCTTTCTGGGTTGGTTTGTGCACCCAAGTTCCAGCCATAACTAATAGGCTGGGAATTTGCAAAGGGTTGGCCACACTGCTCCAACTCACTTTTAAGATCTATGGGAATAATCTTGGTGGGAGGGGAGGGAAATACAGCACACTTTAACTCCTGAGCCCCTATACTGTAATAAATCAGTCAAATGACAGCAATAATTCTTAAGAATATTTACTAAGTAAAAGGGGCATCTAGGTGGTGTAGTAGATAGAGCACCAGCTCTGAAGTCAGGAAGACCTGAGCTCAAATCTGACCTCAGACACTTAACACTTCCCAGCTGTGTGATCCTGGGCAAGTCACTTAACCCAATTGCCTCAGGAAAAAAAAAAAGAATATTTACTAAATAAAAAGCAAAATTTAAACACTTAGAGCATAGCACTCTGCCCATAAATCTAAAACACCCCTTGCCACCAATGTACACAGTCTATGAGGGTAAGTGGGTATAATCTTATACAACCACAGAGAGCCCAAAGCCACATTTAGTAGGATACATGATGCATATGCTTAAGGAGTAAGATCGAGTAGAAAGAGAAGTGAAGAAAGAATAGAACTCACAGTCAGCTGGTATGACCTGTATAAAAATCTAGCAAAGGGGACTAAGGAATGGTTAGAGAAATAGAAGGAGAACAGGAGATGTACCTTCCACTTAAAATCTATTATTTGATATTTTCCTTATTTTTTTAATGGGGATGTAATTTTTTCCATTCTTCTGAATGAGTTCGTGAAAATTTATTATTCCCTATATACCATATATTCTGGTATGGGCCCATATCCCAGAGTACATGTATGCTAAGACCCAACTGACTCAGAAATTGGGCATTCCATCCTTCTCATTTTCTTATTTTCTGTTCCATAATTAGACTTAAGTTTCCCATATCCCTGACCCTCATTAGGCAACTTAGGAAATAGTCTGATTTCAGTCTTCCAGAGTGTCCCACTGACCTTACTTTATAGGTGATGGGGCAATCTTCTATAAGTGTCCCATCATCTCTTTGTCTTTAAACTTTTCGTAAGTTTGAGCCCTGAGTATCTTTGGGGCCTTAAATCAGAATATACGGCTTTTTACATTTCCAAGCCATGTAGAAATAACCAATTCAATGTGCATATGATTCTTTTCTGCATTTTTCATGTCCATTAACACCTTCCAACTCACTTTTTGAAAAAACTGGGGTTTCTGAGATATCTATAAATTTTGGGACTCTGATTTTTTTAAACCTGAATTTTAACTTCCAATATCTTTTTATCATTTCTCCCATGACCATTTTTACATTATCGCTGATTATCAAAGATTTGATTTGCAAGGTTTTACTGAATTCTTCAGAAACTTTCCTCTCCTTCTTGTTCTATAACTAATAACTGGATGATGATCTTTTTATTTCTTTTTATGAGCTCTCCAAAAATAGGTGACCAAGTATCCATCCCAAGAAATTGAAAACTTTTAGGTACCTGATGAAATTAATTTCACTAATTCCTTTGCCTCTCCAAGAGAATATGTAAACAAACTTTCCTTTGTTTTTCTGGTTTCATTTATGACTAGAATGCCAATATCAATGTCAATCCCTTCTTCTAAAAATATATCAATTAATTTGTCTCTGAATTAAGAACTTGAATTTAAGAATATCAATAGTCAAATTATTGTTTATAAAACAGACTAAAGACTGAGCAATGTTTAGCACCCTTTCTCCAGGGGAAAAATAAATAGCTCTCAAGTTTAATCCTTATCTAGAATCCTATTTTTCTCACCAGGATCACTGCTCAGCTGAATGCCTTGCATACCAGAAGTCCCAAATCCCTGCTGTTTTTAAGAGGCCATGTAATGCCAGAGAAACTGAGGCAAGACAGAGATGGGTTTTAATCTTTTAATTGTGGAAAGTTTATGTTAGCCGGTCCAATAGAATACATGTTCAAAAATCATTCGACCTTGAGTGACTGAAGCAGGGAACTTTTATAACTCATTATGGTTTGCAAACAGAATAACCTGCATTTAGGGGAAACAAAGGCAAATAAGGGAGGGCACTGGATGAACGTACAAGCCATGATTCCAGGAAAGGATCCTAACTTAATCCTGACAAGATAAAAGTCAAGATAAGAAGGTTGATGGCAGGAGACTGGGAGGAGAAGGGCTCAGAGGGAGAATTATCCCTGCAAGGATTGCTATAAGGCACCTGAAGTTTTATGACTCAATGACATTTCAAGGCTTCTTTTCTGACTCAATTCTCCCAGTCCTAATGGCAAGGAAAAAAACAGGGAGGAACGGCTATAATAATTTGATTGAGGGCATAATGATTCAGGGCATAACAGCCAAGGGAACAAAATTTAATTGGGGAAGGGGATGGATCTGAGAATCTGGACTCAGAGAATTCTAGCCATGGAGAAGCCAGTTATATCCTTGGTTCCAGACAACTTCTACAACCTCTGAAAATAATTCAATTTATTTATTTGTAAGATGAATGTGATTATTTTGAATTATAAAAATGTCAAAATGTCAAAAAAAAATTCCTAAAGTGTGGTGGTCATAAAGTGTAAATATACTTCAATGTTCTGTGGCTAAGTACTTCCTACAGGATAACAGCACTTAGCAAAGTGCTTGGCCCATAGTCGATGCTTTATACATGTTTGGGCTGACTAGCTAATACAGTCTGATATTCAAGGCTTCCCATAATCTGGATCACCATCATCAACCAACCAATCAGCCTGGAAGCATTTATTAAGTGCCTATGATATGCAAGGAACTATGCTAAATTCTAGTGATACCAAAAAAGGCAAAAGACTTGCTTATAATCTAAAGGGGGAGATAATATGCAGACAAATATATACAAAGCAAGCTAAACAGGATAAATAGGAAATATTTAGCAAAGGAAAGGCAATGGAATTTAGAGAGGCTGGGGAAGGCAACCATTTATTTTTCTCTACTCTCAGGTACAAATCTGCTGAACCAGCAACTTTATTGCCCTCCAAATTGGCTTGCTCATTTCTACATGGAAATCTTTGCTTATGCTCTGTTCCCAATCTGAAATTCTATGTCCCTTCTGGCAATCTAAATTTTTCCTATCCTTGAAAGCCTAACTCAAGACAGGCAACAAGACCACTTTATCACTTTAGGTCATAATAGTTTCCTACTTTTCTTTGAGCCTTAATTCAACATATATTCAATTCAACAAATATTAAGTGCCTAATTAATGCCTTGTACTTTTAGCACAAAGAGAAATGACATAGTCTCTGACTTCATAAAGCTTACAGTCTAATATATTATAGCTACACTGTACCTTATCTTGGCATTTAGTCAACCAATCTACCAATAAGCATTTATTAAGTACCTATTGTATGTTAGGCACTGTCTTAAATACTAGGGATATAAATAAAGAAAGACAAAAGACAGCTCCTCTTCTTTAAGTATTTCACAACCTAATGGCCGTGTATAGTTGGAAAAGTGGAAAGACAAAGGGATTTGGGGTTAGAAAACTTGAGTTGGAATTCTGCCTTAGATAGTGCAATTCACCTAATATTTTTGAACCTCATTTTCTTCATTTGTAAATTGTGGGTCCTCCTCCTTGGGTTGTGATGAGAGAAGTGCTTTTTAATTCTAGCCACTTCTTGTCTTGTCTCTCATAATGTCTTGACTACAGTCCCATTCCACTATATAAATGTCAGTTGTTAGTACAACTTGAGGCAATAAAGTAATGGATTGTTTACAGAACGTTGTCCTCACTTCTTAGTCACACATCATATGTCTGGAGGCTCCAGTTAAGTTGTGAGTTCCTTCTGGAAAAAGAGAAATTTTTTAAAGGTGCATATTTCTGTTTTATTGACGCATAACAAGGCATTATAACTTGCCTGAACCTGAGGCAATCCAAGTAATAAGCTGGCCATTGATATAGTTTTGAGGATTAATGACCAACGCTATACATTCACAGCTTTACTAGCATTTCAATTTTTAAGGTGCTCCATCTTGACAGAGTGCTAATGGACTAAATTTGCAGAATGCGACACGTTCTTTGACATGGACAATATGGGAATTTTTTGCTTCACTGTACATGTTTGTTTGTTACAGGGGTTTTGTTTTTCTTTGCTTTTTTTTTTTTTATTAGTAAGATATGGAAATGGGAGAGAAAGGAAATAAATGTGTGATAATTTTAATTTTTAAAAATTATAAGGTGCCAAATTAGCATTATGAGTAATTTAACTCTTTGATTTCACTTTGGGGGAATTAGTGGAATGGGGGTGGGAGGGAAGCATAGGACCTCCTAATTCCTACAGAATATGAAATAACGTATGTGTGTGGGGATAGTTTCTTTAATTATGTTCATTATGAGTACAAACTTATAGTATTGGTTTTCAATTGTTATGATTGTTTTCAATTGGTTGTCAATTCTGATAAAGAAAAACTCTTGAAAAAGTAGTTTATATGTAGCTACTTCCATAAACAATTTCTCTATAGATCTGGTCTCCCTAGAATTGCTGAAGAATTGAGTAACTGAAAGCAGTTTCATCATCTAAACAGTATTGTCAAAGAAAAACTCCCTGGGGCCTCATTAGCATAAAAAACCTACAAATTAACATTATTTATATCATATTGTATTTTTATATAATTTATAGAATATTTTCCATCACCTTTTAATCTGGATTTTACCCAGCACAAAAGTGCTACAGCCACATACTCTCCTCATGTTTGATATCAATGCTCTATTGTACTTTTACTAGTATAAATTGATACCAAAACCTCTTAATGTCCTGTTAGATTGATTTATGGTGATATACTAACTGCTAGATTTAACATGTGATAAATTAAAAATTCAAGTGCAATTCATTGGACAAATAAGTCTCTCAAGATGAAAATGAAAAGTTCCTCCCAAGTCTTTTAGAAGCTCAAATACATAAATTAGTTCAAAGTTTCAGGGGCTGCAACTTTCATTTACTAGAGGAGGGGACATACACATATTGGAAATAAGGCAGCTGACAGATTTTTTACTGGCACAAACACAGAATTCATGCTAGAGGAGTCTTTCTGTCCAGAGTCTTATGTTTCCTCATATTGCCCCCAGTGCCAAGCATGTGCTTTGTATTTTGGAAGTGGTTGATAAATATTGGTCAGATAAAATACAAATTAATGAGTATGGAAGATTCTCGGGGTGACTTGTTTGGAGCCCTGACATCAGAATCAGAGGCTTGCCAAGAATTGTACTGTCATTACTGAAAGGGAGGAGGATAACCCAAAAAATGAATTCTCTTGTTGCATGTAACCTGAGCAACTGCAGCTGGCAGTGGAGATGGCCTCAGCCCCTGGCCTTCTTGTTCTAATCTTAGAATGCTGTGATCCTGGCTTCCTGTGGCCCGAAGGACAAATGTCACCAATTTAGCCTCACACATACAAACACACACACAAACACACACACCGTCTCATAGTCAAATGCATTGATACCAAGAGTGTTTTCATTTATTAAATCAGGAGCAGTCTTATTTATTACAGAGGCAAATCTTAAGGTCATAGATTAAGAATTAGAAAGGAAATTAGATAACATCTAGTTCAATTTCCTCATTTTACAGAGGAAAAGGAAGCCAGAGAAGTAATTTTTCTTGTCCAAGGTCACCTAAGAAAGCTCATGACATTGCTTGTTACCATAAGGTCCTCTAAGGGCAAGATGTATGACAACAAGGGATTAGTATCTTTAAATTCATGCTACCCAAGTGTACAGAAGGATGTTTATTATTCAATCAATAGGGGAAGAACGAGAGAGAGGAAACAGCTAAGAAGAAGAGAGAAAGGAGAAGAAAGTTTTTGAATTTACCTTGTGTGTCATTGATTTACTTCATTGGTTCAGGTGAATGAAATATAAATAATCCAAACCCTTACATTTAACCTATATTTCTGTCATTAGTAACAATAATTTACATTGTATGGTACTTTCAGTGGTTTCTTTATAATACTTTTATAAAGTAGGTAGTACAAATGTTATTATTCTCCTTTTCAGATGAGGAAAATAAAGTCAAATAGATTAAGTGATTTGCCCATGATAACACAGCTCCTAAATATTTAAACCTGACAGAATCACTGGGTTTCTATATTGAAGAGATTTTATTTGGTCAAACTGCTAATAATTGGAGAACTCTTTATTCAGTTGTTTTAGTTGTGATTTGATGTTTTCTTGGCAGAGACACTAGTGGTTTGCCATTTTTTTCTTCAACTTATTTCACAAATGAAGAAACTGAGGCAAAAAAAGGTTAAATGACTTGCCCAGAATCACATAACTACTAATGGCCTGAGGTCATGTTTGGACAGGGCTTCTAGGCTTCAGGCCTCTTAAAGGACAGGTCAATTCTCCAAGAGCCTCCACAGCTGTGTATCATAACATCTGAAGGAGTTGCACGGCAGTCTTTGCTGACCCAGGTGTTGCAGACTGGGAATGAGATAAATTGGAGGCAGAGGGAAGAGGAGCAACTGCCTCTCAGTCTCCTTGTATCATCCTCTCACTGGAAGAGATCCATTCTGCAGGTCTGGGTTGGATGTCCAGCAGCCATTGTCAGGTGGCTCCTGTGTATTCTAACACAAGCCCTGTGTTTTATCCACTTCACTATTCAAACCCAGATCTTTTCACTCTAAATACAGCATTTCTTCTCACTCTATAAGGCTGTCACCCTCCCAGCTGCCCCCTCAAAAACCTTTTTACTTTTTTCAAACTTGAGCAACTTATAAGTCTCAAAACTTGAATTTGATGATTATATATGTATAACCTTTATCATATTGTGTGGGAGGGAGAAAAAAAATTTGAAACTCAAAATCTTAATGAATATTGAAAACTATTTTTACATGTAAATGGAAAAAAAAATAAAATACTATTAGGTGAGAAAAAAAAAAAAACAATTTGAATTTGATCATCTCTCTTCCCCTGAATACCCTGATAGAGTCATTAGTCAGCTATGGAAATGATCGAAAAATGGGACAGAGGAGAGAAAAAAGAGACAGGAAGAAAGCAAAAAGCTGACAAGTCCATAAAATGGATGATTGATTCCTCAGTAATTCCCTGTTGGCTCTGCCTCTTTGTCTAAGACACATCCGTAATAATAATAGGGAGTATTTGTATGGCACCTACTATGTGCCAGACATTGTTCTAAGTACTGTACAAATATTAGCTCTTTTGATTCTCAGAACACCCCTATAGCAAAGGGTAAATGATTGCCTAGAGTCACATAACTAGTAAGTGTTCAAGGCTGGGTTTTAGCTCAGTCTTTCTGACTTTACGGAAGAAAGGAAAATGGCCCTGACCACTGGACCACCTACCTTCTTTCAAATACATCTAAGGATTTGAGTATAGATTCAGGCTTCTGTAGGCCTGTAGCCCCCACTTCCTCTTTTGCTCTTAAAATGCATTTCACAAGGGTGTTGCCAGGTAGCTCTTGGGTACAGTTATAGAAGGAAATGAAAAAAAAAAAAAAGATCCAGGCCATAACCACAGAGACAAAGGACATACTTTACTAAATCTATTGTTTATTTGAAAGTAGCTCACTGAGCAAATAAGTGTCTGAGGCCAGAATTGAACTCAGGAAGAAGAGTTTTTATAACTCCAGGGCCAACATTCAATGCACTATGGCATCACCTAGCTGCCCTTATGCTGTTGTTACTTACTCTGAATTTCCAGTAAGGGGAAAAATATTTTGGAGCAGCCCCTATTGATCTTGCTGATTCCTGATTACCTGATTCTTCTCCCCCCCTCCCCGCCCCGCCACTGGAAGAGTAAAGAAATAAGATGGGTGAGAGTAGGGAAAGGGTTTAGATTCTAGTTAGAGGTGAGAAAGAGACTGTGAGACCAGTGACTGCTGTGTACTTAAATTTAGATACATTTGAGAGAGAGAGACAGAAAGAGAGAAAGAGAGAGAGACAGAGAGACAGAGAGACAGAAAGAGAGAGAGAGAGAGAGAGAGAGAGAGAGAGAGAGAGAGACAGAAAGAGAGAGAGACAGAAAGAGAGAGAGAGAGAGAGAGAGAGAGAGAGAGATGGAGATAGAGGGAGAGAGAGAGACAGACAGACAAAGAGAGAAGAGGAGAAGAAGAGAAGAGAGAGACTGAGAGGGAGAGAGGGAGGGAAAGAGGGAGAGAGAGAGAGAGACAGAGAGAGAGAAAGAGGGAGAGAGGGAAGAAAGAGAAGGAAGGAAGAAAATGGTTTTTAAAAAGGAATAAAACTAAATGTTAGAAAGTAGGCCAATGGGGAAAGTATCGTATTTGGAGTCAAAGGAACTGAGTTCAAATATTAGACTTTCCATTTTACTTTGGGCCAGTCATAATATCTCTGGATCACAGTTTCCTTATCTGTAAAATGAGGTGGCTGGATGAAATGATCACTAATATCCTTTCCAACTCTCAAACTGATGATCCTATGAAGTTTTTCCTTATATTTCTATTTCTGTAATGGGCACCATTTTTCCAGTCTCAGTGTCACCATCCTGGATTCCCTCCTCCCTTTTATCCAACCAATTGTCACATCTTACTGTTTCTACTTCCACAATAGCTCTCACCTTCACGCCTTCTCCACTCACCAAGTCATCCTGAAAGTTCAAATCTTCATTATTCTCACAAGGACTATGACCATGATCTCCCAAATGGTCTCCATGAGTCATGTGTCTCCTCATCTACTCCATCCTCCACAGAGCTGCCAAAGTGATTTTCCTTTATCCCAAATTCCATGTTACATTCTGCTCCCTCCCCCCCTTCCCCAGCCCTTTACACAATCAACTCCAACGGCTCCCTATAATTTCTAGACTAAAATAATAATGCTCTAGTTTGGCTTTTAAAATTCTTCACATGGACTTGGCTCTTTTCAACAATAAGGTGATTTAAGGAAATTCCAGTAGACTTGTGATGGAAAGAGCCATCCATATCCAGAGAGAGAAATTATGAATTATGAAGCCTGAATGTGGATCAAAGCATAGAATTTTTATCTTTTTGTTCTTGTTGTTCATATGCTTGGCTTTTTTTTTCTTTCATATGTGTTTTTTCCCCCTTTGATATGATTTCTTGATGAATATGGAAATACATTTAGAAGAATTACACGTTTAACCTATATCCGATTATCTAAGGGAGAGGAGAGAGGTGGAAAAAATTGGAACACAAGATTTTGCAAAGGTGAATGTTAAAAACTATCTTTACATGTATTTGGAAAGATAAAATATTATCAAAAATTAAAATTCTTCACATTATTTTTTCCTGTTTTTCCATTTCTGCCCTTCAAGGACATCTCACCTATCTATGGCAATAGATAGTTCTCCTTCTGTTCTCCTTATGTTCTCCACAATTTCTCCATGATCTCCAATGGCTCAGCAATCATATTCACAAGTCATTTTTAGTGCCATGGGATAAAATTTGGCTGGGCTTGGTGATTTGAAAACCTTATAGGAACTGAGGCTGTTTAGGAAACTCCCGTTGACACTAGAATTTACTCCCCTAATATTTTGTACTAGCCTGTGGGCCACTTTGAAAGAGCTTTGAACTCTGACTAGGCATCATGAACCATACTTTAAGATCACTCACTGAACAAGATAAATATCTCTCTGCTTGGACAGTTGCATCCTGAAGGGCCACCAAAAGAAAAAAATAATACTGCCTGGTAAACTGGACAAGTTGTAGGGAGTGCTTATGGGAAAGAAGTCTGCAGAAAGTAATGTTTTCTAAAGGTCTCTTTAGTGTGAACTGGGTCTTTACTGAGTTTTTCTTAAGACAAAGGAAAGATATAAAAGGGCAAGAATTAGTCATTTTCATACCCCTTAAAGGTGGCCAATGAGAGTTTGCATGGAGATTTGGGAGTTTTTCTGACTCTTTGCGAACTATTTTTCAGTGTTCTCATGAGTCCTACTTGTTTCCTGTTTTCCTCTTGTAATTCTTTCCTCCTTCTTTCCTTCTCCCTTTCTCCACTCCAACTGCCCAGCAATGCTGAAAGACAAGGTGTTTGTTCCTACCCATTAATAGAAAGGGGTGTTATATTAAATATGATCTCTGAACTAAAGTTTGGGGGAGAATCTTGTGAAAGTTAAATCTTGTGGATACAAGTAATCTCTTATAGAAGAATAAGAGGAAAAACATAATCTATTACAAGAGGAATTTTTTCAGATTCATCATCTATATGATATCTAAAGTACCTTCTAAATCTATAACCCTGTGACTCTATAATTTAGATTAACTATATGGAAGTATTTCCCCACCAGTGGTAATAGAATTTTAGAGCCATGAGGCTTTAGACACAGATGACCTGGGATGCTGATTTGAATAGTGGTCTTTCTAAAAGCATCTAAAAGCAGATGGCCACTGAAGTTTTCTCCCAGGCTTATTACTATGAGTTATTGATTGGGAAGCAAAAGGGAGCAAACCCTTGTACTCTCAAGATCTGGTCTCTGTGAGTGGTTATATGGGATGGAATAGGGCTTTTTTTCCTGTCCTAGAACACTCATCCATCATTTCTTAGTCTGAGTACTTTTTTAATGTTCCTTCTCCAAGGCTCCACTCTCAGCTGCAGCCTGAGAGACCTTCTCATGCACTACTCTGGTTTGGAGACTGTACCAGAAGCCCAGGCCTAGAGCCAAGGCAAAGGGTGGGGAGAAAAGAGCTGGAGCCAGGGCCGTGTGGTAAGAATCAGACTCCAGCTCAAGGACAAAGATGCTAGTATTTAGAAAGACCACGCCATCTAACACTTACTGAAGCTCTATGGCACGGGTTTCTGGCAGGTTCTGCTCGGTCCGGATACAAGGAGTCCAAGGTTTTCAGAAGAAAGCACTATGAAAACAAAAAAGTACATTTTGGGTGCCATTTTCTTTAGTTTTCTACAAATGCAGGCTGAGACAAGGAGGAAGCAAGGGGAGATTTCAAGCTAGTTGTCATGACTGAGATGATGGGAGTAGCAATAGGATGAGCCGGACAAGGAAAGTCAAAGCTTTGAAACCTGTAAACATACAAAGATATAAAAATAGGAACATGGCTAGGAAAGAACAAAGAAACACGACTCTTCAAACAAATCTGAGACCTGGAGACCTGTCCAAGGAAAAAGGATGGGCAGGATGTAAACATCCCTTGAATACCATGACCCATGAATCAAAACCAAGATAGGGTGCAAGATCTGAGATATTAATACTGATAGAAATGAGGAAAGTGATTGGTCATGATCCAATCAGGCAACTGTCAAAAGTTTAAATGGGGAGTAAATAAGCAATAAACTAGCAATATCCATGAGACCCAGGTACTGGAATAATGGGATCAAGTATGAGATACTTAGCCACTAAGAACCATCCATAGAATTGTAGCCCTGTAAATGAAAGAGACTTTAGGGGTCAACTAATCCAATGCCTTATTTCCTTTTCCAAACAAGGAAACTGAGGCCCAGAGGTTATATGGCTTAACCAATATCACATAGGTAACATTGTGGCAAGCCTGGGGTTTGGACTATAAAGTCAATGTTTTTCCATTGTACTATATTGGTGTCATATTATGATCAAGAAATATAGACAATAGGGATGAGATACCAAGGTAAAGGTTAGAGCAAGAAGATAATAAAGAAAAAAGGAAGGAAGGAAGGAAGGAAGGAAAGAAGGAAAGAAGGAAGGAAGGAAGGAAGGAAGGAAAGAAGGAAGGAAGGAAGGAAGGAAAGAAGGGAGGGAGAAAGGGAAGGAGGAAGGAAGGGAGGGAGAATAGAAACATTTATTAAGCATTTATTACATGCTAGGAATTGTGCTAAGTGCAAGGGATACCAATACAAGTAAAAGAAGAAATACCATCTTTGCCCTCAAGAAACCTACATTTTGGTGGAAGAAGGCATATATAAAGAGAAGCAAACCACACACACACACACACACACACACACACACACACACAGAGGTAGTGGAGGAAAGGTCCTTGGTGCAAGAATATAATTTTGAAGTCCCAAGGCCAGGAGAGGAAAGAAGGCTGGCCTGGGCCCTTGCATAAAATGGAAGTTCCAGAGAAAATTACCATTGAGCAAGTCTTACAGAGGGATGTTTCAGGTGGGGAAGGCCATGGAATAAGGAGGATTCAGGCCCTGAGGCAAGTTCCAGGATGAGCCAGATTATTTCTAAGGCCCCTTCCAGTTCTAGTATGTTGTTCTATAAGTCATTCCCTCAAAATTCTACTTTTGATGTTAAACAACTTGACTGAAACAAGAGAGAGAGTGGAGGTCTTCCTTGTAAAGTAATATGTGACAAAGAGGCAGATTTAGGCTTATTGTCAGAAAAAAAAAAAAAAGGAAACTCAACAACTTCTCAGTGATAGGAGCTGTGCAAAAGTAGAATGAATTGCCTCAATAGGTAATGGCAAATCATTCTAGTGTCTTTGCCAAGGGAACCCCAAAGAGGATCCCAAAGAATAGGGCATGACTAATTGACTAAACAGCAAAGAGGTCTCTTCCAGCTCTGAAATTCTGGGAGTCTTTGATTCATTTCTCTGCCACTTAATAATTTATCAGATAAGTTATTTAGCTCATTTAACTTCTCTGAAACTCTTAGCATTTCTGTGAAATGAGGAGTTGAACTGGGTGCTCACTGACATTCTTTCCAACTTTTAAGGCCTATGATTGTCTGATACCTGGAGCTCTTGTCCTCTAGTCTGCCATCCTCAATGTCCTATCTTTGTAGCTAAAGGTCCTCCAGGTCCCATGGTTCTCTCTCTCTCCTTCCCAGCTAGCCACCTGCCAATGTCAGCTTCAAAGAAAGGGAAGCTAGGGAGGAGCTTTGGATTCTCTTACAGGATATATTTTTAGCTGAATGAGTCTCTGCAAGCAGTTAATAATGGGCGCCTTTGAGACAGAGGTAAATGCATTGCCAGCACTATGTAAGTAATAATAATAATAGGCTAGCAGATCTGGTAGACAAGCAAGGAGTCAGAGAGAGATGAACAGACTGATCTGTCCAGTGTCCTAGCCACGGGGAAGCTCAACTAAGCATACCCTCTCCATCAACTCTCCTTGTTGTTCTGAGAGGACAAGATATTAATCTCTGGATTTCCTAATTTGGTATACAAGGATATTTAAACAGGTGTTGTGTTCAGCCTGAGAGGCAGCTGCACTAATAGGGGTTGGAAATATCCTTGGCTTGACAACCTGAACAAGATCTCTAAAAAGACCTCTGCCAGTTCTATGAATATTAAATATGTTCCTACTTTGTAATGGGAAGGATACTGAACTTGGAGAATTTGGTTGAAATTCCTGCTCTTATGTCTACTAGTCATGTCTACTTAGAAGTCATTTCATCTTCCGGAATCTCCATAATCATATTTATAAAACAGGACTAGTACTATCTGCACTGCCTATTTTACTGGATTATTATGATATATGAGAGCTGCTAGTTTATAGTTCTATTGTGAAGGCCAGTTTTCGGTTTTTGAGTTTTGATTCAAATACCAGAATCCCAGAATTTTAGAGCAAAAATGAATTTCCATGGTCATTCACTCTAACTTGAACCTGACAAAAGAATTCCTGTTTTAGCATGTTTGACAAGTAGCCATTCGGCCTTTGGTTGAAACATCCAAGAAGGGAGAACTTACTGCCTTCTTTAGGGAGAGAAGACATAAGTGAGGCAGCTTTTAGGCCAGATAAAAAAGTTTATTAGTGGAGCAATTTTTAAAGGTGGGATGAGGAAGAGGAATAGGGGAAATTGATGGATCCTCCTAGCTATGAAGTGATAGAGAGAAGAATTAAGGAAGTTATTTCCCTCATTTGGCATCCTATCATATCTGTTGTTTGAATTACACATTTTGATCCTTAAGCATGTTAAGGCATCTAGGTAGTGGATTGAATAGGATATTGGGCCTTAAGTTAGGAAAACTCATTTCCTAAGTTCAAATCTGGCTTTAAAAACTTACTTGGGCAAGGCACTTCACCCTGTTTGCCTCACTTTCCTCATCTGTAACATGAACTGGAGAAGGAAATAGTAAACTACTTTAGTATCTCTGCCAAAAAAACCCTAAATGGGGTCAGAAGAGTTGGGACAACAAAGAAATCCAATAATCATGTATTGCTCTGTATACTTCTCTAACAGTTTTAAGATATCTCATCTCCTCAATGAAATCTTAAATTCTTAGAAGGTTGGATTATGGCTTTCTCTAGTCTGTACCTCTTGTCAGCATTTCAGAATATGAATTATGCAAATGAAGTTAAATAAATAAAAAATTAATTTAGTTGAATTTTGGGGGAATTTGTGACTAGAAAGGAAAAAAAAACAATCAATAGATTTTACTAGGGCATCTCTTTCTCAGTCAAGAAGAGTGTTCTAAAAGATGGGGAATAATTAACTCTACTGATTACAAGAAATGTTTACAGATACATTATTTAAAATGTCAACCAAATCCTACAGGATAACTAGATACATGAATCTTATAATTGCAGATTAGAAGGGTTGCCGTTATTCATTAACTAATACTCTTTTGGCCCAGTTATTCCTCCAGTTTCAAACTCACTTAATTGTATTATCATTGAGTTCAACCCTTTCCATCTTGTTTATAAGGAAATTATGAATGTAAAGTCTCTGATATGCAAAGTTCATACCCATCATCATCATAGCTGCTATTTCAGGAATGGTCATTTAAGAGACAAGGGAAGCAGCTTGATAAAGTAGAATAAGTCCTGGAATCAGAAAATCTGAGTTCTAATTCTGGCTCTCCTACACATCTGAGATAATAATAATTCCAGTATCTTAACATTCATGTCACTTGAAAGTTCGCAAAACACTTCAAAAATACTAATTCAATTTATTTTCACAACAACTCTGGATGGCAGATGCTACTATTATCACCCATCTTATAGATGAAAAAGCTAAAGTAATAGAGGTTAAGTGCTCAGGGTCACATAGCGAGGAAGTGTCTGAGGCTAGATTTGAATTCAGGTCTTCCTGATTCAAAATCCACTGCATTCCTTGGGACTATTAAATGACCCCAAAAATCAATTCAGTATAACCTGTTCTTAATGAACCCATCCAAAGTGGCTTGTATTGATCATCCTTTATAGGTCTTGTGCTCCAGTCTCTTCATTTTACAGATGAGAAATCTGAAACTTAGAAAGGTTAAGCAATTTGCTGATGATCACAAAGGGATTTAATGGTATAATGGCAATGATCTGACAAGATTCTGAATGGCCTGTTGGGCAGAGAGAAACTGAACAATTGATCCCTGAGGCAAGTAGGGAGAAGGCACTGATAGAGATCAGTTTAGCTCCATGGTCCCACTCTCTGGGGAGATCATCCAGTCAGAAATTCAAGTTATGTCAAACCCCTGAGGCCCACCCTCTATAGAAGGCTTGGACAGCCTCACTTCAGAAATTCCAGTCATGTCCCTGAGGTTAAATTCTCCCCATAAATTTACTCATGGCTCACCTCATGGCCACTACTTTCATTTGGGTCAGTCTGGCATTCTACTCTGCCTCATGGTATCTTTCTCTTACCTCTCCCCATGCCTTGTAGTGTCTCTCCTCTCAGATCCTATTTCCCCTCCTTACAGCCAATTAACTCCTTTAGGATACTAAGCCCCTTTCAGGAGTTAGCCTGTCAGCTAAGGACATGCCCCAACTGCACTGGGTGCTTCCTTTCTCCTGGTGAATGGCAAGTTTAACTAAAGAACTTATCCTTTCCATCATTAATGATTAAAACCCCTTTCTATGTTTTCCTATTCTATTTCATATTTACCATTCCTGATTCTATTGCATCCTTTCATTTTGTCTTTAACTTCTTCCCTAAATAAATCAACTTTTTGCCAAAGAGAATGACTATTGTGAATTCTTCACATGACCAACCGCCAACTTTCAGTGCCCGCATCATTTGGGGTCTACATCAGCCACATCGGTTCTAGGGCCAAACGTCTGAAAATGGCTTCTTGGATGATTGAAGAATATGATTGGATGATTGATTATATAGTGTAAGAATTAATTTCCTCAATAAATAGTCAGTGCACATGTTGGTGAGAAAAACAAGAAAAAAAGACAGAGAAAGATAGAGACACAGGACAGACAGACAAACAGAGACACATAGAGAAAGACAGAAAGATAGAGCAAGAGAGAGCAGAGACATAGAAACAGAGATAGAGAAAGAGAGAGACAGAAATAAGAGACAGAAAGAGGTGAGAGAGGGAAAAAGACAAAGACAGAAAGACAGAGAGACAGAGATAAAAAGATACAAAGAGACAGACAAAGATAGTGAGGAGACAAACAGAGACAGTGAAGAGAGAGACAGACACAGAAACAGAGGTAAAGAGAAGGTTCTGTGTCAGGTACACAGAGAAGAAAAGCCCTTTGGAGTTACAGCCCATAGATCAAAGATTAGTCATAAAAGGACCATATCCTGATTTTAGGAACAATAGTTATGACACATTCTTACAGAGATATTTAAGGATTGCAAAGCATGTAACATTTTTATTTTATAATCACAAATAAATATAATTACTACTGCCATTTTACAGAGAAGGAAACTGAAGTTATGAAAAATTAAATAATTTATCTGGGGTCACAATGCTAGTCAGTATCTGAAGCAGGATTTGACCCCAGGTCTGTCTGATTCCAAATAAAGGCATCCACTCAGTGGAAAGTGAATAATATTAGTGAATCATTATCTCTCAAAAACTAACCTGAGAATTACCTGAATGGATTCTGTTTGCCATTCTCATTCTGTACTTTTTAAAATCAGGAATGTCATTGATGACCATTTCTTCTTTTTAAAAGATTATATTTGTTTTATTTTAAAATTTTTATCTTATATTTTTCTGTTATGCTGTTATAATCTTTTTATATGCTATTTTCTTGATTGTGCTTAATTTTTTATCAGTTCATAAAAGTTTTCAGATGTTTCAGAATTCTTCATAATCATCATTTAAATTAGTGCAACAATATTCCATTATATTCCCACACATACACTCAATGGATATCTATCTTGTTACCCGTTCTTTGCTACTACAAAAAATGCTTCTATGAATATTTTGTAAGCTCCTCGAAGGTAGAGATTGTCTTGCCTCTTTTTGTATCTCCAGTGCTTAGTACAGTGTCTGGTACTTAAGAGGCACTTAAGAAATATTTATTGATTATTTGCTGATGAATATCTAAAACTTTTCCCCCTGCCTTTGGAGTATTTGTTAGTAGCAGGACCTCTGCACTAAAAAAGAACACATGGACATTTTGGTTTCCGTTTCCCCTTCCCCATTTTTAAGCTAAATTCCTATAAGCTTTCCAGAATTGTTAGACTTAAGTTTAGTGACCATTTCTGAGCACCTGCCCTATTAGTTTATATTGTCATGTACATATTAGAGTTAATAGTTACTCACATTTATTTCTCCATTGATTTTAGCTTTAAATCCATTTTGGTGCACTTCTTTGATAAAAATAGAGTTCAGGATAAATCTTCAGGTACTAACAGGGAATCAGTACCCTAAAACATTTTGCAAGATGCTAACAAAATTTATCATTAATCACCCCGACGTAAAGTACAAGCATCCTGAGGGCAGCGATCATGGTTTACATTTCATCATCCATATCTCCTCCAGTCATGATCCCAGGGGGCACACTTGATTAAGCTTTTATTTCTCTTTAATTTTGTAGGAAAGGCCGGCAGACAATAATGCCGGTGTTGACAACTCAGCATCTCCATCTGTGGCGCAGCTGGCTGGCCGATTCAGAGAGCAGGCAGCAGCTGTCTCAGCTAAAGAGGTAAGTGAATTCAGAAATTCAGAAATATGACATTTTTGATGGGAGAAGGAAAAGTCAGGGCCAGTGTGGTCTAGGTAGGAGAAAAGGTGAAGAGGAAACAAGGAAGTCTCTGAGATGAGAAGAGAGCCCAGGAAGGAATTTCATCTGAATCCAAAGACTGTGGCTGCTGTGTATGGTGTGTGATCCTAATGACCCCACTGGAGAAGAAAAATAGAAAACATTGTGCAGACTGTGAATCACATATGTCTACTGGGGGAATGGAAAATTGGATTCATTCTAAGGCAGGCTCATCTCTATCTTTATTCTCATCCTCAATACCAATTCATATTTACATAGTACTAACCAAAATCTCCCCCTTGTTCTCTCCAGAAGGGCCTTCTGTCTAGGAAATCTTGGGCTGGTAATCATGCAGGCTGAGCAGGAAGTGTGAGGGAGACAGCTATCGATGCACTGGGAATTTAGTGATGAGCAAAAGGCCAATAAGAGGCTACTTCGTTGGAAGTTAGGGAGTCAGTGAAGCTCAAAGAAGGAAATTATCTCAGACAGATGCAGGGAGAGACTAGTGGTTTTGAACAGGAGATTTGGACTTCTAGGGTTGAGTTTTGGGGATAGGATATTCCAACCCTGAAACAATTTATGTTTAATTTACACTAGGCCATGATGCTCTGCAGAGATGAAAGGAATGGCAGACCCACTGAATCCTATAATATAATCATTGAAGGCATGGAAAACAGGGGCATGGAACCTAAGAGACAGCAAGGTTGACACGAGACATATCAAATTGTGATTGCTCTTGTATTTCTATGTGGAAAATGGGATGAATAATTTCTAGCCCTGGTAGAAGTGTTATAAGGATGATAGAGATGACAATGATGCAAGCCAGTCACCCTTTAGAAGGGGGTCAGTTTCTATATTATATTGAGCTGTTTTAAAAGTAGATGAATCCCTAGTGGAGGAAAAAGAGGGAACTGTATCAGAGGAAAAAATGACAGATGAGATTAAAAGTTTAAAATGGACAAATGTTAAATAGGAATTTATATAGAGAGATAAATCCTGGAAACTCCCAGGGATGCCTGATCCTCTGCCTCTCTCCCATCCTTCCTCAAGTGGACTCCAGCACTAACTGAAGATATCCTTGGACACCCTTTGGGATGGGTTTCATTTCCTTCCTCTAACTCTTTGTTGCTTAACTAGCTCTCTCTCTCCCTTTTTCTCTCTTGTGTGTCTGTCCACCCCCTCTCTAGCCACCAGCCAATAAACCAACAAGAAGGAAACCACCTTGCTCCCTTTCCCTGTTCCCCCCCAAGATAGAGATGAGCCAGAATGGTGAGGAGGTAAGTAAAGCTGATGGTATTTGAAAGTCACTCCAGAAGTGGAAGGTTGTTCTGCCCAGGCCCATGGGCCTGGAACTACTTCTGTGTAAAGCAATATACAGAAGGCCAGGGTGCATCAAAGGGGCCTGGTCTTTAGCTGAGAAACATCAATGTAACCCATGCATAATATAAAAGATAATTCATAAAAAAAGAATTTTTTTCCCTCTAGAACTTCTCCTGAGTCACTTCCTTTTTCCTCCCACCCTTCTATGCATCTTTTAAAAGAATTTTGAAAGTGATGGGTTAGTGGGGGGTAGGGAAGGTGAAGAACAGGGTCCTGTATCACACACTATTCTGTTTAAATGTATTTTATAACACTGGGGCTACATAATATGGAAACTGAATGGTCCTAGCTAGGGTGCATTACATTTAAGAGTTGACAGCTGGTTTCATCTTCATTTTTACAACTTGAGTAGCACTAAGGAAAAACTTTCAGTCTTAACTGAAAAGAACAGTTAAGGGAAAGCACTATATTAATAGAAGGGAGTAAATTGGTGTCAAAGGTTATAATCATAATAATAGAAATGCAAAGGCTCTGCTTGTACCTTTTTAAAAAAGACTGGCCATGGTTTTGAATAGCTGGAATAATGCCCAGTCTATAAATAACTGGCTACCAACATAATACAGGCTCTGATAATATAAAGAGATCCAATAATAGCCTTCACTGCTAATACACTTACCTGTTGTTATTTATTGAGTTGTAGTTAATAGAAATGATTCAACTATATCCAGGGAACACAGACTTAGATCTCCTCTGTGATGTTCCAAAGCCCTAAGTCATTTACTTGACAGAAATGCCCCAAGCAAATAAAATCAACACAGGTCTTCAATTCTATAGGATCATACCTCCACCACCCAGTCTGAACCTTTGATTGGAATCAACCAACTTATACTGGACTACCATGTGAAAATTCTGTCTCTGCCTCTAACTATGTGACCTTGTATATTTGTTCCAATCTCTTCATGATCCCATTTGGGTTTTCTTGAAAAAGATATCGAAGTGGTTTACCAATTCCTTCTTCAACTTATTTTATAGGGGGAAACTGAGGCAAACAGGGTTAAATGACTTGCCCAGAGTCACACAGCCAGTAAGTGTCTGAGGTCACATTTGAACTCAGGTCCTTGTGATTCCAAGTGCAGCACTGTATCCATTACTTCACTTGCCTTGGATTCAGATGACTCTGGCAAAGAAAAAGAGGCAGATGATCTTGAAGAAGGGACCCCGAAACTCTGAAAATGCTTAAAGGAGAAAATCTCCTTCAACTCTGCCTCAGTGAGGAACTCCACCCCGAAGGACAAAGTTTCTTCTTTGTTATCTGGGTGGGGTCGGCTCAGTCCTGAGTCCCCTCTTCAATCTTGCACAGCCCTCCCTCACTTCAATCCAATTAATTCACTTGCGGATGTCATAGCATCTCTTCCCAGATATCGGCCCCCTTGGAAAATGAAGGACAAACAATCTAGGTGCAAGAGAATTTAGGCAAGTCATTGACTTCTTATGTCCCCAGGCAGCTCTCCATGACTAAAACTAACTAAAGAATTGTTCCTCATTGGCACTATGAGTATCCTCATTGGAAACTCTCTTTACCAATGATATCATAGGCATGGCCCACCCCTCTCCAAAAAAAAAGTATTCTGCAAAATTAACAGCATAGATAGGATTAAAAAAAAAAAAAAAGGCCTGGTAAGAGTATCTTTGCAATAAGATAAGATTGCACCATTTTAGTGGCTTGCTCAAGTCAGCAAGCATTTTTTAAGCACTTACTATGTGTCAGGCACTGTGCTAAATGTTAGAAATATAAATTCAAGCAAAAACAAAGATAGGTCCTTACATTCAAATGGGGGAAGATAGAAGGAATTGAAACATCAAAAGGGGAACAGGTATGGAGAAGTATTCTGAGAGGGCACAGAGAAAAAAAGTCTATACAGTGAGTAAAACTTGGAGAGGATTGAAGACATGGGTAGCCTGGAGATTTTCCTTAAAATGGAGAGATTGAGAACAACCCAACCCATCAGATCAAGGGACCAAATGGGCAAAGTGAGCTTCCAGGATGAACAATCATGATGAAAATAGTCGGGAGAGAAACTAATAGAGCTTAGAGAGGGATGAAGGAAATCATCATCATTATCATCACTAACATTATATAGTTTTTACTATGTGCTAGGCATTGTGCTAAGTCCTTTATAAGTATTATTTCATTTGATCCTCACATTTCTCTTCTGTATAATGATAATAATATAGAGGAGAAAACTAGAGTAAACAGAGGTTAAATAATTTGCTCAGGATCAAATAGCTAGTAAGTGTCTGAGCTGGTATTTTAACTCAGATGTTCCTGACTTCAGGCCCTGGCACTCTATTCTCTATGTCCCCTAAACTGCCCCTAGTTTGAATATTGGTTCCAGTTTCCAGTGATTACTAAGGGAATATTCAAAGACTCAGTGAGGCAGGGATGAAACTCTTGCATAAAAAGACAAGTTACTTGTTAAGGAAGGGAATCTTTTTCAACAGAATATGATGAATTCTGTATTTAGGAAGAAAAGGAGGAAGGAAGGAAGGAAAGAAGGAAGGAAGGAAGGAAGGAAGGAAGGAAGGAAGGAAGGAAGGAAGGAAGGAAGGAAGGAAGGAAGGAAGAAAAGAAGGAAAGAAGGAAGGAAGGAAGGAAGGAAGGAAGGAAAAAAGAAGGAAGGAAAAAAGGAAGGAAGGAAAGAAGGAAGGAAGAAAGGAAGGAAAAAAAGGAAGGGAAGGAGGATAGAAGGAAAGAAAAAGGAAAGGAAGGGAAGAAAATAGGAAAGAAGTTAGTCATGTTGATATGATTGTATCGGTTCCTTCGTGAGCCACACTGAACAGCCAAGCATTCCTAAACTTTCTCAGGTTTCACCTTCCCAAAGAACAGTACAAAATGCTCTTGTCAAGCAATTTCCCCCTTGTTCTCTGTTCGCCACTGGCAGTCTTATAGCATGTACCCTATATTGAAAAATTTGTGAAAGAAAATGCTGCCATCTACTGCCAGCTTCTGGACACTATGGTTCCTGCTTATTTTCAGTGTTAGCTCTTTTTCAATTTAATTCCCTTTGACAGTTTTGTGTGTGTGTGTGTGTGTGTGTATGTGTGTGTGTGTGTGTGTGTGTGTGTGTGTGCTGTCTGCATGAGATGCTTTCTTGGTTCTTCCCTTACAGAACAGCGATTATCACATTGTCACTAAAGTACTAAAGACCAAAAGTGGGAAATGGAATAAGGGATGCATCATTTCTAGTTACTTCTCCCCACTTATTCCATAAATAGGCTTTCAGTGCTTCCTAAATAAGTATTGAAAACCAACCAGGATCTAAAGAGATGGACGTTAAAACAATATTGAAAGAAGGAAAATACGTATTCTTTTTGCATTTTTAATATTTTCATCACGTGGCACAATGCTTGGCATATTGTAAATGTTTAATAAGTCCTTGTTGATTTGAATAGATAGCCATTATTACTCAACAAACAGGCTACAAAGCATGGTAGAAAGCGCAATCTCTGTATTTGGGGTTAAAAGATGTGGTTTTATAGCCCAGTTGGACAATTTTTAGATCCTAGTATAGATCTGGGACTTACTAGTGTCGTAGCTGAACCTCAGTACCCTCGTTTGTGAAATGAGGATCAAAGATACACACATTCCCACACACATTGTTTTAGATTGGGGAATTGTCTAAAGAATGTCATTGGCTGACTTCACCAAGGTGTTATAAATATATTTCCCCAAAATGTGATATGTTAAGAATGAGGTTCAGTAATGTATCTGTAGAGAATCTACCTTGCCCTTCTTAGTTATAGTCTAGTTCAGGGCTTCTTAATTTTTTTTTCCATTGACCCCTTTTCATCCAAGAAATTTTTGTGTGGCTCCAGGGATATAGGTATACAAAATAGATATACAAATTAAACATTTACTGATTATAAATCATAATTTCTTTACTCATATTCAGTTACACGACCCCATATAGGGTCACAACCCACAGTTTAATAAGCTTTGGTCTAGTTAATCCACTTTTTAATAAAAACATTAAAGATACAGATTTGGTCTCCTCCAGGCAAAATTGTCTTCTCTGTTGGAAGACCCTTCTCTAATTTTCAGACCCACGTAGTCTCACTAAAAATAAGGTAACTCATCAACAAGATTATGTGATGGTCAATTGTGATGGACGTGGTTCTTTTCAACAATGAGGTGATTCAGATCAATTCCAATAGATTTGTGATAGAAAAAGCCATCTGCACCCAGAGAGCTCACTGTGGGGACTGAAGGCAGAGCACAATATAGGTGTTCTCACTTTTTTGCTGTTGTTGTTTACTTAATTTTTTTTCCTTTTTCTTTTTTCCTCTTTTGATATGATTTTTCTTGTATAGGATGATAAATGTAGAAATAAGTTTAGAAGAATTGAACATATTTAACCCATATTGGATTACTTGCTGTCTGGGAGAGAGGGAGAAAGATTTGGAACATAAGGTTTTACAAGGATGAAATGTTGAAAACTATTTTTGCATGTATTTTGAAAAAAAACTATTATTATTTTTTAAAATAAATAAATAAAAAATTTTAAAAATAAAGATAAGGTGACTGAACTCATGTCTGCTTAAGGCTTAAAGTCTTCTGAAACAAAGCAATGAAAACAAGACCACTTTTCTTATTATTTCTGGCTTGTGGGTTCCCTCCAGAAGCAATTCTCCCTGTCCCCATTCTTACAGTGCCCTTTTGGTCTATTTGATTTGTAGAAACCATCACCGAATGCATGTCACCCTCCCAAAATCAAGGTGAAAAACTCCCCTTTGATTGAGAAGCTACAGGTAAGTGAAGTGTGCATTTCCTATTCTATTATCACCCAAAGAATTGCTTTTTATTCTTGGAGTGCTGATATTCCTGCTTTGTTTCAATCCCTGTCAAAGTATATTTTTATACTTTGATAACTATACAACCACCAGAGCTATAACTAGAAATTTTGTTCCAGGGCAAGCAGTACAATTTGCTTCTATTGAGTAGAGTGGACCCCAAAAGGAGTCTATTAGAGAAGTTCATGCCCTGAGGGGAGAGAGTGTCATTAGCAGGGTGGATTGAGCCAATGAAAAACTCACTGTGAGATACAATCTCAGAATGCCATGGGAGTAAGATGTAAACGATTTTACCTTCTGATATTTTAACTAATCATTGCTAATCTGGTGCTATATCCTACACAGATAAAGGACTGAAAACACTGTCAGTATCCCTCTCTAAATTTCTAAGCCCTGGAGCAACCCCTAACCATCACCCTGGTTATTGCTCTGGTGACTATTAACTAGTTGTTGACCACATTATTTCCCCAAGGGAAGAGAGTTTCCCCAACCTATGTTAAAGGTGGTTAACATGTAATGATTAATTAGATGAGAGAGAGCTCTATTAAGGGATACTAAACTTCTGAGTGACCTCTGAGGATTACACTCACAATAACCTGCATTTGAGAAAAGCACTTTGTGAAAATCTTAAAGCACTATAGAAATGTGAATTATTATTAAGCAGGGACAGACAAACAGACATAGAAGAGAGAGACAAAGAAAGAAAAGGGGAGAGACAGAAAGATAAAGACAGAGACACACAGAGAGAGAAATATATAGAGAGAGGCAGAAAGAAAAAAGAAAGACAAAGAGAAAGACAGACACACACAGAGAATCAGACAGACAGAAACAAATAGATTAGAGAGAACAAAGAGTGATAGGGAGGAACCTAGCAGACTTGCTCCAACATGTATCCAAATTCATGTTGGGTTGTTATTTTGCACTATTTCTTTTAAATTTTTTGAGGGAAACAAGCAAAATTAAAGCCAAAACTCAGTGTGGAATGATGAAACCATACAATTCCATACAGTGAATTGAGGTATTAATGGAAGAAATATTGGAGTAGACTTATTTGTAATCTCAATCCTATGGCTATTAGCCTATGTGTACATGAGCAAATGCTGCCACTTCTCTGAAACTTAATTCTCACTTGCTAACTTTTGAAATAGGGATAATAATATTTGTATTGTTACCTCAGAGGAGTGAAGGAAATTTTTCTGGATATCTTAAAGTGCTATATGATATTGGCTTTATAACATTGTAAGTATTTTAAATAAAATAAATCAAGCGTACAAACACTGTGACAGTTTAGTTGGTATGATAAAGGGGACAGAATGGTGCAATAGATTGGAAAATCAAAAGGATTAGATTGGAACTCTCCCTGTGTGCCATATGGGTTGTGTGACCCTTAACCTTTCAGTATTCTAAACAGTATTCAGTATTCTAAACAAATCTCTGAAAAGATAAACTAACTGCAGAGCAGTTGCGAGTCTGTATCCTCTAGTAGAGAGAATTTGAAGAGTTCTCTGTTTTAGTAAAATCACTAACCTGATTAAAAAAAAAGTTAAAGGGTGTTCAGAAAATTATAATACATGGAAGAATGTGGTTAGTCTAAGGGACTTCTCTGCCACATTAGTAAAGGAGCTGATTTTTTTTTTAAAGATCTGAAATAATCAGAATAATCCCCCCTCCAAGACTAT
Organism: Antechinus flavipes; assembly: GCF_016432865.1. Classification (NCBI taxonomy): domain Eukaryota; kingdom Metazoa; phylum Chordata; class Mammalia; order Dasyuromorphia; family Dasyuridae; genus Antechinus; species Antechinus flavipes. The sequence continues at coordinate 428,870,166 of NC_067401.1, read as the reverse complement.
AGGCACAAGATTAGGACTTCAGAGCAGCAATGAGCCCCCTCAACCTCTCTCACATAGCCTTCAGGTTTCCAGGTGCTCTTTTGTTATATTTTTTCTTCCTTTTAATTATTTCTTTTCATCTTCAAGGTTGTCTTTGATCTTGATTTTAATCAGTTCTCAGATGTAAAAAGGTTTCAATGAAGGTGATGGTTTGTGGTTTGTCTGTCCAGGAATGGTTCTGAGAGCTGCCATGTTTATAACTCCAATAATAATAATAATAATAATAATAATAATAATAATAAGTTAGCATTTGAACAATGTCTTAAAGTTATTCTCCCCCATTTTACAGATGAGGAAACTAAGGCTAAGGAAAATTATGTACCTTGTCCTATTTCATGCAGCTATTAAGGGTCTAAGCAGAATTTGAATTCAAGTCTTCCTGACTCAGTAAATTATGCTGCAATCCACTCTGCCACTTCCTTGCCTAACCTCTAGACTGGGGAAAGATAAAGCAAATGGCACTATGTAGGGAGAGAAAAAAAAAAGGTGATTTCAAGCTGTTATACCCTACTGGTAGATAGATGCAAATTCCTGATTTGAGCCACTGATAGTATAATTTAATATTTATTGGGAAAATAAATACTGCCTTCTGATACCCTGATAAGGCAGGACCCTTGTAAACCATGATCAATTTTCAGGGACATAAATCACAACAAATAGGGCATGTGAGAATCAATGAATATTTAATTCTTGTTGGTAATATGAGAAACTGTCATAGTACTTGTGTGCCACCATTTCTGTCATATCATTTGCAGACTAAAAGAGATTCTCTCCTCACTCTAAAATGAAATTTCTCATTTTCTTTCCTCAGGCCAATTTAGCCTTTGATCCTGCTGCCCTGTTGCCAGGAGCTTCACCTAAAAGTCCGGGATTAAAGGCCATTGTGTCTCCATTTAATAGCCCACCTTCCACCCCCAACAGTCCAGGTGTTAGATCTCGGTCCTCTGAATCAGAGGAGTTGCCAGTCAGTTTTGATCAACCCCCTGAAGGCAGCCATCTACCTTGTTACAATAAGGTAAGTCTCAAATACAAAAGAGAATTTTGTAATCTGGGGAAAAGTAACCATTTGGCCATCAATTAGAGGATGATTAAACAAATTATGGCACATGAATATGATGGAAAATTATTGTGCTTAGAAGAAATGATGATTAGGAAGAATTTAGAAAAGGATTAACAGATTTATATGAACTGATGCAAAATGAAGCAAGCACATTTCAGGAAAACAATATAGATAATAACTACAGATGATTACAACTATGTAATTGGAACTTTGTAATTATAATAACCAAATTTGATGCTGAAGAAGAGTTAAGAAAAATAAAGTTTCCTACTTTCTTTGTAGATGTGGACAATGATGCATATGGAATATTGTATATAGTCAGACACAATTGATGTGTTGGCTGATTTTGCTGAATTTTTTTTTTTGTTGTTACAAGGGATGCTTTAGTGAGTAGGAAAGAGGGGAGGTGATATAAAAACAAAAGATATTAATGAAAAACAGGGATTTTTTTTAATAAAGGAGAAATGAGTGGTTTGATTTGGACAGAAAATTTGCATATTCTATTTTCCTGAATGAATTTGAACTTGGAAAAAAAAATAAACACCATATGGAGGTACATGAGATACCAGTATCATGACTACCCTTGAACTGTAGTGAAAATATATTCAATCACTACCTGCTTACCTCATCCATTTTCCTACTTTCTTTTAAAGATCCTCTTGTGTGTATGTGTGTGTGTATTCTTTTGATTTCTAGAGAGTATAGTTTCAGAATCCCCTATACCTCCTCCCCCCCCCAAAAAAAAAGGGAGGGGAGATGAGTTAAAACTGCTTCCAGCTATACAGGTAAAGTGACATCCAAAGCCAGAAATGACAGCTAATGTTCTGATGAATCTGTGCACACAGAGTAGCTCCCCAGACTGCAGTTCTGCAGGGTCATTTATACAGAGAGAACTATTTGATGTATCTTTCTGGTCTTCATTAAAGAAATAAGTTCCATATACCATTTACCGACCTTGACCACAGTAGTGCTTTACATTCTGCCTTAAGAAAATTCAATTTGGTGATATCTTACCACATAAAATAGATAAAAAATTGGGAAGTGATCATTTTCTTTGCAAAAGACTTTACTGCAGAATTTCTTGAAATAGAAATAAAAATAAGATACAAAGTATCTTAAAGGTTATCTAGTCCATCCCCTGAATTTTACACTTGAAAAAATTGACACCAGAGAGGTTGAAGTCATTTGTGCAAGACCACACAGATTAAACATGATAGAATAAGATTTGAATCTCAGCCCTTTTATTCTACTTTCATTCTTCTTTATACAGCTCCATGAAGTGTGAGCTGTATAAATGGTGTGGTAAGGAGAATTCTGGGCTCACTCATGAAACCTGGGTTTGATTTCTCCATTCTGATATTATTAACATCATACTTGGGTTTCTGGGCCTCCATTTTCTCTGAATACCCTTCCAGTTCTAAATCTATTATTCTAAAAGAAGGATCCCTGAAGCAAATCAGATTCTACACAATCTTAGAGTTCTTATAAAGTAAGTACTTTTTAAACCTCAAAGCCCAATATAAATGTCACTTATTGTAGTTTCATAAAGTACTAAGCATGATGGGCAGCAAGGAAATTAGACTGCTAAAGAGGAGGGGCCAATCAGATTAGTTCACAATTTTAAGAAATTATAATTTCTTTTATTTTCTCTCTTTCTTCTTTTTTAGTTTCTGTTTTTTCCTTTTTTTTAATGAAAACTTTTTATTTTCAAAATATATACATGGATAATTTTTTTAAGAGTGAAAATGCTATGTTGTGAACCATACTCAGTTCCCACAGTTCTCTCTTTGGGTGGAGATGGCTCTCTTCATCACTGAACTGTTTGGAACTGGTTTGAATCATCTCACCGTTGAAGACAGCCATGTCCATCAGAATTGATCATCGTATAATCTTGTTGATGCCATACATGATCTCATTTTACTTAACATCATTTCATGTAAGTCTCTCCAGGCCTCTCTGAAATCATCCTATTGGTTGTTTATTACAGAACAATAATATTCCATAACTTTCATATACCCTAATTTATTCAGCTATTCTCCAATTGATGGGCATCTATTCAGTTTCCAGTTTCTTGCCACTACAAAAAGGGCTGCCACAAACATTTTTGCACATATGGGTTTCTTTGTTTCCTATAAGATCTCTTTATGATACAAGCCCAGTAGAAACACTGCTGGATCAAAGAGTATGGCACAGTTTGATAACTTTTTGAGCATAGTTTACATGGATAATTTTCAACATTCACCCTTACAAAACCTTGTGTTCTAATTTTTTCCCTTCCCTTCATCACATCCCTTAGATGGCAAGTGATCCAATATATATTAAACATGTGGGGGATTCTTCTATATATATTTTCACAAATATCATGCTTTACAAGAAAAATCATATCAAAAGTTATTTCATTTTATTGTGATTTTTAATTTTAATCCACTCTAATTTTTCAAATCACATTTATTTATTTTTAATATAAAATATTTTATTTCCCCCAATTACATGTTAAAACAATTTTAAAACTTAAGAAATGTTAAGAAAAGAGTTCCAAATTCTATCCCTCTCCTTCTTCCTTCCCTGAGACAATAAGAAATTAGATACAGATTATATATATGCAATCATATAAAACATTTCCATGTTAGCAATTTTGTACAAGATCCAAAAAAAAAAAGAACAAAAGAAACAAAGTAAAAACAACATACTTCAGTCTGGATTGAAACACTAATCATTTCTTTCTCTGGAGGTGGATAGTATGCTTTATCATTAGTCCTTTGGGATTGTCTTGAATCATTGTGTTGCTGAGACTAGGTCATTCACAGTTGATCACTGTACAGTATTGCTATTACTATGTGCAACAGTCTCCTGGTTTTGCTCACTTCACTTGGCATCAGTTCATATAAGTCTTAAAGAAGAATTCACAATTAAAAAAACCAACTACTAGTATTTCTAATAGTTGAACACACATGGGTGGGAAAACATGGTTAAAGTTAAGACATATTCTGTTCATATTTAATTTGCTTAGAAACATATCAAGTTTAAAGTGGTGATTTTTTTTCTGGAGGTGGTAGTGGTGATTTCATCCTTCTGCCAGAACACATATATTGCCAATTTAGTCTTAGAGAATTAACTTCGGTCTTGAGAAGTCTCTCAGGTATGTCCATATAGCTAGTAAGATTTGAACCCAGTTTTGGCTCCATTGTGAATGGAGTGCTAGGAATATCTAATATCTAATATCTGTCTACCAGACTGATATTCACATATCCTTGTTGAGGTCTAACAGACACACATGAAACCTTTATTCAAGCTAGTTTCATCATTTCCAGAGGGGAGAGTAGCTTGGATAGCTTTGTTCCACTCTGCTATGAACTCCCATGAGCTATGGGTTTTTCAGACCTTGATAATAATACTGGTCTGTCCTTCATTTTATGGAAGGAATGGCTCCCTTTTACCTCTATCAAAAGGTGAACTGGGAGAAGGTGTGTCAAGGGAAGGAATGGATGGTTATCCATATCTAAGCTCTTCTGATTAAATATCAATGCCAAGGCCAGGACACCATCGGATGTCAAAACACTTTTTCTCGTATTGGTTTTATTTTGCAGGTGCGGACACGGGGGTCAATAAAGAGGAGACCTCCCTCCAGGAGATTCAGACGGTCTCAATCAGATTGTGGGGTAGATCTGGGAGATTTGGGGGCAGCTGAGTCATCTCAGGAGAATGGTGCCAAGGAAGAGGTCAATGATGAAGTCTTCACATCCAAGAACAAAACTTTGGTATCTCCCCTCTCTGGTAACCGGGCAATGGGAAGAGAATTGAGGAGAAAGCTTGAGTCTGATGAAAAACCTCTGCTGAGGAGGTCATGTAGTATGATAGAGAACCCAGAGGAAAGGAGCAGAGACTTGGATGAAGTCACATCATGTAGGAATGCTGTGAAAAATAAAGAAGAGAAACAACAGAATGCAGTAGAAGTTGATGAAGAAGAACCATGTCAGAAAGCCATGAATAATAAAGAAGAAACAAATGAGAGCCCAAAGGTAGATGAAAAGGAGATAGCTTCACATGATTCTGGAGGGGATAGGAAGGAAAAGACAACTGAAGATCCTACTTTAGAAAAGGAGGAAAATTCTAAGAAAACCACAGAAGATGAAGAGGAGAAACCTGAACAGAAGAACACAGGGGCTAAAGATGGGGAACTGCAACAGAGTATTGCCACAGGGACAAACGAGGAGAAGCCCTCAAATAGCCCAGAAGAGAAGGAAGGAGATAATACCACTGAGGCAGAAAAAGACAAAGAAGAGAATGAACAAAAAGAAGGTGTTTCTAAGAACACAGATAACCAAGAAATAATACACAACCAAGAATGCCATTCTGGAACAGGTCATTCTCAGCCAGCAACAGATTCTGAAATCACTACTAATGAAGCCCCAGCTATGCAATCAAGTTGCGATGTGGAGGTAAATTGGGAGTGCTACTTATCATATGCTTCCTTTATGGCTTGATATTTCTTTGCAAATTTGTAAAGTGTAATTACAAAAGTGCCAGTCTCTCTAACTTTGTTCCTGGCTAAAGTGGGAGATGCTTCATTCTTCAGAGAGCACGTGGACAAGATAAGATTGTAGTCTGTAGGGCTGTTTCCTTGTCCATGGTCCTGAATTTTTACCGACACAAAAGTGATTGCACCTGGGTGCCTGAAAAGTAACTGGTCCCAAGTAATTCCCAGTACTTGCTCACTATGTCTATATTGTAAGGATGGAGCAGAGCCATCACAAAATCATCTGCACTAGACTCATGTTCCTCCTTCTAGCTAGTCAGATTCTGCCACCAAATACATATGAATTTGCAGTTTGGGAAGTATTAGGAAAAAGTAAGAAATGATTAAGTCTAAAACCTAGGGCTGATAGGCAGGAGAAGGAGTTCTGTGAGATTTCAGGCACAAACGAGAGGAATGTTGGATGAAGCTAAGGTGGGGTGGAGAGAGAGGGAAACTTCCTAGGGAGATGGTGAAAAGTGTTAAGGTGGGATGGGCAGCAAGGGTAACTTTCTAGGGCTTCTCAAATCCCACTTTCCCTAAAGTTCAGCCACAATACATGGAGAAAATGAGAAGAAAAATCATTTGATACAATTCCTTTGCTCTCTACATGGCTACGAAGTAAAGGTGGTTATGTGAGATTTTAGTGGGAATGTAATGGTCCTGTCAGGCCATAACTTAGAGCACTCTGCCTAGTTCTGGGCACTATAAATTAAAATGAGCAAATAATAAATAGGAGAGTATCCAGAAGAGAGCAGCCAATACAAAGAGGCTACAATCCATATCATCCCAATATTGGTTGAAGAAAACAGCCTGAAAATGAGAAAACATAGAGAAAATATACTGTCTGGCTTCAGATATTTGAATATCTGTCCTGTGTGTGTGTGGGGGGGAACATTAGCTAGGTGACACAGTGGATAGAGCACTGGGTTTGGAATCAGGGATTCAAATCTCCCTGAGTTCAAATCTAGCTTCACAACTATGTAATGCAAATCCTTAATCCTGTTTGCCTCAGTTTCCTTATATGTAAAATTAACTGGAGAATGTAGTGACAAACTATTCCAGTATCTTTGCTAAAAATCCCCACCTTGGGTCATGAAGAATCAAGCACAATTGAACAACAACATGTAGAAAAAAGATCAACTTTTTTTTTTTGCTTGATCCCAGTGGGCAGAACTGGTATCTACGGGTAGAAGTTATAGGTCAGTTTTTGGCTCAAAAATTAGGGAAAACTTCCTAACTATTAAAGCTTTCCAAACACTCTGCCTTAGGGGGTTTGAATAAGAGGGTAAGATATTAAATTCCTGTTATTGGAGCTCTTCACACAGAGGTTAGAGCTATAATTTCTCCTCCATCCTATCTTCAACAAGTGTCCAAGCAGATCCAGCTTAGAGGCTCTGGAAACAGTATGGGCTTTGAGGTAAATGAGAGACATCCAGTCTGCATTGTGGTTGCATGTCTCCTAACATAGTTGAATGTCTAGGACAGAGGCAGAGCCAGGGCATCCTGAGATTCTTGTTGGATTCCTCCAAGATTCTCTGGATGGTTGCACGTCTGAATGAAGCAAAGAGAAAGCAATTTGGAATCAGGAAATATGGGTTCAGATCGCAGTTATGCTGCTTATTAACTGTGACTTTTTGAAAATCATTAGAGATCCCAGGTTCCTCAGGGAAAAATTCAGCAGTTCCTTCCAACTCAAAATCTCTGGTCCAGAAGCACTAATGAAAATAGCATAAACTTAATCAAAATAATGACATTGGTTGAGGTTGTCTTTGCTCATTTCAATTAACTCTCAAGTTACTCCCAGCTGCCCTGAGATCTCTCCTCGCCCCCAAGACAGCTCAACACTATGGTGACATCCATGGAGCACAATGAATAGAGTATCAATAGGCTGAAATCAAATCTAGCCTCAGACACTTACTAGATGTATGACTCTGTGCAAATAATTGAACCTATCTGTCTCAGTTTTCTCATTGTAAAATGGGAATGATAATAGTACCTATCTCCATTTGAATTGGGTTGGATAAAATATATACAGGAAAAGAGAGGAAGAGAGGGCATTTCAATTACTAAAGATATGGGCTAGGAGAATGCCATACATGATCAGGATGCAAAGAATAGTCCAATATAATCCGAGTATGATCATACAGGGGAGTAACATGAGCTCCAACTCAATTCAATCCAACAAACTTTATTAAATGTTGGAGGAATTCCTTTTCCTGGGTTCTTAGAAAGTCCAGGGAGAATGTTCCTGAGCAGTGGGTTCAAAGACTGGTTGTCAGTTAAAGTGAGTAGCCAGCCAGAAGAGAAAAGAAGTACATTATCATGAAAAAGAAGATGACTCTCTAGAGACACCTTTAGACTCCAGGATCTCAGCCTTGGTTTATATGACCTTTTAGGTTTTTTTAGAGTAACAGGCAATCAGTAGCATTCTTTGGCATTTAACTAAACCTTATATGCTGCCATAGAAGAAAACATAAATCCTTAAGTTCCTGTAATGTAAAGCTCAGTAATTTGTTGTATTTCTTGGATAGTGCTTATAACCTGTTTCTTGCAGGTGGTCATTCACAAAGTATTCCCCCTGCCCTCATAACAAAGTTGCCATTTTAGCCTCATAATAGGTTTCTAAAAGAAATCCTTTTCTTCCTCCTCAGAAGCACTTTGTACCATGTGCAAAGCATAAACTAAATATTCAAAGATAAAGATAAGGACTCCCTGTCTTACATTGTATTGTTGTGATAAGTATTTATTATAAATTAATTTCAAGAAAGTACTAACAATTGGAAAGGAGTCAGGTATGTCTTGAAGGAAACCAAGGATTGTAAGAGGCAGAAGTGAGGAAAAAGTACATTCCAGGCATAGATCCTAGCCTGCACAAAGACCCAGATTTGGGAGAGATAAAATTATGTATGAGAAATAGTTAGCAGTCTAAACATATCAGAGAATCACAAATTTTTAAAGAATCACAGAAATATTGAAGGACCTGTTAGACCTTACAACAGACTTTTATGTTAGTTATTTGTGGACAAATTTGACTAAATTTGCAGAAATCCTTCTTTAGTAAGCAGGGTAATGTTTTTTTTTTTTTTTTTTTTTTTTTTTTTTTGGTGATAGTACAGGTTAAAGACAGGAGACAATACTTACAATGACCAGGAATGTTGAGTGTAGCTGTCTGAATTTTTGCCTAGGGCAAAAATTGAAATAATGTAAAAAGCAGGGTGGTACCAGGTTGTGGAGAAAGCCAAAAATAGAAAGCAAGGGAACTTGAAGTTTATATTCTAGAAGAACTGCACAAGTATTTGCAAAACTTCCTCGATTTCTTTTTCCTAATTCATTTCTTTTCTCATCTCTCCTCAGGAAACAAAAATGTAAAAAAGAATTCTGTTGTCCACTCTTGATGAAGTTCTCTGGAAGTAGCAGCAAAAGTACTTGCAGAGAATGAAGAAACTCCATTAGGTCCTCATGGGAGAATCAGGCATGCCAAAGACTTAGAATCAGTCTGATATCAGAGGGGATCACTGTAGCCTCATGGCTGCTAGCCTATAAAGTTGTTTAAGGGAGTGGGAAGAGAGGATCACAGTGCAAATGGCTTTTCACCAATAGAAATTTGGTGCAGGAAGTTCATTGACACATTTTATAGAAGAAACTTATTCAAAACTTCTCATCATCAAACCTGGAGTCAACTCAGGGTCTGACTTTCAGGGGACAACCCCCTCCCCAAGCAACTGAGCCCTGAACAGACACTTTTTCTTAAACCATTTCTTGATGTGGTCCATCCGACACAGCCATGTCTCAGTTGTAATTCTCTGAAATTCTCATGGTTTTCATGTGAAAGTAAAAACAAATTTGGGGACGGATGGATTTAGAATACAGGAAAAAAGGATGTTTTGGTGTGAATAATGTGAATCCTTCTAAATCATATAAGATATAATCTTTCTTTAAAAAAAAAATCAGAGCTTTTGAGACACTTTCAGCTCATCCTGTTTTGAGATGGCCTACCAGTTTTTCAAGGACTAAACTAAATGAGCTAAGTGTTGAAATATTTGTTTCAATCTTTACTATACTTAGTCCATGCACCCGAGCTTGCTTTCTCTTTTGGAAATGGTCTTCCTAACTTATGACTGCCATGGCAACCTAAGTACACCCCTTTTCTGCCATGTTCTGAGGTTGGAGGCTCTCCAATGGAAAAGCAGGATGTTCTCAGTCCAGATGGGAAATTGGAAAGTGTGGACTTTATTTTTGACTCCTCTTCTTCTTCCCTCCCTTCCCTTCCCCCAGTTTACTCTATGGCCGTGTCAAACACTTTGTTGCTTTATTTCCTCATCCATAAAGTTAAAACAAAATCTATATGACATCTTAAGGTGAGAATAAATGTTGCTGCTCCAGAGAATAATTCTTAATGAAAAGATCTGTTAGGCTCCATTAAATATTGCCAAGTAGATGCTTTGTGGTCTTCAATATACATGTATTAGTGAAAGTAATCATTCCTATTAGCTATTGGAAGACACAATTTCAAATTGAGCTTCTTCTTGAGCAGCAATTTAGGGATCTCCTTCAACAAGGTATATCTTTACATTAACAGGAGAGACTGACTCTTTACCTCAAATTCTCTCCCTTACATACCAGGGCTAAAGGACATTGGCCAGAAGAAAGCTGCACTTTGCAGGACAGCTCCTGGATCTGACTTGCGTTTTGGGGCCTCCCAAAGTGCTAATTCAGTGGGATCGCGGCTCTGTGGGAGTCACACTGGAAATCTTTGGATATTGGAAAAAGACCTTCCAGCCTGAAGGGTCTGGGGTTGCCTCTTTACATTTTCTTTTCTTCATCACACTTCTCTCTGATTCCTGGAAAGAGGAATGGGGGCTAACATTATTTTTTAAAATAACCTTATTCAAAAAGCAGTGGCTCATCTAGGACATGTTCTGGGGTGTGCATAACTGTATTACTACAAATGCACACGTGTTTAAAAGTTCAGACACATATGCATATGTATGAGTGTGTGTGATGAAAGGAAAGGATTTATTTTATTCCTTTCCCTAGAATGAAATGGAAGGAAAAGAGAAGAAAAATAAAAAGATAAAAAGAAAATTGTGCTTTCCTTCTGATGGGGAATGGGAATGGAGATAATAAAGTAACAGGATCCTGAAACCAAAAAAGCTACTTAATGTCAAAGATTTCCCCAACTGTATCCTTCCCACTGTTCTTCCATTGATTTATGCTAACAAATGAGGCGGATACATTTTATTCCTTTAATCAATAAGTATTTATTGATGGAGACCTATGTGCAGGATATTTCAGCTTCATGATTCTACTAAATTATAAAGACAGTATCATTCATTGGAAAGAATCCCAGCAGTAGAATCCAAAGATATGAATTAAAATCCTACTTCAGATATTTACTATCTTTCGGACCATGGGTAAGTTTTTTCAACTGGTATTTGTGTGGTTGAACTAAGTAGCTGATGAGGTCCCTTGCAGCTCTAAATCTGTGATCTTTGTAATCATATGGAGAAGTGGTATGATGAGAAAAGTGCTGAACTTTCATTTGAGTTCATATCCTGTCTCCAACACTTTCTGTGACTACAAGCAAGTCACTTGACTTCTCTGAGTTTCAGTTTCCTCATCTGTAAAATAGTCATCATAGTAACTTTAGTACTTATATCACAAGGTTGTTATGAAGATCAATTGGAACCATTTAGGTCAACATGTTGCAAACCCTTGGGGCTGTTATGTGGTACCATAGCACATAGATTACCTGGTCTGAAGTCAGAAAAATTCATCTTCATGAATTCAAATTTGACTTCGGATATTAGCTGTGTGCCCCTAGGCAAGCCACTTAATCCTGTTTGCCTCAGTTTTCTCATCTGTGAAATGTGCTGGAGAAGAACTTTAGTATCTTTACTAATATTCAATCTGGTATCCACCTGGGGCCATGAATTACTGAACAACTGAAATTGTATATTAGGATTCCTGCAGACTACATATTGACTCAGAAAACCACTTATATTTTACTGTATTTTTATTTAGTTTGTTAAATATTTACCATTTGCATTTTAATCTGGTTAAGTGACTTGCTTATAGTCACAGAGAAAGTGTTAAAGACAGAATATGAACAACTCCTGCCCTTGTCCCCTTCTTTATATATTCCTGTGGCTTTTACCTAGTTCAGAAACTGATCATTGAACTATTGAACTAATCTTCTTCAGTCTGTTCTTCACACAACTGTCAAAAGAATTTAAAATTGAGCACAGATATGACCTATTAAGTCCCATGCTCAAAAAACTTCAGGAATTTCCCATTGTCTCTAAGTTAAAAAACCAAACATCTTTGGCTAGATTTGAAGCCTTCTACACCTTGGTTTTAACCCAACTTTCACAAGATGATGGATTTTGAGATAAAACAAAGCTGTTTTAGTCTAATTCTCTCACTCTTAAGAGTGTTGACTTGCCTAAGATTGCACAAGGGATAATGACATGATTTAAACTCTATATACAACAACATCACACTCAGTGCTCTTCCCAACCCACCATGGGCCATCCCTCTACCTCCTTCATATGTTCTAATTTTCAGCCAACCATTCCATCTTCCATTTCAGGCATTCTAGCAGACTGTCTTTATTTAGTTAGTTAATTGTGGTTAGGTAAAAAAAGCTGTGGGAATGTTTTCTTTTAAAGTCCCAAGGTGAAAAAAAGGGGAAGAGGGAGAAATGATGAATGGAATAAACCTTATTTCATCTGTTGGAAAAAGCAAAATTTGACTTGAGTGTAAATTAGAATTAAGTGAGGCAGAGTTGTACCAGATTGTCAGCCTCGCTCTTTTAGAATCATCCAAGCCCAGTGGCAATAATAGGTGATTATTAAATAGATTGTTGATTAATTGGTTAGTAACTACTTTGTCTTAATTCACCAGAGAAAGAACTGGCAAACCACTCCAGTATTTTTACAGAACCATCTGGTCCATGAGGGAACAAAGAGCAGGACAGGACTGAATGACTGGATATTTCTACCACCACCTATCTCATGGACTTATGGTGAAATTCATGCAAAAATATGTATTTAAATTGATTTGCAAACTTTAAAGTGCTAGATAAATAACATTATGAATCTAGATTGTGTGTTCAATACCTAACAAATCTGTGTTACGCAGGGGAAAGCTAGCAATATCAGTCAATCTATCAATAAAGATTCCTTTAAGAAAGATAACTCCCTCCAAACATAGGAATTTCAGCTATAATCTAAGTAGCTAAAAGACCTTCACAGAGCCAATTGGTACAAGGTGTCATGCCAAAAAATGTCCTTTTTAAATGTTTGTAGTTCATATGTTTACAATCTTTACATATTTGTCCGTTGACAGTAGAAATAGTTAATAGATATTACATGAAAAAATCAAAAAGGTTTATTTTCATTCTGCCTCTCTTTCTATCCAATCAAAACTTAAAGATGAGAATTTAGATTTTCTTAAACTTAGAGCATAGTTTTGAGCTTTTAAAAAATTTATCTTGAAAATATTTTTTCTTCTTCTATTAACACATATAATGAACAAAGCTTAAGCTTCTGTATGAAACAGATTTTCAGGGAAATGATTCGCTACCATGTAGGAAATTCTTCCTCTACATACTTAAAGTTATACCAACTCTATAAGAAAGGAAGGAGACTGAATATTAAAGAAAGGAAACAGTCGAGCATTTACAAGTCTAGTGTCTACACTACACTAGTGTCTACAAGTCTTTGCTAGTGGTCTAGCAAAGAAATTGTAAAATTGCAGGGTATACATGATAAAAAACCACCCTTGATGAAGGAAAACTTGTCAAATATTTTTAATATTTAATATAATACAGACATTGTTTTTAAGCAGAAATAGTTGAAACCATTGTAGGGAATGGGGCTAGAATGTAAGGAGTGGGGGCTGGGGGGAATGACAACAACAACATTCATTGAAAATTTTCCTTTTTATAGCTGGATGAGGCTGGTAGTGAGTAAAGTAATTCTACTCCCAAAGGACAACTGTTACCTATCAGTGAAATGGTGCACAGTACAGAAGGCAGTGGATAAATCTGTCTTGTTATTGGACAAGTCTTTATTCTTAGTTAAATTTGCAGAGAGGTCTTAATTCAAAGTGATTAAATTCTCTTCCTACTTTCAGGGAGTGTCCTTCCAAGTTAGAGGAAGAAAAACCTGTACTGAATGAAGCCATGGGTATTAATTCAATTCACTTTTGGTTAAATTTCCATTACTTGCAAGACATTGTACTATGGAGATTCTGAGTTTAGAGAACTTATATTCTTTGGGATAGTATTAAAGAAAAAAAAAAGCTGTATTCTGAAAATGGTATTTGAGTTGTCAGAGGTAATTTTATTACATCTCTGCTTTGAAAAAGATTGAAAAAAATCAGTCTCCCTTTACTTTTGAAAATCATTCTAAGATACTTTTAAAATAATTCATTTTATTTTTCTCTCCCTCTAACTTCACCCATAATTAAAAACAAAACAAAAACAAAAACACTTGTAATAAACATGCATAATCTCATATTATCCATGTTCAAAAATCTGTCTCATTCTATATCTTAAATCCATTGTCTCTATGTCAGAAGGTAGGGTAGTATAGTTTGTATAAGATAGTATCAGTCTTCTGAACTCATGGCTGGTCTATTGAATTGCTCAACATCCTTAGGTCTATCAAGGTTGTTCACCTTTACAATGGCTGTCATATAAATTATTCTCCTTATTCTGTTTATTTCATTCTGCATCAGTCTTCCCAAATTTCTCTGAAAATTCTTTTCACCATTTGTTACAGCATAATAGTATTTCATTATATTTACGTACCATTAGTTGTTTAACAATCCTCCAATTGATAGATGTCCCCTTAATTTCCAGTTCTTTGTCATTAAAAATAGGAACTGCTACAAATATTTTTATCTATATGGGTCCTTTTCCTCATTTGATCTCTGGGATATCAGTCTGAGAGGTATTTGCTAGGTCAAAAGGTCTACATAGTTTAATGACTTTTTTGGATATAGTTCCATTGCTTTGCAGAATGGCTTGGATCAATTTACAGTTCAAACAATAGTGCATTACTATCCTTCCAATATTTGTCATTTTCCCTTTTTATCAATCTGATGGGTGTGAGGTAGAATCTTTACTTTAATTTATATTTCTCCAAATATTAGTCATCTGAAGAATTTTTTCCCACATGATTGTTGATAGCTTTGACCAAGCAGTTTTGAATACTATCCTTTTTGGTATTTCCCCTCAAATTCACAAAATTTGACAATAAGATAAAATATCACAAGTCATAGTGAGTTTTCAATTTATTTTTATAACATTTTATTTTCCCCAATTACATATGAAACCAATTATTAACAGGTATTGTTTATATCAAGTTTAATCAACAGTTTGATTCATTAGACACAAATCACAATTATAAAATTGACCCATCCCAGAGAATTATTTTCCTACATCATTTGATGGAAGAACTACTTCCTATGAGGATTCTCCATTCACTGAGTTAATGGTGAAGGCAAGACACACTTCTGGTAACTGAATTAAAGACTTCTTCCTTCCTACTCTGATCATTACCCTAATCCTTGGAGAATGAAAAGTGGATAAATTAAGACACTTCCTTCATCTTTACTGGTCTTAATTCTATCTTCAGAGGGAAACCTAAACCCTTCTAGATCTATAATTATTGTTCGGTTATGTCTTGACTCCTCTTGACCCCGTGGGCTATCACACACCAATATTTTCCATGGAATTTCCTTGGCAAAGCTATTGGAGTGGCTTGTCAGTTCCTTCTCTGGCTCCTTTTACAGATGCAGAAACTAAGGCAAATACCAAGCTCACACAGCTAGTGTCAGAGGCCAGATTTGAAATCAGGTCTTCCTGGCAGTGCTCTATCCACTGAGCTACTTATCCACTGAGGTATCCACTGAGATACCTCTTATCTTTAGTTTCCTTTTAAAAACTGGTTTAGGACTTGGAGTAATTTGAGTGGGGGAGAAGGGAGGATTTAGTGCAGAGGATTATTTTTCTAGAGTTTTAATTAATAAAGTTATCTTCTTTGAAAGAAATCTGGAAAGCACTTCAGATTGAAGAAATATTTCTTTATACTTCTAAAAGAGGGGAGGAGGTAGTAATGTCCTTAGTGGGTTTCCACAGAGACAAGTATAAATGCATCCTTATCACCCTGCTCTAGGGCTCCCTGCTAGTCATCATCCTTTCAAAGACAGGCACACAAGACTAAATGAAACACTCTAGACAGATCTGAGCAAAGCAGAGTATTATCAGGCTATCACTCTTCCATTTTTGGATAGTAATCTTGCCTCTCTTAAGTCAATCTAAGATGTCATTAGTTTTGTTTTGTTTTAATTTGGTTTGTTATCCTTTTGAATCATATTGCATTTGAATCCCATTATAAGCCTTAAGATTTTTTTTTAGATAAGGTGTTGTCAAGTCACACCTCAATCATCCAGCCTTGTGAAATTGATTTAAACCAAATGTAGGATTTTATTCTCTATTAAATTTCATCAACTGAGAATTTTTTAAATCCTGATTCTGTCAACCAACATACTAGCTATCTCTCCTACCTTTTGCACATTTGGTGAGCTTTCCATCTTCATTCAAGTCATATCAGTACAGTAATTGTTTGTCTTTCAGTCCGGTTGTTCCACAAATTCCAAATTCTCCTAACTGTTTTAACATCTATTCCCTATCTTTGTATGTAAGTACAGCCCATATCTAACTAAGTATTCTGCCAAATTCTTAGCTTTATCTTTGAAGAATTCCTGTGAGGATCTAGCAACATTGTCAGAAAAGGAAAATTAGATTAGTCTGATATTTTATTGACAAAACCATGTTAGCTCTCAGTGATCCAATCCTACTTCTTTCTTTTTAATTTGGGCATTTCTCCTTCAATGGTCCCTTCGTCAATGTCCCATATTCTCGGCAATTTTTCCAAAAAACCACCAATTACTCAGCTCTTACAAGCTCCAGTTCTTTCTCTATGCTCTCTCTTTTACAAGGTCATTCATTCCTATGACTTCAACAACTATCTTTATGCAGAGGACTCCTACATCTACAGCTGGACTTTCTTTTCCAAACTGCACATTTTTCCTGTTTGTCCTGCTGGTTTCTCACAGGAATAAGTAATATTTACTCATCAGAAAACAAAATCAGGAATAATGGCATTCATTCAACAGAAAGCAAGAACAGAAATAAGCATACCATCTACACACAAGAAGGCAAAAAGTAAGAACAATCACAGCACTCAGAGGAGGCAAAGGCAGGAATAATCAAAACATGAATGTTGCTGTTCAGTCACATCCAACTCCTTGTATCCCTGTGGCCCATATGGTCTGGGGATCCTGGAGTAGTTTGCTATTTCCTTCAATGCATTAAGGCAAACGGATTAAGTGATTTGCCCAGACATCCAGCTACTAAGTATGAAGGCAAAATTCGAACTCATGTCTACCTGACTCCCAATGTAGGGCTATGAATTGAGCCATTTAACTGCAAAATCTATGGGCCCCCCATAAAGCTGGGTAAGATTCTTCCACAAACGCATATTGTCCCTGTGGAAGAGTTAGCAGCCGTTAATAGAAATCTCACACGAAGTAAGGGAATTCCTGGAGGATTCTCGGGGCGTCCGTCAGCTGCTGGGCAAACCTGGGCCCGTTGGGGGCGCCGCGGTTATCCACACAGACAGAACTGCTGTTTGGGCTCGTCTTGGGCTACTTCAGTTAGCACCCAGTCACGCTATTATTGGTGGTAGTTTATACAGAGCTGTAAAGTTTGCTTCACAAATCTCTTGGTTTATTCTCACAAGAACTCTGGGAAGGGGGGCCGTTATTCTCATAGGAGTACATGTCTGAAACTGAATGTGAAATCGGGTCTTTGGGACCCAAGTCCATGTTCTCTATGCACTCTTACCTAGCTGCTATAGGAAATCGTTACCCATATATCACATGGAATAAGGAATTATGATGGCCAGCATTTATAGAGCATTTTAAGATTGACTATAATTTAATTATATAGCAATTTAAGATTCAATGCATTTGAAAAATATTCTCAGAAAAAGCTCGGCACGTGGAGAGACTAGCAGCTCCCTCGGACGCCCTTCGCTATAAGACAACCCGCAGTGGCGGGCGAGCAGGGGTCCGGAGGCCACGTGCACTAGCTTCCGGCCTCTCCCTTCTCCCTGCTCGGCCTACTCCAGCCAAAAGAGGGCAGTCGAGGGCGGCTTGGGCGAGGCGCTGCAGCTACCCTCTTTAGGCTGCAGGCGGCGCCAGAGGGCAGACCCTCCGACCTCTAGCCAATCAGCGGCGGGCAGAGAGGGGCCTCCCTTCCCTTATGCGGACCGGCCTCGAAGGGGAGAGCAGCCTCGGCGGCGCCTATCAGGTTTGACGCCGTCTCCTGTCAGTCTATCTTCGGTCGGCCGCCCCCTCCCTCAGTTTCCCCTCCTGCCCCACCGCGCCTCTTACCCCGGGGGTCCTGACCTCGGACCTTCTTCCTCGAGGTGGCGCCCCCTGGCTCCCCGAGCCCGCTTTCCTGTCAGGCGGGCCCGGGGCCCTCGTCGAGTGCTCCCTACCTGCGGCAGACGGCTGACCGCTCCGCTCTGTCCTCCCCAACGCGACCTCAGGGGTGCGCCGAGGAGCAGGGGCCCATAATGCACCGCAGCACCTCGGGCTCTGCCTGACTGCCTCCCCCCCCCCCCCCCCGGGTGCCGAGGGGCATTTGTGTCCTACACCCACTTTCCCCCGGGCTCCGAGGGACATTTGTGTCCTACACCCACTTTCCCCCGGGCCCCGAGGGACATTTGTGTCCGACACCCCTCCCCAGGCCCCGAGGGACATTTGTGAAGGACATCCCCTTCCCCGGGTATTTGTGTCCGACACCCCTGCCACCATCCTTCTCGACACTGTCCCCTAGAATCGGTTTTAAGTCTTTGGTGTTTCACCTGACTAAAACTTCCTCCTGTATCCCTCCTCTCCACCTTCCCAAGAGTCCTCTCCCCCCTACCCTCCCCACAAAACTCAAAACTCCGTAGAAGGAGAGATATTTCTCCTGACTGGGGAAGAGGACCTCACAGCCCTTGGTGTCTCTCCAAGGGAATCGGTTTTCAAGGAGTCCGTGACATCCGATATCGGACCTGATCAAAACTTTCCCCAAATCCCTCCTCTTCCCCTGCCCGAGAGCAGTCCTCTACAACAAAGAACATTTCATAGGAGGGATGGTTTTCTTAAGGCGGGGAATACACCTCCCCAAATTCAAGCTTGAAAATATAGGGTGTCCTTAAAGTCCGACTATAATCGGACGCTAGAATGGCTTATGGTCTGCGTACTTTCCAATGTCCACAACGGTGTCCTCCCACCGGGGTCGTCGGGGGGGGGGGGGTGCCTTCTCGTACCTCTTTGGGGCCACGCATTTGTCATTTGGCAACTTTGAGTGCGCCCCCTCTTTCAAACATTTAAGTTTTAGTCGTTGCATTGATTGTTTTCTGGGTTCTTGCACCATATAGCAGCGCGGGCCGTTCCCCTTAGACTGAGTCTGGGGTCGTTTTGGGAGCTCTTCAGGAATGGCAGGACCCTTGTCAGCTCATACTTTGTAGGCAGAGATTTTGAGAAACTGAATCGAATGGAGGAGATGGGATCTGGACTGGATCGTAAAAGACGAATAGGATTCTAATTGCCGGAGATCGGAGAGCAGCAGGGCAGAGCCAAAAGCAAAAGCCAAAAGAGGTCAGAAAGGTGTGGCTCTAGATTAAGACAGAGCAGTGTCGGGATAGAAGAGCGCCTTGGATGCTAAACTATCGAGGTAGGATTTTATCCTAAGAGTTCTGAGCAGTAGAATGGCTAGAGTCAGGTCGTTAGAAAGTTTTATCTAGCGGTGTGCTAAAGGATGAATGGGAAGAAAATTAAACTGGGGGTGGGGGGTGGGAGAAAGTTTTGGGAGCCCGCATTTCAAGTCCAGAAGCTTTTAGTAAGCGCTTATTATGTGCCTGGCTCAAGTGATGGGAATATAAACAAGACAAGACAATCTCTGTCCCCTAAAGGAGCTTGCATTTTCTAAAGGGGAAAGACAAGTACCTTCAATCAAGAGATAAAGGATTGGCTAAGGGGTAATGAAATCAAATTAAAGTGTGATTTTGATTATTCTAAGGTGCAGGATGTGACATGAATGAAAAATTTCAAATGCTAGATAAATGGTCATTGTTGTCATTCTCAGACTTGCCTTTTCAAATTAAAGTTCTTGATCATAGGTTTTCCAAAATCCCAACCAATAACTTTCCCCTTTTGCTCCAGACAGGAAAAAAACCTTTTCCTTAGCTATAAGACGGAGGTTGGACTAAATGTTGTGTAAGGCCCCCCCTCCTCTCTCCCTTCCAGCTCTTAATCTCATATTAGGAATGGGCACTGCACTTGTTATCTTTTAATGGACTGCAGTTAGACACATATACACAGAGTCTGCTTCTTACATTCTTAGAAGCAATTGCTTCTTCATGGAAAATCTTTTTCATCATACCATTACTCTCTTTTTGAATGTCCCTCCATATTAATTTTATGACTAGCCCCACTTGACTCTAGCAACTCTTTAGAATAATTGGGTTTCTCTGTACAAGTAGAATTTCTGCATTTATTATTTGTGTTCCTTTCTTTCTTCTGTCATCCTGTAAAATTCTTAAGGATATAGGCCTGATTTTTTAGTTTTGTGTTAGTCCAACTATCACAGAGTGTTTAATGTTTTTTACTAACTTCTCAATCTCCCTGTGCCTCCATTTTCCAACAACTGTAAGATGAAAGGGTAGATGATTTCTAAGGGCCTTAATATCCTAACAAATTATGATTACATTGTAAAGTGATTGACTCCCTAGGGTAATGCATAATAAACTCTCAAGAGAAGTTAGGTTCATGGTGGATAGAATATCAACCCTAGAGCCAAAAGCACCTGAGTTTAAGAAGATACTTACTTGTTTTGTGATTCTGATCAAGTCACTTCATCCTGATTTTCTCCAGAGAGAAAAACAGACAGACACAGACACAGACAGAGAAAACACACAGGCTTTCAAAGATGGTGAAACCTGGCTGAAGTTTGATAACTTTAGTGTTGCATCAGACTAATAACTTATATGTGTGTTAAAGAGCTTTCCTCCCAACACATTGTGTAAACATTATCATCCTCATTTTATGGATGAGAAACCTAAGATTCAAAGAGGTTGCCAAGAATTCAATCTTAAATTTACTGACTTCAGGGTATATACTCTGTCCATTACAGCATCCAGAGGCTTTTGTTTTCAAAAGTCCACGGAGGAAAAACCAGAAGGAAAGAGAAAGAGAAGAAAAATACAAAAATCTTAATTTATAATATCTCATATTCTGGCCTGCTATTGAAAACATGAATTTACATGAATTGGAGTTTTGAGGAGGCTACTTTTCAATCCAAGTAAATCTTTATCCCTCTAGTGTTGAACTCATTGCTTATTTCGTTCACTTTTTCCACAACAAAGGAGAGGGAAAAAATGTTGTGGACAGTGCAAGTTTCTTCTTCCCATAGGATTATTTATGCAAGAAATGCACTATCAATAAAACCAAAAAAGTTTCCCACCTTCCTTTTTCAATCCCATCACTCTTCTAAATCATAGCATTGGAGCTGTGCCTTTTGGGGAGAAAAAACTCAAAGTTACCAGTGATCTAACTACTAAATCACTGTTTCATCTCAGTCCTCCTCCTTCTCCCCTTCTGTGAAATGTTTGACAATGGTGACCATCCTCTCTCTTGGATACTGTCTCCTCTCTGAATTTTTGTAACAATGTTCTCTCCTAGTTCTACTTTGCTAGATCATTATCTATGAGTTTCCCTTTGTCCTGGACCTTCCTCTTCCCCTTCCCCTTCTTTCTTCCTCTCTCTCTCTCTCTCCTTCCTGTCTGTGGTCTTGAGATACTTCTAGTTCAATTACCTCTTTTTAGATAACTTTTCCATGTATATAACCAATTCTAGTTTCTAATCCTGAGCCCTAGTCCCACATCACTAACTGCTTACCAAACATCTCTAACTGGAATGTCCCATTGGCATCTCCAGCTAACCATGGGCAAAATGGAATCATTTTCTCCCTAAGCCTATTGCTCTTACTTTCTATTTTGTGTTGAGGGTATTGTCATTCTTCAGGTCATCTAGGGATGCAAGCTCAGTCATTCCTGCCCTTTTCCTTTCCCTCTTTGTACATATCCAATAGGTTCTTCCACAAAGTATCTTTGATCCTCCCCTTCCCTTCACTCAAATGGACTAGTGCAACATTCTCCGAACTAGATTTACAGCTTCCAGTCTGTTCTCTCCTCCAATCCATTCTCCACAAAGCTGCTACAAATCTTCCAAAAGCATTTAAATTTTGGCCATGTCACTTCCCTCTTCAAGAGGCTTCAGTGGCTCTCTGTTGTCCCCAGGACAAAATATAAATTTAGCTCAGTATTTAAAGCTTTTCACTATTTGGCTCCAGTTTCTTTTCCAAGTAGCCAAAAATGTCCTCCCTGGTGCTTCCTATCTTAGGGATTTTTCCACAGGCTGTCCCCCAGCCCAGAAGGCAATCTCCTTTGTCACCTCTGCTTTTTTTCCCCTCTGGCTTCTTTTAAGGCTCTATTATAATCTGCTATCTCATCTACAATCTCTTAGTTGTTCCTGTTCTCCTTGATTTTACCACCTAGCATATGCTCATTTGTTTACGTGATGTACCCCCCAAGAGAATCAGCTTCCCAGAGGTCAGAAGCTGCTGTTCCCTGTCTGTAGCTTCAGAACCTAGCACGATGACTTGTAGAAGACACTAAATAAATTTTGGATTGAGTCGGTCAAGGCCACACAACCTTCAAGTTCAGCTCTGAGATTCTGTGACCTCTCTTCATTCCCTTGGTTACAGTTTTCACCCTCCCCTGGGTCTGATCCTCATTCTCCCTCCTCTTCAATCCTCCCTTCTCTCAGTCCCAGTGACTTCCCCACTCCTCTCTTCCCATTCCCAGAGTTGGAGGAGGGAGATAGGAAAGGGGGGCTGTGCAAGGGAGGTGTCAAAACTACAAGGAAGAAGAGAGAAAGAAGAGAGGGAGGAGGGAGAGAGAAGGGGAGGGGGAGAAGAGAATGGAGGGATGGAGAGGAGGAATAGACAAAAGATGGGGGAGGGGAGGAGAGGGGAAGAAGAAAGGGAAGGAGAAGAAAAGGAAGAGGAGGAGGGGAAGGGAAAATATCAGGGGGAAGAGAGGAAAGCAGAGGCAGGGATAGAGAAGGGCAGAAAGGAAAGGAGGAGGGAAACGGGAAAGGGGGGCTTAACAAGGGAGGTATAGAAGCTAGAAGAAAAGAAGGGGAGAGAAAAGAAGAGAGGAGGAATAGGAAAAAAAGGAGGGGAAGGACGGAGGAAAAAAAGGAGAAGGGGAAGAAGAATAAAGAAAAGAGGAGGGGGAGGAGAGAGGGAAAGGGGAGAAGAGGGGAGGAGAGAGAGAAGGAGAGCAGAGGAAGGGAGAAAGAAGAGCAGAAAGAGGAGAAGGAGACGGGAAAAGGGGGTCTGAACAAGGGAAGTAGAGATGCTAGAAGAAAGAAAGGGAAAAAGAGAAAAGAAGAGGAGGAGAAAGAGGGGAGGAGGGGGAAGAGAGGAGGAAGTCGGGAGGAGGGGGAGGAGAGAGGAGGCATAGAGAAAAGAGGGGAGGGCGAGTAGGAGAGAGGGGAAAGAAAAGGAGAGGAAAGGGGGGAAAGAGAAGGAATAGAGAAAAGAAGAGAGGCTGTAGGAAAGAGGATGAATCGAGTAAAAGGCGGAGGAGAAGGAAAGGGAGGAGAGGAGGAAGAGAAGGGGAAAAGGAGGAGGAGAGGGGAGGGGAACAAATCTAGAGGGAGGGGAGGAAGGGGGAGAGAAGAGTAGAAACGAGAGGACGGGGGAGAGGACACAGAAGAAAGAGAAAGGAAGGGAGCCCTAGAGCAAGGCTCTCTGTCAGCGCCCTCCGAGGCTACAGTTGGCACCGGGCGGATGCGTCCACTGGGCTGGCAAGGCCGGGAGCTAGGCTCGGGGCGGCCGCCGCGAGATCCGTGATTGGTCCGCTTTCGGACCCGCACGCTCGCCGGAGTTGGTTCAATGGGGCTCCCTTCCCGCCTTGCGGGTGCCGATCATGCGGAAGGGGGGGCCGGCGCCGCCTTCGGAAGTCACGCCGGCCTCCCCGCGTGCCCGCAGTGGCCTGGCCGGCTTCTTCGGCGGAGGACCTGCGAGGGGGAGGGGTTCTTCAGCAGCCCGGCTCTCGGGCGGAAGTGAGCAGCGGGGTGGGGCGGAGCTGAAGGGAGCAGCTGGGGCAGTTTTAGTTAGGAGTGGCTCGTTGGTCTAGGGGTATGATTCTCGCTTCGGGTGCGAGAGGTCCCGGGTTCAAATCCCGGACGAGCCCGTGTTTTTTCGGCCCCTCTTCCATTTTTCATATTATCCCACAAACTGCAAGGTTTAAAGATCCGAACGCTCCGAACGCCCTCGGGTAACTCGGAAAATCGTCCCTTTTCTCTCGCCAAAGGACATGTGCGCCGGAGCAGGGCGTGGGGCAATGAGTTGTGAGGAGGCAACCCGTGGTTATCGGGGAGATCGATTGTGCATTCTATAAATGTTTCTCTCGAGACAGGTGTGACTGCTCGGCCACTCTGCTCGGGCGCACACTCGCCGACCTTTCCAAGTTCGGGTGCCCAAGGCTAGTTTGCTTTCATTGTCTTTAATGGTAACCTCTCGGGATGCAGGACTGGATGTGGGGAGAAGGCTAAGGGAAGGCGTGAAATGGATGCGCCGTCCTCTCCTCAGAGAGACCCACAGAAATAAAAGGCCCTTCCCCCTAGAACAAAGAGTGGATTAGAATTTGCTGGGGGTAGAAATGAAAACCTAGAAGGAAGGGAAATCATATTAGGTTGGAGCAGGTCCTGTAAAATATATGCTGTCCATGCTACAAATTTCAGTGAGTGTGAAGTCTGTCTTTAAAAATTATTTCCCTTCGGAAGAGTACTCCAAATTGCTCTAATCTTGTAAATTACAGGGAGTAAAGAAAAGAGGGCTCGTCCGGGATTTGAACCCGGGACCTCTCGCACCCTAAGCGAGAATCATACCCCTAGACCAACGAGCCAACACACCCAAGTTATTCTTACCATTATAAAGAAGTCTGGTGATTTGTATTCTACCTTTGGAGCCCTCTGGTGGTGGTAGTGTTCTGTTCCAATTCTGTCGCTCAGAATCATTGTTAACCGCCAATGAAAACCCTTCCTTCTCTTATATAAGCTATGAAAACAGCAGTATTCAAATAAAAGTTATTTTTTCCTCCATGAAAAAGAGAGAGAGAGCTATGGCCTCTTAATAACGTTTTATGTCCACTTACAGTCTTTTGGTTATGACTCACTTGGATGTTCTGTTCCGTCCTTTGCCAGTCTGAAACTTTATCCCTTATTGAAATCTAAATCTGCAGGATAGCATGTATTTCTTTCAAAAAAAAAAAAAAAACAAACTTTATTAAAACTTTTTTTGTTTTGTTTTGTTTTACAATGTTGTTGTTATCCAATATCAGTTCCCTCTTCCCCAAACAAATTTATCCTGCGATAAATAAACAAATCAGGCATTCAACCAGCACTTAACTGTCTATCCTAAAAGTAGCTTACATTCTATATAAAAAGGAAATATGTACATATAGAACTGTTTAATCATATAATTACAAAATAAATATTAAGTGATGGGAAGGGGATATCTATTCCTCCTCTCCATCCCTCCATTCTCTTCCTCCCCCTCCCCTTCTCAGTCCAATTGAGCTTAGTAGGCTCTGGTGCTTAACTTAGTAGGCTCCCCATTCTCTAATTTGTTGTAGTTAGTGTTTTGTACCTCTTCTATGTTTTAGAATTAGAATTTCAAGGCAGAAGGGGCTTACCAGATGATGATTTTACTGATTACAGAACCCATCTTCAAAGAAGGGAACTGAATGGCTCAAAATCACTGGAACAGGCACTAGAACTTAATTCTCTAATTAGTAGGCTCTGGTGCTTAACTTAGTAGGCTCTTTAGAAGCGCTTCTTGACCAGGACTGGCTTCTAGCTCTTTGATAGAGGAGGAATCCATAAACTTTCATATAGAAGGATGAGTCTCAGTTAAGGAGAGTACATGTTCTGAACCTATAACCCACCACCTGCCGCTGCAGTCAAGATTGGTTATTGTACCACTGGAGGACATTAATTCTTCCACTTTTCTCTGGCTCATTCATTCCTAAGGTAATATGTCATCTTCACACAGCATTAATACATAGCTAAACCTAAACCCTTCAAAATTGGGTCCCTACCTGCATTTGTATCCTACTCATATGCCCTCAACTCCAAGCAAAAGCCTGGTGTAATTCAACTATTGTATCTTTCCTAATACTAGTCCTTCTTTCCACTTGGTATGATGATCTCTGTTCTATCTTGTGGTTATGAGCACCCATTTTTCAAAGCTGTAGTTCCAAAACCACTTCCCTGAAGAAAGATCTCCCCATCCTCTAATTTGTTGTAGTTAGTGTTTTGTACCCCTTCTATGTTTTAGAATTAGAATTTCAAGGCAGAAGGGCTTCCCAGATGATGATTTTACTGATTACAGAACCCATCTCCAAAGAAGGGAACTGATTGGTTCAAAATCACTGGAACAGGCATTAGAACTCAGTTCTCTAATGTTCTTTCCCAACCAAAAAAAGCAGACCTCAAAATAATTATTTGTTAAATGAGTGAAGGAGGTAGACTCAAAGATGGAGGAAAATATCATAACTTCATAGGGGTTTGGGTTTTTTCATTTAATACCTCTTCCCTCAACTGATTGCTTAATCTTTAAATATCTTCTGGATAAAAGACTACGTTTCTAAAATGTAGTTTTCAGACCCATCTATAATTGAGTGAGTGGAGAGTTCCCTTAACCTTCATAATGAAACACTCTTGTCCTCTCAGCAAAAGGAACGATTTTCAGCATTTCCTTATCTTTAGCCCAGAAGAATTCTTTGGGATAAATTGAGATCAATTAAGAAAGCATCAGCATCAAAAACTGAGACCTGAGAATTTCTAAAGGTTCTTTGTATGTTTGTTCCAAACCTTTGACAATGGAATGCCAGCTGCTGTTGGGGCCTTCCAGTAATTGTGTATAATAATTGCCCTTTAGTCTGTAAGTTATTTGAGGGCAGAAATTGGTTTTTTTTCTTCTAAATTTTGCATGTCACTGCTCCTGATAGTGGCAAGCTCTGAGATCAGCACACAGTGGATATATGTGTGCAGATAAATGTATTTGTTTACTTGAGTAATCATGCTAAGCCATACCTAACCTGTTAGAAGACACAGGCCTGGGTAAGGCAGCTGCTAGGTGGGAATGTTCATTCATTTTCCAGCAAAGAACACTAGATTGACATGTAGTAAAATATAGTTTGAGAACCCTAGCACTTTAAAGTATTGTTTCCATCTTTCTGTATTTTATTTGAAAACTGTCTTGGATAAATTCAATCTTCATTCTTTCACATCTGAGTAGGAATAATAGATTCAACTTAAAAGTGTTAATGTGCTCTAGATCTGAGGCTATTTTCTTTAATAAAACCCATTTTTTTTTTAAAAAGCAGGTTCTTTGGACAATTAAAAATTGGATTCCTCTACAGCAAGGCAGCTGTCCTGGTATCAAATGGAATGAGTGCCTGTTGGGTACTGTGATCATTTTACTGACTCAGCTGGATGACTGAAATTAAATTTTTGGATCTCCTTTTTTATTTAAATTCAACAAAACCATTATGCTTTTAGGGATACTATAGCGAATTTTTTTGAGATATTAAAAACCATGAAAAAGTTTTTGGTTGCCTTTGAGCCTTTTCCATAAGTCCTAGCCACCACCAAACATTGGTCCTGGATTCTAGGTTCTTTTTCCTTTTGCAGCACATACTGGAGGATCCAGAGTAGGAGGTAGGAACCAGGAGGTGAGAGAGGCTGGCTCAACCCCTTCACCTAATTCATAGATCACTACTGAGGATGGCAACCACACATAACTACTTGATACTATACAATTCCTTTGATTCTCTCCCTATTCCCTTTGAAAAAAAAAAGTTCTTATTTAAATGCTATTTCCTATTGTCCTCAGCATCTCTCATCATTCTCATAGTAGAAACAAGAATTTTCTGAAGCTACAAAAGCCTATAAAGTTCTTAAATCAAATTCCTGCCAGCCAGTCAATAAAATTTTTTAAATGTTCACTGTGTGCAAACATGTGTAAAACTAGAGGCTGAATATGGGGAATAGCATGTTTTAGTGTAAAGAAATATATTGCATCAAAAGTCCCTACGTAACATATTCTCAGAGATTCCTTATACACAAACAAATATCTCATATTTTTAAAAATAGGTGGGAAAATGGCTGCACCTATTTGCATTAATAAATAGCAGAAACCAGATTTAAACCCTGAGTTTTCTAAATCCAGATTCAAGAACTCTTTCACTGTACCATAAGCAACCCCTGCTTATAAATCTCCTTTCTGAAACCTTTCTTTTCTCTTCTGTCAGAATTTTTCTCTTTCTTTTTTCCCTCCTCCCCCCCAACCTTGACATCCTCTCACAATTCCTTACATGATCAATGCCTTATACTATAAGCAGTGCTTCAAAATTTATTCTTTTGTGTGTGAAGGAACATGAAGTGCTATCAAATTGAGCTTGATGCTCTGAAAGGGTATTTTACAGAAACATGCTATTTCAACTCTTTATAAATAACCTTTCCTTTGGTCCTTTTATGGGCCTCTTCTTGAGATTTCATTCTTTGTCATTGTTTAAGGTACCTCAAAACTTCATAAAAATCTATGAGCAGTTGGAGAAAGTTCATCTGATATGCTTTCAGGGTGCTGTATTTTAAAATATTAAATAAAATATGGGGAAGAGATAATGTCCATTTTTTCTTATGGATGGATAAAGACAGTTGGTTTCTTTGTGCCCTGTGAATCCTTCCCTTCTCCCTCATTTTTCATTATGTACAATTGAAATATATTCATCAAAATATAATGGCCAATTGGCATCTTAGATTCAAATGACAAAGCCTCATTCTGACCCTTCATCAAAGTGCAGAAGTGATGCAGAGAGCTTAAAGCTTATGCCCCAGAACACAAACCCTGTTCAAAAGGCTTTCCATATCACCTAAACACAGACTCTTTCTCCTTTTTGAAACTCAGCCTAGTTAAAGAAGGAGAGGCTTAGCTTCAGTAGGCTGGCTACCTGCTGATGAAATCTTTGGCCTTGGCAAGCCATGAAATAAAGAGAAAATGTGAAATTGGCCTCAATCCTATGGGACTTCTACTTTTGAAGCAATTAAGGAGGAGATGGGTAGAAAGAGTGAAGCAAGAATCACTAAGTTTTTAGATGACCTATAAATATGAATTTACTTGTTGGGATTTCAAATGTGAAATCCTTGTCCAGTGTCTAAGGAGTAGGCATACTGCTGAAGGATCTGGATTATGTCAATCTTGGAATATTTGCTATAAACAAACCTAGAAGACAAAAGAAAAATGCAGCTAAATGGAAGAATGGGATTACAGATTCCCACTGGAGAAGCAAATAAAGGGGTTGTTAGAATTGGTCAATTTATTATGTGTTGAAAAGCAAATTGTATGTTTTTGGTATTCAGAAAAGCACACTGAATTTAGACTGATTGAGTTTCACATTCTGCCTCCATTACCTTTGTGACTTTTGACAAGTTACATAATTAGCATTTGCAAGAAAACTACCAGAAAGATAATTGCATCAATACCTGTGGCAGTTAATCAACATCCATTCATTAATTACCTATTCTTTGCTTAAGTCTTGTGCTAAGCTCTGGGGTTCCTGACCTCAAAGAGCTCACAATTTAACAGGACAAGACAATATATAAATCAAAGGCATAACTCCATTGGACTGCCCACGTTGTTTGAATGTCAAATGTACACTGGCCAAAAAGAGAGAACAAAATGAAGAACTCATAAAGGACAGACGCTCACAAGGTGCCAAAAAGCGATACAAAGTCACTTTCAAGATCTCACTTAAGAACTTTAGAATTGATTGCATGACACTGGGAAACACAGGCACAGGACTGCGTAGCATGTTATGCCCTCCTCAGAGAAGGTGCTATGCTCTATGAGCAAAACAGAATGGCAGTAGCTCAGAAAACACTTGAGATGCACAAAGTGAGAGAATCCACCCTAAATGTTCATATGAACTATTTGTGTCTGAGCTGTGACAGAATATATTAGTCTGGTCAGCCACAGTCAGATGAACTGCAACTTGATTTTAACATAGTGATGCCAATTTGGTCCTCTTTGAGAAAGAAAGGACAACAACCAACCAATCCTTTTAAATGAAACACTTATCAATCAGAATTGGCAATATAAAAAGCCAAATTTAGTAGTCTGGTGACCACAACATATAGTAATGTTTTCGAGACCTTTTACTACCAGCTTACAAAGCAGTGAATTAAGTGCTATCAGAGAAAAGAGGCAAACATGAAGAACATTAAATACAACATCTACTAATAGTGTCAGACCCCAAAAATCCTCTGCTATGGACATGAATGAAAAAGGAAGGAAGAAGAAAAGAGAAGAAGAAAGACGAGAAAGGGAGAGTACAAGAGAGATGACTCTGTCTGAGGGAAACCCCACATTAAAAGAATGATGAGTCAGTGAAAGGAGAAGAAAGGTCAGATGAGTAGGAGAATAGCCAGGAGAATGCCTACAAGAAGAGGAAAGAGAATATTGAATAGGAGAGCATGGTTTTAATTAATAATGACATAATAGCTAGTATTTATATAAAATTTTATAAGTGTCTGATTTTATCCTTACAACCACAAAATTATCCCCATTTTACAGATGTGTAAACTGAGAAAGGTATGGATAACAATTATTTGAGGTTGCATTTGAAGTAAGATTTGTCTTCACTCCAAGCAACCCTCTGTCAACTGCACTCACTATCTAGCTGCCCAATGATGTTCACTATCATCAAAAGCATCCAAGAGATTATTCAGGAGGAATGAGGAAAGGTCATTTGATTTAGCAATTAGGTTCCTTGTTGATGTTAGAGAGGGAGAGAGTAATTTCAGTAGAGCAGAAAGGAGAGAAGATAGTAAATTGAGTGGAGGCAATGAGTCAATACAACTTCTTAAAGAAGTTTGACAGTGAAGAGGAGAGAAATGGGATCCAAAAGAGATGTTTGGAGGGATCAGGAAGTTTATATATAAATAGAAGCCAATGGAAAGGATTGAGATGGAAGATGTGCTAGAAGGTTGAGCAATATCTGGAAGAAAGACAAAAGGAATGTAATACGGAAGAAAAAGAAATCAATCTTGGTCTGTAATAAGGAATATATCTTCTGTGACTGGGGAAAAGAGGAGGGCAGACAATGCTATTGAACTCTGATAGAGAAATTAGGAATTTTATACCCAAAGTCTTTAGAGTTCTCAGTAAAGTCAAAGTTGTCATTTGATATAAATGTGGGAAGGCTGAGTCTAGAGGTGAGAAGAAAATGTTTGAAATAATAGTGGTGGGGGCAGGGCCAAATGAGATAAAATCAATAGAAAAGATAGAGCAAGGGAGGTAGTTTGGTGCTCAGGGAAGTGTCCTGAAGATGGAGTGACTGGGCTTTACACCTTTGTGATTTTGTTCAAGTTACATCATTCATCTGGGACTTAGTTTTCTTATCTGTAAACTTGGAGAGTGGAACAGATGCCATATAAAGTCCTTTTTAGCTCTAAATCTATGATTCTATGAATACTGTCTACCAATTGTTCAAAGACAGATATGGGTCTGAAAATGATACATCCAGTGAAGGAAACTATATTATTACAGGACCACAGAACTGAATCCTAAAGACAACCCTTTTCATGACCATAATTGCTACAGAGACCTCTAAAGTACATATTATTCATCCCACAGAACTCAAAAATACTGTCAGCCAACCTGACTGACATCTGAGTCAGTCTAGAGGTAGACTCACAAGACTGTATTGATTCTCATGGTCATTCCATACTAATGACTAGCCCTGGGATAGGAGCAGAGATATCAGTTGGTTACAAGAGAACTAGAACTATTATTCCAGTCACTTGGCTGTTACGATGTTACAAGTAAACCTGAAAACATAGTTACATGTATATCTTGGCAACAATACTAGAGATTGACAGTACTAAAGTACAAAATTTGTATATGTTACTACTACCCTTGTGAATTACTGCATGTCTGAGAATGCTTTTTAATTTTGCTGTTATGTTCATTTGACTGGTTTATGTTGCTATCGTAAGTATTTTGTGTGTACACTAATGTTTATAAATAAGTTTAGTTTATAAGTAGATCTAGTGAAGGTTTTTGTTGTAGCTGGTTACCTTGACTTGGTTGGTTAGCTATGATTGTTGCTTTTGATTGATTGCTGTGTACCATGGATATACATGTACTTTGGAAATGTGCATGTCATTTATTGATAACAAATCATAATTTTGTGACTCCCACATTCAATTACACGTCCCCATATGGGGTCACAACACGAAAGACCAAGGGAAGGAAAGAATTAGGGGTGGGTCAAGGGGTATAACGTAGGTTTGGCCGCGGGTCCTAGGGAGGGCATTGGGCAGGGTCCTAGGTGGGTGGGGGCTTGGAGGAGTTAGACTCGAAGCTTAGGACCTGGACTTTGTTTGAGTGGGATGGAAGGGGCAGCCAAGAAGCGCTCTATGGTGGAGCTCTGTGAGTGACCGTGAGGCGGGGCGGCGGCCAGGGCCCCCATGGTCCTGGCAGCTCGCCTAGTCTGGAATTTGGGGAGAGGTCAGGGAAAGGAAGGGGAAGACTTGGTCAGGTTGTATTCCCTCAACCCCTCCCCAAAGTCGAGGAAGTCTGCTTCTGCTCTTATTTCGTCCTCGCCAGATCCGAGGGAGAATGATCCCCAACTTCTTGCAGGTCACCTTGCGATGTGGAGGCTAGGATTGAGCTCTGGGGGGTATTTCTTTTCCCTTCTTTTTCCTCTCTTTATTCCTTTTTCTCCTCCTCCTTCCCTTTCTTCCTATTTTTTTCTCTCCCCTTGCCCATCTTTTTCCTCCCTCTTTTTCTTTCCCCATCCTCACCAGTACTTTTTGGACTCTCAGGAAGTCTGACTTCCCGATGATTGTGTCTGACATTTTGGGAGGATGGGAGTAAAAAAGGGGGGGGAGAGGCTACGCCTGAGGGACCGGGCGGGATTGTGGGACTGTTAGGAGTTTTAAAGAAGTTCTTATATATTTGGGCATGAAAGAATTGGGTTTATGCAAAAGGGCTGACCAAGTTAACTGAGGTGAGCCTGGAGTTTTTTTTCTCCTTCTGGTCTCCCAAGAGTAAGGCCAAATTAACCTCTTTGACTGTGATATTTTTTTTAAGAGCATTTTTGTCTTGCTAAATATCTTCCCTTTCCCCTTCCCCTCTGACCTCACCTCATCTCAACCGTGTGAGGTGAAACATCCGTGGGAACCTTGAGCTTCAAATCGAGTAATCTCAACTCTCTCTAGTTTTAAAATGTAAACATATTGTTTCATGATTAAAGCCCACATGAAAAGGGATATTCAATTCAGTAAGTTATTTTTAAGGACCTTCTATGTGTGCCACAGGGCAGCAGTTAGGGAGACCTGAGTCAGATTCCACCTCAGACCTTTACTAGCTCTGTCACTCTGGGAGAATCACTTCACCCTGTTTGCTTCAGTTTCCTCATCTATAAAATGAGCCAGAGAAGGAAATGGTAAACAATTCCAATGTCTGCCAAGAAAATCCCAAATGAGGTCATGAAGAATTGGATACAACTAACAACAAAAGAAAAAAAATGTGCCAGGCATGGCATGGAAGGAGGGTGAAGGAAAAGGTTGAGGAGGGCATAAAATGAACAGGCCTTACCCTTAAGATGATTTTATTACTGTCTTTTTAAAATCAAATGTTATTAAAATGTCATAATAAGTTGGGGAGCCGTTTGGGAGGAAAGTTTTAACTGTGGATGTGGGAGAAATTTGGAAAGGCTTTGTGTAGGAAGTATCTCTGGACTGAGATTTAAAGAATTAGGAATTCCTAGAATCAAAGAGAAAACAGGCTTAGAAGAGTACAAAAGGGAGGAAAGAAGAGATAGAGAAATGTCTGTCCAAACAACTGTAAGTAGTGCATTTTGTTTGGAATTCAGAGGGTTTGAGGGTAATATGAAAAGTCTGGACAGGTAGGTTGGAGCCTGATTGTAAAAGGCTTTTTATGGTAATCAAAATTTCCTGCTATTGAACCAGGAAAACATTGTACATAAGCAAGATTGTGTGATGATCAACTATAATAGACTTTGGATGAAAAATGATATCAGCAGTGGACACTTAATTTGGATCAAAGCATACTATTATCACTTTTTGTTCTGATTTTTTTTCCACTATGATTCATGTGGAAATGTTTAAAAATAAATGTACTTTGACACACATATATGTGCATATGTGTGTGTCTATCTATCTATATGTATGTATGTATATTTGTATGTATGTATCAAATTGCTTGCTAGTTTAGAGGGCAGGAAGGTAAGAGAGGGAGGGAGAAAAAATGGAACTCAAAATCTTACAAAAATGAATATTGAAAACCATCTTTACATGTACTTGGAAAAATAACATACTGTTAAAATAAAATTTTAAAAAATAATTTGCTGCTGCTGTTGTCCTTTTAGGCTCTTTGTGACTCCAGTTGGGTTTTCTTGGCAAAAATAACTGGAATGGCTTGCCATTTCTTTCCAGCTCATTTTACAGATGAGGAAACAAGCAAGCTGGTTTAATTGACTTGTCCTGGGTTGCACACAGAGCAAATATCCAAAGGTAGATTTGAATTCAGATCCTCTTGCTTCCAGCGCCAATGCTCTATCCTCTGTACCACCTACTTGTTCCAAGGATCTTTTTTTTTTTTTTAATCTTAAATCACCAATAGGTAAAGTTAGATGTTTCTCAAAAAGTGTATTGCATCTATACATTGATTGGCTATTGTCCTTTATTCTCAAAAAGGACCAAAATGATATTACTATGTTAGAATCGAGTTACATATCTGACTGTGGCTCATCAGACCAATATGAGCTTAGAATATTCTGCCAGAGGTCAGACCCATTTGGGGTGGCTTCTTTAACTTTGCACATATTGTGTTTCTTTTGCCCAGGTTTCGCAGGCATACAACAGTGAGGTTAGCATAACATCTCCTTAGACCTTCAGTTTGTAAGTCTAATACTTCTCTCTCCCACATTTCCTTCAGAGTCTTCCAAACACTGAGCTAGCTCTAGCAATTTGTGTCTATTTCATTAGCAATGTGGACATCCCTGGAAAGTATATGCCAAGATTAAGAGAACTTATAGCATTCAAAACTTCACCATTTGCTGTAACTGATGGTTCCACATATGGATGATGTGGTGTTGCTGTCTGATGGTGGGCCTGTGTTTTCTTGGTGGTGTTAGGCCAAAATTAGCACAAGCAGCAGACTTGATCCCTACTTTGTTGCCTCTCAGTTTCAGAGGCTGCATTGAGAGTATAATCATCTGCAAACAAAAAATCATGCACCAATACTCCCTCAACTTTATTTTTGGCTTGTAGCCTTTTCAAGTTGAAGAATTTATCATCAGTACAGTAGCTGATTTTGATAACATTTTTGTCGTCATTGAAGGCGTTTGACAACATAGCTAAAAACATCATGCCAAAAAGCATGGGAGCAAGCACACAGCCTTCTTTCAATCATTGGCAACTGGGAAAGCTCAAGAGTATTGTCCAGTGTCCAGAACCTAGATAAGCATGCCGTCATGAAAATGATGTACTATACTGATAAATTTCTCTGGACAACCAAATTTTGACAGCCCTCACGACTAACAGTATCAGAGGCCTTGGTCAGATCTACAAATGTATATAGACCTCTGTTCTGCTCCTGGCATTTTTCCTGGAGTTGTCAGTCAATAAACACCATATTGACTGTTCCTTTACCTTTATAAAGATGGACATTGGAAGCATCCTTGAACTCCTGGGCCATAAATTCTTCTTGCCATATAACCTGGAAAATTTCAGTTGGCTTTTGTATGAGCAATGGACCTTATAAATCTCAGCTGGTATAGAATCAGCATCCAGTGCTTTGCCACATAAAAGTAACCTAAAGGATTCAAAAATCTCTTCTTCAGTTGGAACTTCAGCTAGGAGTGATTGATTTCAATGTGAGGTTTGTTATGGGCCAGAACTCTGAACTTGAAACAAGGATTCTTACAAGGTACTAAGTGGAATTGATGAGACAATGGTTGTCTAGTTTAGCATGATGCTTAATAGTTCTCTAAATTCAGTATGGTTGATTTAATCTCACAACAAATAATGGTTTCCTAGTGATATAATGATTGGTTTATACTCAGTGTAGAGAATATAAGCTAGGAGCCTCAGCTAGATTCATTCAGAGGCAGAGAAGACAAGAGAACTGGAGGCAGGAGCTTAAGCTCTCAGAACCAAGGAGAGAGATTCATTCGATCTTCAGTCAGGCTCCTAGGGGATTGAGAGGCTCAGAGGGAGAGAGCTAGAGAAGACCAGTGGACCGGAGGCTGAAGCACAAGCTCTTGGACTCAGATTCATTCATCCCATCTCATACCACCTTGATGGCAGGCTCTCCTCCTTAGTTTCTGACATTGAAACCAAGACTCCAGAAGGCCTTTAAGAAAGCTAACCGGGCCCCAGGAAATGAGACAAGACTTTGAAAGAGACAATAAAGGATTTGGACTTTAACACTTGGCTGTCCTTGTGGTGATTACTGAACTGTAACAAAGACTGCTCCCAGAGACTCCAAGGAAACCAAGCAGAGAACATTACAGAGGTTAATGGTCAATATCTTCAGCACTGATTGATGGTCTATTGAGAACACTATGGAAGTGTTCAGCCTATCTCTCTATGATCATGTCTTTAACATTTTGTATCGTATCCTGCCAATGATCTTCAAAATCTTCCTAAGACAACTCAAATGGAAGGGATTTCATTTTCTGACATGGCACCAATATACTGTCACCATCAGCAATGAAAAGTTGAGATGCATCATAGGTCTTTGGCCCATAAATTGCCTTCAGTGCATCATAAAAACACTTTGGATTGTTATCATCAGCATAAAACTAAATTTCAGCTTCTTTCTTACTCAGTCAAGAATCTTGAACCTCTTTAAGTTTTGATTGTACTTTACTTTTGCAGGAGTTGAATGCTTCCTTCTTGAAGATGGAGGAACTATGCTGTTGATACATTATCAGCTTCTGAATTTCCCCATCATTTTCATCAAACTAGTCTTGATGTTTGTGAGTGTTCTCAGATGAAGAAATGCAGTGCTGTATAGCAAATCTCTGAAAGCTGCCCAATCCTTTTCTTCTCCATTGTTGCCAACTGTATGTTGACTCAAGTTACCGTTCAAGTTGGCAACAAATTTCCCTCTCACTCTAATATGTTGACATTAATTCTTGAAGTAGTCTTTTTGCCTTGGAGTTGCTGCTTTTGTTGAATGTGAATATTCAGCTTGATCATAAGTCTGTGATCACTCCAGCATTCTCCACCACACATTGCCGTTGTCACTCTCAAATCCTGTCTGTCTCCTTTTTTTAATATGCCAATGCTTGCTGCAAGGTTGCATCCATGAAGTTTTATTGCATTTAGATCAATGGAATACAGTGTTGGTGATGAGAAGGTCATGAGATGCACAACTTTTATGAGCTTGTTTACTAGATTAGTTTAAATTGCAAAATTTACACCAGCTTCACAGCCTCACTTTCACTGTAGCCATTTCAGAAAAACATGTATCCAGCTCCTACTTCAGTAAGCTGCTCTTCATTTGCCAGCCTTGTTTCACTCAGGACTGCAATTGCATTGGATGCAATACTTGTTGAGTTCTGTCTTAACAAGAGATGTTCTTCTTTCAGGTCTACTGGATTTTGTGTTGTCTTTAAGTGTGCACACATTCTATGTGCCAATGGTAAGAAGAATCAACTTTTTACAAGTTTTTGTCTTGACCACAGGGTTGGATTCCTGAGTGCCATGGTAATCAGATCAGGGTTGGGTAAGCAATTTTTAGGGCACCTTTTCTACCCCATTCCTCACATATGGAGGTGAGCAGTGAGATCCTTGAAAGGTTGCTCAGATACCAAGGAGGCTGCTGAACCCACTGCTGCTTCCAATGAGAAGATGACTTGATGACCTAGACCACCTGTGTGCAGGGTTGTGACTACAGCTCCTAGTGAATTTGCACCTTCTTATTTGTCACTCACCCATTGCCACAGAGCTTTGAGGGTAGAAATGGTAAAATGCTATGTGCAATATCTTTTAATTTGGAAGTAAATTGGATTTAAGTGAGACAGAGTTGCATGATGTCATCAACCTCACTCTCTCTTCTAAAGCTACTAGTGTCCAGTGACACTAGTCACGGTGTTTTAATTGTGTAACCTAGCTCTAAACACTCCACAACACCTGCTTCACCTGCCTTCATGGCCATTGGAACAGATGATTCTCATCTGCCCATTCCATCAGGGGAAAAGACATGTAAAGACATGCTTGCAGTATACACTCCCCTAACTTACCATAAAATTTGAGACCCTTTGGTTACCTTCAATCTGGTTTAGCCTATCTGCCAAAATAATTTACCTCTATATAGATATCCCAAGTTTATTGGAATTGCATTGAATCATCATATTGCTGAGAAGAGCCAAGTCCATCACAGGTGATCATCACAAAATCTTATTATTATTGTGTACAGTGTTCTCTTGGTTCTGTTCATTTCACCCAGCATCAGTTCATGTAAGTCTTTCCAGGCTTTTCTAAAATCACCCCGCTTATTATTTTCATAAAACAATAGTAATTTATAACATACATATACCATAACTTATTCAACCATTCCCCAACTGAAGGACATCCACTCAATTTCTTGTTCCTTGATACTACAAAAAGGGCTGCCACAAACATATTTGTACATGTAGGTTCTTTTCCCTGTTTTATAATCTCTTTGGGATATAAACCCAGTTGTGAGACTGCTGGATCAAAGAGTGCACAGTTGGGCAATTAGATGGCAAAGTGAATAGAGCACCAACCCTGAAGTTAGGAGGACCCGAGTTCAAATCTGATTTCAGGCACTTAATACTTCCTAACTGTGTGACCCTGGGCAAATCACTTAACCCCAATTGCCTCAGGGGTAAAAAAAAAAGAGTGCATAGTTTTATAACCTTTTGCACATAGTGATTAAAGAGGGTATTAAGGAAGAGGGAGGGGTTTTTATGGGGTAGAGAGAATAAGAAAGATGTCTTTGAATCTCTAGTACCTAACAACATGGGATATATGGGATATCAGGGAGAATTAGCACCTGTGATGTGAGAAATTGCTGAGCCTTTTTCAAGACTCTCTGATGTCTACCTTCATCCAAGTCTCACCTGTGGCTCCAAGAAAACTGTAAAATGTGAAGGGTTCACGTCTCAGTAAACCTCTGGACAGCTGTGAGTAATTTACAGTTCTCAAACCTGTGATTTGGAGGATGCCTACTCCAGAATGTGAAGATTCCTTCCTCCTCATTAGATTAAGTAGATGAGAACAATTTATTCCAAGGCACTGTGGAGGGCTTGGAGATCGGTAAGATATTAAAGATGCCAAGGACATCTACTGTCAACTGCTACCATCGGTTATCTTGTCTTTTGTCCTGCCACTAGACTTCCATGATTCAGAAAGAGAGAGAGAGGCTAATGACTATGCAACTCTGCCTCCCTTAAATTCAGTTCATTCACAAGTCAAGAAATTATCTGTGATCGTATTCTTCCAAAATGAAAGAAAAATAAATACCTAGCATATTGTGTCAGGCATGAAATGCTTCCTGAATATTTGAATGAATGACTCTTTAGGAAACACCTTCAAATTAACTGGAATACTAAGGTCTCTGAGAGAGGATGTAGCTTCTCCAACAAGACACAGTTGGACCTAATTTTGTCTTTTCTCATATATTCTCCTTCCTTACACCAGAAATACCAACTATCTTAAATCTTTTCTCTAACATAACTAGAACACAACATGTCTTGGCTATTCCTCCTTTTTCAGTTCCTTCTCACTCCTCTGTAGGTGCTCTATGATCTACCAGTGCTGGTCCCTTGTCTTTCCTTGACCACAATAGTTTAGCCTGAGTTGTCCTCCCATTTCTAGAACTCTCCCCCACCTGATTTCTCTGGTTTCCTTTAAGTTTCAGCTAAAATATCTTTCCTAGTCCTTCTATTTTAATATTTTCCTGAAGAGAGTATCTCTAATTTATCTTATATACAACTTATTTCTACATAAATTTTTGCACATTGTTTTCCCTGTTAAAATGTGAGCTAGACATGAAATTAGTTGCTTATTTTTGCTTATTTTCTGCTTATTCTTTGACAGGCTAGGCTAGACATTGGAAATATAATCCTGCTCATATGATCCTGCTCTGTGCCTGGTATCTGAGCAATATTGCTGCTGCTGGCTTTTGAATTTTATCCTTACCTGGTTCATCATCTAGGCTTCTCTACCCTGCCTGAGTCTGTAACATGAACTGGTGGATAACAAAGCTGTCAGTTGATACCTGTTCCCATCACAGTGCCTTGGTATGAGTCTGGGAGCTTCTCCTGGCTTTGGTCCACAGCCTCTTCCAGGCTGCTGGAATGCTCATGCACAGTATGCTCCTGCCCCCATCCTGTCTCTCAGTATCCACAGACCTCTATGTCTGTCTCCCTATGCAAGACCATTATGATTCCCTGTAATTTTTTCTAGATTTCCCCATTAGAATTTGGCTCATTGTATTTTCTAGATCTGTTTAGAAAAGTTTTATGGAGGAAGCTGAACACTAGTCATGCCTTACATGCTTGCCATTTTGACTCTACTTACATGCTTTTTAATGATAATAAGTCTCCTGGCCAAGAAATTTAATAGTAGAGCCTGAATTCAATTTACTTTCTTTTCTTCCACCTATTATTGAGTTGGGTTTTCTTTTGTAAATGTAATTTCAGGAGGCATTTGAGCCAGGGTTCAAAGGGCTTGGGGCAAGTCACTTAAGCTCTCTTCATGTTAGTTTCCTTGTTTGCAAAAGGAGAGTATTGGGCTGGAGTATATCTAAGGTCTCTTTTGCAGCCCAGACATTGTATGATGCTCAAACTCCCACCAGTCTAGCAGTCAGCTGGGGATGGGACTCTCTAAAGTTCTGTAGGTGTGCTGCTATGGCCTTTCTCTAAAGGGAAGCTGCTCTTCTGAGCTATAGCTAACATTCGCTGACTACTGTTAAGGATCTTGGCTTCTGAATCTCAGTTATTACATATTTAAATTATTCATGTTGTTCTTACTTGCCATATCAGGCACCCTAAGTGCTTTCTAGAAATACTAGCTATAAGTCTGGTCCTTATCGATCAGTTTTAGCCTTAAAGTAATACAATGCAATTAAAATGTTCTCCAACTAATTACTAATTCCTTATTCACTATTTAGAATAGAAAAATACATGTTTAATAGTTGTGTTAGGGAAATATTTTTTATGCTTTCACCTGATCTTTGGCATAAATTAGATTTCTCACAAAGAGAAGGATGTTGCTGCTAAAATAAATATGAAAAATTCAGGGAGGAAAGGAACTTGTGTAAAGATTTTACATAGCCTAAGTCTTTTGCTGTGTATTTTCACTCTGCCTTGATAGTGGTTATGTTAATATGTAGAAAATCTACTACTTCAAGAAAACTCTATGTATGTTATGTAAAAATTTACACTTACTGAAAATAAATTGAGATTACTTATATACTTTTGTAAAACCATAGAAATTTCCTTTAAATAACAAGTCTCTCTGTATTTAATTATGAATTTATTTGCAAAAAGATATGTAAGCAACTGTTGAAGAACACTATTACATCCTTTTCCTATACCATGAGGTTTGTCAAACTGCTATAAGCTCTTCCTATATAAGCATGCCCTGCTTTAAGCTAACAGATTGTTGTCTTTGATTTTTAGTGTATGTATAAGGTAACATGTACTTTGAATAGTCTTTTAAAAATAAAACAATGCTATTAAACCATGTATATGTGTATTTTAACATATTTAACATGTATTGGTGTACCTGCCATCTGGGGAAGGGGGTAGGGGGAAGGAGGGGAAAAATTGGAACAAAAGGTTTTGCAATTGTCAATACTGAAAAATTACCCATGCATA
The DNA here is from genome assembly GCF_016432865.1 of Antechinus flavipes. Classification (NCBI taxonomy): domain Eukaryota; kingdom Metazoa; phylum Chordata; class Mammalia; order Dasyuromorphia; family Dasyuridae; genus Antechinus; species Antechinus flavipes. The sequence goes on along the minus strand of NC_067401.1, from coordinate 428,828,399 downwards.
TAACTTGTAAATAAAAAGCTATTAAAAAAAACATGTATATGTGTTACCTTTAAAATTATTTTTAATCTGAATTTGCTAGGGAACAAATGTATGTTTACTTTGCCTTGGTTGCTCTCTGGAAAATCATGAGGATAGGAACTAGGAATTGATTGTTGAGATAATTTCCTTTTGCCAACATAGGTCAGCACCTTTTCTGCAATGATAGGTTACATTTTTGTGTATGACTATAACAGAATGTTGTAATAAGGAAAAATAATTTCAGAGCAACCCACAAGGTTGCAAAACAGAAAAATGAGGCAATAGAATTACTTCTGAACTGCAGAATTGTTTATATAGTAGGCTTTCAGGTGGTCTTTTTCAAGACCAGGATGTCTTCAGGAGACAAAGGACTTGCACCTATATTATGTCAGCTGGGGAATAATGAGTAATAAAGTGAAGAAGCATTGTTGTTTGATCAAGGGTGTAAACACTGAGACAATTTAGGGGAGTTTTATAATCTCTTGGATACATTATGACTACTGATTTGACAATCAGTAAACTTCTCATTAACTTGATATAATTTCTGCCTAATTTTTATGACCTAGCAGCAGCTTACAGTCTTAGAGCAATAAAAGTGAAGTGATTTCCCCAGAATCATATAAGCCAATATGTTTGAAACCTGGTTTGTACTTGCTGGTCTGCTAGTGTGTTCTTACCTTCTTTCTCTCTTCCTCCGCTCTCTCTTTTGCCCCCTCTTTTTCCCTCACCAATTCTGCCTTGTACCCCGTCAGAGAAGTTTTCCCAGAAGCATTTCACATAATCTTCCTTCTCATACACAATTGAGGCTTGATTTTCAGTGATATCATTAATACATTATAATTGAATTCATCTTTATGTACAATCAAAAATCCCATTGTAATGCTAGGCAGTCAGTTGTCCATTTATAACATTGTTCCAGTGGAACTAATTGCTCTCTGTAGTGTTTCATTTAAAATCCTATTTTTGTGTTACCAATTACTGTTAAGTAACTTGCTTATATTGCTTTAGTAGTATTCTTTCTCCTGTTCCATTCTTTCTTATCCCTCCTTCAACCCTCTTTTCACTGTTCCTGAACAATTCTTTAATTTATATTAGGAGGAGATCCAAGTAATCCTTGGCATGTTGGCTACTCTATGAGTAAAACAGACAACAGTTGGCTTCATGAAGCTATTTTGCTAAAGTCTTATCTAAATTGAAATAGGTTCTCTTGATACTTCTTTGTCCATGATAGCAAAAAACTTTTTAAATTTTTGAGGATCTGTCCAAAGAGTTTTTGTTATATTGGTTATATTTATAAATATTTTGAATTTGTAGATCCTCTGAAAGGCTGTCAGAGACCTCCAAGAGTCTCTGGACCACATTTTAAGATATAGTTGATCAAGTGGAGATTCTGTAATTTTTTGTTGCCCATCCATTTTCTTGAGCATATTAGGTAGAGATAAAATTACTGTGCAGGTAATTTTACTTTTGCTTATAATACCATTTTTGCATAATAGATCTATTTAAAAAACAATCAACAAGTATTGGAATCTTTACAAACTGCTAACTCATTAGAGTTGATGTTTTGGGTCAGACCCTGAAACAAGGTACTAAGCAGAACTAATTGATACAATGCTTGTGTTCACACCTTTACTCATTGGAGTTCACAAGTTTTGGAGATTCACAAAGTAAACTTTGTAACTTTGTGAATTCACACCTCCCTTGAAGCTCTTAGCACCAGAGAGCACTATGGGAGGAAACCCATAATCCCTCTCTCTCGTATCCCACAATTCCTCTCTCTCATATAAAAGAAACAAACAGAGGCTCTCGGACAGATATCGGCATAATTACGCGCCAGAAGCCCTCTCTCCGAGGCAAGAGAGATCTATTCCATTTTCCACTTGGCTGGCTGGGCTGAAGGACTAACCTTTGGATTTGGAGACATTCGGAGGGAGCTCTTGGAACCAAGCAGAAAGATAGGCCTCTAAGAATCTAGCTATCCAGACCCAAGGAAAGAGACAAGACTTGGAAGGAGAAATAAATATTTGTATTTTTACCAGCTGCCTGCATTTGGGGTGATTATTTATCTGAACTGATACTAAGGCTGCCTCCAGAAAACCTCCCCCAGAAACCTGCTCTTGCTCCCAGAGAGAACTATCATTTTATATTATATAGTTTAAAGAAGAAAAAGAACACTACAAAAAAAAACTGTCGATCTATTGTCAGGGTGTGCATCTTGGATTGTTTTTCTAGCAGTAGTAGTGTGTGATATTAAGCTATCTATATTTTTGTTTTAAGTTTCTTCATAATCAGTGATACACATTTGTGATGCAGCTATTTTAAAATACCTTTAAGGTGAGCTTGATCTCACTGATCTGGGTGTACCTTTGGCCATAATAAAGTTGTTTAGTTGTTTTTTAGTTGTGACTCTTCACAACCCCATTTGGGGTTTTCTTGGCAGATATTGAAATGGTTTGCCATTTCCTTCTCCAGCCCATTTTATAGAAGAATAAATTGAAGCAGAGAGGGTTAAATGACTTGTCCAAGATCACACAGGTAATAAGTAAGTGTTTGAGGTCTGATGAGTCTTCCAGACTCCAGGCCTAGCACTCTATCCTCTATTACTACCAGAATAGATTGCAACTCATTATTTTTTCTCATTCTTTCTGACTCTTGTCCATGCTTTCCCATAAACCCTATAAAGAGGATTCCCCATTCTGGGGAAGGCTAGAGACCTTCAATTTTTTTTAAAGACCAAGGCAGTAGGTTATACATATACTAATCTTTTGATTTTCATACATAGCCAGGCAACCTTCTGTTCAAATTATGTTTACTTGACATCTGCTATTTCACACATATTACAGGCTACTTAGAGCTGTCCTGCATTTTTTTTTTCATTGTCTTTGTTCACCTGCAACTTCCATTCTTTGAAGAGAATGTTAGGAGATTGCTAATTATTTATAAATACTCATATCTTGGATGGGCACTACAAATGTACAATGTTATTAGCTAAAAATTGAATGGGTTGGGCTGGAATGTTGTGTGATAGTGAAATAGGAAGAATTGAGGAAATAGAAAATCTAGGCATTCTTAAATAGAAAACCAGATTCCTAGAGACTGAGCAGATAGAAGGGAAGTCAAGAAAAGAGATACAAAGTTCAAGCATAAAAACCACAGAAGATATCCTGACCATTTAGAACTGCCATCAGATTGACTGGTGAAGTTCAAGATAGTGTCTGTCTCCCAGCCCCCCTTGAGGAGAAGGAGGATGAACTAACAGGCAGACCCCCCTCAACTGGGGATGTATGTGTCTCGACAGACGATGGAGGTGTGATGTCAGGCCCCTGTGGCCCTAGCAGGTACAGCTGCCTTATCTGCTCCCTTCTGCACAAGTGACCTGGTTTTTGGCTCGTTCATTTGGTCCCACTCGAAGCATCCTCTTTTAGCCCTTTTCTTCTCCACTTGATGGATTCTCTGGACTTGCTGGTGGCAAACTTGCTTTTATCTTCAAGTGCCTAAGCATGGACTAAAAATTCAACTCTAGGGGCACCTGTGAAGAAATTGAAATCCCAAGAGTTGAAAAAAACAAAGGGAGATGACAAGATAAAGTGACTGAAAGAAGAGAAGAAATAGCTTTCCAGCTATAGGAACCTAATGTCAGCACTTAGTGCAATGGTGCTGCTCTCATCAAGAACTCTTAAGTCTATCCTTTGTGAATAAGGAAGAATTGTAAAACAAAGATTACCAAGAAAAGCTGCTGGAAAATATCACGTCTATTTTATGAGTCTTGAAGGAATGAAACTCGAGGCCAAAAGTTTACTTTCATGTTACCTTTACAAAAATGGAGAGACTTTTTTTAAGCTAGAAGATTCTGACTTCAGGACTACTCTTAAGAATAACACTCCATCAGGATACCCATATCACAGTGAGGAAGTTCTGGTAGTACAGTTTCAGGTAGAACAGAGCTGCCTGAGCCCCAACCAAAAGCTTAGGACCCCTTGAAGGAAAGAGAAAGGTAGGATTCCTCTGCCATGAAGATTTCACGGGTGCAGGACCAAAATAGTGAACTCTTTCTTTGCTTTCAGCCACAAGCTCCCTAAGGGTGCTGATGTTCTTGACTCTCAAAATTACAAAAAGCCCATTACAAAGAAATCATATTGAAGTAGTTAAGAAAAAGAATAGGAAAAGTCATTCTGGTTGCATTCAGAGACAAAAAAGGTCAGCCTCTAGGAAAGAAGCTCCTGTAGCTATTTCCATTGCATAAGATAATCATCTTGAGAGACCCCTGTGCTGTTCTGATGAGTGAAAGAGGAACAAGAATATAACAGTGACAGATAAAGAAAAAAAGAACTGATAAATAAAATATTTGCTTTAAGTTCATGCTCCCAAATGCATACTGTGCAAGTAAGTTCTTGCAGAGAAAATGCATTCTATGCCAATGAAATTTCAGAATATAAAGAGAAGTATGTATATCCTATAGGATCTGAAAGTATCTTTGTAGGAACTGGGGAAAAGAGGGAGCATTGCAAATGCTGACATTTTAAAATGTAATTCTGAAATAGACAGCAGTAGCTCCCAGGATGAACAAAATTTGACTTTTGTGGTAACATTTCAAGAAAAAAAAAATCTGACAAACACAAGTGGAGAGAAAGAAAACCAGCTAGTATTTCTCCAACAAATGCAACAAAGCCTTAGTCTATGCTGATAGAAACTGTTTAAAAAGTAGATGTCAGAGCCAAAAGCTTCCTCCCACATCTCTAGGGAAAAAAGCATCATAAAACTTTCTATACAAGCTGACTGAATTCCAAAGTGGTAAAGCTTTGATCACTGTTGCAATTCAAATACCCTGGAAACAGAGAACAATATATGGCTATCAGTCACTTATCTGTACATATATACATATATATATACACATAGACACACAATACACACATATAATTATTAGTCACTTATATGCACACACATATATATATATACATATATAAACATAAACATACACATATATGTGTATATTCACTTAGGGTGATTTACTTTGAAATAGAGTCTGAGGTATAGTGATAATTATGCATATCCCATAGGCAAATTGTAATTAATAGAACTGTAGTATGCCAAGGCACTTGGCAAAAAAACTTGTAGTCCTGGGGAGAGAGACCTGCTCTAAAGTCCTTATTTTATCACCATAGTTGCAATTCTGTCTCAAATAAACAAACTTCTTGTCTAAAAATGAAGTATTGCCATAAAGTTAGCATTTGTGACCATTGTGTGCCCTGCCACTAGACTTCAATAACTCTAGAAGAGTGAGTAAGGATGATGGCTGTGTTAAACTCTGCTTCACTTAAATCTAACTCACAGTCAAGTCAAGACTACCCCATGATGCCACTGGTTTTCTTCAAAAAAATAACACGGACCTCCCATGCACTCTGAAGTTTTTGAATATTCATAGGTGTTTGCATGTTATCTTTTCATAAGAGACTATGAGCTCCTTGAAGGAAAGAAAGGGGCCAAGTTTTTACCTTTATTTGTATCCCCTGAACTTAACTCAGTGCCTGGCACATAGTAAACACCCAATAAATGATTATGGATGATGACTTGAAAAGAAGGGCTATTAACCATAAAGAAGAAAAGAATTAATGATGTGTTTTGGGGAAAAATAGCCCAGTTTGTTTGAAGTATAAATTGTATGGATGTAAGTATATTAGAAAGGTAAGGTCTTGCCAAATTGTGGGGAGGGAGCAGTTCTTGAATGTTCTAGAAATGGAGTTTGTGCTGTATTGGTAGGCAGTCGAGAGGATCTTGGGGGTAGAAGTGTTGGTTCTTTTCATCCTCATGTTAATGACTTGGATAAAGTCATAGATAATGCATGTAATCAAATTTGCAAGTGATACAAAGCTAGGAAGGATAATTTACCTACATATAACAGGATTCAAAAAAGTCTTGACAACCAAATCAAATTACATAAAAATAGGAATGAACATACCTCACCTTAGAATTGAATTACAAATCAGCTCCACAGGTAAAAAGTGGGAGACAGAGAACAATTTGTATTAAAAATAAAATCAACAAGTTTGATAGGTTGCAAATTCAGTAGGAATTAGCAATGACATAGCAGCCAACAAATCTTTGTCAGTGTCTAGTAAAGGGTTGGTGTCCCTCTTCATTCTACTTTAGTCAAACCTCTTTGAAATGTTTTTGTATTCAGTTCTGGGCACCACATTTTAGGGAGGTCTGGAAAGTAAAGTGGAAAGCATCCAGAGGACAGTCATAAGGCAGGTAAAGGCTTTTGAGTTAAAGTCATATAATGATCATTTGAAAAGAAGGCTCAGCAGAGGCTTGGAGAAACTTGCGTGAACTGATGCTAAGTAAAATGAGCAGAACCAGGAGATCATTATACACTTCAACAACAATACTATATGAGGATCATTTCTGATGGAAGTGGCTCTCTTCAACAATAAGAGGATTCAAATCATTGCCAATTGATCTGTAATGAACAGAACCAGCTATACCCAGAGAAAGAACCCTGGGAAATGAGTATAAACCACAACATAGCATTTCCACTCTTTCTGTTATTGTTTACTTACATTTTTGTTTTTTCTTCTCAGGTTATTTTTACCTTCTTTCTGAATCCGATCTTTCTTGTACAGCAAGATAACTGTATAAATATGTATACATATATTGTATTTAACATATATTTTAACATATTTAACATGTTTGGGACTACCTGCCATCTAGGGGAGGGGGTGAAGGGAAGGAGGGAAAAAGTTGAAACAGAAGTTTTTGCAAGGATCAATGTCAAAAAATTACCCATGCATGTGTTTTGTATATAAAAAGCTATAATTTTAAAAAAGAGGAAAAAAAAGAATTAGTGCAAAATTAAATAGATAGATAGATAGATAGATGAATGAATGAATAAAAGAAGATTCAGCAGAGACTTGATAGCTTCTTCAAACATTTTAAGAGCCATCATTTAGAAGGAGAAATACATTTGTCCTTCTTAGTCCCAATGGGCAGTGGTAGGAACAAGGTAGATGCTACAAAGAGGTTGTTTAGGCTTTACTGTTAAGGAACGTTCTTAAGTGCTAGAACTCTCCAGAAGGGGATGATCTACTTCAGAAGGGGCTGAATGACCTATCAGGTAGGGTGAATAGGATATTATTATTCAAATATAAATGAATTCAGATACAGAGACTTTTAAGGCCTCTTTCAACTCTGAAATTCCATTAAATATCTTTTTACAAATGAGAAAATGGTTTGTTTTCATTATATGTAGCTTAGTGATTGATTACTTTGGTTTTCCTTTATCTTATGAGAATTTGCAAAATTCCCAAAATAAATTTATCTAATAATTTAAAAGTATATCTTCCCATAGGCTTTGAGGATTAGGTTTATGAAGAGAGAGCTCTCATAAAATCAAACATTAATAAGATATTAAAGCCACAAAGTTTGGGAATCAATAACTTTGATTCTCTCTCCCTTCTCTCTGTATGTGTATATATATATATATATACATATATATACATATATATATATATACATATATATATATATGTGTCTGTTTGTCTCTGGCTCTGTTTTTTTTTTTTGTTAACATATATATTTTAAATTTAATTTTATTTAATAATAACTTTATATTGACAGAATCCATGCCAGGGTAATTTTTTTTACAACATTATCTCTTGCACTCGTTTCTGTTCCGATTTTTCCCCTCCCTCCCTCCACCCCCTCCCCTAGATGGCAAGCAGTCCTATATATGGTAGATATGTTGCAGTATATCCTAGATACAATATATGTTTGCAGAACCGAGCAGTTCTCTTGTTGCACAGGGAGAATTGGATTCAGAAGGTAGAAACAACTCGGAAAGAAAAACAAAAATGCAAATAGTTCACATTCGTTTCCCAGTGTTCTTTCTTTGGGTGTAGCTGCTTCTGTCCATCATTTATCAATTGAACCTGAGTCTTTGTCAAAGAAATCTACTTCCATCAGAATACACCCTCATACAATATCGTTGTCGAAGTGTAAAGTGATCTCCTGGTTCTGCTCATTTCACTTAGCATCAGTTCATGTAAGTCTCTCCAGTCCTCTCTGTATTCATCCTGCTGGTCATTTCTTATAGAGCAATAATATTCCATAATATTCATATACCACAATTTACCCAGCCATTCTCCAATTGATGGGCATCCGTTCAATTTCCAGTTTCTAGCCACTACAAACAGGGCTGCCACAAATATTTTGGCACATACAGGTCCCTTTCCCTTCTTTAGTATCTCTTTGGGATATAAGCCCAATAGAAACACTGCTGGATCAAAGGGTATGCACAATTTGATAACTTTTTGGGCATAATTCCAGATTGCTCTCCAGAATGGTTGGATTTGTTCACAACTCCACCAACAATGCATCAGTGTCCCAGTTTTCCCGCATCCCCTCCAACATTCATCATTATTTTTTCCTGTTATCTTAGCCAATCTGACAGGTGTGTAGTGGTATCTCAGAGTTGTCTTAATTTGCATTTCTCTGATCAATAATGATTTGGAACACTTTTTCATATGAGTGGTCATAGTTTCAATTTCATCATCTGAAAATTGTCTGTTCATATCCTTTGACCATTTATCAATTGGAGAATGGCTTGATTTCTTATAAATTTGAGTCAGTTCTCTATATATTTTGGAAATGAGACCTTTACCAGAACCTTTAACTGTGAAGATGTTTTCCCAGTTTGTTGCTTCCCTTCTAATCTTGCTTGCATTAGTTTTGTTTGTACAAAGGCTTTTTAATTTGATGTAATCAAAATTTTCTATTTTGTGATCAGTAATAGTCTCTAGTTCATCTTTGGTCACAAATTTCTTTCTCCTCCACAAGTCTGAGAGATAAACTATCCTATGTTCCTCTAATTTATTTATAATCTCGTTCTTTATGCCTAGGTCATGGACCCATTTCGATCTTATCTTGGTATATGGTGTTAAGTGTGGGTCCATGCCTAATCTGGCTCTAACTTTGAATAATCATGGTGATGGAACTATATTCCTGGAAGTAACACTTGTGCAATATCATCATAGGTCTTAGTTCTACTTGTCTATTTTCTCTCCCAATCTCCACTACCATATGACCATCTTCTTGTACTTGTCAAATTATATGTCTCATAGACAAGGTAAATTCAGTCTGTCCAAAAGTAAAGTCAATCTCCCCCCTGCAGCCTCCATTCTTCTTAACTTCTCTGTTACTGAAGTTGCTACTAGTCACCTTGACTCACAAACTGTCATTGATTCCTTACTCTTACTCTCCAAATCCAGTGAGTTGCTAAGGGCCTGTCAATTTTATCTTTGCAATATCTTTTTAAGCCCTTCATCTCCTCTGATGCTGACTCTACCCTAGCAGGGCCCTTATCTCTTCATGCCTAGACTGTTGTAATAACCTGATTTTGAGTTTGCCTCATCCCCCACATACTTCAGTAGTTCCACTGAGCTGCCAAAAAGACCTTCCTAAAGCACAGGCCCAATCACGTGTTCCCATCTTCTATCCTCACTCACCTCAATAAACAACAGTGGCTCCCTATTGTTTCTAAGGGAGTCAGTATAACATTTTCAGTTTGGTTTTTGAAGTCTTCTCCTATTTATTCAATCTTCTTACATCTTAATGCCTTTCACAAAACTGGTGCTATTCCTCACATAAAATCCTCCAAATCCTTATCCTAATCAGGGGTTCTCAAACTTTTAAAATAGGGGGCCAGTTCACTGTCCCTCAGACTGTTGGAAGTCCGGACTATAGTAAAAACAAAAACTTTGTTTTGTGGGCCTTTAAATAAACTTCATAACCTGGGTGAGGAGGATAAACGTCCTCAGCTGCTGCATCTGGCCTGTGAGCCATATTTGAGGACCCCTGTAAGATGTTTTCACTGCCTCTTCCTCATCTCCCTTTCTTAACTTCTCTATCTTCCTTCAAGTTTTAGCTTACACCTCAGCTTTTCTATAAGAAGCTTTTCCTAGTCTTCTATCATTTTACTGCTTTTCCTCTGAGTTAATCTTGAACTTACTCTGTATATGTCCTGCTTAAACATTAGCTTTTGCAAATCATCTCCCTCCTTAGCCTATTAACTCTTTGAGAACAAGGACGTTTTTTTTACCCTTTGTGATGTGTTGAGCACTTGGCAGTTTTCTGGTTAATAAATACTAGTTGTTTGATGGAGGTGTCAAGAAGACTGGAACCAGCCTCTAACCTGGAGCTGAACAGAACAGATTAGAAACAGAAAAGTCAGGGATAAAAGAGAAATTTCATTAATTTCACAGTGAGAAAAGCACTTGCAAGTGAAGTGGAAGTCGTCCTGAGGGAAGAGGGCTTAATGTGCTAGGGCAAAGACTGTTTTAAATGGGCTGGATCATGGCATAATCATTTTTAGCCATACCCACAGTAGGCTTATTCATGGATAATGAAGCTGTTCCTGGATCCTGTGGGGAACAGTCTCCAAAGTGATTGTCTCACAGACACAAACAGAACCAGAGATAGCATTGTGGGAATAGAAGTGCAGTACCTGGTTCGGTTCACTTAGCTGTTACACAAAACAGGCATTGTGAGCATGTCAAGAGGTATGATGGATAGTTCTCAAGTGCCTGGGAAATGGGGCAGTACACATCTGATGCTAGGCAAAGCAATACACTTTGCCAGAGACTGAGATCATCCAGAGTGCAAAGGATTGTTATGCCAAGCTTAGAGAATAGCCTGCTAAATAGATCTGGCAAACAGTATCTCCAAAGATCTTGGCAGAGGTCCCTCCTCTAATGCTTGGAGAATTCTAAACTTATAATGTTTGGGGGCAGTATCATTTTCGGGAATATTTCCTATACATGTCTTGACCTGCCTTGTATCTTCTCTAGCTTTCTTTTTGCAATAATTTTGGATTATCCAAATGTTCTAATGGGATGATTCCTTTTCTTCGTTTGTTCTTGATGGTTTCCCTTCTTGGGTTTTTGTTCTTTAGGACAGAAAAATCAGTACAGGCAGGGACATTAAGGATGTTCCCTACTGTGAGGAACCTCCCCACTGAAGTAGCACTCTTGTGGAAGACCTTTATATAAAGCCAATGAATGTGCAATCAGTGACAAAAAAAAAAGTCAGAAATCTACTTAGAGAATTTTTTTTTAATTCTTAGTAGGAACTAATATGAGTTTGAGGATATGCAGGGACTCCCAAAGCTTCAAAACACAACTAAGAGCCAGAGTCTTGATAGCCTAGCGTTAACCTGATAATTATTCTCAGAATGGCCTTGGTTGAGTGGACCTTTGAAAAGTCAAGAATGGGTCTAGTTTCTTTCTTTTCTCCCAGGGATTTTCCAAAGAGGACCAGAAAAATGTATGCTATATCTTTGAGGATCTACGGACTGATCCCCAAAGCTACTTAAATCAGAAATACATATATCACCAGACAGCCCCTGGAAACATATTTGTAAATAAGAGCATCCTTTTTCTTCATGAGTTTTCCCAGCAGCTTGTCCATTTATTACAGAACTTTGTCATGAAAAGCTATGCAATGTCCCCCTGTTATATTAAAAATTCTGTACCTCCTTTTGCCGATTACCACATATAAAAGCAGGAGTTTGGGGGAGTTTGATACTATTAGTAGATGTATTTGATGTTCATGTTTGCCTCTGTTCTCTGATAGTATTTAACTCACTGCTTTCTAGGCTGAAAGTAAAAGATCTTAAACAGTACTATATGTTGTGGTCACTAGATTACTAAATTTGGCTACTTAGATTACCAATTCTGATTGGTAAGTGTTTAATTTTAAAGGGTTGGTTGGTTGTCCTTAGTTCTCAAAGAGGACCAAAATGACATCACTATATTAAGAGCCAAGTTAAAAGTGTGTCCAAGCTTGGAATGTTCTACTGCAGGTTGGAAATAATCCCTATGAATATTTGAGATAGATTCTGTAATTTAGTGTATCTCGAATTTCTTCTAACTGCCATTCTGCTTTGCTCATAGAGCACAGCACATGTTGCACTGTCCTGTGCCAGTGTCATGCCATCAATTCTAAAGTTCTTACGAGAGACCTTAAAAGTGTTGGCATAGTTTTTGTGACTACTAAGTGAGCTCTTGCCCTTTGTGAGTTCTCCATTTTGTTTTCTCTTTTTGGCCAGCGTACATTTGGCATTTAAACAATGTAGCCAGCCCAACGGAGTTTTGCTCTTTGCAGCAGAGTTGGAATGCTTGGCAGTTTAGTTTGAGAAAGGACCTCAGGATATGGTATCTTATTCTGCCAGTTGATCTTTATAATCTTCATAAGCAATTCAAATGGAAGCAATTCAGTGTCCTGGCATGGCACTGGCATACTGTCCATGTTTCACGTAAGTACAATAATGAAGCCAGTACAGCGGCTCTGAAGATCTTCAGTTTGTCAGTTTAATGCCTCCCCTCTCTTTCACTTTCCTTCAGAACCCCTCCCAAACACTGAGCTAGCTCTGGCAGTATGTATGTAAATCTCATTATCAATGTGGACATCCCTGGAAAATATACTGCCAAGGTAAGAGAACTTATCCACAGCATTCAAATCTTCTCTATTTGGACTTACATGAACTGATGCTAAGTGAAATGAGAAGAACCAGGAAATTATCATACATGACAACAGCAAGATTATATGATGATCAATTCTGATGGACGTGGCTCTCTTCAACAATGACATGATTCAGGCTAGTTCCAATGGTCTTGTGATGTCGAGAGCCATCTGCACCCAGAGAGAGGGCTGTGGGAACTAAATGTGGATTACAGCATAGTATTTTCCCTCTTTTTGTTGTTTGCTTGTTTTCTTTTTCACTTTTTTCCTTTTTGATCTGATTTTTCCTGTACATTATATTTGTGATAATATGTATAGAAGAATTGCACATGTTTAACATATATTAGATTGTTTGCCATTTACGGGAGGGGATGAGGTGAAGAGAGGGAAAAATTTTGGAATATAAGGTTTTGTAAGGGGGAATGTTGAAAATTACACATGCATATATTTTTTTAAAAAAAGCTTAAAAATAAACTTTTCTATTTGCTATAACCTATGGTTCCACATATGAATGATGTGATTCTGGCTATTGGAATACATGTGTTTCTTGATGTTAGGCCAAAATTAGCACAAGCCCCAGCAGAGAGTAAATGCATACTTTGCTGTATCTTAGCTTCGGAGGCTGATTTGAGTGCACAACCATCTACAAACAAAAACTCATGCACCAATACTCCCTCCATTTTAGTTTTGGCTTGTAATCTTTTCAAGTCAAAGAATGTTGAAGTGCAGTCAGTGACCTTAGTGCCATGTTCATCTTCATTGAAACTGTTTGACAACATGACTGAAAACATCATTTAAAAGGATATGTGTTAAGGGATCTTATGTTTATCAAATGTTTAAAATGTGCCATTATGTATACTTTAAAATTAGTCTAGAGTGTGACTCTTGCTGTAGGGATATGGTATATCTGACCATCTGTTTCCTCCATAGATATTTTGGGTTTCTTCTCAACATTGTTAACCATTGATTACTAGTGGAAAACACAACTCAAGTCTATGCTGATCTGTTTTGAGAGGCATTTCTGAGAAAATGACATAGTGAGTCATTGGACAAAATAGGCTTTTTTTGTTCATCATAGTTATTCATACTTGTTTTCTTTTATATTTTTTGCATTACCTTTGAATATTCAGAATGCAGCTATAATTAGAGGATATCTTTTCTTAAATGTTTATTGGTTAATGGTGATTATAATGATCCACTTAGGAATCCTCATGAGGTTACTGTCTTTCACTATAGAAATAAAACAGCCTAAAACCAGGAATCATAACTCTTTTGGTAAAGGGAGGTAGTCTATTTGTGAGTTATGATCATATCAATTTAAATGGATTTAGGCCAGATCCTTAGTCTTTGTGAGAGCATTCTTTGAGAACTTAAGTGACCTTGAGGATAAAATGGCTGGTGGTTCATTCATTTGATTGTATTTTTGAATAACACAGTTTCTATTGGTATTGATTATTCTTGTGTCTGTTTTAACAAGTCACTAAGAACTATGATATCGGGTTCTTATTTTCTATTATATGAACAGAAGACTCTTTGGTGAATAATATGGAATGAATTTTTATTTTAAAAAGACATTTGAAAGAGAAAAATCTTTGCCTTAGAATCTGGTATTCTCACATCTTTGTCTTTGAATCAGTACCAAGACAAGGGACTATATATTTTTCCAAAATTTAATCCCATTTCTCTTCTGTTTCACTGTTCAGTCATTTATATGCAACAAAACTACTCCCTGGAGTGGGAGGGGAGAGAGAAGGGAAGCAGTCAACAGAATGAGAAGATTAACAAATGAGAATCTGTGGTATATGCTGACATCTGGAAAAATTAAGAGCAAAGCCAGAAGACACTCAAGCAAAATAAAATACAAATTAGAATCACTTAAAGATCACTTGACCCAGAAACCTTATGTATCCTTGTTTGAGGAGTAGGCATTAAGTCTTTTTGGAGTGAAGAAAGCCATTCTTACCACCAAAATTTAGGTATGATTTGTCTTAATGGAGATCTGTAGCAAATTGTTCAACTATTTGAATAGATATGGCCCTTTTCGGTTAAAGGGTAGGCCCTTATCCTATCATTTCTCCCTTCCTCTCCTATTACTGAATGTAGTCATTACAAAGGTAATTTACATAGGATGTCCTCCACATCCTTGCCCTTTGTCCAATGTCTTTATATTTTTAAAAGGCAGTTTATTTCAGAAAGCAGTTCTTTCACTATCAAAGTTGGGAGATTATCTGAAAATAATTTTATTTTGAAATTTACTCTTTCTGATTCAAATCAGTGTTCATTTTGTATAGTGTGTGAGGTTTAATAAAAGAAAATTAATGCTTATATTGACTCCTTCAAGCATATTAATTTGTAGACTGTTAGAGGGAAGGTAGAACCTTAATTTTTCATGAGTGGACAAAGAAAATGGCTTTGACCACTTCCTTTAAATCATTGCACTTGTTTTAAGTAGACAGTTATGGCTTTTCTAGAGATATTTTTGTAGTTGGGGAAAATATAATTCTCTTTGAAAAGATTATAGCTAATTCTTTTTGAAAGAAGAGTGACCTACTGAAGGGAACCTTAAAATGGATGAAAACAGTGATTCCATTTCCTTCTTGAACCCAAAAGTAGAATAATTAGACTCACAGAACAATAAAGCTGGAAGGAAAGATTTCATTTTAAAGTTGAGGAAACAGGCTTAGAGAAACATCAACTTTCTAAAGTCACACAGTCAGATAGTGGAAAAGCTAAAACCTGCCCAGGCCTTTGAGTTTCAAGTTCACTGCCCTTTCTGCTATACTATGCCCAATCTCTGGAGTTCATTCTGGAGTTTCAATTGCTTGCCTCCTAATAATTTTCTTGCCATTATAAAGCTCATCTTTATAAGACTTTTAATATTCCATTTTTGTGTATGTAAATTGGAAAAATGTTTTGTGATTTTGGATTTTGTTACACTCTGGCTTGTATTTTGTGTAAATTAGAGGAAAATATGAATGCTGTCTCTTAATCACACATCTCTCATATTCATTGACTCAGCAGGAACACCCAGCAGTGGATAGAACCTCAAAGCATTGTTAAAGGTGGCTTTATAATGAAGTAAAGAAATCTGATGCCAAAATTAGTAATATTCCTTTAGTTTACTATTGCCATCAGTATTTTTATTATTTTTGCTGAGGCAATTAGAGTTACTTGCCTAGGGTCATACAGCTAGGAAGTGTTAAATGTCTTGAGACCAGATTCGAATTCGGGCCTTCCTGACTTCAAGGCTGGTACTCTATCCACTGCACCACCTAGCTGCCCCAACATCAATATTTTAAAGTGCACAGAAGGTAGGTTATATTCTTATTACAAAAATGAGGGTTAGAGAGAGTGAAATTTTGGTGAGGTGTGTGGAAGAGAAGTTAAGAATGGTCTTTTCTGTCCAGATGCTCCTAGAGGACTATTACCTGGGCAACAGGAGTTATTCTGACTTTATTGTGATCTACCAATGCATTTTGACCTCACCTTGCTGATGTTTTCCTTTGACAGAATCTTGTCTTTTTGCTGGGCCTCCTCCTTCTTCTACCCATCTTAATTAAAAACTTCCCAAGTCTGACCAATCTCTTGATATTCCAACAGTCAGACAGCAGTGACCCTACTTTGAAAAGAAGCAACTAGTCCTTCTTCTTTCCACTTCTTTTCCACTGTTAAGGACCAGTCAGCCTCCAGCATTTCCCCATAGTTCCCTCACTGAAAGGAAGATGATCATGTACTAGGTTGAATGCCTCTTATTAATGTACTTTGTGCTGTTGGGCCTGGGGCTTGTTTCAAGCACTTTCCCTCAGCCCTGTCTTTCACAACTCCTTCCCCTCCTTCTGCCCTCTCCTGCTCCAATTCATTCCCCAGACTCCAGATCCTTCTTACCTCTTTTCTCCTCAGCATCAGACCCTCTCTGCCCTATCATGTGTGTAATGGACTTCTTCAATAACAGAACTGGCCTCTGTAGCTTTTGATATTTGTGAAATAGGATCTTCTAAATGAATATGATCTTTGTGAGGGAGATTTGTAGGTGGTTCATTGCAGATAACTGCTAAAGCTCTTTTCTATTTTCATTAGAAATATATCCAGTTAGAGAATAATACCATGCCATCTTGTTAAAAATATTTTTGGCCTTTTTTCAACATAATTTTCTGAATATTTTTACTACTTTTCCCCCATTACGAGTTTTATTTTGAATCAAGTAGAGGGGAAAGTAATTGTAGAGACAAGCACAAATTTTCTCTCTTCTTCTTTCCCATTATCCCAGCATTGTAGAGGAAAGGTGCCCTACAAAGAGAAAGAAGGAGGATCTCTTAAATCTCTTTATATTCTTATCCTTCCTTAGGATCAGCCTTTGCATGAGTATAGACTGTCAGGCTCAAGGCATGGCAAATGTAGAATTATCTCCTTCTCCACCTGCAGAACAGGTATAAAATATTTAGAATGGCAAATCAACCAAATGAAGCTCAACAATTTTACAAGATGAATGGCTGTTTTGAAAGTGGAAAGAGAAGCTTTTAAGACTGTAAGCTCTATAGCTTTTTCTTCTCCCTCTTATTTAGGAAGAACTGTCCCATGAGGAGAGAATTATTCTACTTGTCTCATATTGTACAGTGGATAATCCAAGAGAAAACTTCTAAGAGAAATGTAACTTTTCATTGCAGCTCCGGACACAAATAAGAAAGCTGGACTTAAGAGCCAAAAACACTGAATTCCAATCCCACATCAGATACTTCCTTGTTGTATGATCCTGGGCATTGCCTAGCACCTGTATGTCTTAGTTTCCTCAACTCTAATATGGGGAATATAACCTCTCCCTCTGCCCCCCACCACGGTTGTTGTGAGGATCAGATGAAACAAAACATTCATGGTGCTTTGCAAACCTTAAAGAATGATATACAGGCAAGATATTTTTATCACCTCCATTTCTGAATATGTCCTTCCTCTACTTAATGTGCCATCCTATGTTAATTTAAAAAAAAAAGAAGAAGAAGAAAAAGCACTTACCAATATACCAACCATGTCTGACAGTACATGAAAGGTCTATTATCCTCAAGTCCATTCTCTTTGGTAAAGGAGAAGAGGAAAGAAAGGTCTGTGTTCCGGGACCCTTTAGAAAACTATAAATCTTTTGTAGCAGCTCCTGAAAAGCAGCATATCGCTAAAGGGGTGACTTTTTTAGAAGTGACATCTAAGCATTTAGCTTAGATATAATATTCGGTCCATTTCTCTTTCTTGCAATTTTATGACTGGAGGTGAACCATTTTGCTTTAAGATAATTTATTTTCAACTCTCTATACCTATGGGCCATTACTAATCCCACAGCCATCTCATTGCTTCTCAGTACTCCAACTGCTGCCATGACGACTTCTTACTCATAAAGCAATGAAAAGAATAATGGAACAGACTACGAAGAGGAAACTGAATAGTGTTTACAAGAAAACTGACCTTTCAGACTGGATGGGGCCAAGGGATGCCCTGCTTCCCTTCCTTATTTCTTCTTACAAACAGTAAGCTAAATTATTGTACCTTCTTGGCTTTGTGTTTTGAATTGAATTATTACCATGCAAGTGCATTATTATGCATTATACAAATCAGACTTTATATCTATGGAATTATGGATTATACAAACCAGACTTTATATCCATGGAATGTTAATGTGTGTGTTTTAAATTTCAGTATATTGGGAGTGAGAAGTGTTTCCTCATGTTCTTAATCTGTATTTTGTTCTTATGTCAGCTATTCTTTTTGAATGACTGTAACCTATTAAAAGCTAAGGAAAGTGATTTTATGTTCACATGATGATAGTATGAGGTTCTAGGTAGTACACTGGAAAGTGCACCTGGGCAAGTCACTCCGTCTGCCTCATTTTCCTATATAATTTCTATACAATTTTCCTAAATTTTATCTATAAAATGACCTGGAGAAGGCAAACCACTCCAGTGTCTTTGCCAAGAAAATCTTAAATTAGGTCACAAAGAGTGGGACATAATTGAAAAGCCTGCACAACAAATGACCTCATGGAACTATCAGAGATGAGGGCCCTACAGACATAATCAAAATCTGGAAATTTGGAGGAAATCTGTCATTTTTTCCCCTAAAAGTAAATGAGATCATGCCACAAATATATAAGAGTAAAAGGATCCTCGAAAAGAGAAGAAATTTAGAATGTTAGAAACATAATGAGGATCAAATGTAGTGAAAATAGAGAAAGAACAAAACAAATTAAAAACTCCAAAATGTTTAAGCTTATACAAAACAATGTACTGACATTATGTAAATTAAAGTGTCAAAACACGCATGTCATACAGCCTCCTGAGCTGCCTTGTGGTAGCTATTTCCCCGTTAAAACTATTGGCTAACCAAAAAGCTAGACTTTTTGTTTTTCTATGACACTAAAGCAGTATTCAGTTAGAAATTGAAAATGACAGAAAAAAGCAGTCCTAGCGTGTGTGAGAAAGTCAAGCCCTCTACTGTTGTTGACAAATCTGGTTTGTGGTAGAGAAGTCTGTTAGCCATTTGTCTGCCTTGCTTCATCTTGTATTGAGTCCACCATTTCCCTTAATGCTTCTTGCTTTCACATGAACATTCAAATTAAGGGCAAAAATGATGTTATATCAAGAAACGATATAAACTAGAGAAATGTATTGTTAGATCTCTTCTTATGCCAATAGGCTTCTCTGACAGTGATGAAACAGAGGGGTCCCTCCTTTCCCCCTCACTTTCAATCTTTTTATTCTTAGAATCTCATGGATTCCTTCTACCTTTTTCTCTCCACCTTTTACCATTCCACTTCAGCCTGAGGCTGGGACAAGGCTCATTTCTAATTAGTGCAAATATGTTCCCCCAGACTCTGCTCTTATCTTCCCAATTTTTCTCTAACACACTCTTTCCCCCTTGCTGGTTTGAACTGGGATCTTGGGTCTCTTGGGCTTCCTGGGAATGGTGACTGCCACATTAGGTTTGATTTAAAAGCTTCCCACCCTATCTTGTTTTTGGAAAGGAAGACTAAGTGTGATCTATTATTATTATTACCTAAATTTCAATAGGCTTTTTTTCTTTTTTTTTAACTATAGCTCTCTTGGGTTTTTTTCCTCCAAGTATTTTATTTTTCCAAATACATTCATATTTGTAAGACTTTCTGTTCCAAAATTTTCTCCCTCTTTCCTTTACTTATCCCCCTTCCTAAGATAGCAGGCAATCTAATGTAGACTAAATATGTGCAGTACTGATTTCAGAAAAGCCTGAAAAGACTTACATGAATTGATACTAAGTGAAGTGAGCAGAACCAAGAGAACATTGCTTATTGTAACAATAAGCTTATTTGATGACCAACTGTGATGGACTTGGCTCTTTTCAGCAATGTAGTGGTTCAAGACAATTGCAATAGACTTGGATGGAAAGTGTCATCCCCATCCAGAGAGACAACTATGGAGACTGAATGTGAACTAAAGGATATTTTCACTTTTTATTGTTTTTTGCTTGTTTTTTCCCCCTCATGGTTTTTTTCCATTTTCATCTGGTTTTCCTTATACAGCATGATGAATAAAGCAAAGTATAATAAAATGCCTGTACATAAACAATTTTGTTACAATAAACTGTTATATAAAGTGTTCTTTTACCCAAGTCCACAATTCTTTCCACTTTCTTTGAACACTTACAAATAAATTAACAGCCTCCTATGTGTCAGCTGTTGGAACTCTCAGCTGAAGGATTTCCCAAGAAGATTATACCAATAACAATAAGCAGCCATTACTCTTCTCAGATCAAGTTTTAAAATGTAATATCTATGTGGTGTTTTTTTAAATTGAGTTTGTTGAATATTTTGATCTTGTTCAGAAAACACTTGGGAATATTCTTGGCCAAATGCCCCTGTGTTGGGGGTGTTTCACCCTTCTGTCTTATACAACCTGGCTCTATTTTATCTTTCCAAACTAATTAGGCACACTTGCACTCCAGCTAAACTTGCCTTAGTTCCATCTTCCACCTTCATGTCTTTGCACAGGTTGTCTCTCATACTTGGAATGCACTCTGTCCTCCCTCTGCTTCATGGTGCCTCCATCTTTCTTTAGGAACCATCCTCTGTTTAAAGCCTTTATTGATTCTCCCAATGCTAGTGCCTTCCCTCCCAAAGTCCCCTTTTTAAACTACTTTTTATGTATTTGTATTTATTTACTTCATATTCTATATTTCTATATGTACTTATTGACTCCCCTATTAAGATATAAATTCCTTTTGAGTAGGGGATTATTTTGTTCCTTTGTACTTATGTCTGTAGTGCTTGGCAACATAGTAAGTGCTTAATAAACTTTCCTTAATTGAGTTCAAAAAGACATTGAAACTTCTGGCCTTAAATAGTGACATGGTCAGACCTTTTATACTTTAGCATAGCAATTTTGCAGTTAAATGGAAAGAGGGAAGAGATAGCAGTTGGGAGACCAATTTAGGAAGTTTTTACAATAATCCAGACAAAAAAGGATAAGAGCTATAACTTGTATAAAGATTATGAATAGAGGAAAGGACCCTTATGTGAGAGCTTGCAAGTAGAAACATCTAGACTTGACAACTGACTTGAGATATAGTGGTTGAGGAAGAGTGAAGAATTAAGAGTGAGTGGGATTGTGAGTCAAAAGGGTGATAGTACCATCAATAAAATGAGAACATCTGAAGTAATGGATTTGAGGAGAGAAAAAAGAACTCTGATTTGGACACAGTGAGTTTGAAATGCTGATGTGATCTCCACATGGAAATAATTCAGAAATTAGTTAATGTTGTGGGATTAGAGTTAGGGATTAGAGACATTAAGATTCTGGAGTTATCTGAATAAATATAATAATTGATCCCAAGAGAGCTAATGGTATCACCTAGACAGAGAAGAAACCCCTAAATCAGTCGTGGTAGAACCAAGTTTTAGTAGGAAGGAGAAGGAAGAGCATTCAACCAAAATGAAGAAGCCATTAGATCCGGAGGAGGTGAACCAAGAGAGAACAGTATATCAGAGAAGCCAAGAGAAGAGTGTCCAAGAGTAGAGAGTTATTGGCTGGAGTAAAATTAATAGATGATAGCTCAAGGGCGAGGTTAAAAAGCCATTAGATTTAACATATACATCACTGATAAAATTAGAACAATTTCAGTCAAGTGGCAACAGAAGCTAGCTGGCATAGGTAGGATTCAGACTCAGTGATTTAGCCCTCATCTTGGTCCAACATTCTTGACTGTGACTACATCATTCTTATCATTCACCTCATATTTCATCTTAAAGAAGTCAGAAGTTTATTTCTGTATCTGCCTTTAAGAGGCAGCTGGCTCTAGTTTTATCATTTGATGAAGTCAGGTGAATCACTTTGATTTGCCATCTTCTGTGGTCTCACCTTTCTCTTACTCCACACAGAAGGAATGGTTCTCTCTAGCCTCAGGAATTTTGGAGAGAGAAAGAGAGAGCTGATGGTTTTTGAAGTGACCTCATCATATTTTATCTTGTTTCATATTTAGTTGTATACATATCCCCTTACCCTTCATTCCATTGGATTGTAAAGCTATTTTAAAGTCTGAAAGGTTTATCTTCCTATTCCCAAAGTTTATTGTGCCTTGCACAGAGTAGGAACTTAATGATTTACTTAGCCGAATTGAATTCGTTTCATTGCCAGCAGTCTTATACTTAAAAATGATGGAACCAGGAACATTTTATCTCCTAGAGGTTCTATGCAATTTATCCTTTTAACAAATGTTTATTGAGCCCCAAATTGAGATTTCCTACGAATATTTAATAATTCGAGCAGGCTAATGGAAAGTTAACTTTAAAATGATACAAAGTAGCCTTATAAAAATGTATCCATGCTGAATTCCTTGAAGCTCACCCATCCAATCAGTTACTGAGGCAAGAGGAAATAATTGTGAGCCTAAATTAAATCTGTTTAGGTGCCTCTGAAAACCAAATCAAGATCTCAGGGTGAATTTGTGCCAACTGCTGCTTATAGAAAAGTGAATGTAGAAGCTTGGCAGGCCAACAGGTTTTGATTGAATTTGGTAGCTGCATATAGTACTGGAGCTGGAAATGAAAAGATATTGGTATTTCTGGCTGGGAAAAAACCAGTCCAACTTTATGAGGCTATTAACCCCTTCACATATGAAAGCTAACACTGCCCTCTGCTGGTCAGAGAGAGCTCTCACTGAATCCATCGTTATCTCTACTCATAAGGCAACCTGTTTTGTGGAATCTTTCTTATTAAAATTCATAAAATGCATCTGTATTAAAGTTTATGTTGTTAAATTATAAGATATTAACTTCTTCCTTCCCTAGTTTTGTTACCAATACTTGCAGAATTCAATTTTGGGAATCAAAATCATTCTCTCTTTCCTACCTTATATGAACCATGTTAGCTGCATATGCAGATTCAGAGGAATGCAAAGTCAGGAACCAGAAATTATTCATTTTAATATGGACTTACTCTCTCCAATCAGGAAAAATCCCATCTGGCTATTATCAGGTATAACCAATTCCCAGACTATCCAGTTTGTATAGAGTGATTGGAAGGACTTTTTTTATTAACCTCCACTGTCTATGTCCCAATCTCTTTGCATTTTTAAATGCCTTTGAGATATTAGCTTATCTTTAGATAGATCTGGGACCTGATATGCTAGGTATTTCATCTGATTCTTTTTAGATCCTTCCCTTAGAACTCCTTAATACTTCTCCTCCCCAGAGAAACCCCTAAGGTTGTATTTTTCCTATAAAAGATCTGCTCATGATCAAGATCTTTGCTAAGATCTTTCCAGGACTAAGCCCACTATGAGGTACTCTTTCTCTCCCTCTCTCAGTGTTTTCTCTCTAATGGGAGCCTTTCTCTTTACTCTATAGCTAACTGCTAAATTCCTGTATGGATCTAATCTGTCAGTCAATGGCATATTTCTTTAATGGATTCTTCAAAACTCCTTTCCTTGCTAATGATAACCCTACTGCTCTCCCATGTTTATTTCATATTTGCCACTCTGGTGCCTCTTATTTTGTCTGTAACCTCTTCCCCGAAATAAACCTACTTTTTGGAAAAGAGAATGGCCATTGTGAATTCATCACATATATTTTGAACTAAGAATTGCTATCCTATCCAGCTAGATTGGAGAGAAGCACTCTGGTGCAGACACAGAGCACTTTGGGAGATTTCAGCGGAATTACGCCAGAAGCCCTCTCTCCGAGGCAAGGCAGAATATTTTCCACTTGGCTGGCTGGTGGCAGAAGAAGAATTTTCAGAGGAAGAAGCTACGAGTCGAGAGTTCAGCGGACAACCAGATTCATCTTCATCTCACACCACTGTGGTAGGTGGCTGGGCTCCTGCACTTCCCCCACTGAGACCAAGCTGGTCTGAAAGACTCACCAGAAAGCTGGCCGAGCCCCAAGTGAAGGAAACAAGAGATTCATTCCATCTTTGTGCTGGTTGGAGGCAGAAGAAAGCAGAGGCAGAGGCTGAAGGACCAGACCTTTGGATTTGGCGACATTCGGAGGGAGCTCTTGGAACCAAGCAGAGAGATAGACCTCTAAACTAACTGGGCTATATTGGAGATAATAAAAGATCTGAACTTTTATCACCTGGCTGTGTTTTGAGAAGAAGATCACCACATTTTGGCGCCTGAACAGGGACCGACAAAATCCTGATTCCAGGGAAGGCACCCAGAGAGAACTTTTATAATATTTTGAGAAGAACAAGAATCCAACATTTGAACCCCAAAGGTACCTTTTGTTTGTAGAACCTTTTATTCTCCCCCTCACTTCTCCATGGTTTTGGAGTGGGGAGGAGCATTTAGTTAAGTTTGCAAATGCCACATTGGTCAATATTTAGTACTTGCCTTCTTCTTGTAGTATGGCTGGTTTCTGGTTGTCTTTCATTCTCAAGGAGGACCAAAATGCCATCATTGTGGTGGAATCAAGGTACAATATAAATGACTAGGGCCAATCAAACCAGTGCAAGTATGGAATTCTCTACCACCGGTTGAGCACAAATAGTCCATCTGAATGTTTGAAGTGGAGATGTCTGAAATTGTGCATCTCATATTTCTTTTGAGCTACCACAATTTGGTGAATGGGACCAAATATTCATGGAGTGATGCAGTGAGTTGATTGTGTGTTGATTCTCCTCTGTGTTGGTTCTTTATGACGGCTCTCAGTTCTCTCCGACATAACTTCAGCAGTTTGTGTTCATTCAGTATTGGCATGTAGATGCACAGTTATTGGGGCTTGTGCCACTCTGAAGCCCAAATCTAAAGTGTGGTCTCTGAGGCAGATACATCCAGAGCTTCAGTGAGTCAGCTCAATATCCCTATCTTTTAGAAAAGGCTTAGGTGTCCAGGTAACATCAGCATGTGATAATGTCAGAAATCAATTAAAGAAGAAATATTCAAAGAGGCTTTTGAATATCTTAGAAGGATACTTGGAAAATTATCAATCAGCCCCAGTTTTTCTCTGCATTTTGAGTGCTTGGAGATCTGTGTTAACCTGCTCTAAAAAAACATTAAAGACTTCTTAAAATTAATTCTTCTTGTTCTGGGATTAGAAAAAGGGGAGTAAATGAGAGGAAAGCATACCATATGCTATTTGTAGGTCAGAGGAAGACAGGGAAATTTCCAGTCCCCATGAATGGTTGCAGAGCACAATGAGCATAATCAGGAGAACAATTTTTATGATACCTTATTGAGAAAAGCAGTTTTGAAAAATTTTATGACTGATCAACAAGATGTTAAATTATGAGTCCAAAGGAATGAAGAGGAAACATATTTTATTCGCCTCTTTCCAGAGCAGTGATGAATTTTAAAAAAAAAACAAAAAACCAAAAGCCAGAAACATACTATACATTTTTGAATAGGATCACAGTGGGAATTGTTTTGCTGAACTATGTGTGTATGTAATGAGGTCTTTATTTTTTAGTTTGACATTTTCTCACCGTGAAGAATGAATAGTAAGAAGAACAGATTTAATTTAAAAAAAAATTAATTAAAGGGAGATCTTCTATGCAGACTGGCACATACTGGTCATTCCAAGGAAAGAGGCACATGATGTCAGGATGATCAGTCCAGGCTGATTTACTTGGAGAAAAAAAACCCAACAACCCTGAAGTAGCACCCTGAAGGCTCCAGACAGCAAGAATCAGGGCAGAAGTTCATGTAGGGGCTTTGTTCTTTAAGCTATTTATATCATTTACTTTAATTCCTTAAGTGGGGAATGGAATGAAACATGAAGGCTATAGGGTAGTAGGGGGACATATGTGGCTAAAGATGTGTGAATGTTCAGCCAAGATGGAGTTAGTTACTAGCTAAATATAATTCTTGATCTGGTTAAAAAAATTGAATTTCTTGTTTCTAACTACAACCATGATTCCTTTACCTGAAGGGGAGGAGGAAATAAGGAGAGATTTGGATGGATGGATTAATATGATATAGTGATAAGAAAAAAATGAAAGCAAAGAACATCAATAAAGCATATATTATACATAGGAGAGAATAGAAGAAAATTAAGAATGTGATAGATTTTCAGATTTTTTGTTACAATTTCATATGCAATTCTCTGTTCAAATTTGTATATTGAAATATTTATCTTTGTTGATATTTATTAAATTCCTAATGAAAAGAAAAATAGAGACTAAAATTGGCCAAAAATGGCAGAAATGAAATCAGTTAATAATAGTTTGTTATAATTGTTTCTAGTTAAAAATCATAGCTAATATTTAAATAGCTTTTTACAGTTTGCAGAATCTTTACACATAATTATCTTATTTTCTGCTGCATGAAACCATAATAACGATAGCATTTCTAAAGCACTTTAAGGCTTATACTTTACTTTGTTTCATTTAATCTTTACAAGACTGAAATAGCACCAACCCTGTAACGTAGATGCTATTATTTCCCTCATTTTTTAGATGGAGAAACTGAGGCTGAGTTAAATGACTTTCTGAGAATCACACACACAGTAAGTGTCTGAAGCAGGATCTGAAATCATTTCTTCCTGAATCTAGGTCCAATGTGTTGTTTACTAGGTAACAATGTCTCTAGATGACTGGTGAGTTTTATCTTGGGTCAATATCTGGGTCAATATCTGTTTAAGTAAAGATGTGGAAAAGGGAACCAAGTGATTTACTTGTTTTCCACTGTATTGGGGCCATCCTGATCACATTATGTATTGCCACTGAACCCCAATGACTTTGGAGAAGAGAGTAAAGCTGGAGACTCTGACTCCCTCATTTAAATCCAAAACACTTGAAAGTCAGGATATCAGCCTCCTGATGTCATTGGTCCTCTTCAAGAATAAATAATGAATAACAACAATCCCTCTTTATTCCTTGGAGAAAGTTCTGAGCCTGAAGTCTGGAAGATCTGAGTTCAAATGTGACTCTGAGCAAGTCATTTAACTCATTTTCTCAGTTTTCTTTAAAATGGAAATAATAATAGTACTTTCCTCCCAGGGTTGTTATGAAGACCAAATGACCAGGCTCTTGGTAGCTAGGTGGACCCGTAGAGGAGGACATTGATAGGAGAGGAACATGTTGAATTTAAGTGGACCATTGTTGCAATAGGTCCTTGTTGAATTCCTTGCACTGATAATGATGGGGTACGGCTCCTAGGGAAGCTCCTAAGACTTCCTGACCTTAGGAAAGATGTAGTTAGAAATGGTATATTTCTTCCCCTAAGATATCTTGCCCCAGGTTACTCTAACTGACCAGGATGCTGAGGCCACAAAAATTGCTGGCTGTCAGATAATAATTGCTTGTTAGTCTGTAATAAGAGGATTTCTGAGACTAATGAGCAACAATAATGAGATGATTAAAATTAACAGGCACAGAACAAAATTGGGTGTCTGCCACTTGACCTAGTGACATTTCAGGCCTTAAAAAACGCACCTCCAAAGGTTTTTCCTCTCCCTCGCATCCTCCCCTTCACAGTGAATTATGAATCCACACTACTCCTCAATTCCACCTCTAAGCCATAAAATGAACATAATAACAATGACATGAAGTGCATGGTCTTTCTCACTTTTCCCCATAAATTTACTTTCTCACTCCTTGTTTTTTACTAACTTCTTTTGGAACTTAGCTTGCTGTTAGTAAGATCAATAAATCTTTGCCCCTTAACTTGAAGACAAACTGAATTGTGATTTTTTTTTGCCATACCTGCAACACCCCCTAGAAACCCTAACATTACTGGGGTATCTTCAAACTTAACAGGATTATTTTGATTCCACAGTTATTATACCCAATCAGGCTAAACTATAGAGGTCAAGCCCCAAGGTTATTTCTTAACTATAAAGTTTTCTCTTTCCCCTCATTAATCGAGAGCTCTGCTAAGAACTTTGCCTGCCTTATGGCAGCAAGTTTTTAGAAACTTAGCTCTGAATTCTGTGAGGAATTTAGCCCAAATCTTTCCCCTGGTAAATGGTGAGTTTGCCTGCTTCTTAAAGTGTAACAATAAAGATTTTGGCCCCTTGATTTGAAGATAGCCTGGTCTATGAATTTTTTACAGATGATTCTTGAAAAAAAAACAGTGCTACCACCAGCCCTGAAGTCAGGAGGACCTGAGTTCAAATTTGATCTCAGACACTAAATATTTACTAGTTATGTGACCTTGGGCAAGTCACTTAAACCCAATTGCCTCAGGAAAAAAAAGAAAGAAAAGGAAAGGAAAAAACAGTGCCACATCAATTTTCCTTTATAAACAACTACACTGGGGACAGCTAAGTGGTGCAGTGGGTAGAGCACCAGCCCTGACCTCAGACACTTAACATTTCCTTGCTGTGTGACCCTGGGCAAGTCAGAACTCCAAATGCCTCAGCAAAAACAACAACAAAAAACAACACTGAATGTTTCATTGTGAAAACTAGTTAGAAAAAAGATTTAGAGGCAAAGGGCCTTCCTATGAAAAGAGGGTTTAAAGGACTGTCACAGTAATAATAGCTAATATTTTCATAGTGCTTATTGTGTACCAGATATTGAAGTTTAAAAAGTGTAGAATGTGTTCATGAATGTTTCATTGTGAAAACTAGTTAGAAAAAAGATTTAGAGGCAAAGGGCCTTCCTATGAAAAGAGGGTTTAAAGGACTGTCACAGTAATAATAGCTAATATTTTCATAGTGCTTATTGTGTACCAGATATTGAAGTTTAAAAAGTGTAGAATGTGTTGTAGTGTTGTTTTTTGTTGTTGTTTTTGCTGAGGCAGTTGGAGTTAAGTGACTTGCCCAGGGTCACACAGCTAGGAAGTGTTAAGTGTCTGAGGCCAGATTTGAACTTAGGTCTTCTTGATTTCAGGGCTAGCACTCTATCCACTGTGCCACCTAGCTGCCCCCAGTGTTGTTGTTCATAAAGAAAAATTGATGTGGCATTGTTTTTTTCTTTTCTTCTTCTTCTTTTTTTTTTTACTGAGGCAATTAGAGTTAAAAGATTCCTTGAGTTTCTTTGCCTTCTCTCCTTTGAGGGACAGTGGTTTGCACTTTGTGTGGAGGTAATTGGAAATTTTAAGAGGCAAGTGTGAAGAGGAAGTATATTCCAGGTGTACAGTAACCTGGCTGCTTACCTGGCCCTCATCTTTATCAACCAACCTGACTGCTTACCTGGCCCTCATCTTTATCAACACTCCCTGTTCCCAGGAGGTCTGTCCCTCCTTATTCTGGGGAGGATAAAAACGATGGAGTTGAAGAACTCCCAAATCTTCCATCAAAGAAGGGGATTCTGAGCAGGCAATTCTTCATTTTCCTCTTGGCAGCCCAACTTCATTGTGCCCTGGAGCACTCTTTCCCTCTCTAGTCTATTTCTCTTTAAATGACTTTTCCCCCATTAGATTGTGAACTCCATAATGGCAGGGATTCTCTTTTCCCTTGCTTTGAATCCTCAGATTTTATCTGTTGCAAATGGCACATGGGATACATGAGGAAAAACATGTCTTTCAGCTTGGCTAAATCTCTGTCAAAGAGACTAATATACAATTAGCCTGGAAAGATCAGTGGGAGCCAGATTATTGTTTTTGTTATTCACTCATGGGAACCAGATTATTGTTTTTGTTATTCTCTCATGTCCAACTCAATGGTCTCATTTAGGATTTTCTTGGCTGAGATAACTGGAGTGCTTGACCATTCCCTTCTCCAGCTCATTGTCAAACTGAAGCAAAAAGTGACTTGCCTAGGATCACAAAACTAAGAAATACCTGAAATTGGATTTGAATTCATGAAGATGAGTCTTCCTGACCCTGAGCCCAATATTCTGTTCACTGTGCCATCTAGCTGCCACAGCACTATTATGAAGAACTTTAAATGCTAGGCATACAGAGTGATGTATTCAATGCAAGTCAATACAATCTTTCCTACTTCCCATACTTACTGCAAGCAATATTCTCAGTCTTTGTTTTACTTGCCATTAGATCCAAAACATCAGAAATAAAGAAGAAAAGTATTTATCTGTGCAAAACAAATTCGGTAATACAAAATCAGAAATAACTTCTCATAGCAAAATATTAGAGTCAAAAAAGAAAAACTTTTATTAAGCTAGGTATTGAACTGACTGTTAAGGATAAAAGGAAAAACAAAACAAAACAAAACAAATTAAGCTAGTCACTGATCTCAAGGAATTTAAAATCTAATAGGGAAGCTGACACACAAATATATACAAACAAACTGTACAGGATAAAAGTGCTGAATGCAGTCATCAGAGGCTCACTGACCTCATGCTAGGAACAGACCTGGTGATATCTCCCCATTCTGCATCCAGAGCTCCAGGAGTTGCTTGTTTTGATCAGATATCAACATCCCTCAGCCATTGTCTTTGCAAAATAATTCCCTGTTGCTGCCTCTCCTGTGCACCCCTCCTTATGGAAGTCCAATGTTGCCTGCCCACCCCACCTCCCATTTCCCCCTTCATTGTGTATTTAATGCAGCCCCCTCTGCCCCTTATGGGCACTCCTGTACTTTAGTGCTCTTTATTGTCCCTAGATTGCTCTCCCCTCTATTAAAGGACCTTTCTATTGCTACTTTGGTATTCTTCTTTAGTTCAAGTTGATAATAGAAAATAATAGCACAAAGGCACTGGAATTAGGAAGTTGGGGAAGGTTTCCTGTAGAAAGTAGATTTTTAATTAGGACTCAAAGGAGATCAGTAGTCAAGGAGAGGAGAGAAAGACTTCCAAGTATGGGGAAAAGTCAAAGAAAATGCCCAGAACTAAAAGACAAGGGAATAGCCAGGAGTCTAGTGGATCTAAGAGGTCATGGCAGAGAATAAGGTATAAGACTCTAGAAGAGATAGGAGGGGGCTACATTTATGAAAATCTTTGAATATCATTGGAGTGTAAAGTCACAGTTTTGTCTCTGAAAAAATTCATATTCAGACATTATTCAACCCAAGCAAAGGCATTTATTTGGGCCAGGTGTGATGTACCCGGAAGGCTCTTTTCTTTAAGGAAGGCAGATTTGCCTTCCCCCACTGAGTTTATATAAAGGCAAGAGTTTATATGAAGCAAAGCATCTTAAGCTGTTAGTCATGACCCCATAATGAGGTCCTGGGTTACTAGGAGGAGTTGGCAAAGAGTGCCTGAAGTACTGATAAAATTACCCCCTGAGGCAAGCAGGAAAGGGCACCCATAGGGATTAGCTCAAGTCCCACCCTCTGTGGCGTTTCTGCGCATTTTGCTGTGTCCAGCCAGAAAACCAAGTTACATCAAACCCCAAGGTTAAATTTCCTCTGTAAATCTGTCCATGGCCCATGCCATCTTTGTTGAACCCCTTTTGGGGTTATTGACCACAGAGCTCACCACAGTACTCTGTCTCATGGTGTCTCTCCCCTCCTACCTCCCCTATGTCATCTTCCCACCTTGCTTCATGGTGGCTTTCTCTTTCTTATACCTAACTCTCTTAGGGAGCTAAATTCTTTTATGCATTTAGCCTGCCAGCTAAGATCACACTCCAATCTCGGGGGTTCCCTTTGTCCTAGTTAATTGTTAATTCCACTAGGAAACTTGTCTTTTCCATTGTGAATTGTTATGTGCTCTCCCAACTCAATTTCATATTTACCGTTCCTAGTATCTACTGTATCTCTTCATTTTGTCTGTAACTTTGTCTCCTAAATAAATCTACCTTTTGCCAAAGAGATTGGCCGTTGTGAATTCTTCCCATAATTGAACCCCATCATTTGGAACTAGGAATTGCTACTCTAACACATCAGTCATCCATGGGGTCACATAACTGAATGTAGGGGTCCCATAAAACTTGACATCAGGTTTCTGATCTTACAATGACCAAAAATTAATTCAAAATCAAGCACATAATGAATTTCTGGCAACACTTGTCCACATTGCATCATGTAACTCTGCACAACGTATGCTGTCACATCACTTGACGCTAACAAATGTCAGAAATACTTCAGGTCAGATTCTAGACTATTATATGTTATGAATTGTAGTGTTCTTATTGTATATATACAAAGTTTTCTCCTCTTACAGAAACAATAATTTTGTTATAGAAAATAAAGAATTTTAATATTTTCCTACCATTATTCATCAGTATGTACCAAATTAATATATTTTTAAGTTGTATAGTGTTAGAATATTTGATTTTTAAAATTGCTGTTATCTTTCTTTTACAGAAACATGTGTTTAAAAACTAATGTAGATACACCCAAAGAAAGAACACTGGGAATATAAACTGCTTGCATTTTTGTTTTTCTTCCCGGGTTATTTATACCTTCTGAATTCAATTCTCCCTGTGCAACAAGAAAACTGTTTGGTTCTGCATACATATATTGTATCTAGGATATACTGTAACCTATTCAACATGTAAAGGACTGCTTGCCATCTAGGGGAGGGGAAAAATCGGAACAGAAGTAAGTGCAAGGGATAATGCTGTAAAAAATTA
This sequence comes from Antechinus flavipes, assembly GCF_016432865.1. Classification (NCBI taxonomy): domain Eukaryota; kingdom Metazoa; phylum Chordata; class Mammalia; order Dasyuromorphia; family Dasyuridae; genus Antechinus; species Antechinus flavipes. The sequence continues at coordinate 428,795,999 of NC_067401.1, read as the reverse complement.
CCCTGGCATGGGTTCTGTCAATAAAAAGTTATTTTAAAAAATTAATGCAGACAAGATTAGAAGGGAAGCAATAAACATTTTTACAGTCAAAGGTTCTGATAAAAGCCTCATTTCCAAAATATAGAGAGAATTGACTCTAATTTATAAGAAATCAAGCCATTCTCCAATTGATAAATGGTCAAAGGATATGAACAGACAATTCTCAGACTGAAATGGACAAAGGACTGGCCTCCCTTCCCCTCCTCTACAAGAGCCTCAGGCTTGCAGAGGAATGTTTGCTCAAGCTAGATTAAAAGAGGTATTTTGCACTTCAAAGTGCCTGATCAACAATGAGGGATATCTACAATTTTCCATAACCCTTGATCTCAAAATAATCTATGTCAAACACCTGCCATTGTAAGCCCCCTATTTTTTGCCCCATAATCGGAAAGTCAAGTCAGTGTTTAACGTGAAATGTAACCACAAGGCTGAACAAGAATGCTTATAAGGCTGTGTCTATTTCTGTTTGAGTCGGAACCCTATGGAGAGGTCTCTCCTGGCCATTCAGGCCGGTAAATAAATTGTCTCTAAATTATGAACTACTTGGTTGTCTTGAATTTTATTGCCTGGGCTATTTCAAGACGAAGAGATTGAAACTATTTCTAGCCATATGAAAAGATGCTCCAAGTCATTATTAATCAGAGAAATGCAAATTAAGATAACTCTGAGATATCACTACACACCTGTCAGATTGGCTAAAATGACAGGGAAAGATAATGCGGAATTTTGGAGGGAATGTGGGAAAACAGGGACACTAATACACTGTTGGTGGATCTGTGAATACATCCAGCCATTCTGGAGAGCAATTTGGAACTATGCTCAAAAGATTAAACTGCATACCCTTTGATCCAGCAGTGTTACTACAGGGCTTATATCCGAAAGAGATCTTAAAGAAGGGAAAGGGACCTGTATGCGCACGAATGTTTGTGGCAGCCCTCTTTGTAATGTCCAGAAACTGTAAACTGAGTGGATGCCCATCAATTGGAGAATGGCTGAATAAATTGTGGTATACAAATGTGGAATATGGAATATGAATTTATTGTTCTGTAAGAAATGACCAGCAGGATGATTTCAGAAAGGCCTGGAGAGACTTACATGAAGTGATGCTGAGTGAAATGAGCAGGACCAGGAGATCATTATATACTTCAACAACAGCACTATATGATGATCAATTCTGATGGACCTGGTCCTCTTCAGCAATGAGATGAACCAAATCAGTTCCAATAGAGCAGTAATGAACTGAACCACCTACACCCAGGGAAAGAACTCTGGGAGATGACTGCGAACTACTACATAGAATTCCCAATCCCTCTGTTTTTGTCTGCCTGCATTTTTGATTTCCTTCATAGGTTAACTGTACATTATTGCAAAGTCCTATTCTTTTTGTACAGCAAATAACTGTATGGACATGTATACATATATTGTATTTAACTTATACTTTAACATATTAAATATGTATTGGTCAACCTGCCATCTGGGGGAGGAGGAAGGAGGGGAAAAATTGAAACAAAACGTTTTGCAATTGTCAATGCTTTTCCCAGTAAGATCTGGAATGAAGCAAGGTTGCCCACTATCACCATTATTATTCAATATTGTATTAGAAACATTAGCCTCTGCAATAAGAGTCGAGAAAGAGATTAAAGGAATTAGAGTAGGCAATGAGGAAACCAAACTATCACTCTTTGCAGATGATATGATGGTATACCTAGAGAACCCCAGAGATTCTACTAAAAAGCTATTAGAAATAATTCATAATTTTAGCAAAGTAGCAAGATACAAAATAAATCCCCATAAATCCTCAGCATTTTTATACATCACCAACAAAATCCAACAGCAAGAGATACAAAGAGAAATTCCATTCAAAATAACTGTTGATAGCATAAAATATTTGGGAATCTATCTACCAAAGGAAAGTCAGGAATTATATGAGCAAAATTACAAAAAAGTTTCCACACAAATAAAGTCAGACTTAAATAATTGGAAAAATATTAAGTGCTCTTGGATAGGCCGAGCAAATATAATAAAAGTGACAATACTCCCTAAACTAATCTATTTATTTAGTGCTATACCAATCAGACTTCCAAGAAAATATTTTAATGATCTAGAAAAAATAACAACAAAATTCATATGGAACAATAAAAAGTTGAGAATCTCAAGGGAATTAATGAAAAAAAAATCAAATGAAGGTGGTCTAGCTGTACCTGATCTAAAATTATATTATAAAGCAGCAGTCACCAAAACCATTTGGTATTGGCTAAGAAATAGATTAGTTGATCAGTGGAAAAGGTTAGGTTCACAAGACAGAATAGTCAACTATAGCAATCTAGTGTTTGACAAACCCAAAGATCCTAACTTTTGGAATAAGAATTCATTATTTGATAAAAACTTCTGGGATAACTGGAAATTAGTATGGCAGAAATTAGGCAAGGACCCACACTTAACACCATATACCAAGATAAGATCAAAATGGGTCCATGACCTAGGCATAAAGAACGAGATTATAAATAAATTAGAGGAACATAGGATAGTTTATCTCTCAGACTTGTGGAGGAGAAAGAAATTTGTGACCAAAGATGAACTAGAGACCATTACTGATCACAAAATAGAAAATTTTGATTATATCAAATTAAAAAGCCTTTGTATAAACAGAACTAATGCAAACAAGATTAGAAGGGAAGCAACAAACTTCCCTTAGCTTTTATTTATGTTGTGGGAGATGTGTTACACACACACACACACACACACACACACACACACACACACACGATATATACTGTATTAGAAATGAAAGCATCTTAGACTAAAGAAAGTAGTTTTGAGCTGGCAGACTCCTTGAAAGGGTTTTGTGTTTGTTGGATCATATATTGCACTAAATTCCATTGCTGATTGCTTCACATAGAACAATAATATTCCATTAAATGTATATACTATAATTTATTTTTTAAAATAGCTTTTTACTTTCAAAATATATGCAAAGATAGTTTTCAGCATTCACCTTGGCAAACATCTTTACAGTTAAAGGTTCTGATAAAGGCCTCATTTCCAAAATATATAGAGAACTGACCCTAATTTATAAGAAACCAAGCCATTCTCCAATTGATAAATGGTCAAAGGATATGAACAGACAATTTTCAGATGATGAAATTGAAACTATTACCACTCATATGAAAGAGTGTTCCAAATCACTATTGATCAGAGAAATGCAAATTAAGACAACTCTGAGATACCACTACACACCTGTCAGATTGGCTAAGATGACAGGAAAAAATAATGATGAATGTTGGAAGGGATGCGGGAAAACTGGGACACTGATGCATTGTTGGTGGAGTTGTGAACGAATCCAACCATTCTGGAGAGCAATCTGGAATTATGCCCAAAAAGTTATCAAGATGTGCAGTTTGATCCAGCAGTGCTACTACTGGGCTTCTACCCCAAAGAGATACTAAAGAAGGGAAAGGGACCTGTATGTGCCAAAATGTTTGTGGCAGCCCTGTTTGTAGTGGCTAGAAACTGGAAAATGAAAGAATGCCCATCAATTGGAGTGTTGGGTAAATTGTGGTATATGAATGTTATGGAATATTATTGTTCTGTAAGGAATGACCAGCAGGATGAATACAGAGAGGCTTGGAGAGACCTACATGAACTGATGCTAAGTGAAATGAGCAGAACCAGGAGATCATTATACACTTCGACAACGATATTGTATGAGGATGTATTCTGATGGAAGTGGATTTCTTTGACAAAGAGACCTAACTGAGTTTCAGTGGATAAATGATGGACAGAAGCAGCTACACCCAAAGAAAGAACACTGGGAAACGAATATGAACTATTTGCATTTTTGATTTTCTTCCCAGGTTATTTTTACCTTCTGAATCCAAATCTCCCTGTGCAACAAGAGAACTGTTCGGTTCTGCAAACATATATTGTATCTAGGATATACTGCAACATATCTACCATATATAGGACTGCTTGCCATCTAGGGGAGGGGGTGGAGGGAGGGAGGGGAAAAATCGAAACAGAAGCGAGTGCAAGGGATAATGTTGTAAAAAATTACCCTGGCATGGATTCTGTCAATATAAAGTTATTATTAAATAAAATAAAATTTAAAAAAATTGTCAATGCTGAAAAATTACCCATGCATATATCTTGTAAATAAAAAGCTATAATAAAAAAAAATAATAAAGTTACCTGGCTGCTGCAGAAAAAAAAAAAGAAACATGTTTAGTTTTAGCAAGTAAAGACAAAAGTCCTTTAATATTTCTTGACTATCACTGCTGTATGTGTATCTAAGTGTGAACATCACACTTTTTAAAATTAAGCACAAATAAAATTTCTTAAACTAAAGTTAGTATCTATTTGAAAAATTATTAGCAATATTTATTTATAGTTTAGGATAAAAATGATCACTTAGTATTAAACCCTAAAGCTCTATTTGAATTTAGCTGTTATTATTATTAATCTATCTTCCTAATATTTCTCATATCCCTTCTTTTCCTTTCCCTTCCCACCATCCCAATTCCAGGCACTATGCTTAATACCACATTTTTTTTTCATTTCAAAGTCTTTATTATTCCCACAAATATGATACAGACAAGTACAATACTATCATCACCTTTGTAGGTGATATTTCTTATGTGACTACTTATCTTTTTCACATTTCTAAAGAAACGAATTATGATTGTTTTGTAACTCTACACTATATATAAATTGTTTAATAATTTATCAATTTAACAATTAACAGAGAAATTGACAAAATATGGAGCTTACTACCTTTATACCCTATCTTCCCCCTCTACCCTCAAAGAGATGGGAAGGCAAAAATGCTCAAACAGAAGCAATGTGTAAGTGCTAGATGAATTCAGCATGCCCAGAAAGGAAGCTTAGAAATTATTTGGATGATGAAAATGACCTACTTTCCAAGTTCTTCAATCTTGCTCATAAAAATGCTAGTAGTTATCCATGATAGTAATTTTAAATCGGAATTTGTTTTGTTCAACATTCTTTATTTTGTTGTCATCAAATTCGATTTCGTTCCACCTTGGAAGACGCAACACTATTTGAAGCCAGCTGTCTTCCTCAGACACTTCATCAGAGTACCACCATCTCTGAGAAAAGATAAAGGGAATTCAGAATGTGTTCCCTGTGACAAATTCAATTATTAAGTATTATTATTAAGTATTTTTATTTTAGAAATATTCTGCATGACCTACTACTAGGCTTTTCAAAACAATGGAATTGGTAAGACAATTGATTGACCAGTAAATTTCATGCTGGATTTGGAGACAGGAGGAGTTGAGTTCAAGTTCCTGCTTCAGACATTAACTAGTTGTGTGATCCTGGACAAGACACTCTCCCATCCCCACTGCCTCAGTTTCCCCATTGGTAAAACAACAAGAGGCATTTATAAAATACTTAGAAAATATGATTTCATTTAATCCTCACAATTACCCTGGAAAGTGAGTGCTATTTTTATCTCACTTAAAAAATGTTTTTTATTAAAGCTTTTAATTTCCCAAACATACGCATGGATAATTTTTCAACATTAATCCTTGCAAAACCTTGTGTTATAATTTTCCCTCCCCTTCCCCCAATCCCCTAGGTGGCAGGTAATTCAATATATGTTAAACATGGTAGACATTTAAATCAAATCTAATATATGCATACATATTTATACAATTATCTTGCTGCACAAGAAAAATCAGATCAAACAGGAAAAAAAATAAGAAAATAATATGCAAGCAAACAACAACAACAACAAAAAAAGAGTGAAAATGCTATGTTGTTAACTACACTCAGTTCCTACACTCCTTTCTCTTGGGTATAGATGGCTCTCTTTATCACAAAATCATTGGAGCTGGTCTGAATCATCTCATTTGTTGAAGAGAGCCATGTCTATTAGAATTGATCATTATATAATCTTGCTGTTGCCATGTATAATGATCTGATTCTTCTCATTTCATTTAGCATCAGCTCATATAAGTTTCTCCAAGCCTCTCTAAAATCATCCTGCTGATCATTTTTTTATAGAACAATAATATTCCATAACATTCATATACTGTAACTTATTCAGCCATTCTCCAACTGATGTATCCCAATTTTATGTATGAGGAAATTGAGGGATATAGATATTAAGTGATTTGCCCAAATCACGAAGCAGGATTTGAACTCGGGATGATAATAGTACCCACGTCACAGGGTTTTGGTCATGATTAAATGAGATGACATATTAAAGCTTTATATAAATGTTAGATATTATTATTATTATTATAACTATTCTGTTGTATCCTCTGAAATGCTCACAAATTTTTAAAAGTAAACAAACACAAACTAGCCCACTTGCACATTTTCTAGTTTGCTAAAGTTAGATGACCTTCTACAAAGGAGGTTGGCCCCCTCTAGCATAGTCCAGTTTCCAAAGTATTTAAAAGGAACTGGATACACAGAGACACTACTTAAGTGGAAAGTAGCAAAGAGTTTAATGTAAATGACAGAATTCCCATTTAATGTAAATGACAGAATATTCAGTACTCTATTCACTTAATTTAATTTTAAAGTTAATTTAATGAGAGGCAATATGACATAATTGATAGAGAGCTGACTTTGTAGTCAAGAAGGTTGAATTTAAGTACTATTTTTTCCTGTCCTGCCTGAGTAATTCTGTGCAAGTCACAATATCCTGCAATGCCTCAGACAAGTCTAAGGCTATAATTCTAAGCTAGTGCATCGGTAGAGAAAGTTCTTCCCCAAGAACATCCTACAGCCATAAAATCAAAGGCCTTGTCAAAAAGTTAACATAAGTTACGTTCTGTTCCCCACTGCTAGACTGTGCACTAGAGTCAACAAACCCCACTTCCCTTTCCCAGTTTCCTTTATTTACTTTGCTGATATTTATCCAACTTTTTTCCAGTACATTTCCTTGGACTTCACAGATCTGTAAAGCTGTTTTCAGGAAAACATTACAGTTCTCCTCATCACCCATTAGTATGCATGCATAAGCCATCAGGTGGTAAATCCTTGGGTGGAAGATAGGACCTGTGGAACTTTGAGCTACCAAATTCTCCAGATTCTGATGAAAGAATAATAGATATCTAGTTTAGAAAAAAAGAATCTTATACCTAAAAAATTATGTTATACACAGTTAAATCAGTGGAATCACAATGATATACATATTCACAAATGATTTGATTTTGTATTTCATTCATATCAAGAAAGTTTCTATAAAAAGAATTCAGAGGAACACCGTTAAATTTGTGAAATACTATATGGTGACCATAACAAATTGATAATCCAACCAGTTCATGATTTTGTGGTTGTTAGTGGTACTGAGGAATTTTTCTTGGGTATGTGCTTGTCCTCCTTGAGATGGATTTTAAAAACTAATGAGTAAAGTCAAACTATTGTAGATATATGTGCAAGCTAATATGCTAAGTACTATGGAGACTATAAAGATGAATAAGAATCGTCCTGATCCCTAAGAATCTTATAAATTAATTACATTGGGATCTTTTATGTGCCAAGGACTGTGCTAGATGCTACAAGCATACATAGTGCCTTTCTTCAAGGAGATTATTTACTAATGTCAGGTAATATTATGTTGGCAGCATGATTATGTGTGTTTTCTATTGTAAAATACTATTAACCTTAGTATTATCTGTTCTTATGTGTGTTGCCTCAAGGAACAACTTTGATTCTACTATTCTTTGTAGCAAGCTGATTATGATGATGATTCCAAAGAGGGCTAATCTGCAAATCTATGCTATCCTTTCTATTGCTTTCTCTTAAAGGTAACTTAGCCTGGAAAGGCAGATTTTCTTTAAAAGTTAATATTCAGAGATCTATCACTTTAAAAAATCACTAATCTTCTCCAAACTCATCAATGTCATGGTGGGAAGAGGAGTGGCAATGCAAAGGACTAGCCTAGCCAAAATCATGACTTTTTCACATGGATTTTGAAAATGATCTTCAGTTTCCTTTTCTTCTTCCTTTTCCAAAATCAAATAAGAGTGCTAAAGGAAAAAATTGATAAAAAAAAAAGAAAGCTAAAGAAGAAAATTATGAAAAGACAGCAACTTGATAAAAAGAGGCACACATGCAAAAAAAAAAAACTAGAGAAAAACAACTGGCTTAATGAGAAAAGAAATGCAAAATTCATTGAAGAAAATAATTCCTTAAAAAACAGAAGTAGACAAATGGAAAAAGAGATAGAAAAATTCACTGAAAAAATAATTCCTTAAAAATTAGAATTAGGCAAGTGACAGCTAATGAATCACTGAGATACCAATAAGCAATAAAACAAATTCAAACAAATGGGGGAAAATAGAAGAAAATGTGAAATATTTCATTGTAAATCATAAAGGACTCAATAATGTTTAACTGTTTACCTTTTTATATGTGAAGATAATACATGTATCTTCTAAGATCTTTGTCATTATTAGGGCAATTTGGAGTCTACATAGAAAAAAGCTATGGGAATGAGTTGGTTATGTTGGGATGGTATGAAAAAAGATGGTTAGAAAGAGAGATGCCCTGGGAGAAAAGAGGAAGAATAGAGAAAATTATTTCATATAAAATTTGCAAGGAAGGGGGGAAGAATGGTATGGAATGGGGGTAAACAATGATTGAACCTCACTTACATCTAAGTTGTTTTTTTAAAGGAATACATACATACACACATACACACACACACACATACATACACATACTCACATTGATAATAGAAACCTATCTAGCCAACAGGGAAGTAAAAAAATGGGCAGGGAGTGGTAGGGTGATAGAAGACAGATTTAAAAAAAAAAGGCAAAAACAAAAAAGACTTGAAAGGAGGGACAGGATAAAAAGAGAGAGACATTTAGTTATAAAGAATGTTCCGCCTCATCATTTCTCCACTAGGAAGGTATATTTAATCATCCCGGTGTGGGGGCTCTAGAAAGCAATGGTATGTTTTGTCACCCCAATTTGGGGGTTCTAGAAAGCAGGACACAACAAAGAAGAAAAGATGATAGAGGGAAATGCACATTTAGTGATCATAACTGTGAATGTGAATGGAATGAACTCACCCATTAAATGGAAGTGATAGCAGAATAGATTAAAAACCAAAATCCAATAATATGTTTACAAGAAACACCCTTAAAATAGAAACACACTCAGAAACAGTTAAAATAAGAAGCTAGAACAGAAAGGTTGGAAGTAGCAACCATGATCTCAGATAAAACGAAAGCAAAAATAGATTTAATTAAAAGGAATAAGCATGGAAACTACATTTTACTAGAAAAACCTATAGACAATGAAGTAATAGCAATACTAACATATATGCAGCAAATGGCACAGCATCCAAATTCTTAAAGGAAAAATCCATTGCAGGAGGAAATAAGATAGTAAAAGTATACTAGTGGGAGACCTCAACCCCTCCCTTAGAGCTAGATAAACATGAACATTAAATAAATAAGTAGTCAAGAAGATGAATAGAACTTTGGAAAAAATAGCTATGATAGATCTCTGGAGAAAAGTGAATGGGAATAGAATGATATATACCTTTTTTTCAGTTGTACTATTGTGCCACAGTTCTCTTTTAATGTCCTGACCCAGTTTCCCTAATTGTCCTCAGTTACTCTGTCCCAAAATCCCAAGCTATAATCATTCCCTCTTAATGTTTGATAGGATAAAGGTCTTATATCTTTAGGCTATAATCATTCCTTCTTAATGTTTGATGGAATAAAGGTCTATCCATTTTAGACATCATTAGAATATCAGGAGCTTCTCTGGTACTTCCCTCCATTATGTCATTCTAGGTGTCTACCCCCATTGGGTCATCCTCATTAGATCATCCCCATCTGAGGTACCTCCCCCATTATGTCATTGTTCTTGTTACCCTATAAAAAGAATCTTGTATCCAACATTCACTGCTAGATTCTTGGAGACGATAGTCTCATTCAGTCCTGGGACCAAACCATGCATTCATTTGGTCCCAGTAAATCTCTCCCTTTCAAATAAATTATTAAATTCTCTAATCTCTCTCTGGCCTCAGTTTCTCTGGCATTACAGTACATGGCACCTTCACAAAAACTGACCATACATTATTAGTCCATAAAAATCTGACAACCAAATGCAGAAAAGTAGAAATATTAACTAGTTTCTTCTCAGATCATAATGCAACAAAAATTACATTTAATAACAGGCCATGGAGGTATAAATTAAGAGCTATTTGGAAACTAAATAAGCTAATTCTAAAAATGAGTGAGTCAAAGAATAAATCATAAAAAAGTTTTCATTAAAGAAAATGACAACAATTAACAGAAATTTTGTGGGATGCAGATAAAGCAGCATTTAGAGGAAATTTTATAACTTTATGGTTAATTTGATTTTATAAAAAAGAAAGAAGTCAAGCCAAATTAGTGTCAAAAATAAAAAAGATGACTTTACTGCCAATAAAGATAAAATTAAAGCAATTAGTAGGAGATATTTTGGTTAATTATATGCCAGTAAAACTGACAATCTAAGTAAAATAGATGAATATTTACAAAAATATAAACTTCCCAGATTAGTAGAAAATAAAAAAACTTTTAATAATCCTATCTTAGAGAAAGAAGTTGAATAAGACATCAATGAACAATTCTCTAAGAAAAATCCCCAGAACAAATGGATGAATTCTACCAAACATTTCAGAAATAATTAATTCCAACACAATATAAAGTTTTTGAAAAAAATTAAGTAAAGGAGTTCTACCAAATTCCTTTTATGATGCAGATAAGGTTTTGAGACCTAAACCACAGAGAATAAAAACAGAAAACTATAAACCTAATTTCCTTAATTACAAAAATTTTAAATAAAATATTAGCCAGTGAGACTATAGCAATATATCACAAAGATTACACACTGTAACCAGTAGGGATTTATACCAGGAATGCAGGGCTGATTCAATATTAGGAAAACTATAATAGATCATATCAATGACAACAACAACAAAAAAATGATATCAATAGATACAGAAAAATCTTTTGGCAAAATACAATACCTCTTCCTATTAAAAGTACTAGAAAGCACAGGAATTAATGGAATCTTCCTTAAAATGATAAGCAGTATCTATCTAAAAACAAAAGCAAGCATTATCTTTAATAAGGATAAGTCTTAATAACTTAGGAGTAAAAAAAGGATGCCCATTATCACCACTATTATTAAATATTAGACTAGAAATGCCAGCTATAGCAATAAGAAGAAAAAGAAATTAAACATATAGCGAGGAGACAAAAATGTCATTCTTTTCAGATGGTATGATGTATTACTTAGAAAATCCTAGAGAATCAATTAAAAAATTAGGTGAAAGAATTGACAATTTCAAAGTTCCAGGATATAAAATAAATCCATAAAAATCACCAGTGTATCTAAATACTGTCAACAAAACCTCGCAGGAAGAGATAGAAGGAGAAATTCTATTTAAAATAACTGCACACTAAACAATACTTGGTAGTTGATTTGCCAGGATGAACCCAGATTTATATGAACATAATTATGAAATTTTCACACAATTAAAGATGGGACTGAACAACTGGAAAATATTCATTGTTCATGGATAGATTGAATAAATAAATAAAAATGGCATTATTCAATCTATTTATTCAGTACTCTACCAATCAAACTCCTAAAGAATTATTTTATAGAGCTAGAAGAAATAGTAATAAAATTCATCTGGAAAAACAAAAGATCATTAATATCAAGGGAATAAATGAAAAATGTGAAGGAAGGCTACTATATTTCAGATTACATTACAAAGCAGTAATCATCAAAATAATCTGCTCCTGGTTAAGATATAGAGTGATGAATCAATAAAGTAGACTAAGTACATATATAAGTAGTAAATGACCATAATTATCTAATGTTTGTTTGATAAACCTAAAGATTCAAACTTTGGGGGTAAGAACTCAACATTTAACAAACATTTTTGGGAAAACTGGAAAACAACTTGGCAGAAACTAGGCATAGACCAGCATCTTACAATGTGTACCAAGATAAATGATTTAGACATAAAGAGTGATATAAGTAAATTAGGAAAGCATGGAAAAATATACCTGTTAGATCTGTGGATAAGGAAAGAGTTTATGTCCAAACAAGATAGAGAAGATTACAGGAAGCAAAATCGATAAATTTTGATTATCTGAAATTAAAAAGCTTTAGCAAAAATAAAAATGCAGCCAAAAATTGAAAGGAAAATAGAAAACTTGGAGAAAATGTTTAGAGCAAGTTTCTCTGATAAAGGTCTCATTTCTCAAAAATATAGGGAAAATTGAGTTAAATTTAAAAATAAGAATGATTCTTAGTTAATAAATTATGAACAAGTAGTTTTCAGAAGAAAAAATCAAAGCTATCAATAGTTAGATGAAAAAATAGTCTAAATCACTACTCAATAGAGAAATGCAATTAGAACATCTCTGATAGAAGATCTCATGCCTCTCAGGCTGGCTAACATGACAGAAAAGGAAATAATAAATGCTGTAGGAGATGTGGAAAAACTGGGACACTGTACTATTGGTGGCATTATGAACTGATTCAACCATTCTGAAGAACAATTTGGAACTAAGGTTTATAAAAGATCCAATCAATATCACCATTAGATCTATATTCCAAAAAGATAGGGAAAAAAGGTGGAAGTGTATCACATATGTACAAAAATATTTATAGCAGTTCTTTTTTTGTGGTGGGAAAGAACTGAAAACTGAGGGGATGCCCATTATTTAGGTAATGACTGAACAAGTGATATATGAATGTGTTAGAATACTATTGTGCTATAAGATATAATGAGCAGGATGATTTCAGAAATATCTGGAAAGAATGATGCAACATGAAGTAAGCAGAACCAGGAAAAAATTGTACACAGTAACTGCAATATTTTAAGAATGATCAATTGTGACAATTCCAAAAGATCCATGATAGAAGATGCTATTCACCTCCAAAAAGAGAACTCTTGAGTTCAGATTGAAGCATACTTTTTTTATACTTTCTGTATTTTTTTTGTTTTATTTTGTTGATATTTTCTTTTGCAACATGGTTAATATGGAAATATGGTTTGCATGACTTCACATATATAATCAATATCAAATTTCTTGCCCTCTCAAAGAGGAGGGAGGGACAGAAGAAAGGGAGAGAATTTGAAACTCAATTTTTTAAAGTGTGTTAAAATCTTTTATACATGTAATTGGGAAATATTTGATGAAATTATATATATATAAAATGGGTTAAATTTAGCTTGGCTATTATATGACCTGTGCCACCTTTGGACAATTTATTTAAACTCTCAGTTATTTCATTTATAAAATGAGGTTATTGGACTTGGTGCTAAGATCCCTTTTATCTCTAAATTTGTGATCCTAAGTATTGAAATATATTATTTACAGAAATACAATTTTCTAGGCATCTAGGTGGTAGAGAGTGTATAAAGAGCTGAAGGAGTCAGGAAGACCAGAGTTTAAATACTGCCTCAGAGTCTTACTAGCCATGGAAAGTCACAACCTTTTTCAGGCTCATTGTCTTTATGTCTATAAAATGGAAATAATAATAGCACCTATTTCAGGGGCTTGTTGTGAGGATCAAATGAAATTAACATATTCAAATGGTTAGAGAATTATGTAAATGCTAGCTGTTACTAAAATAGATTATTCCTGGAATGGTGTGTTTTTAATGATTTCAAATATTTTTGGAAATTTGTCTGAAAAGAATTCTTCCACTTTGATACTTTAATAATTTTTATAGATGAAGAAACAAGTTTAGAAAGATTATGTGACTTGACCATAGTTATATAGCTAACTAAATAATTAGATTTGGGATTTGACTTCCAATCTCATGACTATGGGCTCAGCATTCTTTCCTTTCTGGACATCATTCCAAAGATGCCAATGTGTTATCATATTGCAATGGTAATATGGAAAGTATACATTAAATTGGCAGTAGTGATTCCCAGACGTGATTTGAAAGTTTGCTTGCTCATTTCCTGATCTTGCTATCATTTGCCTCCATTTTCTACAAAGTAAAATAAGAATTGGGAGAAATCTGGTTAACTGATTAGGGGTGAAATGGGGTTAGGGTTTGCTTATTTCACTGTAATAGGTTTTGGTGAATTTATAACATTAAGGTCAATGTGCCTAGACTCCAGGCAACAAGTAACCACAGGATGATGAGGTTACTGGGAGTTTAAATAAATTGTCCAAAAATGGCATAGGTCATATTCCTTAGTTGGGGATTGATGATGGGGACATAAGCTAGGACAAAGGGGTCATGACCTCTTTGCACCCAAGAGGTCTTAAAATTAGAAAGTAAATGAAGAGCAATTGGTTTAAAATCATGCTGAAAACAACATGATAGGACTGCAATTGAAATTAGGAGAGATAACTAATTTTTTAAAAAATATTTCATCTTGGAACTGCATTGTCTAAACACTCTGCTAATGAAATAGCCAAGTTTGAGGCAGTGCTTTTCTTATTGGTAATCACCCTTTCAGGAACAATATAAAAATAACTCACAAGATTAACTGAAAATCCAAGTAATATACTTTAAGTATATTTAAGCAATATCCTCTGCTGTTATGCTAATTGTCCTGAATGAAAACTCAGCAAAATACAAGGAAGGAGTCACCTTGAGTAGTTCAACTCCAATGTCCTGGACATTCTCCATTTGTTCTTGAATTTGTTTTTGGAGGCAAAGAACCTGGCATTCCATGTACCTGCTAAATCCCTCACAGAAAAGGAATGATGGAGTTCTTCTGTGGACCAGCTTTTTAGCTCTGTTGAAAAATATTTCAAAATGTTCCCACTCCTCGTGTCTAGCAAACCTAAATCACCAATAGAAAGGGAAGGAGGGAAAAGTAAGGTCAGCATCACAATTGAAGTCTCTTGCTTTTATGAATTCATTTTTAGTGAAAATATGCCTTCCAGAAACCAGGCCCCTGGAAGCCACCCTGGGCCAACCAACTGTGGGGAAAATGCAGTTTCAATGTTGAGTTCTGGCTGGAGTAGATTCTGAGCCTATTTTAAATAGCACATTCCTCCCACTTTGATTCTGTAAAGTAGGAACAACAGTTGATGATAAGGGAAGTGGGAAAGGAGAGCCTGTATGAATTGGTGAATCGGGTACCCAGAAGGCAAAAGGGAAAAATCAGCTCCATTATCCAACTGCTGGAGGGCTGTACTCCAGGGGATTACAACCTCCAGGGCTCATGGTTAGCCAGAATTTTTTAACATGATTTTGGGTTAAGTTTCCTTCATCTGATCTCTTTCAAAACAGCCAAATAAATGTTACAAAATAATGTTAGAATTCTAGAAGGAAAAGCAGTGAATATTTTCTAAGATTTCTTTTTCAGTTTTTTGGCTCTCACTCTTGCCAGCACTGGTAGCACTTTCATGGTGGGATTGCTGGAATATTCCTTGGTCCCCACTATTATTTCCAGGCTTTCCCTCTACCACTATCAATCACTCGGTAAGTAACCTTTTCCCCTTTGAAGGAATTCAATAAATATGGATTTATTGACCAATCAAGATTCTGGTAACTTGTCTACAGACCTCCTTCCTTCTTCAAAAATTTAGTACCTGGCTCACAGCCTTTCTTTCCTCCCCAAATCCTTGTACTAGTAGACTTCAATATACATATTGATATTCTCTCAAACATCATAACCTCCTAATCCCTCAATTTACTCATTTCCCTTGACCACCTTTTCTACCTTATCAAAGCTATATACATCTGTACGGTCATACTCTTTTCATCACTCACAAATGTTTCACATGAACTCTTAAAATTCCTTTATCTAATTATCATGAGATAATTATGATTCCATTTCTTCCTCTGCCTTTCAATTTTAAAACCTATTTTTGTTATTTTTTTTCCTTACTGACCAGCAATCTTTACATCCCTCAGATCTCTCCAAGCCATCATCCTTGCACTGGTTATATCCCTTTCCCTTCCTATCTTGATCTCTTGTTGAGCCAGTCCAACCCTACACTGTCCTTTTTTCTTGAATGTCTTTTTCCTTTATCCTAAAACCCTTGCACTCCTTTGCTCCTGCCATCTGCTTCCTTTGGTTGTCTACTGCTGAACAAATCTGGAGAAAATCATGAAATGTTGCCACTTGGATCCACTACAAATTTATGTTCTCAACTAGACCTTCAGTGCAGGAAGGTAGTTTTTTTATATCTCCCTAATGGAGTCACCATTCCTCAAGCATTCCATAGCTCTTTCTTCCCCTATCCTCTCAGCTGAGTGCCTTACCTCATTTCATTGAAAAAAGTTGAGGCTATTCTCAGAGAGCTCTCTTCTGCCCCTCATATAACTTTCCCCAATATTTCCTTCTTAAACCTTGCCTCACATGAAAAGATAGGTGGCTCTTCTCTGTGTCAAGGCAATACCTTCCATGCACAAGTGATCTCATCCTAGTCCATCTTCTCCAGTAGATCATCCCCTCTATCATCCCCACTTTCACTAATATTCAATCACTCCCTTTCCTTTTGCTGCTTCCATTTTGCCTACAAATATGCTCAATGTATCCTGTATTTTCAAAATATCCATCCATTCTTGCTATTTATCATTCAATATTCCTCCTCCCTTTTATATCAAAACTCAAATGAGAAGACAATTTACAATAGGTATCCCCACTACCTCTCCTCTCACTCCCTTCTTAATTAACTCTTTGCAGTCTTTACTTATCATTCAACTGAGATCATGCTTTTTGAATTTACCAATGATCTCTCAATAGTCCATGACAGCAGAGAGCTTCCATTGTGAAGGCATCCAGCAAAGAGGAGCTTAATAGAGAGATCAAAACAGCAAAGGACCCCACATGGTTGGAGAAAGCAGCTCACCTACTGACATCACCAGAAGATGTCAACAGTTCTGTAGAGACAGTGGTCTTTTTCTAGCCAAATCTCATTGTCTTTTCTCTATTCTCCTCCTTCCTGATCTCTCCACAGCCTTTGACACTGTCAATCATCCTCTTCTCCTTTATACTCTCTTTTTCTAAAGGCAGTGGTGACACTGTTCTCTCCTGATTCTCCTCTTTATCTCTTGTTGGATATTTAAGTCTGATAACTGTGTCTCAAAAATCTCATCTTGGGCTCTCTGTTTTCTCTTTTTCCTTTAGCAATTTCACCAGTTCTGATGGTTTTGATTATCATCTTTATTCAGATGACTCACAAAGCAATCATCCAACCTTTATTCTCTCTACCTCCTGTCTTACCTCTGCAACTGCCTTTTAGACCCCTCAAACTGAATGTACTGTAGACATCTTAAATTCAATATATCCTACTGCAACATATCTAACATATATAGGACTGCTTGCTATCTAGGGGAGGGGATGGAGGGGGGGGAGGGGAAAAATCGGAACAGAAGTGAGTGCAATGGATAATGTTGTAAAAAAATTACCCTGGCATGGATTCTCTCAATATAAAGTTATTATAAAATAAAATAAAATGTATTAAAAATGAAGTTTTCAAAAAGAGAAAAAAAATTCAATATATCCAATTAAACTTCTATTTCCTCTCAAACTCACCGCTCTTCCTAACTTTGCTATTATTGTCAAGGGTATCACCAACCTCCCAGTCACCCAGACTTGCAACCTAGGAATAATCCATGGCTCCTCACTCTCTCTCAGTGCTTTCCTACTCCTCAATACCTAATCATTTCTTGGACCATTTCCATAGTTATTTCCTTTAGTTTTCCTCTTCATAACCTCTCTCATATTCTCCATCCCTTCTCACAATACCACAACCTGGCCCTCATCACTTCACAATTGCACTATTGCAAAAACCTGTGGATGGTGTCCTTGCTTCAAGTCTCTCTCCACTCCTCTCCATTTTCCACTCAGCTCAAATTAACTTCTCTAAAATGCATCTGATAGTATCACTCCCTTATTCAATCAACTCCAGTAGTCCTCTATTGCTGCCAGGATTAAATATAAAATCCTGTTGGCTTTTCAAAATTCTTCCTAGTCTGGTTCCTTCATACCCTTCCAATCAACTTCCAACTTAACTCCCCTCCATGTACTCTGCACTCTTGTGATAGTAGCTTTCTTACTGTTCCATCTCCTGCCTTCAAACATTATCACTGTTTGGATGTTGGCTTTCACTCTCCATCCCCTCCCCCTGGCTTTGCTGGCTTTCTTCAAGCCTCAGCAGAGACTTCCACATAAGGCCTTTCCCAATCTTGCCTTTGAGTTGATCCTCTCTTTCTCCATCTTGTTTGCAGGCTTGTCTACATATCATCTCTCCAGTTAGACTGTGAGCTCTGTGAACTAGATCCCATGAGCAGGATCAGTTTTTGCTACCCCCCTCGCCCCCCATTTTTTGGGTGTCCCGGGGCTGGACACAGTGCCCAGAAAATTATATGATGTTTTCAGACAATGCTTATTACTGCCTGATACTGAGTTTATTGTCTTTGCCCCACTATTCCTCTTCCTATCTCCTTTTCCTCCTTTTCCCATTTCTAATAATTGCGATTACCTAATCACCCCATGATTGTAAATTCAGGATTGTCTTTGATTCCTCCTTTTGCTAAAGCATTTCATCATCAAAACTTTTTGATTCCAGCTGTCCCCTCTCATTTTCTGCCCTGTCCCTTTCATTCCCAATGGGATGCTTCCTCTAAACTAAAGAATTAGCTTCCTAACATCTCCTTGATCCTTATTCTCCTCTTCATTCCATCTTGCATGTTGCCCTTAGATGAATCTTCATAATGCACAAATCTAATCTAAATTTCACTGCTCAGAAACCTTCAATAGCCTACTAATATATGCACCCTTTTGCCTGGCCTTCAAGGCCCTCCATAATCTATTTCTAGTCCATGTCTCAGTTCAATTAAACTCAGTTTAATCCCTTTTTAGCCTTATCTTACATTGCTCCTGTTGTCAATCTAGAACACTGCCCATCTTCTGAATATGCCCTTCATTCTCCTGCTTTTGAACTTTTCCTCATATAGTTCTCTGTACCTATAACACTACCTCTTACTCGGCCTGTTGACTTCCACCCATCCTCACCTCCTAGACTTAGCCTTCCTTGTTCTTCTCCATTGGGAAGTGATTTCTTTTTCATTGGATTTAAAACACTTTACATTCCTTTCATATCAATCCCACAAAATTGTAAACTTCTTAAAGGCAGGAACTAGGTTTCATTTATTTTTGGCTATAGCCTAGCATTTTGCTTTATACATAGTGACATTAAGAAATATCTGTGTGTTGAAAAAATGAGAGAGACGCATACGTAAGCTTTGTGTTACCAGATTGCCACATCCGAATAAAGAGCCAGTAACAGGCCACTGTGGAATTTGAGGATTTTGTTATCTTCTCGGTCGTTTATGAATTCCAGACATTCTTCAAAGGTCCTATAAATAAAGCCTATGAAGGACAGGAGAAGGAACATTTCATTTCAGGTTCCCTTTCTTACCTTCATAATTATCCCTGAGAGAGTTTCGTGAGAAGCAAGATGGTGTTCTTAATCTGATCTTTAGGATGATTTGAAACCAAAGGTGGGACATGTGACATGCATGATATGCCACAGATTATTGCGCTTTACTTGATTTAGAGTCTGTGGAAACTTGGACAGGTCTTTTTGCCTCAAAGTCTGGAAGACGTAAATTTCTATCCCATTATGTTCTAGTTATTCTGTTAGCAACATTTGGATTCCTCTCCATAATAGCAGAGTAGGGCAGCCCTGGGAGCTAGGTGACTAAATTGGACTCTGACTTAAGGTGTGCCCTGGAAAACTCTTCAGGAAAGGAATTATAGATTATTATCTTCTTGATGTAAGGCATCACTGAAAGCATACCCTATCAAAAATATCTAATCTATCAATCTGCTACAGTTGGCTGAATCTCCCACCATTAGAATATTATTAGGTTTGGGGTTTTTTGGGCCTAGGCCTTTGGTTACTAAGAAGTCCCTATTACAATATATAGGAAGAGGTAATATTGTACAATGGATCGGAGCTGGGCTAAAACCATTGATTTAGAGCTAGAAGGGGGCCTTACCTTTACATGTCACTGAAACCAACTACCTCATTTCAAAGATGAGGAAACTTGAAGTCCAGACTTGAGGCCCCAGGATTTGCCCCAGGTCAGGAAAGTTTCAGTTAGTAAGTATCCAGGGAGGAATTCAAACCCAGTAATCTACTCCCGATATCTAATCTACATCCTGATAGCCAAGATTCCTTTGAGCCCTTATTTTATGATTCTGTGGTTAAGATATATGCCATGGACATCCTGGTGTGAATTTTTTTAAAGAAGATTTCCTAATGATACTGTTTTTTTCCCTCCTAGGATTTTCCAAATCATAGAATACAGAGAGATGCTGCTTCTCTTCTTCCCTACACCTCTCTCTCTCTTGTCCCAGGCAGGGCTAACCTTGTGTGCCCTTTTTCTCCTACAACTTCTTGATGTCAACCCCACTACCCAGCAGGGTGATGGTAACAGCTTCCCTTCCACCCTCCATTTTAAAAGCTAATTCTTGAGGAAAGCCTTTTGAGATGCACGTCCTTGTTACCCTCTTCAGAATGCAAAAGTAAGACTTACCAGCATAAAGCAAGATATCTAGACAGGTGAAATAGAAAAGTCCTTGGCTGATGGCATGCTCCTCAATGGTAGCAAATGACCACATCCACTCCATCACTTCAATCATTTTTTGATATCTGGGACAAGGAAAGAGCATGGCCTGTTCCTGCAGTACAAAACCACTTGCCACAGTCTGAACTAAAACATTCCACTGCCCCTACCCTATTAATAATATAACATTTCCCCAGGGCTTATCACAGAAATACCTATTTTTCAGAAAAAGAGCAACAGTGAGTCTTTGAAGGACGAAATAGTGCCTGTTGGGATCCTTGATTAACTGCCACATCCCATGTGCTCGGAAGCCTGTAATTTAAGAAACAATCTCATTTTCTCTTCCTCCAGTCTTTGCCTCCTAATTAGATCCTCAATAAAATTTTGTCATTCTATTATTGAGGATAAAGCACATGGGGGTAAGAATAATATGGGCTATACCTATGATTTCATTGGTACCAGAAGGAAAGTCCCATTTAAATGAACTTCATCAAGCAATGTAATTGGCATCTTCTCTGTGACTTCTAGTCTTTAAAGATCGTGCACTGAGCAGGTAAGTGCCTTTCCCAGGGTCATCCTAGCTAGTTAATGCTTGTTGGCAACAGAACTTGAACCCAGTTTTTGGCTTTGAGGATGGCCTTCTATCCGGTGGTTCTCAAATTGTGATCTGCAGATCCCTGGGAGTCCCTGAGACCCTTTCAGGGTATTTTCAAGGTCAAAATTATTTTCTTAATAATAGTAAAAAATTTTCTTTTACTATTAAAAAATCACCTTCCTTTTTCAAACTCCATATCAGTGTGAATCTGGATTTTCTTCATATCGTTCAACCAAAACAACATATTGCAATAGATTGAATGCAGTAGCAGACATGAGAATCCAGTTCTCTTTTTAAAGCCAGACATTAAAGAAATTTGCAAAGATATGTAAGGCAATGACACTTCTCTCACTATAAACTTTTTTGGTTTTAGAAAATATAATTTCTCATTAAAATGTTATTTGTTAACAGATAATGAGCTTATTATTATTTTAAATGTCTTGATAAATAAAAATTTGAAATTGTCAGTTTTAATTTCAAATATGGTAAATCTCTATAGCTATGACCCAAAGAAATAAGAGCTCTTTATAATTCACAATAATTTTTAAGAGTGTAAAAATGTCCTGAGACTTTACAAATGAGATAATATTTGTAAAGTGCTTAGCACAATGTGTGGTACACAGTAAGTATTTAATAAATGCCATTTCCTTTTCCCTTGGGACCAGTTGAGAATAATTGTATTAAACCCTGTTGCCTTTCTTATCTTGAATATAGTAGGCCTTTAATAAACAAGACTTGATTTGAATTGGAGATCCTTTGCTTTTCAATCAGATGGAGATAGAAATCTTACCTAACTGAATGGACAGGTCTAGATAGCCCATCATATACTTGATGTAAGACAGTTTTTCTGCCATATAAGCTATTATTTCCACAGTCTCTCTATTCAAGGGTTTGTTGAAAACATTCTCAATGGCCATGACTTCATACTTGAACCATAATCCCTGGTAACCTGCCAGTTGGCTGTGCAATGAGTAGTCCAGGTAGGCTTTAATGATCTGAAATGTCATCAAAGAAAGAAAAAAGGAAGGAAGGAAGAAAGGAAGGAAGGAAGAAAAGAAGGAAAGGAGGGAGGGAGGAAAGAAGAGAAGGAGGAGGAAAGGAAGGAAAAAAGAGAAGGAGGAGGAAAGGAAGGAAAGAAGGGAAGAAGGAGGGAAGGAAGGAAGGAAGAAGGAAGGACAGAAGAAAGGAAGGAAGGAAAGGAGGAAGGAAGGAAGGAAGGAAGGAAAGGAGGAAGGAAGGAAGGAAGGAAGGAAGGAAGAAGGAAGGAAGGAAAAGAGGGAGGGAGGGAGGGAGGGAGAGAGTGAGGAAGGAAGGAAGCAAGGAAGGAGGAAAGGAAGGAAGGAAGAAGGAAAGGAGGAAGGAAGAAAAGAGAGAAGGAAGGAAGGAAGGAAAGAAGAAAAGGAGGAAGGAAGGAAGGAAGCAAGGAAAGGAGGGAAGAGGGAAGGAAGGAAGGAAGGAGAGAAGGAAGGGAGGGAGGAAAGAAGAGAGGAAAAGAGGGAAAAAGGAGGGAAGAAGGAAAGGAGAGAGGAAGGGAGAGAGGAAGGGAAGGAGGGAAAAAGGGAGGAAGGGAGTGAGAGGGAGGAAGGAAAGAAGGAAGAAAGGAAGGAAGGAAGGAAAGGAGAGAGAAAGAAGGAAGGAGGAAAAAAAGGCAAATATGAGAGGGAGTTCAAAGTTGGATGTCCCATACACAATCAATCAACAATTATTGATTAAATGCTTACTATGTATCAGGCATTGTGCTAAGCCCTAGGGATACAAAGAAAAAGCAAAAACAACTGCTGCCCTCAAGGAGCATATGTTTGAAAGGGAGAAATATTGTATGTTTAAATGGGTATATAGAGAGGGGGAGCTAAGTGATGAAGTAAATAAAGTGTTGGGCCTAGAAATCATGAAGATTCATCTTCACAAATTCAAATCCAGCCTATACATTTAAGAGTTCTCATAAAGGCCTCATTTCTAAAATATATAGAGAATTGACCCAAATTTATAAGAACTCAAGCCATTCTCCAAATGATAAATGGTCAAAAGGATATGGACAGACAATTTTCAGATGAAGAAATTGAAACCATTTCTAGTAATATGAAAAAGTGCTCTGTCACAAAATATTTTTAAATTACACTTATTAACATTTTCTCCATCATTTCCTTAAGTATCCTGAATTAAGAGAACCATAAATCAAGCCCTGATTTATAGCATTCTCCTATTTCTGAGCTCTAAACAACCATGCAGAAAATTTAACAATTGGATCTTTAAGGTAGTTCAAGTTGGTTCCAACAGACCCCTAAAAAAAGACCCATGTATAGAAAAGAAATTAAAGCAGCATTTTTTGTGGTGTCAAAGAACTGGAGGGGTAGCTAGATGGCACAATAAATAGAGTAATGAGCCCTTGAGTCAAATCTGTCCTCAAAGACTTAGAAAGTATGTAAACTTGGCCAAGTCATTTAACTCTGTTTGCCTTAGTTTCTTCATCTGCAAAATGAGCTGGAGAAGGAAATAGCAAACCACTCCAGTATCTGCCAAGATACTGCCAAGAAAATGCTAAATAAGTCCATGAAACCCTACATTCAGTCAGATATGACTGAACAACAATAAAAGAATTGAAACTAAGGGATTGTCTATCAGTTGAGGAATGGTCCAACAAATTATGGCACATGAATGTAATGAAATACTATTGTAACATGAGAAATGATGAAAGAGATGTTTTAGAGAAACCTGGTATGACTTATATGAACTGATATAGATTGAAATTAATAGAACCAGGAAAATAATATGTATAATAACACAGTAAAGAATAGTTTTGAAAGATTTAATAACTCTTATCAATCCAATGATCAGCCATAGTTTCAGAAGAATGAGAATAAAGAATACTGTCCAACATCTGCAGAGAATATCTAAATGTATAGAATAAGATATATATTTTTAGACATGGCCAGTGTAGGAATTTGTTAGTTTGTCTATGTTTATTTGTTGTAAAGTTTCTTTTTTCTTTCTCAGTAAAGAGGAAGGATTGAAGGAAGGTGGCAAGGAGAGAAAATAAATATTAACTGAAAAAAAAATTAAAACAAGAATCTAAGCTTCCAGATAGGGACTATCTCTAGTAGCTAATAATATGCTTGGCACATAGTAGGTGTTTAATACATAATTTTTCATTAATTCATTTGTAGCAGATTAAATGATTTCTTCCATTCGTTGCAATTATGAGACTCAATAAGTATACGAAAGCCTACCTGGAAATTGTCTTGAGTTTCCAGTGCAGAATTCACTTGCATCATGGCAGCTAAGTGAGCAAAATATTTGCAATGACAAGCATAATCCAAGCTGTAGATCTGCCATAATGAGGACAGGCAAGAGATTTGCTGATGAAGCTGAGCCAATTTTTTCTTCCTATTTTAGGTAAAAGACAAGCAAAATCATACAGTAGGGCATAAAGAGAGGCACTAGAATAAGTAACGCAAGGAGAAATCCTACTTGGAGTGTAAGGGTGGTCAAGATAATTTCTTAAAGTTACTTCCAACTGTGAAAATCTAGTCAAGAAATGTGAAACCTAGGTGACATGAAAGACTTCCTTGCAATTATACCTCCTGGACTTGAAGCAACGGTTTCCTGGGTTCATAGGACTTAAAGTAGAAAGAAATCAGATAGGTCTATTAGTTTAATCCCTTTGTTCTAAAAATGAGTCCCCAGAGGAATTTGTATGTGTCTACTGTTCCCCCAAAAGGACAAGGTCCCTTTCCTTCTACTTCTCTTTTATTGCACACAGTGCTATACCCAGTTATTAAAACACACTTTTTTGTATTCTAGGAGAAGAGAAGGAAGCCTTAATCATACAGGATCACACCAGAATTTGACATCTAATTTAGACAAAGCATTAGAGAGTAATCCAGAAGGGAAGAATTCCTTACTGAAAGGAATCAATGATTTACATCTCTTTTCCACACTATAATTCTCTTCAGATATTTGAAGATAACCATCATATCTCTCTAAATCTCTTTTCTAGTTTAAACATCTAGTTACTGTACCTCATGCTTATAGGGCATGATCTGGAGGTTTGAGACTAGCTTCTCATCTTCTGAGCACTCTCCAGCATATCAATTCCCCAAACTGAATACAACTCCAGATAATGATCTAATCAGAGTAGAACACATCTGGATTTCCTACTTCCATACTTCTATACACAGTGCCTGTTTTTTAATGTAGTGTAAGATTAACTTTCTTTGTCTTCTACATTATGCTATTGGTTCATCTTGACCTTACAATCCATTAAAAACAGTGGATCTTTATCAGACTCTTTTGTATAGCCATGTTTTCGCCATTTTATATTTGTGAAGTATGTGTATATATGTATGACTTTTAAACTCAAACTCAAGACTTCATTTTTATGCCCATTAAATTCCAGAGCTTCAGCTATAGCCTGGGGGATCAGCATAGTATTGCTGGAGCCCAGTGCGTGTTTTTATACTGCCTATGAACTAAAAATTATTTTCATCAAGCTATCCAGCTTTACTACTTCTGCAAATTTAATTAGCATGTCATTTATATCCCTATTCATTGATAAAAAGGTTAAACATGAATTGATATTGCTCATAATTTTTTTACCATCCTTCTCAGTAAAAGTTTACTAATAATTTATATTTTAAAAATATAAGATCTAGCATAGATTACTATGGTATTTCACCAGGATTTCCTTCCAAGTTGACACCATATTATTTTGTGTGTGTGTGCGCGCGCGCGCGTGTGTGTGTGTGTGAGAGAGAGAGAGAGAGAGTCCCAGCAATTTACTTTCAACCTCATCTAACCATATTATCTATCACCTTGCCTACTTCTTTTCATCTTTTCCATGAGAAAAGCAAATTAAAGTTTATCTAACCCTTTGCTAAAAATTCCAGTACTTAACACCCTAATGGATCTATTATTTCTCATCACAGATATGCACATTTTTTCTAAAATGAAGCAGATCTATTATATCCAACCCACGTGGCTCATCAGAGATATGTTCTTAAATGTTTTAATAACTAGCACTCTGGACTGGGATAGGGAGGGGAAGTGGAAAGAGAAGTGTACACAGCAAGCTTTAAAGTTTAATCTGCCATTTTTACATTTTTTCCATCTTTTTTTTAAGTCTATTGTTATGGTGGTATACCATAACAATAAATCAAGTCCTGTTCTATAGCATTTGCTGATTTCCAAGACAAATGTTTACTGAAAATTTAACAATTGGCTATTGCAGCCTGTTCAAGTTGGTTCCAATAGACTTGTCCATGTTCTTCCACAGGTTTTTCAAAGGGGTTCTTCCCAACATTCTGAGGTCTTTTCTCATGTTTTGTTTTGGTTTGTTTTGGTTTGTTTTGGTTTGGTTTTGGTTTTGACATGGAAAGGATACCGATGAAGGATGTAAACTACTTGGTTTTTAGTTCTCATTCTCATTCCATGGTTCACACATGTGTTTCAGGCATCTCTTTCTTGACATTATTTCTCCCTTCTTTGTATATAATAAGGGTCTGATGTATGCAGAGACTCCATTGGTTTTCTCAGCTGATGGAGTCTCTTCATGTAGAGATTACTGGAGAGCTCATTTCTGGGAGAATTATAATAATGGGAAGGGAAACCCCTTGGAGAGACTGTGGAGCAGCAGCAAAAGTAATTGGAAGGGATAAATCTATGAATGGCTTCAAAAACACTAAAAAGAGGTTTGTTTGTAATGCCTCTTTTTGCTCCATTTAGTGACTTCTTCATTTACAATGTCCAAGGTGAGACTTTGCTCTGAGGGAAGAAGTTTTAGGATGCTCCTGCTCTGAGGTCATGTAGCTCCAAGAATCAGACTTGGTCTTTGGCCTTTTTACTTGTTCTTTTCCATTCTAGGAGAAGAGAGTGGACTCTATGACCTTGTTGGGAAGTGAGAGACAAGAGATCTAAGAGTCACAATACAAGCTGAATTTTACAGCCAGTGTACTGCAGATGTCCCAAGGAACAAGGAGTGATCTTTGGGAGTGACTTCCAAGCACCAGCCTAGAAGCACTCCCCAAAACAGCAATGCTGGTTTTGAGTGTGAATTTGGTGGGGTTGGATACTAGACAGAAACTAAGCTGTTTTGAGCCCATTTTGCCTAACAGACCAAGGTGGTATAATGGAGATTAGAGGTCTGAAATATCAGTCTATTTTTTCTTTCAATATTTTAAATTAACTATGAAATTGTATATTTAAATAGAATTGGGGTGTTTACTGTTATTATTCAGCTCTTTTTCAGTCATGCCCAACTTCTTCTGAACTCATTTGGATTTTTTTCTGCTAAAGATACGGCATGGTTTGCCATTTTCTTTTTCAGCTCATTTTATAGATGAGGAACTGAAGTAAACAAGACATAAGTGATTTGCCCAGTCTCACACAGCTAGTTAAGTGTCCAATGTCAGATTTGAACTTAGAAAAAAAAAGAACTAGGCTTGATTCCAGAACCAGTGCTCTATCCAGTGCATCACCAAGCTGCCTGCTTAATCACTGTATCACATAGATCATGATGCCCTAAAAATAGGGAAACACAGTTGATGGGGGACTGGGCAGATGGCAGAAGAGAAGAGATATTCCAGCCCCTGAGGGGAATCCCTGTGGCACCCTGAAAGGAGATAGAGCCTGCCTACTATCAACAGAAACTCTGTTGACTTTAGGAAATCCTTGACTTTTTAAATTTTTCACATAATGTAGTGTTCCATAAGTCACATCTGTACAACATAACCAGAAGTATACTGGTGTTTAAAAGACCAATCTTTGTTTTAGGGAGAAGTCTGAGGTCATTAAAAGAACCCTGAAATTTCTTTAAGCAATCCAGTCTATTTTCTTCTTTCTGTTCAATTCTGGGTCCAAATTATTTTCTATTTGCAGTGGAGATAATCATGATACCTATCTCACAGAGTTGTTGTGAGAATTAAATGAGATGATATTTATAAAAAGCACTTAGCATAGTTCCTGGCACATAGTAAGAATTATATAAATACTTAATTCCTCCCTCCCCCCTTCCCTACTAACACTCTCATTAAGGATATCCTTAATATGTCTAAATTATTCTTATAAATATTTCCTATAGATAGGAGGAAAAGCAAATTGTCATTAGTTACTGATGTTCTCTTGAACACTCATTAAAAATAAGTCTTAGATGACATTTTTTTTCTCAAGTCAATACTCTTTTAATTTATTTAATTATTAATTTATTATATATAATTAATAAACAAATATTAATTAATAAATTATTTGAAATCTTCAGAAGATACTATATCTGACCAACATACAAAGGTTTTCTGAACCTTTAAGGACTGTCCTTATGCAATAATGTAACCTCTCAGTCTACTTAAAGGGCCCTTGAAGACACTCCAAAAACCATATCATCTACTGTTTTCCAGTGTGGAAACTTACTTTGGAAAAGGCATATATTGAAAAGGCCCCTGAAAGGATGATCCAGAACAGGCTATGGATCTTCTGTAGCAGATTGTCAATACTCCCCAACCGATAGAAAGTAGCTCAAAGACTATTTTAATGTCCCAGTCCTATTCTGATTCTTTCTTACCCTGGAGGAGTGACATCCTGTTCCTGTTGACTCATATGAAAGACATGTTTGTTTTTTTCAACATTGGTCTGGAGGAGAACTGCAAGGCAAGTGTAAGGGAAGACCCGTTTTAGTAACTTCAGTGCTTTCCTCATCATTTTCTGGGCAAGTGTCATCTGGCCCACATTGAAGGAGACCTAGGTGCCAATGAGAGAAAAAGAGCAAGAAAAGTAACTATATAAGAATAGCTGACATTTGCTTTTAATTCTTTCCAAATTATATATTAACTGTGAGAGATCAAGTTTCTGGGTTTTTCCCTATTAAGAGTTTTGAATCCAGTTTGTTTTGCAACTACATGCATTGCCAAATAAATCATTTGCCTGGATGAAACTCAGTTTTTTAACCATCCCCTTTATTCATCCTCCCACTCCCATCCCCCCACCCAGTCCTTAACAATTATGGCAACCATGAAGGGATTGGGATTGAGAGTCTCCATGTGATAGCTGGACCTTTAGTGATACCTGGACTTTCATCAAAGGAACATTTTCTTTGTTAAAATTTCTACTCATGAACCTCAGTGAAAGACTGTCCTTCTCCAGATCTACCATGAATTTTTAAAAAATCATTATGTGGTTTCAAGTGAGATATAGTCTCTTATTAGGATCATTCTCATTGGTAAATGAGAATTTACTACAAATTATATTTGCTACAGAAAATTCTATTTCACTGGGGGTTGGGGGTGGAGGGAGTCCTACACAGATTCATTTGTTGGAGTTGGGGAAAGGGAAGAGTTATACATATTTTCTTCTGCACTGAACAGCTTAATTGTTGGCCACGGTTTCTTCAAACCAGGGAATGAGCTTGGACCTAAACAGCTGTCGTGGTGGTAAAATAGGTGCTGCTTCCCTAGGAGATAATAACAAATCAGGCCAGGTATCATTCTTCAGGCAGAACAGGGGTTCACCAGAGTCACTCATACAGAAAGAATCCCTACTAAGTTCCAGCACAGATTGTGGTATCTTTAAGCTTATTATCCCAGAACTCTTTGCACTCAGTGTTATATAGCAGGGGTAGAACAATAAAACAATGTGCTGGAAAAAATTGAATTTTTACTCCAGTCTCAAAAATGTATAGCTGTGTGACATCATGCAAAGTTATTTCACTTCTGTTTATCCCAATTTACTAATCTGAAAGAAGTTAATTATTATTAAATATCAATAATAGAACCCACCTCTCAAGATTGTTGTGAGAATAACATAAATTTTTTAATTTTAAACATATTTTAATTTTTTTCAATTACATATAAAGGCAACTTTTGATCCTCATTTTTAATAAAATTTTGAGTTCCAAATTTTCTCCTTCTTTCCCTCTCCTCCTACCTCCCTTAAGACAGTAAACAATTTGATATAGCTTATGTATATGCAATCTTTTTTCTTACTTTCAACTTTACTAATCTCTTGATTTTCAGGATTTCTGATTTGGCATTTAAACTGCATTTTTAATTTGTTATTTTTCCATCTTTTTTAGTTGTACACTCAATTGGTTCTGTTTTTTATTCTATTTTTAATTAGTATAAAATTTTAGGGATATTAAATACTGCTTTGGCTATGATTTTTTTCTTTGATCCACTCACTTTTTAGGATTAGATTTCATTTCTAATTAATTTGAATTCTAATTAATCTATTTATTAACTATAATTTTTGTTGCATCATGATCTGAACAGGATGCCTTTAATTTTTTTTATCTTTCTGCTTTTGATTGTGAAGTTTTTGTGTCCTAATAAATGGGCAATTTTTGTGTTGGTGCTATTTAGTTCTGAAAAAAAGGTATATTCCTTTCTGTCCTATTCAGTTTTCTCCATAAGTCTATCACATCTAACTTTTTTTTTCATTTCTATTCACTACCTTACTTTTTTTTTTTTTTTTTTGCTTAGAATTATTTAGTTCTGAGAGATTCCCTATTAGTTTAGTTTTGCTGTTTATTTCTTCCTGTAATTCATTTAATGTCTCCTTTAGAAATTTGGATGTTATATGATTTGGTGCATCTATGTTTAGTATTGCTATTAATTCATTACCTATGGTACCTTTTAGTTAGATGTAGTTTTCTTGTCTGTATTAAATCTGTTTTTGCTTTTGCTTTGTCTGAGACCCCTGCATTTTTTTTTAACTTCAGCTGAAACATAATAGATTCTGCCCCAGCCTTTTATCTTTATTCTGTACATGTCTCTCTTCTTCAAAATAACATATTGTAGGATTTGGGTGTATTAATTCTATTATCCATCTTATGGTATTCTTCGTTCCATTCACATTCATAATTATGATCATTAGCTGTCTATTTCCCTCCTCCCCATTTTTTCCCATTTATATTTTCCTTCTCTCCTTTTACCTTCTTCTTCCTCACAAATGTTTTTCTTTTGACCACTACCTCTCTCTATCTTCCCTTCTATCAGCCCCCTCATTTTCTTGTCTCCTTTCCTTCCTACTTTTCTATAAGGATAAGATAGATTCCTGTATCTAATTGATTGTGTATGTTATTCTTTTGAGCCAAATCTGATGAGAGTATGGCTTAAACAATGCTCACCCTCCCCCTTCTTTTCTTTCACTGTAATAATTCTTTCATGCTTCTTTCATGATTTACCTATTTTACTTCTCCCTTTTTCTCCCGGTACAATCCTCTTTTTCATCCATTGCTTTTTTAATATCATTCCATCAAAGTCCAATTATACCTGTACCTTTTGTTTATATATACGCCTCCTAATAGAGATACAGTTCTTAAGAGTAATAAGTATCATTTCTTTTATAGGGATTGTTAAACAGTTTAATCTAATTGAATCCCTTATAATTTCTCTTTCATGTTTACCTTTGTATGCTTCTCTTGAGTTTTGTTTTTGTTTAACTCTGGTCCTTTCATCAGAAAAGTTTGAACATTTAAAAAAATTTTATTTATTTTACTGAATGTCCCTTTTCCCCCCTCCTGAATGATTACATTCAGTTTCCTGAATAGTTGATTCTTGGTTGTAAGACAAGATTTTTTTGTGTTGTTTTGGTTTTGGTTTTTTGTTTTGCCTTCTAGAATATCATATTTCAAGTCCTCTGATCCTTTAATGTAGAAGCTACTAAATCCTGTGTAACACTGATTGTGACTCCTTGGTATTTGAATTATTTCTCATTGCTTTCACTATTTTCTCCTTGACCTTAGGGTTCTAGAATTTGACTATAATATTCTTGGTTTTCATTTTAAAATCTCTTTCAGGAGATAATTCTTCCCTGTCACCATAGAAGCTTTCTAAGATTAGGGCTTTTGTTGTTGGATTATTCTTTTTTTTTTTTTTTAAATTTTTTTGCTCCCTTTCCAGGCTATTTCATGACTCTTAAAGCTAAGATCTACTCCTGAGCACAAGAGGCACTATCCCAAGCTTCTACCTCAGGAGGTCAGAAAGGCCTCTGGGGATGGTTTCTCAAAAGTACCAGGGGTTTTAAGGCTGGCATTTTACCTGTTGTGCCAGGGTTGGAGGCTTCGCACCTTGTTCTTTTTGTCACTGGGCCTCAGTTGCTGATCTGTGCTGGAGCTAGAGAATTCCTGTTAGCTATTATTAGTTATTATGTTATTATTAGTTCTTTAATTAGATGTAATTAATCCACATTGGATTATTCTATACTGAATTTATATCTAATTAACATAGAATGCCAAAAGTGATAAAAATGAACTCTTTTTACATAAGATAATTTAGAAATGCACTCAACTGAATTGTTGTCACCTGCTTGGTAATAAATTTGTTTCATGTTTTAAATACATATTATCATTATGTTAAAAGATTTAAACAATAAAAATTATACTGTAAAAGGAAATAATTTTGAAACTATATATGATCAATACAATGACCATCTATGATTCCAGAGACCTAAGGATAAAATATACTATCTATGACAGAGAGGTGATGGATTTAGAGTACGGAATGACACAGATTTTTTCATATGCAGCCAAAAAGAGAATGTTTTCCTTGAACATACATATCTACTGTAAGGGATTTGTTTTTCTTTTCCTTTTTTCCCCAATTTGGTAAAGCGGAGGGAGAGAAAATGAGATTTCTTATAATTAAAAAAACTTTTTAGAGAATGTTAGACTATGCCTAAGTGTGAAGGGGCAGGTCGATTCTCCAAGAGCCCACAAAGCTGTGAATCATAACACATTTGAAGAAATTGCAAATCAGCCTGACACAGATGTGCCTTGTGGATGGGGAATGAAATAAATCAGAGGCAAGAAGGAAGAGAAGAGAGGTGAGAGAATGCAACTATCTCTCAATCTCCTTGTATTCTTATTTTCCTCTCACATGAAAGGGTCAATTCTGCTGGCCAGAATTAGATCCCCAGTAGCCACTAGCAGGTGGCTTCTGTAACAAGAGAAGGTGGGAATGCCATAAATGTGGAACACACTTTCAACTGACATCACTGTATTGTTAGCTTTGCTTAATTATTTTACTGTATTACAAGAAAATTCTCACTGAATGGAGATATCTGAAAATATTTGTGACATAAAAACTTAACATGTCAATAAAACTTCAGAAAAAGAGATGTTGGGAACTCTAGATCTGAAAGATAGTAACAAACATTTGCAAGGATTTCTATTGAAGGATCTGGGGTGTGTGTGTGTGTGTGTGTGTGTGTGTGTGTGTGTGTGTGTGTGTGTCACAGCTAAGAAGCATGGTGGACATGGTGTCTGAAAGACTCTGAGTTTAGATCCAGCCAGCACACACAATGTGAGAATCTGGGCAAGTCACTTATTCTGTCTCCCTCAATTTCCTTATCTGTAAAACAGTGATAATAGGATGTGAGGTAGATGAAATTAGTTATATAGGTTTGCAAAGTGCTATACAAATATTAAGTGATATAATATATAATATTATATAAGTGATATAATAATAATTATATTATTAATTATAATTTCCCCATCCTCATCTTCTTACATTCTACTCACCTCCTCAGAACCTCTTTTGGAATTCAAATTGATCAGTTAAATTTTCAAATATTGTGTCAAGTCACTCACAATGATTCCATTTAGGAGGAGAGTATAGATCTGAGTTTTTCTTTCCTTGCTTAGGGGAAGACAATTGCAGCAAATGAGCTGAAGTGATGGGAGTTTTCTAGTTTTCTACTTTTGAAATGTGATATGTGGTAGTAATGAATGAAAAAAGATACTGGAAATTTCTGGGTGCAGCTTTTAAGGGGAGAACTAAAGTTTCAGATTCTTCCACTATTTTTCTGGAATAGTGCCTTACCTGGCCCTTGAGGGTGTAAAAAATGGCAGACTCAAAAGTGTGGCACCAAGATTTATCATGCTTCAGAGATTTTAACAATCTCTCTCCTTCACACAAATGTATATATGCCTGAAACAAAGAGGAGGAGACATCAAGGCAGGTAAGGTCAAACTTTCCAGGAGGGTCTCTTCTCACATTTAATCAGAGAAAAGAACAGCAAGCATTAATTGCCAGTTTCCACCCCTGCCTCCAACCCTCTCTTAGCTCTTAGCTCTCAGCTCTGGTGACATGGCAAGTCTCTACAAAGCTCCACACACTAGAAGTGAGGACTACAAAGCAATATCCAATAGGATTTACACACCTGCTGAACAAATTTCATCCAACTGTAGGCTCCAGAGCCCAGCACAGTGCATCTGATCATCTTCACTTCAAATTTTTACTTCCACAAAAGGTAACAAATTCTTGAGAAGGAACTGGATATCAATTTTTGGATAAAGAGAGAATGAGAATGTTTCTCCCCTCATCCCCCACAATTCCTCCCATCCAGATAGCTTAGTAGATGGAGTACAGGGCCTGGATTCAGGAAGATCTGAGTCAAATCCAACTTTGACATTTACTAGCTGTGTAATCCTGAGCAAATTACTTATCCTTTATGCCTCAGTTTCCTCATTTGTATAATGAGGAAATTAATAGCTCCCATCTCCCAGGGTTGTGATGAGGATTAAATGAGACAATAACCTTAATAGTTTTATCATAGTGCCTGACATGTAATAGGTGGTACATAAATGTTAGCTGGTATTATTATTACTTTCAGGTTTTCATGCTGTCCTGTATACTCTAAAGGTATTTCTCTGGGTGACTGTCTAGGTTGGATACTAAACCCAAGACATATGTACCCATTTTATCACAAGTCCCTTGTGGACTGGGAAGAGGAAGTGATGTGAATTCCCAAAAGGCTGGGGACCCAAGAGAAAATCTTCCTTTCTTTCCCCTTAACCTTGTTTCCTTTTCCATCAACCCATCTTCTTATTATTTTGACACAGATGAAACCTGATTCAATGTCAAAGAGGAAAAGAAGGGAAGAGGGGATTGACCAAAAAAAAAAAAAAAAAGTGGAAACATACAACCTGAAAGATGTATATGGAAAAAAAAAAGAGGAAGCTACTGGCAGGCAGGTAAATAGCTTCAGTCCCTCCCAAATTATTTTGATGGGAGTAGTGATGTTTATTTTTCAATGGATTATATTTGAATCTCAGATCTTTTTCAGAACTAATAGACAACTACTATCTTCTTCCCCCCTCGGGATCCTGACCTTTATTTTCCTGAATTACTGTATACTTCTAGTTGCTTGATTCTCACAGTAATACAAAGTCTCTGACAGTTGCTGTATCCTAGTGTCTACCTACATGGTTCAAGGAAGCTATGACTGGGTGGCTTCTAGATCAAGCAAAAGAAGCAAAATCCTCCTATGGAGGAATTTGTATAGGGTACTTGGTCATTGTTGGAAGGGTGCTATCAAGAGGGAGAATGGGAAAAGTTCTTTCTTTCCTCTGTTTTTAAGATTCCTTTCTCAGAGCTATAAGTTCACTACTGTGCATTTGTATAGAAGATGCTATTTATTGGCTCTAGTGTTTGACTCCTGGTATTGTTCTCCAGAGATAAACATAGTAATTTTGGCACTTAGGATAAGCAGTACCCCTTCAAAAAACTCAGCCTCAAATCAACTACATAAGTCATTATATGGAAATATAAGAAATTAAGCTAAATTAGGTTGAGGGTGAGGTTATTAAGAGTGGATTCAGATAAGTATTATCAGTGCCTGGCATTTGGTAGATTCCTGTTTTAATTAATCATTCTTGCTAATTAGGGGCTAGGCTTATCTGTTTCTATGATACCAAAGGAATACCTGTACTATTATAATGTAACTATAAAAAATGTGAAAAATGCACAATTTCTTAACATAATTGTTTTACAATGTTTGACACTTTCAAAACTTACCAAATAGTTATCATTTAGGCTGATATAACCAGCTACAATTTCTAGGTAGTAATATAAGGCTTTGTCCAATTCTTCTAGAACTGTAAAATGGTAGGCAAGAGGCAATAAAACAAATTCCAGTACCTCCTGACACTGACAAGATTCTATAGGGGTGAGGATTTCATCAGCTGCCGTTATTTTGTTTAAAGTGATGTCAAAGAAATACAAGATCTTTTCTCCTATTTCTTCAGGGCTGGTGAAGAAAAACAAAGTGGCAACTTAAAACATCATCTTATGTTTTCAGCATCATAATATAACAGAATCTATTTTGGATTCTACTTATGCCTTTATCAAACCAGATCAAATGACAAATTTGACGGATTTTACCTCACTTCCCTCAATTTCCCCATCTGAAAAATGGAAGACTGATGCTACTGGCTTTCAAATATTTCTGAGAGGGTTTGTTGTCCATCTATCCTTTATCGTATTACTGTACCTGAGATCGTCTCTCAAAATATCAAATTTCTTTGAAAGTCTTCCTTTGCTTAGGAAGACCTCTTCTGTTCCTAGGAAGCAAGTGACCAAATCAGTTGCTTGGCTTATTTCTATGCCTCACAATGATGAAATAATGAACTTATAATTTTAAACAAAAATGAAATCAGATGCTAATGGAGAGATGCTATGAGGTCATAACAAGACAATTCCTTGGCACCCAATCTATCAGACAATGCCTACCTCCAGAAGGTAGATTTGTCTCACCAGATTTCAGAATGCTATTAAATCAACAAATAATCCATAATAGAACAGAACAGAATCTGTAATATGCCTTAATGTTTATATAGTTCATCATTTCTAAAAAATATAGAGAACTAAGTCAAATTTATAAGAATGCAAGTCAATCTCCAATTGATATGAAAAGATGTGAACAAACAATTTATGCTCTAAGCTATGGGTTAGAGAAATGCAAATTAAAACAATTCTGAGGTACCATCTCACACTTTTCAAATTGGCTAAGATGACAGGAAAAGAGAATGATAAATGTTGGAATGAGGTATAACTGGAACACTAATGCATTGTTGGTGGAGTTGTGAATTGATACAGTGATTCTGTTGAGCAATTTGAAACTATGCCTAAAAGTCTATAAAACTGTGTATACTCTTTGATTCAGCAGTGTCACTACTAGGTTGTATCCCACAAAGTTTATAAATGAGGGGAAAGAACCCACGTACAAAAATGTTTGTAGCAGATCTTTTTGTTATGGCAAGGAATTGGTAATTGAGTGGATGCCCAGAAATTGAAGAATGATTAAATAAGTTATGGCATATGAATGTAATCGAATATTATTATTCTATAAAAAATGATAAGCAGGCTGATGTCAGAAAAGCCTAGAAAGACTTACATGAACTGATTCTAAGTAGAGTAAGCAGAACCAAGATAATACTGTACAAGTAACAGCAAGATTGTGTGATGATCAACTATGATAGACTGAGCTCTTCTCTGCAATATAGTGATCTAAGACAATTCCAGTAGATTTGGGATGGAAAATGCCATTCACATTCAGAAAAAGAACTATGGAGACTGAATGCAGATGAAAGCATATTATTTTCATCTTTTTTTGTCAGTTTTTCTTTCTTATGTTTTTTCCCTTTTGTTTTATCTCTCTTTCATGACATATGGAAGTATGTTTAAAATGATTTTACATGTATAATCTCTATCATATTGCTTGCTATCTTGGGGAGGAGATAAGGGAGCAAGGGAGACAAAAATTTGGAACTCAAAATTACAAAAATGAATGTTGAAAATTATCTTTACATATATTATTTTCAATGTTTTTAACATTCAAACTATTTTTACATGTATCAGAAAAATAAAATAATTAATGATTTTTTAAAAACAAAATGACAGGCCAATGATCTCATGTTCCAGGTGAAAAAACAGGCCTAGAGATGATATGGCTTGGCTAAATTAGTGACAGAACTAGGAAAAGATTCTAAGTCTTTTCCCAGTCTCATGCTTTCTCTATCAAATCATTTAGATTTAAAATAAAAAAAATTATGTGGATTTTTCCCTATATTTTTCCATGTTGCTTATCCCTTTACCTTTATGTAAGGATAAGGGATAGAAAAGAGACAAGTTTAGATTTTTACAGATTAGATTTGTTTCCTTTTCTCTTGAATGAAAGATCCTTTCCAACTCCCTTCCTATGATTCTTGAAGGAACCCAATAGGAGAGCTGACACAGCTAAACTATATTTCTTTTTGCTAGTTGCTTGATTTCCCATCTGTAAAATTATTTCATGACTTTTAGTTCTCAATATGTGATCCTATTATGAAGCTTTAGATGAAGGGAGAAGCTAAAGTGTCAGTAATTAAATAACCTCAGTATTGAACCTCCAGAACAGGTAACTTTAGTGTTAGAGAAAATTATGAGCTATTTTAGATCAAAGAGAAGAGGGTCTAGTACAAAGCTCTAGGATACAGTGATCATTAATGAACACAACATGGGAAAAGCACAGGGAGTCTGAGAAGGAGTAATCAAGATAGTCACAAAAGAGTAGGCATATGAAAACCCAGAGAGGAGAGCATATCTAGAAGAAAGTGATTGAGTATCAAAGATTGCAAAGAAGTCAAGAAAGACAAGAATGGAGAAATGGTCATTAAATTTGGCAACAAAGGGATGATTGGATAGACTTAGCTCTTCTCTAGCTTTCTTCTGCATCCACATCCAGAAAAATAACTATGGAGACTGAATGCAGATGAAAGCATATTATTTTTACCTTTTTTGTTAGTTTTTTCTAAACTAAATATTTAATTTTGTCTAAAGTGAGGAAAACGTTCTTTATTGGTTAAAACAAACTTGGAGTCTTATGTCCAGTTCTAGACGGGATGTTATGAAAAGATATTGACAAGCTTGAGTGTATCCATAGTAGGACAATTTGTATCTTTTTATATATATATTTGTATAACAAATTGAAGAAACAAGTTAAAGAAACTGGAAATGTTTAACTTGGAAAAGATATATTTACAGAGCGTATTCAATTTGACTCAAGAAGCATTTCTCTCCTAGGCATTCAAATATATGAAAGGTTATTATATGGAATAGGGATGAGACATTTTCAGTGTGACTTCAGAAGGCAGAGGTCCAAAAGATGGAAGTTATATGGAAGCAAATTTGATTCAATCCAAAGACAGACATTTTAAAAATTACTATTCAACAATGTGGTAGTTTTCTTGTAGGAAAACAAGTTGCCTATTCCTAGAGATGTTTAAGCAGAATCTAGACAATGATCACTAATGCTGTGGAGGAGATTCATGTTTTAAGTAAGGATTGGACAAAATCACCTCAAGATCACCTCTAAAGCCCCTCATAACTATGGGCCTTTAGGACCGCCCACCCCTTGAGAACTTCTGCATCTTTCCGTGGTGACAAATTGGATATTAGAGCAGCTAGGTGGCATAGTGGATAGATCACCAGACCTGGAGTCAAGAGGACCTGAATTCAAATACTACCCCTAACACTTATTAGCTATTTGAACCTGGGCATGTCAGTTAACCCTGTTTGCTTCAGTTTCTTCAACTGTAAAATGAGCTGAAAAATGACAAATCACTTTAGTATCCCTGCCAAGAAAATCCAAAATGGGGCTGGACATGAGTGTAGCAACTCAACAAAATCTGTTATTCCTCAAGTCTAATATAGGTGTAGTCAACTATGATTTATACCTCAGACATGTTATAGATCTTAGCCCCTCCTAGAATTACTCTCTGGAGTTCTAATTTTGGTTTTAGATAAGAACAAAATTATTTTACTTGTTATAGATCATGTTATAGACCTCAGCCCCTCCTAGAATCAATCCCTGAAGTTCCAATTTTGGTTTTAGATAAGAATGAAATTATTTTACTTTTAATTCCATGGATATGAATCATCTTCTTAACTGTATGCAGGTCTAGGGTATTGAGCCGAATGTCCACAGCATAATGATGGAAGGGGATGAAGTCTCTACTTCCACAGTGCTCGCATTTGTGAGCACTTTCCTCTAAGAAGCGAGCACATTTCACATGTAAAGCTGCCTTCTGATCCTTGAGCCATAGCTCATAGGCTGTCTTCTGCATTATGGGTTTGCAGAATCTCATGATGCGGCATTGAGTCACTTCATTCTCTATTACACACATATCTTCATCTTCTCTACCTGCTGAAAGGAACAGAACAGTTTTATTGATTGAATTGTAGGCAAAGCTATCTATTGATTTAACACGGACTTTTTAAAATTAAAAGTGGTTGGACTCAAGCAGAAACCTGGCTCAGCTGAGGGTCTACTAACCTATTTTTGATGAGCCTTTCAAAGCCATAGAACGGTGATGGACCTCAAAAGTGGCACCCTTTTGTCTGGCAGTTAATCGAAGACTTTTTTGACTCTGGAAGCAATAGAAGATCCTGGACTGAACAAGAGTTGCTAGGGCTTCAACCATCATCTTCATGTTCCAACAAGGGAGAATTTCAAAAAGCAGTGATGTAGTAAAGGTTAATCCAATAATGGCAGCACATCTTACCAACATCTGTTGAGAAAGACTCATGCTATCCAACTGAACAAGGGACATTTCTGCAAACAGAAAGCCAGAGAATATGAAAATTGTCGCCTGCCCACACTTTTTTTAATTAAAGTTTTTTATTTTCAAAACCTTTGTATGGATAATTTTTCATTATTGACCTTGCAAAACCTTGTTCCAAATTTTACCCTCCTTCCATCCACCATCTCCCCAAACGGCTACTAATCCAATATATGTTAAACATGTTAAAATATATGTTAAATCCAATATATGTATACATATTTTTACAATTATCTTGCTCTGCAAGAAAAATCAGATCAAAAAAGAAAAAAAAATGACAAAGAAAACAAAATGCAAGCAAACAACAAAAAGGGTAAAAGTTCTGTGTTTGAAGCACACTCA
Organism: Antechinus flavipes; assembly: GCF_016432865.1. Classification (NCBI taxonomy): domain Eukaryota; kingdom Metazoa; phylum Chordata; class Mammalia; order Dasyuromorphia; family Dasyuridae; genus Antechinus; species Antechinus flavipes. The sequence continues at coordinate 428,755,095 of NC_067401.1, read as the reverse complement.
GTTGCCACAGTCCTCTTTCTGGGTGTAGATGGCTCTCTTCATCGCAGGATCATTGGAACTGGCCTCAATTATCTCACTGTTGTAAAGAGTCATGTTCATCAGAATTGTTGTATAATATTGATGTTGCCTTATACAATGATCTCCTGGTTCTTCTCATTTCACTCAGCATCAGTTCATGTAAGTTTCTCCAGGCCTCTCTAAAATCATCCTGCTCGTCATTTCTTATAGAAAAATAATATTCTATAACATTCATGTACCATAACTTATTCAGCCATTCTCCAACTGATGATGTTCCATTCAGTTTCCAGTTTTTTGCCACTGCAAAAAGAGCTGCCACAAACATTATTGCACATGTGGGTCCCTTTCCTTTCTTTAGGATTTTTTTGAAATATAAGCCCAGTAGAAATACTGCTGAATCAAAGGGTATACACAAAAATTAACATTCTTGTTCTCTGAAAAGAAACTTGTTTTCTTCTAGGAAATATTTTTAGAACCCACTTTGGGCCCAGCACTCAAACTAAATATATAAAAGTTATAATAATAATAGCCTGTATTTGTACAGCACTTTTAAGATTTGCAAAGTACTTTATATACATTATCTCATTAGATCCTCCCAAATAATCCTGAGAGGAAGACACTATGATTATCTTCACTTACAGATGAAAAAACAGACTGGAAAATGTTATATTTTCCAAGTCACATGGCTAATAAATGTCTGGGTCAGGATTTGACACTACCTACTATATCACCTACAAAGGCATACAATCACTATTAGATATCTCTCCCTTAAAGAAACTTATGATTTATCAACAACTTAATTTCTCATTATTGGTAAAGGAATCTCAAGAAAGGAAATATAAATGTGGGTTGACTTAGCAGGGGAGGGAGGGTAGCATAGTCACCCTCCTGTAATGTTGTTATTGAAGATGAAAGCTGCTGTCTGTAATTCTGATCTAATAGTATGAAAGAAGCACTATCTAGAAGCCTATTTGTGTAGCAGATGAAAGAAACAAAAAAATTATCTCTGTGGAGAAACTTTAATTAACCAAGAGCATTTCATCCTTCCAGTAACACTCCTCAAAAACTTGGTTACCAAACCAGGACCTCAAAAACATGACTGAATATCTTCTGGAAGATTTCTCAAAGATAGATTCTCAGTGTGGACTATGAATAAATTACAATGGAACCCACCTTCTTTGGTGACAGGTCTCCTTACTATGCTTTGTGTGTGTGCCTGTGTGCATGTGTGTGCATGTGTGTATATGTGTGTATCTTTCTCCCTTTAAGGGATTCCAATGATGTTTACATTCTTGAGAGAATAGACTTCTCAAATTAAGGGCTTTTTTCCCTTAATTTGTGCATAGGATTAAATAAGACTCAGCGGTGGTTTTGAAATTGTTCAAGTTCCCAAAGGAAAGAGTAGATTGAGAATCAGACATGCTAAGTAATTTCTGCCCAGTCATACACTTAGCAAATTTCTGAGTCAGAATTCAAAACTAGGTCTACTTGGCTACAGAGATGAAGCATTAACTAGGTTGGGAGAGTGGTTCAAAATGTGAAAAATTCACAAAGGCATTCTGTTAGCCAAAAGGAGCTTTATGTCACGGAAACACATGGTCTGACTAGTCAGTCAAATAGGGGAGCAAAATGGGGTTTAGCAGGATCCAAGAGGGGAGTCCAGCACCTTGAAGTGAAATTGGCACTTAGCCCTTTCCTGGTCCACAGAGAAAGAGAGACAGATAGACAGAAAGATAGAGCTAGAGGCAGAGAGAGCGAGGGAAACAGAAAGACAAAGAGAAACAGAGACAGAGACAAACAGAGAGAGAGAAAGAGAGAGAGAGAGAAGGTTCATATAAATTGGGAAACCAAAAGTTAATTGAGTTTGACTGAAATATCTAGTTAAGAATTTAGGGTTCCTCACAAACTAACATTAAATACTGGTTAATTTTAATTTAACTTTTTAAATTAATGTGCATATTAAAATTGGAAATTGAATTGCAAATTACATGAGACTCCTAACCACTTTTATGATAGATTATGTACCATCTGAATTTTAAGAACTGTCTTGTTTCTTTCCTAACACAAAAGGAAAACTTATTTAAGGGAATAGGAGGGAAAGCCCAAGCTCTCCATGAAAATTTTCAGAGCTGCAATAGCTTGGGGAAAGAAATTTTACCACTTGTATCCCCTACTGAGTGATGAGACTCAGTGAATACTAACTGATAAGTAATGTGTTTTTTTTTTTTTTTCTGTGATTGTAGAACCCAGATTTGGCTTGTCATCCAGTTATCTGAAATAAAGCTTCTTCTGGCATAAGAGTGCCTTAGTAAGTTTTTACATTTCAAACTGCTCTCCTAACCTAGTACTTCATCAGCCAGCAAGGCCACTATCTCATACTACCTTTCAATGGATGTAACAGAATTTGAAGGAAAATATAGAGGATTTCAAGAAAGGATGTATATTTGTTGAGAGAAGAATCAGGAGGCTGATTGGTGCTGTTCACCCCAACAAGACTAAGTTGATTATATATTACACTAACTACCTATGGGATCTTATGTGAGTAACTTTACTTTTCTGTATCTCAATTTCCTTTTCTGCAAAATGACTGGATAATCTTTGAGATCCCTTCAGTCTCCTAAAATCTTATTGATGAGGGTGAACCCTGAAACTGTGTCCCCTTTAATCTGTAAAAGAAGGGAGATTTGGGGTCTCAAGCTCTCCCATGGGAAAAGCATACCTTTTCTAGACAAGTCCTTCCCAAGTTAAGTGGCTTCATTCAAGCAGAGATCTTGGTCAAATTACCCTTCATTGAAATAGATCTTTTCGGGGTGGCCCAGATCCCCTTCAGGGAATTCCCAGACTCTGAGAAGAAGCCTTCAAACTCCCAGTTAAGTAATTTTATTCAATTGGAGATCTCCATCTGATGGTCCTTTATTGATTAGCTAAGACAGTTCCCAGTCCCAGGCCAACATTTGCCCATATAACCAGGGATCTGTTAATCCACCTTTGCCAAACTTCTAATGAGGACTTTTGTCCACTAAGAAAGCTTTCTTCTTAGTGAACAATAAAATTTCCTTTTCTTGACACAAACAGATTTTGGGTTTGTGAATTCTTTCGCATTGGATCTGCCCCTTGCTCCGACCAGAGAGGATTCCCATCCCATTTCTCAGTACCTCTTCACTACCACTAGCACCTTATCATTTTGGTTCCCTGACCGGGAATCCCTGAGAATCTGGGCCTTTTCTTGTTGTCTACAGCTAGAACACTCAAATAACCAGGAAAATTTGAATTGTTGGAACTCAACACTGGAGCAGAATTCTCTCGGGGATGCTTGAATGGGAATTCCTGCATTCTCTGACAAAAGTCCCCTTAATCAGGGAGCATTTTGTCATCTTTCCCTCTCTAGAGACACCTAGGGAAGAATGCAGAGCTACAGAATCAGGGAAACTAAGGCTTGTGGCAAAATGGGACAAAATACCTCTGTTTCTAAGAATCTTTCCTTAGGAAGTCAAACAAAGATAAATTCGGCTTGAAAGCTCTCAGTTTCAATGGAAGGTGATTTGACCAAGATCTCCAATTGAATGAAACCACTGAACTTGGGGAAGGGAAGGACTTGTCTGGAAAAGGTATGCTTTTCCCAAGGGAGAGCCTGAGACCCCAAATCTCCCTTCTTTTACAGATTAAAGGGGACACAGTTTCAGGGTTCATCCCCATCATTATCATTCTATGATGCCAAGACATTATGGGGGGAATAAAACTTTTTTTAAAATCTCTGCCACCAAATTTTAGGAAATAATTTTTTTGAGTCATGATTATTCAAAAAAAGTGTGTTCTAACCATTTATGCAAGAAAAACAGAAGAATGAATGATGCCTTTCAAGTTAGCAAAATTCTCTAATGGAGTTAAAACCAGAATAAAATGTAATTGGGAAATGTTTAACAAAATAAATAAAAATATAATACCACATGTTTATTTTGTGGGTTTCTAAATTATCTGACTCCCTCCCCGATCCCATTCTATTTGAGTTTGACATCATTGCTCTAGATTATGATATTCAGTTGAATATACACATGTATGTAATATATGTGTACATATCCATCTATATACATATGCATATACACACATACATACTTGGACAGACACTGCAAATGGAGAGTGAGCTGGGGGCCAAAATTGAATAATTGGAGGAGGATCTGATCGAGCATTTCTTACTCTTTTCCTAAAAGTAAGCTTATCAAAGCTAAGAGGATAAAGGCCTCGTTTTTCCTTACCTTTTAATGTCGATGGGGGTGACATATTTTTTAATCTAACACCAGGGGTAATATCACACACTTGTATTTTATCCTCATTGGCTGAGAAAGAAAATAGATTTAAGTTCATCTGGGGCTTAGTGTAGTTTTCTGTAGAGAAATAACAAAAATAAGAGAAGATGGGGGAAGAAAGAGAAAAATGAAAGAAATTCATAATGTCATCATTCCCTTTTGTTATTAATCTTGATGTTTTCAGAGAAATTAAGGCCACTCTCATGTAACCAGCAGATGTGGAAAAGAGAATGCTCTTCATCTAATAGACTTTCCTTTAGGCAAAGTCACATCCTCTCCAACATTTATCATTTATCTTTTCCTGTCATCTTAGCCAAGAAAGGTAAGTGGTACTTCAGAGTTATCTTAATTTGCATTTCTCTAATCAAAAGTGATATAGAACATTTTTTCATGTGACTAGTAATGGCTTTAATTTCTTCATCTGAAAATTGCCAGACATTATTTTTTTTAACAAAATTGTACTATGATTTTGTGTTTGACCTCCATTATCTTTTCTTGTTTCCATTTTAGTATATGTATTTTTACAATCTAACTTGTTTGATGAGCTCATGTCTCTTCACATTTCCCTCTCTCTCTCTCTCTCCTCATCAGAATTATTATTTCCTTTTATGCTTTCATAATTTCATTCTTTCTAAAATTCTCTCAACAGATTTTACTTTTCCAAATACATGTAAAGATAGTTTTCAACATTCCCTTTTGTAAGACTGTGTTCTGAGAATTAGTAAAGTGCAAATTCACCAATAAACAAAATTTCAACTTCCTCAGCAAAGCTAAGATCTTTCATGAGGGGGATGACTCTTTTATAATTGTAGGGTGTACAGAACAAAGGACAGGACCTTCATAGATGGGGAACAAGTTGTTATTGGTCAAAAGAGCTCAAAGTCATGAATGGCAAAAAAAAAAATGGCATGATCAGGTTACAGAGTTGAGGCGTGGGGGACAATGATCAGTTGGAAGTTGGGAATCAGGGGTAAACAATAACTCCTTTCTTCTCTCCTGTGACTAAGAAATGTTCATTGGTTGAGTCTACCTACAAAATTAGAGATAGTGAACCAGATTTCTTTGGACAACAAACCAGACATCCTTGAAGGATAGCTTGGTGGTATAAAGATAGTAGATCAGACTGGCATCTATCTACATCCCTCAAGTATAACATTTTTTTGAATTAAGAATAGAACAGTATAATACTAGCAAGAGAACTGGATTTCAAAATTTAACTCATTATAAATCTACTGAATGAATTTCTGAACTAAGTTTAGAGACAAACTACCATGACTTAGGCAGTTACAGGACAAAATCAATTAATTTTAAATAGGATCAAATAAAAGATGATACAAAATTAATCTGATTATTTTAATAGCAATAAATTTGCTTATCAAAAATACTACCTGAGGAGCTTGGTGGTGCAGTGGAGAGAGCACCAGCCCTGAAATCAGGAGGACCTGAGTTCATATCTGGTCTCAGACATTTAACATTCCTGGTTGTGTGATCCTGGGCAAGTCACCTTACCTTAATTGCCTCAGTGAAAAAGAACTACTTAAACACCATTGCCCATTTAGTGCTATATCAAGCAAACTACCAAGGAGTTATTTTACAGAGCTAGACAAAATAATAATTCATTTGGAGAAACAAAAGGACTAGAATCGCAAGGAAAACACTATTTAAAAGGATGAAGAAGAGGAATAGCATGTCCAGATCTCAAACTCAATTCTGATCTAGCTGAATTGTTGTGAGACTTCTCTAACTTCACCATGTCCCCAGGAAGCTCATTATTGGAATAACCTCATCATCCTGTAAGATCTCCTTAGCCTTGCCTATCCACCTTATTACTACTCTCTGCCTCTCTAGCTGGAAAGTGGTACAAAGAACTTCCATTTAAAAGGAGATCTTGCTCAGAACATCACCTCTTTTCTTACCCAGCTGCATTATTCTTTCACTTCTCTGACTTTTCCATGAAGCTCCAGAGTTGAGTAACTTCCTTGGCTAACCTCCCTGCTGTTGTTCAGTTTCCTTTTCTGTTTTGTCTTCTTCCCCAATTAGATAACAATCTAATTTGTTTGATGAGCCCATGTCTCTTCACACTTCCCTCTCTTTCTCCTCATCAGAACTGTGATGTTCTGTGATGGCAGGGGCTAGCTTTTTTTCTTCCTTTTCGTATTTGTATCCCCAGCACTTAGCATGGTACATGGCACATAGTAGGCACTTAACAAATAATTATTGATTATTGACTATTAGCAAGAAGTAGTCATTAGTATTCTGATGGAAGTGGATTTCTATGACAAAGAGACCTAACTGAGTTCCAATGGATAAATGTTGGACAGAAACAGCTACACCCAAAGAAGGAACACTGGGAAACGAATGTGAACTATTTGCATTTTTGATTTTCTTCCCGAGTTATTTTTACCTTCTGAATCCAATTCTCCCTGTGCAACAGGAGAACTGTTTGGTTCTGCAAATATGTATTGTATCTAGGATATACTGCAACATATTTAACATATATAGGACTGCTTGCCATCTTGGGGGGGGGGGATGGAGGGAGGGAGGGGAAAAAACGAAACATAAGCGAGTGCAAGGGATAATGTTGCAAAAAATTACCCTGGCATGGATTCTGTCAATACAAAGTTATTATTAAATAAAATAAAATTTAAAAAAATAAAAAAAAAGATTCTGCAAGTTAGGTGTCAGCAATATGTGACTGAGAATTAAAAGAATAGCAGGCTGGTTTTTGAAGAGGCAGAGGATCTAGAGACTAAATTGCCACCCGTCTCAAGGGACTTCTAGAAAAGAAAATTTACTTTTGTTTCATTGACTACACTAAAGCTTTTGACTGTGTGGATCACAACAAAATGTGGCAAATTCTCAAAGAAATGGGAATATTGAATTATCTTAATTATATCCTGAGGACCTGTATCCTGACCAAGAAGGAATAGTTAGAACCAAACATGAAACAACTAACTGATTGGTTTAATGTTGGAAAAAGGAGTATGCAAGACTTTCTATTGTTATTTATTGAACTTATGTATAGATTGAATATGAGTATATCTTTGAGGTCTTTTCATTGATTGTTTAGCATATTTGGATGTTCAAAAATAGAACAAATTATAAATTTTAGAAGGAAATATTTCTTGTGAAATTTATTTCCTTATTAATAAAAAAATCTAAAATAAAAAAAAGAAGTAGTCATTAATACTACTTGAGACTTGTTTAAAATTTTTTTAATATATCAATGGAACACTCATAGTGAAAATCAAAAACAATTAAATTCAATCATCTAGAGTGTGATAAAATCAAGAAATTAGACCATTTGGGGAAGAACTTTTGACAAGAACTGCTGGGGTAACTGGAAAGCAGTTTGACAAAAAAGTAAGTTTAGATTAGCAACTTACACCTTATACCACTGTTAAGTTCAAGTGGACATGACCTAAATATAAAAAGTTACATAATTTTAAAAATAAAGAAAATAGAAGAAATTGGTGTGAATTGGTCCAACTACTTTGGAAAGCAAATTAATATTCTTTTTTAAAAATGATCCAGAGGTCCCACTGTTGGACATATATACCTCAAGGAGATTGAAAACAAAGAAATGTCTCACAGAGATTAAAATACAAATAGCTATACTTTTAATAATTGTAAAGCACCAGAAATAAAGTACTTGCCTCCTGATTAGTAAATGACTAAACAGAGTATAGTATGTTTTGGGATATTATTGCTCTGCATAAAACATATCAAGAACTCAAAGAAACATGGTAAAACATAGAAGCTAATACTAATGAAGTAAGAACCAGAAAAATAATATATACAATAACTACAGAGTGGGGGAAGGGTTGGAGCAAAGTCTCTAAATAAGGAGGAAGAGGAGTCCAGAAAAATATTGTTCCAAAGTAAGGTAGTCATAAATCAGGAAAGTAGGAACTTGGGGCAACATTTTTTTGTAAATTGGCAAGATGGCAAGAGAGGAGAAGGGGCAAAAATGGTTCATGTTGGAGGGACTATGGAAAGATAGGCTGACTTTGCAAAATTGTCCAATGATTCTGAAAAACAATTTGTAATCACTTTTTTAAAGTGGCTAAAATACCCATTCTATTTGAACTAGAAATATGCTAGGCATATACCAAAAAGTGGTAATAACAAAGAACTGGACATAAAATAAGTTGCTTATTGACAGGGAAATGGCAAAACAAATAGCGATATATGGATATAATAGAGTATTATTGCGTTGAAAGAGACAAATATAAGGAATTCAGAAAAACACAAGAAAATGTACATAAGCAAGCAGAATCAGGAAAACATAATACGTAATGATTACCATAATGTAAATGGAAAGAACAATTCTTTAAAAACACATTAAAACTTGAAAAGTAGATTAGGGCCATATTGTAGAAGACTTAATGCTGAGGACTTTACAAATATTTTCATTTGATTTTGTACCCCTAGGATTAATCTTGCTTTATTCCACCTACTGAGAAATTATTGCTGTTCAAACCAGCCTTGCAATTTGCACTGGATGTCTTCCCATGCAATCAGTAAAGGAAATATGATTGGCATGTGTGATTTGCATGACTAGCTGAGGTTTGGTAGATGATTTCTTCAACCCACTAATACAGTATTGTGCAGAATATTCTGCTGCTTCTGAGAAGAGATTTATGTGCAAGGGAGAAAAAACTGTCACTGTGGGTGACTTACTGAACAGGGTATGCCAGCTCACATTGGACTTTTCTTCTGGTTGATATTGATGAATGATGAGTACCTTGTGATGGTGAAGATTTTTCAGCAGTTCTTCACAATAAAGTGGAATCCCACAGCTTCCTTCCACCAGGTACCTGTAAAAGCAGTAATGACAACTTGGGTAATATTGAAAATTTTTCTCTGAGGAGGCGGAAGAGGATTAGTAGAAAATGGAATTTTTCCCACACCTTTCTGATCACCAGATAATTTACAGGGAAATGGCCTCATTTCCTTCCTCCTTCCCCTTAATCTTTTCTCCTCCCTTGCTCCTCTTCTCTTTCTCACTCCTACCCCCTTTCTTTCTTTAATGGTCTTCCTTGAATACCCTTGGTGAGGTATCAGCAGAGGTATGATAACCAGAGGAAAAGCAAACTATCATTTTACTAGAAGCATGGTGCACAATTGAATAGCATGACCTGGTCCAGAGGTAATAAATGGGAACAAAGTAGTAATGGAGCTTTAGCTACTATCACATCCCTTTCTCTATCAATTGTACAAAAAGAATTCTATCATTTTTGTTTAAGTATAATCCTGCTGGAAATTAGATGACTTCTCAAAAGTCTTTCCTAGTTTTAGGATCATACAATATCTCAAAAGTCTTAGTGCAATTTTAAGTTTTAAAAATCTCAAAAATAAAAGCTACAAAATTCCCCCTCCCATATCATTTCAAAGTTCCAATTATTTTCACACTTGTCTTAGGAATTTTAAATAATAAATTTTTAATTTTAATGAGATGGGGACACCCTATTTTTATTCAGTGCATGTGAAGGAGTTTTCTGGATAATACTTCCTTAGACTGGTGGATCTACAGAAGAGGTCCTCTTTCTTTGTCACCCTGGTTATTAGACTTTTATTGTGGGGTCAAGTCAAACCTGATCTGTATGCACTCAAACCTTATTCTTTGTATAAGCCATTCCCCAATTGATAAATGGTCAAAGGAGACCAACAATTTTCAGATGAAGAAATTAAAGCAGTCTCATAGTCATATGAAAAAATGGTCTGAATCACTATTAATTGACTCAACAGTTTCAGTACTGGGTCTGTATCCCAGAGTTCATAAAAGAGGGGAAAGGACAAAAAAGGTTTGTAGCAGCTCTTTTTGTAATGGCAGGGAATTGGAAATTGAGTGGATGCCCAGCAATTGGGGAATGGCTGAATAAGTTCTGGCATATGAATGTAATGGAATATTATTTGTTCTTATAGAAATGATGAACAGGCTGATTTCAGAAAAGTCTGAAAATACTTACATGAATGGATGTTGAGTAAAGTGAGCAGAACCAGAGAACATTGTACACAGTAACAGCAAGAGTATGTAATGATCAACTGACAGACTTAGCTCTTTTTAGCAATACAATGATCCAAAACAATTCCAATAGACTTGGGGTGGAAAATGCCTTCCACATCCAGAAAAAGAACTATGGAAATTGAATGCAGATCAAAACATTATTTTCACCCTTTTTTTTTTGTTTGCTTTTTTCTTTCTTGTGTTTTTTTTTTCTCTTTTGTTCTCATCTCTCTTTCATGACATGATTAATAGAGAAATAAATGTACATGTATACTCTCTATCAGATTGCTTGCTGAATTGGGGAGGGGAGAGATAAAAGAGAGAAAAAAATTTTGAACTCAAAATCTTACAAAAATGAATGTCAAAAGCAATCTTCACATGTAATTAGAAAAATAAAACACTATTAAAGGAGGAAAAAAACCCTTATTCTTTGAATGCTCTTAAGGCTAAGATTTCCAATAAATTTTTCCAATTTCCAATACCTGATTTCAGTCACTGAGCAGTCATTGATAAAAGTTTTGTAAAATTTAAAAATCAATTGAAATAATGTATATATAGCACAAGACAATAGTTACATTGGATTAAAATCCAATAAGAGATATGTCAGTATATTTTTGCAATTCTTTTTTATTGTTTAAATCTAAATTTATTCAAATTTTTTCCCCTTTAAATAGTCTTGCCAATCCAAAAATGAACTGCTACAAACATTTTTGCACATGTGAGTCCTTTTCTCTCTTATGATTTCTTTGGGATACAGCAGACACTGCTGGATCAAAGGGTATGCACATTTTATAGCCCTTTGGACAGAGTTCCAAATTATTCTCCAGAACGATTGGATCTTTGCACAACTCCACCAACAATGCATTAGTGTCCCAGTTTTCTCACATTCCCTCCAATATTTATCATCATCTTTTCCTGTCATCTTAGTCAGTTGGATAGATGTGCAATGGTACCTCAGAGTTGTCTTAATTTGCATTTCTCTAATCAATAGTGATTTGGAGCATTTTTTCATATGAATATAAATGGCTTTAATTTCTTAATCTGAAAATTGCTTATATCTTCTGATTATCATTTGGGAAATGACTTGTATAATTATAAATTTGATTCAGTTCTCTGTATATTTTAGAAATGAGGCCTTTATCAGAAACAACATATTAACATTTTAAAATATAAATAATTAACTTTTCAAATGATGCTTTTTATAAGTTTGTAGCATTTATACTACTGAAATTATTAAGACAAAACACTGCATTGAGATTTTGGGGACATCCTATATAGAAATGCAAAGTGAAATTAAGAAAGTACAATTAAATCAAATTCCTCAGTGCCCTGAAATCTTGTCTGACTGTCCCTGAATCAAACTCTTAGAAGATCCAGCTAATTCTGGGTCAGCATCAATCTTCCAAAACTACAGAGTATTCCTTCTGATTAAATGTGAGAATCTGATCTGGATCCTTAGGGATGACCCAAGTAATCTTCAGAGATGGTAGAGACAAGTGTCCTTTGTACTGGGAAATGACCTGTAATGCTTGTCCACAATGATGCCTGTTCACAGTTAAACTGAGCACATATCCTTGACTACCATCTGATGTTAAGAGAAAAGGAAAACAGTATTTATGGTTTTCTGCCACTGAAAACAAAAGCTGAAGAATCCTAAGCAGAAGTTATCGTGGACAATATTGCAGGCTGGAGTGGGGTCAGGGAGAGTAATGAGTAAAAGAAGGAGTAGTAGCTCTAATAATAAGCAATTCCTTATAATGGTCCTAATAACAATAAAGATCCTAATAATCACATTACAATGTGCAACATAGGATTCTCCAGATGGAGAATGAAAGCAAGTTGTTTCTAAGGGATGAAGAAAATGCCCTTGTGTCCTACAAATAATTCTTATCTACGGTGGGTAATCAAAGGGGAAAAAAAAGACCATAGCTATAATTTAATACCTAATTTTTTAATGTACATTGGAGGTCAGCCAAATAAGTATGTTATCAACCTTATGATCCTTTCAGAAATCAGTGGTAGATGGATTACTTGAACTTGCCCTCCCAAATCTGTTTTCCTATATTCCTAGACTACTACAGACTAAAACCCAACTCAGGATGAGGGCCCTCTTCCCTTTTTAACTTATGATCTCCTGACCTGTTTTGCTGTTAGTTACCAAAGTCCCAGAGTAAGAATGGGGTCACTTACATTTCCAGCTCCTTGGGGATGCTGGCCACATTGAGGTCAAGACAGACCTTGGACCTTATATCTTTCGAACTTATCTCACCAATGACGACATAGGTAGTATTCCTATTCTTCATGATGGCATTAGCAGATTTGCAGGGGGCGTCAACGAAAGGAGACAGTGACATGATAAGGAACACATTGAGTTTCTGGATCAGCTGCTCCAAGAATTCCCAAGAGATTATGTCAATATACTGGGCTTCATCAATAATGAAAATCAGCTTTTCGGTTTTACTTGTCTGAACAAGATAGGGAAGACAAAACCCAAGTTGGTGTAGGATTTTGGTTTTCATCCGAAAAGAGTATATATGCATATATTTATTTTGCTGGCAGTTAGAAGTGATTAGTTTTAAGGAAAAACTCAAATACAGTAAAATCTCAAGAATTCAGTTTCTATCCGTTTAAAATTTATGAACAGGGCAGCTAGGTAGTGCAGTGGATAGAGCACCAGCCCTGAAGTCAGGATGACCTGAGTTCAAATCTGATCCCAGACACTTAATACTTCCTGGTAATGTAAACCTCATCTTTACCTCACAGACCAGATTTTAGAGAAATCCATTTATGTGCAAATACTTGGTATGTTAAATGAACTTATCTTTTATCAATACATTTGGACTTAGAACGGATATCTACTTGATATCACTTTGTTTTCTAAGTTTAAGTTTCAGTAGTAAATATTAATATAATTAAATTTCATTAAAACTGATTAGATAATGCAGTTTTTCCTAATATAGACAGCCCTTTTCACCAATGACTGGTTTTAAAGGTTTTACTAAATAAGCACTTCACATGATTAGTTATATGCTTGTCATGATTGACTTTGTGACCCTGTAACCCTTTGTCCAAGGTTTTTTTGGCAAAGATACTGGAGTGGTTTGTTATTTACTTCTCTAGCGTGCCCTCGTCCCCCATCTAACAGAGAAAGAACTAAAGAAATAAGGGTTAAGTGACTTGTCACAGTGAGATTTGAACTCTGGTATTCCTGACTCTAAACTCTGCACTCTTATCCACTACCCCATCTAGTTATCCCAGAAGTCCATTGTGAAACTTTCTTTTAGTTTCTATAGAAATATTAAGAAATAAATATTGTTCCAATCTAAAAATCCTTCCCAGGTTTATCACCTTGGATAAAGTGGATTAAGAGCAAAAGGAATTAGGAAATCAGGATTAAGGCAGAAAAGCAAACTGAACAAAAGGTATTTCTTGTTTGCTTAAGATTATTAGCTTCTCCAACTCAGCAAGTCTTTGGGCTAAGATCCACCTTGAGTTATTGCTCTCTTCTTAATAGAATACTGACCACAGAGAATCTCCCAAGTTAGTCCTTGAAAGGAATGATGCAAGAAGAAATAGGATAATTGTAGTTGAAGATTAAATGACTATTGTTTTGGAAAGTTAATACAAAACTGTGCTTTAATATTGTGACTTTTTTAAAAAAAATTTTTATTTTTATGTTGTGCCTCTTTTCTTCAAGATTCCTATAAATAAAAATAAAAATTCCTAGGCAAATTGTAATAGGGTAGAGAGATGTCTGGAGACATGGAGGAGCTATGCTGGTTTGAACATTTCTCTTTAAGTTTAGAAATATCAGGCTATAAAATGTTAAATATTTTTTGTGGCATATTTGGACCTAAAACTTGGAATAAAGCATTAATATTTTTAATTCAATAGACTGTCACAATTTCTCAGTTGATAACTACTAATTGCCATTCTGGTTTGCAGTTTGACATGAATTAGATTTCCTCTTCCTATTTCAAGCTCTCCTATAACATTTTTATCTGCCACCAGGTGGCAATGAATAAGTGTGGCTGAACAATAAGAGGCGATAATGTCAGGGTAAAGCCATGTTCTAGAGTGAGTTTGAATGACATTCATTCTAATTAAGCAAGCATTTAAGCGCACACTTTTTCCAAGTTCTAGGGACATAAAAATGAAGGTGAAAATGACCCAGTCCCTGATCTTAAGAACTTTCCTGGAAGTGGGGACAGGTGAAGGATATACATAAACACAAATATATATCATAAAACCAGGTTGGAAGGGATAATAGCATAAGACTTATGCAAATTCTAAAAATCTAAGCAAGTAAATCAATCCACACTTATATGGGAAAACACAAAACAGAGCCAAAGTAAACTCCAGAAAATTTCTTTCATGGGCAGATGTTTTTTCATTTTGATTTTGCCTTATTTTCAAACTGAGTACATAATTTGCTAATTATCTCACACCTTACCTTCTCCCTTCTGAACAAGATATTTTGTCTGAAAGGTATTCACATGAAGACATACATTCAGTACATCTGTATGTAGGTATCAAAATGGAGGACACATTTCCTTTCTAACTCCTTCCAAAAGAATTTTCTTAGTTTTGTTTTGTTTTGTTTTTTTAATCAGGAAAAGACTTCCTCCCCCTTTACTTTGAACAAAGTAGAATGGACTATTGACATATTTTAAAATACCTAAGTTATAATCATAACAAAGTTCAACCTTTTCTATCATGTGAATGGCTTATCCCCAGTTCCAAAACCCATTCAGTCTGGGACTCTCTCCTAATTAGTGGAGACAAATGTCCTCTCCTGTGTGAGGTGCTTTCTTAAATCATTGAGTCTTTTTGGACTTTGAGTGTGTTACTATTGAACCACCTCTACATCTGGGGTATAAACCAAATCTGAATTTTAAATACATCTAGTATTGGCTAATTTTATGGAAATTTTTGGCAATAATATTTATTAAGTATATTGGTCTATAGGTCAGTGGTTTACTCTCTCTGGTTTAAATAGCAATACCATATTTGGTATGGTAAAGAAAGAATTTGATTCTTTTTTTTATTTTTTTACAAAGCATTTGTATAGGAAGGAGCTGATAAATATTTAACAATCGGGAGATAATTTATATACAACATACTTTTAATCTTAATTAATTGAATATTTACTCCATCACTTTCTTAAGTCTAGGCAATCAACAAAACAATAAATCAAATCTCGATTTGTAGCATTTGCTAATTTTCAAGAAGTAAATGATTACAATGAAAATTTAACAATTGGTCTTGGTCTAAGCTGGCTCCAGCACACTCCTGAGCTAATGGAACATTGGAATTAATTATTCTTTGACTATTTGCTAGAATTTATAAATCCATCTTATCTCGAGTTTTTGTTTTTTAACCTTTGGGAGTTCATTTATAATTTGTTAAATTTCTTTTTCTGAAGTTGGGTTAAGATAGGCATTTTATGTTTTTTCATTTTCATTTTTATTTTATAATAACTTTTTATTGACAGAACCCATGCCAGGGGTAATTTTTTTACAACATTATCCCTTGCACTCGCTTCTGTTCCAATTTTTCCCTTCCTTCCCTCCACCCCCTCCCCTAGATGGCAAGCAGTCCTATATATGTTAAATATGTTGCAGTATATCCTAGATACAATATATGTTTGCAGAACCAAACAGTTCTCTTGTTGCACAGGGAGAATTGGATTCAGAAGGTAAAAATAACCCAGGAAGAAAAACAAAAATGCAAATAGTTTACATTCATTTCCCAGTGTTCTTTCTTTGGGTGTAGCTGCTTCTGTCCATCATTTATCATTTAAAACTGTTAGGTCTTTTTGTCAAAGAAATCCACTTCCATCAGAATACATCCTCATACAATATCGTTGTTGAAGTGTATAATGATCTCCTGGTTCTGCTCATTTCACTTAGCATCAGTTCATGTAAGTCTCTCCCAGCCTTTCTATATTCATCCTGCTGGTTATTTCTTACAGAACAATAATATTCCATAACATTCATATACCACAATTTACCCAGCCATTCTCCAATTGATGGGCATCCACTCAGTTTCCAGTTTCTAGCCACTACAAACAGGGCTGCTGCAAACATTTTGGCACATACAGGTCCCTTTCCCTTCTTTAGTATTTCTTTGGGATATAAGCCAGTAGTAACCCTGCTGGATCAAAGGGTATGCACAGTTTGATAACTTTTTGGGCATAATTCCAGATTACTCTCCAGAATGGTTGGATTCGTTCACAACTCCACCAACAGGCATTTTATGTTTTTAAAAATATTTTTGTTAGTTTTATTAATATATACTTAAGGGAAATAGTTTCAAATAATTTCCATTATTTCTTCATTTGTTGTGAATGTGTGTTTTTTCTTTTGACAGTATTAATGTAGTTTTCTCTTTTTAAAGACTAGTTAATGTTATATTATTTGTATATTTTTTTATCAGCTATGTTTATTTATCAATTCTTTTTTGTTTTACTTTCAATTTTGTCAACAATCTCTTCTTTATTTTCAGAATTTATATTTTGTTGCTTAGTTGAAATTTTTTGGTATTTTTCCAATGATTTTAATTTCATGTCAGATTCATTTCCTTACCTTTATTGATATCTATTGAAGTATAGTTATATAAATTTTCTCCTAAGGGCTATTTTAGTTGTATCTTAAATTTTTTAATATTTTAAGAAATTTTTTTGACATTTTATCCAATTGTGATTTTCTTTGGTGAAATTTCCTATTTTTATATTATTTGTTCTTTGATTCAGTAATTTTTGTGGATTAAATCTCCAATTATCTCAGCGTTTTCAGAGGCAATTTTATCATATAATTATATATTTATATTGTATATATATATTTACACATATATAATTTAAACATTTATTTAAAATATATATTATATATAATTTATATAAAATTTTAAAATAAATAAAAATTTAAGCATTTAAGTACATGCTTTTTTATAGTCAGTAAGGAATGTGTTTAATATTTATATATTTGTTTTTAAATGTTTTATTCTCTACTAGGCAAATTTTTTGCAAATGTTCCATTCCCTCCTGAAAATTTAGCCCTATCAATTTCATATTATAGTGTGGTTGCTCTGTGCTCTTTGCTCTTTAGGGCATCAGTACTGCAAGGGGTGTAAAACACATCTTGGACTGAGGTTCTTGAATTCCTGTGGGGCTCTCTCCTGATCTTTCAGAATCCCCAAGGTTGATAGTCCAAGAGATATAAAAGAGCAGATAATAGTTAGAATGATGATGGTGACAGCTAACATTTATATAATACTTACAGAAACTGTGCTAAGCTTTTTACAATGATGGTTACAGTTGCTTCTCACAATAACCCTGGGAGGAAGGTCTGCTATTGTCCCTATTTTACAAATAAGAAAACTGAGGCAGAAAGAGTTTACAAAACTTATGCAAGGCCTCATAACAAGCAGGATTTGAACTCAGATCTTCTAGAACCCCCATAGTTCTAATCAGGAGCTGGTTAGCTGATGCTCACCCACTTTTGTGAATGTCTTCTCCACAATATGCACAGAGTCTGAACATGCTCCACAGTCTCTTTACTAGTCATCATGATTCTCCCCAGATTGCAGCAAGTCCCCTTGTCCAGCACTCTGCACATGCACCAGATTCTCATCCCATCTAGAAAGCTGTCCTGGTCATATCATACTATATTTAATTCTGAGCCTTATGTTTTAAGAAGGATATTAACAAAGTGGCCACTGGGAAAATGAGAGTATTGGAAACTGAGTCATATGAATATCATTGAAGGGAACTTGGGGTGTTTAGCCCAATGGAAAGACAGATAAGAGCAATAAATTTCAAATTAAATATTTAATCAGTCACTAAGCATTTATTAAGCATTAATTATATAAGAGGCACTGTATTAAGTTCTAGGAATAGAAAGTAAGGCAGAAGATAATCTTTGTTCTTGGGGAGCTCACAGACTACATACAAGCAGCTATGTACTAATAATATATACCCAGGATGAATGGGAGAAAATCTCAGGAAAAAATGGTACTAGAATTAAGGGAGAGAGAGGACTGTGGGAACTGAGTGTGGATCACAACATAGAATTTTCACTCTTTTTGTTGTTGTCTGTTTGCATTTTATTTTCTTTCATTTTTTCCCTTTTTGATTTGATTTTTCTTGTGCAACAAGACAATTGTGTAAATATGTATGCATATATTGGATTTAAAATACATTTTTATCATGTTTAACATATATCGGATTACTTGCCTTCGAGGGGATGGAATGGGGAAGGGGAGGAAGTTGGAACACAAAGTTTTGCAAGAGTTAATGTTGAAAAATTGTCCCTGCATATGTTTTGAAAATAAAAAGCTTTAATAAATAAATAAAATAGAATTAAGGGAGATCAGACAATGTTTCTTATAGAAGGTGGGATTTTAGCTAAGATAAAGAAACCAGTGAAGCAGACAGGTGGAGATGAGGAAAGAGAGCATTTCAGAAAAGCTAATAACCTATGAAAATTCTCAGAGCTGGGGAAGGGAAGTGCCAGACAAAATACAAAACTCCTCATAAATGTTCTCATTTGACCCTCACAACAATCCTGGAGGTAGATGCTATTATTATCCCCATTTCATAGTTAAGGAAAGGGAGTCAGACAGAATTTAAATGATTTACCCAGGATGACACAATTAATACTTATATGAGGCTGGATTTGAACTCTGATCTTCCTGATTATGGGGAAGGAAGGAAAGAAGCAAGGAAGGAAGGAAGCAAGGAAGGAAGGAAGGAAGAAATAGAGGGAGGGAGAGGTAGAAGAATAGAGGGAAATAATACAGAGACAGGCAGATGGACAGAGACAGACAGAGAGAGAGAAAAAAAGCCTAAGTTTCTTGCTGGAATCTTAAAACAATTTCTTCTATCACCTCTAACTTGCAAATCAATTTCCAACCTAAAGAATTGAAAGAGAGGAGGAAAACTTTCTGCTTTCCAGAGCAGAATTCACAAATCTACAAGATTGTCAACTTGATGCCCTTTGCTTCTTGCCTATCTTTATCTGGGGATTACGAATTCCCCATTCCCCTAACCCAGAAATACACATACCTCCTTTAGGATGTTCATAAACAATTCTTCTATTTCCTTTTGCTTTTTTTCTCCACTCATTGTGCAAGCTTCCCTTGTCAAGGGGAACTAGAAATAAAGCAGATAGTTTATTCAATTTAGGGGAATACATGTAGGAAAAGCAATTCTAGGGCAAGATGTGTCCAGGTCTTGGCATGACCCCAATTAGAATAAAATGATTTTGTGCCCTTTATCTAAGTCTAGGAAAGGGATTAAGAAGGGAAAAAAGAAAAGTCAATCATCAAGATGGACCATTTTAATATTAATTTTTCATCCTTTCCACCCCACTTTCTCTCCTCTATCCAAGAAAGAAGGTTTAGAGACAGGTAGGACTGGAAAACCTGCTTCCCTCTAGGGAGGTATGAGAGCAGTAAGAATAAGGTATGTGAATTCAGAAAGGAATCAGCAGGAATCATCAAAAACCATGATGTGCATTTCTTTCAAAACAAAACTGGCATTTGCCTAATTACCTGAACATGAAAAATGTCATTGAGGATGCAGTAGAACTTTTCATCCAAACAGTTCTGGACCCTCCCCTCCAGATTGTGTTGTCTCTCCTTGTAATGTTTGCAGGTATCAAGGCCCAGGACACTGCCCATGAGTAACTGAATGGTGTAGAAATACTGATGTATGCTGACCTTAGTCAGTCCTATAGCAATGATCCTGCATGTTAGAAAATCAAAGGTCAAATTATAATTCTTGGTAGGTTTCTATTGGGAAGAGGAGGAGAGGGGTAATGGAAACACTTCTTCATGGCTCGATTTGAAATGATCCTTTTTAATTAAAGAGACCTTCTATGCTTCTAATATATTCTCTCTCTCTCTCTCTCTCTCTCTCTCTCTCTCTCTCTCCTTCTTTCTCTCCCTCTTCCCTCTTACTTTAGCCTTCTTCCTATCTCTGAAAGCTAAATCTTAATTTATGAAGTACTTATTATGTACCTGGGATATTGTGCTAGGTGATCTGGCTTTCACCAAAATCAAAGGTTTGCATGTTGCCACATCTGTAGAGGAAGATGTGACTCCTGTCTGGTGGAGAGAATGCCGAGTGTGATGTTTTGTACCTACATAATTGTCACCTCACACCTAAGCTATTACAGTGCCTTCTTAAAATTAGGTTCTTCTTTGTTTCTACGTTCAGACTTTCCCTAGAAGATCCCTAGAAGATAATGCTGCCAGGTTAATTTTCCTGAGGCAACACTTTTATTATATCATTCATTTTCTCAGAAACCTTCATTAGGAATTGCATGTTACCTGCATCTATATATTTGGGGAATCTGAATAATCTGAAGTGATCCTGCTGGGGGGGAAGAGAGGGAAAAGAGGAAAGAAGGGAGAGAAACAAAAATAAGGGAGACACAAAGAGTGTGAATTCTAAAGAGATTATGGGCACATATATATCACTACACAAAGTCAAGATAAAATACAATCTCTTTCATCATGGAAAATATGGGGAAAAGGGGAAAGGGGTAAAGTTCTGCTAAGGTTTAGAATTGGGGGAAAGGATTGGTAAAGATACAAACACATAAGACATAATAAAGCATATTAGAAAGATGACTAAATGCTAGGGGTTAGGGAAAAAATTATAGATTTTTAAAATGCTCAAATATGGATTTCTTTGGGGCATTATGACACAATCCATTCTGCAGCAGTTTCAATATTGGACTTTTCTAAGGCATGACTAGGTGCTTTAGGGATCATCAAAATTGGTGACATCCTCCTGATTTTAAAATTAAGACAAAAAAAGGAATGATTTTCAATTTTTCCCTATATTATAATCAGCTGTTGAAAAAACAAAAACACAGACATAAAATCTTGATTGCCTAGAAGCCATCTTCACCATTATTTTCTCTGAATAATTTAATATTTATTGCAAATCCTATTGTGTAAGCATCCTAAAAACCTGTGGCTGATATTACATCAAAAAAAGACAAAGGCCTCATGACTTTGATGGGAAGATAGTAATATGCACAAAAGCATGCTATCTGAGCCCACTATAAATTTATTCTATCTAACTTTAGCTGATTCTTTTTGGTACTAGATCATTCCTTTATTCATCTCTCCTTCCTTTATTCATAAGAGGGAGACATATACATATGGCAAACTCAGAAACGGTCAAGTCTGTGTTTTGTAACCAGTGCAGTATAATGTTCCAAGAAGCAACCTGTGAAGATGACCTTCTGAGCCTGGGCCAGCAAAAGCTGACACAGATGGTACCCAAGCAAGAAAATATATAACCAGGCAAGAGTAAGAAGTCATCATCCTCTGAAAGTCATTTCACCTATGTCTGTTGATTAATATTGATTATTTATACATGTCTCTTATGGATGTGAGGGAAGTCTTTCCTATCATTCATCTTGATTTGCTATAAATTTCAATGTTTCATCCTTTGAATTAAAGTGTCATCTAGTAAAAGAAACACATCAGTGGAAGTTCATGAGCTCTCCAATGTACCTTAAACTTAAGTGTAGTGATCTAGAAGGGAGGCAACAAGTCAAGATTGAAAATTTCAAAACTGGGGCAGGTAGGTGGTACAGTGGATAGAACACTAAAAAGTCAGGAGGACCTGAGTACAAATCTGGTCTCAGACACAACACTTCCTAGCTGTGTGATCCTGGGCAAATCACTTAACCTTAATTGTCCCAGCCCCCAAAACAAAAAATCAAAATCATCTCCAACTCCTTTGGCTCCAATATCCATCTAGTGACCAAACCTTAACAAGCCTTCCCTCTTAACCATTCTTTTTATTCTCTTCTCATCACATCTCCCTTTGCTTTCCCTTCACCTTCCCCTCCTAGTAGGGCCCCTGATTACTTCATAACTAAATTATTGTAGTAGTGTCTGAAATGTACATCTCTCTTTGTCTCCACTCTCAGACCTCTCCCTCAGTGAACTGATAGATAATGCTGCCAAATTAATTTTCTTAAGACCATATTTTGATCATATCCCCCATCTTAGAAATCTTTATTAGAAATTCTCTGAGGAAGAATTTGACCAGAAGAAATCCAGGGTTTTCTGGTTAACTTTTCACTTTGATATACTTTTCACCAGTTACATTTCAAGTCCCCAGTGTATTGGATGATGAGTCTTGTCTAGCTGGGTCTCTTCTGCAGCACCTAGAACAAGGTCTTAGATGCTCAGTAAATAAGCTCATTGTTAACCAAGTAACCAAAACACTCCCTGGATCTGGCTTTGGAGAATCCCAATCCTTATTGCTTTTGCTGTTCACACTGTGTAAAATATCCCAATGCTTCATTCTCACAGAAGGGGACAACAGAGGCAACTGTGGAACTTTGGAAAAGGCAATTTGGAGCTAGGAGCGTAAGGTCTGAACCCTGACTCATAACTATTTGATGTGAAATTGAGTGGCTCATTCACCTTTCTGGGCCTTAGTCTCCTTATCCTCACCAAAATGGTGAGAATGGGGGGCAGATTTGAGTTAGATGCAGACAAAGTTCCTTACTAGCTCCAAAATGCTCAGAAAACCACTATTTTACAAATGTTCCACATTTTGTGCTCCTGATTATCTAGTTATCAGATCAGGTTGGGAAAGGAACACTTGTAGACATAATAATAATAATAATAATAACCTAAGAAATAGAAAAGACAGACTTGTTACCAAAAAGAGAGGTAAAGTTTGTTTTCTGCAAGTTTCCCAAAGTGATTGTGAGGACACTAACCTGTGGTCTTCAGATTGTGCCAGATAACCTAGTTCATTAACTAACTGGCTTTTTCCGTATCCTGTTACACCTTCAAACATTAGAATTTGGCTGCTTTTCGCCAGCAGAAACTGTTTCATATTATACAGAAACAATCTGATCTCCTTATTGCGCCCTATTAGGAGAAATGAAAGAGGACAGGAAAGCCCAATCAAATGAAGTTCCAAAGACAAGTTTAAAATACCAAAGGGTTTCTCAAGGTAGCTGGCTAATTTGCCAGGGCATTTGTATCACAAGAGTTAAACATGAACCCCTAAGACTCTCAGTGCTCAAAGATGACTAAAATGGTCCATGATGATACCATTTTTGATGCATGGCTTTCTATTTATGTCTATTTCAATATTTATAATCATTTTCTTTATAAGAATTTGAAAACATTATCAGGAAATAAAACTTAATTATATAGACTCTACAATGTATCCACAAAAAAAAAAATCATATCACCTTTTGGAATCTTGGTTTCTGTATCTGCAATATTTGACTGAATATTTAAACTACTTATCATATGGGAATTTGTGGCAAAGGACATCTAGAAATCTTAAGAAAAAGTAAAGTATGTGTATTTATAAACATTAGTAGTTCTAAACCTCCTCTTCCTCCTCATTTCCATTTCCTATAAAGAGAATTATATCACCAGATTTTTCATCCCCCAAGGATAATGTAAGAGCACTTTCAAAAAAAGCAATGAGAAGTTATAATTCATGGTTAAAACTGGGGGAAAGAAAATCCTGAGGAAAATACAATGACAGAGGCAGAGCCGAGAATGGGACTTAGGTATTTAATTTTTTTTAATGAGGTCAAAGGTGGGTAGCCAGGTTATCAAGGAGATGACAAACTCCACTATTTCAGGACTTGGCAAGGAAATCGGTAATATTTAACTCGGACAAAAAAATTTTTAAGAGGCCAAAAGAGTATTCTTCAAATGTTTAAAAGGATGATGTGACTTGTTTATCTTGTTCCTGAAGGACATACAAATTAGCAAATATAAGGAAGGAGATTTGGGATGCATGTAAGGAAAAAATGTATTTTTAAGGGAAAAAAGAATCTGAAGGAGAAAAGAATCCTAACAATTGAGGAGTTTGGATAGCGAGACAATGTGACATGAAAGAACTACTCAATACTTAGAGACAAGTAAAAGATGTGAGACTCTTTCCATAGAGAAGGAAGCTGGAACCTTTAAGGAAGAAGCATCTACTTGCACCTAAAGAATCAGGACATAGACTTCCAGGAGTTCTCAGGAGAAAGATCATCTATTAAGGATCAGAGGAAGAAGACACAAGTAGTGTCATGGGGAATGCTCTGATGAGGAGTTCCAAGGCCAATATTGTTGGCCCTACAACAACAGTGGAGAGATCAGTTGCCTTCTCAGGGAAGAAACAATGGAAGACTTTTCAGGATATATTAGATCTAATGACTACTACCCACTTTCAGTGATTCACATGGGAGAAAATAATATTCTCCAATTCATAAATGGTCTCCAGGGAAGAGATTCAAACCACTACTAGCCCTATTTGGGAGTGGGAGATGGGGAATACTTCAAATCACTGATAGAAAAATGTAACTTAAAGCAACTCCAAGGTTCCAACCCATGTCCATCATATTTGTGAAGTTGATGAAAAAGGAAAACAGGCATATTTATGTATTGCTAGTGGTGCTGAGTTGACATAGCTATTCTGGAAAGTAATCTGGAATTCTGGTCCCAAAGTTACAAAACTGTGTGTAATCTTTGACCCAGAACTTAGGCCTCTATCCCAAAGAAAATAAAGATAGGAAGACTATATATGCAAAAAATGTTTGTAGCAGCTTTTTATAGTTGCAAAGATCTAGAAACTAAGGGATGCTCATCATTTGGGGGAATGGCTGAACAGATTATGATATGTAAATGTTTTTTCTTTTTTCTTTTTTTTAATAACTTTTTATTGACAGAACCCATGCCAGGGTAATTTTTTACAGCATTATCCCTTGCACTCACTTCTGTTCCGATTTTTCCCCTCCCTCCATCCACCCCCTCCCCCAGATGGCAAGCAGTCCTTTACATGTTAAATAGGTTACAGTATATGTGATATGTAAATGTAAGGAAACACTATTGAGTCATGAGAAATGATGAAATGGATGGTTTCAGAGAAACCTGGGAAGATTTGCATGAACTGAGACAGAGTGAAATAAAGAAATTTGGAACATTTTAGACTATAAGAGCAATGTTAGAAAAAATAACTTTTGAAAAACTCAAAAACGCTAAATAAAACAATGACCAATCATAATTCCAGAGGACTGCTAATGAGAAATGTTTTGCCACCTGTAGATAGAGAAGTGATCGATTAAATACAAAGACTGAGACATATTTTTGGCCAATATCAGAATATGGTTTGTGTATGTAGCGAAGTTGTAGGAAGGATCACAATTGCATCAGCTGTAGTGGTGGAAAGGTATTGAGGTGATAAAAATCACTAAAAAGTATATCTTGCTTGTCCTTTGATCTGAGTGTGCTCAATAGAAGTGGAATGGCTAATAAAGACTCTTGAAAGAACCATTTCATGATCTCATAAGAGGCTTGGATACCAGGGGAGGTCCAACCATTCTGTAGGGCAATTTGGAACCATGTCCAAAGAGTTACCAAACTGTGCACACCCTTTGCCTCAGTTACACTACTACTTAGCCTATGCCTAAAGAAATCAAAGAAAGAGGCAGAAAAATACAGCAACTTCTTTTGTGGAAGCCCCAAAATGTGAAATTAAGGGAGGAAACTGCTTCTGGGGAATGAATAATTAAACAAATTCTAACATATGAATATAATGCAATATTTTTGTGTCACAAGCAATAAAGAGATGGACATTTCAGAGAAATTTGTATAGAAGTGAGCAGAACTAAGTGAACAACTTCTACAATGACAAAATTATGGACAAACAATTTTAGAAGATTTTAGAATTGTGATCAATAAATACAAATAATAATTAAAAAGTCCAAAAGAATGAAGATAAAAGATATTATTTACCTTTTGACAGAGGTGATGAATTTAAAATACAGAAAGAGATACATATTTTTTAGGCAAGGATAATGAATTTGTTAGGTAGTGAGGAATTTGTTTTTTGGGTTTTTTTAATTTTGGGTTTTTTTTTTAATTTTGTTTGGGTTGGGGAAGGGGAAAGCATAGACTAATTTTTTTTAAAGTCTTACTTAAAAATGAAAATAAGAAACTATTTAAAAAACCCTTTAGCTTCCCAACTGATTAAGTAATTAGCAAGTTATTGAATTTTGTTCTAATCACCATTCTCTAAGGAATATATAGTGAGACTGTATTTCCTCACTCTCAAATTAAGGCTGGGGGCAGCTCTTTCTAATTGACATGATCCCATTCCAGTATTGGCTTACAGTGATTAGCACCCTCATTCTACTGAACTAATTAACATTGTTTTAAGCATATGTCTAAAGCTGATACCCTGTTACTTCAAGTTCAATTTTAGGTTGAAATGAGACATTTGCAAGATTAAAGTAATATTTCGCTTTTCAGGAAATGACCTCACTCATCTCCATCTGGAAATATGTCTATTCAGTCAATCATAAGGGTGATTTCCTAGTGGTACTGGGAACTCACCAAACTTGAGAGGGACAATACAAGGTTGGGACCTTTTATGCTCCCCAATTAGTAAGCTATATCAGGGAAACAGACCAAGAAGGTTGGAGGGAGTCAGGAAACTGTGTCAGTATGGGGGAAGCTGTGTCAGAAAACTATTTGTCTTACCATAAATATTAATCGTCCATCAATTGGGGGATGGTAGATTAAGTTATGGTAGTTGAATATAATGGAATATTATTGTTCTATAGAAAATGATGAGCAGAATAATTTCAGAAAAACCTGGGAAGACCTACATAAACTGATGCTGAGTGAAGTGAGTAGAAGCAGGAAAACACTGTAGGAAATAATAGCAAGAATATGGGATGATCAACTATGATAGACTTAGCTCTTCTCTGAGTGATCCAAGATAATTCCAAAAGAATTGAGATAGAAAATGTTATCTGCATCCAGAGAGAGAATGATGGAGACTGAATGCAGATCAAAGCATATGGTTTTTCATCTTCTTTGTGTATCCTTTTTCTTTCTTGTGGTTTTTCCACAATCTAATATAGAAATATGTTTAAAATGATTGTACATAAATAAATTTTATCAGATTGCTTGCTGTCTTGGAGAGTGAGGAGATAAAGGAGAGAAGGAGAGAAAATTTGTAGTTCAAAATCTTACAGAACATATAATTGGAAAAATAAAAAACTATTGAAATTTTTTTTAAAGTCCCTTTTTTTTTTATCATATGATATCAGATGGGAATCAGTTACAGAACTGTCTAGCTCCCTTCCCTTACACTCATGGTTTTTTTGGTGCTTAGCATTCCTTTTTTGATGTATGGTGGATACCTTTTTATTTCCCTCCATTTTAGGGGAAATCCTGAAATGGAACCAAAAGTAGAATTATAAGCCAATGAATAGGCCTATTCCTCTCACCAAAAAATAAACCTACTATACAACTTAAAAGGTGACTACAGAGGAAAGAGTAAGTACCCTGAGCCGCAGAAATAGTTGCTGTCAATAGAGATATATGATATGAAGAGAAATGCTGTCAGGAGAGAAATTTGACCCCACAGGAATCACTGACTTGGTGGGACAAGAATCGATGAATAAATGGTATTCATGGAAGAAGAGCAATATAGCTGCTATTATTAGTAATATTATTTTAATTATTAATTAATATAATTCTAATATAGTACTTGAATTGGAGGAGAAGGAATGTATAGAGGTGGACTTTGTAAGGAAGGCCAAAGCTTAAATTTAAGAGGGCTTATTTGGAGGATTAGAAAAGGAGTTGAACAATGAAATGATTTAGGCCAGTTCTAATAGACTTGTGATGGGGAGAGCCATCTGAATCCAGAGAGAGGACTTTGGGGACTGAATGTGGATTATAATATGGTATTTTCACCCTTGTTGTTGTTTGCTTGCTTTTTGTTTTTCTTCTCATTTTCCCCCTTTATGATCTGATTTTTCTTGTGCAGCATGATAATTGTGGAAATATATATATAGAAGAACTATACATGTTTAACATATATTGAATTACTTGCTGTCTAGGGGAATGGTTAGGGGGAACAGAGGGAGACAAATTTGGAACCTAAGGTTTTTCAAGAGTGAATGTTGAAAACTATCTTGGTATATATTTTGAAATTAGACAAGACAGTTGTCAAGAAGAAAGCTACCAAAAAGTTTTTGTGATGCTGCAGATTTTCTAAAAAGTTATTTCAGGGAAAGAAGGCTTAAAAGGAAACTAGGACTATTTTTCAGGAATGATGAGATGATGACAGACAATGGAAAGTAGAAAATGAGTTAGTTGCTCAAAACTCATTGTGCTCTGTCAAGGAGAATGATTTTGTACTAGGAAGGACAGAATAAAAAGTAGCTACTAGAGATGTTACCAAAGATAAGGAAGGAGATGGTGAAAGAGGATCCACCTGCCCCCACCCTTGAGTTCAGGCCCCTGTCCTAGAGGAAGGGCTCCTCAGGATATCAAAAAACTTGTCAAACGTGATTGCAGAGGTACGATAATCAACAATTTGAAAGATCATAGAAAACAAAAGAAATTCCAACAGGATCAAAGAAGACAAAAGATGTTGCAATTTTCAAAAAATTAAGGAAATGAAATCTTGAGAAGATCATGGCATCAAACTCATGATCTTCTCAAGATTTCATTTCCTTAATTTTCCTCAATTCTTAACAAAATTCTAAGGTCATTAATGGATATTTAGAAAAGAAAACGGTGACCACAGAGAGATAGTGCCATTCTATAAAGACCAGGCCATACCAAACTAAAAAATCATTTCCTTTTCGGTTCACGCAATGAGACTTAGATTGAGGTAATATCTAATAATCTAATTTTTTGCCAAGTATCCAGTAAGGTTACTGCCCTTCCTCCTTCTCTCACTTCCCGAGGTACACAGATCAGCTCTATTTCTTGTCTTCAATGAAGACACTTTTAATTTGCTTCTGAGTTGGAACTGTACACACACACACACACACACACACACACACACACACACACAGCAATTCCAGTCACTCAGATTTCTCTTTCCACTTCAGTCTTGAGAAGCAAGGATGATGGAGAGAGCTCTAGAGTATTCTTCCCTCCAGTCCTTCCCTATAGTTGCATGGCCTCCTAAGCAAGTCTGGGATGGGACTGCATCCTGTTTACAATTCCTTTCCCTTGGTAGTGGGTCTTTTGAAATCTCAAAAAGCAGCTGGCATCTTCTGCTCCCTTCCCAGGCACCAGAACAGTGGGGTATCAATTACGCTAAATAGTTGGCCGGGACAACAGCTGCAATGGGAGAGGCAGAGACTGATTGGCTGAAAAAGGAGTCACTCAGCAAGAAATGGCCAGAAAGAAAAGTAGTCCACATGGCTCTGATTGGGCCGCACTGCCTCAGCAGATGAAAATGTAAAATAGTTAATGAGGATCCCTCTTGAAAAGTTCCCAAGGAGGTTAGCATCTCTACTGATTGCAATTATCCTCTGATTCATAATTACTTGGCATTCCCTTTTCTGTGAGGGATTCACAGAATCCCTCTGATTCTTGTTCTTTCTCTGGGTACTTCCCCCCCTCCTCTATCCCAGCTGGAAAGGTCACTTTAGGTTAAGAGCCCAGAATAGAATTGTTCCTGAGGAATCAGGTGGGGTACAATAAAGGCACTGATGAATCTGCTTTCTACTATTGAGGAGCCAGCCTAAGACAGGACAAACCCTGAAATAGCTAGAGGACAGGGATTAGTAAAGGTCAGTGGTCCCCAAGGCAAGCCATGTGCTAGCCAAATCTCTCATGTTATTCCTGTGGGAAAGAGAGAGAGAGAGACAGTAGCTAACATACGTGGCAGAGCCCAGATTCAAAGAGCCCAAGCTAGAACATCAAGTTAAATCGAAAGAGAGGACATATAACAGTGATAGTCTCACGTGAATTAGAAATCAATTCTAAAAGTAAGAGATTTTAGAGGCATGGAGAGAGTCTATTAGGAGAAGTCTGGAATATTGGGGGAACTGGGTGGGAGAAAAAGAATCAAAGGAAGAAGACAGGTGCTCCCAGCAGGAAAGGGGTGGAAGAATAAGCATTTATTGAGTGCTCACCTCAACTATTTGATCCTCACAATAATATCAGGAAGTGGTGCAATTTTGACCCCCATTTTATACCTCAGGAAACCAGGAACTGCCCATGTTCACCCAACTCTTTCTCACTTTGGGGCAAGCACTCCTCCTACTGTATCACCTAATTATCTCTTAGTGGAAAGTGGAAAAGGCAATGTTAACTTCTCTGGCAAGGAAAATGCTCTTGGACATAAAAAAGATAAGGGAAAAGTTGCTAATAGTGAGTTGAAACCCTAGGTTAACCAAGGAGATAAGAAATCAATGAACAGTCCACATTGAATTCAAGTAAGCATGCCCAGTAAAACTAAATCCAAGAGTATTTTTTAAATTTCTGAAATAACAGGAGGGATGCTGTAAGCTACTGCCAGTAATTTCTGAAAGATTGTGGAGAATGAGAGAGATTCAGCAGGAAAGGAAATGAATATTTATATAGTGCTTTAGGGTTAGCAAAGCCCTTTACAAAAATATCCTCTTATTTGATCCTCATAAGCACACTGGATAGATAGGTATTACTATTTTCCTCATTTTACAAATGTTGTTTGCTGTTGAAGGGATTCCCAGTTCTTCCTGAGTCTAAATTTTCAGCTTGATTCAACCCATTCATTGTACCACTTAGCTATAGATATACTAATTTTTTTAAAAAGCCACCTTTTCATGATGAATATGGAAATGTTTAGAACAATTGCACATGTTTAATCTATATCAGATTGCTTGCTCTCTTGGAGAGGAAGGAAGGGAAGAGAGAAAATTTTGGAACACAAGGTTTTGCAAAGGTGAATGTTGAAAACTATCACATGTATTTGGAAAAATAAAATACTAGTAAAGTTGTAAAAAAAATTTACAGAAAAAAAATAGAGATTCTTTTAATTTTTAAATATTTTATTTTCAGTTCCAAAATGTCTTCCTCTACCCTCTTTCCAACTCATTGAAATGTCCTAAATTTCAAGAGAGAAAGAGAATGAAGTCTGTAAATCTGCAACCCTGTCTTTGGTTCCTGGCAAAATTATAAAATGTATTATTAAAGGAATGGTCAGGAAAATCTGAAAAAGAGAAATGGTAACCACAAAAAGCCAGTTTAACTTTATCAAGAATGCTCCATACCAGACTGACCTCATTTTCTTTTCTGATTTAATTATTAGACTGATGGATCATGGAAATTCTATGAATTTAGTTTACTTAGATTTCACCAAAACATTTGATAAAAATCTTATGCTCTCTATGTGGAGAATTATAAGCCATATAATCATGCTGTTCAGTCACCTTGAAACTGGTTGAATGGATAAACTCAAGAGTATTTACAATGGCTCTATGTTATCACTGGAGGTGGTCTTTAAGGAAAGGTCAAGATGATCACTTATTAGGAGTATTGTAAGTGGAAAAGTGGATAGAGTAGAATCCAGAAGATCTGAGTTCAGATACTTCCTAGCTACCTGACCCCCAGGCATGTTACTTAACCATACCTTCCTCATATGTAAAATGAGGAGTCCCAGGGTCCTTTCCAGTACTCAGTGTATGACCTTGTTCTATATAACATTTTTATCAGTGATTTAAAGGCACAAAGTATTGATCAAATCTGCATGACATAAATCTTGGAGAGACACTTATATGTTAGTGATTGGACATTTTGAGCACCTTGATGAAGTGCAAGCATACTTTGTTGGAGTCTGTGAATTTGAAAGGCAAAAAAACCCAAAAAACCCCCCCAAACAATCCCTGCTCAAAGAGGGATGCAACATGCACACAGACAATTAAATATTAAGATAATTTGAGGAGGGAAGGAAAATTTACAAATGGGACCTTTAGTATTATAAAAGATAGAATGTGGGGCATCTAGGTGGTACAATGGATAAAGCATCATTGAGGTCAGGAAGACCTGAGTTCAAATATGGCAGTTAACATGTCCTAGCTGTGTGACCCTGGGCAAGGCACTTAACCCCAATTGCCTCAGCAAAAACAATAACAACAACAACAAAAAACAGAATGGTAGGCAAAATCAAAATAGATGAAATTTAATAGTAATAAACTAGGTTGTACACTGGATTTAAAAGGGAAAAAAAACCAACAGCTTCATAAATAAATGATGGAAGAAGCCTTGTTGAACAGAAGTGGCTCTGAAAAGAGACTCCCAAGAGGTTTTAGTGGACTGAATGCCAGAATGGATAGAAAGTTAGACTTGGAGTCCAGAAGGTCTGAGTTTATATAAACTAGGTAACTCTGAGAAAGTCACTCACTTTCTCTCCAAGCTGGCTTTCTCATCAGTAATAGGAAGATAATAATAGCACCTACTTCATAGGGTTGTGATGATGAAATGAAATAACTTGTACAGTGCCTTGCAAATGCTAGCTATTATTCTAATTATTATATGGGTCAACAGTATAAGATTGAGCACCCAGAAAAGCTAATAATGTGGTTGTAGGCTGCAGTGAGAGGGAAAAAGTAGCAGAACATCAAGGGTTGAGAAGGTAATAGTTTTCACCAGAACTCATCTGGAGAGAATATACTTTGTTCTTGGTGATATAATTTAAGAAAGAGATGGGCAAGCTGGATGGAATCCAGAGGAAGATAGACAATAAACATCAAGAGAAGCACTGTTACCTTTGGGGGGAACCATTCATGAGTAGATAAAATAATAAGAGCCTTTTGTCTTTTCATCTGTTCCCCAGGAGAAGTGTATAATATTCTCATGGACATTCTCAGCTGGTGTACCTAGGCCAAAAGTCTTAGGGAAGTCCCAGGGAAAACACAGACAGGAAATGGAGATTTTAAAACCTAGACTTGAAAAGGTTGAAATGAAACAGGGGAACTACTTTGGTCTCGTTGGGTCCAGAAGGCAAAAGTAAGAGCAAAAATGGGCAATGTGAGGAAAATTTCCTAACAATTAGAACCATTCAGAAATAAAACTGCCTTTGGAAGTAGTGAATTATTTTCCCTTAACAATAAACTAAGAAAAGGCTGAATGAATGACTCCATTTAAATGTAGAATATATTCTTGTTCAGGCAGGAGTTGGACCATCTTAAAGGTTCAGTGGGTCTGGGTAATTTCTTAGCAAATAGGAAGTCCAAAACTGGACCTCCATTAGAGGATTCAAATAAAGACTGGATAATTTCTCCTATGGAAATGCTGGAGAGATTCCAATTCAGATACAAGTAAGGTGAGAGTTCCTTCAGCTCTAAAATGTTTTGATTCTACAAGTCCATGGCCTTATGTGGGGCTGCCATAAAGTCTTTGTATACATCTAAATTAAAATAACCCATAACGTTTAAGGATTCTACAAGTCCATGGCCTTATGTGGGGCTGCCATAAAGTCTTTGTATACATCTAAATTAAAATAACCCATAACGTTTAAGGACGATAGAGGAAATCTGTAAGTGACATTTGAAAGCACATTTGTTAGCAATGAAAATAACTATCACCCAACTATTTGTTCTTCTAGATCTTGTGACAAAAGAAAATTGGTTGTTATAGATGAGGAGACAATGACAGCCAACTTGAAGTGTCTATCATGTGTGAGAAGAAAATTGTATTTGTTTCTCTAAGTGGCAGTCCTCCCACCTACAACACAATGCACAGTTATCAATATCAATTATCAAAGTCAGGTCAAGTAGGCAATCATTTATTATTACCTACTTTGGGCCAGGTTTTGCACTGTGTGCTAAAGATACCAAAACAAAACACAATTATTACCATACCAACACAAAAGAAATACAAAAGACAGCCTTTATTCTCAAGGAAACTCATAATCTTATTATAGACACATCATAGAAAATAATTAATTATGATTCAAGTCAGTCAAGTCTAGTTCACCTTACCTGGGCTATTTTTCTTATGTCATTTCACTAAATAGCTTTACTTTGAGCTAATGTTGTCATCTTTCTGAGTATTTAGCAAAAACACATCTGATGGGGACTTGTCAGCTAGGGATCTAGAACTAGTTGAATAACTAGAACCAAAGAGTAGTCATTAATGAATCAATGTCATTTAGTGGGATGACCTTATGATATTTCTCAGTCCTATATTATTTAACCCTTTTTAAAAAAATCATTGAGTTAAAAGTCTATTGCACTTGCAGGTAACATTAAGCCAGGAAGAATAACTAACACGTTGAATGACAGAGCCAAGATCCACAAAAGATTTCAATAGGTTGAAATCAATCAACAAGCTTACTGATTACCTACTTTGTATGAGGCTCTGCACTAGATAGATACTAGGGAGACAAATAGAAAAGTAAAAGAGTCCTTGTTCTGAAGATCTGGCATTTCATTGGGTGAATCCAGTTAGTTGAACTCAGTAGGTAATCCTCTTGGAGGAATCTGCATACATGGGCCTGAGCCCATGCACAGAAAATGGATGTATCCCAGCTTTCAGAAAAGTGATAGTTTCATTACTTACCTAGGAGAGGGTAATCGTCATGTCTGCTGCAGGTGAGAGATGACATACCAAACATTCTATTGGGAAGAAAAGGATATACCAGATTCTAAAAACTTGTTTTGTTAATAAGATGTTTTAAGGGCAGCTAGTTGATATAGTGGCACCATCCCTGAAGTCAGGAGGACCTGAGTTCAAATCTGGCTGCAGGAACTTAATACTTCCTGCTTGTGTGACCCTGGACAAGTCACTTAACCCCAGTTGCTTCAGCCAAAAAAGAAAAAAAAAAAAGACAGAAAGAAAGAAAAAAAAGAATGGGTTTTAATATCCAGAAAGTCCCCACTTTAGCATCAATATTCTTTTCCCCTGAGAAGATGGTAGATTAAAGACCCTAAAAATGATGGTCTTTAAGGATGCGATAGAAAAAAATATCTCCTTCTTTCTAAGAGAAGGTCCAGGAGGGTTGGCAAACAAGAGGAGACTCAATACCCAGCATCTGACCAAGAATATATACTCTTATAGCTCTCTAGAATTTCTCTGTAAATTTGCACCATTGGAGGGTTTAGGAAATGTGTTCCAGCCTGAATTTATCACTAGTTGGGTTTTCCTTCTGTTTGGGGATTTTCCATGACTCAAAAATGATGGTGCTCCATTGTTCCCTTAAATCATAAGGCAATATCAGAGTAGTGTAGCTTGTTGTACAAGGAACTAAAACCCCTTGAGTCCAGATCTCGGACCTGGAGACCAGAACCCCATGGTGCAGTTGTGTGCTGCTATTCTAGACACTGACCTTGTGGAGTACAGCAACGACAGGATGACATGCTCTTTGCTGCTTTTATAAATCCCCAGGGGACATGAAACATAACTAGACCCAGCTCATAAGGTTCAGCTGTTTTCAGGATACTGGTTTACAAGAATGATCAGTCTTAAATCGATTCCCTGTGTGTTCTGTGTTCTGGATTCCTGTTTTCTAATGCTACAGACACCTAATCGGGGACAGAGCTTTTGCTCCTTCTTCCTCGTCTGTGGTCAGGAAATAAAAGCAGTGTGACTATTACTAGTCTAGATATTAACTTAGACTAAACAGAGGATGCTAGCTTGTGTGTGTGTGTATATGTGTGTGTGTGTGTGTGTGTGTGTGTGTGTGTGTGTGTGTGTGTGTGTGTGTGTTATGAAGCCTATGGGCTCCTCAGAAGATTTATATATGCATGAAATAAAATACATAGGATGAAAAGGGAAGGACAATTACATTGAATTATTTTTTAAATGATTTCCTAGACTTTTGGTGAAAACTCCTGGCAGAATGATAAGGGGAAAGAGTAGGAAGACTGGTGATTAGAACCAGACTTCATAACTGGCTAGCTTCTAAGCTTTAAGACACAAAAAATCTGTCAGTAGAAAGAATAGGATTTCCAAGCCTGGAATTCTTTCCCTCCTCATCTTTACCTCCTATCTTCCTGGACTTCTTCAAGTCTCAGCAAAATTCTACTTTTTGCCAAGAAGCCTTTTCTCATCCCCCTTAATATGATGCCTTCACTCTGTTGATTTTCTCTCATTTATCCTGTATATAGCTTGTTTGCACACAATTGCTTGTACGGTATGGTTCTCATTAGTCTACGTGCTCTATGAGAACAGGGACTGTCTTTCATCTATCTTAAGTATCTCCAAGATTCGGCACCTAGTAGGCTCTTAGTAAATGCTTATTGACTTGAGTCATAGGGACTTTAATCCAAATGACAAGATAAGGAGAGTACAACTATGATCTTGAGAGATGAAGAAATAAATATATTCATATACGCCAGGAAGGGCTCTTACTTGGAAAGGGATTATGGGTTGAGCCATAGGAGAGTAGAATGATACATCCCTTCCAGAAGCAATGGCAAAGTACTAGAAAGGAGTGAATAGAGGCAGTAGCAGAGTAGCTACATAGTACAGAGTACAGATTGCACAGTAGCCTATAAATCCAAGGAGATTGGTAAGGAGTTAAATGAAACATAGTTGAAGTAAAGAAAAGGAAAATAAGGGCAAAGGATATGAATTGTTAAGCAGGTCTAAAAGGGAGAATTTGCTTGCTTGTTGTTTATTCAATTGTTTGATTCCTCATTTTAAACACTAAGGGGCTCATTGAGCAAGGCCTTGCCCATTATTTGATGCTAATTTTTAATTGATGATCAAGTTTGTTTCTAAAAGTTTAATTAGAAGAAAAAAAGAATCTAGCTTCCTTAAATAAATTCAAGATACCTGACCCAGATGATTCAGCTCCCACTGCAAAGAAACAATCCTAAAATGGGCTGCTAGGCAATTGGAAAGTGGACAGTGTTTAGGGGTAGTGATAAATCAGATGTTCATGTTCCTTTTTTAATGTCATTTTCATTGATACTCAAATTTTACAGTAAGATATTATAA
This sequence comes from Antechinus flavipes, assembly GCF_016432865.1. Classification (NCBI taxonomy): domain Eukaryota; kingdom Metazoa; phylum Chordata; class Mammalia; order Dasyuromorphia; family Dasyuridae; genus Antechinus; species Antechinus flavipes. The sequence goes on along the minus strand of NC_067401.1, from coordinate 428,718,027 downwards.
AAACCTCATAAAAGAAAAAGAAAAAAATCAGATTTCTTCTCTGGTACAAAGGAAGAGCTAAAACACTTTTACATGGATTTTCCACATCATGGGTGCCATACACTGAACCCCCTCTGCAGTATGGAAGGAATAACTCTACTGCCTGCTCTGTCTTGCTCTCAGTGGAAAACAAGCTAATTGAGAGGAGAGGTTTTTTTTTTTTTTTTTTTTTTTTTTTTTATCTCATCCTGTTATGTGCAGCACCTAATTTGGAGTCCTGTGTACTTAATGAATACTTAATGGAGGAAGTTGAATTAAAGGGTCAGCCAAGGATTCTTAGATGTGGGAAGCAAATAAATCCTTCACTGAATGATATCAATTAAGGTTGGTATAGGGACTAGTGAAGTGTTCTGATAGTTTATTCTTGGCTTGGGGACAGGGTCAATGTCCCTAAAGGGGTACTGGGAGAGACTTTCTTGTGTTCAGTTTTCCCAAATGGATAACGGGAAGAATTCATGGATTACACTCACACTTTCTCATTCAGGCCCAGGCACTGATAGAATGGTCCAGGCTCGGCAACACCTTTCATATGCTGCTTTGGGAGCTCTTTAAAAAAATAGGAGGGAAGGCTACAATTGCTGTACGTCACTGAGTCACAGGTCACGATGCCAGGGTAGTACATCATCATCCGGGCAGCAATGTTGACTTTTTGACCAATGACTGTCATGAAACAGAAAGAAAAAGGCAAGACAGTGACCATTACTTCTGAGGGTAGTCTCACTCTCCAATGACACCCCCCCACCCCCACAGTGGCATTCTGACTTCTGGCATATACAACCCCCACATATTAGAAATCTCAAGTGCAGGATTATTCAGGCAATGGCAAGGTACCAGAATACAGAAAATTAACTTTTACTTGTATAGTAAGACAAATCCTCCATTTTCCTACTGAGATCTGAGGTCTCCATAGAAACACTTAGTATTTAACATTTCATTGGAAAATAATCCACTTAAGGAAAAGCAGATAATAGAGTATGTAATATTATATGTTAAATATTAATAAGATATATACTAAAGTTGATGATATCCACTGTCATTTATATCAAAGCATCTTAAACTAAGGGTGGCAAACCCCATATGGGGTTGCAGAACAATGCAGGGGTCATGAAAAATTTAAAATTCTTTATGTAAAAATAAACAAGCACATTATTCTCAGTAGTATACAAATTTGTTTTTGTCTTATAAATTATATGTATACCACAGAGTTGTTTTAAAATAAATTTCTTGATGATTTATTATCCACAAATGTTTGATTTGTATACCTATTTAATATGCCCATATATCTGGGGATATATAAAAATTTCTCAGTGAAAAGGGAGTAGTGAATGGAAAAAGTTTTAGAAGCCCTGATTTATATAATACACTAACATTGGGAGAAAACTATAGACAGGAAGGCATTTTGATTCTTACTTTCCCCTGTGAAATTTCTCTTCCTTTCTTGAAGTCAAACTTCTACAAGTGAGGAGCTTGATCTCATTTCCTATTTTCTACAGAAAATCCGCCCCCCTTCCTACTCCTCCCACATTCACTCCCAATCATTTCACTCCATCTTCAACCTCCAACTTCTCCCAGTTTACTAGTTTGTTTCCTTTTGTCTTCCTACCATCCCAGCAGGTTAGCATCTGCTATCCAAAAGGAAGGAAGAGAAATGAGCACTTATTAAACACCTACTACATGCCAGGCACTATGCTAAATGCTTTACAAATCTCTCATTTGATATTAGCAACCCTGGGAGATGCTATCATGAAACCCCATGAAGTCTATTCTGTCCCCCTCCCTAACCACTTTGTATTAATGTTCACTAATCCATTAGCTATAAACAATGTAATTGTAGTATTTTTCTGTCTAACTCACAATGATTTGGGGAAAGCACTCTGAAAGTGCTTTGAAAGAATGCTCAAGGAACTATAGAAATGTAAGTTATTATTACTTTGTTGAGGAAAGTCATGAAAACGGGAATATATAAAGAGAAACACAGTCTTTGTATGCAGGCAATTTTTTTTTTGTATCTTTGGGGAGGATCTCTTTGTCAGAGAAATGTGGGGTTACTCGGTATTGAGTCACTTAACCCCAATTGCCTCAGCAAAAAGAAAGGAAAAGAAAAAAATGAAGATATCTTTACTTCTTGACTTTTTTTACATTAATTAATACTGGAATCGCTATCATGCAACAATATATTTTCATATAAACCTGTATATTCCAAAATGCATACATTTGAAACAAGACGGGCGTGAATAAAATTATAGGGCACAATTTCATCCAGAGGTAAAGCAACTTATCATACCTGTGTACTCATGTCTCACAGAATGGCCAACAATTCCACAGAACACTATTCCACTGGCCACTCCAATGGATACAATCCTGATGACCAAAAGAACAACAGTCAGTTGGCACAAAGAAATGAAATGTTATTTATAGAAAGACAAAACTGAAAGGGAAATTAAGATGAGAGAAAGAAAGGGAAATGTAATGGAAGGGAAAGTGAAAAATATCCTTTACACTTATTTACTGATTGTTTTTCTTAAGTGATTTCCTCCTCCATCATTCCACCCCTCTCCCCTCAGAACTAGAGATAAGGTAGCAATATGAAAATGGACCTTTTGTCATTGGGTCAAGTTTCTAGAAGCTGTACTTGCTTTTGTTGGCTATTCTGCCAGCAAAGGTCTCATTTGTCAATCAAAAAGCAGTATATATAACAACAACAACAACAATAATAGTTAACACTTATTTAGTGCTTACTATACCTGGAAATATATGAACTGAACATTTTACAATGATTAGTTCATTTAGTTGTCACACTCCTGGGAGGTTAAGTGCTATTATTGTTCCCATTTTACAGAAGAGGAAACTGAAGCAGATAGTGATTAAGTGACTAGCCCAGAATTTCACAGTCAGTAAAAGTCTCAGGCTGTATTTGAATTCAAGTCTTCCTGGCTCCAGGCCCTGTGCTCTGTGTCCTATGGTGTCCCCTCTCTGCCTCGGAAAGATGAGACTGGTCATTACTCATGTCTGTTGAATAAATCCTCAACATTATTCTTGGAAATTTTCATTTTTCATTTTTAATCCTAGTGATAAGGATTTACTGTCTTCTTGGGTCAGGAAGAAACTCACAGGGCTATTATCAGGTATGACCAATTCCCACATTATCCTGTTTGTTTAGAGTGTTTGTGAAGAACTCTATTGGCTTCGTTGTCTATTCTCTAACCTCTAGGGATCTTTAAACAACTTTTGAGTTATTAATTAGCATTTCTTTAGACTGATCTGAACCTGGTCTGCTTATTATTTCTTCTGGCTCCTCCTTAATCCTTCTCTCTGAGCTCCCTGACACTTCCCCTCCTTCTCAGAGAAACTTCCAAGACTATATTTTCCCTGTAAAAGATCTGCTCCCAATGAAGATCGTTGATTAAGTCAGTTTTCTCAGGACTAAGCCTATGTGAGCTACTCTCTCCCTCCTCACAATACCTTCCCTTGGCATCTTTCCCCTTACTTATAGCTAACTCTAGTTAATCTGCTAAACGATTCCTTGGAGCTAACCTGCTAGTCAATGGCATACCCAAATCTCACAACATATTCCTTTAATGAATGATTATTTTCTTGATGATAATGATAGCCCTATTGCTCTCCCAATTCTCTTTTATATTACCATTCTTGATGTCTATTTTACCTCTTATTTTGTCTGTAACCTATTCCCTAAATAAACCTACCTTTTGGCAAAAAGGATGGCTATTGTGAATGTCACATTTATTTCCAACAGGAGTTGCTACCCTGACCTCATCACTTGACTTCAGTGTCTTCCCCTCCTATACTATCTTATTTCAATCCAATCCAATTCATGTTGATGAGGTGATCTAGTTTTGGGGGTTCCCAGTTAGGGAACCAAAATATGATGAGGTTAAGTCTAGCTTTGGGGGCTCCCAGTATGGGAACCAGAAATATGATGAGATTTAGGTTTTGGGGTTCCCTTAGTAGGGAACCAAATGATAAGGTCTAGATTTAGGGAACCAAAATGAGATTAGGGTTTCTGGTGATCAGGGAGTTAAATGATGAGTCTAGTGGCAGGTTAGGGGTTTAGGGAACTAAATGGAGAAGTTTGGCTCCCTACATGCCCTTGGGATTCAGCACAAGGATAGGGAGTTTGGGGAACCCCCTTCTGTCAGCATAGGGATTCTCTGTAAAGTAATTTATGAACTCAAAAACCCAGATTGATAAAAGAGGTTTATTACAGGGATTGGGAAGTAAGGTTAGAAATCCTGACAGAAAGTCATTAAGTCTCATTAGGGAAATAGGTGAGGATAAAGAGAGGATAACACTGGAAGAGAATATTATTCTGGCAGGCAGAGGCATAGCATGGCATAGCCTAGCATGGCATAGCATGGCATGTTTGGAACCTCTGCCAAGAGAGGATTTTAGATTGGCTCTTTTATAATAGGATCTTTGGCTACAAGCTGAAGGGGGCTAGTAGGTGGAGTCCCAAATTGGCTAATCTACTAGCTGGGTTTCAGTTTGAGCTGGAATTTGAATTGAATGAGTTTCCTTAACTCAACCAACCGCACCTAGATAACAGAATGAAACTGTTTGTCTTGTTTCCCTCAGGTTGAGGTCCCTCACTGAGGCAGAGTTGAAAGAGATTTTCTCCTTCAAGGAGTTTTAGAGTTTTGGGGTCCCTTCTTCAATGTTACTTCTCTTTCCCCTTCTACTTTGAATTTTCAGTATGTGTCTGCTGCCAAGATTCAGTCTCTCTGAAACCTGGATGCCCCATCTCTCTTCCCCTTGCCTGTGCAACCAAGTCTCTATGTGTAAAAAGTGTGGCATTTGCATTCCAATGAAGATATGATATGATAGTCTTGAAGATAGAAATTCTTTCTAGAGTGTAAAGTCCACACTAATTCCTTTTTCCACACTCAGAATGCCCCACTTCCAGAGAAAGCAGAGAGGTCCAGTCTTGGGGATGTTTCTCCAAGTGAGATTTGCCTTCTATTGCCTCTTTTTTCCTCAAGAAAGGAAGGAGATGGTGAAAACACAATTTAGTATAAAAGATACCATAGTGTCTTATGGTGTTTACTAAGTAATTTTTTTATTAAAGCTTTTTATTTCAAAACATATGCAGGAATAATTTTTCTGCATTAATCTTTGCAAAACCTTGTATTTCAATTTTCCCCCTCCCCCTCCTCTTCCCCTAGATGGCAAGGAATCCAATGTATGTTAAACTTGGTGAAAATATATGTTAAATCCAATATATGCATACATATTTATACAATTATCTTACTGTACAAGAAAAATCAAATCAAACAGGAAAAGAAATGAGAAAGAATAAAATTCAAACAAACAACAAAAAAAAAAATTGAAAATGCTATATTGTAAACCACACTAAGTTCCCACAGTCCTATCTTTGGGTGCAGATGGCTCTCTTCATCACAAGATCATTGAAACTGGTCTGAATCATCTCATTGTTGAAGAGAACCATGTTCATTAGAATTCATCATCATATAATCTTGTTGTTGCCATGTACAATGATCTAGTTCTGCTCACTTTTCTCAGCATCCGTTCATGTATATCTTTCTAAACTTTTCTGAAATCAGCCTGTTCATCATTTCTTATAGAACAATAATATTCTATAACCTTCATATACCATAATTTATTCAGCCATTCTCCAACTGATGAAGAATGTTATCTTGAGGACAAAGAGATTGTTGTTTTTCATTTGGTCTTGTTGTACCTAGTATCTAGCACACCCTGTGACTCACACATAATAGGTACTTAATAAATGCTTATTGGATTTGATTGTACTGTACCCTCTCCCTCATTATAAATTCTTCAGAGGCAGGTACTATATCTCAAAACTTATATTTCTTTTAATTCTCCTTTCTGGCTAGCCCAATCTTAGGCACATAGTAGTCACCCAGTGAATACCTGCTTTTTGACTTACTATCATACTCATTTTAGATTAACAACTGAACCACCTCCCTGACTACCAACTGCCATTAATGCCTCATTATAGATGTATTTGCAAAATTGTATTTGCAGATAGCTCTTCACATTGCCAGAAAAAATATAAATTTTATTTTCTGGGGGAAAACAATTGCCTTAAAAAAGGAATGATGGCATTAAAATCCAACTTTGCTGTTACACTGGCATAGCTACAGTGGGTGGCCTGGTATTCATTCATATACTTTTCTAAGATGCATTGATGAATATATATAGGATTTTGAAAATTAAGTCATTACAGGGGAAGAGGAAATGGGAAGGTAGAAGGCAACACTTGAACCTTACTCTCATCAGAATTGCTTCAAAGAGGAAAGAACACATACACATACACATGTACACATACACACACAGTTGGGTATGGAAATCTTTCTTTCACAAAGGAGGGAAAATGGATGAGTTAAAGCCCTAGGAGTGGTGGTGGTAAAAGGGAAGGTGGAGCAAAGGAGGCTATGATCAAAGATAAACACAAGGAGGGGGATAAAGAGAGAGAGAGAAAGAGAGAAAGATTAACAGAAGAAAGCAGTTAGAAATCATAACTATGAATGTGAATGGGTTAAGCTTCCCCATAAAATAGAAGTGAACAGCAGAATGGATTTAAAACTAGAATTCTACAATGTTTTATTTATAAGAAGACATGCATAGAGTTGAATAAAGGGCTGGAGCAGAATCTTTTATGCTTTAACTGAAATAAAAAAGATGGGGGTACCAAGCATGGTTGCAGACAAAATGAAAACTAAAAGAGACCTAATTAAAAGGGATAATCAGGGAAGCTAGGTTTTGCTAAAAGGTGACATAGAAAATGACATAATAGAAAAAAGTTTTAGCAAGTTTCTCTAATAAAGGAAATAATAATTATATATGTATATAAAATAAAAAACAATAATAAAGGCTAATAAAGGCCTCATTTCTTAAATGTGTAGAGACCTGAGTCAACTTTATAAAAAATTAGAACCATTCCCCAACTGGCAAATGGTCTAAGTATATGAACAGAAAGTTTTTCAGAAGAAGAAATCAAAGCTATCTAGTCACAAGAAAGAATACTCAATCACTATTGATTAGAAAATGCATATTAAAACAACTCTGAGTACCATCTTGAACGAGGTGAGGTGAGATCTTTCAAGACAGTTGTGAAAATCGAGTAAGGCTTCATCTACTTCAGAGTTTGAGTAGGCCTGAAGGACTTTAAGCATTGAGTCAAGGGCATACTTAAGTCCCCTTCCTGCTATCCTCCCATGACATCAGCGTCTCCCTATTTCAGTCAAATATGGGCAACTATGTACTTATTGGTCAAGTTCAATTTCTTGGGTAGTTCCTTCGTTTAGAATGTAAGATCCTCAGCCAATAAGGATGAGGTCAGTGGTGGGATGGGGTATTTGAGTTAGGGATTAAAAGTGTTGACCCTGCTCCCTCCCACCCTCCCATAGTGCTTCTCCCTTCCATTGTCTGCTTGATGGGTGGGACGCCCTTCTAGCGAGAATGTATAATAAACTTTGCTTATAGAGATCTCTCCAGCTTTTTTATTAAAATGGGGATCCCTCACCATTTCTGAACCACACAATCTCATATGTATCAGACATGACAGTTGCTGGAGGAGATGTGGGAAAATAGCTTGGTGGAGCTGTGAATTGGTCCAATCATTCTGGAGAACAATTTGGAACTAGGCCCAAAAGGCTATAAAACTGTGTATCCTTTGTCTTAGTAATACTACTACTAGGTCTATATCCCATAGATATGAAGAAAAGGGGAAAAGATCTCTATGTACAAAACTATTTATAGTAGCTCTTTTTGTGGTGGCAAAAAAAATTGGAAATTGAGGGAATGACCATTAATTGGGGAATGGCTGAACAACTGAACAAATAGGAGGAGAAGGAGGAGGAGGAGGAGGAGAAGAAGAAGAAACAACAGCTATGACACATTTCAGCAAACTTGTTTCCTACCCTTCTCATGAAGAACTCTGATTAGAAAAATCTGGACAAAAGATGGGGAGCTTAGTTCAGTCCCAACTTAGGCTGGAAAGGAAAGGATTCTTAACCCATGCTTCCCTGAGGCAAGTCTGAGAGAAGAAATTCATTCTCATCTAAATAAAGTGACTATTATTCTAAAAAGAGGCCAGAACATTTGAAAAAGACCAAATGTGACAAATGAATGGACATTTGGTTTTTACAAAAAATTCAATTGGAGAAATGAAACTTAAATTAGAAAACTGAAACCCACAAGGACATTAAAGAATAATCAAGAGTGGAGTTTATTTTCTTCTAAAAGAAAGTAAGCTCTTTGGGGAAGATGAGGTTCGGCTCTGTTATCAGGGTGATGGCCTAAGATTTGAAGACTCTTTTGTTCTTTGCCCTTAGTCCTTCTCTGTTATCTTCCCCCTTCTAGAATGGAAGCTCCTTTGGGGCAGGAACTAGTTTTGGAAGGAAGGGTCCTATCATGCAACTTTTATAACATCCAGTTATTATAATTCATGTAACTTCGATAACATCCAATTAATGAAGAATCAGGGGAGGGACTTTGTGCTTCAGGATAGGAAATAAATTGTTGCCTTTGAAATTTCAAAGGTGTTTCTACTCACTTAGGTGCCCATTATTGCAAGAATGTAAAATAAGTCTTTCCTGCATTCATCAGTGAATCTGTGGATTTCTTGGTAGGATATTTTGTTTCTTACACCAAACCAACCCCCAATCCACACATAAAATCTCTCAACTCAGAGAATATTTGCACTCAATATAGAAAAAAATTAAGATTTGCCAAGTAAATTCAGAGCAGATATATGATAGTAATGGGATTTAAGGGGCAAGGAAAAGCCCTTCTGCTTACTTGGCCCTACACCAGAAATTTCATCATTAGTTATCAATCTTTTAGTTCAAAGAATTGATTTTCTAGTTTATTCCAGTGGGAGTACAAACTTTTTTTTTTTTTTTAAGACGTTAATGGTTTGGAAAGCTCAAAGTTAAGAAACTTTCTTCCCCTAGGGTGGAAGTTGCTCAGCGATTTATACTCTTAATGAGTTGCCTGAGATTTGCCCCAGATTCCTTGGTATACAATCAGAGGCTGGACTTGAATCTGAGTCTTCAGAATTCATAAAGGGAAGGGGGAAGGGCAGGAAGCCACCCCTCAAAGATAAAAGTAAATTAGGTTATTTATCATGCTAACTCTTGAAAGTTCATTATCAGGTTGTTTTGTACACTTGTATTAGTTCATCAGATTAGCCAAAGCTCACCTGGTCTAGTAGGAAATGAGTTTATTTTGAAAACTAAGTATAAAAGTATTAATCTGGAGGGAAGTATGAATGAGCCCTTTAGAGTGATTGGGGTAGACGAAACTAATGTCTACAATTATCTGGGGCAATATGAAGGCAGCAAAAGCTCTAAGACACAAGAGAGGGATTGCTGAAAAAGGAGGTTGAGGGAAAGGAGCCCCTGGGGAAGAGAGCAGGGCTTGGGCCTAGAAGGGGAAGTAGGAAGGTAGACCCGGGAAGAAGGAAAGAGGACTGACTGGAAAGGGAGGTTTGCTGGGTGGACTGATTCCAAAATAAACTTCACCTATTTCCAAGTTTTGCCTTGGCTGGGCCTGAAGCCAGGTTCCATTTACTGCTTTCCAACTACTTACTCCACTTTGACCCAGCTGTTGGTCTTACTCAAGCTCCAGCTACAGTATTGGCGGCCAGGGGGAAGGATTATACCCCCGTGGGTACAGCCTCCAGCTCTCTCTGAATCTTGGTTCTGCTCAACTGCAGATTAGTTTCTCAATCTCCTTAACTCACTGACTCCACCGACTCAAGTTCCAGCCACAGTATGGGGAGAGGCAGTGGCAGTCCTTCAGAAGGGCTCCACAGAGGATTTATCTAATGGCCCTTTTCTGCTTTTAAATATTTTTGAGAGCAGCATCATGCTCTGGCTGACCCCAATGTCCTGAACTCTGAATGAGCAGCCCACCTTTCTCAGATCCGGGAGAACATTGAGCAGAGTTTAAAATGTGCCTTCTGTAATATATGTGTATATATATGGCCTGAATATATACGTAGGACACATAGGCTTGGGGCAGCTAGGTGGTGCTGCAGTGGATAGAGCACTGACTGTCAAATGCAGCTTCTGACACTTAACATTTACCAGCTGTGTGACCCTGGGTAAGTCATTTCACCCCAACTGCCTTGCCAAAAAAAGAAAGAAAAAAAGAAAAAGGAACAGGTCTTGAAAAAAGGTAAACATCACCTCCTCCTGTTAGAATCCTAGTGTTAACTCAATGGAATTGATAGAAACAGTGCTTATGGGCTTGGGTTTACACCTTTGGAGTTCATATCTTTGGGAGAATTCACACATTTAAGAGAGTTTACACATTGGCTCACACATTGGAGATTACAAGTCAGGAGATATTCAAGTTTATACCTCCCATAATCCCACTCTCTGAGGAGGAGTCAACCTTTGAGTTTACACCTCTAAAAGAGCATAAAAAGGAACCGAGTGAGTGGAGTCAGTGAGTTAAGAAGCTAATCTACAGTCGGGCAGAACTAAGATTCAGAGAGAGCTGGAGGCTGAAGCTAGCAACAAGAGCTCTCGGAACCAAAGAAAGCTAACTGGGCTATTTTGGAAGAGACAATAAAAGATTTGAACTTTTATCAGCTGGCTGCATTTGAGGTGATTATTGATCTGAACTGAAATGAAGGCATCCTCCAGAAAACCTCCCCAAGAAACCTGCTCCCAGAGAGAAACCATCAATGTGCAAAAAGAAGAGAACACCACATCCTCCTCCTCCTCCCTCACTTACTGTAATTGCCCCACTACTTAGGGAGACTGCAGTGCAAAGCCCTGCTGGTAGAGCTGATTGATTCCCTCCCAAATCCCCAAACTTCACTTATCCCCATGACTATCCAGGAGTACTTAGCTCCCTGCACTCACTTGATTTTGAAGATCTGAGAGCAGTAGTCAAATATGATCACTGCACTTTCCAAAGCATGGGTGATCTCATCGGGTGCTTTTTCTCCAGGGAAACCAAACACACAAAGAAAGGAGCATCCCTGTTGGGAGAAGAGGAAGTAAATATAGTATGACAGGGTTGAGGATATTAATAATCAAAATGCAAAGTAGATGGTCTTCAATCTTCTAAGGCTTGCCACAGATAATTGGCTGTCTTTCCCTTACAAAGAGGGCATTACAGATTCAGTGCTAACAAGTAAGGGGATGAAACATGGAGCCAGAAGGGACCGCAAGAGGCCTCCGATCTCCTCATGGCACAAAGGAGGAAGCCAAGGTAGAAGGAAACCAGATGCTTGCCCAAAGTCAATGGGAGTGTCAGGCAGGGCTGACAACTTGGTCCTTGTACTAGTAATCTGTCTAGTTATCCAAATCCTGACAGGCCTGTTTCTCGCCATACACTATACCCTGCCTTCTCCTCAGATATCTGCCACGACGTCAACCGTGATTGACTAATCCGCAACCTCCATTCTAATGGAGCCTCAATATTTTTCAAATGCCTATTCCTGCATGTCGGCTGCGGTATCTACTTTGGATCCTACCTGTATAAAGAAACATGAAACATCGGAGCCAGAACCAGCACTCATTTCTGAACTGTACTGGCAATGTCATTGCTTAACTTTGCTGAATCTTTTCCCTCTTTCTCTTTGAATCTTTGTTACTGATATAATTTGAGTTCTGAGAACATAGTTTTATTCTCTTACTGAAGGTATCAGCCAATTCATAACTATAATTCCAAGGGGAGAATTACTAGGAATGTGGATCATGTTTTATAAATCTAAGAACAACCAGTTGTTATACCAGGAAGGGCTAACTGGATAGGTGATAGGAGAGGAATATTGTGATTGTGATTTTCAAAACAAAATGTATCAATTTAAGGAAGATAAATGAAAAAATACATAAAGGATCCACGTATTCTTAATTTAATTCTACTTCATTCAGTCTGTTCCTATGATCATCCAGACTCAAAACACAATCCTGTAGTTTTCATAACCTTGCCCTGTGGTTTGGACTCTATTTTGAAGGGAAATAAACCTGGGCTTGCTATCCTCATTATTATTATCATCATCACTAGCCTCATATATACCAGTTTGTAAAACCACAGATGCTAATTTATTTGATCTTTACTATAATTCCATAAGATAAGGATATTATCTCCATTTTACAGGAAACAGAGGCACAGAATGATTTTTTAAAAAGTGATTTGCCAGGATCACATAACTGGTGCCTGAGAATGGATTTGAACTCAAGTCTTCCTAACATCCACTAGCCAATCACATAAGATCAAATGAGATGGTATTTGTAAAATTCTTGGTACGGCGCCTGGAACATGGTAGGCACTTAATACCCTTCCCTTTCCTATTACAGCAACTGTCTATTCTAGTAAGTGTTTCTTTTATCACATTGTCCTATCTAATCATTCAAACTGAGGGGTTTAGACTTCCAGAAGGACATGAACTTGTGGATACTATACCAGCAGTGTCTTGGTGTTTCTCCAAGAAAGTTAGAGTTCAGGAAATATCACCATGTGGACCCTCTAGGTGGTTGTTCTCCATGATTTCCCAAAATTGGAGATTTTGCATATCTTGATCCTGGTTCTCAAGGCCTACGATCTAGGTTCTCAGCTTTCAAGGAATTAGGGTCCATGATCATTTTACAATCCTCCTCTTTCTTGACTCTGCTCTATTTGATACTCTTGATCAGAGGCATCAAATAAGCCAGCAACACTTTGAGTGTTGACCCAACCCAATTTAAAGTGTAATTGATAAGCATTTAACAAAATATGCAATAAAACGTAGATAACATTGGATTTTAAAACTAAATCAATCTGTGAGCCAGCAGGGAGCTGTATCTGTGGGTTAATGGTCCCGATTTCTGAGTTTGACATCCCTGCTCTTAACCCCACTTTACTCCTTAATATTTTCCTGTCCCTAGGTTTTTATGACATTCTTTCCTGGTTCTCCTCTTACCCATCTCATCAATTCCTTCTCAGTCTTGCTCATTTGCTTATCATCCATTAACATGCTTAGTCCCTGTAGAAGTTCCCCAAGGTTCTATCCTGGGCCATCTCTTTGCTTCCTGCATTCTCTGTGTCTTCGCCAGTTCCCATGAGTTCAATCATCAGCTCGAGGATGATCTTAGAGATCCATGTATCCTATCCTGTTCTCTGCTCCAAACTTCAGTCCCAAATCTCTAATTAGCCATTAGGCACCTCAAAGTGGGCATCCTGGAGGAGCTGTCTCTGACTCAATATGTAGGCAAAGTACATTTTGTCATAGTTCCCCACTAAGTCCACCCATCTTCAAACTCACTTCTTTCTGTTGAAGGCCTTCAAATTCATAACCCTGACATCCTCATTGCTTCACTCCTCAAGACACATCTCCAGTCAGTTGCACCATCTCGCCATTTCCTTCTCTACAACGCCTCACACACATAAAGCCTTCTTTGTACTAACACAGCCACCACCTTAGTTCACATCCTTATCACTGCTTCCCCAGACTATTGTGATGGCTCCCCATTGGCCACTATGATCCTCCTGTATACAACTGCCGCTTTGATTTCCTTCAATTCCGATGTGACTGGGTATTTTTATTTCCTCTACAATAAAGTATAAAGTCTTGGGTGTTTCTTTTAAAGTACCTGACAAAGTGATAACAATCTGACTTTCTAGCCTTGTTACACAGGCTCCCATGTTATTCCAATGTAACTTAGGAGTTATATATACTTCTAGGGTCCAGCCGAACCGGCCTTACTGTTTCTCAAGCATGGCATTCCATCCACCATGTCCATGCATTGGCTCCTTTTGTCCCTTGTGCCTTGAATGCCCTCCCTCCCCACCTTACCTCCACCTCACAGATTTCCTCTTTTCCTTCAAGGGGCAGATCAAGCACCCCTCCCTACATGAAGTCTTTCTCATGCCCCCAAATGCTAGTGCCTTCCCCCTCTACAACCAGTGGATGTTTAACGGCTTTGTAGTTTTTTTTTTTTTAATTTGGGGGCTAATTTCCAGCTTGGTCTGTTGCACACCTGATTAAAACAGAGAAGGGTTGCTCAGGCAACCATTGCCTTGCTCACCAGATGTCTGCCAGTCCTCACTCCTAACTGGGTCAGGGCACACACATTCCTTTCACTCCTTTCCCCGAGCCCTCAGGCCTCACCTCTTGCTGAGTCTTTATAAGGGCCATGAAAAAGCACACTACTGCTTTTTATTTGCCCTTTCAACTCCTGTCATGCTGCTGGCAACTGGTGCCAGGTTATGCAAATTACCCCAAGGCTTCACTACTCCTCCTGGAGTCCCTTGCAAGTGCCGGTGGGTGAAGGGTGACCTTTGTTTGGCTTTCCAATGTTCCTGTTCCATAAATGCTCCTGGGATGACCTGTTTAGGCTTCCTGCCAAACTCTTTGCATGCTCATTTTCTCCAGTTTTTGTTGTTTTAACAGCTGAGATTAGTTTATACTTTAAGCTTGGTCACCATGTTTCTCCTTTTAGGGGTAAGATCGAGTGTTTGTGGCTTGCAGCAGTTTCTAGCTCCTTTTGGGCACTCTTTCCTATCAATTCAACTTTCCTGAGAACTGGAAATCATCAAAGTGATCACAGAGTTTTTAGCTATTACTCATTTTTCAGTCAGTGCCACTGTAGTTGAACCACTGTAGTTGAAGTATCTTCTTACCTTCATCCATCTTCTCATTTACTTTTAATGTTAATCTTGACTTTCCCCTCCAGTGACTCTCATCAATAATCAGTGGCTTTTTACCTCAAGAGAGACAGTCAATTTCACATTTCTTATATTATTTAGGGTTCACCATCTTCAGCACTTTCTGACTTTCTTTTTGAAGGAGCAGTAAGCTATTAATGCCATGCTACAATTGTATTACCCCATATAATTATCCTTTCTCTCTCCTCCCCCCGGAGGAAAAATAACCCTTTGCTTATCCAGTCCTTCCCTGGTCCCTCCTCATATCGACTCTGACCAGGCACTATCAAAATTCAGATCCCTTGTCTCTCGACCCAGCAAATGATGGGGAAAAAGGATGATGAGACAATCTTTTCTTAGAGAACCAGTGTCCTGTTTTATGTCCAAGACATTAGGAGAACCGAGAGGAAGGCATCTGGAGGACTGATCACCATCTATGGTGACAGAATGAGCACACAAGAATCACTGCTTACCCAAAGTAGTAGTTTGGGGCTTACCTTCAGGACTTAGTTCTTTTTTTTCTTGTATCTACAGGAATAATAATGAAAATGTCTAGCATTTTCATAGTGCTTTAAGGTCTGCCAAGTGCCTCACAAATATTATCTCATTTGATCCTCACAATAACCCTGGGAAGCAGGTACTGTTATTTATCTGCCCAGACAGAGTGCCCAGGTTCACATAGTAAGTGTCTGAAGCTGGATTTGAATCCAGGCCTTCCTGACTTCAGATCCAACACTGTACATACTGCTCCTCCTACCTAGCAACCTGGAAAGAAGCAACAGTGGGCCTGGGTCCTCTGGAAATCTTGAGTGATGACCTGGTAGGTTCGGTGTTCACAGTTCCATGGTACTGTCTTTGAATTTCAATATGCACACCTTGCCAGCACTTTATAGAGTTGTGTTGTGTTTTGTTTTTAATAGAGAAAGGCAAGGGTGTGAAATTTAAAGGGATCTCTTTGTAGTTAATTCATTACTATTCAGATCCCACTTTTGATGATGGGAAGCCTGACTTGGTGCATAGGTGGATGCCCACTTGCTGTGGCTTGTGAAGAATGTCCCTTTAGCATCCTGAAATAACGTTTCCACCCAGATGATTTTTTGCAACAAGATTTAGAGGGACCTTAGAGATGATTTAGTTAGGGTAGCCAACTAGACAAGAATGGTTTTTACATTTTAAAATATATAGATTGTATTTTAAAATGTAAAAAGCAAGGTTTAGGATCGGGGCTGAAGGTGACTTTTGATCTAGGCTAACCTCTCACTTTAAATATCAGGAAACTGATACCTTCCACCAGCTCCTTTTAAGATACATATGCTGCTACTAAAATATAGACCATATTCCTGTTTGTCACAGAATGAGGGACTTTATTATTATCACTCCGTTACTAGCATATAGAGCATATTACTGTGTTATAGGATGAGGGACTTTATTGTATCACTCTGCTACTAGCATATAGAGTATATTATTATGTTATAGCATGAGGGACTTTTTTGTATCACTCCGTTATTAGCATATAGAGCATATTACTATGTTATAGGATGAGGGACTTTATTATATCACTCTGCTACTAGCATATAGAGTATATTATTACGTTATAGCATGAGGGACTTTTTTGTATCACTCCATTACTAGCATATAGAGCATATTGCTATATTATAGGATGAGGGACTTTTTTGTATCACTCTGCTTTAGAGGGAAGAACACTGAATTCTTGGAATGTGGAAGAGATAAAAAATGGGGTAATAAAAGAGGTACAAGGGGGAGAAATGCAATCTAACTTTAGGGGAGGGGAGTCCATTGGTACCCATCCTGAAAGCCTTATTTCTGTAATATAATAATCTCCCCAAAAGCAAAGGTGTTGCCAAAATTGAGGTGTTGCCCAAGCTAGTCATTTTGTCCTGGGTTTACACTCACTTTGTCAAACATAAAGACCTTATTGATTTGGCCTTTGAAGGTCTTCAGGACAGAGTCAATGTACACACTGGAATCCTGGATGGCCTGGCCGATATCATCGGCAGTCTCCTTCCCTTTAAACTGCAGGTTGACAAACACAATTGTCACAGGTCGAAGTTCAGACAAATAACCTCTCAGCTGTTTGTCATCAATCTGGAAAATAAGAACCAAAAAAATGTCCCCTGAGCAGACCAGTCATACGCATCCCTACTTCGAGACTGGCCTCCAGACTGTACCTATCTTCAGGAAGACCACCTTTTATGGAAAGCCTCAGGTCCTTCCAAGGCAAGACTCAGTAATGTTCCTGTCCTGCCAGAGGCCTTTTCTGAATCCCCCAAGTCCTAGCAATGAAGCCAATTTGTGATGTTGACAAATTTAAACAAATTCCTTGTTGGTTTGAAAGTTACAAAATTGTGAAAGTAACTTAAATTATCTCGCTCATATCAAGTTATCCTAAAAAAAAAAGTAAAATATATAACATATTTTTAACTTACTTTTGGATATATGGCTATTTTTGCTTAACAGAATGCAAATGGGAAGGGCCCTTTTGTTTTTGTCTTTGCATCCTCAGGGCCAAAAAAAGTGCCTGACATAGAAGAAGCAGTTAGCAGATGCTTTTTTGAATTGAATTGAATGGATTAAAACCAAAATCTTACAATATGTGGAGTTTAACATGGTAGAAGCATCATGGGCCAGCTAATAATTATAAAATTGAGAGAGAGGATTGGGAAAAGTCATCGGGAGGCTCCTTTTGTTGGAATCCCATCTTTTAGGAGCTTTGTGTCAATGGGATAGCCACTTATGTTATGCAACTCAGTTATGTCAGTTGAGGAAAATGGGGACAATAATGCAACAATCTCCAGGATTATAGTGAGGATCACAAGAGGGAATATTTGTAAAGTGCTTAGAATAGTGCCTGGCACATAGTAGCTGTTTAATAAATACTTATTAAAAAGGAAAGAAAAACATGTATTAAATAACATGTGTATTCATGTTTATATATATGTATAATGTATATAAAACAACATATATAGATATGCAATATACACAAATATATATGTATTTGTATGTATGTACATGTTTAAAATATATATTTAATTTAGATCTTTATTTAGTTTCTGATAAAACTTAAGTGGGACTATATTTACACATATAAATATGGTTTATTCTTAAATTCACACATATGTATGTGTGTCTGTGTGTGTGTAAACCCACTTAAATCTCATCAGAATCTTGTGAAGTTCTTAAAGGCCTTTTTACTCCCAAATGTACAAATGAAAAAAAAGAGTCAAGTAACTGTCCAGTGGTCACATGGCTAGTTAACATTAAAAGCCACATTAGACCCCAGCTCTCCTTTCTGTATCTGGTAGGCTATCTGCTATGCTATGCTGTGATCCTGATTATCGGTATCAGGACTGGCACAGGGAAAGATGATTTGAAGCATCAAACCAACATGTTATCCCTCAAATTATACTGTGAGGGTGGTCTTGCAACTGTGCAAATGAGACCCATCCTTTCTTAACATAGGAGGGGATCCAATTCAAGCAATGTTCATGAACTGGTAGAAAAGTAGCAATGAAGGAGCAAATGGAGAACCTCTGGATTCTAATTAACTTAGCTTCCTTGACCTCAAAGCCTAAAGCCAAATATTTTTCTCTATCCTATGAAAGGAGAAAAAACAAAGTCTGATGTTTATTTTTGAAATTCTTCTGTTGTTTGGGTCATAGAGGAAATATGTGATTTCTGCCCCTTTTCTGACTTATAAAGTGGATAATTTTGATACTAGTTCTGATTATCTTTTTTAATGTTCAGATCCCAAGTTAAGTAAAAGTTGGTGACTACAATGACTGAAATACCTGCTTCAAAATACTTCGCATGATGTACTTTTGTAAAGAGAGTTCCAGGTCAGAGTTAGACTCCAGAGTAGAGGCAAGTCTCAGAATGTCTAAAAAAGAAGAAAGATTGGCTTTGGGAAAAAGTCTAGACAGAGCAGTCACTATTAACAATAAGCAACATCTTAAGCACTGTGATATGATTCTGGAATGACATTTTCCAATGTAGAATGATGTGAGTCCCAGCCACACGATGACTGTATTCTAAATTGGAGGGTCCATTCTAGTACTGTGAAGTCTCCAAGAGTATCACCTCTTCTAGAGTCTTACTTTGCCCCATGATGGTATGGAGGTGAGTATGAGATCTTAACGGCATTATAGCAAAAGAGTAAATAAGTCTTGTCAAGCCAAAAAGGCTTCTGGCACAGTCCAGATGACAAAGTATATTTTGTTTTCCAAATATCACTCTGGGTTCAAATTGGTGAAGATTACTCAAGAAGACCACACTCTCTCTTCTTTCTAGCTTTCACCAACTCTGCCAGTTCCTCATACATAATGTATGTGAATGATCTTTGGAGTCAAGGGTTACCCAAGGGCAAAGTGATCTTAGTTGGGAGAATTCCATTATCAGTAAGCTATCCACTAAGGAAGAAATATTTTTTGGCCATTGCAACTTATGAAACAAAGAAAAATACAAAACGTTTCTCGTTTTCATGGGCCCCCTTTTTATATCTACCATGACTGCGGCAGACTGGCAGAGAAAGAAGTTTTTAGATACACTTTTTAGAGTATAATTTATATGATGTTTTCGTATAAATTGCAGATTTCAAAGCACTTTACATATGTTAATGCATTTGATTCTCACAACAATTCTGAGAAGTAGGTGCTACGGTTATCCCCATTTTACAGCTTGAAGAAACTGGCAAACAGAGGTTAAATCACTTACCAAGGGTGACCCAGTTAGTAAGTGTCCAAGGTCCAATTTGAACTGGTGTCTTTCTGACTCCACATACAACTTTCTATTCACCGTGCCACCCAGCTGCTATCTATAAACACTAACAGTTAGGACTTTGGTGAGATCTCTGTCTAGTAACAATCTTTCTCTAATAACATCAAGTTGACATGCCATTGGAGAAATTGCATCATATCAGTCTGAATATTCTTAGTATGAATGAAACCAGAAGATATATGTGGAATTTGAAGTTAAATGAAAGACTGGTACACAAATTCTCCTGGTAGAGGAAAATAAAGGTGCTGAAATACAACTGTGATGACTCAGTTATCACTGATAAGGGAAAAAATAGCTCGTTACAGACATATTTAGAAATCTTTTCCATTCTTTGTTGCTGCCTTCTAGTTTCATCCTTAATGCTCTTGGGATGAGTTGGTTTAATAGAATTTCTTAGTATATTCTAGAAAGTTTTTTTTTCCTACTGCTTTTCAATGTTTTCTAAGACAGTTTTCTACCATTCTCTATAAAACTTTCAAAAGTATTTTATATTGTAAATTAGGCTGATGTCTGCTAAAACAGCCTTCAAGAGAGTCTGCTTCATGCTACAGTTTGGAGTCAGATAGGACTTTTGTGAAAGAAATGCTAGTGGGTATTTTATAATGTCAGGCTTTTGGGTTTAGAAGTTTAGCGCAATTAATCAGCAGCCTAAAAGCAAGCAGAAGAGGTCAACCTGGTCACCTGGTCACTTCATCTTGCAGTGAATGTGATGACCAGTTACAAAAGACCCTTGGTGAGAATAATTTAAGAACATGTACCCATATCTTTTAGAGAAGATGAGGAAATAGAGAAATTACATGAAGAATTCAAGAAAACTTTCTGAAATTAAAGAATATATATATTTTCACACTTGGTGACTTAAGTTCAAAAATAAAGTACAATGGAGGACAGTGAATAAATTTTACAAAATATGACTCAAGATGATTTTATATAAATAAGTAGCTTCTTAAGGGGTTGATTTGGGAGGTGTTAGACATGGCAAATACCAAATAACATTACAAAAAATTAAATTTACTTTATCTTAAGAGAAAGAAAATAACTTGTTTTTAATATTGCACAGTGAGCAGATAATGAATCTGAAGTTAGGAACACTCATCTTCTTGAGTTCAAATCCAGCCTCGGACATTTACTAACTGTGATCCTTTGCAAATTACTATTTACTTCTGTTTTATAAGGAAATGGCAAACCATTCACTATCTTTACCAAGAAATTCCTCCAGGGCAGTTTAGTTGGTATAGTGGGTAGAGCACCAGCCCTGAAGTAAGGAGAAAAAGAGAGAGAGAGAGAGAGAGAGAGAGAGAGAGAGAGAGAGAGAGAGAGAGAGAGAGAGAAAGGAAGGGAGGAAGGGAGGAAGGGAGGGAGGAAGGAAGGAAGGAAGGAAGGAAGGAAGGAAGGAAGGAAGGAAGAAAGAAAGAAAGGAAGGAAGGAAGGAAGGAAGGAAGGAAGGAAGAAAGAAAGAAAGGAAGGAAGGAAGGAAGGAAGGAAGGAAGGAAGGAAGGAAGGAAGGAAGGAAGGAAGGAAGAAAGGAAAGAAGGAAAGAAGGAAGGAAAGAAGGAAGGAAAGAAGGAAGGAAAGAAGGAAGGAAAGAAGGAAGGAAAGAAGGAAGGAAAGAAGGAAGGAAGGAAGGAAGGAAGGAAGGAAGGAAGGAAGGAAGAAGAAAAACCTCCAAAGGGGTCACAATGAAACATGACTGGAAAATAACTGAACAATAATCACATATAATTTCCAAGTTAGTTATTTTGACAGATCATCAACGTGGAAAAGAAAAGATTGAAATCAACACCAAATTAGAAGAAAAACATGTGGTACACATTTAACGAACTCCAACCAACTAACAATAGCTATTAATACCTAACAATGGGAGTCTGATAAAACAGATATTGACAGAGATTATCACTACTTCCCAATGAATTTTGTTGAAAAGTAAATCATGAAGAGTCTAAAATTAAGGACTTCAAAATGAAGAGTATAAAAATTGAAAACTAATGCAATTAATAAATAATCTCTTTGCTAAGCAGAGGGATAAGTATCCTGTTTTATAATGTAAATTTGCTTGGAAAATTTTATAGAGGATAAAAAAATCCCTAAAAAATATCATCTCATAAAGCTTTAAAAAGACAGAACAGAGAAAAAGAATTTTAAAAAATAGCAAAAAAAAAAAAAAATAATTAAATCAACTTATCACAAGAGTATTTAAGAATAAAACTGGAAGGACAACAAATAGTTAAATTATGGAAATCACACAAATATTTCTATGTTAAATTACTTTCCACATCATTGCTAATGTGGCACAGTGAATGAAGTACTGGACCTAGAAATTAGATTCATCTTCTTATGTTATGATCAGCTCTGATGGATGTAGCTTTTTTCAACAATGAGCTGTTTCAGGCCAATTTCAATAGACTTGTGAAGAAAACAGCCATCTACATCCAGAGAGAGGACTATGGGATTGAATGTGGATCACAACATAATATTTTCACCATTTTTGTTGTTTGCTTGCTTTGTGTTTTCTTATTTTTTTTTTCCTTTTTGATCTGAGTTTCCTTGTACAGCATGATAAATGTGGAAATATGTATAGTAGAATTGCACATATTTAACATATATTGAATTAATTGCTGTCTAGGGGAGGAAGTTAGAGGAAGGGAGGGAGAAAAATTTGGAATATGCAAGGGTGAATGCTAAAAACTATCTTTGTATATATTTTGAAAATAAAGAGCTATTTTTATTATTTAAAGAAAAGAAAAAATACAAAGGAAAAAAATTCATCTTTACTTGAGTAACTACAGTTAGGCCCTAATTCCAATGTGCTGTATTAATAAGTAGAAATGAAACTAAATAAAGACAAGAACAACAATTGTACTAGCCTCAAGTATTGGGAGGAGGACCAGGCTAGATGCAACACCATTTGATAGTTATGGAGGGATTGCTTCTCAAAAAAGGAGAATATACTAAATGTAAGAGGGTGCGGGATCACAGACTTAATTATTATTCCTCAAAACCCCCAAGCCCTCAAATTTGAGAAAACATCAATAACGTCTAACTTATCTGCCTTCTTCCCCCCCCCATATATAATATATCTACAACTTTTAAAGAATAACAAACATATATATTGAAATATCTTTGAAAATATGAGATAGGAACAGGAAGGCTTTCAAAAGTTTTCCATAACAGAATACATGCTTATAATCACAACTGATTTATAGATGCATAAAACAGCAGGTCCCATTATACTTATTGTGTGCCAAGTGCCTAATGGCCTCTATTCTGTGTCAGTTCCACTGACCCACTAGATCTGAACTTGAATGAGCATCCCATGAATGCTGAGAATATCATATTGTTATAGACAAATTCAGCCCCTCTCTAACAATGTACTCAGCCCTAATGCAAATATATAAACATGTGTTTACTATTTTCATTTATTGGTGAACTTTTTAATTTGCTTATGAGTGATATACTGTTCCCAAGGAAAAACCTAAGAATGGTGGCAAATTATTCCTAAAAGCTCCTCTTTTCCAGAATCAAGATTATGGGAAAGAAATAAGTATGGAGGCAGCACTTGGCTTTCAGTGGCATTCAATACCCTGATATCCCTTCTATTTTGTAACTTAGCACAGGTCAATGTAAGCCTACTTAACTAACTGGTAGCGATGGCAAATTGAATTTGTAAAATAATTGCATTGCATGGGGAGACATAATATACTTTTGAAAAACATTTCTATTTGAGAAACAATGTCCAAATTTATGGAGATTAGTCATTGCTAGTTACTGCTTAGGTGCTATTTCCTACAGGATGTCTTTGTAATCCCATTCCAAAGGAAAATTAGCATTTCCCATCCTCTAGAGTTACTTCCATACTTTGCATACATTTTGTATTTGCTTATTTGTGACATGTTGTTTCTTCCTAGTAGAATGAAAGATCCTTGAGGACAAGGACTACTGAATATTATTTAATATTATTTAAGTCTATATCTTCACTATGTAGCAGTGTCTGGTATATATCATTCAAAAGACCAGAAATATCCATTTAAACTTTTTTTGAAAAAAGTTATCATTACTATTTTTATTTTATTTGCTTTATGGATTTAAAAAATGTAACACCAGTTGATGCAGTTTGGTCCTTTGAGATATTCTTAATTCTAATCTTTTTAAAAATAAATGCTTGTTGAATTGAGTATTTCATTGCCAGTCCTGTGAAGTTCAGATTTATCTTTTATTGCTTCAAGAGGACTGGCTTTAGAGGCAAGAGATCTGAGGTCAGATTCTGCTTTAGATACTTACCACATGTGTGATTGTAAGTACTTTCCTTCCTTGGGCCTCAGTTTCCTCATTTGTAAAAGAAAGGGCTTGGGCTAAATGGCCTCTGAAGTCCCTTTCAACCATAGATGTATGCTACCACGACCAATGGAATATTACTATATTGATTGGTTTTTTTCCCTTGTTTTCCTATTAATTTATATCCCCTTTCCCCATCTCAAAATTCTCTATATTCGTCACTTCTTACAGTAGAATAATAAGTCAGTACATACATACAACATTCCCCCAATTAATGGGAACTATTTCTGTTTTTCTTTTCTTTTTGCTTCCCCAGAGATTTTACAATAAATATTTTTGTATATATAAGAACTTTTCCACTCTGTTGTTAATTTTCTTGAGGGTACATGCCTAGTAATGGTATCCTAGGTCATAGGGCATTTCTATTTCTGACATTTCTAACATTGTTCCAAATTGTTTTTTCATAATGGAGACCATTTTGCAGTTCTTTCAACCATGTACCTATCTCTACACAACACCTCCAAATTTTACCATTTTGAAATTCTATCAGTTTTGTCAATCTGATTAAGTAGGATGTCAAATTTAAGACTTAGTTCAATTTGCATTTTTTCCTCCAAGGAATTTGTAGCATTCTTGTTAAGGAACTTTTGAAGATTTTTAATCATTTCGATTTAAAAATTGTTCATATCCTTTTGCCAATATGAAACAAAGTCTACTATTATATATTCATTAAATACCTTTTTTTTAATCAGGATGTGAAAGTCATTATTTTAAAATATATATCTTTATTTACTTTGTTAAATATTTGCCAAGTACATGTAAAAATTTTTAACATTCATTTTTTAAATTTTGAGTTCTAAATTCTCACTCTCCTTCTTCCATTCTTGAGAAGGCAAACAATTTAATACTGGTTATACATGTGGAGTCAATATGCATTAATTATCAAAGATGTCCTTCAACTCAACAAATATTTGCTAACACCAACTATGAAACAAGTTCTATATCTTTCCCTGTCCTCCCCCCCCCCCCCCCCAATCCCAGCCTTGAGAATTGATAGGGTTTTGATGGATGGGAAAGAAAGTTAAGGCATCTAAGGTAGAGAGGACAAAAATGAAGAAGATGGAGCCTGACCGGAACATCCTCAAGTAGCTGTAAAGAGACTTGGTTGGATGCAGTAGAATCTGAATAGCAGTGTGAGAGGTGAAGTTGGATAGGTGGTAAATGAATCAAATTTTGCAAGACACTGAATATTTTTAAACAAGACCACACAATAGAAGGAGACCAGGATCCAAGAGATCATTTCAACCATTAACTGACTGTAAACTGAGGCAATTTGTTTGACTTAACTGGGTCTCCATTCAATTCAATTCAATAAGCATTTATTGAGTGCTACCATGTGCAGAGACACAGGACTAAATACTAGGGATACAAAGACAAAAATTAAAAAAAAAAACTTTGACCTCAAGGAGTCCAAATTCTAGTGACAAAGGAGGAAGACAGGGACATCACAATAAGTAAAATAAAAGTATATGTAAAGTTTTTTGGGGTTTTGTTTGTTTTGGTGAGATAACAACTAGGGATTGGGTTATTGTAGGGGAGTGAAGACTTTGTTCACATTATCTGAAAATTGAGGCTTAATTGAATCAGATAGTCTGTAAGATCACTTCCAGAACTAACAATCCATGAATTTATGAATCCTTGATCAAAGACAAGGTCATGGGTTACCAGTCCCTGGTCAGTCCCTGATTGACTCTAATTTGCCAACGCTTTCCCCTCATTACGTGCTGACAAGCAGAGGTTTTATAAAGGAGTTAATGAAATGCTGTATCTTTCTTCTTTGAACCCAAACTCCAAAAATCTAGCTTTGGAAAGAACATTCAGGTTCACAACATAGGGGAAAAAGGTGATGGTGGGGAAGAGAGCTGGACATTGGAGGCCTGGGGATTAAGTTCCCTGAATGATGGTCCATGAGTTTTCCCATTACTTTTTCAGAAGTACAGACTTACAGTTTTCACCCCGGGAGAAGAATGAAATTACTATAAATAGCACCAAGATTGTTCTGGCTCTATCACTTCCAGGTAGAAGAGGGATAGCATAGTTTCAGACATAGGCCCTGGCTTCCCATGAGATTCAAGTATCCATTTGGGATTCTGTACCTCTTTCTAGGTACATATTCTGCAGTTGTTTATGTCTCTGCTACAACAGAGACAGCTGAAACTTCTCAATTCCTTCTCCAGGATTCCAACTCCTGTCCCTCCTGGTCATATTGTCTATAACTTCCCTGAATATGTCTCTGGAACTAGGTTTCCAAGGAGATGACATGGGTATCTCTGCACACATTCACATTTGGTCTTCTGGGCAATAGTCCTCCAACAGAATAAGTAATGCATCCTTTCAAGATCTTTTAAGAATTTAAGATTCATGTTCTTACCTATTCTTTGCATTGGATGCATTATATATTGTTGGAGTTCTTGTTCTTCTTTAAAATAATATAAAAATGGTTCTCTCTGGGAGAAAGCAGGTTTCTTGGGGAGGTTTTCTGGAGGCAGCCTTAGTTTCAGTTAAAAGTAATAATCACCCAAATGCAGCCAGGTGATAAAAGTTCAGATCTTTTATTGTCTCCAGTATAGCCCAGTTAGCTTTTCTTAGAGGCCTCTCTCTCTACTTGGTTCTAAGAGCTCTTGCAGCTTTGTCCTTTGCTTCTGCCTCTGCTTTCTTCAGCCTCTAATTCAGCTCCAAGTTGAATCTGTCTTTCCTCTGAGAGAGGGATTCTGGCTCTCAATCTCCCAGAGTGCTCTGTGTCTGCACCAGAGTGCTCCTCTCCAATCTAATTCAGCTGAACTTTCTTGACTGGGCTTATATATGACTCTTCTGAGAGAATGGGATTGTGGGTTTTCTCCCAGAGTGCTCTCTGGCCCTAAGAGCTTCAAGGGAGGTGTAAATTCGTATATCTCATACTAAACCCTGAAATCTCCCAAACGTGTGAACTCCAATGAGTAAAGGTGTGAGCACAAGCATTGTATCAATTAGTTCTACTTAGTACTTTGTTTCAGGTTCTGACCCAAAACATCTCCTTGTAAGATTAGATCAAGGATACTGAACCATGCTGAATTAGATAATTATTGTCTCTGTCAACTCTAATGACTTAACAATTTGTTAAGATTCCAACAATATATAGTCTTAGGAGTTCTATTGGGAGCATAAACTTTAAATAGGAAATCATTCCCTAGATCATAATCTCCGTGACAACAGTGTTAAAACTGCTATTCACCAAAAGAGATTAGAAGCTTGAATTGACATTATCACCTTAAAAGAACGAGCAATTAGGATGCTTAGTTCACTTAACCAATTAAAGAGATGATTTTCCTTAAATAAATGTAAGAAATGCTTAAATGAGGAATTATGAGAACATGAACTTTTGGGGGAAATTTCTAGCTCAGAAAAAAATGTCAAAATTTATCGAAAATAACTTATTGAGAAGTCTCCCTCCCAACAGAAACCATAAAGGTAGACACACAACTATGAATTGCAAAAAGGATGGATCCAGATAATCACTTTTTCCGCTGGGTCTGGCTGCATCCCTTAATAAAAAGCTGAAGACAATGAGATGAACCAAATCAGTTCCAATGGAGCAGTAATGAACTGAACCAGCTACACCCAGCGAAAGACCTCTGGGAGATGACTAAGAACCATTACATTGAATTCCCAGTCCCTATATTTTTGCTCACCTGCATTTTTTATTTCCTTCACAGGCTAATGATACAATATTTCAGAGTCCGACTCTTTTTGGATAGCAAAATAATAGTTTGGACATGTATACTTATTTTGTGTGTAATTTATACTTTAATATATTTAACATGTATTGGTCATCCTGCCATTTAGAGGAGGGGGTTGGGGGGAGGGGAAAAATTGGAACAAAAGGTTTGGCAATTGTCAATGCTGAAAAATTACCCATGCATATATCTTGTAAATAAAAAGCTATTAAAAATTTAAAAATAATAATAAAAAGCTGAACAAAGATTATTTCAGAAAGTCCTGGAGAGACTTACATAAACTGATGCTGAGTGAAATGAGCAGTACCAGCAGTACCAGGAGATCATTATATTCTTCAACAACAATATTATATGATGATCAATTCTGATGGATATGGCCCTCTTCAACAAGGAGATGAACCAAATCAGTTCCAATAGAGCAGTAATGAACTGAAACAGCTACACCCAGTGAAAGAACTCTGGGAGATGACTATGAACCACTACATAGAATTCCCAATCCCCCTATTTTTGTCTGCCTGCATTTTTGATTTCCTTCACAGGTTAATTGTACACTGTGTCAAAGTCTGATTCTTTTTGTACAGCAAAATAATTGTATGGACATGTATACATATATTGAATTTGACTTATACTTTAATATATTTAACATGTATTGGTTAACCTTCCATCTGGGGGAGGGGGTGGGGGGAAAGAGGGGGAAAATTGGAACAAAAGGTTTTGCAATTATCAATTCTGAAAAATTACCCATGCATATATCTTGTAAATAAAAAGCTATGATAATAATAATAATAATAATAATAATAATAAAGAGCTGAAGAGAGAAAATAGGAAAATAACCTGCATCTCCCTCCCTCCCTCCTAATTTAAGAGAAAGAGTATGGAGTTGCTTCAAGAACCTGCCGAGAAAAGAACCCTCAAAGACCTTTGGTTTTAAAAACTCAGTGTCTAGTAATTTTTATGTAATTTTTGTAATTTTATGTAATTTTTATGTAATTTTTCCTTCCCTTTAATCTCTATGGCCTGCTCCTCAATAACCCCACTGGGTATTAATAGAGCTAACAGCACATCTTTCCAACATAACCGCTGTTCCCGGCCTCTTTACAAGAACCGGGTCAGTTTTGAATCAGAGGCCCAAATGAGAAATTGCCTCTTTATTCCTGAGGATTCCAGGATCACCTTCCTTTTAATGTACTCCAGCTTATGAATGCCCTCTGTTAATGTGGCATTTAAAAGTGACTGTTAATTCTCCAAATGTGGGCTGACTAGAGTTCAGAGATTCTCATCACTGCCTATTTTTCTGACAGGATTTGAGTGGATAAAATTAATCATCTCTAGTCCAAAAAGTTAAGCAAACACAATATCAGTTAAAAATTAAATATTGCCAAGCAGGCAGTGTCCTAACAAGATACAAGGTCTGTCTATTTAATCTCTGTATCTTCTTCAGCACCTATCATATGATAGCTATTAAGTAAATATTTATTGAGTTGATTAAAAATTGTCATGCAAAGTAAGATGGGTCATTCAAGTCTTCACCAGGTATTCTTAGGAGTCTAGCCTGATGGCCCAGGCCCACGTTGTTCCAATAGTGACTTCCCTGAAGGAGAGTTTCCCAAATAGGGCAGAATCCTGTATCCAGTCTTCTGGGGAGAGGGAGAGAATTTTTAAAAGGAGCCAGACTAGTGGAAAGCCTTCCAAGTTTGGAGTCAGAGAGCTTGGCTTTGAAATTTAATTGTGTTATTTACTATATGCAAGTAGTATGTAGTTTTCTCATTTGTTTAAAGCAAGGAGGGTAGAACAGATATGACTCTAAATCATATTACCTTGTGAAGGTGTGAACCACTCCCCACTTTATTGACCATATTACCGAGCTGCCATTTAAAGGAGATGTTCCCATCGGAGTCTTTGACAAAAATGAGAGACAGAAACTCTGTGACATAGGAGGTCTGTCTGGTCACTAAATGACTTAGGATGAAGATGGAAATTCTCTAAGCAGGCCTCAAGCATGATCCGGAGGCAGCTGAGTAGCACAATAAATAAAAGTGCCAGGCCCCAAGTCAAAAAGATCTGAGTTCAAATCAGACCTCAGATAATTATCAGCTGTGGAACAGTGGTCATTTAACCTTCGTTTACCTCAGTTTCTTCATCCATAAAATGGGGCTTACCATTAACCTAACTCCTAGGGTTATTGCAAGGATCAAAGAGATAATAATTACAAAGGATTTAACATACATGCCTGGCACAACATAATAAGCATTATATAAACATTAGCTGTTATTGTTGTTATTGTTGTTAATCATCCACATTGGGTGAAGGGAAAGCCAAGTTTTTGTATCCACACAAAAAATGCCCAGTGCTAGTTCTCCTAGTGACTGCAAGACTGCCATTTGGGGGGCAGCACCCCATGGCAGGAGGTCATGATCGGTCACTGGCTGCTCCCAGAGCTGGGCTGGCAAGAAAATAAAAGATGAGGTCTTCAATGAATATAAAAAAGGGAAGATATTGAAAGTTCTTGAGAAAAGTGATGAAAGTTGTATTTTAGGAAGGTCAAAGTGGGCAGAAGTGCTTAAGGTTTATTGAAGAGGGAAAGTCTAGCATCAAAAGGACCAGTAAGAAGGCTATTTCAATAATCCAGGTGTGGGGTAATGAGAACTCACCACTAAACTGGGAGCCAGGGGAATGGAAAGGTATGGCTGTGTCACCAAAGGCAACCGAGGATATTCCTAAACAGAAAGTCCTCCTGACAACTTGGATACTTTTCACTTGCCACTGTCTGGAGGATTAAGAAGCTTTCTTTTCTTTTTTTTTTTTCCCCTCCTTCCTTCCTTCTTTCCTTCCTTCCTTTCTCTTTTTTTCTTTCTTTCTTTTTCTTTTCTTTCTTTCTCTTTTTCATTTGTTTGTGTTATTATTTTAAAATAGTATTTTTTCCCAAATATATGCAAAGGTAGTTTTCAACATTCACCTTTGCAAAACTGCATGTTCCATATTTTTCTCCCTCTCTTCTCTCCTCCCTAACCAGAAGATGAGCCCTCCTAGTTTTAAATCCATGATCATGTAACTTCATAAAGTTTTTACCCATGGAATTCATGGCCCTCTCCTATCCTTTCATTCATTCATTCATTCATTCAGCATCAAGTAGAGCAAAAAACTCTGGTAGGTGTTGGGAACATGAAGACAAAATAAAAGACAGTTCTTGTTAAAAGAAGCTTACATTGTACTTGGGTGGCAGGGGATTTGGAGGGAAATATGGGTTCTATCATGTAAATAAATAAGCATATGCTTATTTGTGGAGGATTCTTAATCACTAGGGACATCAGGAAGATTTCCTGTGGAAAGTGACAACTGCATTGGGCCTGAGAGGCAGCCTGAGGACAGGGAATAGTTTGAGCACATATAAAACCAAGGTAGTACACTATTGTGTTGAGGACCGTGCCTAATTGTGAAACCCAGAAAGCCTGTAAATGATTAAGGGGAACTGCATCATCAAGGGGCTGGTCAGGATCTTTAAAAGCCCCGACAATTGTGAATCAAAACACTCTTGAAGGAATTGCAAACCAGCTTTTACTGACACAGATGTTGCTTGTGGATTGGGAATGAAATAAATCAGAAACAAGAGGAGGCAGGTCAGAGAATACACTTGGCTCTCAGTCTCCTTGCATCGTTATCATCCTCTCACATGAAGGGATCTATTCTGCTGATCAGAATTAGATCCCCAGCAGCCACTAGCAGGTGGCTCCCGTAACACTAGTGGGTTTGTATCTAAAGGAAATCACAAAGAAGAGAAAAGGACCCATTTGTGCAAAAATGTTTGTGGCAGCTCTTTTTGTAGTAGCAAAGAAATGGAAAATGAGTAAATGGCCATCATTTGGGGAATGGCTGAATAAGTATCTGTGAAGGTAATGGAATATTATTGTTCCACAAAAAATGATGAACAAGCTGATTTTGGGAAAGCCTGGAAAGATTTACACAAACTAATGCTAAATAAAACAAGCAGAACCAGGAATACATTATACAGAGTAACAGCAGAAGAATGTTTGGCTTGGTTGTTCTCAGTGGTTCATCGATCCACGGCAATCCAAATAGACTTTGGACAGAAAATACCATCTACAATCAGAAATAGAACTATGGACATTGATTATAAATCAACACATGCTATATTTTAACACTTCTTTTTTTCTATTTTTCCCCTCCCATGATTTTTCCCGTTTGCTCTGACTTTTCTCTCCAAACATGATTCATAATGTAATATATATAAAAAGCAAATAAACTAAGTTGAAGAAGAAAAATAAATAAAACTAACTTAACTAAATAAATAAAATCAAGGCAGTAGATTGTGGGGGTGCCAGAAAAAAGAAAATGATCACTTTGATCAGAACAGGGGAACATGTCAAGGGGAATCATGAGACACAAATCTGGAAAGATAGGCCAAAGCAAGGCTTTAAATGCAGAGTTCAAAATTTATTTTAGAAGAAATGGAGAGCCACAGACAGTTCTTAGGTACTTAATAAGTGCTCATTGGTTTTTTGGTAAGGAAAGTTTCATGTCTGCTTTTTTCCCTAGGGAGCCTATTTCTAACAAAATCTATATGGGAGAACACAAATGCAGTCAATGGTTTAAAATATAAACTCACTATTTTAATATGAACTTAGGGCATGCATCTCTACCAAAGTCCCCCACCGATGTATGACCCATCATGGTACAGAAGAGTTAGTAGGCCCTCTAAAATTGCATCAACAGAGTAGATAAGCTCTGACTAGTCCTACGGGATTGAAAAGGCTTCAAGAATGGAATAAATAATAAGATTGCTTGGGGCTTGACCCAGCTAAATTTGGAAAGCCTCACCAGCAAGTTGTTCTTAGGGTGATGAATATGTCTGCCACAGAGGTCCTTAAAAACCATGTACTGTGTCACAGAGATACTATGAAGGTAGAGGGAGGAAGTTTTCATATCAGTGAGACTGTAGAAGTGAGGAAACTGGAGGTAGGGGGACTATGTATAAACTGAGTAAACTTTAAACAATGTCAGGTAGTATTCTGGGCTCAGCTGACAAGATTGAAAAAAATTCAGTCTAAGTTTTTGTATCTTAGAGATTGGCAAATGCTATAAATCAGGGCTTGCTTTATTATCTCGTGGATTGTCTAGATTTAAGAAAATGAGGGAGAAAATGTTAATAGTTAATAATTAGCAAACTTAATTTGGGAAAACCAGTTGTTAAGCATTTACCAATATGTCCCTAATACAATGTCTTCATTCTGCTTGACCCAGCTACGAACATTACTCAACTCACTACCAGGCCTTTCCCATATCCATCTCTAGTTAAGCGGTAATCCATTTCTGTGCCTCTGTTCTTCTTTGTGTTACTATGGTCTCCTTTCCTTCCCATTCTACTTTCTCTCCCATTGAAGGGTCTTTGATTCTATAACTGGGCTTCACCCACAGAATTCCTCTGAATTTGGTCTCTTCCCTTTTCTTATTGCAGGTGTTTGGCTTTCCTGAACTTCCATAGCTCTGGCAGCTTTTTCCCTGCCTTTCTAAGACCACCCTCACAACCCCAACCCCCAGCCCCAGGTCATTTCTTTCCCATGATAGATTTATTTAGTTCCTTTCCATCATGGAGTCGCCCATCTAAGGGCTCATCTTTTGGCTACTACTGCTTCTAAGCAAAAAAACAACATGACATGCCTTCACAGAAATGAGACCTGATGACAAACCCAAAGATTCTAACTTTTGGGATAAGAATTCATTATTTGATAAAAACTACTGGGATAACTGGAAATTAGTATGGCAGAAATTAGGCAAGGACCCACACTTAACACCGTATACCAAGATAAGATCAAAATGGGTTCATGATTTAGGCATAAAGAACGAGATTATAAATAAATTAGAGGAACATAGGATAGTTTATCTCTCAGACTTGTAGAGGAGAAAGAAATTTGTGACCAAAGATGAACTAGAGACCATTACTGATCACAAAATAGAAAATTTTGATTATATCAAATTAAAAAGCCTTTGTACAAATAGAACGAATGCAAACAAGATTAGTAGGGAAGCAACAAACTGGGAAAACATCTTTACAGTTAAAGGTTCTGATAAAGGCCTCATTTCCAAAATATATAGAGAACTGACTCAAATTTATAAGAAACCAAGCCATTCTCCAATTGATAAATGGTCAAAGGATATGAACAGACAATTTTCAGAGGATGAAATTGAAACTATTACCACTCATATGAAAGAGTGTTCCAAATCACTATTGATCAGAGAAATGAAAATTAAGACAACTCTGAGATATCACTACACACCTGTCAGATTGGCTAAGATGACAGAAAAAAATAATGATGAATGTTGAAGGGGATGCAGGAAAACTGGGACACTGATGCATTGTTGGTGGAGTTGTGAACGAACCCAACCATTCTGGAGAACAACCTGGAATTATGCCCAAAAAGTTATTAAAATGTGCATACCCTTTGATCCAGCAGTGTTTCTATTGGGCTTATACCCCAAAGAGATACTAAAAAAGGGAAAGGGACCTGTATGTGCCAAAATGTTTGTGGCAGCCCTGTTTGTAGTGGCTAGAAACTGGAAAATGAATGGATGCCCATCAATTGGAGAATGGCTGGGTAAATTGTGGCATATGAATGTTGTGGAATATTATTTTACAATAATATGGTTTTAATAATGTGGTCTTTCTGTAAGAAATGACCAGCAGGATGAATACAAAGAGGCTTGGAGAGACCTACATGGACTGATGCTAAGTGAGATGAGCAGAACCAGGAGATCATTATACACTTCGACCACGATATTGTATGAGGATGTATTCTGATGGAAGTGGATTTCTTTGACAAAGAGACCTAACTGAGTTTCAGTGGATAAATGATGGACAGAAGCAGCTACACCCAAAGAAGGAACACTGGGAAATGAATGTGAACTATTTGCATTTTTGATTTTCTTCCCGAGTTATTTTTACCTTCTGAATCCAATTCTCCCTGTACAACAGGAGAACTGTTCGGTTCTGCAAATATGTATTATATCTAGGATATACTGCAACATATCTAACATATATAGGACTGCTTGCCATCTTGGGGAGGGGGTGGAGGGAGGGAGGGGAAAAAATCGGAACAGAAGCGAGTGCAAGGGATAATGTTGTAAAAAAAATTACCCTGGCATGGGATTCTGTCAATATAAAGTTATTATTAAATAAAATAAAATTAAAATTAAAAAAAAAGAAATGAGACCTGAATTTTAATACTGACTCTTCTACTTACAAGCTATATGATTTTGGAAATATCGCCAAATCTTTCAGAACCTCAGTCTCTTAAGTTGTAAAATGGGAGAATTGGACAAAATGACCTTTGTATCTTCCCATTCCAGGTTTATAATCTTATGTTCTAGATGATGCAGTGGACAGACAGACATGGAGTCCAGAAGACCTTATATATAGTATACATATATATGAAATTTATATTTATATATATATAAAAACCATAATATATATTGCATATCATATCATATTATGTAATAGCTATATGACCTCAGATAACCTCTTTTTACCTCTGTTTTCTTGTTTGTAAAATGGGAATAAAAATAGTACCCCCTTCCCAGGGCTATTCTAAGGATAAAACATTTGTAAAGCGCTTGGTAAGCCTTAAAGTGTTATATAAATGCTAGCTATTATTGTTGAAAGGTTTTTGCCACAAGTTATGACTGCCAAACTGACTGGATCGGCACCATAATGAATAAAATACTTACTTTTGTGATCACCTGAAGGATAGTATTTCATGTAGGTCATGCATTTTAGGAAAAATTCATCAAAATTATAAGTAGGAGATAGCTTCAGGAAATTAACCTGGATGGGAGAAAATAAAAGTTTCACTTTTCCTTCTTATAAAGAGTATGATATCATAGGGATTTGATCCACAGTGCATGACATATATTGGAAGACACAAGAGCTACAAACAGTGGGTATGCATGTCACAATAAAAAGAAACATTGATTTACTGCTCTAAAATCTGCAAACACTTTATCTGAATGAGCTCATTTAATCCTTACAGTGATCAGATGAAATAGATGTTATTATTCTCATTTTACAGATGAAGATCCTGAGTTGCCATAAGAATAAAATGACTTGCTAGTGGTCATATAGCTATTATGTGTAAAAAGTGATATTTGAACCCAGAAATCAGAAAGTTGACAAGGAATCATTGAACTACTTAATTAAGACAACAATTTTTCAGAATACAAAGATGAAGATGTGAGCATGGCCATCCCAGGCTATAGCACCCAGACGGCATTTTCCCATATGTGCCCTCATTCTCAATTCATCATTTTTATATAAAAATCTGGTTAAATTAATATTAAGGGAAAAATAAGCCACTAAAAACATAAAAAATCTATGAGAGCCTGTTTTAGAGGAAGGTGATGATTGAAAGGTAGCCAGCACTGTGGCACCTCATTGCCTTAGTCCAAGTCTTAACAATATCCCTAGCAGAGTATCCAACCAAAGTGGCAGATTACCAACCCCTGCCTTTGAGCTTCAAAGTGACCTGGACCATCTCACATTTGCAAAACATTTTAGCATTAAGAAAAACTAAACAAGGAAACAAAAGATGAGGCCTTCAGTGAATATAAAATTATTTGATATACCCATAGTAACTTTTAGAGGCTCGAGACTCAGAATAAAGTGTTTTGTCAGATTTCAAGCTTTCTGTAAGCTATTTAAATCTATTATTCCCCTGGTAATTGTCAAACTTCAGCCCATATTAACCAATACTTTACATACTGCCCCCATTTTTCCTTTTAGAACACCCCTAATTCAAGTGTAAATTGAAACTGTCATGTCCTGCCTCAATCTGCTTTGCAAGTCCAAATACAGAGAGAAATTAAGCTGTTGCAGATAACCTTTGAAAAAATAAATTGCCCTGGTCCTCCTTACAAGTCTTAACTTTAGAGAAAACATGTTAATGTGTCCTATCTGCAGGGACAGCTACTGGCAGCTTAAAATAGTATATTGCTTTATTCTTAGTATAGAATGTTTGCTATTATCTTCCCCTGGAGGTAGAAGGTGACTCTTCTTTAGAATCCTTCTCTTAGGTATATGATTTAAAAACTTCCTTCTCACCTATTATGCCCAATTGTATTACCCCCTTCATCGAAATGTGTGTGAGGAGGGAAGGAGCAGTTTTGTATAATAGCCTTTTTAAAAAAAGAAATGATCTTCCTCCTTTCCTATCAACCCCTCCTCCTAAGTCCCTACACATACACACACACTCATACTCATAAACTCACACACACACTCTCACCCAACACTCATACACACACACACATACTCACACACACTCACACACACTCACACACATCCATACATTCACATACACTCACACACTTACAATTTTGGATGCTAGCTTCTCCTATATGTGATCTCTCTGAGTTCCCAATGACTTCCAATTGCTTCATTCTCTCCACCCATGGAATCCAAGAGGAAATTCCTAATTAGCTACTTAGCTCGGCTGCTGTTGCTCACCTTAATGTAGGGAGAAGAACAGCTACAGAGTAATGATGGCAAAAATGATAGAAATGGCAGTGATCGCAGAGAACCATTGGGGCTGATCATGGCTTTCATGCCTCGCTAAAAATTTTAGTTTAGTTTAGTTGCTTTGTTTTGTTTTTGATGAAGCAATTGGTGTTAAATGACTTGCTTAGAGTCATAGAGCTAGCAAATGTTAAGTGTCTGAGGCCAGGTTTGAATTCAGGATCTCTGTCCTCCAGAGCCAATGCTCTATTCTACTGCACCACTTTTTAATTTAATTTTTTTTTTAAATTGGAGCATCCCCCCCCCCACCGCTGCCATTTACCCACAGAAAAGGAACTAAATCACATCACAGAAAATGTCTATGAGCTAAGATTATAGGAGCACCAAAAGGAATACTTGAACTGCAAACAAAAGAAGTTCTGACTATGTGACTTGGAAAAGTCATTTTACTCCTTTTCTTTGCTCATTTGTGAAAGGACAACATTAAACTAAGTTTAAGGGTTCTCTTAAGAACCCTTCAAGCTCTGAATCCGTGATGTTAATATTTATTGTCTGACATCACCAAAATACCGTGAATTTTACAGACCCCAATTCAGTGAATAAGACCAATGT
Organism: Antechinus flavipes; assembly: GCF_016432865.1. Classification (NCBI taxonomy): domain Eukaryota; kingdom Metazoa; phylum Chordata; class Mammalia; order Dasyuromorphia; family Dasyuridae; genus Antechinus; species Antechinus flavipes. The sequence continues at coordinate 428,680,368 of NC_067401.1, read as the reverse complement.
CCTTCTAGCAGTTATATTCCCACAGTGATAGCCAAGTGAGCACCATAATTATTAGCACTGCCTACCTTAACAGCTCTTTGGTCAGGAATCCTCTCAATTTCAATTATACTTCGGTCACAGAGTTGCCAGCAGTTTGGTGACAGAATAATATCATTCATCTGTGCCATGCTCTGTGCAAAACGGACGTCTTCCACAGCCTGACCAATCACCAGAAAATAACTTTTTTCATCTCCAAACACCAGTTTTTTAATGTGGCCAGCAGACAGTCCTGGCAAAGCAAGAGACAGGTTTGTATGGATAGGTAAGTTGGCTTCCCATTTCTCAGCAAAGAAGTGTCCATTGTCTTTGTGGGTAGGGAGTCAGAAATCCTATAGCCAGAAAACCAAGGTGAAGAAAATACACATTTCTACTGATATTTGGAAAAATTAAATCTACCCATTTTCTGACTCTTTTTCTATCCTCAAAACTAAAACTAGCCTTCAAAAACTGATTACAAGAATTATGATATTGCTAACTCACCTTTATATGGTATTCTAAGGTTGGCAGCATATTTTGCTCATAACAACGCTATGAGGTAGAATCTTGATAATGGATTGACATGTACATGTCACCTAAGTTAAGAGGCACTAATATGGGAGACTCCAAGGACTTGCTTTTGGGAGACAAAAGGACTGTGGCAGGGCAGGAACTTTTGTGACTATGGTTGGAAGCTGTCTTTTTCCATGGGCTACAAAGCTGGAATTGGGCTGCATCTCTAGAATTATCTTACTATTACTAGAATAGTCTCTTTCCTTTTGCATGCAGAATTCACTTACTTACAGTAAGGGGTTACCTGAAGTAAAATGAAAGATTCAGAGCTCCCTCTTTTCTCTTAAGCCATTTGGACCCAAGAAATGAGCTGTTTCACATGTTCTTTTTTTTTTTTGTCTTCATCGTTTGTTTGGTTACACTTTAAAGTTCTTAACTTTGCTTCCCTCTCTCCCTTTCTGCATTACAGAAAGTCACCATTTGATGCAGATTTTAAAACAAATGTAAAACCATACTATACATACTTCTATTTATCAGTTCTTTCTCTGAAGGGTAGCATTTTCTTCATAGATCTTTTTAGTTGGTATTATTTATATTACTCAGAATAACTTATTCACAATTATTTTTTTGAATAACATTGCTGTTATTGTGCACAGTGTTCACTTATTTCTGCTCACATTACTTCTGTAAGTCTGTTTTTCTAAACACTGGGCAAGTCACTTAACCCTAATTGCCTCAAAAAAAAAAAAACAATCAGCTCATCATTTCTTACAATCTAATAGTATTCCATCACAATTTGCTTAGTCTTTCTCCAAATGATGGGTATCTCTTCAATTTCCAGTTTTTGCCACTACAAGGAGAATTGATCACCTTGGGGGAAAGACCCAATAGTGATATTGCTGGGTCAAAAGGTATACACAGCTTTGTAACTGTTTAAGCATAATTCTAGATTGTTCTCCAAAATGTTTGGCTCAGTTCACAGTTCCACCAATAGTGTATTAACATCCCAATTTTTCCACATTCTTTCCTGATCATTTTAGCTAATCTAAATTTAAAAGTTCTTTTAATTTACATTTCCCTAATCAATAATGATTTGCAGCATTTTTGATTTCCTCATTGAAAAATTTCTGGGTTCACATCCTTTGACCATTTGACAACTGGGGAATAATTCATATTCTCATAAACCTGACAAAGTTCTCTTATATATGAGATATGCGGCCTTTATTGGGAAAATTGTTTATAAAAATTTCCCCTAACTTTTTTGCTTTTCTTCTAATCTTAGCTACATTGGTTTTAGTTGTATGTAACTTTTTTAATTTAATAGAATCAGAATGATCATCTTACATTTCACAATGCTCTTATTTCATTTATTCAGAAAATCTTCTATCCATAAGTCTATAAGTATTATGTTCCATATTCTTCTGTTTTCTTATGTCATGTATCCGTTTTGACCTTTTCTTGGCAAATAGTATAAGATGTTGATCTATACACAATTTCTGCCATACTGTTTTCCAGTTTTCTCAACTATTTTCCCCAAATAGTGTCTTCTAATCCCCAAAGATTAAATCTTTACTTTTGTTGAAGACAAAGATACTATAATCTTTTACTATTATGTATTGTATGCCTATTTTGTTCCACTGATTCACCTTTCTATTTCTTAGCCAGTTATGAGGTAGTTTTGATAATTGCTGCCTTCTGATATAGTTTTAAGATCTGGTACTGTTAGAACTTCTTCCTTTATGTTTTTTCATTAATTCATTTGATATTCTTGACCTTTAATCTTGTTGCAAATTAATTTCATTATTTTTTTCTAGCTCAACAAAATAATTTAGGGGAGTTTAATTGGGATGGAATTGAATAAGATTAAGATTAACTTAAGTAGGATTATCATTTTTATTATGTTGACTCTATATGAACAATTAATATTTATTTAAATCTGATTTGTATAAAAAGTATTTTATAATTAAGTTTAAATTTGTCTTGTCAGGTATGGTCCCAGGTATTTTATAATACTTATAGTTATTTTAAATGAAGTATCTCATACTTTCTTGTGGGATTTTATTAGTCATATATAAAAATGCTGATATTTATGTGAGTTTCTTTTATATCCAGCTACTTTGCTAAAATTATTGTTTCACCTAGCTTTTTAGTTGAATTTCTAGGATTTTCCAAAAGTATTATCATATTGTCTGTAAAGAGAATTAGTTTTATTATCTTGTTTCCCATTCTATTTCTTACAATTTCCTTTTCTTCTCTTACTGCTATTGCTAGCATTTCTAATACAATACTGAATAATATTGATGATAATGAGCATCTATGTTTCATTCTAATCTTATTGGGAAGGCTTCTAGCCTATTCTCATGAAAAATAATGGGAAGCATATTCCAATTATATATAACATTTGCTGATGGTTTTACTTTGATGCTTCTTATCATTTTAAGGAAAAATCCATTTATACCTATGTTTTTGAATGAGAAATGTTTTTTTCAGTATCATGTGCATGAAGTGGTATCCTGGACCTGAGTGCTTAAGCCAAGAGATCTAGGAGCCTGGGATTCCAGACTCTATGTTGCTATCAGTCCAGCAGGGAAGCCCTGAGAAACCAGAGTCCCAGGCTAGCCCAGACTGAGTTTGGACTTGGAACTTGCTGAGACTGATGTGACTTATGAACTGAATATAATCCTCTCCCTTCCTCTCCCCAGAAACCAAGATGGTAAAAGGTAGGGATTAACTAGGCCAGTGAAGTGCTGTCTAGAACATGTCTTGTTCTTGCTCTGTCTTTAAAGTTAAACGTTAAATCGTTTTCAGCCGTGTCCGACTCTTTGTAACCTTCTCTGAGGTTTTCTTGGCAGAGATACTGGAGGGGTTTGCCATTTCCTTCTCTAGCTCATTTTACAGATGAAGAAACTGAGGTAAACAGATAAAACAGGTAAACCTGATGACTTGCCAGGGTCATCCAGCTAGTAAGTGAAAGTACTCTTCCTGAAAAGCAAGGCTGACTATTAAGTGATTAAACCAAACTGGGAGGAGGAGAGGCATAAGTTAATAGCAGAGAAGAGAGGCCCTTGAGCCCCTAAGGATAGTGGAGAAAAGGTGAATGTTACATACCTGACCTTCAGGCAGTGGGAGCCAGGATGATTATACCTAATTTACTTATGAGGAAGCTGAGGACTTGAAAAGTTAAATGAAGATCTCATTGTGAATAGGTGTTTAAAATAGGATCTGAATTAAGGCATTTCATTTCAAATCTAGTTCTATTTCTTTTGGGACTTGCTATGTCTAATGGCAAACTTCTGAGACACTCTCCTGTTCACAAGGAGATGATATTCTATAAGAAAAAAGTCTCCCAGTATAAGAGGAGATAAAGCAGAGATGTTTGTAATCCACAAAGCTCTGTATCTGGAGGCAACAAGAAGAGAAGACTTTACCCCATAAAAAATCTCTATAGAGAGGTTGGAGATCCATTTGTTGTGGTCTCAGAAGCAACAAGGAACCGCACCAACCAGTTCAGGCAAATCAGCACTTTAGCATGGAGACATTTTATCTTAAGGCTTGCTACCACTCTGTCCATCATGGACAATCCATGAATATCTAAATTTCTGACCTTCAAAGTTCCAGGGGTATCTAAAACTTCAGGTGGAAAATAGACACCACAATTATTTTGCAACATCTTGATTTACTTAATCCCCCAACTACCTGGTGGCCCAATATTAGAAACCCCCATTGAAGGAGAAATAAAACTATGCAAAGGCCTAGTAAAGCAGATGACCTCATCTACTGTTATAACAACTACACGTTGTCCTTGGATAAGAGACCCTGCAGTTTTGTCTAAAAGGACTTCTTTCATAATTGTAAAAGTATTTGTTCACTTCCCTTTGTCTCTTATTCTTTTACAGGGAATACTTTCTTATCATAAAACTTGCCAAATGGATTATGAATATTCCTTATGATCTCAAGTTATTACAGAGTCTGGTGCAGAACAAAGACATGTTGACTATACCAGAAGTGTCCCTGCATAGGACCCTAGAGCTTCTCCTGCTTATCACTACCACCTAACATAATGAGAAGAAATCTATGATCATATCAGATCATCATCTGTGTTGTGGCTCTGATAGTGTTGGTGCTACACTTTACAGTAGGAAACCCTCTGTGAACTTCCAAGATATGTCATCACCCATCATATGGAACAGACTGGGAGCTTTTAAGACTCAGTCTTTCTTAAGGACAAAGGAAAGACTTAGGACTTGCCGTTTTTGTATTCCTCCACTTTGGGGGTGCATTTTTGTTTCGTTTTGTTTCTCTTATCTTCAAATTCTCCCCATTCTGCCACCACCTCCACATTTTTTCTTCCTTTTAGGGATTTCCCATGCTAGGAGACTGGTCTTGAAGAAGATTTAAAACTTGGTTCTTCCAGAGAGGGGAAGAGAAGGACTACATTTCACATTTTAGTTTTAGTTTGTTTTTTCCTATTCCCCCTTTCTCCTCTCTTAATACTTTTCATGATAGGAAGATTATCTAAAATCTTTAAAGGATAGAAGGTCCTCTAGAAGATCATTAGGATTTCGCCATTAAGGGTGATAAACCAGGAGACCAGAGGTTTCCTGAACTAGTTTTCCTGACTATAACATCCCTCCATCCCAAACCTGGCTGGCCTCAGCTTCTATGACACAACTTCCTAGTTTGGAGACAGAAAAAGTTTCAGGCATGTATAGCAAGTGCCTCCGACTTGGAGGAATGTCCCAAACCATACCCTGATGAACAAATGACATTGAGGGAGATTTTCAGAAGCTCAGAAGCCTGCATTTAGAGAAAACTATGTGTCGGTATATTCTGGTTAAATGTCCTTGATGGTTAGGGCAAAATAAACCTCTTCTTTCATTAAATGTTTAGTAACTCGACAATGTTTCATTTTATCCCACATTGAACGTGAACTAAGAGGGTGCTGCCTTTACAGCTTAGCCTATATCTTTTAATAAGTCCCAGATAATGGACTATTTGAAAACTAGAAAGGAACAAACAGAAATCAATTACTCCATGAGACAAGAAGAAATATTAAGACAAAACCAAAAGATTAAGAAATAGGGTAAAAACAAGATAATCTGATATTTTTAAAGTTGACCTACTAACAGATCAAGGAGAATAATTTAAGAATAATACAGCTCCTTGAAAATATAATATTCGAGATAAGATTTGAACACAGGTAATCTTTTTGACTTCAGATCTAAGTGCTCTATCTACTGTACGACCTAAGGCATGCACACACATATTTTAAGGAACTATAAACAAAAACAACCCAAATTCATTCAAACCAAAAGGCAAAGAGAAAATACAAAGAACCAATGATCACTTCCTGAAAGATTTTTGCTGTTGAAAAAATCCTAAGAATCTCATGGCAACAAATCCTGATTTTCCAGTCCTCTGGAGTTGTCTTAGATCATTGTATTGCTGAGAATAACTAAGTCACATTTGGTCATATTGCAATATTGCTATTACTATGTATAATGTTTTCCTGGTCCTGCTCATTTCATTTTACATCAGTTCATACAAGTATTTCTAGGTTTTCCTGAAAGCTTCATTTTTTTTTCCATCACAATTATATACCTACCTATATGTAATAGTCTTTTCAGAGATGGAGAAAGGAATGGAGGAGATGATTCTATTTGCTCTACAGACAAAAGGAACAGCCTGGTCCCACATTGACTTCAGGGATTTAAGGTTTACATTCATCCCCCAAGGTAAAATTATGTAATTGGGTTTTGGATGGAGAAGTTTAGGGAACAAGGATAGAAAAGAGGAAGAAAACTCAGAAAGAGAAGAGATTCTTCTCTTTCTCAAAAATGAGGCATTATATTAGTGTCATAAATGCCTGAATGCTTACAAAAATATATTTAGCTTAACAAAATAAGCCAATATCAAAATAATTGAATTGAGCAAGTCAAAAATGAATGCTCAGTGAAAAACTCCAGACCCTGAGTAGATTTATAATTGAATTCTATCAAACATTCAAAGAATAATCTATTCAAAATTATTTGTAATAATAGAAAAAGAAGACATTCTTTTTATGATACAAATATATAGTCTTTTTACTCACACCAGAGAAAAAGAAAAAAATTATGGACCAATATCCCTAATAAGCACTGACAAAAATTTTAAGTAAAATTTTAGTAAATGGGCTACAATAACATATTAGAAGGACTATATGCTTTGACCAGGTTACTAATACTACTAAGAATGCAAGGTTAGTTCAACATAATATAACAAGTCATGTAAATAATAATAAAAATTACATAGTTATATAAATATTGAAAAGGATTTTTGACAAAATCCTATACCTGTTAAAAACAAAAATAGGAAAGAATAGACCTTTCCTTAATGTAGCTAATATGGCTAAAACCAAGAGCAATGTTGAAAAGTTAAGAAATAATATCAAGGGTAAAACAAGGATGCTTGTTATCACAGATCTTACTACTTGATTCCCCTACCTAACCAACACCTGGATTGTCCTATAAACCCTTCTGTTTCAAGTCCTATACTCCTGATCTTGACCTATCTTTTCAGCCTCATTGGATGTTATTTCCATTTCCTCTTCTCTGTTCTCCACTTTTGACACTCCATCTCCTTTCCTTGTGCTTTTGTACTTGGGGTCTGGTACATGCCAATAGTCTATCTCTGTGGAGGATTCTATGGAGCTGCTTCTTGAAGAAGTGTGATGATGTATGTTCTTGGAAAGACTGACTAAAGCACCCTATGTAGGTATTCTGTAACTGGACTGCTAACCAAATATGGACAAGGAGGCTCTTTGATTGGTTGTGAATCCACTCAAAAAAGGTTTGCCAGTTTCAGCTACTATCTTTTGGCATCAGCACTTTTGGGGGAGCTTGGTGGCTAATGAAGGGATTGGAATCTACAAACTTTTAAGTTCAAAAGGGGTCCTCAACATCCCAAGGTTCCATGGTTAAGGTCTGTAAATGGCGCAACATTGATGCCTTGAGAAATGAGGAGAGACTTTGAGGTCCCCAGCCCAGCAGGAGGCAAAACAAGTACTCATTTACTGCCATGAACATGGTAGGACCTATACTCTATTGGAACTGAGCTATGTTTCAAACCTATTCTCCCACAGAAGTTTGCAGGGTGATGAAGAATATGCCTCTGTGATGGAGATGGGAGGGAATGTTTTTATATTTGCTTTGGCTATGTCTTCGAAGCAAAAATCTTTCTGGAAAAGCTAATCAGTCATAAGTGATCAAATTGAACTGGGATGCTAGTCACTGGCACTGAAAATGGGAGGAAAATAACTTGTGGTGGTTCAAGCTGGCAGTAGAGGAAAGGGACATCTCATGAATCTCTCAGATTTCCCAGAATCCTGAGAGGAAATAGCACAGGCCAAGTCAAGGAAGAGCAAATCAGGGTGATTGTGCTTCATCTAGAATGTATCCCCTTCTTATCTTGGATCCACAGAATGCCTCTTTCCTCTAAGGTGAAACTCAGACACTGTCTCTATTGAAGCCTTCTTGATTCCTCCAAGTGCAAGTGCCCTCATTCCCAAACTACTTTGTATTTTAACCATTTCATATATATATATATGTATATATATGTATATATATATACATATATATATATATATATATATATATATATATATATATATATATGGATGTATTTTTATATTTGTGCTGCATGTATTTATTTGTATTCCTCCTCCCATCATTAGAATATTAGCTCATTTACATAGGGATTATTTCATTTTTGAAAATTTGTATTCAGAGTGTCTGATGTATAATAGGTACTTAATAAATACTTGAATTAACTGTATGAGCCAGCAAATGGCTCAGCTTCACTGTAGCTTAATGTCATTTGTGAAATAGAGGTAATAGCAGAACAGCAGAATGCTACACATGGAATCGGAAAGGTTTGGGCTCCTGGTGGTACAATAAAATCAAGCATAGGTTCTGGAATCAGAAGGACCCGAATTCAAATTTGACTTCAGAGACGTGCTAACTTTGTCACTCTGGATAAGTCATTTAACCCCAGTGCCTCCAAAAACAAACCTCAGAAAGATTTCTGCTCAGAATCCATCTCCAACACTTACTTGTAATAAGTCCCTTTCTCTGAGCTCCAGATTCTTCCTCATCATGGAATGGTCTAGCTATCCAGGCCCAAGGAAAGAGACAAGACTTGGAAGGAGAAATAAACATTTGTATTTTTACCAGCTGGCTGCATTTGGGGGTAATTATTGATCTGAACTGAAAGTAAGGCTGCCTCCAGAAAACCTCCCCCAAGAAACCTGCTTTCTCCCCCAGAGAGAATCATATTATTATATTGTAAAGAAGAAAAAGAACTCAACATTTTGGCATCCTGAACGTGGGACTGATTCAGATCCTGATCCAGTGGAAAAGCCTCTGATCCTGATCCAGTGGAAAAGGCTCTTCAAACCAGAAATTAGGATGAGTGCAACAAAGAAATTTTGTTAAAAGAGAAAGTAGAATTTCATCTAAGATGGGACAGATATTTAGAAAACAGCCTGTTTCTGTTCAAGGAAAATGTTTAGAGAGCATTGTCAAAGTTATGGAAAGCCAAGGTTTAATTATAATTTTACAGCAGATCACTGAGCTTTTACAAACTATAAAGAACATATGTCCTTGTTTCTCTCTGGAAAAGGAATTGGATCTAAACGAATGGCAATTAGTAGGAGAGGATCTTTGTTAATTCTATAATAAAAATGGACTTAACTCAATTTCCAAAGACATACTTAATACATACAATTTAATACAATTGGCTATAAGAAGTTCTTTAAGTGTTAGAATGAAGAAAAAGAAAGTGCAGGAGGAAGATGTGCCAACTTTACAAAGTGAAAAGGAGGACGAATCAGATGAGAATGGAATTAATTACAATTCTGAATGTGATACTTGGCAGCAGGAGGAATTAGATCATTCCACATCTCATGACCCTCTCCCCTCATTTAACCCTTCATGGGTGGAGGAAGAAGGGGGAGGGAGAGAGGCAGAAACACAGTCAGCTTCTCTCGTAAAGCAGAATATGACAAGATTAGAAGAGGCATTAATTAAAGCAAAAAATAAAGGAGAAGATATATCTGATTTTATAAATGTATATCCTGTGATTGAAGAGCTCAACTCCTCAGGTCAAAAAGGAAGATACACTCCTTTTAATTTGAAAAAAATTAAAGATTTGAAAAAGGATTGCACTCTTTATGGGGCTACATCATCTTATGTGAAGATGTTACTAGATAATTTGTCTTATGAAATCTTAACCCCAAATGACTGGAAATCCATAGCTAAGACATGTCTAGAAATGGGACAAAATTTATTGTGGCTTTCGGAGTTTCATGAATTATGTATGATTCAAGCCCAACGCAATAGGCAAACAGGAGCTATTGGACAAATCACTTTTAACCAACTAGCTGGTGAAGGTCAGTATGCAGAGAGTTCAGAACAGATTTATTATCACATAACAGTGTATGAGCAAATTTCTAAGGCTGCAATAAAAGCTTGGAATTCTCTCCCTGGACAGAAAGAGGGAAATAATGCTTTCACAAAAATAGAGCAAGGTCCCAATGAACCTTTTGCAAATTTTGTGGGATGTTTGCAAACAGCCGTCATAAGAACCATTGGAGACAATGCAGCAACAGAAATAATGACTAGACATTTGGCTAAGGAAAATGCCAATGATAAGGAAAATGCAAAAGAATTATATGAGGGCTAGACAAAAATGCTCCTTTAGAGGAGATCATAAGATGCTGTGCCACAGTGGGCACAAATGCTTATTATACCCAAACAATGATGAATATGGGAAGACAGGGTCCCTTTTGGCAAGGGAATTCTAGAGAAATTCGTCGATGTTTTCAGTGTGGAAAAGTTGGACATCTAAGAGCCCAATGTAGATACAGAGATAGAATGAGAAGAAAGGGTGAGAGAATAAAACCCAAAACCCCATGTCCAAAATGTAACTGAGGCTTTCACTGGGCCTCTGAATGTAGATTGACTCAGGGAAATGAGAGGCGGGGCCCAGCTTCAGGACCCCAGGTGGGGCAAGATGGCAGCCAAGATTACACCCAGAGAGTCTTTAGAAATTCAATAGTAAGATATGATCAATCAACCAAAAGGCAAACAGATGGAAGAAGGAGATTACACAATCAATCAGCCAAAAGGCAATTGGAGGGGAAAAGGGGATTGCAATCAGGAAAAACAGAGTTGTATGCAGTAGAGATTACTGAGATATACCCTGGAGAGGTGAGAAATATGTTCCTGTCCAGCCTATGGATCCCTTGCCTCCAGGCATAATAGGCTTGACCATTTCACCTCCTGAGGGTGCTTACAAAACAGTGGCCATCCATACACTGATGTGGGAAACTGGGGAATTTGTAGCTAATGTCCCAGTCACTAACACAGGTAGATGGTTGCCCGGATGCTGACTTGAAGCAGCAGAGTCCAGGAATATTTTGGACTGCAGCTGTGATAGATGACCGACCTATGCTCACTATTTATGTGAATGGAACACCATTAAAAGGATTGGCAGACACAGGTGCAGATCATACTGTCATTAGAGGTACCAGCTGGCCCAGTCACTGGCCAAAGATTAAGGCAGACACCTACATGTCTGGTGTAGGAGGATCAATAGTAGCAGAAGTTAGTGCTGCCCCTATGAAATGGACATTTGAAAATGAAATAGGAGTTTTTACTCCTTTTGTGGTTGTAAAAATTCCCATCAATCTGTGGGGGAGAGACATTTTACAGCAGATAGGATTAAAATTAAGTACTTCGGCTCTTTAGGCAGGGCTGCTGTTGAAGGCATGCCAGTACTCTCACTGGTTCCTATTCAGTGGAAAACTAATATACCAGTGTGGGTAGAACAGTGGCTCTTAACAAGAGATGAAATTCAGGCCTTATTAGATACAGTACAGGAGCAGCTTGACCAAAGGCACTTACAACCTTCTCTAAGTCCTTGGAATTCCCCAGTGTTTATTATAAAAAAGAAATCTGGAAAATGGAGGATGTTAAGTGATTTAAGAAAGGTGAATGAACAGATGGAAACTATGGGAACTCTTCAACCTGGACTTCCATCTCCTACTCAATTGCCTAGAGAGTGGCCTCTTTGGGTTATAGACATCAAGGATTGTTTCTATTCTATCCCTCTAGATAAGGAGGGTATGAAAAGATTTGCCTTTTCAGTGCCCAGTGTTAATTTAGCTGAGCCTTATAAAAGATATGAATGGACAGTTTTGCCACAGGGAATGAAAAATAGCCCTACTATGTGTCAAATATATGTTGCTGCTGCTCTTATTCCAGTAAGAAAGGCATTTCCAAAAGTTATGTTATTACATTACATGGATGATATATTGGGATGTGCACCTGAGGAACAAATGTTAGAAGCATGTCTACAAAAGACCATAGAAACACTAAGGAACTACAAATTGCACATAGCTCCAGAAAAAATTAAAAGACACACTCCTTTTCAATATTTAGGATATGAAGTATACCTTAAGGTTCTTACAATACAAAAACTTTCCTTAAGAACAGAGAAGCTAAATACTTTAAATGATTTTCAGAAATTGATAGGAGATGGACTTCCGGTTAAGATGGCGGAGAGGAGGCTCACAGTTGCATAAGCTCCGCGCTTTCTCTCACTATCCACTTCATTACAAGCCTCTGAATCAATGCTTGACTGAAAAAAACCCACAAATAGTTACCAAGAGAAGCCATCCTTGAGATCCGCCAAGAAAGGTCTGTCTTTACTGGAGGGCTGGGGCGGTTTTAGATCGGGCACAGGCTGAGGGCAGCGGCAGTGAGAGCACGGGAGCAGACTGGAAAGGGGGTGGAGAGTGATCGTAGCCGTTTCTGCGGGGAGAGCTTCGCTACAGGTTTGGAACCTGCAGCAAGTCAACAGCCCAGCAGAGAAGCTAAAAACACCGGGGCTGAAGAATACAACCGCAAACAGCTGAAGTCTCTCAGGACCGGGCCCCCCCCCCCTTCCCCCCCCTCAGTGACTCAGCACGCTCTGGGATCTCAGAGCGCAGGCGCAGCACAGTCCTGCTAGTGCCTCACTGCTGCCACCTGCAGTCTGTAGAGGAAGCTCGATAACACACCCAGCCCCTCCCCCAAAGAAAGACTCCAGTTTTTTTCTGTTTTTCTTTGGTAGTTTATCTCTGATTAATAGACAGAATGAGCAAGAAGCTGAAGAGGACTTTAACCCTTGACAGCTTCTACACAGATAGAGAGCAGACTCTAAATCCTGAGGAGACTAAAAACAGGCAGTCCCCAGGTGATTCCCCAAAGGAGGAGATCGGCTGTTCCTCAGCACAGATGAACCTCATAGAAGTGATTAAAAAGGCTCTCACAAGGGAGCTAGAAGAAAAATGGGAAAAGAGTCTGGAGAAAGTTAAAGAGAGAGTGGATAAAGAAGTAAAATCCTTGAAAAATAGGATTAGTGAACTGGAAACAGAAAACAGCTCTCTAAAAAACAAAATTGGCGAAATGGAAAAAAATTCCACAGAACAAAAGAACTCAATTGGACAATTAGAGAAAGATTTTAAAAAAGTGAGTGAAGAGAATACTTCACTGAAAATCAGAATTGAACAAGTGGAATTGAATGACTCGAGGAGACAAGAAGAATCAGTCAAGCAAATCCAAAAAAATCAAACAATGGAGAAAAATGTGAAATACCTTCTGGGGAAGACAACAGACCTGGAAAACAGATCCAGGAGAGACAATCTGAGAATCATTGGACTCCCAGAAAAACATGATGAAAAAAAAAGCCTGGACACTGTCTTCCAGGAAATTATCAAAGAGAATTGCCCAGAAGTCATAGGAACAGAGGAAAAAATAAACATTGAAAGGATTCATCGATCACCCACTGAAAGGGATCCTAAAATCAAAACACCAAGGAATATAGTGGCCAAATGCCAGAACCCTCAGGTGAAAGAAAAAATATTGCAAGCGGCTAGAAAAACCCAATTCAAGTATCAAGGAGCCACAATAAGGATCACCCAGGATCTGGCAGCATCCACATTAAAAGATCGAAGGGCCTGGAATATGATATTCCGAAAAGCTAAGGAACTTGGTATGCAACCAAAAATAACTTACCCAGCGAGAATGAGCATCTTTTTCCAGGGAAGAAGATGGACATTCAACGAAGTAAGCGAATTTCATCTATTTCTGATGAAAAAACCAGAACTTAACAAAAAGTTTGATCTACAAATATAGAACTCAAGAGAAATCTAAAAAGGTAAAGATTAATCTTGGGAACTATATTTTGACTATATAGATGTATAAAGAATACATGTATACCTTGTTCTAGAAATTGATGTGGAAAGGACATTGTACCAGAAAAAGGGTAAAGTGGGGGTAGTACATCTCATGAAGAGGCATAGGAAACCTATTATATCTGAGAGAAAGAATGGAGGGGGATGAATATAGTGGGTATCTTACTGCCTTCAGAATTGGCTTTAAGTGAAAAATCTTAAGACATATTCAATCTATGGTGAAACTTCTCCCATCTCATTGAAAAGTGAGAAGGGAAAAGTGGAAAGGGAAGGAATAAGCTAAGGGGAAGGGAATACGGGAACTGGGAGGGAAAGGGGTAAGATAGGGGGAGGAACTCTAAGGAGGGGGGAGGGATACTAAAAAGGGAGGGCTGTGAGAAGCAAGGGGTGCTCACAAGCTTAATACTTGGAAGGGGGGGAAAGGGGAAAGAAGGGAGGAAAGCATAAACCGGGGTTAACAAGATGGCAAGTAATACAGAATTGGTCATTCTAACCATAAACGTGAACGGGGTAAACTCCCCCATAAAGAGAAGCGGTTAGCAGAATGGATTAAAAGCCAGAATCCTACAATATGTTGTTTACAGGAAACACACCTGAAGCGGGGAGATACATGCAGGTTAAAGGTAAAAGGTTGGAGCAAAATCTACTATGCTTCAGGTGAAGTCAAAAAAGCAGGGGTAGCCATCCTGATCTCAGATCAAGCTAAAGCAAAAATTGACCTAATTAAAAGAGATAAGGAAGGACACTATATCTTGCTAAAGGGTAGCATGGATAATGAAGCACTATCTATATTAAACATATATGCACCAAGTGGGGTAGCATCTAAATTCTTAAAAGAGAAACTAAGAGAGCTGCAAGAAGAAATAGACAGTAAAACTATAATAGTGGGAGATCTTAACCTTGCACTCTCAGAATTAGATAAATCAAACCAGAAAATAAATAAGAAAGAAGTCAAAGAGGTAAACAGAATACTAGAAAAGCTAGATATGATAGATCTCTGGAGAAAATGTAATGGAGACAGAAAGGAATACACTTTCTTTTCAGCAGTTCATGGAACCTATACAAAAATTGACCATATATTAGGACATAAAAACCTCAAACTCAAATGTAGTAAGGCAGAAATAGTAAATGCATCCTTTTCAGACCACGATGCAATGAAAATTACATTCAACAAAAAAGCAGGGGGAAGTAGACCAAAAAATAATTGGAAACTAAATAATCTCATACTAAAGAATGATTGGGTAAAACAGCAAATCATAGACATAATTAATAACTTCACCCAAGAAAACGACAATAATGAGACATCATACCAAAATGTATGGGATGCAGCCAAAGCGGTAATAAGGGGAAATTTCATATCTCTAGAGGCCTATTTGTATAAAATAGAGAAAGAGAAGGTCAATGAATTGGGTTTGCAATTAAAAATGCTAGAAAAGGAACAAATTAAAAACCCCCAGTCAAACACTAAACTTGAAATTCTAAAAGTAAAAGGTGAGATCAATAAAATTGAAAGTAAAAAAACTATTGAATTGATTAATAAAACTAAGAGTTGGTTCTATGAAAAAACCAACAAAATAGACAAACCCTTAGTAAATCTGATTAAAAAAAGGAAAGAGGAAAATCAAATTGTTAGTCTTAAAAATGAAAAGGGAGAACTCACCACTAACGAAGAGGAAATTAGAGCAATAATTAGGAGTTACTTTGCCCAACTTTATGCCAATAAATTCGACAACTTAAATGAAATAGAAAAATACCTCCAAAAATACAGCTTGCCCAAACTAACAGAGGAAGAAGTAAATATCCTAAACAGTCCCATCTCAGAAAAAGAAATAGAACAAACTATCAATCAACTCCCTAAGAAAAAATCCCCAGGACCAGATGGATTTACATGTGAATTCTACCAAACATTTAAAGAACAATTAACTCCAATGTTATATAAACTATTTGAAAAAATAGGGATTGAAGGAGTCCTACCAAACTCCTTTTATGACACAGATATGGTACTGATACCTAAACCAGGTAGGCTGAAAACAGAGAAAGAAAATTATAGACCAATCTCCCTAATGAATATTGATGCTAAAATCTTAAATAAAATATTAGCAAAAAGATTACAGAAAATTGTCACCAGGATAATACACTATGACCAAGTAGGATTTATACCAGGAATGCAGGGCTGGTTCAATATTAGGAAAACTATTAACATAATTGACTATATCAATAACCAAACAAACAAAAACCACATGATCATCTCAATAGATGCAGAAAAAGCATTTGATAAAATCCAACATCCATTCCTAATAAAAACACTTGAGAGCATAGGAATAAATGGACTTTTCCTTAAAATAGTCAGGAGCATATATCTAAAACCATCAGTAAGCATCATATGCAATGGGGAAAAACTGGAACCTTTCCCAGTAAGATCTGGAGTGAAGCAAGGTTGCCCACTATCACCATTATTATTTAATATCGTATTAGAAACACTAGCCTCGGCAATAAGAGTCGAGAAAGATATAAAAGGAATTAGAGTAGGCAATGAGGAAACCAAACTATCACTCTTTGCAGATGATATGATGGTATACCTAGAGAACCCCAGAGATTCTACCAAAAAGCTATTGGAAATAATTCATAATTTTAGCAAAGTAGCTGGCTACAAAATAAATCCCCATAAATCCTCAGCATTTTTATACATCACCAACAAAACCCAACAGCAAGAGATACAAAGAGAAATTCCATTCAGAATAACTGTTGATACCATAAAATATTTGGGAATCTATCTACCAAAGGAAAGTCAGGAATTATATGAGCAAAATTATAAAAAAGTCTCCACACAAATAAAGTCAGACTTAAATAATTGGAAAAATATTAAGTGCTCTTGGATCGGCCGAGCGAACATAATAAAGATGACAATACTCCCTAAACTAATCTATTTATTTAGTGCTATACCAATCAGACTTCCAAGAAAATATTTTATTGATCTAGAAAAAATAACAACAAAATTCATATGGAACAATAAAAAGTCGAGAATCTCAAGGGAATTAATGAAAAAAAAATCAAATGAAGGTGGCCTAGCTGTACCTGATCTAAAATTATATTATAAAGCAGCAGTCACCAAAACCATTTGGTATTGGCTAAGAAATAGATTAGTGGATCAGTGGAAAAGGCTAGGCTCACAAGACAGAATAGTCAACTATAGCAATCTAGTGTTTGACAAACCCAAAGCCCCTAACTTCTGGGAAAAGAATTCATTATTTGATAAAAACTGCTGGGATAATTGGAAATTAGTATGGCAGAAATTAGGCATGGACCCACACTTAACACCATATACCAAGATAAGATCAAAATGGGTCTATGACCTAGGCATAAAGAACGAGACTATAAATAAATTAGAGGAACATAGAATAGTTTATCTCTCAGACTTGTGGAGGAGAAAGAAATTTGTGACCAAAGATGAACTAGAGACCATTACTGATCACAGAATAGAAAATTTCGATTACATCAAATTAAAAAGCCTTTGTACAAATAAAACTAATGCAAACAAGATTAGAAGGGAAGCGACAAACTGGGAAAACATTTTCACAGTTAAAGGTTCTGATAAAGGCCTCATTTCCAAAATATATAGAGAACTGACTCAAATTTATAAGAAATCAAGCCATTCTCCAATTGATAAATGGTCAAAGGATATGAACAGACAATTTTCAGAGGATGAGATTGAAACTATTACCACTCATATGAAAGAGTGTTCCAAATCATTATTGATCAGAGAAATGCAAATTAAGACAACTCTGAGATACCACTACACACCTGTCAGATTGGCTAAGATGACAGGAAAAAATAATGATGAATGTTGGAGGGGATGCGGGAAAACTGGGACACTAATGCATTGTTGGTGGAGTTGTGAACGAATCCAACCATTCTGGAGAGCAATCTGGAATTATGCCCAAAAAATTATCAAAATGTGCATATCCTCTGATCCAGCAGTGTTTCTATTGGGCTTATATCCCAAAGAAATACTAAAGAAGGGAAAGGGACCTGTATGTGCCAAAATGTTTGTAGCAGCCCTGTTTGTAGTGGCTAGAAACTGGAAAATGAATGGATGCCCATCAATTGGAGAATGGCTGGGTAAATTGTGGTATATGAATGTTATGGAATATTATTGTTCTGTAAGAAATGACCAGCAGGATGAATACAGAGAGGCTTGGAGAGACCTACATGAACTGATGCTAAGTGAAATGAGCAGAACCAGGAGATCATTATACACTTCGACAACGATATTGTATGAGGACATATTTTGATGGAAGTGGATTTCTTTGACAAAGAGACCTGAGTTTCAATTGATAAATGACGGACAAAAGCAGCTACACCCAAAGAAAGAACACTGGGAAACGAATGTGAACTATCTGCATTTTTGTTTCTCTTCCCGGATTATTTATACCTTCTGAATCCAATTCTCCCTATGCAACAAGAGAACTGTTCGGTTCTGCAAACATATATTGTATCTAGGATATACTGCAACATATCCAACATATAAAGGACTGCTTGCCATCTAGGGGAGGGGGTGGAGGGAGGGAGGGGAAAAAAATCGGAACAGAAATGAGTGTAAATATAATGTAATTATTAAATAAAAAAATTAAAAAAAAAAAAAAAAAAAAAAAAAAAAAAAAAAAAAAAAAAAAAAAAAAAAAAGAAATTGATAGGAGATATCCAATGGATGTGTCCAGTGTTAGGTTTAACTACCAATCAATTGCAACCCCTATATAACATTTTAAGGGGAGACAGTGCTTTAAATTCACCACACCAGCTTACAAAAGAAGCTCGAGAAGCTTTGAGAGAAGTTGAACTGGCTTTATCTAATGTGGTTGAAAGAGTAACCTCAACAACCTTTGGAAATATCAGTTTTTGCTACGAAAGAGGCACCCACAGCAGTCCTTCATCAAGGAGACAGTGTGATAGAGTGGGTGAACCTCCCAGCACAACCAGAACAAAGCCTTACTCCTTACCCAGTGCTTGTGGCTAGAATTTTATTAAAGGCCATTAAGTGAGCAGTACAATTATCTGGGGCAAGACCTGATAAGATATACACCTTTTACACCAATACACAAATTAATGTGTGTTGTGAGACCATCCCAGAGTGGCAGATTTTATTAGCCATGGCTCCAAATTTTGCACATGGATCTCCATTAAAGATAACCAGACTACTTCATAATTGGCAATGGATTTTTGAGGAGAAGGTTTCTAAGGTTCCTCTTAAAGGACCAACAATTTTTACAGACACAGCCAAATAAAATATTTGTGCTGTATACTCTCATGATTTAACCATAAAAAGAGTAGTCAGAACTCCTTTTCAATCCCCTCAGCAGAACAAATTATATGCGATCATGCTAGCTCTCACTTACTACCCAGGAGACCTAAATATATTATCTGATTCAGCCTATTCAGTAGGTGTGGTACAAAGAATTGCCACAGCCCAAATAAAATTTGCAGCTTCTAATATATAAGCTCTTTAAGGAACTTGAAGAGCAAGTGAGAAAGCATCCAGGAAAGATTGATATCTTTCATGTCCACTCACATAGTGGATTTCCAGGTCTTATTTTTGATGGAAAGTCAAAGGCAGATAGCCTTTTAACTATGTTAGCCAGTACACCTTTATTTCAGGAGGCCCAGGAATCTTCTTGTAAGATCAGATCAATAATCTATCAATTCTAATGAGTTAGCAGTTTGTAAAGATTCCAACAGAATGGGATTGATAATACCTGTAGTACTCTACTGAGCCATTGGGAGATTTAAATGAGATATCATCTGTAAAGCTTTCTGAAAATGTTTCAATGCTATATAATTTTGCTTGAACAAGCTACCTCAGAAGGTGCTAAGGAAGAAAATGCTTTGGAAACCTTAACGCCTTATGGAACCATGAGATATGATTGTTATTACTAACAAAAATAAGTTTGATGTCTCCCTTATTTAATCTTCTGGTGCTTTTATTCCTCATCTGCCCAAATCAAAATTTGTACTTCATTTATGTGAGTGTCATCACTTTTACTTGATTTTAAGTCCTTCAAAAGAAGTTTTTTTTTGGTTTGTTTGTTTGGTTTGGTTGATTTAATGAGGATAGTATGACTCCTTACATATGAGAGTCTTAATAAAATTTTTTCTTTGAAAAAATGAATAAATGAATAATGATATGACCACATATACCACTGTCTTTCAGCTTACCGATCTTGACTCGGATATCCAGGCCTTCTTCAGATTCTTGATTCTCAAAAATTCCATGGATTTCTAGACTGCATTTAACCACCACGGTTATAAAATTCTTCAGCTGCTTTCGCTCAACCTTCCACAAGGCTAGCAATGCATCTCCTTTAAAAGACGCACAAGAGTGGGATTGAGAGGGGTTACACTTTTGGTTTCCCCTAGAGACCAGCCCACTTGGGTATTTCTGTAGGGAATTTCATTTGTATAAAACTCTTCAAATTCAATTTATATTTGTTCCTTGCTGCCCCTCTTTTGGGGAGTCCTTTCGAGAACGAAAGACAAACAATAAGTAACAACAGAAATCCTATTTAAGGTGGAAGGGCCTCTTTGTAGTTTCTTATTCCCCCTCCCAGATCAATAAGATCAGTACCTGCAAACTTTAAGATGTCTCCTCCAAAAATCAGCACCTCTGAGAAAAGGAGAGGGGAAATCACATACTGATTTCTTTAAAAAACAAAAAACAAAAACATTATGAGACAAACCAAAAAGCTCTTTCCTTTCATTGCTGAATGAAGGAAAAGGGACACGGATATAGGAGTAGGATAACAAGACAAAGAGCCAATTCACTTGAAATGATTTTTGTTTTTTTCATTATAATTATTTGATATTATTTTATTGACTTCTTTTGAGTTATTGCTTTTATCAGTCAGATAATTAACATACTTTTGTTTTTACTACCTGTCAGGGACTGTGTTAGCTACTGGGGATACAACTATGAAGAATAAAATAGCTAATTTCAATACTCAAAGTGAATTCCTTTTGGAAATGTATTGCGCTTTAGGTCTTTCACCAATTCAAACTGGTGAATTAATGAATAATACAACTTAATGAAATTTGACTATATTCCCAGTTATAGTGTTGAGTCATTGTGGGATCTCTCTGTATCTCCTCAAACCTCAGCAACATAAAAACCTGTTCCCTAAATACATTCTACTGATAGGGAA
The DNA here is from genome assembly GCF_016432865.1 of Antechinus flavipes. Classification (NCBI taxonomy): domain Eukaryota; kingdom Metazoa; phylum Chordata; class Mammalia; order Dasyuromorphia; family Dasyuridae; genus Antechinus; species Antechinus flavipes. The sequence goes on along the minus strand of NC_067401.1, from coordinate 428,659,371 downwards.
GCTAAAAGAAAATATCAAGAATCAAAATGAAAGTGCCTTACATAGCTCTCTTTTTAGTTATAACTCCCAAATGTAGGAAGAGTAATGTTGTAACAAATTTTCAAGCCCAACTCCAGCTCTAGTACTTACTTTCCACTATGACGCTTATGTGGCGATTCAGAATATCCACCAGCTGTTCAGCTCCTCGGTCCATGTACATGGCTGTACTGAATTTTTCAGTCATTGCTGTAAAACCTGGGGCACAGGTACAAGTAACTCATTTGCACTCTGAGAAGAGTCAGAAAGAAGCCAGGAGAAGAGTACTAAATTGGGAAGCATCAGGACTCAACTTTTTTTTTTTTTAAATGTTTTATGACAAGGAGAAAGCAATCATTCATATTTACATGATTTGGGGTGGATCCTGGATTCTGTCTCCTATCTTTTCCCTCCAATACTTTCTCCTATTTGCCCAATGGTCCTTGAAATTATTTTATTAGGAGGCAAAGACTTTTATCCTATGATTGGAGATGAGAACATCTTAATAGATTCACTTTGGTGTAACTTACTAATATTAGATCCTCTCCCAGGAAGCAGATTTTGATAAGACAAAGGCACTGGTCACCCAAAAGCAGTGAAGGGAGAGGGGCATCCCAGTGAGGGAGCTAAAGAGCATACAAGAGAGGCTTCAGACATAAAGTCAACTTTTCCAACTTTATAATTTTGTTAAAGATGTTGAAGGAGATGGGGGAAGAACCCTGATCAAAGTGGGTGCCTGCACTCATGTCTTATTTATTAATTTAGAATAATCTCATTATAAATCTGAAATCTCTCTTTTTTTTTTCATTCCCTAGCCCTCTCCCTCTTCAAACATGTTATAATTCTGGCTTTCCTCTTTCCACTGTTAGAAATCTCTTTTACACTTGCCTGAAATATCCACAAACATGAGGATTCCATCGAAATACTCTGTGGAAGGACGCTCTGGGGTAAAATCTCCATAGACAATGAGATCCGGTAAGTGAGCGGCTATTCTGACAATGGTCCGATCTGGTAATGATGCTTTTCTAATAATATTCATCTCAGAAGTAAATTTTCAGAACTCTGTGGTCAGAGAGAAAAAAGTATATATTGCTGAATCATAGGATGGGGTGATAGAAACAACTGAATTTTAACCCATATTTATTCCTTTTTATTTTTAAATTTCCTCCCCTCTTTCTTGTATCTAGAATGATTATCCTGGTACTAAATAGCAGGTAGTTCAATTCCCTAATGGGGACCCATTTACTTTAAACAGTCTCACAGTAACAGACTGCCTTCTAATTCTGAAAAGTTTCTGCTCAATGTTGCTAAACTTAAAATGCACATTGTGTGGAAAGTGGATCACCTTCATTACATTTTTTCCTACAAGTTGTATTGTCTGATGGATCTTACTTTTTCTTTTATCCACAAATTAATTTTTCTTTTCTTTTTTCCTTATATCTTATTACATTCCTTTAATTTTTGGGAACCATTTCTCCTCTCCCCTTTCTTCTCAGCCCCATATTTTTGAAGGTTGCTTATGCGTGATGGTTTTATGGATGTATATGTGTATAGTGTACAGTACACATAAGCACAGAGAAAATATATATCAAATAATCTGGTATATGTAATCTTTTTGACTAATAGCATGGAAGAAAAATACTTGAGCATTTGTGTACAAGCAAGTTCTAAAGAGTCCTGCAGAGCCAGGAACAAGAATGAATTGAGAGGGGTAGCTAGGTGACACAATGGATAGAGAACCAGCCCTTAATAGTCCTAGCTGTGTGATCCTGGACAAGTCACTTAACCCCAATTGCCTCAGCAAAAAAAAAAAAAAAAAGGAATTGAGAGATTAAATCTGAGTTCTAATCTAGCCTCAGACACTTACTAGTTGTGACCCTGGTTAAATCATGTAATCCCTGTTTGCCTCAATTTCCCCATCTGTAAAATAAACTGGAGAAGGAAATGGCAATCCTTTCCAGTATCTTTGCCAAGAAAATTCCAAATGGGCTCATGAATTCCTGAAAGGACTGGACCACAACATAGTTTAATGTATACAAAAGATAGAAAGAATATATGCCGACACGGGACCCAATATAGTAATACCTGAGGCAGAAGCTTAACGTGAGTTTTGCAGGGACTATTTGACTGGGCAGATGAGAAGGAATGACATTCACTTAAAGATGGAGGCTAAAACATGAGTGCTTTCCCTGTTCTTTACAGGCATTTTAGTAAACTTATTCTATATTAATTTTTTTCTTGGGGAGGGTACTTTGTAAATTAAAGCTTTTTGTTTTCAAAATATATGAATAACTTGTGTTCTAATTTCCTCCCCCCCTTCCCTAGATGGCAAGTAATCCAATCTAAAACATGGTAGAAATATTCCATATTAGTTCTTGATCGCATTGGTTGCTTGCAGAGATAGGTGGCAGATAACTTTAAGACTGGACATAATATTAGTTTTAATGAGAATAACCATAGAGTGATGTCACAAAAACCCAATAAGGAGAATAAGGATTTACCAGTGTCAATTCCCAGTAGAGAAGTCTAGAAGGATGAAAACTGAGATAAAGTGATCAGAGTTGGCAATTGAGATGACATTGGTAAATGAAGAGATCCTTTTTTAGTTGGGTGTTGAGGTCAGAAGCTAGATTGCAAGAACAGAGGTGGAAATGATGAAAGTAGTATTTTCTACGGTTTTAATCATGAAAGACAGAAGACATATAGATTGATAGTTTGAGGAGATGGTGAATCTTTTTTTTTTAAGGATGCATTTGTAGGTAGTGGAGGAAGAAATTGATGAAAGGTATAAATAAAAGACTGGAAGAAAGAGTTAACCCAAGAAACAATGTGCTAATGAGGAGAAAGAAGGGTATAGGATTAGGGAAACTTGAGTTTCAAATCCAGCCTCAGATACTATCTCTGTAACTCCAGGAAAATCATTTAATCAAGCTCAGTTTGTTTACCTTTAAAACAGGAATAATAATGACATTTACCCCCTAGGGATGGTTTGAGGATGAAATGAGATGTTTGTAAATTGTTTAGCTCAGCACCTGGCACACAGTAGGTGCTCAATAAATTGTTACTCATTCAGGCAACACTAAATGAAAATGATGTAGCTCCCAAGGAATTGGGAAGTCAAGTAAACCTTTAGTCTCCATGACTTTTGCCTTCATTGAAAAGGAGAAGAACAGCTTGGCTCAAGGATTTTCCCAACCCTCCTTGCCTAAATCCTTGTCCTTAACCGTGGCTGCCACAAACAACTCTTTCTGCTGAGATTTGCCACTTCCATCCCTTCTCTTCACCTACCTCCAGGCCCTAGAAGCAGCTGTAGAGCAAATCAACAAGCCACACAGAAGCCAAACCAAAAGACAGGGGGATTCCAAACCCTTAAGGACAAGGATTGGCCCAAGTTACTCTGAAAATTGCACAAGTGCCACATCCATCCTCCAGACTGACCACTATCAAATGGCAGTTTTACAGGCCCCGCCCACACCGCTCACCAGACTTGCATCTGATTGGCTGCCACGCTATTCTCTCTCCACCCACAAGTGGTCATTGTCCTCCTTGGCTTCATGGACCAAAGTCTTATTCTTGCTGATCCTGGAGGCTTAGCTTTTCTGTTCCTTAGTCCTGTGTCTTGTGAAAATGAGGAGGTTGAATTCAACATGTCCTAAGGTCCTTTCTAATCCTAAATGCATGTAATCCTATGATCCCTCAAACCTAGTCAATTTGGATTCTGAATAGAGACCCCTGGAAGGAAATCTCTTGGTTCCTAGAGGAGAGGATGGCCTATACAGGATAGAGATACAGTCGTTCAATTTTGAAATAACCCAGATAACATTTTGAGTTATTGTTTCCTCATTGAATGTAACAAGAGATGTTACCTGAAATCTTTTCTGGGTGGAGCTTCACCATATCTGAGGGCATGGAAAATTCACCCTGGAATATTCCTTTGTAAAACCCCAGCTTACTTTGCCCCTCCCTTGGTGGTGGTGGGGAATTAGGTCCTATAGGTTCCAGTGGGACTCTTGAAAATTCAATTTTGTGGAGGGTTATTGCCTCCTTTCATTCCCCTCCTGGCCCTATTCCTGATTTTCTGGACTACAAAACCATGACCCTCTAATGCCGAAGAAACTGAGCAAGATAAGAGATTAGAGACCAATTCAATAGTTTATTAAATGGAGAGAAATACTGGGACCAATGGATCCGTATTTGATCCCAGGGTTAGACAAGACTATTACCTCAAAGAGTCTAGCCCCGAGTATCGGGACAGCAAGCTTTTTATAGAATAACAAGAACTATAACATAGTAGAGGTACCTAGGTGGGGATAACCTAATAGAGGGAGGTTACTGATATTCTAATGACATCTAAAATGGATAAACCTTTATCTTGTCCAACATTAAGATGGAATGTCTATAAAACTTTTATCTCAAATATTAAGAAGGAAAGGTTATAATCTAAGGCAGAATAACTAAATAGGACAATTGGAGAATGTGGGTCACAACATTAAAAGGGAACTTTGGCATAACACCCCCACACTGCCATTGCCAAGTACATTCTTCCTCTTCCTGTATTTCATCTCGCTTTTGTGTGTTGTCTTAGAATATAAGCTCCTTGAGGGCAGGGGCTATATTTCTTTTTGCTTATATTTTATCTCCAGAGATTAGTTCTGGTATGTAGTAAGCATTTTAATAAATGGTTATTTCTTCTTTTTATTCTTTTCTTCTTCCCTCCTTCCTCCCCTCTGCTTCTCTTTTTCTCCTCTTTACATTATTCTTTCCTTCTTCCCTTCCATCTTTCCCCACCCTCCTCTTGTTTTCTTCCTTCTCTCCTTCCTTCCAGTAAGAAGTTAAGAAAGAGTAATATTATAAAAACCTGAAAAGAGTATCTAGGAAGAGGGGATGGCCAAAAACTTCACATTCTGCTAAGAAGTCAATGAAAGAAGACTGAGAAAAGGGCATTAGATCTTTATTCCGACTTTTCCATCTAGCATACACTAGCATGTCTGGTACATAGAAGGTATTAGAAACACACTTGATACTAAAAATCAGATATTGGGGAAATTTATTAAAGAAGAATGTTAAGGAATCATCTTAATATTTCTGGCCAGAAGCAGGCTGTACTCTTTGAGAAAAGGGAGCAATGAGTGCAGAAGTGAGAGAAGCTTTATCCCTTTAGAGACCTGATTGGTCCGATCCCTTCCAAGTTACAATCTTTCTAACCAGCCACTGTATGTTTTCCCCTAAATATGTATAAATGTTCCCCTTCCTTCTTCATACATAATCAAAAATGTCAGAAAATTCTTCCTAGGTGTGTTGTTTAATATTCAATTAGTCTATTAAGCAGGCTCAATGGCGATTTGGTCAAGTCAGGTCCTGGACACAACCATTTTCAATTGGATTGGCTATTATCTTAAACTTGAGGTTTTCTCAAAACCCACAAGACACTTTCTGATTGGCTGAGTCCACTTATGCCTTCCTAGCTCCCCCATTGCTTGTTTGCTGAAGACTTCTGAGAGATTGAAACTTAATTGTTCTGTGGAAATGTAACCTTCCTTAATTTCTCACTTTCTGAAAACCCATTGATCAGTAATACTTATTTTACAGTACCTTGAAACTTGCAACATTCTGTGGAAATCTAACTTTTCAATATTTCTCATAGGAGGAATTTAATGTTTATTGACTGATTGTCTAGAATCCCCTCTAGCTCTTAGTCACTTGCAAATGTCTCTTCCTCTTTCTCTTTTTCTTTTTCCTTCTTCCTCCTCCTCCTCCTCTTCCTCTTTCTTCCTCCTCTTCTTCTTTTGATAATAGATTTTTTTGTTTTCAAAATACATGGATAGATAGTTTTCAGCTTTCATCCCTGCAAAACCCTGTTCCAAATCTATACACTGCACCACGTATCTGGCCCATTTGCATATTTCTTAAGGGACATCCAGACCTTCATCTAAATGAATGCTAAGAATTATGAATAGCAGCATAAGGACATTGGCAGATCCCTAGGATGCTGCTCTAGAGGCTTTCCTCTACATAGATACTGCCATATTAATGATTGCTTTTGGTCATGAGCTCAGCAGTCTTTCTATCTTTCTATCTTGTCCACAAGCATGGCAGAGAGAGAGAGACTATGCCAAATGCTTTGATGAAATTCAGGTATCAATCCACATTAAGTTCCTTCCATGTGCCAAGAATTGAGCAAAAGACTGTTCCTGCCTGGAAGGAGTGGTATAATCTGTCTCTGAGATTGGTGGCATTTCTCCCAGCAATCTTAATTCATGTAGCCTGACATTTTGCATGGATGTACTCTGTATACAAATTAAGTCAATACAATGATAGTGATGAAGTTTGAATGCCTTCAATTCCTGGTGATCATGAGGTTAGTGGCGATAAGAAAGTTGCTAAAAATCCCCTTTAATCAGCCACAGGTTTAGAAGTGAAAGAATTCACGTATTCCCAAATTATTAATTGCAAAATGAAAATTTATTGTTGGATACCAGTTTGCCAAGGGACTGACTTCTACAGTGGCAAGGACCTATTAGGAAATGGGAGTTTTGGCGCTGAGCAGGGTCCTAGCAAATTGCTTGAGCCAGCTGCAAGGAGCTGAGCCACAGGAAGCAGTTATATTGAGTATCTTGGTGGGGGCTGGGACAGCTCCCCGTATCAGACCAGGATTCCTCAATCCTCTATCTCTAGACTTCTTGGAGCCTGGGAGATCCTGATCTCTGAGATCAAGAAAGGGGACACAATCTCTTAAGACTGATAATCTTAAAGGGAACAGAGCTTCAGTAAAGGGAACAGTTTCCTTCCCTCTTCAATGTACTCTTTTCCCAATCTTAAACTAATCAGATGTTCCAAATGCAGTTCTCTTTTGTCACACCTTTCTACTATGATGTAATGCCGGAAAAACTAAGGCAAGATAGAGAATTTTTAATAATTTATTTTTAAGGGAGAGATTGTTGCAAGATTGAACAGAATAATTCAGGGAAACCGAGGCAGGACAATTTAGGGAAACTGAGTCAGGACCATGAAAGGGAACTGTGGCACAACATGACCCTGCATAGTTTTGTGGGCAAGCCGCTTCGCCATGACAATGCAGTGATCCAGGAGGGGAACTGACTGTCCAAAAAGTAGTAAAGGACAGAGATATCGAACGTGTAAGTGACACAGGGGTGACACGGAGCAAAGTCAGGAGCACCTGAGTTGAAATCCAACATTGGAATCCGACTCTTGCTAGCTGCGGGACCCCGGGCAAAGCACAAGGCTATTTGCCTCTTTTCCCTCATTTGCAAAATGTGCTGGAGCGTCAGCCTTGGAGCCCGAAGGACGGGAGTGGAAATGCAGTCTCAGCCATTTAGTAGCAAGCCATTTAGCCTTGAATGCCTCACCTAAAAAAAAAAGAGAGAGAGAGAGAGGGAGGAAGAGAGGAAGGGAGGAGAGAGGGAGAGGAGAGAAGAGAGAGAGAGACATCACTCCTGGACCTTTACCAACAAGTTTCGGGTTAGCAGTGAGAGAAACTGAACTATAAGCAAACTCCAGGTAAAATCCGAGGTGCCCGAGGTGGTACAGCCTTAACTGGGCGGAGCCGGGGCCAGCCACGCCCCCACGCAGGTCTGTCCTCACCAATGAGACCTCGCAAAGGGCTTGGAGTTGACTAGTAAACATCACGTAGGCTCTTCGTTCCCCCCGTCAGTGGCGGATTACAGGCATCTACACCTATGTAATATTGCAGACCTAAATAGGTTGTGGGGTTTGGAGTTGCTTTTTGTTTCATTTGGATTTATTTATTTTTGTTCTTATGACTTGGTTCTTGTATACCTGCCTGTGCTCATCTGCGAATGGAAATCCCGTCCCATCCCTCGGGTTCTGGGAATGTGCTCGGGACAAAGATGGCCGCGGCCGCTTCAGTGGCCGTCACGTGATTCGTAGACAGCCGACCACGTGACCCCCGCTGGGCCTGAGCCCCAGCAGCTCTCGCTCCTGGAGACACCGGAGAGAAGAGCGCCCCAGGGATCTGGCCAAAGGAAGCACTGTGGCGGCCAGAGCCTCGGGGCTTCTTTGCTCGGCGCAGTGTCCTGGGCATCGGCCGCCAGCCCCGCCGTTCCCCGGGACTTTGGCGACGTCTAGTCTGCGTCTGCGGGGCCACCTACTGCGGCCCTCCCGGCCCGGGACGCGTCCGGCCGGGAATACCTTCGGGCTGCTCGTGGGCACTGGGAGTGATCGCAGGTAGAGGAGGTAAGCTGGACGGACGAGAGGCTCTGGAGGCGCTGGCGCAGACAGGTCACATTCTGGGCAGGACCGACTCCTTCAGGTGTGACTTGACCATCCGTTTCTACACCTATGCAGAAACCCTGCGACTCCCACTTTTTCAGCCTCTCCGAAGACTTCGACCTCTAGATCCCCCCAAGTCCAATGCCTTGCCTCACTCTGCGGCTCTTGGACATCACCCGGCTCCAGAACTAAGGGGCAGCCCAGGGACTACCGCCAGCCCCAGCGAGTGCCACACTGGGGGCAACATGCTTGTTTCCTTCTCCGATACAGAACAATCTGGATCTCATGTTTCAGCAAGGGTGGAGCTGAGGTCCTGCACCTGAGGGATAGGTTGCACAGGCTAGAACCTTGCATTGAACTCTAATCTGGGCATTCCACTTCCCTGATAATTCTCCCACTGTGAATATAGCCAAGGATACATTTTTTTCTTAATTTGTTTTTCCAAATACATGCAAAGATAGTTTTCTTTCTTTTTTTTACATAACTTTTTATTGACAGAGCCCATGCCAGGGTAATTTTTTACAACATTATCCCTTTGCACTCTTCTGTTCCGATTTTTCCCCTCTCTCTCTCCACCCCCTCCCCCAGATGGCAAGCAGTCCTTTACATGTTAAATAGGTTACAATATATCCTGAATACAATATATGTGTGCAGAACCGGACAGTTCTCTTGTTGCACAGGGAGAATTGGATTCAGAAGGTATAAATAACCAGGGAAGAAAAACAAAAACGCAAGAAATTCATTTCCCAGTGTCTTTTCTTTGGGTGTAGCTGCTGCAAAGATAGTTTTCAACATTCACCTTCACAAAACTTTGTGATCCAAATTTTTCTCCTCCCCCCTCCTGAAGACAGCAATGACACAAGTTAAATGTGTGCAATTCTCCTAAACATATTTCCATATTCATCCAGAGCAAAATAAATAAATAATTAAAAAAAAAAAAAAGCCTAGCAAAAAACAAAAAAGTCAAAATAATTTACTTTGATCCACATTCAGTCTTCATAGTTCTCTGATTGTGGATCCTTTCCACAAGGATACATTAAGCAGGCTTTCCTTTACCACCTTGGACCAGTCAGCAAGTTCACTGCTAAGGGCTCAGAGCATAGGATTACATGCCATTGAGAATAGTAACTTACAAAAACAATGTTATTGCTATACCCCCACACTGCTCAGTAGCTTGTCAGGATATATCTCTTATCATTGCCACTCCCACTATGGGATTCATAAAGACCTGGCACCAGTGGATTTCATTCATACATACACATCTGACAATACCTAGTAATGGAGTGGGTATAAGCATGCCAGGTGGTAGGCATTAAAAAACTGGAGCTAGCTTGGATATAAAAAGGATGCAAGTCCAGACTGTTGAGTATTGTCAGGACTGGCTGAGAATGCATTTCAATACTAAGAAAAATGCTGAATAAAGAATATTCTGAAATGAAGCAAGAGCATTTCAGGGACATCCCTGCTTCCCCCACCATCTGGCAGTTCTCGAGCTCATTATTATCTTTCTCTGTGAATTTTTAAGAATCAGCTCAAATCTGTTATTTTTAGGTGTTGTCAAATCTTCATTAAAGTCATAGTTGGAAGAAATTGCAGAGATCAAGTATATCAACATTCAGATATACTTCTGAAGTTTTAAAAATTACTTAGAGGATACTTATGTTTGCCCCCCAAAAAATAAATAAATTGAAGTCTTGCTCAATACTATGGATTGATCCACCAGAAGTAACAATTACTGATCAACAAGAGGACAAGCACAGGAGCCCTAGGTGTGGTGAGACGTCATGATGAAAAAAAAAATCTCAATTTATTAATTAGAATAGCAGCAAATAACAAATTCAGATCTGTGGTCTCTCCAAAGACACCTAACAAGATATCGAAGGCCTTAATGTTTTTAATTTTTAAAAAAGTGGGTGTGTTCCAACAAGTAGAGACCAATCCTGATTGGTGATGAATAAGGGAGTAGACCAGAGGATGGGTTAAAAGCCTTCAGTTCCTTCTGCTGAGAACATAGCTAGACCTGCCTTTAGTTATCAGTACAAAGGAATTTATATTCACCCAGGCCATTTTAGTTGAACAATGGCCTAGATCAGATTTTCCTTACCCTTTAATGAACTATATCCGAACTCTATCAGGTCATTATATGGCTTTGGAGGAGATGAAGATGGTGATTTTGCCCAACCTCCCTCACTTGCATTTCATGGCCTTGTTCGAGAACATCTTGTTCCAGAACAAGAGATAACTTGTCTTAGTAAAGCAGCAGGAGTTGTGCCATCAGGGACCCACCTGGAACCACCTAGTTGGATAACGAGCTTTCTGCTCTTTCCTTTCCCTGTGTCCTCCTAGACCCGCTGTGCTCTGCCCAAAGGAATATAAGTTTTGCTCCAGAAATTTCACAAGACATCTTGGACTACATTTTTTTTCTTAAGGACTGTGCCATAAACCCAAATCACGCGGGCTGTCATGGATTAGCCACAAAAGCTGAAGGCTCGTTTTTATTTTGGCAAAACTCTGAGGGTCTCCCTCTTCTAGATTAGTTTTTTTTTTTTTTTTGGACTAGGTAAAAGAGGCCAGTCTCTGTTTCATTTTCTTAGCCTTGTCACTGATTGAGCATTGCTTGAGTCAAACTGGGATCTATTTTAAAGATTTCACACTGCATCCAGGGCCATCTCTAGTCATTGTCTCCTTTGTATCTTGCCAATGGAGCCAGATGTCTTGAGGAGAAAGTGAGAAAGGAGAGCAGATTTCAAAAAGATTCGAGGAAAGATGCATATGATACTATGGCAGTTCATAGACTTGAGAATTCTGACCTTGTACAGCCTTCCCTCATTTAAGTCCAGTTCACTTAAATATCATGAGATGGCATCACTTCCCTGATTGTCATGGTCTTCTTCCATAATGAAGGGCCAACAATAATAACAACTCTTTAATCAAAAATAAGCTCTCCCAATTGGAATCTTATCCAAGATAAATATGATTTTTATCAAATGGAAATGACAAGGCATTACATCTGCCTTTTTTTTTTTTTTAAACCTTTCTATTTGATTTTCAGGTAAAATCTTCCATGTGTGTTGTTGCCCTCATTAGAATATGAGTTTCTTAAAAGTAATGACTCTTTTATTTTTATTTGTATTCTCAGGACTTAGCACAGTGCTTTGGACATAAATGTCTGATTCATTCAAATTAAATACTTGGTCAATTATCTTTAGTTCTTGAATAACCCATGCTCATGATTTCTCTATTTCCCAGGATCTAAGAATTAGTGTCCCATAAATTTAATGACTTTTAAAAAGACAAAAAATTATTTCGCCTTTTTCAGTAAGTTACTTCAAATAGCTTCCATTCGATTTAGTCAAAAATGTATTAAATTGACATTCTGTGGTTGCATTTGCTGAAAACTTAGCATTCTCCAGATACATCTTTAATCTCCCCTCTGTCTCATTGAACAGCTGCTCTTAGGCAAATAAATCTATTCCTAGTTGACCAATGGTATGTGTTCCACAGAGGCAGCCCAATTATTGAGAGGCAAATATGAAGGGGCCATATGTAGAGCAGATTGAAATTTCAAACACTCCTGATCATCAATGAGCCCTTTAGTGAATTATACAAACAGATAAAACATTACTAAAATGTATTTTATTTTCATTTCAATCAAGGTACTATATATAATAGCTATTTTTTCAGTCTTATCTGCAGAACATTAACATTGTTAGCATTATCTTTTTGAAAACCAAATAATAAAATTAATCAAACTAGGTCCCTTTGGTGGTGATAACTGCTTCTGGATTTGTTCAGCAGATCAAGAGTCCTTTACAAATCTTCTTTAGCTCTTAGGTCCCGTTTATACCTATGAACAGAAACAGAAGACAGCAAATATTTCTCTGGATAAGAAAAGGAGAGAGGAAAGCAGTTTTGTTTTTTTACTCAGAAGTCTAGTCAAGTTTTCAGCTTCTAAATCCATGTAGTGTGAAAATATGCAGAAGGTAAAATTGTACCAGAGATTTGTCTGCCTTTAGTTTATGTGGATAATAAAAGGAAATTTCAAGCGCAAAACAAGTTTAATTACATACTGCACATACAAATTTTAACTCTAGTCTTACCACTTCTTGTCCCAAAATGACTCTAATATTAATTTTTACATTATACATGTATTTAAATTAATAATATGAAAACATAGAAACATTTGGAATTAGCTATCTCTCACAAGTTAGAGGAAGTAACTCAGAGCAACTGTAACTCTAGGTTTAATTCTAACTAGGAAGAAGAATTAATTGAAGAAATAGAAGTAACAGGAGCCTTGAGATAAAAGTGTATTTGTGAAAGTGAATAAAGGAATACCTAGCATGATCACACATATATCCATGACTTTGGGAGAGCAGATTTCAAAAAGATTAGAGGAAAGATGCATATGATACTATGGCAGTTCATAGACTGAGAATTCTGACAACAGGATAGCAAATTACTCAATGAGGAAGAAAAGGATTTGGAGAGTATAAAGGGTTTTTTCTTCCTCCTAATAACTGGCACCACTGATTCCTTCAATCATCATGGATGTTTTAGAATAGACTGCATTTCATATAACTGTTAATTGGCTGCAAAAACACCTTGTAAAAGTTTTTTCACAGAATCCCAAAGTTCAAAACTTTGTACCTTATGTAACAGATGAGAAAGCATAGTGGTACAAAATAAGCACTTCCCTAAATTAAGTAAACTCCCTAGACCTAAATCAAACATACTGTCTATGGAAAGCAATGGATCCTGGAAGGAAATATGCCATATAACATTCCTCACCTATAAGAAATCCTAGTGAGTAAGGAATCTTAACTGAGTCTCAGTTATGATTTTTGTGTAATTTTTTTTTGCTCAAAACATGAGAATGGGCTTGCAGTTGTCTGATGGAATGCCAGGAAAACACTGAAGTTGGTAGGTCACTCTTCTGGTGCATTAATTAATGAGCAATCCTTTTTTTTTGCAGGCCTGTTTTTAGCCCAGAAACCTGGCCAGGTCATTGAGTAAACATAGTCCTCCTAAGAATGAATATTCTTCTTGGTGGGTCTCTTTTGATGGAGCAGTCTATACTCGGAAGCTGCTCTGTCTCAAGAGTCAGGTATCAAATGAGAATGCTCAGCGTAGTGCCTTCTTTGTTCACAGTCTATAAAAACCCCTTAGTGGAAAGGGACTTTGAGAATCCAGCTAGGTAGTACTCTATAGCTTGCCTAGCAATGTCTCCCACTCCGGACTCTATATAGGAATCCCAGAAAAAGAATTACAATGTTAGTGCTTCCTCATAGTGGTGGTGATGTATGTTGTATGTTGTTTGTTATAGTGTATTATGGCAGCCACTGTATTTGTTAATTGTCTATTACTTTTATGCTTTGAGTTTCCTCTTCCCTTATGTCTTATTTAAATCAAAGTGCAGAAATAAACTTATGCCCACTCCCTTTAGAATTATGTCTGCTGATTTTGAATTCCAAACCTAGATTAATCTTACATCTCTCTTAGCTGAATCATGCTAAAATTTTCTCCAACTGCAGAAAGTTGAGGCAATTATGATAAAAATAAAAATGCAGAGTACTCATGATATATTGAAAGAAGTTAACTGCTCATTAATAAAGGGTTATAAAATGTCCTGGCTTCATAAAACATATTCCAAAAAACCCAGCAATCTTGTCCTATATATAATGGTCATTTCTGGTCAAAGACTAGCTCAAGCATTCAAATTGATAACAGAACTACAAAACTGCACATGCCATCTTATTAAGAAAAATAAATTATCAAGTCACATTCAGATAAAGGCACCAAAATAAAAATCATTGTAGGAAAAAAAAAAACCAAGAGTAGAATCAATCAACTGAGGGACTAGATTTATAATTTCATATAGGAAAGGAAGAAAACAAACATTTATTAAGCATTTACTTTGTGCCAAGCACTATTTTAAGTATTTTAAAATATTATTTCATTTGATTCTTATAATAATTCTGGGAGGTAGGTGCTATTAATCCCTATTTTCAAATTGAGGTAGTCGAGGTAGACACAGGTAAAGTGACTTGCTCAGAATCAGAGTTAGTAAGCATCTGAGGTTGGATCTGAACTCAGGCCCAAGGCTCTATCAATTAATTACACCACCAGTGACCTCTAAAGTCTTTAAGTCTAAACCTTTTGTAAAATTTGAAAGCACACAAAATTCTCCTAACCAAAAGATTTATAATTAAAAGGAAATGATATTTGAATTAAAATGAGAGGAATATTTTAAGAAATAAAGGAAAATCTATGTCAGAATTGGTTATGTGAAAATTAAGGTCATAGAAGAAAAAGATTACAGTTCTAGCAAAGTGAAGGAAGTTATATAAAAGTAGAATCCTGATACCAAGAGAAGTTCTTTCAATGTATGATCTACAAGATAATCAGAATTATCTGTCCCTTCCAAAAACTCAAGATAAGGTCAAAATGTATATATGACCAGACATAAAGGGAGATATAAGTAAATTAAGAAGAAAATGGAACATATTATTTATCAGATTTATGGACAGAAAAATTTACAAATACACAAATATAGAACATTGTGAGATGTAAAATGAATAGTTTTGATTACAGTGAATCAAAGTTTTTGTACAAATAAAATCATGTAGCTAAGATTGGAAAGAAAGTAGAAAATTAAGAAAAAGTTTTTATAGACAGTTTATCAGATAAAAGTGTCATTTTTCACATATTTGTCAAATTAGTAAGAATGAATCATTCTCCAATTGATAAATGGTAAAGGTATGAACAAGCAATTAGTTTTTGGAGGAAGAAATCAAATGTAGTCATTAAAAATTCTTTAAATTATTGCTGATTAGAGAAAGGCAAATTAAAACAACTTTGAGATACCATTGCACACCTATCAGATCGGCTAAAATGATAGGGAAAACAAATAATGTTGGAATGGATATGGAAAAATTGGGATACTAATACATTATTGGTGGAACTGTGAATTGATCCAATCATTTTGGAGATTGATCTGGAAATAAGCCCAAAGAATTATAAAATTGCATATACTCTTTGACCCAGAAATACCCTTAGTAGATTTGCCAAGGTGATTATTATAGTTGGTTCTTAGTTCTTGAAGACTGGAGAAATCTCAGGTCTTCTAAACTAAGGTCTTTTTAACAATTCTCAGTTAGACTGAGGCAACGCCCCAAGAAGTGATTAGCACCAGTGTTAAGGGGGGAAAAAAATCAACCTAGGAGGAAGACCCTCAGGGTTTCTGATCAAATACAAACAATTCTATTTACATTCACTCTGAATCAATCAGGACTCAAACAATGACACATTGGAGCTTAGCCCAGGACCTAGAGTTGGCCAGTTAAGGAAAACCAGAGTGACATCTGGGAAGTGATGCCAAGAGTTCCATTTAAGTGAGAGAGTGCAAAGTCCCCAGCTTCATTTTCCTCCAGAGCCATCTGGCTATGGTGGCAAGATAAAGATCAGGATGACTGGAGATATTTGAAGAATAAATGTAAAAGACTAAGTTATTCTGAATTATAAGAATATTCAAATAAATTACAAAGGACCTATGAATGAAGATGCTACCTACCTACAGAAAAAGAACATATATATATAGAAATATGTATTATATGTTTCACATATATACCTGTCAAAAGTTGGCCTTCTTCCCAGTGGGGTGAGGGGAAGGAGGGAAACAACTTGGAACTCAAACATTACAAAAAATTAGAGGAAAATTATATATGACCAAAAAAAAGCTTTCTGACTTGATTCAACACACAGGTTACAGATTCAAGATGGAAAATGAGAGACATATTTTTGGATATGGCTAATGTAGAATATGTTTTGCTTGCTTCTATTAGTTACAAGGTTATTGGGTTTTTTCCCTATTGTTGGGTAAAAAAATAAATGCTTATTAATTGGGTAAAAAAAGACCATTAAAGGTACCAAAAAAAGCTAATCAAAAGAAAGTTAAGAATGTCTGAGAGTAGACTATAAATAGAATAAATCTTGTTCTCATGCCAATTTTACATTATTGAGGTAAAAATCACATAGGTTGAGAAGAGGGAAGATCTATCTAGAAAGCAGTACATTATGAAAAAGACTTGGGGTTTTTCTTGAGCTGCAAATTCAATGACTATATGTATGATATGACAGTCTAATACAATTTTGGGCTGCATGAGCAAGAAGTATTTCTAGAGCAAGGAATTAGAAAATATTCAGGAAAATGACCATTATTTAAGAGGAGTTGTACCATGATTGCTATATGATGATCAATTAAAGCAATTGAGGATATTTAACCTGAGGAAGGGAAGACTTGCCCAATGGAAATGAAAGAGTTGGAGAAGCATGATAAATTGTCTTCAAATATTTGAAGTTTTTATGTGAAAGGGGAAGAGCACAGAGACATTTGTTATGTTTAGTCCTGGAAGGCAATACTAGGTCCAGTCCATAGAAATTCTAAAACATAAGATTTCGGAAGAAAAAAAAGAAAAGCTTCATAACAATTAAAACTATCCTAAAGTAGACTGTATAGTCCCATAAGGGGAATTCCTTCTCAGTGGATGTCAAGAGGCAACTTGATGACCAATGGTAAGGGACTGCTTTAAGGGATGCTTTGAGTTATCTTTGTAATTTATTAATTTCCGATAGTTCTTACTTTTGTCTATTAAGACATTGACTGTATACAATATTAAATCCGTGGAATTGGTGATATTCCATACCTTCCTTCTCACCTTCCTTAGCCTCCTGTCCCCTAAAGCTGGAGTCTGAACATCACATCCTCCCCCCCAAAGCTTTCCTTTGCAGAGGGCAGGCTGGACTTTGTAACTCACTTGTAACTGCCTCAGAATTGCAGTTCTACTAGTTATTTAATTCCCAACCTCCCACTTTCAGTTTCTTTTGCAATATATTCTAAACTCCTTGAGGGCAGGAAGTGTCTTCTCCCCTCCCCCCTCTCCCCTCTAGCCTTATTCTCATTTCAGGGTCAGGCATATAATCAGGTACTTAATAAATGTTTATTGAATTGAATTTTCCCTGAAAATAGAATAATCAACATTACTTAATGATTTTAAATTTGTGCAAAAGTTGATCAAATATTACAAAAATACTTTGGTATTAGTAGAGACACAATGGAACAAATTTATTTCAATTCTGCTTTTCATGGCTTTGTTATACAACTTGTAAACTCCTTTCTGGACATTTATTACGTTGGGCCATAATACATATACAAGGCTACTTTATATAATTACATGCCCTTATTATTCATTGAATGGGCCCACAAAATCACAAAATTCAGTGAAACTGTAATATATTGTAGGTTTAGTTGTAACATATCAGCAATGGTTACTTTAAAGTATTACTTGAGAAAACATTACTGGGTCTGTGTATTCACTTTATGTATAAAATAACTCTTATATGTAATAATGTAAGACTTTTTTTGGAAGTATATATGCTTATATATTAACAGGCATACCTCCATATACGAAAGAGCTGAGAGGCTCCTGCGGCACCAACAAAAAAGTTAACAGCAAATAGACTCCAGTTTTTAGGAATAATAACAAGGGAGTATCTTGACCAAATTAACCCTGTTAAAACAAAAAAGAAACAAAGTGTTGGAATGACTCAATTTGTTGTGTTAAATAGTAGGAAATGTAAAAAGACCACAAATGTGAGATGGCAATGTGATATCATGATTTCTCTTTCCCCCCATGCACACCCCTTTGTGATTGAGATTTCTATCCAGTGATATGAAAAATAATTTTTTCCTATTCAAAAAGGAAAATTATCTGAAAATTCTCCTCCTCCTCTACCTTAAGATTTATAGGATTCACTTCTACAAAAAAAAAAAATTCATATACAGAATTAAATAAAAATTTTTGAAAAAGATCTGTAATTTCCTTTGGTGTAGGAACCTCACAAAGTTGAAAATCTATCACTACTTGATGTAGAACAGCCCTTCTGCAACTGATAATCCTACAGAATTACCTGAAGAACATGAGAAGTAAAATGACTTAAGGGTCACATAGCTAATAATTGTCAAGAGACCAGATATCACCTTGCCCCAAAGCTGATCTTCTTTGCACCATACCAAGCTGCCTTTTGTTAAGTACTTTTAAAATAAAAATGGATGGCATAAGGGAAGATTCTAAATACTCACCTGTAGCCATCAATACAGCAGATTGTGCGGTACTGAGTTTTTCTGCAGGCCTGGCCATGTCAGCCAATCCAGCACAAACCAACCCCTGGAAAATACACAAACCATAACCCACAATTAATGATAGAGGAAATTTACTTTGAGACTAGTGATACATAAGTCTTCCTCTCCATTATTTTGGCTTTCTAAATTATTGTTGTTTTTGAAAAATCATACAGGAAAATTTTTACTTTAGAACAACAAACTAAATATATTTGTGTCATATGGCTTAAGTATCAAAGCACAAGGCTCCCTTTCCAAATACATCCTATACCTTTAACATGATTTATTCAAGAAATTATCAAAACTATTGCAAATATATCTTTGCCTCATTTAGAAAAGTAGTCATGTTTTCATTAAATTTCTAGAGACAAGCTGCATTAGAATTTGAAGGATGTTCTTTAAAAAAGCTATTTTTTAATCTTTGATTTCCTGAGAAAGTCTGTTAGATATTTTCCTATGCATGCTCTTAGAGACACTGTAAACAATCAAATTTACCTAGATAACAAAAATATCTATAAAAGCATATTTTAGTAAAGGTCATGAGTTTTAAGAACCAAGCAATTAAATTATTTTTCAATTAATCATCTTATCTATTGATAAGGTGGTATCATATCAGTACAAGGAAAGACTGTTTATCCAGTTTCAAAATGAATACAACCAATTTTCAAATGATGACAAATTAAGCTTTTTTTTTTTAACCTTGATCCTAATCCTATAATTTACCTCACTCTTCCTCTCTCTCTTCTAGTTTTCCAGTTCATGTCTCCCAGCCCCCCCACTTCTCCTACAAAATGGGGACAAAATTAGACTGTGGGGTAAGAAGAAAGCAGAAGGAGTGTATTTGGGGTACAAAGTCAAGAGAATGTTTTTTTTTTTTTTAAATGACTGAAACTTAACAACCATCAACAAAAATCATCACATAAACATTTAGAAACAATGCTTAGCTTTTTTTTTTTAAAGGCAAAATTGAACAAATTATAGAAAAATAAAAGAAAATTATTAGCTACAGTACCTGTGATGGCCCTTACATTGAGTATGCAAAATGGTAGTTAGCTAACTATTTTTCATCCTTTTTGCCTCCTTTCTAGGGAATGGTGGCAATAAACTGGGAATGCTCTCATACTATTTTTCCAGCAAGTCTATAAATTTCCTCTATTCATATGTCCCATGACTTAGAATTTGGAGGAAGGCAAAGGATCTCGATTTCCCTTAATCCTCTGAATTAAAATCTGCTTGCATGTAGGTCCAAATTCCAGTAAGTAATCAGAGTATAAAACAGATTTTGAAGATTTTTGATATCACAATATTAAATGATATGACATGTATATAAAAGTAATTTTATCAGTTAATCAACAAGGATTTATTATATATCTATGTGCCAGGTAGTGGGCATACAAAGAATGAATCAATCTTCTAAATTAAGTTGTTAATTTCTTCTGGTTCTGTATCTATTATCATAGGATTACAAGGAGAAAGCAATATATTTATGATCCTGTGATTAACTGTACAAGCACCAATAACAGATCAAAGTTATGTAGAAAAGCAAATTTTGTTTTTCTAATCATGTAGTAAAGAAATGAAATATATAAAGTGTAAGTATTGAAAATCTAGAGGAGACCACATCAAACAAAGCAGTAGCAAAAACTGTAACTTTCAATACATTTTCTCTACCTTTAATTTCTTTCATAATGATAAACTTCTTTTTAAAAAAAGCATTTCAACGCTTTTTTCTATTTTTTCACTATTTCCTCTGGAAATGTGGATAGCTTTTGAGGATTGCTATAGTTAGTAATTTATTTTGAGGCCAACCTAATGATGATCATTTCTGACAGCAGACATAAAGTCTTATCACCACAAGGGTTGTACTCAGAGACATTCTAGCTAGGTAAGGACTTAGCTAAAAGATTGTGAACTTTGGTAACTGAAGGCTACCACCATGCCATGAAGAGACATGAGAATAGGGTTTTAGAAATAGCTCTTACAAGTTCACACACTCAAAAAAGAAAAGTATGGCCTTCTTTACTGTTTTAAATGCATT
Source organism: Antechinus flavipes (assembly GCF_016432865.1). Classification (NCBI taxonomy): domain Eukaryota; kingdom Metazoa; phylum Chordata; class Mammalia; order Dasyuromorphia; family Dasyuridae; genus Antechinus; species Antechinus flavipes. The sequence continues at coordinate 428,638,888 of NC_067401.1, read as the reverse complement.
ATTAGGTAAGGAAAAACATTTTTGAGGTTTCCAAAACTGCTTTAAAAGTATTATTTCCTTTTATATTCACAACCACCCCAGAAGATAGGTGCTATTATTCCAATTTTAAAAGATGAGGAACCTGAAACAGACAGTGGTTAAACTACCTGCCAGGATCATATACTTAATGAATGCTTCAAGTTAAATGTGAACCCAGATATTCCAAACTCAATCCACTATGTCATCTATTTTAATATTATATGGAAGCCCCCAAATTTTTATATGCATATTTGTTTTTTTTAAATTAAAGTTTTTTTATTTTCAAAGCATATGCATGGATAATTTTTTCACCATAGACCCTTACAAATCCTTGTGTTCCAAATTTTTTTCCTTCCCTTTCTCCCACTCCTTCCCTTAGAAGGCAAATAATCTAATGTATGTTAAACATGTTAAAAAAAATCATATAATCTATTTTTGATCAATATCTCTAACCTTAAGAAAAACTCCTTACTTGATTATTATCTGTCATTTCATAGTTAAATTCCTAGAAAAAGCTGTAAATAGGTTTATTTTCCTTGTTTCCAAGTCAGCATCCCTCAGTCACTCTTTTAGCAATCAGATGCCAACTGAAAGTGGTCTCTCTAAAAGCACCAACAATCTCTTAACCCTTTAGGACCTCAGCTGAGCATAAAACACTGTCAACCATCCTCTTGCCATATAGATTTTTATGATACTGTTTTCTCCTCTTACCTGTTAAACCATCCACATTCTACTCAAAATGTGAATTCACTCAAGGGCTCTAAGTCTTTCTCTCTTCTTACCCTCTTCTTTTCTTTCTCTGTGACCTCATCAATTCCCCTTGGCTTAATTTCTATGCATATGATCCCCAAATCTGAGCCATATCTTTCTTCAGAATGCCAAAACCTCATTATAAACTACCAATTAGATTACCTCCAAACAGAATGTACCCTAGGCACCTCAAACTAAACATTAAAAAACAAAAACAAAATTCCAAAACAATTTTCCTTTAGAAGCTAAGTTCCTCTCTTAATCTCCCTATTTCTATTATCCCCATTATTACAAATGAAGAAACCGAGGCACACATGACTTGCCAGGTTTACACAGCTAGCATAAATATCTGAAGCTGGATTTGAACTCAAGTATTTTTGAGTTCAAGCTCACTCAGTGCCCTTATCTAGGCCCCACCTAACTCCCTTATTAACACTTACATAGCCACCCTAGTTCAAGCTTTATTCACTTTTGTCTATTTTGTTTCATTGGTCTATCTCTCTTTTTTTATAAAATCAGTATCAGAAAGTTTTGATGACTGTTGTTTTATAACATAGTTTGAAGTCTGGAAGTGCTATCTTTGCCCCTTCATTCTCATCTCTTTTTTATTACCTCCTTTGATAGTCTAGATATTTTATTTTTCCAAATGATTTTTATTCTTATTATTCTTTACCAGGTTCAAAAAGCTTCCTATCTTACCTATCACAGGAATAGTGAGGTTTATGCTTACAGTTAGTACTGTCATGATTTGCTGCAACATAATTTGAGGAGTAACAACATAGAAAAGTTATCTAGATTTCAACATGGTAAACTTTAGTTCAGTGGCACAAAATATCTAAAATTAAAACCTTAAAAGTCTTTTAAAGTAAATAATGAGCCAAGCTAACTTTCATTCTAGCTTTCACATTTTAAAAAATTAACTTTGGGGTAGAAATTATTTTTAATATTTTAAAACCTATAATGTAAGCTTTTTAATAATTAAAAAAAACGTCTGGAACATTTTTTAAAAATTTAAGCTAAATTAGTTTTGTGGTGTAGCCCTCAGTTCATAGCACTGAAGTTTTATTATTTCCTGATGCTACCAATACCCCTTCAAGTTTCTCTCTCTCTCTCTCTCTCACACACACACACACACCACCCTCTCTCCCCTCAGAATGATGAGAATTATTTGCCATAAAATAATTTTAAGACATACAAAAAATATATTTTAAATTTATAAACTCACATATGGTCTTGATAAGCTACTCTGTTGCTAAAAAAATAAGGATAGCCATCCAGGCATTTATTTGCCAAAGCCAAACTTACCCATTTCATTATTGGTGCCCAGAAAAACACAGTTTTGGGACCTGAAAAGAAAGGGAAAAATTAAGACATAAAAATCCCAATATGTCATATAAAATTTATATCACACTTATTTATATATATGTAAACACACACACATACACACACACACACACACACACACACACACAGATTTACACAAGGACCAAAAGACCAATTTGTGAATTCATTTTTCAAATTTTGCAGGGTTGGATTTTGTTGTTGGGTTTTTTTTGGTTATACAGGAAATCAGTTAAATGACTTGCCCTAAATCACACATCTAGTACTAGTTTGGATTGAAGTCACATCCTCTGAATTCCCAGGCCAAACTCTATCCACTGTGTCACCTAGTAAAATTTATCACCAAGAACTATATTTTCTTTGATTTTTATCTCCTTTACTTTAATTTCCATGGTTCTTGAAATTTTTACAAATATTTTCCTTACAGCAAATCACTGAGTAATATTACCCAAATTTTACAGGTGAAGAAACAAGTTCAGATTAGGCAGGTAACCACTGATTGAGGTTTTTGGTCTCTCAGACCTTTGCTTTTACTACTACACTAGGCTATTTTTTCATTTATACTATAGAAATAAATGTTTAGACCTATTATAAATATAATAAAACTGTCACTCAAATGCCAATTAGCACTAGGTTTTCATCATGATATATTTAAGCTTCTCATAAATTTCTAAAAATATATTTTTATTGATTTTTTTTTTACAGTGCCCAAACTCCTCCTTGTAGTTTCCTTCCTCCTCTCCTCCAGCCATTTCTCCTCTTTTATTTTTAAAGATTAACCACAGTAAAATAGAGGCAATCTTAGTTTAAAAAATACACACATGATTATAGGCTTTATTTAAAGTTCCTTTTGTAGTAGTATACTAATTGCACACACAAGTTTAGTGAGAAGTTGCAAGCTGTAGAATTAAGAAAAGTGTTCTCATGTAGCAATTTCTTAGCTACCAAATTATTTTACATTTTAAAGGTGAATAATACCAAATTTATAGCCTGACAAAAGATGGCTGATTTCTGAACCAAAAGCAACTGATGACAAATTATATCCATATATTTTAATTTCCTGGAAGTATAATAAGAGAAATGACAGGAATTTCATCAATTAGCCTTTAAAACTCGATTGGCATATGTAGTTTAACACAGAAACGTCATATTTCTGCTTTGTATAAGTGCATATATATTCCAAATCAAGGAGATGTATTCCTTAATAAATAAAAAATGAACACATAAAACTGAATGACTTTATTGGCCACTATGTTAAGCAAAAATTGAATAAAATGAAAACCTAACTATTGGCTTACCAAAATTGGCTCACATTTTCTACCAAGGCCTGCTGACACATTCTCAGGACCATATCTCTTTAAATATGCTCAGGGAACTGCCAATTTAGGTGACTTGTCTAGGTTTATACAGGCAATGGATGAGAGTTGATACTCAAATTCCACTGGAAGAGAAAGTGAGGCTGGTGACTTTGCCCAGTCCTCCCTCACTTCAGTCCCGTTTGCTTGCATATCGTGGTATCTCCTGGCTGAAGTCAACCTGGTTCTCCTCCAGAATCAAGGACAAACAACAATCTCCCAATTGGGTCATCTATAGAAAGAGGCCAACAACAATGCCAGGAGATTTCCGTCCACACCTACTATTTTGCCACGGGCATTAGCTGCAGAAGGGGGTTAGGATAGGGCCCTTTTTCCAGTTCTAGGACAAGGGTCTTACCACAAGTCATTAGTAGCAGGGGTTAAATAGCAATCTGATTTGATGGAAAAGAACTTTAAGAGGTGGGTAACTGGCAGAGAAGTGACAATATCAGAGGCTGAAGAGATACTAACAGTTCCTCTGGAAGGCATAAAGTGATAGTTTAATAAGTTATGGCAAAGTGAGAAAGAGCTGAGAAGGATGCCACCAGCCTGTGGAAAGCCATGAACTAAAGGCCCAGGAAGCGCCAAGGGAGACTCTTACCCCACACTCTAGTGATGGGGGTGGGGAATGAATATAGATAGATTCCCCTAAGCATGGGCTTTTTTTGAGGGTTGTCTGGGGCCACAGAAGAGCCTTTCCTAGCAACACATTCCTGAAATACATATGGATTTAGAAAACCACAAGTTAACTATATGGAACTGTATTATTATTTTAATTTTTTTAAAGTATTTCCAGTTTTTCATCCAGTTCCAGTTGTACTTGGGAGTTCTGCAGCAGAGGGAGTTTGATACCTATGCTCCAGATCTTCTCACTTTTGCTTTCCTGACAAAAACTCCTTGCAACTTTTCATTATTCTTTAATCTTTAATCACTTTGTCATTTTCTTTTCTCTTAAGACTATAAACTCCTGGTGGGCAGAGGTGATCTTCATTTTTTTGCTTAAGTACTTAGCCCATGGTTTAAATAAATGCTTTTTAGTTCACTGTTTCCTTTCTCCAGTGTTTCTCCTACTAGCTACAGAACATTTCCTTAAGAAGGTAGACAAGTTAATTAGTGATATGTAAATGCCATGTAGGTGAATAAATTAAATGTTACATGAAGTCCGAGGGAGGAAAGGTCATTTCTTACTGATTCAGAAGGGAAGAAAAAAAGTTGAGGAAACTTTTCCAGAAGATGTGACATTTGAGTTCTACTTTAAAACAGAGGTAGGTAGGGGCAGCTAAGTGGTGTAGTGGATAGAGAAATAGCTCTGAAGTCAGGAGGATCCCTGAATTCGAATATGATCTTAAGACACTTAACACTTCCTAGTTGTGTAACCCTGAGCAAGTCACCCCAATTGCCTCAGCAAAAACAAACACAAGGGGTAGGCAAAGTCTGTCCCCAACACCTTAAGGCAATGGTGAGCTGAAAGCTAGGTACAACCACCTCCTACGATGAGTTTTTTAAGTTGACAATTTTGTATGGCCTAGAAATGATGTTATAAATATCCAAATGCTCCCTAGCGGGAAAAAAGCTCCTTACCCGTTTTTTAAAAATTGTGTTTGTGATCTGAATATTATATATCATAGTAAACATCGTTCAATTATATTTAATTTTTAATTTTGTCCTCTAAAAACTGACAAAGGAAATACATAAATTATAGCGAAAGGATTAGTCTGGAGAATATATATTTGACATACACACACACATTAAATATATACATGTATATAAGTAATAGGAAACTGATTAGAACACTATATTACAATCGATTTCCCCCCTGTCTATATGGGTCAGAAGAAGGTGTTAAAGTTTAAGACCAAAAAAGTATCTATACTTTATCAGTGACTTATTTAGAAAGTTTGAATAAGTTCTTTAGTCAAGTTTGATGAAATCAGAAGGCAGTGGGCCACTGGCTGGTCCAAGGCTCAATCAGAGCTCCGTGTTCCTTTAAATGACAATACCCATTCTACTGCCAAAATAATTTTCTTAAAGTGCAGATCTAACAGTGTTCAATAAACTCCAGTGGTTCCTCTTAAGTTTTAGGATAAAATGTAAATTGTTCTGTCGTCATGTGCTTTTCTCATATGTTTCTTGGGCATTCTTGTTATCTTTCCAAATGGATTGAGAACATGAAATATTTCATTTTTGTCTTTATATTCCCCATGTCTAGGACAGTGTCTGACCTATAATAGGTGAATAACTTGTTGGTTGACAGAAGGCAATGTTTACTATTTGCTATAGCCCATGCATTTTAGAACTAAAGTCTGAAGTCCTACTACTGTCAATATTAGGTAGGTAACCTTATGTTCAGTCATAAAGGTATGATGTTAAACCTAAGAGGAACAAATAAAAATATGCGACAATTGACTAAGAGAAAGAAGACAAATATTTCATAATAGTTTTTGTTTCTGCCATTTTTGTAAATTATTATACATGTAAGTGTTCAACTATTATAAAATGTTCAGCAAATCCAAGAATACAAGTTGTTATTTGAGAAGTTTTATATTTAACAAAAATTGCTAGTAACCTGGAAATAATTCTGCCAGAAATTAAATTTAAAAGAGCATCTTTCACCATATGCCACACATAAGCAAACTAAATATAAAAGGTTTAAATACTTGAATAAATTTCTCTGGTAATTTAAAGCCTTCTCTATTCTCTTCCACTGAGAATACAACAACAAAAACAAAGCTTTTGTGAAAAAAATATGCATATTGGAGCAAAACAAATTCCCATACTGGTCAAGTCTGAAAAAGTATATTTCATTCTGCATCCAGAAACCATCACCTTTCTCATTCAGGAGAGAGGGTAGCATGGTTCATCTTTAGTCCTCCAGTTGGTCACTGCACTTATTAAAGTTAAGCCTTTCAAGATTATTGTGACTGTTAAATTATTCTTCAGTTCTGCTCCCTTTGCATGGCACTCCCAGTTTGTACAGATCTTTCAAAGTTTTTCTGCAACACTCCCTTCCATAATTTCTCACGGGGTAATAACATTATATTATATTCACATATCATTACTTGTTTAGTCATACTCCAATTGATGGGCACCAATTAGTTTGTACTTCTTTATCACTATGGCAAGAACTGCTAGAACTTTTTTTTCCATCTGGATCTTTGCCCTTTTTTAAGCTGGCCTACTATTATGGGCCAGAACTCTGTATTTGAAACAAGGCTTCTTTTAAGGTGCTAACTCAGTGGAATTAATAAAACAAACCCAGCCAGGGTCAAACTCCGAGAAGAGGGAGGATTGGAGACCAGAGATTCACTACATTTCACACCACTGTGAAGTCTGGCCTCCTGCATTTCCTCCATTGAGATCAAGCTAACTGAGCCCCAGGCAAGGAGACAATAAAGAATTTGGACTTTATTCCTGGCTATTCTCCTAGTGATTAATCTGCTGAAAAGGCTGGTCCTGAGACCTCCAGAAAAACAATCATAACACTACAATCTACAAATAATATTGCTAGGTCAAAGAGTACATAAAGTTTTGTGCCTTTTAGGGCATACGTCCCAATTACCTTCCAAAATGTTAGACTGATTCAGAGCTTTACCAATGGTGCCTTAGTGTGTAACCTCTCCCATGTCTGAGATTTTCCATAATTGTTATGTGTGAAGTAGATACATTTGTCTTAATATACTTTTAACTACTAATAATTCCAACATTTTTTTCAAATGGTTGCTGATATTTTTAATTTCTTCTTTTAAAAACTTTCTGTTCATATCCCTTTATCCTTTATCTATTGAGACCAGCTTTTGTTTTGCTCTTAAGACATTTGAACAACTTCCTTGAATAGCCACAGAAACTTGCATCAAAGGCATCTCCTCCATTCAAAGTTAAGCATTTAAATGCAAGTGCATTTGTGCCAACACTTTCAAAATCTCTTAAAAGTTGTTGAAAGACCCACAAGTGTCTCATATCCAATCAAACTTAAACCATATTCCAATATCAAACCTAAACAATCAGGGGACTGACTGATCTTAGATCCAGATTAGGACACTTCCTTTCCCATTTTTTGCATGACTCCATTTCCCCTAACATTTCATTTTGGTTTTATTCATGACTATCACTATATCACTAAAATTTGTTGATAGTACATGGAATTTTCCCACCCTTCTGGACTCATAACACATTCACATATATGTATATGATATTACATGATCTTGTTTTTAAAGGAAAACTTTATGGAACATTAAAAAAATTCCAATTACCTAACTTCTTACATTAAATTATTTTAAAAATTTTAAAATTTGACTGATTCATAAGAAAAATTTTTATTAGTGTCTCTTCATTGGTTTTTTTTTTTTTATTAGTTCTTGAAAATCCTTCATTTTGTATAAATGACACAGCTACTCTAGGAAGATCTGAGAGCTTGAAGAATTACCCTGAAAAAATTCACCTGGCAGGAATGAAAGCTTCTCTTGGAAAAAAACAAGCTTTTAAAAAATAATGGTTTCAAAGGAATCCAGTGATTGTCTGGACCAAGACATTGTTTCAAATGGAGCTACTTAATTTTGTCTTCAAAGGCAAATCATTCTGGCTTTCATTGAATGGCCAATAACAAACAGTCCCCAGCCCAAGCCCCAGTGTCTCATGGCATAGATTTCGATGGTTTAAGAATGCAAATGCAAAAAAAAAAAAAAAAATTGATTTTGCTCAAGCCAGAAATCCAGATTATTATTTTTTATAATGAAACATTGGGTCATCTCAGATCTCATTTCTTACCTAGCTCTTAGTCATAAAACAGACAAATAGACCTTGGAAAGAGCTTAATTTAGAAAGACCAACCAAGGTCACCCATCACCACTCCTTTCGATTTTTGTTTTGCCACTGGACTTCGATGATTGCAGGAGATGAGTCTTTAGACTTTTCGAAACTCTGTTTCACTTAAATCCAATTCTCAAGCAAATCAAGATATCAAGACGGTGATTATTACTGTCTTGATATCATTGTTCTTCTTCCAAAATAATGTACAACAACAGATATAAGGTATTATGAAATGTCACTAGACTGGTGAGGGCAGTGGGAATAAAGAAATGATAAAGTAAATTTAATCAAACATTTATTTATTAAGGGCCTACTATGAAGGCCTAAAACACATGAGGCATTAAAACCACATCTAAAAACAATATTCAAGTTTCTTGGTAGAGAAGATATAAATATCACTAAACAGAAATAAGTTATTCACAGGAAGAGCAGGTTTGGGGGTAGAGGGAGTAGAAGGAAACTATCTTCTCCCACTCTTCTCCTCTTCAAATTCCTTACATTTCAGGGTTACCAATAATTTTATTCACATCACTCCCGGAAGGTAGGTAGTTCAAGTGTTTTACATATGAGGAAATACGATCAAGCAAGAGCCAGTTATAGAATAAAGACTTAAAACCAGGTTATCTCCAAGTCCTGTGTTCTTTCAGTATATCACAGCTGCTTCACTAATATATATAGTCTAGTCATTCATGCTTCGATTGAAATTGCTGGAATCTTCATTATTTTAAAGCAATACAATCCAAAAACTTGTTGCAGAGAATATTGAGCCAAATTAAGAAGAACACAGATAAAATTCATTTTCAAAATTCAATGAAATTCTTCATCTGAATAAGATCTCAAATAATAGTTCCAAAATAATTATAGAAGGCAGAAAGTTGAAAAAAAGATATTCTCAGTTGGAATCATTTTAATTTGAATTAAAGACTAAAACTCATAAAAGTGCTACTGTCAGTTAAATGGGTACAAGCACTCTTAAGGTATATTATAGAATATACAGTTGTTTCGTCTCCTGGGATAGAAATGGTAAACTTAGAAGTCACAAGGCACAGCAGGCTTAAAATATCGTCAAACTTGTTCACAGAACATAAGATCAAAATCTAGAACTGAAGACCTCTGAATCTGCATTACAGAGGAAAGAGGTGCTTGGGGGAGGGGGGAGGTGTGTGTATGTGAGAGTTAAGTGACTTGCTCAAGGGTCTCAGAGGCAGTAAATGTGGGATTGAAACTCAGATCTTCGGACTCCAAAGCCAGTGTTTTTCCATTGATCTTGAAACAACAATAGAAAAAGAGGGGAAAAGAAGTCAAAATAAAATGAAATTTTTTGTCCTTAATAACCATACCTTAGAGTTTCATAGTGGATCCAGATTGTTACTATTAGTCACATCTGTCAGTTAAGTACCTGTTCAACATTAGCATGCTACAGACCCTTAGGTCCCAAGTCATTTATATTGCCCTAATCTAGACCAGTAATTTCACTGGTCTAAGTCAGAGAAGTCAAAAAACGCAGTCCTGAGTGCAGGAGATACCAAATTAAACTGTAATGAAAAATGTTTAACAAAATAAAATATATATATATATATATAATTTCACACAATTTTAATTTGTGGTTTTCAAAAAGTCATTATCAGTCTCCCTGCAGGGATCCAACACTACGGGTCCCAGAAACTTTAATTTCTAATGAAAACATCTCTATTTAGGTATCATCTCCAATTGTCTTAGTTGCTAGTTTGGGACATGAAGCGATTGGTAATAGAGCCAGTGGATGACTTAATGAGAGCCTTTAAAACGAGCTCTGCCTTGCTTCACAGACCAGATCTGTCCACTACTAAATCGAGCAGCATAAATAATGGGAATCACACCTTGGAACAAATTCAGTCCCAAAGTGGTTCCCACATTAGACCCATTTCACTGCTGTCATTTCTTTAGAAGGCTACTGAGGTTCTATAGGACTGGTATAAAATTCAAAAATAATCGTGCCAGGAACTGTGCTAGAGCTTTTTATAAACATTCTCTCACTCGAGGCCCTACCAAGCCTTCCACATAGGTGCTAATTTAATTATTTCCATTTTACAGTTGAGGAAACTGAGCTTAAGGGACTCGCAAGGAGTCCCATGGTGTGTCAGCTCTCTATCTACCAGCTTCCTCAAAAAGACGCCAATAGACAGTCTTTGCAGGTGCTGTGGGATTGGCACAACGTGGGCATTGCGGCGCTCATTTGACCGGGTGCACCAGATACAAGCCCATTTAACAGAGGAGTGACCAAGGAGACGGAGACGAGGAGGATCATCCACATAAGGCAGTGAGGCCACCCCCAAAGCGCCTCGCGCGGCCCAAGGACCCGACAGCCCCGGAGACGCCCGCTCCAGCCAAGGCGCTGGCTTCCAGCGGGTCGGGTCGGTCGGAGACGAGGGTCTCGGTACTTGAGCAGCAGCTACAGTCGACCGACCCGCGGCGGACTCCGACCACCTGGTCCCGTTTCGGGGCGGGGTAGGGGAGGGGATGGGAGAAGGTCGGGGATGCAGCTGACCACAACTGCAAAGGAGCGGGAGACTTTAGGGGCGCTGGGGGGAAAGGGGGAATCCTGAGGGACGAGAATGGGATGTTGGCGGGTGGAGGGACATTTAGTTAAGAAAGTGATAGTGTTTTCAGGGTGCGGGGAAGTTTGGGGGTCGCAGGATATTTGGGGGAGAGGGTTAGGTGAAAAAGGACGTAGACTTTTTCTCGAGTGGTGGGAAGCGTGACACCGCAGAGGAGGTCACGGCCGCCAGGTAGGTCTTTGGGGTAAGGGACGCGGCGGCTACTGCGGCCGTTACCTGCTGGGTGGTTGTAAAGGGGCCTCAGCTTCTCCGGCAGCATCAGCTCCACCTTGTCGAGTAGGCGGTGGTAGCTGGCCCGCAGGCCTCGGACTCCAGAGGCGGCCATACTCCCGGCCGAGACGCGGTGCAGCTGCTCCCCTGCCCGACCAAGGGCAGCTTGTAACCTTTCCCTGCCTCAGTCACCGGCTTCCTCCGCTCCCCAGGGTGCCCTTCTCGCAGACTTGCACCGCCCCTCCTACCACAGCGCCTGAGGGGCCCCAGGCCTGAGAGGAGGCCGAGGGGGCGGAGGCTCCGCCTAAGCCCACCCCGGGCCCACCCCCTGCCCACGGGCGGAGGGCACCGGGGAGGAGGAGGAGGAGGAGGAGTCATGGCAACCGACACGAAAGCATCATCTAATCGCCACTCCCAGTAGAGATACCTCCGCCGGCACCTTTGACGTCATTTTAATCCCTTCTCAGTGATTGGTCCCTTTCAGAGGAAGGGCGGGTTACCCAGGAAAGAGGCCACCGGTCATTTCAGTCTTCCGGCTTCAGAGCCCATGTTGGAGAAGGGCAAAAGAAGCTACGCTTTCTTCCCGGTTTCCTTTCTCTTTGGATTTGGGACCAAATTCTTGCTCAAGATTGGACTTTCGTGGCTTCCATGCCCGAAATAAAGATAGAGCTTCCCAACTTTTCCCCTGCCCTTTTGAAATGGAACTGTTTGAGAGGAATGAACCCTGGTCTGCCTCCCATCGCCCCACCCCTTTTTTGTCTATAGAGAGATCCAGGATTGAGCTAGAGCGGCCGCCAAGCGGGAGATGCTGTGCGAGGAGCTCTGACCCCTATCGCTCGGGCTGGGTAGTCATCTCGCGAGAAAGTCTGGGTGGGGAACGTGTCAGAGGAGGCGGAGGAGGAGGAGGAGCCGTCCGCCTTCTCCTCCTCCTTCTCCTCCTCCTCCTCGAAGGGGGTTGAGGGAGGAGACAGCGGCAGCGCTCTGGGAGAGAGCATGAGACGATCTCCGGGAGGGACGTAACCCGGGCTTCGAGTCGGAGGGAGCCCGGGCACCTTAGGCAGACTTGGTGCGCGCGGCTCGGAGCGGAGTCTCCGCGTGCACGCCCCCTCCTCCCGCCCTCTTTCCCCCCGCCCCCCGTCCCTGGCCTCCCTCCCTTCTTCCCCCTCCCCTTCCTCTACCCCTCCCCCCACCCCGGGGTCTCCCCGCCTCCCTCCGCGCCATGTCTCGGGGTGGCTGCTGCCCACACCTGCTCTGGGACGTAAGGAAGCGGTCCCTAGGGCTGGAGGACCCGTCCCGCCTGCGGAGCCGCTACCTGGGTGAGTGGGAGGCCCGGGGAGGGGGCTCCGGGGCGGCTCTGGCCGGGGGGCGGCGGCGTGTGGGGGAGGGGGTGGCCACCGGCCCCGGCTGTTGGTCTGGGGACGCCGGGGGGTCCCGCGGGTCGCGGAGCGCCCCCACCCTGCAGCCGCGGGCCCCTCCAGATGGGCGGAGGGCAGGCGAGATGGGGTCCTGAGGGGGCTCCTCGGCGCGGCTGCATGCTGCCGCCCACCCCCACCCCCCAGCCGGAGCGGGCGGCCGGATTGGGCGGAAAAGTTGGCTCTTTTCTCTTGCCCGCCACCCGCCCACCGAGCAGCCAGTTTTTTATTCGCGCCCCCAGGCCGGGAGCCGAGCCTGGCTCGGGGGCTTCTCCTAACGGGACTGAGTATGCCCCGACTCCCCGGAGGCGAGAAGCAATCCCCAAGTGACAGCTGAGCTGGTCCCGCCCCTCCCCCTCCGGGCACGCCGCGCCTCTTGTCATTTTGACAGCTTTGCTTTGGGCTGGGCTGGGCCGGCTCCTCGGCCCCCGGCGTGAAACCCTCCAAATGGAGCCCTTCCCGTTACGCCGGCTCGCAGCCCCTTAAATGGCTCTAGCGACCCCCGCCCCCGGGGTTCTCCGGCTGCTCAGGCCTCGTGTTGGGCTCAACTGTTGAGGCTCCCTGCACCTCCTTCAAAGTTCATGCATTAAGTCCCAGACTCCTTTCTCTGTTTTATTGTCTTTAAATAAGAATTAGTCTTTTTCGAAAATGTAATAAAGCAGACAGTTCTTGCCTGTATCTTTGCCCTGGCCTGCAGAGATACAGGATATTGACATATTCGTCCGAACTTCGAAGTAAATAAGTTTCTGTCAGTAGTATCAAAGAGTTGTTCTGTTGGGTAGGGTTGATTGAGTATACTAATAATTTCTTTAAAGTACTTTTTGTGTCGAAGTTAATGTTCAGTTACTGAAACTGTTGACCTGAATAAGTAGAATGTAAAAGTCAACTTTAAATTTAGCTTAATAAAATTTGTTTTCAACTCTGAGTGTATTACACATGTGATTTATTCTGTAGTGTTTTATGTATATGTGTGTATATACGCGTGTGTGTTATATACATATATATGTGTGTATTTGATGAAAAATTTTTCCAGTAAGTGTTTATAATTATTTCTGGTTCTGTTTCCCCGGATTAAAAAGAGGGAGAGTAGGGAAGAGGAAAAAAAAAGCAGTTTGACTTATAGGATTCTTTAAAAGAAACACTGATTATTTTTTATATAGTTTCAGAATGTTGGAAAATGACTTAGAGATGCTCTAGTCCTCTTTTTCAGAAGAGTAAGTTGATGCCCAGAGTAAGGTGATTTTACTTGGGAAGGACTTTTTAAAAGTTTTAAAATTAGGTAAAAATAGTCTTCAGTGCATATATTCACTAACCAGAACTTATGGTTGAAAAATAGTTTCATATTTAATAAACTAACAACTATTTAAAAAGTTGAAATACTATATCTTTAGAATACTGATCTAAGTTGGTAAGATGAAAATTTTTAATGACTTTATTTTTAAATGCAAATAATCATGTTAGTATATCCTTTTGGTAACCCAGTGTCATAGAACTAGAGCTTTAAGGGCCAGAAGAGGCCACCTTGTCAATTCTCCTCATTTTATGATGTAAGGGAACCACAGGTAGGTTAAGTGATTACCTAGGATTTACTATAGGTAGTAATCATCTGAAGTGGGATTTGAACATGAGCCCTTTCCTCTGGCTCTAGTTAACAGCTTCTTCCTGTGTCTGATTACTGCAAATAATGTTCATATTCTCTTTTAAATTCTCAGAATGATCCAGGATTCAGAAATACATATATTATCACTCATGTGTTATTATGTAATATGAGTTGGAAAGCTATAGATATAACGAGATCATTTGTGCCAGTCTAAGATTGGATGCTCAAGCTGATGTGTTTTCCTGCTGCCTTTAGCTGAGATTCTTAGGCTGTCATCCAGGATTACAGTTCTCCTGTCTCTAGAGGCATATTCAGCTTCTCTGATTGATGGAATCTGAAGACTGAGGATAGCACAGATTCATGACTGCTGGCTGAATGATTTCATTGGGCTGTTGGAAAGATATGTTCTTTGAGTCTTGAAAACTGTGGCAACATTCACTGTTTAAAACATTGGCCAGTATCAATTTGTTGGCATTGTTCATACCATATGGTGGTTATTATCTAGTTACTGGATATTTTAATTTTAGTAACGTACCATTTTTACCCTCGCTTCTTATTTGTTGGCTTCAGAAGCATATATCCCTGGTTCTAGAAATCTCTTTAAACAGTGCCTCATCTGAGTTCTCCTTCTCTTTTTGATTTTTCCAGCCATGCAGATTACCTAAAGGTTTGTCCTTTATTATCTTTATTTAAGATAACTCCTGAAAATTATAGTTTTGTATTTCTTCTTTCTGTAGCTATAAGACATACATCTAATTGCCTAAATAACCTTTATCAGGATATTACACTGACTTTTCTTATCTTTCTACCTAAAACCTGTTTCTCACTTGGCTGCTCCTGTTACCAGTCATTCAGTCTACCATGTTTGAAATCTTTGTGTTATCTTTATTCTTTTCCTAATATGTAGTAAATTACCAGATCCTATCACTTTTATTTCTACATAAACACTTCATTATTAAATAAATACTTTTTCATTCACTTATTTCCATTTTTACTGTGAAGTACAGATCTTTATCATCCATCTGGATAATTGAAATAACTTTGCAATAAGTTTTCCTCATTTATTCTCTTCTCCTTCCAAGTGACTCTTCATGCCACTGCTAGACAATTCCTTCTACAAAAAAAAGTTGGTCACATCTTTGCTGTGGTCAAAAAATATTTTGCTCATTGAGTAAAGTTCAAATTCCTTTACTTGGCATTCAGCCCTTATCTCTCTCACTTTCATCTTCTCTAGGCTCCAAATTTAATGACTTATTACTTGAAAACACCGTTCATGTGCCTCTTGTGTCTTTGGTCACCCCCTTTCCTATGAAATGTCTTTTCTCCTTTTCTTTGAGTACTGAATTCCTATCCATTTAAAAAAGACTGGCTTAAATACTATCTTCTCCAATCCTTCCACTTGTTAATGACCTTTACTCCTTCAAACTGTACACATTAACATTATTGTATATCTCTTATATGCTTATTACATGTAAATTATCTGCATATTTCCAATCTCCAGTCCTTTAGTAAGTGCTTTCAACCAAATAAGCACTTAATAAATGTTTGCTAAATTGAATAGTTATAATTACATTAGTTGAAACTTTTCTCACTGATATTTCTGTGAAATAAATCTTGTTTAGCTTCTTAAAAGATGCTATATAAATTGAATTCAATTCAGACATTTATTATATGTCTGTTATTTGCTGAGCATATGTTAAGAAAAGCAAGAGATGGAATGTTTCTCTAAAATATGGTTTCTACTCTCATGGAGTTTACAGTCTGGTGGGTTGGGGGAGAGAAAAGGAAGAAGGAAGAGGGTGTATAGGACAACATGCAACTTGTCATAATCCATAATTGCATTAGACTAACAGCATGCTATCTGTGAGATTGAAAGGTAACACGCAAACAACTACTTGGAGGATTTAGGATGGAGGTGACATTTCACTTGGGATTTAAAGAGTGGGTAGAAATTCAGCACTTGAAGAAAGAGCCAGCCAATAAACATTAACATGCCTACTCTGCCAGGTACTGTACTAAATGCTGGGAATACAGAGAATGGTAAAAGTCCTTCCTCTTGAGCAACTCACAGTTTAATGGGAGAGACAACCTGCAGATAACATTCTGCAGAGAAAAGCTGAGCAAAGGCACTGAACTAGGTTAGTGCTTGAAGACTGTCTTTCATGTTAGAAGAGTTGTGGTCTGTATTTATTTAAAAAAAAAAAAAAAAAACACGCACCCTAAACTAATAGCTCTTCAAGCATGTGCAAGTTACTGAATTGAGTATGGGACAATAAAAGGTAAAGATAGCTCCTAGGATCATACATTTCAAGTTGGACTTGGAGTCAATACTGGGATTTGGCACTTTTGATGGTAACAGTGAAAGGATTATGGATAAGTCACCCTCATGAAGTGTCACCTTTTTATTTGTAATATGAAGCTACTGTTTTTATTTCCACTCTCACTTGGTTTCATGGTGTTAGGATCCAGATACACCTGCCCTGCTTGCTTTTCCTTCTTTGATACACTGCATGTTCACTGTTAAGGATACCGAACTGTCTACCTGATTTAGCCCATTTGCTGAGATGGTTTTTACCTGGGTTGTTGCTACTGCCCATGCCACAGCTTTTTGGAGCCACAAGTGAGAATTTGATTCCAGAGAGACACCAAACATGGGTGAGTAGCCCTGAAAAAGCTCACAGGTGTGCTAGTCCTCCGTGAACATGTTAAACATATTGCTCCCTTCCCATCTCTATCTCCTAGCTTCCCTCACTTCCTTTAAGACTCAGCTCAAGTCTTACCTTCTACACCAGGACTTTATTGGTCTATGCAGCCCTATAGTGAGAACAGCAGAGAACAGTTTATGGTAGAGTGTGTGGAAGAGAATTGAGCATAAGAAGACTAGAAAAAAAAGAAAGGTTCCAAATATAAAGGGCTATACATAAGAGAGAGATTTATATTTGATTCTTAGAAAACAGGGAGCCATTGGAGTTTACTGAATTAGAGGGATAACAAGACTTGTACTTTAAGGAAGATCACTTTCTCAGCTGAGTAGAAGTTGAACTTGGAGCAGGGAGACCAGGTTACAGAAGGCTTTTGCAGAAAATCCATTTGTGACATGATGAAAAATTATACTAGGATTGTGGCTATGTGAATGGAGAAGTGACATATAAAAGAGCTTCTATATCAGTAAAAATAATAGGATTGAAAACACATTGATTATGTAAAGTGAATACAAGAGGAGGCGAGGATGACACAGGTTTATAAGCTTCAGTGACCACTATTGTTTAGGACAGTAATAGGAAAATTAAGAAGGGGGGATGGTTTGGGGGAAAGGACTTGAGTTATGACATGAAGCTTGAGATCCACTGTGTGCTCTGATACCTCTCAAAGAGAACCTAGCTGGTTTATATGCATTCGTAGTCTGGCTTTGATAGGAACTGAAGCCAAAGAATGATGACAGTAAAAGTTGTTGATAATGGAAAACCCTAAAGGATAAGAGAAATGAGAAGCCAGAGAATAATTATGTTCTGCATCAGTTTTTAAGTGATGTTCAACTCATCCCTCTCAAATACTTTTTTGTTTAGTTTGAGGAAATTGTCTTTGTCATTTACAAAGTTTACTTTGTGAAAACTCCCATACTTGTGAACTTCAATGGGTAAAGGTATAAACACAAGCATTGTACCAATTACATTGAGTTAACACTAGGATTCTAACATCTCCCTTGAGTTATCACCTTGTTTTAAGTTGAGTTAACACTAGTATTCCAACAGTCATTCTCTTCCTCCTGGCTATAAAGAGGAGGGTATCCTCTAGCACCTTCCTCACTACTCAAACTCCTCCATATTATTAGGAATCATTTTATCCTTTTCACTTTTTAGACTGAATTCTTCTATCTGCTTCTACATTCATTGTGTTGTGTTCTTTTGTTTTGATTGAAGAAGTATATGAAGAAAACCCATCCTCAAACAAATTTAAGGAAGGAGTATTTAAAGGCAAATAATAATGTCTTAGTGATAAATTTTGATAGATTCCTATGAATAGACCACACTTTGAGAAGTGCTGATCTGGCTTATTTGGATAGCCCTTCCATAGGTTGCTTAATCCTCATTTCTCTCACTTGCAGGCTGGGAGAGCCTGCAGGCAGACTGAGTTTAGAGCAAAAGAAATTAACTCACTTAGCGTAATCTAGATCCATAAGAAGAAATTAGAATGTGTTGCAAATACAGGTATATGAGATGCAGTAGCCATGTGGATGAGTCATAGGGCTTTTTTTAAGTCGGTGATATTTATAAACTTTAGCTGTACATAACATCAGTCACAGTAAAATAAAACCTCTTAGTTATTGGTGGGTTGTGGTAGAAAGTTGCTGGATTTTTAGTGAGAGGACATGTGGGTTCAGTTGGCTGTGCCAATTATGTATATGCTCTTAGACTCTTTGTTCAGCGCTCAGCTTATGTACCATGTCAAGTGATCTTTTCTAATCACCGGAACTAGTACTAACTTTTTGCTTGTTATCTCCCAGCTATAAACTTCTCAAAAATAGCTACCAGATTTCATTTCTGCCTTTTTATGCCCCCTAGCATGAGCAAGCATTAGTAGGGCCTTCTATATAGTAGGTGCTTAAACATATTGATGTTGAACACAGAAAAGATATGATCATTCTTTAGTCATGAAAATAGATTTATATAGAAATATTACCAAATCTTTTCTGATTTTTGGCAATGTTATTATTTCAGTTTTATCTGTAGTGTTATTGGCATGCATTTTGTACATCAATAATTCTCAAAACTCTTTGGTCTCAAGAACCCTTCATACATTTAAAATTTTTTGAGGACCCCTTTAAGCTCTTAAAAATTGAGGACCCCAATTAGGGGTTTTTTGTTCCTTTTGCTTGTGCCCAGTTACAATTATTGATGTTTCCATGTTAAAAATTAAAACATAATTTTAAAATATTGATTTGAAAAATGATAATAGAAATGTTATATGTTAATATAAAAATTATTATTTTTCAAAACGAAAAATATAGTGAGAAGAATGGCATTTACATATTTTTGCAAATCTCTTTAATGTCCAAGAGAGAGAGAGAGAGAGAAGAGAAGAGAAGAGAAGAGAAGAGAAGAGAAGAGAAGAGAAGAGGAGAGGAGAGGCAGAGTCTTTACTCTCAAAGAGCTTACATTCTAATGGGGGAAGACAACACAAAAAAGAGAATTGAAAGAGGGAGGGGGTGAGAAAAGACTGTGTATTGGAGCTTTTATGTAATCCCCAAAGCCAGAAGTAGGGCAAGGAAAATTGTGAAGCTTAATTAACAAGCCTGAGCCGCTCCCCAAAATGGAGACACTTGCAACCTCTCATGTACCAAAGACAAGCATGGGCAGAGTAATGATCCAGGACGAGAAGGTCTCAGACACTGAGGGAAAGTCCAAGGTAATAATGCAGCTATGGCATGGTAGTCAGGAAAATCAGGAGCATAGCTAGCAGGGCATTTCCATGAGCAATGTTGTAAAGGTAGGAATGACCTGATTTGGTAACAGTTTGGGAACAGTTTATAATGTCAGTGAGGAGTCAGAGGTACTTTATGAAGTTGTGAGCTTAGATGACCAAGAGGCTGGTGGTGTTTTTTGCTAATAAGGAAGTTGGGAAGAGAAGAGAGTTTGAAGGGAAATCTATTTGGGACATGTAGGGTTTGAGAAGCCCATAGCACATCTAATTTGTCTTGTCTAAAAGATGGTTGGTGATGCAAGACTCTTAAGTCAGGAGAGAGACTACTATTGCATAAATATATCTGAAAATCATATATCTAGAGATAAATGAACCCATGAGAAGTGGTGACATCAGACAGAGGTTTGATTATAAATATCCAAATAGAACCTGAATGAAGAACTAGCAAAGGTGAGTGGTTCAGCAAGGGAGCATTGTCACACAAACCTGAAGGGTTTTAGAGTATCCAAGAGAGGAGGGAGGCTTTTAAACATGAATTGTTTCTGAGAGGTCAAGGGACAAGGAAGATTGAATAAAGGCTGTTGGATTTGTCAATTAAGAGATCATTGGTAATTTTTGGAGATGGCAATTTCTGTTGAATGGTGAAATTAGAAGCCAAATTTCGGAGGTCTCAAAAGAGAAGTAAGCAGAGGGGAAGTGCAGGTACTTAGTGGAGATGATTTTCTCAAGAAATTTAGTTGAGAAGGTGAAAAGAGATGATAGCTAGTGAGGATGGTTGGAAAGGTAGCATGGAAGGATTCACTGGATAAAGAGAAATTGAAGTTTAGAGAATGGGAATAATAGTGGGAGCAATTTGCTTGAAAAATTTGGAGGATAAGAAACTTAGTTTCTGGTCATTGATAATATTCAGCTCCTCCTGCTGAAAATATGGTATAATTATGAGACTTAACCATCCTCAAGACAATTTGACAGGGGAAATCATTTCCATCTGGACCTTTAGGCTTAGTTTTTTCCTTCATGAATTGTGGTGCCTTAAACTCTAATGCAAGATATTAAGGACAGTGGATTCTTTAACCAGGCAAAGGCTCATCTAGAACATATTCTGTTTATATTCTAAGCAGAAATTAGGTTTCCCAGTTGTGTGGGATCCCTTGAACATGTGCTTTGGAGGCTAGTAATCTCATCACTCAGCCATGCCTTTCAAGCACTGACTGACCTTTTCAGGAGACTGGACCTTAATAGAAATAAAAGGAATAGGATGGATCACAAATCAATATTTAGTTATTAATAATATAACATTTCTCTCAAGGTGATAAGATAAAAAGATATGTGTTCATTGGGTTGGCTTTGGCAAAAAGAAAATAGAAGCCTTAGGTATAGCTTACTTTTTAAAAGAAATTTCTGAGTTAAAAGAACATCTAAAAATTATTAAGCAATATTGGCTTTTTTCTCTATTGACATAGTCCTGTAGTTGTTCCTTGAAAAATATAGCTATGCATGTATAAATTGAACATATTTAATGCAATTGGACATTGAAAATTGAAAAATAATTAGCATATTGTTTATCATATCTGAAGTTTACATTTGGAACTTTAGTGTTCTGAACAGTTTTTCACCAATTAATATATTTTTGTCTAATTGGAGAACAGTATAATTAATGTATTGAATTTTGATCTCAGAGTATTTATTTGGATACTTCTTAAAGATCTCTGATTTCATTCAAGTGAGTACTCCCAATACTAGCACATAGCATATAACCCCTTCTACATTTTCTCACAATCTTCTTCTGGTTCATTGCTGTGTTTTCTTTACACATCCATCATAAAGGATCTCTCCAATATACTCTAGGTATTCACCTTTATTTTTTATTGTCTCCAGAGTACCAGAATATCACTTGGGTTATTCATCTGTTGTCTCTCATTGTTTCTATATGATTCTTGAGTATTAATTCACTTCTAGCCTGCAGGCCATTATTTTATAGCATTCTACATCATCCTTAAGCTCACCATGTATTTTTTTCATTGCACTTTGATTATTTAAATTTTAACTTTTAGATTGTGTTATTTTGGGCTCTATAGTTATACAGTATCATCAGGAGAATGTTGTAGTGACCTAGGGAATCAGTCTTCTTAACTCCATAAAGATAGCATATATATGAGGAAACCATAGAAAAATTCATTAATAACCAGATTAAAAGTCCAAGAACATTTCATTCACTTGGAAAAAGGAGAGTGCTTTTCAACAAAATCATTCTTTTATGTTGATACTTTTGTTGGTAAATTTTTTTTTTTAGTGATCAAGTAATATTTAGTTTTTCTCCAAAAAGATGCTGGTAAAATGAGAAAAGATTTTTAACAATTGTAGTAAGTTTATGCTTTTGGATCTCATGGTACACTGTTGAGATGAGAGAAAGCTTCTCAGGGGAATAATTGTCCTTTCAGCAGCATAGGAGAAAGGTGAATAGAGAATAAAAAGAATATTGTCACTAACAGTAATACTTTTTATTGTTTTTCTGTATATGAAATGGTCTTGATATCTATGCTTAATAAAATACCCATTCTTCATTCAGCATTTATTAAGTGCTTAAAGAGTTTCCTCGACCAAGATTTAGGCCCAAAACAAAAGCAGTGTCAGGCACTGTGATTAATTCTGAGGAGATATTACAATATCTTGATTGTAAGATGGTTGATTAGAGTTATATTCCAACTTGGAATCGATATTAGATTTTCCCCCTTGATGTTTGAACTTTGAAAACAGTTGGTAAATGGGATGAAAATTCAACTAAAATTTTAATACATATGTCTATCAAATGATGTAAAGACTATAGTAATAAAGTTATGGTTTTTGAGGCTCTATTAAAATATAAGCATCTAAAATTCTATTTCTATCAATATTGATTAAAAAAACTACATTTAGTAATTTTTTTTCCCCTTCACAACACGTTTGATGTATTTTTGGTAAAAGCTGAATAAGGCTACTATTTTTCTATCAAACAAATGTAGCTTAAATTTATTGTTGATGTTAATTAGGTCCTAATTAAATGGTCATTAGCTGTCCAAAATGAGCTTTTATAGTGTTTCAAAAATGTTTAAGTGGAGAAAATAAAATTCACATGTTAAATAGTGTTAATTAGATGTCTGATTCGTTTTTTTTTTTGTTTTCTATTAAGTTTGATGCTATCAGCTGAATATAGTATAAAGTGACTCAGCCCCTTAGTCATTGTGTTTATTCCTTGTTATATCATTTCCAATGTCCACTTATAATGGATAAGGCTCCATGAGCATTCCAGATCTAAAGCCTTACCACAAAGCTCCAAGGTTTTTGAGAGAGAATGACAGGTGTGTGTGGTATGACTCCAGTAATCTTGATCTGTCTTAAGGAGATTCCTCTCATCCCCTTGTCCTAATTCTGAGTTGTTAAAGAACAGCATTAGTAGATGCTTTTGACTAGGTGCTAAGCAGCAATACCAGTTTAAATATCTCTAAATTTCTTTGTATTATATATGTAATTATGTTTGTATTATATATATTGAAAGATTCCAGGATGTTGCATTTAAAAAACTAAAATCTTGAGGTTTTACAGATGAGGAAACTGAAGTGCAGGATGATAACCAATAGTTATACCTTTTGAGTGTCAAGTGGGAATTGAACTTGCAACACCATTACTCTATGCTACTTATAAACGTAGTACATCTTTAATGTAATTTAAACTGAAATGAAAGGCAGCACAGAATGGTGGATACAGAATTGGTCCTTGTGAAGTCAGAACTACTGGACAGTGGGCTAATCTTCAGGCACTTCAAGCCTTTCTTTAAAACTGTACATTGAGGAAAAGACAGAGGAAGCATCCAGTAATTTTCCAGTAGCTCTCTATAGCTGTGAAATCATGGATTCTGTCAAAATTTGGAATTTAAGGCTTAGGCACCCCTCTCAGTTGGTACAGTAAATACTGTTTGATTGATTTGGGTCCCAGTATGCCTTTGTATGTGTTTGGATTCTGAATCTATCACAAATAGGTTGTTTTTTTTTTTTTTTTTTAAATTAAAGAATAGTTATTTTATAAGTAAGCAGAACCAGCAATGAACACAGTTATATAAGGAAACCAACACTGGTCAGTGATAGCACTGATGACACAGTGACCAATCATATCTTCAGAGAAACAATAATAAAGCATGCACCCTTCTTGGTAGACAGACAATAGATTCCCTAATATAATATATCCATGCATTTCTGAACATGGCCAATATTTTAATGTATTTTGTTTAGCTGCTTGCTTGTTCTAAGGACTTTATTTGTAGACTGGGAGATAGAGTCATTGAGAAGTAATAGTGATGTAGAAATGAAAGTGAGCATCAATAAATGTTAATAATAATAAATCAATAAAAATGTTACTATAAATTTTAAAATAGTCCTAATGGTAGATAACCTTTTCTGGTTGGATTGTCCCATTTTCCTCCCAATATGCTAATTTAGTATTCATGAAATGTGAATGTAATTTTAAGTATTTGATCTGGTTCCTAAACAAAAATTGGTGATTTTTCATTAAAAGGCTGTGAGATCAGTTTATGTTCAAATTCCAGAATAGACACGTGCTATATTGTATTGTAGCTCAAAACTTTAGAAATAACCCCAATCCCATCTAAATTTTTTCTTCTTATTTGGACTTTATTAGAATTGTACTTCAGAGCTTTGGAGAGGGTGGCAACCTCCTTCTTTCTGTTTCTGATCTAGTGTTTGCTCAGCCTCAGAACAGATCCTTACTTTCTTCCTTCCTTTTAGTTTATTTAAGGTTTAGTTGTTGTTGTTGTTGTTGTTTTTTAACGCAAAAGTTTTCTGGTATCCAAACACAGGAAATGATTTTTTAAAAAGGTAAACTGATTACAGAATATGGAATTAAAGAATGATAGAACATGAGACTTTAAACCCCAAATAGCTCTTTTATAGTTCTATGGCTAGTATAGCTTCCTGAGTTTTTTCCAAGGTCTGCAAGTTTAAAATTATTTTCATAATACTTCTAAGACATTTTCATTACTAATAAGGTAAATATTGTTAGCTCTAATCTGTATAAGCAAAAGCTCTTTGGGGAGTCCTCAAAGACTTTTAAGGGTATAAAAGGTTCCTGAGATAAAAAACTTTTTAGAACTACTGATTTAGAGTAACATGACAAAAAGAGGTCAGTATCACAGCCAACAAAACAGTCGGGGTGTGTGTGTGTGTGTGTGTGTGTGTGTGTGTGTGTGCGCGCGCGCGCGCGTATATCATTTTGGGCAACGAGAATTTGAGAGAAAAGCAAATAAAATTTGAATGTAACTCCCTTGTGCACTAGTTACTTTGTTCTTTTTGTCTAAAACTAGAGCCAAAAATCTTAATGGGTTTGAAAACTCCTATATGCCTAAAAAAATTTTGGGCAAGGGATTGTTCCTAAGAACACAAATAAATCAGTTACTATAATGAGTAAATTAGTCCAAGTATACATAAATATGAACTATACCCCTTTATTTTCTTTGAAAATTAAAAAAAAAATAGATATTAAGTTGTCTGTTGTGAGAACTGTGTTTAAGCAATTAAGATTAAGGATTTTTCCTGCAAACCAAAGATGAAAGAGCAATGCAAAGAGCTTTGTGACTTCTCTTGGCATTGGTAAGTAAGAACTTTCGACAAATTCATGAAATTATAGTTTGGTAAGGAGAAAAAGGGATACTTATGAATCCTTACTTCTGATACCAAAGCTGATCCCTAACTCTTAATCACAGGAGGCTAGAGGACATGGCAAAGCCAATTAAAATACATTCACAGACTTCATTTGTAAAAACAAGCATAAATTTAGGGGGAGGGGAATTCATATTAACAAGGCCACAGATAAGATTACTAGTATAAAAACTAAAAGTGACAACCTCTAGCATAATTTATCTGGAAGAGTACCTTCTACACCATTACAACCATGCAACCCCTTCCAATATCACCCATCAATCATTCAACAAGTATTAACCTGCTACTGCTAGTGCTGATGTTACTGATATTGCTAATGAACTATGCTAGGTGCTGGACTTACAAGTACAAAGAATGAAACCCACACACTTCTTGTAGTGACTTTATATTCTTTTTATTTTGTTTTTTAAAATTTATTTTATTATAGCTTTTTATTTACAAAACATATGCATGGGTAATTTTTCAACATTAACCTTTGTAAAACCTTCTGTTCCAAATTTTCCCCTTCTTCTTCCCACCCCTCTTCCCTAGAGACAGGTAGTCTAGTACATGTTAAATATGTTAAAATATATGTTAAATCTAATATTTGTACACATTTATACAGTTATCTTGCTGCACAAGAAAAATTGGATCTAGAAAGAAAAAAAAAAACCTGAGAAGGAAAACAAAAATGCAAGCAAACAATAACAGAGTGAAAATGCTATGTTGTGGTCCACACTCAGTTCCCATAGTCCTCTCTTTGGGTGTAGATAGCTCTCTTTATTACTGAACAATTGGAACTGGTTTGAATCATCTTATTGTTGAAGAGAGCCACATCCCCCAGAATTAATCATCGTATGGTTTAGTTGCTGTATATAATGATCTCCTGGTTCTGCTCATTTCACTTAGCATCAGTTCATGTAAGTCTCTTCAGGCCTCTCTGAAATCATCCTGTTGGTCATTTTTTACAGAACAATAATATTCCATAACATTCCATATATACCATAATTTATTCAGCCATTCTCCAATTGAAGGGCATCCATTTAGTTTCCAGTTTCTTGCCACTACAAAAAGGGCTGCCACCAACATTTTTGCACATGGGAGTCCCTTTCCCTCCTTTAAGATCTCTTTGGGATATAAGCCCAGTAGTAACACTGCTGGATCAAAGGGATCACAGTTTGATAACTTTTTGAGCATAGTTCCAAAATGCTCTCCATAATGGTTGGATCCATTCACACTTCAACAATGTATCCATGAATGACTTTATATTGTTTCAGGGAAAGAGACCTAATTTCTCTTCAGCTTGTCACATTGTTAAATGATGTTATAAATAATGCAAATAACATTACACTTCAATGAACAAAACATTAATAGGAATAGATAACACTGTTTGCACTATTGTAGTATTTTGCTATGATCACATCTTCTGGGAATACTTTTAAATAACATTTAAATTCAGTCATTGAAGATTACATTAAAAAAAGAAAAACTACTACTAAAATTTGGAGTGCCAAAAACATTTTGTTTATAAAATTTGAAAACATAGATGAAATAAAGTATAAGATTATCATTAAATCAGAAAGATAAATGTGTGGTAAATTTTTATTTAAAGGAATTTGTAGTTAAAAAACTGGCCTATCCAGGAACAGATTTGACAGGAATAATATTTTTTGTTAAATATATTCAGTGTGGAACTGTGTATAATATTATCACTAAGTAGTAAAGATAATAAAAATAAAGATGTATTGAAGCAACAAAAAACTACTTAAATTTAAGTCCACAGAAATATGTTTTTTTTTCCCCTTATAGGTTCTTTACCTTGGTCTGCAATGCCTTTTATTCTGGCAATGATTCAAGGTCTCAGCTTTGGAACTGGAGTAGCAATTAATATCACTGATATACATTGATGATCAAATTCACAGACTTGAGTTGATCCTGGTAACCTTTAAAAGGATGCAGAATTTATTCAGTAAATATAGGAATAATGCAAGAATCTTTTTTTTCCCCTACTTTTACTTGACATAGAGAAATTTTAGTGGTACAATGACAAAAAAGAAATTTAAGGTATAATAAACATTGATATTCTGATAAGTATAAAATGAATGCTT
Organism: Antechinus flavipes; assembly: GCF_016432865.1. Lineage (NCBI taxonomy): Eukaryota > Metazoa > Chordata > Mammalia > Dasyuromorphia > Dasyuridae > Antechinus > Antechinus flavipes. The sequence continues at coordinate 428,611,583 of NC_067401.1, read as the reverse complement.
AGAAAATTGCAGAGAATGAAATGAAAGCAATGAATTGTAACAATAATGTTAGGAAAATAACAATACAAAATCTACAAAAATCAGTAGCATTTCTACAGAGAAAGAGCGAAATTCTCAAAGAAATCAAATGGAAGTTCTAGAACAATCACATCATGCATAAAATATTTGGGAATTAGTCCAAGGCACATTTAAATAATTGGAGGGATATCAATTTCTGATATTTATCTGACATATTCCATGCCAATATGTCAAAAATAATCATATTAAATTATTTTATAGATTTAGTGCCATACTAATCAAACTACCAGAAGGTAGTACTTTATAACTAACTAGCTTTAGTTAGTCAAAATAATAATTCATTGGGAGGAATAAAAAAAATCTAAAATCTCATGAGAAAAAATGAAACAAGCAATAGATGGAATGATGCTTCACTTTATATTGCAAATTAGTAGTTATTAAAATTACTTGGTACTTGTTGGAAATAGAAACAGATTAATGGAACAGACCAGCTAAGGAAAAAATCAGAAATAATTGAATTATTGAATAGAAGTGACAACACAAAAACAGTTTGGCAGAAATATGGTTGGGATAATTGTCTTATGCTTATGATACAATATAAAAATGAATATGTGATTTGAATGTGAAAGATCACCACACTTCTCCTCACACACACATGCACACAAACTATACATCTAGAATGAGAATATAAATCAGGTACCTTTTATAATTCTGGGGAAGGAAACAATTCTTAAGCAGGTAATAGAAGTAGTCACAAAAAAATGTTTTCATTTCATTTCCATTACATGAAATTGGCTATTATTTGCATGAGCAAAATCAGTGCAATTGGGATAAGAAGGAGAGATGTCACTTTGGGGAAAACCTAATGTATCTAATGAGTACCTGATAAATCCAAGATATATAGGGAATTATGCAAATATGTAAGACCACAATAAGCTATTTCCTAAAGGATAAGTGATCCTCTCAGTTTAATTTAGTAAACATTAAGTGCTTCCTATCTGCCAGGCACAGTGCTAAGCACTAGAGATGTAAATTGGAAAAATAAAATCAGTTCCTGCCTTCAAAGAGCTTGCAATCTAATGGGAAGACAACACTAAAGAAGCTGGAAAGGAGGAGAGAGAGGACCAGGGATATCTTGCCCAAAGGAAGGATGTTCCTTGGACTCAAAGCTACGCAAAGCTGTTTGTGGAGGTTACCATCCAAGTTCACATTACCATTTTCTAGTCGATGGGGAGAGGAAGCTGAGGAAGTTGAGATGGTTTGGAGAATCAAAAATTGGGTCAATCAACATGCTGTTGAGATTTTCAGCTTATTCTGTGTGGAACATGATGTTCTATGGAGTTGAAACCAAGCCAGTTTAGCAATTCACATATGAGGATATGAACAATTTTGAAATGAAGAATTGTAAAATCAGTCTTAAAGATAGGACTTGTGACACATATTGACTGTGTGACTCTAGGTGAGTCACAACTTTCTTTTTGCCTCAGATAGCTATTTGAAAATAAAGTATCTAGTAGTTGTTAGAAGTTTCCTCTGTGATTATTCATTCCACTAGTGAAATCATTGGGTTAGTTTCTCCCTGCCCTACTCCTAACTCGTAGCATCTAGAACTTCAAGCTATCAATAACTATATAAAAATTGCCTCAAATTATTAAAAATAAGATAAAGGGATTCTTTTAAAAAATCTGGTTTCATCATAGCCTATTTGATTTTACCTCACAGGCAGCAAATTGGCAAAGATGACAAAAGGTAGAAATAGTTAGAGAGACTGTAGAAATACGGGTGCACAGATATTCTGTAGGTAGAAACCTAAATTGGGGCAGTCATCTGGAAAACAATTTGCAGCTGTGCTATAAAAGTAAAGAAAATCTGTTCCTTTTGTTCCAGAGATCCCATTGCTTAGATGTATGTTCCAAGGAAATCAAAGGCAGAAATAAAGGTTCCATATATGGTACATTAAAATGGTTATAGCAATACTTGGGTAGGAAAGAATTGGAAGCAAAGTAGGTTCCCATCAATTAGAAAATGTATATGAATATATAAAAATGATGAATAAATTCATAGAAGCATTAAAATATGAATTGATGCCAAGTGAATTAAAATTAAACAAGGAAAATAACTTTCACAATAACTACAATTATTTAAATGCAAAGAACTATAAAAGAAACAGAACACTCTAAATAGAATGATTAGCCTTGGCCCTAGAACAAAACTGTGAAAAGCAATCATTCTCCTTTGCTGAGGAAAGGGATCTATAGGTGCAGATCATTGCATATAAGTGGTTAGACTTGGTTAGTTTTGCTGACCTTCTTCCCTAGTGTTCTCTTTTTAATTTGTTAAAAGGGATAGGGTAGATGGAAGGAGTATACTTTTGGTAATGAAAGGATATTTAAACACATGCCAACAATGAGAAACAACCAAAAAAGATAGACAATTTACCAGGAAGTTGGGTAGACCATAGCTGCTATTCACAGGCTGGGACTTGGTTTTCCAGAGAGAAGCTTGCACAACCACCCTAAACTCTTGCCAGGTACATTTCATGTAAATATGAAATGGAAAAGCAGACAGGAATTCAGAGACCTGAATGTAGGAAAGGAGTTGCGCTAAAAGGAAAGGATTACAAGGTGCTGCTACTTAGAGAAGTTTATCTCTGGGATAGACAGGTATGTTAATTATAGGGTTCCTGGATTCCCTAGAATACTTGTGTTTTTACCTTTTGAGGAACTTCTATCCAGAGTAGCACCATAGCTGTTATCTGCTGGCCTCTAGGATGTCTTTTCTTTTCTCCATGTGTTCAGTGCTTAGTTCACCATCTTTATTGATTTTCTCTTAAACCCTTTCTCCTCCCTCCCCAGATGATCTATTGCCAAAGCCTGTTGATTTCAGCCCTGCCACATTTCCTCCCCTTCTTTCCGACACTGCCATCTTTCTGATATAGGCCCTCTTCACTACCTGGACTTTTCAGTAGTCTGCTGAATAGGTCTGCCTGCCTCAAGTCTCCAATCCAGTCTGTCTTCCATTTGGCCACTAAAATTATTTTCTTATGCATTACTTCTAGAATCAAATACAAAATGCTTTGGCATTTAAAATTCTTTATGTTTTAGCCCTCTCTTAAATTTACAGTCTTCACTTATCTTATTTCCATCCATATATTTTTCAATCCAGTGATATTGGCCTCTTGGCTATTGCATAAACAAGACACTCCATCTCCCACCTCCAGGCATTTTCTCTAGCTGAATTCCATCCCTAGAACATTCTCTCTTCTATCTGACTAATGATTTCCCTGGCATCCTCTTAAGTTCCAGCTCAAATCCTGTTTTTTATTAAAAAACAAACAAATAAACAAAACCAAACAAACCAGGAAGCCTTTCCCAGTACCTCTTAATTCTAGTGCCTTCCTTCTGTTAATTATTTCCTATTTATCCAGTATATAGCTTGGTTTATGTGAGCTCATGCTTGTACTTGCAAGCACACACACACACACACACACACACATACATATACATAAATTTGGTTCCTCCATTTGATTGTTAGTTGAGTGCAGGGACTATCTTTTGCCTCTTTGTATCCTCATCACTCAGCACAGTACCAGGCACATAGGCACTTAATAAATGTTTATTGATTGATTAAAATCTGAAGGAGTAGAATGGGTTCCAGAAGAATGCCTATGGAAGGGGAGTAGTATCAGATGTTTTGTTAGCCTAAGCTTTGCATAGAAGTGTAGGGCCATTAGACGCTAGTGAAATTCTGTTCTGGTGGAAATCCTGAACTGAAAAGCAATTAATTTTTGAGAAAGCTTCATGATTGAGCCCAATCGTTGTGAGCTTAGAACTTTGTTAATATGCCATAGGTTGTAATTATTTTTAAGTGTATTTTATAAATACAAATTTATTCCCTATTACCAAAGTATGTTTAAAAGAAAAACCATTAAAAATTGAGAGTTAGATACTATTAGCGGAATAATCATTGACCCTGAAGTTAGGAAGACAAGGGTTAAAGTACTCTTCGGACACATGTGGTTATGGGCAAATCATTTAACCTCCTAGTGCCCAGGTATGATTTTGAATTTCAGTCTTGATCCACATTGGTGGAGTTTCCACACCAGAATGTTTATAGTAACACTTTTGGTGGTGGCAGAAAAACTGAAAACTAATTGGAGTATCCATCAGTTGAAAAAGGACTAAGCAAATTGTGATAAATAAACACAATGGAATACATGTTATAAAAATAAATGATGGAAAAGAACATTTCAAAGAGACATAGACCTACATGAACCTATTTATCAATTGGATAGTAAGCAGGACCAAAACAATTTATACTTGAACATTGATATTGTAAAAACTAGCAATTCTAAGAGACTTAAGAATTATGATCCAATAAGTGATTAGCCATGATTCCAGAGAATTGATAAATAATTCTGTCTTCCTGGCAGAAAAAAAGGTAGACTGATTTACAGAATAAGAAATACATTTTTGGATGTAGACAATAGGGGAATTTATTTTGCTGACCAAGCTTATGTAATTCAGAGGTTCTGTATTTTATTTCTCTCTCTCCCGTCCCCCACTCAGTGAATGGCGGAGGTAAAAGGGAGAAAAAATGAATGCCTGATAATTGGGAGAAAAAAATTAAAAATAAAGAAATATTAGGTCTAGTCCAAACAGTGGGTGTGGGTATCCACAATTCTTAAGGTCATCTAATTTCCTCATTGTACAAATGAGGAAAATGAGGTTCCCAGAGGTGAGGGGATACCCATCATCATCACATAACAGAGTAACAGTAACAAAGCTGTACTTTCAGCAAAATAAGTCTTTTGCTTTCAAATCTGTTCACTTTTCATTGTTCCACACTGCTTTTTAAAATGTGTAGTCATTAACTTCTTTTTTGTATTTAATATTTTTCTTTTTTTTAACTAAAGTTTTTTATTTTCAAAACATTTACATAGATAATTTTCAATATTCACCTTTGCAAAACCTTGTGTTCCAAATTTTTTCCTCCCTTCACCCAGTCTCTCTTCTAGATGACAAGTAATTCAATATATTTTAAACACGTGCAGTTCTTTTATACATATTTCCACAAATATCATGCTGCACAAGAAAAATCAGACCAAAAAGGAAAAAAAAAATTAGTCATTAACTTCTAAAACATCACTGATTTACGAAGATAAAACAAGAATGCCCCCTAAATTAGTATAATAAATTGAATTTTGAACTTGGTTTTTATAGATTTAAGCAGATTGTATAATTTGGACTGAATACTTTAGAGTGGCTTTTGTATAATTGTCATGTGATTTATAATGGATCATTTTGATAATGCTATTATTTCAAAATCATAAAAATTAATAAAATTGTTTTACACAAAATATAATAAGCACTAACTATTGACCCTTCATAGACTTTGACTAGCAGCCGACCTCTCTGACTAGCAGTCTGGCCTCTAGACACTTGTATTTTTGTGACAACAATCTGCCTTTATTTCTGACTGTGCACTTCCCATTCTAACAAGACTACATGACTTGTTTCTACGTATAGACCATGTCCATATCCAAGAAATCTATTAATTAATTTCTCTGCAGCAGGAAGGCCTTTTTTTTTTTTTTAAACTTCTTTTAACTTTAACTTTTAACTAATTTCTTTTGACTTAACTTTGATCTTAGCTCCTCAAAACACATTTACCTACAAACTGGCAGTTCCTCTCCCTACTCTACCTAACCAGAAATTCCCTATTCTTCCAATTTTCTTAATGATTTTAATCTAAATGATTGAGGAAAATTCTGCCATAAGCAAACTCCACAAATTTAAGTATACAGGATCAGCTGAGAGAAATTATCTTTCTCCTTCCTCCAATTCTGTGAAATAGCATTTTTTTTTAAATTTTCTTTCTTTTTTTAAACAGGAAGAAGAGAATTCATCCAAAGATTAAAACTTGAAGCAACACTGAATGTGCATGATGGCTGTGTAAGTGTTAACTTGTTATCATATGTAAAAGATTCAAATGTAGTTTTGGAAAGTAGAATAAAATGATTTCATTCCTTAAAAATAAGCTATATAATTAATTTAACTGTAGAGTAAAAGAAGAGAGGAACAGGACACAAAGTTATTTGAATTAAAGTATAAATTTAGACTCCTCGGGCCTTTTGGAAATGTAGGAGAAATTTACAGGAGTTGCTTTTAAATGTGTATACTTTTAAAACGCACTGGAGCCATAAAATAATTATAGAATTTTGTCAGGATTTTGGTTGGGCAATAGGGAACTATCACCTTGTACATGAAAAATGGATGGTGCCTAGAATGGGACAGAACAGGAAAAAGTAAAAAAAAAAGATATTGAAGAAGATACTATCTTCATAGATAAGAGCTGGAACAGAAGCTGACTGATAAAGATATTCATCATATTGAAACCCAAAGAGGAGCCTGGGGGAATCTACCTAAGAGAACCTTCTTCTAGAGTTAAAGGGGGCTATAAAAATGGAACTATGTGAGATTAAAGGATGGGTAATGAAAACTCACATTATATAGAACGTTTAGGCTTGCAAAGTATTTAGCATACATTATTTCATTTGAACCTTACTACTACTTTTTGAGGTTGCAATTATCTCCATTTACAGATGAGGTTTCCTCAGACTAGACTAGAGGCAGCTAGATGGCTCAGTGGATAGAGTGCTGGGCCTGTAGTTTGGAAAACCCGAGTTCAAATCTAGTCTCAGATAAGTGCTAGCCATGTTATCTAACCGTATTTTCCTTAATCCATTTTTGACAAGAAAACCTGAATGGGATCCCAAAGACTTAGGCATGACTGAATGACTGAACAACAACCAAAATAAGGTAGCCTGGCCCAAAACTCTGGATTTGGGCACATGATGTGAGTTCAGATCCTGATTCTGACACTACCTTTTAACTGTGGGCAAGTCACTTAATTTCTTAAAGGCTCAGATTACTCATCTGCAAAATAAAAAGGATTGGATGATGTAATTCTTAAGTCCCTTTCCAGCTATAAATCTTGTTATCTAACAGGCGATTGGTGATATGAGAGGGTAGGTCAGGAGTGGTTTAGTATCCTGTTATTCAGATCCTAAAATTCAGGAGTTTAGGCCAAGGGCCAGTAGACTCAAGAGTACTGAAAATGGTGACAGGCAGGGAGGGACAGGTTAGTGCTTTGAAATTTTAGCAACAAATCAGTATTGGGAACAGAGGGATTGATTGTTTTAAGGCTCAGGTGAGCTGACTCAACAGTGTAAGTGACTTGAGAGATATCAGTCCGGCTATAGAGTTTATCTGGAAATGTTGCTAATGCCATAGAATTTGGGTGGTCTTTTCTTTTTTATTTTTGTTTAAATGGGAGGATATTGATGTGTGGATTCTCCCTCCACTAAGAACAATTGATTCCTAAGTTGTGAACCTAAAATGTGTGCATGTGTTAAAATAGTAGACAAAGGACAGGAGTAAGAGGCCCTGCTAGGGATGCTGTGATGAGGCTTGAGGAAGGCTCCAAGGAACCAGAGTCATAAGGGATGGTAGAGATCCTAGAATTGGAAGGTTCCTTGAGGTCATTTGGTCCAAACTCCTCATTTCACAGATGATGGAATATTGCTTAGGAGAGTTAAGTGCCTTGCTGTAATTAGTAGGAGGATTGGATTCCGGTAGAAATCTTCTGAGTCACCATGGGTAGATTGACCTTGCTTTGGACCATGGATAGGTTGACCTTGCTTTGGGGCCCTGGGCCATGAAATTTATGCTTAAGACATGTACTCTCAGCTTGTCTGGGCTTGGGGCCCTGAGTAGATCTAATGATCTCTCGACATCTGTTTTAGGTTTTCTTATCTGGTAAGTGGATTTAATACTTGCCAACCTCCTTTACAGGCTTATTGTGAGAACGTTGCTTAATACTATACTTTATTTTTAATTTATAATAAAATATACACTTGGATACTAGGAAGTTAACTTTATATTCTTGTCATTTCATCAACTCCACTTCTCGAAATAAAAAGTACAGATGTATTCCACAAAAAGTCACTATGTATTAATGATATAAATTCTAACCATAGCCACTGTAATGGTTACATCAATCTGTTCCCTATCGCCTGCTTGCCTCAGCCCTGTCACATTCATGTTTTTTTACTCTTTAGTCCTGGATTTGGTGGGTGATATTTCCCTCAGTTCTGTTGAAAGATCCCTGCTTCTTGCTCCATAAGTGGTTCCTCTTCCTGCTCCTGAGATAGCAACTTAGCTAAAAAAAGCACCTCATCTTTCTCCTGTACTGCCTTATTATCACACCAGTTACAATTCTGTAGATAACTGGGAAAAGCCAGTACTGGAGGATTGTTAATAACTTCAGAGACTGTGGAATGCTTACATACAGACGCCACTGATAAATCGAGGCTGTCATCTTTAGCCTTTTTTGAAGCAGCCCCATTTATAGCTGAGGTGTTGCCACTCAGTTGCTTTGAGTACACAGGAAAAGAGACAAATATCCACAATTAAAAAACTTTGGCTGAGGTCATCAATTTATTGCATTCTGGATCTCTGGGTTTAGGGAGCTGTTGTCTTATTGATTTCTGGCCTTTTGAAGAAGGTGGGAGAAGATTTGGCTCCTGAAATCCCCAACCCCAGATCCAATCGATTGTTCGTGCTCTTTTACTTGTTACACAGGAGTCAGCACTTTTCCATTGGTTTGGAAAATAGATTGGACATTCTCCAAATGTGAACAATAAGTTTTGAGAAACAATGTCCAGACTTAACCAAGGCATCTTTCTATCCTACCCCCAATCTTAAACTAGAGGTTGGCATTCTTAAAGAAGAAAAAAATTGCTACAATTTGTCATCTTTTGGCATTTCACTTTTTTTTTTAATACTCAAAACTGAGATTTTTTCACTCATACTATCATAGGATGCTGTGAGATTTACAAAAGATTAGAGACCTTCAAGACGAAATCTTTATGAGGGACTTAAGGTATATAGCAGTTATGTGACTTATCTAGGATCACACAGGTAATGTTTGAGGGGCATTTAAAGCCAGGTGTTTTTTACTCCAAATGCAGTCTTCTATTCACTGGGCCATTCTATCTGTAGAGAATTCCTGCTGGGAAAGTGCCCTCTACCTTGACTGGTTTTTCATACTATCACTTATCATTGGTTCCCCCCTTCTTCTTCTCCCTCCAAGTTAAATACAGTTCCATTGGGAAGCCAACTATAGCAGCAAAACTTGGATAGTGTTCTGATATTGACTTGGAATAGTCAATTGCCACACATCAGGTATATTAGTGTGTCCATGTTAACCAGTTCCATATAATTTCTGGTCTCTGTAAAAACAGATTTTTTTTTAAAGCCTTGGTAATTTTGTTGCCACAAGCATGGTTTTTCTTTATGAATGGTGGTCTAACTAGACTGCTTTTCAATCTTCATTCTCTCTAGTTTACGTCTAACCACTATTCCAAATTCAAATGTGGTAGCATCACTATTCTTGATGGTGAAAAAAATATATAGTCAGGAATCTTTGTAGGGAACAAAATCATTGCCACTAAGATAATAAGAGAAACTGTTGATTGAGAGGGAGGGGGAAACTGCATTAAATATTTCAGATAAAGCTCTGAAATTCAAAATACTATGAGAATTAATACTAAAAAAAATGAGATTAAATTCTATATCCTAATTGTATGTAGTCATGAACAAACAGAAAACTTGCCAACTTTAGCCATAGAAAAGATTTATCTAAATCATCAATAAAACAAACACGAATCCTTTTTTTCTTTTTTCTGTTTTGAAATTTATTATCTATTTGACTTTGGGCAGGTCACTAAAATTCTGTGGGTCTTGGTTTAATCTGTTAAAAAAAAAAAAAAAGGAAAGGGGTTGGATTCAGTGAACTGCCTTGGAGATCATTTTAGGTTCTGGATATGTAAACTTTGAAGTTTCTTCTCATGTCCAGTAAATTGGCAGAGTTGGTGCATTCATATACCATTGGTAGAGCTGTGAATTTTTTCAGCTACTCTGGAGAGCTATTTGAAATTAGAATAAAAAAAGGAACTGAAAATTCCATAAGCTTTGACCTAGAAGTTTTGCTTTTAGATATATTATCCCCATGAGATCAAAGGCTCTTATCCCTTAGAGTTGAAAAACTCTCATATCAAAACATTCAAAAAAATTTTTTGTGGCAATAAAGAATTGGAAATAAAATAGATTAGAGAATTGATTAAAGAATGACAAAAAAGTTGTTGTACAATGGCTTTTGTAAAAGGTGACAAATGTAAAGAATTGGAAGCCCAAGAAGATTCATATGAAGGATTTTTTACTAGAATGAGCAGAACCAGGAAAAACACATCCATAATAATTACAACAGTTTTGGAAAGAATAATAAAAATGAAACTGAAAGTAGTATATTTATAAAGACTATTTTAGCCTCAGAAGTTGGGATCTGAAGCTCCAATTGTAAAACTCCTATAAAACTCCCCAGTGTTGTCTGAATTAGATTAAAATATAATTGGAAAATGTTTAGTAAAATAAAAATACAATATAATGTAGATAATGACAATTTGTGGTTTTCTAAGTCAATATGTAGCCCACGGTATTGTTTCTATTTAAATTTGACATTATTAGCCTACCAAGTTTTTGATCTCTGCACTCTCATTTCTAACCCATGTTTTCTTTCTTTCTTTCTATTTGCTGAGGTAATTGGGATTAAGTGACTTGCTCAGGGTCACATAGCTAGGAAATGTTAAGTGTCTGAGGTCAGATTTGCACTCAGGTCCTCCTGACTTCAGGGCTGGTGCTCTATCCACTTTGCCATCTAACTGCCCCATAACCTATGTTTTCTTAGTGTTTGGTTTCCACTTTTGAATTAAAAGCAAGAGAATCAAAATATATGTTCATTTAATTTGAAAGGTCTTACCAAGTTCTTGGTACAATTTTTTTTTTTTTTTTTTTTTTTTTTTTTTTACCTCTTCATCCTCTGCAGCAGATGTTGGGTCATAAGGTATGGTTATTTTCCTGGTTTTCTTTTTACAAATACTTAATTGTACCTGCTTTAATACCAGGAGCCTGTTCCTTGAAATGATGAATTTTGTTCACATTTACATGATAAAATCAAATTCCATCTACTGATTTGTTTCTCTATAAAGAGCTTGTGATTCTTATATTTTTCTGCAACTTCTATTTTCTTTTATAGAAAGACTCTCAAGAGTGATAAGATTCAGTTCGTTCAGTAGCATTGCCCTTTGAAAAGGTCATTGGAAAAGGATCTCATACTTAGAATAGCAATGGCTGAATTAAAGTTTATAGATGATCTAAAGTTTGTGATTCTTTCTGCCACAGGCTTACTCTCACTCCAGAAATGGTAGGTGGACATGTAGGTCCAAGACCATTTTGCATTTGTTGTTGTTTCATAGGTTGCAATAGCCAAATAGTTTGCCTTGTGGTTTGCCAATCTTTCTGTACTTGTTCTGGTTCTTGGAAACTATTGTAGGAATCATACCCAAGTGTGTGAGGGCCAGAGCCAGAAGAATTGGGTTGGAAATTGATAGAAGGATATAGTATAGTTTTAGAAATTATTCCTAAGGTCCTTCAGGGAAGACAAGAAGTTATGAGGAAGAAAGGAATTATTTGTCAGAGTTTGTTGGGTGGGATAGGTGCAGTACAATGTAGGGTGTCCTGTTTTATAGCTTCTGCAAGTGCTCACAGCCTCCCCACTACTTGTTTTCCATTGCATGTCGGGGATGACCTTCAGCTTCTTACCAGGAGCCTCATCTCTTTACAAAGATCATTTTCCTGGAGAATGTCTGCCAGTTTTATTGCCTGGGCCTCTCACCCAGGGTGCAGATCAGTTCCTTTGGCTGGCATCTGAGCTTTTAAAAATAACTTTTTATTTTTACAAATACATGCAAAAATAGTTTTCAGTACTTACCTTTGCAAAACCTGGTGTTTCAGATTTTTTCTCCCTCTTTCCTCTCCACCCCCTCCTATAGACAGCAAGCAGTCCAATATGTTAAATATGTGGCACCTAATTTTTAAGGAGTTAGTCACTGAGGCCATGGAATTGTAGGCTTGCTTGTGATTGGATAGGCCTGGGAGGACAGAGAAGACTCTGGGTGATGGTAGTAATGGTAGTAGTGGTGGTAATGGTGGTAGTGAAGCAGGAAGGGAGAGAAGGGGAAAAAGTCTGTGCAATACCTTATATCTATTAAATTTCATTTCGTTAGATTTGACCTAGTATTCTGACTGATTATAATTGCATGAAATTTAGTAAATCTTTCTGGAAATAACTAAAGTCTCCTGGGGATCAGTTGAAGGAGCTGGGAACATTCAAGCCTGTGTAAGCAGGATAGGTGTTTGCAAGTATTTTCAAGGGTTGTCTTGTGAAAGGAGGATTGAATTTGTTTTTCTTTTCTCCCACAGTGAAGAACTCTAGGTGCTGTGGGTATAAGTTGCAGAGTCAGAGTAAGACTTGATTCAGGGAAAAGCTTCCTAGCAATTTGAACTTCTCAGAAGTGGAATGACCTGCTGGAGATGATGTACTGTCTTCCTCACTCACGTGAGGCCTTTGAGCAGGAGCCTAGAGTTTCATTTGTAGCCGCATTTTTGATCAGAGTGAGCTAGACTAGAGAACCCTGACATCTTTAAGAAATTCTTGGTTTCTGTGAAATATTGATATATTAATTCTAATTGTTCTCCCCTTCCCCTTTTTCTTTTCATTAATATTAGAACCATTGTCCATAGGATTTATTTGTAGCAGATCTATAAAATAAGCCCATTTTTCTTTTCCCTCTGTTTGTTTTGTTTTTTCCAATTATATGTAAAGATAGTTTTCAATATTCACTTTTATAAGATTTTGAATTACATTTTTTTCCTTCTTTCCCAAAACGGCAAGCAATCTGATAAGTTATACATGTATAATCATAATAAATATATTTCCACGTTAGTCATGTCATAAAAGAACAAAAGGTAAAAACCATGAAAAAGAAAAAGCAACAACAAAAATGAAGAAGCTAGTATACTGTCATCTGCATTCCAACTCCATAGTTCTTTCTCTAGATGTGGATGGCATTTTTCATTATGAGTCTTTAGGAATTATTTTAGATCATTGTATTGCTAACAAGAGTTAAGTGTCATAGAAGGTATGATTACCTAACTTTTTTCTCTCAATATCATGTTTTTCTCTTCTTTTTTTTTTGCTGAGGCAATTGGGGTTAAGTGACTTGCTCAGGGTCACACAGCTAGGAAGTATTAAGTGTCTGAGGGCAGATTTGAACTCAGGTCCTCCTGACTTCAAGTCTGGTGCTCTATCCACTGGGCCACCTACCTGCCCCTAAATGTCTTGTTTTTAAAAACAATTCTGTTTACTATTACAGGTGAATACAATCTGTTGGAATGACACTGGAGAATATATTTTATCTGGTTCAGATGACACTAATCTAGTAATCAGTAATCCCTACAGCCGAAAAGTAAGTATTTTTCTAAAAAATCATACAAATTTAAGGGGAACTGTTGGCTGAGAAAAGCAATCAGTGATGATGTGATATTCTTTTTCCATTTGTGTTTTTGTATCAGAGCACCTATTTCCCCTCACTTTTTTCTTAAATCTCTTTACGACTGATTTATATATTTGAATGTTTCCATTTTTAGATTTCCAGTTTAATTTTTCAGGTCTCACTCTTGTCCTTCTTTCATACATGAGCAAAGATATCTGAATCATTTCCTTCTCACATATTAAGTTCTTTATCTTGGCCATATCATTATAGGTGATAAACAGTCATAGACCAGGGTCCTAGAAAGCATGTGGTTACCCAAGGCCACATGACTGTCCAGTCTCCTCTAAATGGAAATACTTTGCCATCTTCATGGTCCCAATGAATTTATGTTTCCTCAATTACATCATTGTTTTCTTAAGCTTTGTGGTATTATTGTTGGATCCTTTGTTCTGGGTATTGCACTATGTTTTGCTCTGCTTCAATCCAAACATCATCTTGCCCTCCAAATTCCAGCTTTTCAGGTCTGACTTCACCTTCTGTAATTCACATTTCCTTTGAAAATACTGCTAGGTGGTTGTCAGGCTCTCCTGATTATTTGACTTTAAGAGAGGATTGTTTTCCTTCATAAATTCTATCTAGTAATTAAGTAACACTACCAGCCTTTCCTCTATTCATTGAGCTATTAAGGAAGCTCTGCAACAACTGTAAGTTGACTATTTTGCTATGTGGATATTTCTTAATATCCACTTTTGAAATAGTGTTGTTTCAAAGTCATCTCTTTAGCCTGAATTTCCTCAAATTTTGAAATCATGAATCTTATAAAATAGTTGATTATATCTCTTAATTTTCAGCTTCCATTAATATATTGGACTCTTCCCAATATGTTGTACTTAATCATAACTGAGAATGTGGAATTAGAATTCTAAGCCCCCAGTAATGTTCCTTCCTGAATTGTCCTCTATTCCTCTCTTCCTCCTTGCCCCATATACTTCATGCAGTTACCAAGTTTTGTCAAGTCTGCCTCCATATTATCTTTTGTAACCATTCTTTCCTCTCTGTTTATTTGTAGCATTTTAGATTTGAAATCTATAAAACAAGTCCATTTTTTGATTTAAAAAAAATCCTTGTAGCATTGAAGTAAGAGAGTTGTTAGTAAATTGTTTAAACTTCTACTTAAATTCTAATTTTTCTCATAAATGTTAATTCAGAACTAGAAAGCTTCCCCTTATCAAGGCCTTTGAAGTCTCTTGTGCACACTGTTTCCCCACTTTTTCTAATTGGTGTCCTTACCTCGAAGTTTTCCTCTCTTTCTCTATCACTGCACAGACCTGACAGATTTTACCTTTCTGGGCACAGACAGGAACAAGTCATTGCTATGCTCAAACCCTTGTTGTAATTCCCTTGTTCCCTCTGGGAAGCACAGACTCTGCCACCTGACTAGAACCTATTTGTTGAGCTTTGTTCCCTTCATGCTCCTCTCTGAGATCTGTATTCTGGCCAAGTGGGGCTGCTGGCTGGTTCCTGCACTCTGACCTTCCGTGCCCACCTCAGTGCATGAGCCCCTGCAGGTCTGTAATACTCAGGCCCTTCAGCTCTCTCTGAAATGTTTTCTTTCAAACCTCCTCACCTAGCAAGACTTTCTTGATGCCTCTCCCTAGTTGTTAGTGCTCACTGATTTCTGAAATTATATTGTACATGTGACATGAATGTAGAATGTAAGGAAGGAATCTTAATTCTGGTTTCTTTTCTGCCCTTTTCCTCCTTAAATGTTTAGAATCAGGCTTTCATTACCATCTTCCTGAAATATCTCTCTCCTGGGTGAAGCCAAAAGCCTTGTTTCATGCCTTTCCCTGTTTGACCTTTCATCTATTTGTTAACTACTGTAGCTCCCATCTTATTCTTCTCTTTTTCTTTCTGTGATACTGCTTTCTCCTCATTCTCCTCCCTGTTAGTGTCCTTTCTCGGTTTCCTTCACTGACCTATCTTCCTTCTCCTTTGATTCCTACTGATGCATAATTTCCAGAATCCTGCCATTAGAAGTCTTGTCTAGAGACTTGTCTCCTTTGCTGATCTTACTCATTCTTATGTTTAAATTCTTGTCCATTTGGTTTTTCCTGTATGGGTTTTTAGACTGATATCTTTTGAGTAGTTAGAGATGAATCTTGTTATGAAGGCCCTGTAATATTCTGGGATTTGATGCAATCAGCACACAGTCATACATACTCTTGTCACAAATCTTCAATGATTTTCTTAGTGATTCTAGGATGAAATCCAGATTTCTGAGTCCTTGTTCTAAAATCCTTTACAGTTTGTTTCCAGGCCATCTTTCTAGACTTCTGGTCTTTCCAGACACATTCTTCCCCTTGAAACATTTTACCTTCTAGCCAAACTGACCTATTTTCTGTTCCCCAAATTTGTCCTTTGACCCCACCCCCCTCCATGCTTTATGGAGGCTGTCTATCTCCCCTTAGAATCTTCCCCCTCACCTCTAATTATTAAAGTACTTGGTGCTTTTTAAGGCTCAGCTGGTTTGTTACTACTTATAAGAAGTCTTTCCTGTTCCCCCAGTTCTCGGGATTTCTCCTTCCTCATATTGTGTCCACTTGTTTTTTTTCTTCAGATGTCATATCCTCCAGGGCAGAGTACACTCCTTTAAGCCAGGACTGTGAACTGTTTTTGTATCTCCAGGGCCTGTCCTAGGGTCTTATATTGAGTAGGTTCTTAATAAATATATGCTGAATCAAATGTAATTTAATTATCATTGCTAAAGGATTCCTCAACTATTTAAACTCAATTGGAGATATCCTCTACCTTGGCTAGAACTCTGGCTGGGAGTCAGGAAAACTTTAGTTCAAATTTGTTCTTGGAGAATTCCTAATTGTATGAGTCACTTAAGCACTATCTGCCTCAGTTTCCTCAACAATAAAATGGGAATCATCATAATACCCACCTACCAGGCTTAATAAAAAGGTCAAATAAAAAGGTTAAGTATTTTTAAAGCACTTAGCATAGTGCCTGGCACAGAAAAGGCATTTAATAAATCTTTTCTTCTTTCAGCATATCCAAAACAGAGCTCATTATCTTGGCTCTGAAATCCTCTTTGCAGCTTTCCTGTTTCTCTGTATGGCCCTTAGGCTCACAATCTTGGTGTAATCTTCACTTTTCATTGTAGAAACTTCATGTGTCCAATATGTTACTTGATTTTGTTGATCTTACCTTCTCAGCTCTTCTTATACCTCTTCCCTTCCCTCCACTCAGCCACCAATCTTGTACAGGCCTTCCCTCATCTTTTCTTATCTCTTGTAATAGCCACTGGCTCATCTCCCTGCCTTGGGTCTTCACTCACTCCAGAATCACCATTTTGAATTATAATTCTGACCCATGTTATATCCCTTATTTAAACCAGTCTTTTTTCATGCCTATAACCTGGTCCATTTTCCCCTTTCCAATCTTCTTACATCTTACTCCCCTTTACCTCCCGTGCCTGCCATCCCTTTCCACTGGCATAGTCTTGTTTTTCACACACACACTGCTCTGCTCTATCTCTCTCCCTGGGTGTTTACCCTAGTTATCTCATATTTGCAATGCTTTCTTTTCTCTCTTTTTTTTTTTTTAAATTTAAATTTTATTTTATTTAATAATAACTTTGTATTGACAGAATCCATGCCAGGATAATTTTTTTACAACATTATCTCTTGCACTCGCTTATGTTTCGTTTTTTCCCCTCCCTCCCTCCACCCCCCCCCCCAAGGTGGCAAGCAGTCCTATATATGTTAAATATGTTGCAGTATATCCTAGATACAATACATATTTGCAGAACCGAACAGTTCTCCCGCTGCACAGGGAGAATTGGATTCAGAAGGTAAAAATAACTCGGGAAGAAAATCAAAAATGCAAATAGTTCACATTCATTTCCCAGTGTTCCTTCTTTGGGTGTAGCTGTTTCTGTCCATCATTTATCCATTGAAACTCAGTTAGGTCTCTTTGTCATAGAAATCCACTTCCATCAGAATACATCCTCATACAATATCATTGTCGAAGTGTATAATGATCTTCTGGTTCTGCTCATCTCACTTAGCATCAGTCTATGTAGGTCTCTCCAAGCCTCTCTGTATTCATCCTGCTGGTCATTCCTTACAGAGCAATAATATTCCATAACATTCATATACCACAATTTACCCAGCCATTCTCTAATTGATGGGCATCCATTCATTTTCCAGTTTCTAGCTACTACAAACAGGGCTGCTACAAACATTTTGGCATATACAGGTCCCTTTCCCTTTTTTAGTATCTCTTTGGGGTATAAGCCCAATAGAAACACTAATGCTTTCTCTTCTCACACAAGATTCAGCTCAATGTCAAGAGGCTTTCCCTAATTCTTCATTGTGTAAGTCCCTTTCCTCTAAGATTTGTTCCTTTTTATTTTGTAAGTATTTTGTACATATGTAGTGATTTCACAGGTGCTGTTCCCCTTTAGAATATGGGCTCCTGAAAAGTCAGGACTGTGTTTTTGCATTTGCTTTTACACATCCTTTAGCACAGTACCTTTAGAACAGTAGCACAGTCCTGTGATATGGACTTAATAAATCCTGGTTGACTAACAGTACGATCTTAATATACATGAGATATACATGAGAGAATACTTGTTATAGGAGAGCCTTCAAGATTTTGGCTTACTTTTGAGATACTATGAATGTTGCTGAATTTTTACTTAAATTTTTTTGTATTCAATAAGCACAACTAGGTTTGGATTTGTTATATCTTCATTAAAATTTGTGACTGAAGATGTGTTTTGTTGTAAAAATTGTCTGAGGAAGCCTACCCGTTCCCTTTTCCTATTATCTACATGGACAACGTCAATACATATGTAGATATTTGGATGTTGTTGGTGCCATACAGTTGGATGAATTGTCTGTTGAGCCAAGTGTAGTCATATACATATAGCTAAGGTAGTCTCTGCAAGTAGAAGATGAGCTGGGCCAGAAGTAAATAAGAAGCATAGAACTGGCAGGATTGTTTTGGGGAAATTGTACAGTGCTCTAACTTTTTCCAAACTTAATATTCCAATCAATACTCTGAGAATCAAAATTGTCATGGAGTAGAACTATGACAGTTCTTCATAGGTAAAGTATGTGCAGAAAGTGATGCGAATGACATTATCCAAGAAATGGAAAATCAGAAAAAAAGAAGAAAGAATATAGTAGACTATAACATGTTGTAATGCAATTTTAGATTGCATTCACAAAGGAATAGTGTCCAACTCTAAGGAGCTGACAGGTTTTTGGGTTTTTTTGGTTATGGTTTCTGCCATGGTCATATCTGGAGTATCATGTAGGCACTCCATTTTCAGGACACTGACAATCTATAGAGATCATCCAGAGACAGATGAACTGGACAGTAAAGTTGTATGAGATTTGCCAAAGGGAACTGGGGATATTTGACTTAGGGAAGAAAGGAAAGGAGGGACATGGTAGATTCTTTCCAGTATTGGAAGAGCTGTCCCATTGTAGAGAGTGAGATGTGTGCTGCTTGGCTCTAATGGGCAGAACTCAGAACAGTGAGTACCAGTTGTAGGGGACTCATTTAGGCCTGATATATGTAAGCATTTTGTGGCAATTTGATCCATTTCAAAATGAAATGTGCTTCCTTAGATGGTAGTGGTCTTCTCTTGCACTGAAATCATTAGGCTCCATGTCTAGCAAAATGTTATAGAGAGGGTTCTTGTTCAGGTATGAATTGGTCTAGATGGGCTTAGAATTTGCCTTTTAATTCTGATAGTTCTAGGACATATTTACTACCACCCATATGCTGTAATGGTTCTCATAAAAGGTTAAAAAAAAAAAAGAACTTAATGGGAAGGCCTTCTAAGAAGTTGGGTAAGATCTCTGAATGGTCTTTGGGACAATATAGACAGAGATTAGATGAGAAGGTATTGATGGACAGCAGTCTGCACCAGTTAAGAATACTTCAAACATCATTGGAATTCATGGCTCCATTGAAATATAAACATATGTCTCCCAACTCAGTTATCCAGCCTTTGTCTTTTTTCTTTTCTAGTCTCCCATTCCAGCTTTCTGCCCTACATTTAAATGTCCTCCTGAGAACCTTCCTCCTGCCCCCAAAACTGTCCCTCCTCTTACACTATCCTTTTCAGTTGATTTTGGCACCATCTTTGAATGCTTTCTTCTCTTTAACTGCAAATCTAATCATTTACCAAGTCTTATTGTTTTATCTTTGCAATCTCTCTCACACTGATCTCTCCTTTTTCACTTTGACCACCCTTTTTTAAGGATGTTTAGCTCTTTACCTGAACCTACCAGATTTACCAGATCCTCTTCCTTCTGTCCTTCCTTCCCTGCCCCTTTGTCTCCAACTTCTTGGATATGTGATAAACACAGCTAATAATATTAGTCTTGCTCAAAAACCTATATAACCTATATAATATCTGGTTACCTGTAAAAGGAAATGATTATTCCTCATTCCTGATAACAGATAAGTTTTTAATCTTGACTCTTCAAACAGTTAAAAAATATTTGAGTAGCTTTCAGTATAATTTTTTCCTTTGTGTGCCCTTCTGTAATCTGTTTCCAATTTTCCTTTTTAGTCTTATTTTACCCTTTTTTTTTCACACATTCTGTTCCATCTAAACAGAGTTTATTATCAATTCCTCAATTTTAAACTGACCTCTCTAAGCGTACTATATGTGTGTTGACTGCCGCACACTCCTTTATATTTCTACTTCTTTGAATCCATCCCTTACATCAGAGATAGATTTCAATGGGCATGTGAATTTGGATGATGGAAAAAAAAGATTTCTGTGTTTATATTAATCTTTGATTTTCTTTGTAATACTATTTATTTTGTTTTATTCATTTTAAAATGTTATTCTAAGAAGTAGTCCAGAGATTTTACCGGATTGCCACAGTGATTTGGGATGCAAAAAATACTAACATCTGCCTTAAGTCAAGTCTGTTTCAGTTACCTCTTCCTTCATTAAGACTTTCTGCACAGGTGAAAGTAATAGATGTCCCTTACCTCAGAACTTTTATCCTTTTTCTCTGTCATGTTATACCTTCTATTCTATTTGTATACATGTCTCAATTTCTCTATTAGATTTTAAGCTCTTGCAGAGTAGGGTAACTTTTTTTTTTCCCATGTTATTCCCAGTATCTAGCATAGCATTTTGCTGATAGGAGGATTTAATACATATTTATTTGAATTGACTGCTTTAGTAGAAATCTTCTTTAACTCTCTTGGAACTCGTTACATAAGATTTCCTCCTACATTCTTTACTGTGGCTTTCTAAAACTGATTAGTGTGATGTAGACAAGTAACCTCAGCCCTGAACCTGTTTTCTTATCTGTAAAGGAAGGGATTGAAGTCGATGATCTCTGAGGTCCTTTTCATATCTAACATTCTATGATCATCTCCAGTCGTCCTGATCTAATATTTTGCCACTGGTTCCAGATAGCTCTGGAGGGAAAGGTGAGGCAGATGACCTTATACAGACCTCCCTCATTTCACTCTTGCATTCCATGGCTTTCCCTCCCTAATATCATGGTCCTCTTGGAGAACAAAGGGCAAACAACAAAATCTTAGATGAATTCTAAACTCCTCTCCTGCTCTGACTTTAATATTATTTCATGATTCTTTTTTCTATGTCTTTTCACCAAATTCATTTTTTTAAATCTTTCTTTAAGATTAAATAGAGAAAATACCTAAAAAACTTGAAACCCATATAGATTGTTTCCTAAGGACCTCATTTTCTTTGTTTTCTCATTCCCTTATGTTCCCTTTTTGTTTCTAAGAAATAGTTGTCACATGAAGAATTTTTTTACAAAGCAAACTTTGCATTTCATAACTCTATCCACTTCCAGCAGTAGTTTCAAAGCAACATTTTTAAAATAATTGCTTTTGTTAAAGGTATGAAACTTTTTTCTCTGTGATATGTGAACATAACTGAAATATTTAAAAATGTTTCCTCACATTATATGTTCATCTTGTTTATCCTAAATTTGAATTATTTACAATGACTTACTACTTGATCCACATCTACCAATTAAATTAGATGAAAATTATTTTGAAGATTCTTCTAGCTTTAAAAGGCAACTACTTGAAAAGACAAAGGAGTTAGCTTTTAATCTTTAGAAAAATTAATCTTTAAGAAAAATTTCTTTCAAAATTGATTTTTTTAAACCTGTATACTTTTTTAAATTTTGAAAGTTTCAATATACTCGGAAATCACGGAAACTAATTTTTATAGCATATTCTATATATTGGAAACACTGGAATGATTTCAGATATTTGATTCCACTTACAGGTTTTTCTTTTTCATTATTCAGAAGAAACATACTATACTTCTTATTCCCAATACAATATAGTCATTTGGACAAACCCTATTGTTGATTTCAGCTTAGATGAATTATAGGCTTCATAAACTCCCACTCCTTAGAGAAGCATGAGTCCCCATCACTACATTCCTGGCAAGTGGTCATCTGGCCACTCCTTCGAACAGCTTCCTGGATGCAGAGTTTGCCAACTCTCAAAGCAGCCCCTTCTGAGTAGGTTTGAACTTCAATACTAACTATTCCTAAAATCAGATAAGTAAGTGTTACATAGATGTGTCATTGGTGACAATTGCCTTTGTTTTCCACCTGCCCCAGGACTTGGTGCCACTCTGGTCTACAGGGAAGGAGCAGAGCTGTCAGATTGGCTGCAGCCCTGTACACCTTACTCACAGACCTCTTCTGTCCTAAACTTTTGCCTGCTGTCCTCCTCAATAGGGGGAGAACTATATGGGTGAGTCACAGTGCAGTTTTAAAATTTTAATTTCTAAGGCATTCTTTAAACCACAGTGCCTTTTCAAATCTTGAAACATTACACATTTTGTGAATGTTTTGAGCACTCATTTAAACTCAAGCTTTAAAATTTCATATCCATTTTCTTAAGTTTGGCTCTTCATGAAAACAAAGAATTATGGCATGCATTTAAAGGTAATAATCCCAATTTTGTTCTCTTTTATAATTATAAGGGACTGATGGGGCAGCATTTCCTAAAACAGCTTGAAGTCATGAGAAAATAAAAGCACCAAACGAAAAGCTAAGATAATTATTTTTTAAAAACTAAAACTAACTAGGGATATCTCTTACAGTTCTGTAAAAAATACAAAAAAATTAATATCTTTTATATTGGTCAGGTACAGTTCCAGAACAAAACATAATAATGTATATATGATATATTATATATTGTCATTATTCATATTTTTAAAAATGCTAAAGCTATGTTGTTTGCATAATATCTGCTCTCTTAGCAAAATTCCCTTTTTAATTTATGATGTGGTAGCTTATGTAGTATGAGCTACATTTATGCCTCCTCTGACCCTTGACAAGTAAATTACATTTCTGATTTGTACTAAAAAAGAAAAACTTTTCAGTTTTTTTTTGAATATGCTCATTTTTAGGAAAATAATTTGCATAGATGACCACATATGAAAGCAATACTTTAATGAGCAAAAGTATCAATTTCATGTGTGTATGTATGAGTGCATGTATGTGTATTCCTTCTTCTAAAAAAATTATAAACTATTTCAGTTGTCAAGATTTTTATAAGAAAGGAAAGATTTACAAACTTAATCATTGGTTCACTTTAAAGGTAGCTAGTTGGTTCAGTGGACAGAGTTCTGCACTTGGAGTCAAGAAGACTTGAGTTCAAACAATTACTGGCTTTGTGATCTTGGGGCAAATCATTTAATTTTTTCATCTGTAAAATAAGGATAATAGTACTTACCTCCCAACAAGTATCTATTTGTTGTGGGGATCAAATGAAATGATATTAGTATATTTTGCAAGCCTTAAAGCTGCTGCTATTTTTTCCCCTGTCGGACTGGCTTCTTGAAATTTCATCTCTAGAAATAAATCTTTTAATTATATTTAGTAATACTTTTCTGAAAAACAAGTAGTCTAATGATGAATAACAATGAATTACCTTAAACTTTTTTTTCAGAAAATAAAAAATTGTTTGGTGGAACTGGAAGTCAGAAAAATTGTGTTCCAATTGGCCTTCTAGTCTTGTGATCCTGACAATTTACTTAGTTTTTGTAGTTAACTTGTTCAGAAAATGAGAGTAGTAATCCTTGCACTACTTACCTTAAAGGTTCATTGTGAAAAAAATACTTTGGAAGCTGTAAAATAACATATGTTTATTATTATTCTAATTATATTCATGCAAATATTATATGCCAATAATAAACATAATGATATTTAAGTCATCTCATCTAAAAAAATATTATAAACACATGGAACAACAAAGAGAGGTCTTGTGAAAAATCTTTTTATGACCCTCAGAATTCTTCTATTTCATAATAGTTTCAAATAATGCACTACCATAAGAAAAAAATCAGTGAGAGCATTTGAATATGGAGAGATATAAAACTATGAGGCTGATTTCTGACACATAGCTCATTAGAATGAAAGAAAATACATAACTTGCTTTGAAGCTTTACTTGCAGTTAGAAAGACAATTACATAAGTGATTTAGAAATAATACCTGTGTCTTTAAAATGTTCTTTTTGCCAAGAGATATTTTCTTTTAAAAAAGTGAAGTAAAGAACTCAACTATTTGGAATCAATGAATGTTCCTTATTATTTGATTATTGGAATACTTATTACTGATGATCAAACCAATTTTGAATATGCTGGGAGTTAGTAAATTACCCATAATTGTATAGTTGGATGACCACTTGTCAAAAAAAATGTGAGCAATCTTTGAATGTGAGCAATCGTGAATTTGTAAAGAAACTATTTTAGATTAGCTTCATGTTCCTATCTGAATCTGGGACTTTATGAATCCTGTCTTTGTTGTAAGCCTAATTAGCTGTCCTGCTTTATAATAGCGTATACCTTTTTTAGTGACCATAATGATAGTCTTTGATAAGTTGTACGTGATCAGCACTGGTAAATTATTATTCTCAATTTTTTTTTCCCTCTGATTCATGAGCACCACTCACTTTCTGTTTAATTTTGTCCAGTTGCATTTATATTTCCCTACTCTATCATTCTTCATTTCTAATATATTAATAGTGACACAATTCCATATTTATAGATTAATTTTTCATTTTAGGTTGACTGTTTTATAATGCCACATACAGAAACGTTTAAGTTCATAAGTAAGCTGTCTGTATATTATCTTTTAGGATTTTGTTACTTCTGTTAAGTTTTTCTACAAACAGCTAATGCCTTGTATAAGGTGTGGGTTCTCAGAGAGGTAGTTCCTGACGTGAGTCCTATTCTATTGTTAACTTTACTCCATATTTTCATCTTAACTGTGAGACCAATTGTCCCTTTGTCCAGCTTTTAGCATAGTGTCTGGCACATAGTAAGAACTTTTTGACTGATTACAAATTGTTTGTCCTGAACTTTAATGAGTGTATTAAGTCTCTCATTTACCTACATATCAGATGGACATACATACAAGCTTTTGTATATCACATAGAAATATAGGTCATAAAGTTGTGTCTTTTTCAGCCTAAAATGGCTCATAAGAAGAGAGTGACAAAAGATCCCTGTGCTATGTACATAAAAGTTCTTTATGAGATGTCTTTGCTGTAACTCAGCAGTGTATATAAACTTTCTAAATGTTGGCCTATGATCCACAACATGAGTAGATTCCAGAAATTATCATACTCTGTAAAAACAACCTTTTCCCTGTTTGTAATAGAAATAAACTTACTGTGAAATTTTCTGAATGCTAATTCATCATACACTTAAAATCTTGTTCACTGTTTATACCTAGGAGTCCTATGACACAGTTGATGTCATTAAAAAACTCAGTGTAAGTACATGAATATTGTGGGAGTATAATTATTAAAGAGTTTAGGGACAAATGTAGGGGAAAACTCCTTTGATTTTTACTATGAATTAATTCTTAAATGGAGATGATAGAGGATTCCAAATAAACCCGTCACTTAGATCTTTGCTAGCACTCTGTAAAGTAAGAATGGTCCTGCTTTAACATCAATAAATATGGTAACAAGAGTCCTGCCCAGTAGTCTCATAGAATTAATTGTGTTTATATGTTTTTTTTGTTTTTCCATGTTTATACAATTGTTATATATAAGATAATATTCACCCTTTTACTTGAGCCTGAAAGTTTTATGTCCCCACTAATCTCCTTTAATAAAAAGGAGGCAGGATTTTCTTTGAATGTCCATTTTAATTCATATTTGCCCTGGCTTAGGAAATGGAAAATACTTGTTATTTTTGTAGGTCTTCCTTGCCAAAGTAACCATTATTATACAGCAAACCTTATAATTAACAGGAGTGTTATGTTTTTGATGTCTAAGAGGACATGCCTGGTGGCCAGAATTTTAATGACTCTGCTTTTGAATAGTACTGTAATTATGTTAATGAAAAAAATTTAAAAACCTGTTGTTATATTTGAAATTGGCTCTCCCCAACTCAGAGCTCCAAGTGAGGTAATCACTCAATAACCCAATCACACTGTTCATTGTTATAGAAGCTTTACCATTTAATAGCCCAGATTAGTTGATCCCACATTAAGCAGCCCCCCCTGTTGCCCCTTTACTCCTGGGGGCTTGCCATATTAGTACAGGACTTAATATGAACACTTGATTGGCATGAGCTCTACTGTAGCTTAGAACTCCTGAATTCAAGAGGTTTGCCAAACTCAGGTTTCCTTTGTAGCAGAGATCGAAGGCATGTACCATAGTGCTGACAAATTTTGCTAAATTAAAGAACAAGTATATCATTCAATTATTTGAGAACTAATTCTCAGCATATACATTTTTAACAAATATTCTTAATTCCTTAATTGAATATGAAAGACTTTTTTATTTTCTAAAACTTGAAATTATTAAAGTTAACATAAATTAAAAGACCTTTGCCAAAGTATGAATTATAAAGTATGTTAAACAAAATCAACGACTTGTTACATGTCTTTCTGATTTTTTTTTTCAAAAGAGCTTCTGAGTAAAGTTCTCATTTTAACATGAAATGCACCAAAATATAGGGGAAATGGTTTCCTTTAGATTTTAACTTCTTCTTGGATGAGGTCAGAAGGAAAATGTGATTAACTGATTAATCTTTTGTATCACACTAATACATTACTTAAAGCAAAAACTTCCCAATTTCTAATCCTGTCATTGGCTTACAAATAAAAGATTATTTCCCTGCCAGTAAGAAAAAAAAAGAGACTTGAAATCTGTTTTGTAAGAATTTAATAATAGATTTGCAGAAGAAATATTACATTATTGGCAAGAAATATATTTTATACATTTGAATCCTATCTACTATTTGAAGGGTATAAGAGAAATTGAAAGTTAAGATGGTTAAAATCAACTTTAAAATCACAAGTGCTTCTATTGAGAGCATTCATGATATAAATCCAACCTGATTATGGTATAATCTTTGTGACTTGTTGCTATAGTTTCTTTGCTAATATTTTATTTAGCATTTTTGCTTAGGATTCATTAAGAGTTTGCTTTCTCTGCACTTCCTCCTTTGTTTTAGGTATCAAGAACATTTTTATTATAGAAAGAATTTGGTAGAAACTATTTTTTCCAATTCCTCCCCCAAATAAACTGTATAATATTGAAATAATTGTTATTTGAAAGTTTGAATAGAATTCACCAGTAAATGCTTTTGGTCCCAGGCTTCCCTCCCTCACCTCTTTCCCCATTCCCAGCTTTGAGACTCCATTTATGGCTTCCTTATTAAGTTATTTAAATCCTCTTTCTCTTGTATTAAATTTGGGCATTTTATATTTTTATATGTATTTAATTTAGGTTATCTGTTTTGTTGGCATAAAATTGAATGAAATAGTTTCTAGCAATTCCTTTATTTTTTACTTCTTGTGAATTTATCGTTTAAATTTTTGATTATGTTGATTTGATTTTCCTTTTCTTTTAATCAAATTAGCTAATTATTTATCTGTTCTACAATTCTTAGTTTTATTTTATTAACTCATTGTTGGAATTTGTTTTTGATAGTTTCAATTTTGTTAATCTCTTCTTTGAGTTTCAGAATTTCTGCCTGTGGATAAAATGACAGAAAAAGATAATCCTAAATGTTGCAAGGGATATGGGAAAACTGGGACACTTTTTCCAATTAAAACCCTAAAAATGAAGGGATGGCAAAGAAATCATAAAAAAGGGAAAAGGATCCACACATGCAAAAATGTTTGTAGCAGCCCTTTTTGTAGTGACAAAGAACTGGAAACTGAGTGGATGCCTATCAGTTGGGGAATGGCTGAATACGTTATGATATATTAATGTAATGAATATTCTATAAGAAATTGTCAGTAGGATGATTACAGAGAGGCTTGGAGAGAGTTGCATGAACTGATGCTGAATGAAGTGAGAAGAACCAAGAGAACAGGGTACACAGCAAAAACAAGATTATGTGATTATCAGCTATGATGGACTTGGCTCCATTTCAACAGTGAGATGATTCAGACCAATTCCAATAGACTTGTGATGGAGAGAGCCATCCACCTCTAGAGAGGTCTGTGGGGACTGAATGTGGATCATAACATAATATATTTACCTTAGTTGTTATTGTTTGTTTGCTTTTTTTCCCCATTCTCTTTCCCCCCCTTTTAATCTGATTTTTTTTGTGCAACATAATAAATGTGGAAATATGTTTAAAAGAATTACATATGTTTAACCTATATTGGATTACTTGCTGTCTAGGGATAGGGGAGGGAGGGAAAAAAATTAAAAAGTTTTGCAAGAGTGAATGTTGAAAACTATCTTTGCATGTATTTTGAAAAATAAAAAGCTATTATTTTAAAAAAGGAATGTAAACAGCTAAAAAAAAAGAATAACTGGTATTGAATCAGAGTTTTAAAATTTGTTTTCTAGATTTTTAGTTGTATGCCCAAATTGTTGATCTCTTCTAAAATTTCTCCTAAGGGGAAGAGGCTACGTTCCAAATTTGATCTGTTGTCCCATTATTGTCATTATCTTTAATGAAATTATATTGTTTTTGATCTACCCATTTTTTAGTCTCCAATGATTTAGTCTTCTATTAATTTTAATCACAAAATAAGTAGCTCTTTACTTACCATAAATTTTTATTGTATTTTTTCTTTAAAAGATGTATTTGTTACTTATTTTTCTGCATTTGTTAGGTTTTAAATGTTCAAATACATGGTAAGTTTTGTAAAGATGCCATGCGCAGCTAGGGAATATGGATGTTCCTTTTTCCATTCAATGATTAACAGAGATCTATCATATCTGACATTTCTATAGCTCTATTTAGGTCTTTAAGTTCTTTCTTGTTTATTTATTTATTTATTTATTTTTTACTAGATTCATTTAGGTTTGAAAAGAGTATGTTGATTCCCCCAATAATATAGTTTTGCTGTCTATTTTTCCCTATTACTCATTTAACTATTTCTTTAAATATTTGAAAGCTATGCCATTGTGTTGATATATATGTTTGGTACTTTCCTTTTTAAGGTACTTCCTTTGGTAGCTTTCCTATTTAACTCTTCTAATTAAATGTAGACTGCTGTGTTCCCTGTAATCATGATTGCCACTCCTTCCTTTTTTACTTTAGCTGAAATATAATAAACAGCTCAGTTCTTTAATTCTGTGTCAATCTGTATTTCAAGTGTATTTCTAATAAACTAAATAGCACTGGATTCCACTTTCTAATCTTTCCTGAAATTACCTTCCCCTCTTATTCTACCTTCTCTCATTTCTCTTCTTTTTCTTTAGTGAGTGAAATGTATTTCTGTTGTGTATATGTATGTAGTTTTTTTTTTTTTTTCCTTTGGCCAGTTAAGATGAAAGTGAAACTCATATGTCTCATATTCCTCTCATTATTTTCTCTTTATTTGTATAATTTTTTATATGAGATTATATGAGATAATGCACTCCTAACTTAAGGTTTGATTTTTTTCATTGTTTACTTATTCTTCTAGTCTTCATTCCCAACTTTAAACTTTGTGTTAGGGTCAGACTCTGTGCTTCTAGAGGGAATAGCTGAGCTGTTCTTGATCCTATTTTGTATTCTCATGAGTCCTGTTAATGTTTTTCCCAGGTCTTAAGTGTTATGTTCTTTAGAATATTAGGGATAATTTTGGTAAGATTGGGATCAACAAACTGTAGTCAGAGGATCAAATCCAGCCTGCTGTTTGTATTTGTATGACAATTAGCTAAGAATAGACTTTACAGTTTAAAAATACAATAAAGGTGTGTTGTTGTTTTTTTTTTTAAATGTAAAAACCATTATGAGCTTACAAAAACAGGCAAGTGATAGTTTGCCTACTCCTGGGCTAAAGACCTAGAAGCTTTTAATACACTAGAACAGTCTAAGCTTTTCTAGCTCCTGACCTAGGTGTGGTTCTGAGACACACAACTGTGGAATTACTGCTAAATTCAATCTTGATAGTTAGGTGTAAGGCTTTTTCAGGGTCAGAATGGTAGATTTGCAGATTCTTTGAGGGCTAGACTGCCTGTTCTGGGATTATTCCACTTTAGGCTTTATACTGGGCTGGGAATTGGATCTGAGATCCTACTTCATTCCTGGACCCAGACAAACAGTTGCTGCTGTCTTGTTTTACTCTTTGCTCAGTACATGGCTTCAGGCCCACAGCTGTTCCTTTACCTCAACAATCTCTCTTATTATCCCTCTCACCCTTCTCTTGCCCCTGTGGGTATAGGTTCCTTTCTGAGTCCACCGTGAAATTGAGACTGAGTTCTGGAATATAAGCAGTGGAGTTGCCATTTGGCCCCAGTTCCTTCCTTTCCAGCATTAAAGCCCTCAGTGCTGGAATAAAGGCCTTTTTTTTTTTTTTACTCAGGGAACAACAGCAAGCCCCAGGCAATGCTGTCCTGAAGGCTCCATCCAATATGCTCCTGGCTACAGACCTCTGTTTCCCTAGACAGATCTGGGCTACAAAAAAAGGAACATTGATTTTTCCTGGCATTTCCTGATCAGGACTTGTCTGGTATATTTTCTAAGTCTTTATGTATTAGTACTGGAGGTAAACCTTCCTGTACTGCTTTTCTCCATCTTGCTGTTTTTCTCCACTTGTATTTGATTTTAAAATGTATTATATAATTTTGCAAATTAGATTTATTTTCTTTACCATGAAGCCTAGTCTATGTTATCTCTTCTCCTAGGTAAGATATCATAATTTTGTATTTGTCCCTAGCATGCAGAATAGTGCTTTTCACATAGTAACTACTTAATAAATGTATTTTCATTGATTTGTTCCAGTAACTTCTGTAAGTCTTACAATAAATAGTCAAGGCTCAGAAACAAATTTTTTTTCCCTTAGAGTTTTGTAACTTTATCCTTATTCAAATTCAAATGGCTTTTATTCTTTAATAATGAAATCAAAGAACTGTTTATATTTATACAAGATTTGTACATCAGTACAAAGAGATTTCCTTACTCAATGGCAATTGGATTTATAGTATAAACAGGCTATTGAAAACAAATGCAAAAAGAATCATCCTTTCTAAATGTTCAATAGGAAGGATGGTTTGGTGAATTTAAAAAAATAATTGGGAATTGAAACTTCTCAGCTCAGCTGTAATATTATTTGATTCTAACATTATGAAAGTCATTGAATCTCATTTTTAAAAACCACTTGTTAAGTAGATCAACATTTTTTTCCTAAAACACATGAGGTAGCACCCCATTTGCCCACCATATTCAGTTTGTTGCATCTTTTTTTTTTGTACTTTCCTACCTCTCATATGCATTTCCTTCTGTCCATTTCCATTTGTCCAACTGCATATTGTTCATTTCAAAATTAGATGTCTTCTAGATATCTCAAACCCAGCATATTCAAAACAGAATATACTATTCTGCATCTCCTCCCCCTCTCCCCCAAATTACCCAACTTCCAAGCTTCTCTAGGGGACTACCAGGCTAGAAATTATCTAATCCTTTAGTAGAATCAAGGATCTTTCATTCTTTGCTTTTACTCACCTGGCATATTCAGTCACTTGTCAAATCTTGTTTCTGCTTATTATCTCTTAAATCCATCTATTCCCCACTCACATTTACACCATTCTAATTTTGGTCCTTATTTCTCTGGCTCAGACTATTGCAATAGTTTTATAATTGGTCACTGCTTGATTAGTAGGAACACCTGAATTCTCCTGCTCTAGGCACTTACCAGCCATGTGGTTCTGGGAAAATCACTTCATTTCTCAGTCTTAGTTTTCTGATCTGTAAAATGGAGACAAAAGACAATTCCTCCTTTATGAGGTTGTTGTGAGAATGAAATGGGGTGATAGTCTTTATAAAGCACTTTGTAAACTTGAAGGCATTATATAAATAATTGGATTGACAATCATAACTTTTTAAATTAATTTTATAGATAAGTAGATACATAGATAAAACTTTTGTAAAACATTGTATCAGGCACACAGCCACTAAAAAGATTTTCCTAAAGGTGACTTCTGAGCACCTCCCTTGTCAAATGAACTTTACTGGTCTATAGGATCAAACAGACAGTTCTCTGTTGGACATTTAAAGCTCTTCTCAATATGATCTTATCTTGCCTTTCTTGTCTTATTGTACATTACTCCACTTTATGCACTCAGGGCTCGATTCAGCTGACTTTCTTGTTGTTATTGTTGTTAGGCTTTGGACTTGTTCCCCATGCTTGAAATTCACTCCCTCTCTACTTCTAATGGAATCCCTGATTTTCACAAGAGCTACATGAGGCTTTTCCTAAGAGTGTTACCCCTCTCCCCAGGTTTTTTTTTTTTAATTTCAATTTATTATGGCAACTACTATATGTGAAGCTGTTGTTTATCCTTTGTTTTCTCTCTCCCCCACTTAATAATATTTTTTCCAGTTACTTGTAAAGATAATTTTTAACACTCATTTTTGCAAGATCTTGAGTTCCAGATTTTTTCCCCTCCTTCCCTTCTCCACCTCCCCAAGA
This sequence comes from Antechinus flavipes, assembly GCF_016432865.1. Taxonomy (NCBI): domain Eukaryota; kingdom Metazoa; phylum Chordata; class Mammalia; order Dasyuromorphia; family Dasyuridae; genus Antechinus; species Antechinus flavipes. The sequence continues at coordinate 428,579,176 of NC_067401.1, read as the reverse complement.
CAGCAAGCATTGAACAATTTTATTTGTTAGATTTTGACATTTACTTTTATAAGATTTTGATTTACTTTTTTCCTCCCTCTCTCTCCAATTCCTCCCCAAGACAGCAATCGAATATAGGTTATATATGTACAATCATTTTAAACATATTTCCTCACTAGTCATGTTTTGAAAGAAAAATCAGAATAAAAGAGGAAAGTTCCATGTAAATGTAAAAAAAAAAATGTTTCAATTTGCATACTATAGTTCTTTCTCTGAATGTGGATAATATTTTCCATCATGGGTTTTTTAGATCTTACATCATTGTATTACTGAAACAAAAAAATGCCAAAACACTTAGTAGAACATATTGTATACAGTAAAAGCCACATTATGTGATGACTAATTTTGACATATTTAGCTCATCATTAATACAATTTACAATATTTTATATTGTCTACAATTATTTTATTTTATTTTTTTATTTTGGAAAAAAATTTCTTTACAGCATTATCCCTTGCACTCACTTCTGTTCTGACTTTTTCCCTTCCTCCCTCCAGTCCCTCCCTGTAGCTAAAACTATTGGGTTGATGCACTGAGGTCGGGACTGCTGAACACTTGTTGAAATCCTTACAAAGTGTTAAGTCATTAGAATTGATAGAGACAATAATTATCTAATTTAGCATGGTTCAGTATGATTGATCTGATCCTACAAGGAGATGTTATGGGCCAGAACTTGAAACAAGGTACTAAATGGAATTGAGGAGACAATGTTTAAATCTAGTTTAGAATTGATTTAATCCTACAACAAATATGGTTTCCCAGTGATATAATGATTGGTGTGTACTCAGTATACAGCATATAAGCAAGAAGCTCTCAGGGCCAAAGAGCATTCTGGGAGATTGAGAAGGCTCGAGTTGGAGGCAAAAGCTGGAAGAGCTAAAAGACAAGCTGCAAGAGCTCTTGGAACCAAGGAGGGAGAGAGGCCTCTAAGAAAGAGATAAGACTTGGAAGGAGAAAATAAACGTTTGGATTTTATCAGCTGGCTGGCTGCATTTGAAGTGATTATTACTTTGAATGGAAACTAAGGCTGCTTCCAGAAACCTCCCCAAGAAACCTGCTCCCAGAGAGCCGATCATATTATACAAAAGAAGAGAACACCATAAGCGCTTGAGGCTAACTACTGATTGGACAGTACTCTATGGGCATATGCTTGGAAAATGGTCCTTTCCACTATCTGTACTGACTCAATGATTGGTGTATAGAGGATTGTAGGAGGGACTAGGGGGTGGAGTAAGACTAGCCAGAAACACACTCTCGGTGATAGATGAGGGAGAAGGCACTTGTGGAGATTCTCTTCTATCCCCTTCACTTCTACCCCTAAAGACCAAGAATAAAGACAGACTTTTGCTTATCCTGACTCCGGCTGATTCTGGGGTGTCCTGGATGCTAGCACGACCGTTACACCTTCCCCAGATGGCAAGCAGTCCAATACATGTTAAATATGTCACAGTATATTTTAGATACGATATATATGTGCAGAACTGAACGGTTCTCTTGTTGCACAGGAAGAATTGGATTTAGAAGGTAAAAATAATCCAGGAAGAAAAACAAAAATGCAAACATTTGCATTCATTTCCCAGTGTTCTTTCTTTGGGTGTAGCTGCTTCTGTCCATCATTGATCAATTAAAACTGAATTGGATCTTCTCTTTGTTGAAGAAATCCACTTCCATCAGAATATTTCCTCATACAGTATTGTTGTTGAGGTATATAATGATCTCTTGGTTCTGCTCATTTCACTTAGCATCAGTTCATGTAAGTCTCTCCAATCCTCTCTGTATTCATCCTGCTGGTCATTTCTTATAGAACAATAATATTCCATAATATTCATATACCACAATTTACCCAACCATTCTCCAATTGATGGGCATCCATTCATTTTCCAGTTTCTAGCCACCACAAACAGGGCTGCCACAAACATTTTGGCACATACGGATCCCTTTCCCTCCTTTAGTATCTCTTTGGGGTATAAGCCCAGTAGTAGCACTGCTGCATCAAAGGGTATGCACAGTTTGATAACTTTTGGGGCATAATTCAAGATTGCTCTCCAGAATGGTTGGATTTGTTCACAACTCCACCAACAATGCATCAGTATCTCAGTTTTCCTGCATCTCCTCCAACATTCATCATTATTTTTTCCTGTCATCTTAGCCAATCTGACAGGTGTGTAGTGGTATCTCAGAGTTGTCTTAATTTGCATTTCTCTGATCAATAGTGATTTGAAACACTCTCATATGAGTGGAAATAGTTTCAATTTCATCATCTGAAAAGTGTCTGTTCATATCCTTTGACCATTTATCAGTTGGAGAATGGCTTGATTTCTTATAAATTAGAGTCAATTCTCTATATATTTTGGAAATGAGGCCTTTATCAGAACCTTTAACTTGTCTACAGTTATTTTAAATAAAATTTTTCTTTCTAGTTCCTCTACTGGGTTTTGTTGGTAATAGAAATGCTGATGATTTATGTGGGTTTATTTTATGTCCTGTAAATTTGTTAAAATTGTTAATTATTTCAAAAAGTTTATTTTTCTAGAATTCTCTTAACTATATTATTATATCATCTGCAAAGAGTGATAGTTTTGGTTTTTCATTGCCTATTCTAATTCCTTCAATTTCTTTTTCTTCTCTTATTGCCAAAATAAATATTTCTAGAACTATATTGAATTTCTAGAACCATATAATGGTGAGAGTGAGCACTCTTGATTTACCCCTGATCTTATTGGAAAGACTTCTAGTTTATCCAGACTATATATATAATGCTTGCTGATGATTTTTGAGAGGAATTGCTTATCATTTTAAGGAAGATTACTTATTCCTATGCTCTCTAGTGTTTTTTTTTTTTTAATAAAAATGGGTACTGTGTTTTGTCAAAGACTTTTTCTGCATCTATTGAGATAATCATATGACTTCTGTTGGTTTTGTTATTGATATGGACAATTAAACTGATAATTTTCCTAATATTGAACCGGCCCTGTATTCCTGGTATAAACCCTCCCAGCTTATAGGATATTATCCTGATAAATGGTTGTAATCTCTGCTAAGGTTTTATTTAAAATTTTTGCATCAATATTCATCATGGAGATTGGTTTGTGATTTTCTTTTTCTTTTTTGACCCTTCCTGGTTTAGGTATCAGCACCATATTTTTGTCATGAAAAAAATTTTGCAGAACTTTTTTGTTTTTTTTTTTTTCAAATAATTTATAGTATTGAAATTAATTGTTCCTTAAATGTATGATAGAATTCACTTGTAAATACATCTAGCCCTGGAGATTTCTTCTTAGGGAGTTCATTGATGGATTGTTCAATTTCATTTTCTTTTTTCTTTTTTTAAATTTTTAATAGCTTTTTATTTACAAGTTATATGTATGGGTAATTGTACAGCATTGACAACTGCCAAACCTTTTGTTCCAATTTTTCTCCTCCTTTCCCCCACCCCCTCCCCTAGATGGCAGGATGACCAGTAGATGTTAAATATATTAAAATATAAATTACATACACAATAAGTATACATGACCAAACCGTTATTTTGCAATGCAAAAAGAATCGGACTCTGAAATATTGTACAATTAGCCTGTGAAGGAAATCCAAAAATGCAGGCAGGCAAAAATATAGGGATTGGGAATTCAATGTAATGGTTCTTAGTCATCTCCCAGAGTTCTTTCACTGGGCATAGCTGGTTCAGTTCATTACTGCTCTGTTGGAACTGATTTGTTTCATCTCATTGCTGAAGATGGCCAGGTCCATCAGAATTGATCATCATATAATATTGTTGTTGAAGTATATAATGATCTTCTGGCCATGCTCATTTCACTCAGCATCAGTTCGTGTAAGTCTCTCCAGGCCTTTCTGAAATCATCCTGTTGGTCATTTCTTACCGAACAATAATATTCCATAATATTCATATACCACAATTTATTCAGCCATTCTCCAATTGATGGGGCATCTACTCACTTTCTAGTTTCTGGCCATTACAAAGAGGGCTGCCACAAACATTCGTGCACATACAGATCCTTTCTCTTCTTTATGATCTTTTGGGGATATAAGCCCAATAGTAACACTGCTGGATCAAAGGGTATGCACAGTTTGATAACTTTTTGAGCATAGTTCCAAATTGTTCTCCAGAATCGTTGGGTATATACACACACCAATAATGTATTAGTGTCCCTGTTTTCCCACATCCCCTCCAACATTCCGCATTATCTTTCCCTGTCATTCTAGCCAGTCTGACAGGTGTGTAGTGGTATCTCAGAGTTGTCTTAATTTTCATTTCTCTGATTAATAATGACTTGGAGCATCTTTTCATATGGCTAGAAGTAGTTTCAATTTCTTCATCTGAGTATTGTCTGTTCATATCCTTTGATCATTTATCATCAATTTTTTTTTCTAAAATGAAGTTATTTAATTATTTTATTTTCTCTTCTATTAATCTGGCAGTTTATATTTTTGTAAATATTCATCCCCTTCACTTAGATTACCATGTTTATTGGCATACAGTTGGGCAAAATAGCTCCTCATTATTATTTTAATTTTCTCTTTGTTAGTGGTAAGTTCACTCTTTTTATTTTTGAGGCTGATAATTTGGTTTCTTCTTTCCTTTTCCTAATCAAATTAACCAAAGATTTATCTATTTATTATATTTTTCCTCCATAAAACTCACTCTTAGTTTTATTTATTAGTTCTATAGTTTTCTTTCTGTTTTATTAATCTCTACTTTGATTTTCAAAATTTCTAATTTGGTATTTAATTGAGATTTTAAAATAATTGTAATTTTTCTAGCTTTTTTAGTTGCATGCCTACTTCACTGATCTCCTTTTTCTCTATTTTATTGATGTAAGTATTTAGAGGCATAAAATTACCACTAAAAACTGCTTTGACTACATTTCATAAGTTTTGATACATTATTGTCATTTTCTTGGATGAAATAATTGTTTTTTTCTATGATTTGTTGTTTGACCTACTCATTCTTTAGAATTAGATTATTTAATTCCTAATTAATTTTTGCTCTGTTTTCCATGGCTTTTTATTGCATGTAATTTTTATTTTTTTATTTTTGTTTTTTGCTGAGGCAATTGGGGTTAAGTGACTTGCCCAGGATCACAGAGCTAGGAAGTGTGTCTGAGACTAAATTTGAACTCAAATTTTCCTTTAGGGCTGGTGCTCTATCTACTGCACCACCTAGCTGCCCCATTACATGTATTTTTATTATGTCATCATCTGAAAAGGATGAATTTAATCTTTCTGCATTTGACTGAGGTTTTTATGGTTAATTTTTACGTAGGTGTCATATACTACTGAGAAAAAGATATATTCTTTTCTATCCCCATTTGATTTTCTTCAGAGGTCTTTCATATCTAATTTTTCTAAAATACTATTTTCTTACTATTAACTATTTTCTTATTTACTTTGTAATTAAATTTATCTGGTTCTGAGAGACAGAGTTTGAGATCCCCTCCTAATATAGTTTTGCTGTCTATTTCTTCCTGTAACTGACTTCTCTAAGAATTTTGAGGCTATACCACCTGATCCATATATGTTTAATATTGATATTACTTTATTGTCTGTGGTACCCTTTAACAAGACATAGTTTTCTTCCTTATCTCTTTTAATTAGATCTGTTTTTGTTTTTATTTTGTCTGAGATTTAAGATTGCTACCCTTGTTGTTGTTTTTTTTTTTTACTTTAGCTGAAGCATAATATATTATGCTCCAGATTTTTACCCTCATTCTGTGTGTATCTATTACTTCAAATGTGTTTCTTATGAATAACATATTGTAGGATTCTGACTTTTTATCCATTCTGTAATCTGCTTCTATTTATGGAAGTCATCCCATTCACATTCCTGGCTATGATTATTAATTGTATATTTCCCTCCATCCTATTTTTCCCTATTTATATTTTTCTTTCACCTTTTACCCTAAAACTCCCCACCAATGTTTGCTTCCCTCAGTGTGCCCTTCCTTCTATTATCCCCTTTTTGTCCCCTTTTCCCTCCTACTTCCCTATAGGATAAGATAAATTTTTTTTAACAAATTAATTGTGTATATTATTTCCTCTTTGAGCCAAATCCAATGAGATAAAGTTTAAACAGTGTTCACCCTCACCTTCTTCTCCTCTATTAAGAAGGACATTATTATATTTGTAATAGATTTTTTGTGTCTCTTCATGTGTTGTAATTTATTCCATTTCACTTCCCCTTTCCTCTTCTCCCAGGACAGTCATTTTTCCACTCCATAATTTCTTTTTTATATCATCAAATCAATGTCAAACTGTGTTTTTGTATATTCCTTCTATTTGACATAATAAAGATACATTTCTCAAGAGTTACAAGTATCATCTTCCCATGTACGGATGTAAATAATTTAACCTTCAAATAACCTATTGCTTTTTCTTTCCTATTTATCTTTTTATGCTTCTCGTGAATCTTGTATTTGGAGATTGAATTTTCTGTTTAGTGTTGGTCTTTTCAGCAGAAATGATTGAAAAGTCCCTATTTCATTGACTGTCCATCTTTTATCCTGAAAGATTATGCCCAATTTTCCTGGGCTATTGATTCTTGTAGTCCAAGCTCTTTTGTCTTCCAGAATATCATATTCCAGGCCCTCAGATTCTTTAATTTAGGAGCTGCTAAATCCTGTGTAATTCTGACTGTGGTGCCTTAGTATTTAAATAGTTTCTTTCTGGTGGCTGCTTACAGAATTTTCTCCTTGATCTGATAATTCTGGAATGAAGCTACAATATTCCTTGGAGTTTCATTTTGAGATTTCATTAAGTAGATAATTTGCATATTCCTTAAATGACTATTTTACCATCCGATTCTCAGATACGGGTAATTTTCCTTGGTGATTTCTTAAAAGGTGCTATCCAGGCTCATGGCTTTCAGGTGGTTCAGTAATTCTTAAATTGTCTCTCTTGCATCTATTTTCCGGGTCAGTTGTTTTTCCAATAAGATAGTTTACATTTTCTTCTATTTTTTCATTTAAAAAAAATTTATTTGACTTATTTTTGATGTCTCAGAGTCATTAGCTTCTACTTGTCTATTTCTAATTTTTAATGAATTATTGGCTTCAGTTGTCTTTTTTACTTCCTTTTCCATTTGGCTAATTCTACTTTTAAAGGACTTGTTTTCCTCAGTGTATTTTTTCCCCCATTTGACCAATTTTATATTTTTGAAGAGTTGTTTTCTTCAGTCAATTTTTTGTGCTTCCATTTCCAAGTTATTAACTTTTTTTCATAATTCTTCTATGTAACTCTAATTTCTTTTCCAATTTTACTTCTGTCCTTCCTTGATTTTTAAAATTCATTTTGAGCTCTTCCAAGAGTACCTTTTGAACTTGAGACCAGTTTATATTTCCTTTTGATAATTCACATGTAGGCATTGCTGTTGCTCTTCTGGATTTGTGTTCTGATCTTCCCTTTTACCATTGTAACTTTCTTTGGTCAGGACCCTTTTTGTTTTTGTTTTTGTTAACTTTTTTAAAAAGTTGAGCTCTCCTAGGGCATAGAGTTCACTGTCCCAAGCTTTTTTTGTTGGGGTACAGAAACTTTGTTCCTGCCTTTCTGCTCTGGGGCTGAAGGTGCTGGTGGCTTTCTCACTACACTGGGTTGGCCTGGTTGGACCTGTTGTGCCAGGGTTCCAGGGCTTGCAATTTGGCTTTTATACTGGGGTGTGTGGCTTCTTAGCTGCTATACTGTGTTATTGGCCTACTGAGCCAGGATCAAGAGGCTTCAGCTGCTGATCTGTGCTGTGGGTAAGAGTTTCTTACTATCATGCTCTTCTTTTACTCAAGTGAGACAGACCTTTCCTGAAGTCCTTTTAAGTTATCATAAGCTAGAAATTTATTTGATTCCATCTTTTTTGGGGTCTTTCACTGCAGAATCCATTTAGAGACTTGATTTAGCATTGCTGAGGAAAACTGGGAAGAGTTTTTGGCTCTCTTGGCTTCTCTCTGCCATCTTGAGTCCCTCCTACATCCCCAAAATTCACTTAACACAATTGTACACAATTTGTCTAGAAACATGTGTATTTGTATAGGTACACCTTATGTCCCCAGATAAAATGTGTATTACTTGAAGCCAGGGAATGTTTCTTTTTCTTTTGCATCTCCAAAATTTACTTGAATCTGGCAAACAGGCTTTTAAAAAAAATTCTTGTTGATTAATTCTGTTCTCTTACTCCCTTCCTCTCCCCAAGAATCCCCTCTTCCCTCTAAAACCCCCAAACTCCTTGAGATCAGAGTTTCTGCATCCTTAGGACACAGGCTCTGGCACATATTCGTGGTTCAATAAATGCTTGTTATATTGACCACTTTATGAGCCTCTCTTTCTGGCCTTATGTTTTTTACCTTCCCTTCCTTAGAATCTTTTCTTACAAAAGCCACCATTTTTATGAACCAGCCTTATTTTTAACTGGCCATCACTTAATACTTGCTAAGGCAATAATAATTAAGGTTCTGGGTGAAAGTGACCTAAGATATTATCCTTTATGGAATAGAAGGAGCATGTTGTAGTGACTAGATTGCTGGGCCTTGAGTTGGGAAGACTTGATTCAAACAACTACTTGTTATATAGACGGTCCTGAAAAATTACTAATCTCTCTCAGCCCCTTTTTCATTGTCATCCTTTTAAGGTCCGGAAAGCATTTTAACATGAGTTTTCTCATTTTATCCTGAAAGTAGCGTTGCGTAGTAGGTATATTATTCCCATTTTACAGATGAGAAAACTGAGCCAAATGGAGGTGAAATGATTTGCTTGGGGATCACAGAGGTCTGAAGATGGATTTGAACTTGCCTTCCTGGATTCCAGGCTCAATGCTCTATACATTGTGGTGCCATCTATCTGTCTTTGTCAGGAGAAGATTTTTAAGAATTTTAAGTGCTTTGTAAACCATAAAACACTGTGCAAAAATGATTTTCTTGTAAAAGGCTAGTCTTAAGATGGAAATATCTTTTAAATAACTTTGTGAAGTTATAGTGCTAATCCTGGACATGTTAGAGATTATAGTATAGAAGAGGCCAATGACTGGGAGTTTGTATGATCTTTCTTGAATGTCTCTTTAACCCCTGGGAGTTGGAGGGAGAAGGAATCCCATTTTATAAGTCAGGAAGGCTGATAGAAACTCTTGTAGTTTCTGAATGTATTTGTATTAGGCTAGGTCAAAGACCTGGGGAGTGAATGAAGGGGTGATATGACCCTTCTAAAGAAGTTACCAACCTTTTGACAAAGCTTGTCTGTCAGCAATCATTTATTGAATCCTTGCTATCTGATTAGCACTAAGATTCAAAGGCAAATTAGTTCCTTGACCTCAGGAACTCACATTCTAATGGGAACCAGCATGCAAACAGTTACAAAAAAATGTGCAAGATCTTTATGGTATAAACAGAAGGGTTACTTTCCACATATTTTCTCTTGAACCTTTCTACAACCCTATGAAGGTTTCATTATTATCATATCTTCACTTGATATATAAGGAAATTAAGGCTGGGAGCATAAATGACCTTCCCATGATCACAGTTTTAGTCAGTGTCTCAGGCAGGTAGGATGGAAGTGTAAGTCCTGCAGGTGGGATATGAGTCCAGTCTTGAAGAAAGACAGGAGATAGAGGTGAGGAGGAAGAATACTCCAGGCATGGAAGACAGCTAATGAAAAGATATGGGAGTGGATCATAGAATGTTTGCAGGGTTATAAAGGTAGGAATAGGTCAATATGTGAAGATCTTTTCAAGCCAGGGAGTTTGGGAATTATAGGGAACCACTGAAATTTACTGAGTGTGGGAGAGATCAGAACTGTGCTTTAGTAAAAATCATTTAGGCTACTGAGTGGAGAATGGGATGGAACAGGGACAGACTAGAGGAGGGAGACTCATGAAAAAACTCTTTTCATAGTCTAGGCATCAGATGATTGAGCCTGTGCCAGGATGGTAATTATGTGAGTAAGAAAAGGATGAGTACAGCATAGGAAAGATATTGTGAGGGAGAAACCTGGCTTGGCAACAGATTGGGGCATGTTTTCTGTTAAAAGAAAAATATATTTTACCTGATTAATCACTCTTGTTTTATACAGTTGTTGTGTTGTCATCAGAATAAGACTCTGATCTCTTAGAAATAAAACATTAATGTGAATTTGACATGGGAATATTAATCTTAACTGGATCATTATGTGAACATCTATAAAAAATTTATAGGAAAGAATTTACAGGAAGCTTTTTCTTTTTGTGTTCTAGGTCTTGACAACAATTCGCTCAGGACATAGGGCAAATATATTTAGTGCAAAATTCTTACCCTGCACCAATGACAAACAGATTGTATCCTGTTCTGGAGATGGAGTCATTTTTTATACTAATGTTGATCAAGATGCAGAGACCAACAGACAATGCCAATTCACGTGCCATTATGGAACTACATATGAGGTACAGTAATGTGTTGTAATTATATGAAAGTACAGATTTAGTCCAATGTAGAAAGAAAATAAGCATAGAAAGGTTATTCTGAGTTGATAAATGAAAACACTGACCAGTTCTAGGTTGTTCCTCAGTTTTGCATTATTTCCCAAAAGTAACATTTTGTATGTGTATATATATATTTGTTTTTTGTTTGTTTAGGTTTAATTAAAGTTTAATTAAAAGTTTAATGGTTCTTTCCATTCATTCTTCATGCCAACTAAAACTGATTACTTACTTTCTATTCTCCCCAAACATGCCATGGGCTTTGCTGAGTGCTGTCTTTATTCACTGTTCACTGTGCCTGTTAATGATTTCCCTCTTTTTCTTTATTTAACTCCTAATTCTTTCCTCATTTCCCCACAGTTGATAATGACATTTTTCTACTCAAACTTCATACAATATTTTGTTTTCCAGAGCTTAGCATAGTGCCTGGCACAGAGTAGGCCTTTGATAAGTGTTTATTAATTGATTTTCATCTTTCTAATATATTTAATGTGACCTTCCTGACTTAACTATAACTTCTTTCTATATCTCTACCAAGTCATAACTTACTAAGTTCCAGGAAGACTGAGATTGTTCATCTTTTCATAAATAGGAAGTTGTCATTTTTTATTTTATCTGGATTCATGCAAATGTATATCAGTTTGCAATGATCATATTTTTAAAAATGTTTATCATAATTGGATTATATGAAGAAACAACTAGGAGACTCAATGGATGGAGTGCTAGGCCTGGAATCACTAAGATCTGAGTTCATATCTAGCCTCAGATCCTTAACAGTTTTGAGACCCTGGGCAGATCACCTAACCTCTGTTTATCTTCATTCACTGGAAAGCAAACCATTCTAGTATCTTTGCTAAGAAAATCCCAAATAGTATGACAAAGAGTATATTATATTATCGTTATATTATATAAAACAACTGAAATGAAAACTACGACAGTAATTGGTGGAGTAAATTCAGAATCCTAGTTAAAGTAATTGAGTATTTATACTGTATTCAAACAAAAGAATAATTACATTTCTTGATTATGGTTAAGGAGAAGGGAGTTTTGTATTTACAGTGAGATTGGGAAGGAATCACAACTTTTTAACTGTGTAGTTGGGGAAAGCTTTCTTGAAAGTGAGAGTATGTACAAAGAAAGAGATGGCAAAGGGAATAAGGCACTCTTCCAGGTATACTCTACTTAATTGAATTGGGTCCATGAAAACAGGACTTCATGTGAAATAATGTTGCAACATAAAGGTTGAAAGCCACAATGTCGTTAAGAATAGATACATCTCACATCCTTTGCACATTAAATTTATACCTGAAAAAGCTTCATCTTATCTTTAAATTGGAAGTATAGGATTGGAATGACTGCTTATATTTCAGACCACAGTTATGAGGAGAACTGACACACAGTTCCCTGGGAATCCTTGATGTTTCCTGAGGTGGGGGAAAAGGGAAGAAATGAGGACAGGGAACACGTACCTTACGAAAAAGAAGCAAAATCTAATCTCTTCATGAAACAACAGGCTTCTTACTCTTGACTTTAAGAAATAAAAACTCTTAGATCATTTTACTTCAGTTACTATAAATATTTATTAAATGCTCTCTTATTATGCAAGGTACTGTGCTAAGTATATTGTTGTTGTTCACTTATGTCCAACTCTTCATGTCCCTAGAGATTATACTGTTCATGGGGTTTTCTTGGCAAAGATACTGGAATAGTTTGCCACTTCCTTCTCTAGCTCATTTTTACAGATGAAGAAACTGAGGCAAGTGGGGTAAGTGACTTACCCAGGGTCACCTAGCTAGAATCTAAAGCCAGATTTGAACTCAGTCTTCCTGATTCCAGGACTGGAGCTCAATCTGTTGAGCCACTTAACTGTTTCCCAGTGCTAGGTATATTGAGATGAAAAAATGCCTCAGACCTTGGTCTTAAAATTGAGTAATAAAGTTTATGATAAAGAAACTGACAATATAAGATGGTCAGGTTTGTTCACCATTCTTTCTGCAGGTCTAGTCTACTTGGAATGCCTTTATAATAGAATTTTGCCATTCTTGTATTTTGCATAACTATTAAATTCTAGGTATCTCTGTTCAGTCACATGGTAAATGTCTGCTCTCCAGGGCTCACCAGAAAAGGTTATTTTTTTCCTCCTTTGTCTTATTACCTTTCACTAAGAGTCTGGAAAAACTCCAAATAGGGTCATATTTAGGCCTTCAGAAATGAGAACACTAGGATCTTCAACTCCCATCAGAATTCAAAGTAGTAAATGCATATCAAGTGGAAGACATCTTATAAAAAGATACAGAAAGAACACAAAGCCTTCACTAGCAATCATCATAGCCAATAACTTTTCTTCAAAAGGAACTGAACTTGAGGGTTGCTATCAGAGTAATCTTTTGACATTCCAATGAAATCCCTCTTTTCTACTAGCTTATTCAGTTTCTTCTTGACTTGAGATTGTCTGTAGAATGCAGAAATACTTTGCAATTGCTAGATAGGTTGCCCTTAAAGATCACTCCCACAATTTGAGATAAACTAAAATAGTAGCAAAGTTGTGAACTATGGTTTCCTTATGCCAACTTTTGAGATATCACTGGTCTTCTAACAGTTAATCGTAGGCTTTCTCTGATTGTCTAATGCCTCTGAGTCAATATGTCTTATTGGTTACAGGAAAACCCAATACAATTTATATGAGGCATATAAATAGAGATGTCTCTAGTGATGAGGGCCATAGAAATGATCCTTCATTTTCTCTAAGTGTTATATTCCTCAGGAACTTCCCTTCCCCCTCAAGGAGCCAATTGCCCAAACTCTCAAATTTGTAATTATTCAAAAGGCAGTCCTTGGGGTTAGTGCCCTATGGAAATCTCACTTCTTTGCCAGGAGGCTCGACTTGAAGGTGAAAATCCCCCCATTCTGCAAAGGAAGTTAGCATACAAGAACATTTTTTACTAGAATCTTAGTGGAATCTACAGAAGAGTACTGCTTTAGAATCAGAGTATGGGGTTAGATCTTTCTAGTGATTACTGCCTGTGTGACTGGGCAAGCCACTTAACTTTTATGGACCTCTGTTTTCTTATTTGTAAAATGAGGGTGCTGAATTCAGCAATTGCTAGGGTTGCTTCTAACTTTAAATCTATATGATCCTGTAAACTTCTCTGATTCTGTTTCCTTTTCTATAAAATGAGGGGATTAGGCAAGATTACCTCTAATAGTTTCCCTTTCAATTCCTGTTTTTACCAAATGCTTCTGCAAACATTCATGATACTGCTTTAATTGCCTCCATGTCTTTTGATGGTAATGTCCACTCTCAAGAGCTCTGCTATATTGTCAAGCATGTGTCTTTCTCTGCCATATGCGTCTTCTCCAAGACACCATTAACAGAAGAACTCCTCTCTCTACAAGTTGCAATCCATATGAAAGATGAAAGCTTGATCTTTCAGCTTTTGTTCATGGGTTGGCATGAAGGGGAAACACTTTCAACAAGAGTTCATTAGTCCATTTAAGAGTCTTAGGCAACTAGACATTTTAAACAACATCCTTTTTATTGCAAATCAATTGGAATCTATGTATGCCCTTGTAAAATGTCAGTAAATGTGTCCATACTATATAGATGGACTTAGCAGATTGATCTGGGAAACTCCCCTGACCAACCTCCTTTTCATGTAAAAAAGAAAATTAAATTGTTTGATTATTCTTTGTGCAAAAATTCTGGATTCAGATAATTTTAAACTCTTATCTTTTATTAGAGCTCTATACATATATATGGGTAGATAGATGGCATTTTTGAGGTATTTCTTTCAAAGTGATAAGGGTAGAGAGCCTTTCAAAACCTGGAAAATAGTCCTAACTCTTTTTCATTTTGAGCCTTCTCAGCAACTGGAGAAATAAAGCTACTTACTTTTCGGTAAGATGAAAGGAATCTACTGCAAGGGTTAATTATATAATCTCACAGTTGGAATGCCATCTAATCTAGCTCATACCTGGCCAGCTTGCTTGAAGATCTCAAGTGAAGGGAACCAGCTACCTTCTGAGCCAGCTATACCATTTTTGGAGAGCTCTCATTGTTAGAAAGTTATTTGCTGGAGCAAATCTAAATTTGTCTCTGCCAGTTCTATCCACTGCTCAAAGTTCCTCACGGAACAAGCAGAACAAGTCCAATTCTTCTAAATGACAGTCCTTAAAATACTTGAAAATAGCATTTGTACCATCTGAAATTTTATTTATGAGGCTAAGCATACCCAATTTCTCTAACTCAAGTTTCTTTGATGGCATATTATTTTATTGAGTAATACTGAACTTCTAAGTGACTAAAACCTCTAGTACTTCTTCAGATGAATTGCTGTCTTTTTAATCAAAGTTTTCCCATTTTCTACTTCTTCAAGGAACTTTAAAAAAAATTCCTTTTTAACCCTATTTTATTATCCCTTTGAATTTAGTCTTATTTAATTTGGCTGAGGATTTGATTTGTCAAAGTATCTTTGGATCTTAACTCTATTATACAGTGTATAACTATCTCTCCCAGTTTATTGTCATTTAATCCCATCATTTATCAGGTGCTCTATCATCACTTAGTATCCCATTTGATGTTCTCTTTATTAAACCAAACAAGGAGACACATTAATTTAAAGCAAGGTCATCTAATTAGATACATACTAGCAAAGTAAATAGCAAGTAAAACTGTCTTCCCATATAATCAGGGTTAATCTGGAAAAACTCTCTTTCTTTTGAGATATAAAATATGAAAAATTAAAGATTGATCTGGAATGATTTTAGCAGTAAATCCTCCTGCAAGTGTGGCAATGGAATCTATTATAAGAATAAATAATTATGTGTTCTTTTTATTTTTCAGATTATGACAGTACCAAATGATCCTTATACTTTCCTCTCTTGTGGTGAAGATGGGACTGTTAGGTGGTTTGATACCCGCATCAAAACTAGTTGTACAAAAGAAGATTGCAAAGATGTAAGAATCAAATTTAAATGAAAAAATTACAGAAATAACAGATTTTTAAAAATTAGTTAACAGACACATTGCAGTTACACCTGTTTAAAAAATTATTGAAATTAGCATCCTTTCAGTTTTTCCTTCTCTTATTGCTAAAGCTAATATTTCTATTTTTTTTTATTTTTAAAGCTTTTTATTTTCAAAATATATGCGAAGTTAAATTTAGTCATAGTTGAAATCCTATAACAATTAGAGATGCTAAAGCTTGAGCAAGATATCACATAGGTTTTAAATACTTAAGAATCAAATGTTCTATTATTGTACTACTCTTGTCAGAAGGATAAGTCTCTACAATTTTATGTGCCTTATAAACGCCACCCCCATTTTTTTTTTTTACAGATGAAGAAATTGAGACCTAGAGAAATTAATTGATTAAAACAACATCACTTAAATAATTAGTGGCAACATAGGACAGTAATTTTAGCTCTTTTGTCTCTTGTGCCACACATGAATTTCTCAATCAAGACATAAGACAGCATTGTCTTACTTCATTGTACTTATCAGAATTGGTTAAGTTATTTTACTTGAAGCTTCTAAGTAAATTTTCCATTTTAAAAAATTCTCTCATTTTTGTATTTTGTTATGAAATTCTTTAATAAAGTATATTTAACTTATAAAATAAATAAGTAATGAAAAAAATTAAAAATAATAAAATCAGAAATGAATGCCATACTTAGTTTAATTCAAAATTATGAAGGAAAATAATTTTGGCAACTGCTTTAAACTCGACCTCAAAAGAAATTCATCTGAAACTGTAGTTACTTCTAAACTTAAAACAAAATTCAAAAAACTAATGACATTTAATTATGAGAAAAAAGAAGAAAAGGGATATGGATTGTTTTTTACCATTTTTCAAGGCAATACTCTTTACAATATTATATTTTTCTAGGCTTTTTCTATATATATTAGGAAGCCTAGACCTAAAGCTAGACTTTGATATAAGAGTAATTAAAAATCTATCAATTAAAAAATGTGGTTCAGGTTATCTCATTTGGTATAATAATTTGCTTTTTGGATAGTGCCTGTCATTTTAAATTAGATTTCCTCAGGCAGATGTAACAAAACAACAAAACAAATCTCACTTTGGACGCTTTAATTTTTTTTTCAGTTAAAGATGCTTTGTTGTCCAACAGGATTGATCATTTGTAGTGTAGAACTAATTTATATCAATTTTCAATTATCTGCTTTGTGGATTACATAGGGGAAGGTTCCCCAAACTATTACCTCCTCAGCTGAAATAAAATCTCCTCTTTCATGGGAAAGATGGTGGAATAGGTTAGAAAATTCTAAGCTCTCCAGGTTTCTTTCACAAACAAAACAAAATAGCGCCTCAGGATGAAAGTGACAGGATGAGAGTGACAAAAATAAACAAGTGTTGGAGCAGACCTGGGTTTTCCTGGGACAACTGGGGAAAACCTGAGGAAAGATTTTAGAAACAGAAGTTTGCTTTGAGTGAAGTGCAAACACTTCCAGGTTATTGCCCCTAAAACAACAAACAGCAAGCCCTGCGAGGTTGGGAGGTAACCTTCCTCTCAGCCATAAGATTTGCCACCTCACAGACAGCATGGGTGGGGCTAGACATCTGGGCAGGGAAGATTGAAGAACCCTTTGCTGCTGAAGGCACCAAACCCAATTGTACTGCCAAGATATACAGGGTGTAGCTGAAGACACTAGCACATATTGGGTGAGTGTAGAAGCAGTGGGGTAAGGTGCTGCTGGACATTTATAGGAGAGCTGAGTTCTTGATTTCATTTCCAGACCAGAGGGGTAAAACTGAAGGTTTTAGCCATTGGAGAGTCCTCAGAGAACAATAGCATTTCTAGTACAATGGGGCTTGGGATCCTATTTGTGGCTTGGAGGGGGAAAGGAGTACCAAATTTGGGCTCTGAATATAGCTTAGAAACTAACACTAAGAAGGACCTGACATCAGAGGCACCCTCCTCTATATTGCAGAAATAGAGGTGATTATAATAGCAAGCTGCTAAAAATAAAATAAAAATGAGTAAGCAGAGGAGAAAGAATCCAACCATAGATAGCTACTATGGGGATAGAGAAGATCTGGGTTCATTTTCAGAAGAGGATACTGAAGCAAAAAGAACCTCTCTTACCCCAAAAAGCAACATCAAAGAGTTCTTGGAAGGACTGAAAAAGAACTTTAAAACTCAAATTAGAGAGATTGAAAAAAATTAGAGAAAAAAATTAAGAACAATTCAAGAAAATTATGAAAAGAAAGTCAACTAACTGGAAAACAAGATCCAGAATCTTAAGAAAACAGCTACTTAAAAATTAGATTCGGGCAAGGGAAAGTAAACAAAACAAAATAAAAATGATGAAAATATAGAGGAGAATGTGAAACATCTTTAAAAAACCCATTTGATCTGGAGAACAGATAAAGAAAAGAAATAAGAATTATCAGATCTGAAAGCTATAACCAAAAAAAGAACCTTGATAAAATATGACAAAATAATTATGGAAAATTGCCCTGAGTATTACAACAAGAGAGAAAAGTAGAAACGGGGGAAAAAAAATCCACTGATTGCCACCTGAAAGAGATGCCAGGAAAAAACTTTCAAGGAATATCATAGTTCTAAAACACCCAGATTAAAGAGAAAATATTACAAATAACAAAAACATCAATTCAAATACTGTATGTAGCGCCACTGTTAGAATTCCAGAAGACCTAGTAGCTGCTACCCCCACCCCTTAAAAAAAAAAAAATCACAGGTCTTGGACTGTATATCTAAGGTTGTGACCAAAACTGGCTTACCCAGCAAAATTAAGTATAATCTTCAACAACAATAACAAAATAGATATTCAGTGGATTGACAGATTTTCAGATTTTTGTCACAAAAAGACCAGAATTTAATGGAAAATTTGACATATAAGATGCAGGAGAAATATAAGGTAAACATCAAAAACCAATTATAAGGGGTCCAATAAAGTCAAACTGCTTACTTTTATATGTGGAAATGCCATCAGTTTTCTTAAGACTGTCAGTACTTGAGTAGTTTGAAAGAAAAGTTGATGCTAAGCTGAGTGTGATGGAATAATTCTCAAAAGCAAAACTGTATAGGAATGGGTAAAAAGAGCAATTATCTCATACAAATGAAACACAAGAGGAAGTACTGATACAGTAGAAACAGGTAGGAATGGAGTTCTGGTAGTGCTGGAACCTTATTTTCCTCAGGTCTGGGTTAAAGAGTGAACAATGTATATATCTAGAAGGGTATGAAAGTCTTATAAATTTATGAAGAAATGAGAGTGAAGAACAGTAAGGGACTGAAGTTTAGAAGGGTATGTAAATTAAGATTTAGGAGGATGAGGAGAGAAGGAAAGAGAGGGATCCTTAGAGAAGTGGATAGAATAAGGAATAAGAGGGTTCGGGGAAAGGAAAAAGGATTGGGAGGGTAGGATTTAGAAGTAAACTAGAGGAGATATAGGGTTAAAAGAGAGGTTGAGAAGGACAATAGTGAACAAAAGTAGGATGGCAGGAAATATACAAATAGCAGTTATAACTTTGAATGAATGGGATGAATTTACCCCAAAGCAGAAATAGATAGCAGAGTTGATTAAAACTCAGAATCCAACAAGACAATATTCTGATTATAAGAAATGAATGACATTTAAAAATAAGAGATACATAAAGAATTAAAGTGCTGAAGTAGAATGTATTATGCTTTAACAAATGCAAAAAAAAAGCAGGAATATGGGGCAACTAGATGGCACAGTGGTAGACCACCAGCCCTGCAGTCAAGAGGACTTATGTGGAGTTCAAATCTGGTCTCAGACATTTAACACTTTCTAGCTGTGTATCCCTGGGCAAGTCAGTTAACCCCAATTGCTTCAGAAAAAAAAAAAAGCAGGAATAATAATCCTGATATCAGACAAAGTCAAAGCTAAAATAAATTTAATTAAACAGAGAAACTGCATTATGATAAAAAGTGTCATAGATAATGTAGTAATATCAATACTAAACTTATATGTACCAAAATACCATAGCATCCAAATTTTTAAAAGAAAAGATAAATTATAGGTGGAAATAGATAGTAGTACTATAATAATGGAGGACCTTAATCTTCCCCTCTTAGAACTAGATAAATCTAAATAAATAAGAAATAAATATAAGATAAAATAAATAAGAAAGAAGTTAAGAAAGTGAATAGAATTTTAGATAAGTTATGTATGATAGCTATCTGGAGATAATTGAATGGAAATAGAAAGGAATACATCATTTTTCTTAGTGGTATGTGTTATTTTTACAAAAATTGACTACGTATTAGAAAACAAAAATTTAATGTTAAAAGCAGAAATATAAATGTTTCCTGTATAGGCCACAATGCAGTAAAAATTATATTTAATAAAGGATCATGGAAATGGGGAAAAATTAATTGGAGACTAAACACCTTAATCTTAGAGAATATATATAATAATAATAATATATATATATAATAGAAAAATCAATAATTTCATTAAAAAATGACAATAATAAAACAACATATAAAAACCTATGGGGTATAGCAAAAGCAATATTTAGAGAAAATTTTATATCTCAAAGTGTTTATAGCAATAAAAAAAAGAAAACAGACCAACAAATTAGGTATGCTGTTTTAAAAATTATAAAAAGAACAAATTAAAACCCTCAAGCACTAAATTGAAAATTTTAAAAATGAAAGTTGAAATTAATAAAAATAGGTATAAGAAAACCATTGAATTAATAAATAAACTAAAAGTTGGTATTTTGAAAAGAAAACAATAAGATAGATAAATCATAGATTAATGTGATTTTTTTAAAAAGAGAGAAGAAAACTAAATTATTAATACCAGACATGAAAAGGGTGAATATACCACTAAAGAAGATGAAATCAAGGACATTATAAGGAGTTGAGTGAAATGGAAAA
Source organism: Antechinus flavipes (assembly GCF_016432865.1). Lineage (NCBI taxonomy): Eukaryota > Metazoa > Chordata > Mammalia > Dasyuromorphia > Dasyuridae > Antechinus > Antechinus flavipes. The sequence goes on along the minus strand of NC_067401.1, from coordinate 428,558,799 downwards.
ATAGTTACAAAAATACAAGCTGTCTACATTAGCAGAAGAAATAGAATTATCTAAATGGACCTTTTGAAAAAAGAAATTGAACATGTCATAAGTTAGCTTCCTAACAAAAAAGCACCATAACCAGACAAATTTAGAAGTGAATTCTCTCAAGCATATAGAGACCAGCTAATACCAATTTTAAATAAGTTATTTGGAATTATAGGCAAAGGAGTTCTACCAAATTTGTTTTATGAAACAAATATGGTACTGATAGCCAAACCAGGAGAAATAAAAGCCGAGAAAGAAAATTATAGATGATTTCCATTAGTGAATGCAGATGCAAAAATCCTAAATAAAATACAAACTAAAAGATTACAATAATATATTACAAAGATGATACATTATGACCAAGTGTGATTCATTACAGAGATGGTTCAACATAAAGAAAAATTATAATTGATTACATCAATAACAAAAGTAACAAAAACATATGATAATAGAAGTGGGAAAAGTATTTTATAAAATACAATTCTCATTTCTATTAAAAACATTTGAAAGTATAGGTATAATTGCATATTTCCTTAAGTCAATAGGAAGCATTTACCTAAAAGCATCAGCAAGCAATTGTGTGTAATGGGGATAAGCTAGAATCCTTTCTAGTTAGAGCAAGTGTAAAACAAGGATGCCCACATTACCAATATTATTCAGTATTTTATTGGAAATCGTAGTAATAACAGTAAGAGCATAATAAGATATAGAAGGAATCAGAATAGGGAATCAGAAGATAAAGCTATTTCTTTGCAAATGATAATGATATACTAGGAAAATCTTAAAAGACTCAACTAAAAAGTTAATTGATTAATTTTAACAAATTAGGATATAAGATAAACTCACATAAATTGTCAGCATTCCTATGTATCACCAACACAATTCTGCAAGAAGACATATCTAGCCATACCCCCTTAAAATAATTTTAAACAGTATAAAATATGTGGGAATATAAACCCAAGCTCTATATGAACAAAACCATAAAAAAAACTTTGTACACAAAATCTCATTTAAGTAAATAGAGAACTATGAGTTGTTCAAGGGGAAGCAGGACCAGTATAGTAAAAATGACAGTTTTACCAAAATTTATATATTCAATACCATCCCAATTATCATTAATCATTTTACTGAGCTACAAAAAATAGTAACAAAATTTATTTGAAAGAACGAAAGATCAAGAATATAAAAATAACCAATGGAAAAAACGTAAAGGAAGGAGGTTTAACAGTACCAGATCTTAAACTATATTATAAGTAATTATCAAAACTATATGATACTGGCTAACAAATAGATAGACCAATGGAATAAAGTAGACATACAATCTATAGTAGTAAATAAATATAGTAACCTAGTGCTTGACAAGTGTAAAAAAAAAAGTGTAGTTTTTTGGTTTTATTATTTGGCAAAAATTTTTGGGAAAGCTTGAAAGCAGTCTATCACAAATTGGGAATAGACGAATATTTTATATCATTTACCAAGATAAAGTCAAAATGGACTTTAAAACTTGAAGAACATGGAACATATTATCTATCAGACTTAAAGATAGTTAAACAATTTATGAACAAATAAGAGAGAACATTGTGAGATGTAAACTGTATAATTTTGGTAACATTAAATTAAAAAGGTTTTGTACAAGTAAAACAAATGTGGCCAGGATCAGAAGGAAAGCAGAAAACTGGGGGGAGGAGAGGAATCTTATAAATAGTTTCTCCGATAAATGTTTCATGTCTCAGAAATATAAAAAATGTTGTCATAAGGATATCTACTCTCATTGTTAGCTTAGTGTTTAAACCAACAGGTTTTTTTTAATCATTTTTTTGCATCATATTTTAAGTCCACTGTCTGTGAAATGATTATAGGAAAACTATACACTCATGGCTTTAAAAAAATGCAACTAGTACATGTCAATAGCCATGTAAGTAACAGTGATTTCTTGTTAGCAATTAGTATGAGATTTTTTTTTCCCAAAAGATTTCAGTGAATGGTACAAAATAGTTTTTTTTCTTAACTCCTAATTCAACACAGTCAGCTTAAATTCAGGCGACTTTTTTCTTTGCAGAATTCTTGTCCTACATCAAAGCCTAATTTTTTTCAACATTTTAATCTCATTTTTCTAGTCAGCAAACAAAATACAATAAAGAGCATTGCATTTGTAGTTAAAAGAATAGAGGTGTGTCCTGAATTCCATTTATCAACAATGTGACTTCAGGCCAAGTCACTTAACTTCTCTCAGGTTTACTTTTCTCATTTGTGCAGGAAGCATAATAGTTCCTATCTTACCTCAGCTATGTAATGTACATAAAATACCTTTAAACATAAACTGTGACAATAAATGAAAGTAACTGTTGGTAGTTTTTCAAGCACATTTACTTTTTTCACTCAAATTTATTGCACTGGAAATTAAAATATATCATATTAGAAATTAGTTTTAGTGTGAATGTTAGAAAAATTTAAATAAAATTCTTTGGAAAAATTATGACAACACCGGAAATAATCTAAGTAAATGTATATTCCACTGGGTAGAGAGGAATCAGAAGTACATTATGACTGTATCAGTTCAATTCATTTAAAAAATATCTGAATTGTTCTTTTTTTCTTTCATGCTAAATTGAAGTGTCTATGAGAAAGCAAATTTTGTTTTAGGAAAAGGGAATTTTCTTTAATCACAATTTTATTTCTACTGACAAATATTTTATAAGTATTGTTATTTTGTCTTTTTTAAAAAGGATATTTTAATTAACTGTCGGCGTGCTGCTACTTCTGTAGCTATTTGTCCCCCAATACCATATTATCTGGCTGTTGGCTGTTCTGATAGCTCCGTACGAATATATGATCGGCGAATGCTTGGCACAAGAGCCACAGGTAAGATATGTAAATTAGATACAGCACAATAAACTTTTGATAAGCTAGCTTTGGTTTTACAACTTTCTGGTTTGTGGCATATTTGAAATTTCACTCATGTTAGTTTGTAACAAAATAAAGTATAATTGCATTTTCTCCACTGAAGCCTTACTCTAATGCCACACTGACATGGAGATGACTCGATGGAGAACCAGTTCTGATAGGACCTCCCATTTCAAAAAGATTGAACTTTGTTCCTTGATAGCCCAGTTTTGTTACCTGAGAGCAGAGCTGGTTAAGTTTGGAAGTGTTTCTGACAGACTGTTCACCAGCAGGTTCTGGATTAACAGTTTGGGGCTATTTTAATTCATGGAGACTCTCCACTAAACTTTAGAGAAGTTATAAATTAAATTTAAGCAATGAAATTTTTTAAATGGGAGATTTTTTTTTAAACCTGCTCAATCACTGTTAATTAATTAAGATATCAGAATATGCTAATAGTTTGTTTTTTTAACCAAAGTATCCTAAAACTTTGGTGCTTCATGAATGTGATATTAAGTTAATTCACACCTGTATCTCTGCCATTTTTTGACCAGGTAGGTGGATAATGATAGTATTTATTGTGAATTAATAAACCAACAAGTATTTATTAAGTTCTCATCTATATTCCAGACATCATTCTAAGCACTGGGAAAAATCTCTACTCCCAAAGAGTTTATATATTAACAAGGCATATTCTAACTAGTAGATATATATAATATGAAGTGGAACTAAAGATGAACACATTCTAGGCGTGAGAATTGTTATTACAGAAGTTTAGAGACAGAAGGTGAGCTACTTAAGAGGAATAGAGCTTTACCTTTGACTGGGTCTCAGAGTGAGTGCTTGGGGAACATATGACGGGTAATGTCCAATGAAGTTGAAAAGATAGATTCAATTGAAGTTGTAAAGGGCTTTAAAAACTAAAGAGAAGAGTTTACATTTGATACAAGAGGCAGTAGTAGAGTGACTTGATCAGATCTCCACTTAAAGTCTTTTTACTTTACTTTTTACTTTTACTTGCATGTGAGAGCATCTAGAATGTCCTAAAATAGAACTAGGATTCAAATACAGAAACCAATTAGAAAATAGTTAAACAATTTAAGTACAAGATGCCTAGGGCCTGAGCTAAGATAGTTGAAAGTGAATATAGAGAAATAATCAAAGGTTGTAAAGATTGAAATGACAGGATTTGCTAATTTGTCACATCTGTGGATTAAGAGAGAGTAAAAAGTTAAGGATACCATTGGGATTATAAACTTGCTTTTGCATGGTTATCATATTTTATCTATTATTCTAATAAAAACTTTGCTTCACTTATTAAAGGTAAAATGTGTTTAAAATTTCATCAATGATTGGATGATGACACCAATATGATTGAAGATTGCATGTTTCTGTTACTTAATGTAAAAAAATCTTTAGTTTACTAGGGGAAAAACACTTCTAATAATTTTTTGGGGGGGGCAATTTAAACCTTTCCCTTTTTTTTTTTTTAGAAATATGTTTATTTTCTGTAATATATTTTCCTTGTTCCAAAGATTATGTGAGAATATTTAACTTAATTTGTCTATTGAATAAAAGCTTATCAATGTAAATAGAATGTTGTATTTTAAATTTGTGTCATGGCATAAATTTTTATATGGTATTAGGTAGAAATCATTTAAGTATTGGTCAAGGATGTTATTCAAATACTTGTCATTTTTGTAACTGTATGTTACATGAATTTTAAAACTTTTTTTATTTTAAATTTAGGGAATTATGCAGGTCGTGGGACTACAGGAATGGTGGCTCGTTTTGTTCCTCCCCATCTTAATAACAAATCTTGTAGAGTTACATCTCTGTGTTACAGTGAAGATGGTCAGGAGATCCTTGTTAGTTATTCTTCCGATTACATCTATCTGTTTGATCCTAAAGATGACACAGCACGAGAACTTAAAACCCCTTCTTCTGAAGAAAGGAGAGAAGAGGTAAATACTGAGTAATTAATTTCTTATGTGCCAGCCCTAGGGCCGGGGTAGAGGGGGGAAAAGAACTAATAAATAGGGGATCAGCAAAGGCTTCATATACAGTTTCAAATGACTTGGGTTTTGAAGGAAACAAGGAATTCTAAAAAGGAGTGTATTCCAAGCATCGAGATTGCTAGTGTATTGTTAGCAAAATATTTCTGCAAATAAGAGTAGAAGGAGAGATTGTTAAGTTAAAGTTGATTTTAAAATAATGAATTTGCAAATCTAGACACTCATAGGTAATTTGTAAAGGGATTCATTTGTGCCCATCAACTTGTAGAATCATTTAATTCTTCGATTCACAGGTTTTTCCCTTCCAATTCTAGTCTACTTCTCTTTCTTTTCAACATTTATGAAGTCCAAATGAGTGTCTTTCTCTTCAATTCCAAAGTACAGAAGCACAGAATTTGAAAGGAGGAAGTGACTTTGGCAGTCATCTTGTCCAGCTCAAACCCAAAATGAATTCCCACTTGTAACATACCTGACAAATGGTTATCTAGCCCCTGCCAGAAGACCTTTCAGAGGCAGCGCATTACAATTGCAGACACATTTTCCAATGAGGAAATTTTTCTTTACATCAAGCCTCAATTAGTCTCTAGTTATTTAGCCTTTTTTCACATGACAGCCTTCAGAGACTTGAAGACAGCTGTCGTATCTCCTTGAGTCTTCTTTTTAACTAAACATGCCCATTTGCTTTAACTAATACTCATGATATGAAATCAAGGCACTTCACCTTGATGGTGCTCCTCTAGACAATCTTCAACTTCTCAGAACTAAATACAGAACTCAAGATAAGATCAGAGGAGAGCAGAATGCAGTGGGACTATCCCTCTCTTTCTGAAATCTGTGAGCCTCTTAATGTAGCCCAGGATCACATCAGCTTTTTGGTCGCTACATTATTCTGCTGATCCTTATCAAGCTTTCAGTCCATTAAAACTTCCAGATCGTTTTTTAGTCAAATTGCTATCCATTTGTGCCTCCCCCAGTATATACTTGTGCACTTGATATGTTTTTTCCTCAAGTGAAAGCCTTTATCACTTATCTTTATTGAATTTCATCTTAGCAAATTCAGCATAGGAATATAGCCCCTCAAGTCTTTCAGATCCTGACTCTGTCCTCCAGTGTGTTAGTTATCCTTCTCAGCTTTATGTCTAATATAAATTTGATGAGCATACCTTTATCTAAGTCACTGATGAAAATATTTAAGCAACATAGGACCAAACTCCCATCTCCTGGGTCACATAGAGGCTTTGTGCCATATTGATATTGAACCATTGACTATTCTTTAGCTAGCAAACCCTTTTGAATCTATCTGATTATATTATTGTTTAATCCACATTTCTCAAATTTCTCCATAATAATATGAGATACTGTATCAAAAACTTGGCTGAAATGTAGGTAAACTCCATCCACAAAAGGTAAACTATATCCACAACTCAGGTCCCATTTTCTGCAAGCTTTTCCCAACTGCCTACTTCTAGTGTCTTCTCTCTATGAGAATTTTCATTTACATTTGTGTTTATATTGTATAGACATAGGTGTTTGCATGTTGTCTTCCTCATTAGACTTTGAGCTTCTTGAGACAGAGAAGACAGTTTTTTGCCTTTTTTTGTATTCCCATTACATGGTATATGATTAATACATCTGATTGCTTGGTTGATTGAGTTGAAGAAGTTCACCAGCCTTTATCTTATATACTGATTGTTCTCTTTCCTTTTTGAAAAATGTGGTATTTTCCTTTCTTGTAGTATCAATATCACTAGCAAAAACTCCACAATCACATATGTAATTCTGCTATGAATAAGAGAGAGAGAAAGTGTCCATTTATTTCATTTCCTAGTAAGGGAATTGTAATGTCTGGGCTAGCTCTCTGGAGGGTTCTCAGGATGGGCCTTGGTCTTTAGGTGGAGAAGTGATGAAGGCAGGAGAGCCACTATGAGGCTGGTCAAAGATGGAGTCCCGAATCTTCTCTCTGTGTCTGTATCTGAGAGAGTTGTTCCTAGTCCTCCCAGCCCTTAAATACTTCAGTACAATTACATCACTACAGCAACTAAGCATGTGCAACCATTAAATCACCATATCACATTAAGTATATGTTTAGAGAACCATTATCTCACACTGAGTAGGTGCTTTACTATAAGCACCCTGCTGACCTTGATTAAAATATACCTTTTCAGAGTTGGCCCTCTCAGGTTTAGAAATCTGAAGACTCTGTATTAATATTCTGACTCTTATTCCTGGTTTAATGTTTGGCAGCTGCTGAATGATTTACAAGTTTTCTGTCTTCAGTACCTTGGTTTGAAAATTAAAAGTAGTAATAATCTTATTTAAGGTACTTGGAGTAAAAGATGTTTCAAAAAAGTTCTGCCTTGGAAATACATTGATTGTGTGACCCTGAACTAGTTATGTAACCTCTTAGTGTTCCAGACATCTCTCAAGACTAAGTTGCAGAGAGAATGATAATTGACTTTGGTAGGAGTATTATCCTTACTTAGGACTTCTCTATACCAGTAAAATCATAGGTCTGGTCCTACTTCTGTCTCTCTTCTTACAAAATATCTTTTATTTCACTTGTCTCATTTTTACTCCATTTCTTCTTGTTTTTATGTCCCTTTCTTGTTCTTTTTTCCTCCTCTACCATTTCCCTCATGTTTAACCCCTTTTGTGTTATTCTTTTTTTCTTTAAATGATGTTTTTTCACAATTTAAAAGCTTCCTTCTCTCTACCCAGATATATTCATATCATTTCATCACATTCTGCCTCAGCTAGATCATTCCTAACATTTCAATAAATCAAATTGAACCCATTCTTAATTTGAGGACCCTAATTAATTAGTTCTGTTTTTTCAGTTTTGATCTCCCTTAAAACTCGAAAGCAGTGCTATATATTTGCTTAATAAACTTTTAGGAATGATCAAGATTAAATAGGCTCTTAAGGCCATTAGGCTAGTGATAAATGTGCTCAGTGTCATCTGAAATAGAATAGAAGAATGTGGGCATCATTGGTGTTGACAGAAGTTTGGGAGATGAGGTGAGGATGGGAAGTAGAAAGAATAGGATTGTCTTGGAAAGCCATGATACGAAAAAAAGGGAGTAGGTGACAGGCTGTTCAGACTACTGAGGGGGCACAGAAAGCATGAGACAGTAAGCAGACAGATAAGCAAAGCAGCCAAACAGCAGAAATCTGTGTTCAATGATCACTTAATAACACCTACTACATATTCTACAGGCTAACATTTCCTTTGTGGTCACAGGTGGGAGCAATTTAAAAGATGTGGGGGTTTGTAGGGAAGTAAGAAAGGAGGGAGCTTTCTTTCATAGAGAAACCTAAGTGGGGAATTTCCTATAGAGACAAATGCTTTTGATTATTTAGTAAATAAAATGGACAAATACAGAAGAATTGTCCATTTGTCAGGAGAATCTTCCTAAATGACATATATTAGAAATGGTGGACAGTGAAAGTCCTTATAGTTGAGCTCACAAATCCCCCAATTCAAGTAGGTCAGTTGTGTTAACACAAGAAAATATCAATGCTTAGGATGTAATTAGGGTAAGAGCTAAAGAATTTAAATTCCTGCCTAACCAATGATTTTGTGTTGTCCAAATCCATGTATATAATGAATAGAATGCTAAGTTAACTGGTTGAAGATTTTGATTGAAGCATCTCATCATGTACTCATTATCACCAGAGTTGCATGTGCTTCTTTGGACTTTTCCACTTTTTGTTTCTTCGGTATCCTTTATACTATTTGATCAATTATTTCTTATAGCTAACAGGTGGTTAGGACCAGATAAGTAATTTTCCTTATATAGATTTAAGATTTGTTCAGTGACCTTCTTACTTTCCTAGTTACGACAGCCTCCTGTTAAACGTTTGAGACTTCGTGGGGATTGGTCAGATACTGGACCAAGAGCTCGGCCCGAGAGTGAGCGAGAGCGAGATGGTAATTATGTTTTGAGTTTTCAATATCTAATATTTTTGGATTATAAAGAATAAATGAGCATTTGTCAATTTTAATATTATTGGAAAAGTTAGTCAGATTTAAGTTAATCTCCATGCAGATCAAGTTGGTTTCTTTGTCCATATAATTACCTTTAATTGATAATGCTTACACCTTAGTTGTCAATGTATAGCAAATGAAATTACACTAGATATATGTAATTGTTACATGCCATTGATCTTTGTAGTTGTTATTTCACATTATAATGTATTCATTATATTTTTTCAAGTTTTAATGAGATTTAAAACAATATGTATCTTTTTGTGACTTTTTGGGGGGTGTCCAAATAAGATTTTTATAAATATATTATTTGGGCAATAGTATTAAGCAAAAATAGCTAAGAATTACAGACTCTTAGAACCAAGAATGAAACATTCCCAATACTTACAATTAGTCTTTTTATACCATATTTTCCAGTATTCTCTCCATCCTCACTTACAAGTTGTAAGTCTAGTTGTGGCCAAATTAAGGCATAATATAGAAGAGCTGTTAGCTCCTTTGTTCTGGACACAGTGTTTCTTTTAAGCCACTGAGGTAGCTTTTAACTGCCACATAACACTATTGACTCATTGAACTTTTAGTCTACTAAAATACCTGTATCTTTTTCACAAAAACTGTTATCTAGCCATACCTGTTCCATCTTGTGTGTCTGAAGTTGCTTTTATTTTTGTTTTTAGAAATCTATGTGTAGAATTTAATATTTATTTCTATTAAATTTCATCTTACATGATTTGACACATTCTAACCTTTAGAGATCTGTCATTTGCCATATTAGCTGGCCCTTCAAACGTTGCATTAGAGGCAGATTTAATAAGGATAAATCTTCCGTGCCCTTTACCAAGTTATTATTATCAAACATCATAAATTCAAGGACTGATCCTTAGGGCACTCCTAGGAACATCCTTCCCAGTGGACAAAAAAACCATTGTGTATTATGCTTTTGTGTTCCATTATTCAGTCAGTTCTGAATCTCCCTAATTGTATTTGCCATTTAGCTCTTATGTTTCCATCTTATCCAGAAGCATAGCTCGAGAGACTTTGTTCTACTATAAGCATACTGTGTCTCTAGTAGTCTCCTAATCCAAAACCTGTCAAAAAAAGAAATAAAGTTAATCAGAGGTGATCTGATCTTGATGAAATTGTTAGTTTCTAGTAGTCATGGTTTCCATTTTTGAAAGCTTAGAAGCTCTTCCTTTAATACAGTGTCCTAGAATTCTATCAGTATCAATCTTACTAGCCTATAGTTGGTAGATTCCACCTTCTTCCATTTCTTGAAAATTCGGATGTTTACTCTTCTGCTAGCCTACAGTCTATCTCCCATTCTTTGAGCTCTTTTGAAGATTGATGAAAGCAGATTAGCAATTGTAGTTGCCATTTTTTCAGCGCTCTAGGATGTTGTTTATCAATATTTGTTGATTTGAAGCGGTCAGATACCATTTGACTGAATCCTCATGTATCTTACTTTTCTACTCCCTATTAACTGTTTACATTCTTCCTTTCCAATTCAAAACCGTCCTCTTTAGAAGAGAAAATAGAAGCAAAAGAAGAGTTGATTCACTTTTTACTCTGGACCATGGTCTTTCTCCTTTGCTTCCCCAATTAACTGTAAAAATAACCTTCTGTTGACTTTAGCATTTTTTGTTACCTTCTGCTTAGTCTGTATTTCAGTCTTAATATGATTCTTACTTCTTTGTTGCATTCATCCCTAGTCCCTTGATCTTGTTATCTTCTTTTGTACATGTCTTTAAGTTTGAGTTTGTCCCTGATCTCCATGTATCTCCATTTCAATTCCTTTAGGCAACTTTCTTTTTTTCTTGTCTGTTAAGAGTTATTTTAGTTTCAGTCTTTGGAATTTTATTAATTGCTTTCCATCCTGCTTGGGTTGATTTTTCTGAAAAAGATTGGATTGTTAGATCTTCGTCATCTTTACTCTGAGTCCTTTGAAATAAATCCTCACAAAATCAAGGATGCTTCTTAGTCCAAGTTTTTTTCTCTTTCTCTCAGTCTCTAGGGTGGGATGATGTTGCTTACCTCAAGTATTTCTCATTTCTACATCAATAGTCACTTCCTTTTTTATTAGTCAGAACCATATTTAGAATACTTTTTTTTGATAATTTTTTCTGCCTTTTAAAAAAAATAGTATTTTATTTTTTCCCCAGTTATATGTCAAGAAAATTGTGTTCCACATTTTTTTTCCTTCCCCTCTTCTGAAGATGGTAGGCATTTTAATATTATTTATATGAGTGCTATCATGTGAAACATATTTCCATATTAATCACAGTTGTGAAAGAAGAAGCAGATCAAAAGGGGGAAAAAAACACGAGAGAATAAAGTAAGTGAAAAAATTTGCTTTGATCTGTACTCAGAGTCCATTAGTACTTTATCTGGTTATGGATAGCATTTTCTTCATGAGTCCTTTGTACTTGTCATGGATGTTATGTTGTTGAGACAAGCTGAGTCAGTCATAGCTAATCATCACACTATGTTGCTGATACTTGTATATTGTGTTTTCCTAGTTCTGTTCATACAAACTTCATACAAAGTTTTCCAAGTTTTTCTAAAATCTGCTTGTTCATCATTTCTTATTGAACAATAGTGTTCCGTTCCATTCACATACCACTGTTTGTTCAGCCATTCCCCAATTGATGGATATCCCTCAATTTCAAGTATTTTGCTACCACATAAAGGACTACTATAAATATTTAGCACATGTGGGTTTTTTTCCCTTTTTTCTGATCTCTTTGGGATATTGACCTAGTAGCAAATTATTGCTGAGTCAAAGGTTGGTAGCCCTTTGGGCATTGTTCCAAATTGTTCTCTAGAACAGTGGATTCAGTTCATATCTTAACTAACAGTGCATTGGTGTCCCAAATTTCCCATATCTTCTCCAGTATTTATTGCTTTCCTTTTGTCATATTGGCAATCTGATAAGTGTGGGGTGGTATCTCAAAGTTGTTTTAATTTCCATTTCTGTTATCAAAAGTGATTTAGAGCACTTCTTCACATGACTATGCTTTCTTTGATTTCATCTGAAAACTGCCTATTCATATCCTTTGACCATTTATCAATTGGGGAATGACTTGTACTCTTATAAATTTGACTCAGAGTTCTATATGTTTGAGAAATGAAACCTTTATCAGACATATTTGCTGTAAAGATTATTTCCCAGCTTTCTGCTTCCTTTCTAATCTTGGCTGCATTGGTTTTGTTTGTACAAAAATTTTTTAATTTAATATAATCAAAATTATCTATTTTGCATTTCATAATATTCTGTACCTCAGAGTTTGGTCATGAATTTTTCCCTTTCCCATTGAGCAGATAGGTAGCCTTTTCTTTGTTCTTCTAAATTGCTTATGGAGTCTATTTTTTTTTTAACCTCCTTTGTTTCTTTTTTTTTTTTCCTTTTTTTTTTTTTTTTTTGGTTGGATTTATCAAGTTCTGAGAGGGGACAGTTGAGGTCTAGTATAGTTGTGTTATCTATTCTGTCTGTAACTCACCTTTTCCTTTAAGAATTCGTTTATTATATCTCTTGTAGCATGTGTGTTTAGTATTGATGTTGCTTCATTGTCTATGGTACCTTTTAGCAAGATGTAGTTTCCATTCTTTTCTCTTTTAATTAGGTCTGTTTTTGCTTTTACTTTATCTGAGATCAGGATTGTTACTGCTGCTTTTTTTTTTTTTTTTTTTTACTTCAGCTGAAGCATATTAAATTCTGCTGAAGCCCCTTACCTTTACTCTATTTGTATCTTTCTATTTCGAGTGTGTTTCTTGTAAACAATATATTTTAGGTTTCTGAGTTTTGAAGCATTCTGATGTCCTCCTTTAGCATTTAAAGCATGATGATAACCTCGGTGTTCTGTCATATTAATAGTATGAATTCTCTTCTTCATGGCTTTTCCATACTCCCAAAACTAATTTAATTTTCTTAGAGAGAAGAAGCCCAACAGAAAGAAATATATAATATGTTAAAAATAAGAAATACAGACTTTATTCTTTTTCTTTTTTTAACTAAAACTTTTTTTTAATCTGTTATGTAGCACACCTGCAAAGCCAGAATAGTGCCAATAGTCTGCTGTTTTAGTGATGGATTTTAAAGCACCAAAGTGTGTTGCACTAAATGAGTTCATATTAAATGTTCTTTATACTATTTTTTATAATACTTGTAAGCTTGAATGATAGCATTATATATAAGATGAGTTCTGGATTTCGAATTAAAGGACCTGAATTCAAGTCCTCATTGTGCCATTATTTGCCATGTGATTTAGACAAGTAACTTTATATCTAAGAAAACATCTTCATCTGTTATTTGGAGATAATATTTCCACTGTGTGACTCATAGATTTTCAGTAAATAACTTGCTTTATAAACAACATATGGTATTCAAAATTTTAACTATAATGACATAGATTATATGTTGTCTCTTTAAACTTTATATTTTATCATTTTTTAAAATATTACTACACTATGCAGGTTATAGGGAATTCTATAATAAATTGTAATTAAGACTAGAAAATCATTTTTGTTACTGTCAGAACACTGGTAGAAAAGAGATTTCCTCATTTCTGAGCCCCAAAATTTAATCGTAAAATAAATGAAATAGTAGTACCATCTTCTTTTAAACATTAGTTGATAACTCTGTGGAATTGATACATCTCAAACACAAGAAGGATTTAGATACTTGTTACTAAGTACTTATTTATTAGTTACTTTAGTTTTGGGAAAACTATAACTGTAACAAAAATATATTTTATTGTTTTTTTAATTCTGTAAGTGAAAGAATGTATTTTTCTACATATATGTATTCATGACTCTTTTTTCATCTAAAAGTTCTCCCAGAAATTTCCAGTGTTATATTGTGTTGAAAGAATAGACCTTTAATGATTTAGAAACACTTTGTTATTATAGGAGAGCAGAGTCCTAATGTATCATTGATGCAGAGGATGTCGGATATGTTATCAAGATGGTTTGAAGAAGCTAGTGAAGTTGCTCAAAGCAATAGAGGACGGGGACGTTCTCGGTCTAGAGGTAAATTTTATTTTATTTGGTACATAATTTTTAAAAATTACCATAAAGAAACTATTAAAGTAAAAAAGTCATGAAACTTTTTATTAGTAGAGAGATAGATTTACAATAACATATTTTTATTAGTACCATATTACCTATGATTTCAAAGTTTCGATTGGGAAAATCAAGAGCCAAAATTCTAATTGGGGAGGGAAAGGGTTTCTATCTTTTGCTTCTTGATTTCTCCAGTCCTTTTCCTCTCTTCAAAGAACAAAAAAAAAAAAAAATGAGATCACCCAATTTAAGTCCTTCTGTAAGAAATAGGAGATTGCAAACAGACCTTCCTAATAGTTATGTCTTCCAAGGTTTTTTTTTTTTTTAGTTATTAAATATAGTTCAAATTATTGAACCCTCAAACATAAAAAAATTAACTCATTTGTTTTTTATTTTTTGTATTTTATTATTTGTATTTTAAATAAACTGATCATTTAATTTTTTTGATGCCTATTTTTTTTCATTCTTTAGATGATGAATGAGTTTAGGAGAAATGTATATTTATGCTTAATCCTAAACAGGGAAATGTTTAAATTATAGTTATTGAAACTGTCCAAAATGAGTATTAATATAAAATGATTTGTGGAAATGTCACTGGGTACTTATGTGCATTTTTCTTATGGAAAAAGTAAGAAAGAACATTGGCTGTGACTTTTAAGATCCTGGTTTGCTAATGTCTACCACTTCTTATGTAGGACTTTGGATAAGTTACTGTCCCTCTATGAGATATACTTTCTTCATCTGTAAAGTTAGAGCTTGGATTTGATGATTTGTTCCAGCTCTAGATTCTATATAATCTGTGAACCAACCTTTTTTCTAATTTTCCCCAGCAAATTGAGATTTAGGAAACAAATAAGACAGCATTCTTTTCAGATTTGGGTTGTTTATGTGACTATACATATTTTTAATCTATTAATGTTTATTGAGTTGTTAAAAGCTGGATTAAATCTTTTTTCAGTTCTAGAAAATTTGGGATTATCTGTTTGATGTTATAGGGCTTTTTGGCTACAAAATGTGAACTAATTATAATACCAGAACTGGAAGGGACTATCGGACATCATTTAATCATGGGATCATATATGGAGAGCTGGAAGAGATCTTAGAGTTTATTTGATCCAACACTCTCATTGTGCAGATAAGGAGTCTGACAATCAGAGTCAGCTGAGTTGCCCAAGCTTGCAAAGGGACTTTGTGACCTAAGGTGATTGTATCTCTAAGCACATTTCCATGATTAACAGATTGATGCCATTGCTCATAAGAGGTATTGGGTAATAGTGTAGGTATATGTCACTGTAAATCTGTCTCTCAACTATTAAAACTTTAAATTTGTGTTCATAGAGTTGAACCAGCACATTATTTATTTTTTAAAAAAATTTTTATTAAAGTTTTTTAATTTCCAAAACATATGCATGGATAATTTTTCAACATTAACTCTTGCAAAACCTTGTGTTCCGATTTTCCCCCTTTTCTCCCCACTCCGTCCCCTAGATGGCAAGTAATCCAATATATGTTAAACATAGTAAAAATATATGCTAAATCCAATATGTGCATATATTTATACAATTATCTTACTGCACAAGAAAAATCAAATCAAAAAGAAAAAAATGCAAGCAAACAACAAAAAGAGTGAGAATGCTATGTTGTGAACCACACTCAGTTCCCACAGTCCTTTCTCTGAGTACAGATGTCTCTCTTCATTACAAGATCATTGGAACTGGCCTGAATCATCTCATTGTTGAAAAGAGCCACGTCCATCAGAATTGATCATTGTATAATCTTATTGTTATCATGTACAATGATCTCCTGGTTCCAGCACATTACTTATTTGCTCTCACTGAGTGGAATGTAATCATTTGGACTCTTTACAGGGCCAATCATATTGATTTTGTTTCCATCAAATAGGCTGATTTTAGCAAACTGTCCCGTGTCATTTGAAGGTTTTGTCATGTTTGAAACCATGGTTCTCATTTTCTCTCATCATCTCATTTCCTGATGACATGTTAAAGTTTCTGTCTTCAGAAAGACAGTTTTTGATTTAAATCTTCCTTGAATATGTATCTGTTGAAGGAGGGACAAACCAGTCAGATGCTCCTGCTGTTCCTACTGGTCCATCAAGTACTGAATTAGAAGTGGGTGAGACTGCAATGGAAGTGGACACTCCTGCAGAACAGTTTCTTCAGTCATCTTCGTCTTCAACTGTATCAGCTCAGGCACCTTCAACGTCATCTTCCACAGAAAGCCCTCGTTCCACATCTTTGCTTTCTTCTCCAGACACTGAGCAGAGACTATCCTTAGAAGCTTCTGGACATCATACACATCATCAGTCGGGTGAGAATAATATACTCTAAGTAGGCAGTTTTTCCTGTTTTCTAATAATGAGAATTTCTCTATTTTAAGATATGTTTAGAAGATGCTAATTTTTTTTTTATCAATTCCTTCTAGAATAATTGACCAGAATGAGATGTATGTGTACATATTACATCACAGAATTTGTGAATCCTTAAGTTAAATGTGTATCCATGCATCTATTTCCTTAATATTTTTCTCTAGAAAGAAGTAAAATTCTGAAGAAAAAAATTAATTTAAGAAAACTAACTTCTACTATTGAGGAATAAAGCTATCAATTACTTTTCTCTCTTAATTGAGTTGGAATGGTTTTTTCTCATTAAAGGCAACCTTACTAATTTCTATTAAGTGTAACAAAAGGCAAAAACTTTCCATTTTTATGAAAATAATGCTCCCAAGTATAACAGTTATTACAAGGTAGTAAGAATGTTAGTTCAATTTAAAAAGTGTTTTACCTAAAGGTTACTATAAATCCAAACATTATTGCATAGAGTCTTCTTTGGTTTTATCTCCATTTTCTGTTAAAGAAAATGGCTCATTCTTTTAAACTTAATATATTTTTAGAATCCTGATTATTGTTCTTGAAAGAATAACATTTCATGATAATATTTTATAGTTCTTTACCAGTTTATTATAATATTTTTTCTTGAAAATAATTACACAATTTACTTAAAGAATATTTTACCCTTTCTTTACTTTAATTGTGTGGGAATAAATGCTTGTTTTATTAGTATCTGATATCAGAAAACAAATGTACCAGAGTATTTTCTTAATACCATAGGTCTTCATGGCCATTTTCAACATCATAATTTTTATCTTTACTCTTCCCCAAGATCTCCACCAAAAATCCAAAATCAAACCATCAAATAGATAAGTTTGTGTTCAAGCATTTTCTGAGAACATTTTATATTTAGTATAGTTATGCTCCATGTGTTTGTTATAAACTATTCATCTTAAAAACAAATAAAATGTTTATTTAGAATTTCTATGATATTCTATTAGAGATGGAATTTACTCTTTATGTATCAGCTCCCCATCCCCCTTCCAACCCTCACCTGCCAGGCACAAGTTGAAACTTAGAAAATTCTTAACAGCTCAGCTGTATGATGCCACTTTTATTCTTGCTTCCATAGAAACTGACACCAGATCAAAAGAAGTGGGGTATTTTAAAATAAGCTCTATCTCATCAGTATCCCCTTTTTGGTGATTTATGTCAGTTTCCATGGAATTAGAAGCCAGAATCATTTGTAGAAGTTAGATCTTTAGTAGGTTTATTTCTGTTCATAGACCACAAAGACAGATTTTCAGCTGAGTACAATCTACTTACATTTTAACTTAAGGGCATAAAAAAGTTTTCTAAGAAGGAAAAAATGTATACAATTTATTTTTCAGAGCAGATTTTCACACTTGTAAAAAACTTGTTAGTTATACAAAATATTTTAAAATTAAGCAAATGTTATTTTAAAGTAAATGATATTCTGAAGCTATATTAAATAGCTTATGTCCAATAATCTATTTCCAGGGTAATCTAGTAAAGAGATTATACAGTCCAGGGATTTAGATGTTTACTGAATAGTACTCTAATATAATCATTAATTTAATCATTCAAGGATTCATGATTTCATTGCTTCAGGTTCTCCTTCTACCAATTCAGATTATAATTCTCTTTATTTTTTAAGGGATGATCTTTAATTGCTGTGCCACACTGCCTCCCCCTTTTCCCCAGTTCATTGCCTGTTGATCAGGTGATTAGACATGCTGAATTTAACTAGGCAGGCTCTCACATGACAAGACTCTTAGTCTCTTACTGGGCCTTTATGCAAGTTTTTCTAGGTTGATAAGGAACTTGCCATTACTTGAACAGTTTTTAAGAACCTAAGATTGTTTTTTAAAAACTGTAAGACTTGAGAGAGAGGATTTTATTATTCTATTAATCCTTTTGAAAATTAAAAAAAATCCCTCTGTTTGAATTTTTATATTGAAAACAGATTGCTATCAGTTATATTGGTAAATCAGTTTTCACCTTGAAATATTTGCTTTATTAATATGTACCTAAGAGACAGAGTATAGTTGTCTTTGTGATGAAATAATCATCATTATTTTAAAACTGGCAATCCTTGAATATGAAATTAAATAAGAAATTACAAAAAAGCAAAACATTTTTGGTTAGCTAAAATAGTCATAAAGTAATTTCCCCAGGAAATCAAGACACTGCAGCCAAAGTTCCCCTACAATAAGGAGTGCAATATAAATTGGCTGTCATTTATTTGACACAGTTTAAGGTCTTGCATGTTTACAAAGGCATAGCTTCCAACAGGAAGGCCCTTTACATTTGTGGTTTCTTTTCACCATTTCCATTTCTATCACATCTAAATTCAGATGGATTTGTGAATAAGAGGAATCAAAATGGCAAGCAAATACAAGTTATTAATCTAATTGGGTGCAAAGCCACCTCCTATCCTTACCAATCCAAATTAGAATCAAGATGGACATGGACGTAAGAGACAGTGCTTTAAGAGTTCTTCTTTAGGTTCAGTAAGAATTTCTAAAGTCTATCTCTTGGTGTAGCTTAGTTCCTACTTTCAGGCAACTGAGTTCCTTCAAATTCCTTCATTTCTCCCTCCCCCTCCTTTTTCCTACCCAAGGATTCAGGACATTTTGGCTAATCAAATCAGATATTTATTGAACTCTTGTATTCCAGAACCTGTGCTAGGCACTGGTCAGGAGTGAAATTTACTTCTTTATGCCCAGGTGGATCATGGCTACTCAAACCACATTTTGACTTGTCTGTTGGAAAGTTGTGTAAAATGCCATATATTCAGTCATGTAATTTTTAAAAATCACTCTTGTTCTTCCTCAAAAGTCTCTATTATCTAAGTATTCAAACCATTCTTACCTAAAGCCATAAATCCTAAGATCTTGAGTCAATTTAGTTATTATTTTATATATGATTTTTTATGCCTTTAATGCATACTTCTTAGGTTATAAAAAACCACATTCTATGTATAAAAGGAATAGGAAAACATTAATGAGTTGAAATTACACAGGCTACAATTAAATCTCTGTCAAAAGTGTTTATAACATATTTAAGTTCATTAGAGAAACATATTTGGTATACTGATTCATTGGCCAGATTTGAAGTCAGGAAGACTTGAATTTAAATAGAACCCTCAGATGCTAAGTATGTGACCATAGATAGATAACCTGATAATTTCAGGTTCTAGGTATATGATCATGGATAACTGTCATTTAACCTTACAGTATACTTGGGCAACTCTATAAAACTATGTTACAGGTAAATTGATTATCTGAATCAGTAGAAAGAATTTCCATGCCAGAAATTGTCTAAATTCATGAAATCGTAATTCTGGACTAATAAAAATATAATTTCATTATTAGTATAATTTATTCAAAACCAATTATATGAATATACTGTTAACTTCTTTTTCCATCAGTATGCAGAATATTATTTAATAACAAGATATTTCATCCAATAGTCGCCTCTAAAAATAATCTAAGAAATGATTCATGTAATTTTATCTTTCTATTAGAAAGTTTCTTTTATTGAGAAGAGAGATATAATGAAAAAAGATAGAAAAGTAAATGCATTTGTTTTTTCCCTGCAGTCCAGAATATTTAGATGAAAGAATCAGGTTACTGTTTTATAGTTTATTTGATATATTTTCATCTCTATTCTAAAGAAATGTGTCTTTATTAAATCTTTATAACTTTGTATGATTGAAAAGGACAGCATAGAAAAACTAGATGGATTGGCCATATCTAAATCAGTAAACAAATATGTTAGCTTTATAAATAATATCTAAATATTTATAAAATTTAATGACTTATGTATTATATGAACCACTCAAAACCTGCTCATTTAATCCCCTATTTGATATTTCTTTTTTTTTTTAATTAAAGCTTTTTATTTTCAAGACATATACATGGATAATTTTCAACATTCAACCTCACAAAACTTGTGTTCCAAATTTTTTTCCTCCCTTCTCCCATCCCTTCCTTAGATAGCAAGTAAACCAATATATATTAAACATGTGCAGTTCTTTTATACATATTTCCACAATTATCATGCTACATTAAAAAAAGTCAGATCAAAAAGTGAAAAAATGAGAAAGAAAACAAAATATAAGCAAATAGACAACAAAAAGAATGAAAATACCATGTTGTGATCCATACTCAGTCCCCTCAGTCCTTTCTCTGGGTGCAGATAGCTCTCTTCATCACAAGACCATTGGAACTGGCCTGAATCTAGATATCTCTTGATAACCATACATGGTAGCTTGCCTTTTTATAGATATTCTTATCTCAAGTTCAGATCATTAACAGTGGAGTAAAACAAATATGTAGGAAATTTGCCTTTTAGAATTATCTATTTAGTCAAATACTTATTAAATGCTTATTAAATATATGGCCTTAGAGATAAGGAATTAAAAAAAAAGAAATATCCCCTGCCATAAGGCTGGTAACATGTACTTAAATAGCTATTATTCATATTTGAATGAGATAAGTACATGCAAGCTGAGAGATCCAAGAAGTTGATATTATTTTGTGAAGGAGGGAGTGTCTGCAGGATCTTGAAGATATTGAACAAGTTTGGCAGGAGATACTGAACCACTTTCTTGCAGATATTGAGGACAGTTTCTGCAAATAATTGGAGGTGGATAGATCAGGGAAAAGAAGGAAAAATGGGTGACTGACATCCTAGAATTCATTGTAGTTGCACATTTGCACAATACTTTATAGTGTACCAACTACGTTTATGCACATCGATTCCCTGAATCTTTGGTACAATCCTTTGAGATAGTAAAGGGAAAAAAATATGAATCTTCTTTTTTAGGCTACTGGCAAGTAGTCCAGTTAGGTGGGTGAAATGGAGTAGTATTTTTTTTTTAAAGCTGAAAAGAAAGATTCGAGCTAGATTATGGAGGGTCTTGAATGTTTGGTCCTTCCATTTTGTCATGTAGTCATTGGGGATTCATGAAAGCTTTAATCAGAAAAGTGATAGGATTAAATCTATCTATGTGTTAAAAAAGAATACTCTGGCAACTAAAGAGTAGATTCCAATAGAGACTGGAAGTAGAGGACTCATTTAAAAAACAGTTCTAGTGAGCTATCTCTGTGAGAGGTAATGGAAGAAAGTAATGGTTAATGATGACATGTGTAGAAAGGAGGGAGCAGTTGGTATAGATGTATTTTAAATATAGTCACAAATATAAAACTGAAATGCAGTCAAATGGTTTCGAGTATGTTTAGTATGGTGAAGATAAAGAAACCCATAAAAGTAGATGACATGGAAAGAGAGTGTATATAGACTTTGAAGAGAACCAGGGAGACAAGTTGGGCTTGTTTCTAGTGTTAGAGGCCAGAAGGACAGAGAGGAGCCAATGGAGAAAACCCCAAACCAAGGAATTATAGTCAGAAAGATCAGGAAAGAAGTCCATGAAAGCATGGTTTGTTCAAATTGTAATTAGAATCACTCACATTTATATAATATTTTGACACTGCCAGAAATAGGTTTAAGACCGAGGCTTTTTGCCTGCCTTAGATGATGCAGATAAGATTCTGGCTGATAAGTCCTGAGAAAAGACCCTCAGATTGAACAGCAGACACATTCCTGGGGACCTTGGAGATTAGTTTGATTATAGTGATGAACATCAAGTTAGACCGGAAGGACTGGAGAATATTTGGTGAGGAAGTTGCGGTAGCATTTGGAGCCGTTGTTTTCCCAAACCTGTTGAAAGAGTAAAGAGAAAAGGTTGAGATATGGGCACTCAAGATTTATGGATTATAGGAAAGTGAGTGGCAAAAAGTTCACCTGAGAGAAATAACTGTATAAAGGGGAAGGAGGTGATGGAATGAGAGTAGAGAACGGGACAGATTCAAGAAGGAGAAGGGAGGAAGATAGAAGACTATCCTTGGAGAACAGGATTTAAGATTAGAATTTAGAGGGTTGAAAAACAGATCACTTCTGGCTACTTGAGAAGGCTATTTGAAAGGAAAATATTTGACCTGGCCTTTAAGGATAGGAGAAAATTATATGGTAGACATGCAAACAAAGGGCCCTTCAGTCCTAGGAAATGAAAAGAGCAAAGCACCTTAGTAGGAAAATGAGTGTGTTTGAGAGACATAAATTAGATTACATCTTTCTCTCTCATATTCAAGCAATGATGGGGTCCTGCTACTTCTGCCTTTTTCAAACTTTTTGGCCCTCCATAATGAAGCATCACCTTCTTCTTTTTTTTCTTGTTATTCTCTGTGTATATGTAAAGTACAGTCAGTTTGAAATAATGGCTTTCTCCTTAGCCTGTCTTTCTGCTTTTGCAGCGCACACACAGAGATGGGTGGATCACTTTGCTCATGCTATTCCTTGTTCCTAGAATACCACTCCATTTGTTTGGTGAATGCACATTCACATTTTAAAATTAGAACCAAATGACAAGTGCTTGAAGCCTTTCCTGCTTCATCTCAAGTTGGTAATGACTTTCCCCCCTTAAATGTCACATAGGACTTTGTGTAGATTTTTCCTACATACTTACTATTATTACAGTGTTGTTATTTGTATCGTATCCCTTTAACAGAATATAAGTTCTTCATTAGATTATTAGGGATCATGTTTTATACAGACTTTATTTCACCTGTAACATTGCCCTCTCCACTGTAGGCAATTAATAAATGTTTCTTGAATGGAATTAAGTTGAGAAAAAGGCAGGAAAAGGAAGAAGGATTTAATATTAAGCTAAGGAATCTGGATTTCACTTAATAGGCAATAGGGAACCACAGGATGTTTTTAAGAAATCATTTGTAAATGAAGAAAATGTCTGGAAGTTTTAAGGTGGAGGCAGGGAAGTCAGTGAGGAGATATTCAATTAGTCCATATATAAGTTAAAAAGGATCTGAACTTGATTGTCTTTATTCCCTGAATAAAGATTCCCTGAATGAGATTACCCTGGTATTTACAGGGGAAAGTATTTAGAAATTCAAAGAGTGAATTTTCTGTTGAATTTTCTTGTTACTCATCACAAAGCTACGTATTTACATTGGCATAACTACAAACTTTCAGTTCCACTAATGTTGACAATACTATTAAGTTTTAAGTGATTTTAAAAAACCTCCTGAATTTCACATTGCCCATCAGTAGTTGTTAAATGTGGACTGTATGTAACAGGTATTTTTCATAAAGATGTGTTTTATATATGTATAAACACATGGGTATATACATTTCCTTCCTTTTAAAACTTTTATTTCACTGTCTTACAGAGTATCAATTAGAAGTTAACAGGCCAAGATTCTGATATTTTTAGTTAGTCCTGCTTATAACTTTTTTTGAGAACATATTCTTTCAATCTGGAGAGGAAAATTAAAAAAAAAAATGCTGTGGATAATAACATCTATTTAATGCAGTCTTTAAAAACTAAAGAAAACCATAAATGTATGGTTCACAAGATTATTATAGTCAGTTCTTGATTTTTCAAACTATAGACCAGTGTTCAATTGAGAGCCCTCTATTCAGCTAATTCAGGGCTATCGTCTCATAGTTATTTCTGCCTTTGATCGTGGGGGTTAGAGTTTTAGGCCAACAGAGTAGTTTTCAAGTGCATTTATCAAAAATCTTCTTTGAGTCGTTACAAATTTATTCTGTAGTCTTAACAATTACATGTTGTTTTTGCTTAAGTAGATTTTATGTACAAAATGTTTATTTTGTGTTACAAAGTGATGCTTTATTTCATTTTATTAGACACATTTTTATTTATTATGTTGCATATAAAAAGATTACAATATAGCCAAAAGGAAAAAAATTGTTACTAACCTAACACGTTAAGTATCAGCAAGTATCTAGACCTACCCCAGTACTTGAAATTATTTGGAAGTTACCATGAGATCCCATGAAATAATTTAATCAGTTTCCTGTTTGTCCAGTCAGTAAAGAAACAGCAAAATAGGATTAGAATTATTATTGAGAAATCATCTCTTATTCCCCTGAAGATCTACAGAGTGGACTGAATGTTTTGACAGTTACATGTAAATGGACAATAGTGTATTGCTTCAAGTCAGCAAAGTAATTGGAATTTATTTCCCTGAGGTAAAATAATACTAATATAAATAAAATTTTTCACATTTCAATCTGGTATTTTAGTATAGAAAGACTAAGTAGAGAGACTTTTTTTGAAAACTGAATTATTCTTTGTATTTTATTTTCATTTTATTTAATTACATAAACATTCTTAAGAACAATGGAGGTTAAAATATGAAAATTTCAGTATGCATTATGTACATATTATATACACACATTTATACATATTTTATATACATAAAATATGTATAAATGTGTGTTACATATTTTATATATATGTATAAAATATGTATAAATGTGTGTGTGTGTGTGTGTGTGTGTGTGTGTGTGTGTGTGTGTGTGTGTGTATAAATGTCAAAGCCTATAAAGGGGGCTATCATAGTTCCATCATAAGGAATCCATATTTTCTTATATAAATAAGCAGCTTGCTTTTTCTTCAACTAAGATGTTTCTTTATCTTTCTTCTCTTTGATGTTTTTAGATGCTGTGATATCTATTTATTTCCCTGTTCTTTTACACCCTTTTTTTCCTGTCTATGTCAGAGTTTTTAAGGGGGCCTGAGATAGCTCTGCTTCGTAAGGGCCTGCAACAACTGAGGCTTAAGAGAGCTGAGCAGCAGAAACAACAAGAGCTAGCTGAGGCCGCACAAGGACAGCCTTCCACTTCTGATCAGTCTTCCCCTGAGGGCTCCTCCCAGAGCCCTCATCCTTCAGGTTGTCAATACCAAGTATTCTTCAGCAGCTTAGCCTGTAGAGCTGGTTGTTGATGTTGCTGATGTTTGCTGAGATGCTTCTGTATACATTTCCCTGACATAAGATAGAGCTAATGCACTATTGCTGCTTATCCCTTCCTTGCATGTGGTGGTATTAATCATCACATGGTGAAATAGACAGTGCATTACCATAGACAGTGCATTACCATAGTATACCTTAGATGTATACCCCCCAAAATTATTTTTTGTGTTTTTAATATATGGGGCAGAGAATTGTTCACTTTTTCCAGATTCAACTGACATTCTTCTGGTGCCTATTATGTGCGATGCACTGTAGTAAGGTATTGGGGATGCAATGGTGGAAAAAACCCCACAGTCCAGTCCCCATTGTCAGGTGGTATCTCTTAGAATAAAATACAATAGGGGAATAAAGCAAGTGCATAAATAAATATAAGAGGATAACAAAGGAAAGTATTTGATGAGAGTGAGATCATGCTCATTTGGAAGAATCAGCAAAGGCTTCATACTGGAGGTGACCTCTGAGATGAGCCTTTAAGGAAGAGATGGATTCCAATAGATAGAGATGTTGAGGAAATTCACTGTGATCATGGAATATACATATAGCTTTTGTGAAACACAAAGGTGAGGATGCTAGGCAAAAGTTAGAAATAGGGTCTAGTTTAGTTGAGTAAGTGAAGGAGGCTAGAGTAGAGGGAAATCAGGAAAATAGATGAATCCAAGGTTGGATATCAAGCACAGGAGCTACTGAAAGTATTTTGAGCAGAGTTACAATATGGTCGTTAATAAATGACAGCTTTATAGAAAATAGATTAATGAAGGGAAAAACTAAAATCAGGGATATTAGTAAAAATGGCATTATGATAGACCAGGAAAGAAGCAATGAAAACTTATTCCGGACTATTTAGGAGGGGGGTTGGGTAAGAAGATCAAAAGGAGACAAATATGTAAAATATTAAGGAGTTGGAATCCTTAAAACTTAGTAGTTGATTAGATCTGAAGGAGGAGGGAAACTAAAAGTATCTCTTACGGTTTTGAATAAATATGTGATTGTGGAAATAAGAAGACTAGAAGAATTAGGAGAGAGAGTAGATTTTGAGAGGAAGATAAGTTTAGTTTAGCATATATGGCATTTTATATACTAATGGAACATTCAGGTGGACAAACCTAGTCAGCACTAGAAATAATAGTATTTGAGATTAGGGAAGAAATTGTGTCTGGAAGCATAGATTTCATAGTCATAAGTAAAGCCATGACATGGGATCTTCAAGGGAGAGAGTGTAAAGAGAAAGAAAAAACCTCAGAAGCATCCCATTAGAAACTAAGAGAGAGTATTGAGTGCTGATAAATGTAGAGCCTCTACTTCTGGAGAGTACCTGTGCATTAAAATGAACTCAATGAACAGAAAATGCCTCTAACAAAAAGGCTGCTATATCTTGGCTTCCAGCTCTTCATTGCTTTGAAAGTTAATGCATATTTTTATATGAACTATATAGTGCTGGATTGAAGTGCTTATAGAATTGCTTATAGAATTATGATTGATCATCACTTATTATATTGAATTTTTGGTTTTAGTTAATATTTATACTATTTTATTATAACAGTTTTTACAGAATTGGTTAATTTTTTGTTTTCTGTAGATTTAGATTGTAATTCAAGATCTTTTATGTAGGTAACAAGTTTCTGATATAGAGAACAAATATGTATTTAGCCTTTACTCACGATCTCATTCTATTACCTATAAAACCTTGATATTTAATACATTTGTAATTTTTTGGGGGGAATTTTAATATCATAGAGAATATTTAAGGGCTTGGAAACTCTTTAGGGTTACCTTCTACGACAAAACAATAAAATAACTTGGCAGCTTGATGTTATTAAATGACATTTATTATAGTTATTGTTACTTCACATTTCTTTTAGAAATGAGAATACATTCAGTTTCTGACACAAATGGATTTGTAAGCCTTTGGTTAACAGATAACCAATGATGAAAATAGTGATTAATTGCTCTGAGCAAGTGTGACAAAATTACTTTGCAGTTAGGAGGAACCAAAACTATTTGTATTGTCTTACTCTTCATTTACATCTCCTTTTCCTAAATGTGTTTTATAGGCTCCTACAACAGTAGCAATATTTCAGTGTTTTTAGGATCTGTAGTATCATTAATGTGTTACTCCCTCTGCTTATGCAGATCCCTTCTTGTATCTCAGTAGATAGGTGCTATATCCAAAAGGAAAATTTGGTGCCTTGTAATTAACATGCTCTATAATCACCATGCTGACCTAGTAATCATAACCCCTTACTGGGTCTTTCTTAAGTCTTTTCTAGGATGGGAGGACCTGTCAAGAACTGTGCTTTGCTGATATCACTTCTAAGATCCCAGAGTTACCTGCACTTATAGATGAGGCATCACTCCTATGAAATCACCCAAACTTTCAAACTAATCATAAGGTGGAAATTGTTTTGTGGCTCAGGGTACCAGGATGATATTTAATCTGTATTATATTTTTGGTTTTATTTTATTAACAAAGAGTATTTGGGTCAGAGTATGTTACTGAAGTTTATTTAGGAAAATATTTTTTCTCCTTTAAAATTTCTTACTAGAAAGAAAACAGTTTCTCTGTAATATGTTAACTGTTAATGTAAATGTTAAAATTCAACAATTTTGAAAAGCAAATCTTTTCCTAAGATTTTTAGTTTTGTAAACAGTTTTGGATAAAACAATTTGAAAATGAACTGCTTATTCATGAGCAATTAGTGACACAGAGTTCAGATCCTGCCTCAGACAGTTACTAGTTGTATGATTAACCATAGGCAAGCTGTTTCACCTTCCTCAACCTCAGTTTCTCATCTGCAAAATGATGAAAACAACAGTACCTACCTCACAGGGTTGTTGTGAGAAGCAAATGAAGTAACATTTGTAAAGGATTTTACCAATTTTAAATGATCTAAATGACAGATATTATTATCATGAATTATTATGATTAAAAAGTCACTTCTTAAATGCTACAGTATTTACAAAGAACAGGCTGAAATTTAACAGGACAAAAAAGTTGTTAAAGCAAAGATGTAAAACTTTACCTAAGTGGATAAAAGCATGTAATTATATATGTGGCTCCAATAGTAGTATAATGGACATTGAAGAGCATTTGGGGCATAGAAGTTTTTCATTTCAAGTTTACCAGTATGAATTTCATCAGAATTTTATAGAATCACAAAATGTATTATATATATTTATATAAAACAATGTGTTTTTCCTTGTAGCTCCTAGCCTCATATTGATTTGGCTTTATCACTTGTTAACTTCTTAGTTACTTTTTTTTGTGGTAGTCTCCCTAAAAGAAAATGAGAATTAAATAAATGACTATCATTTTGCTGGTTCAATTCAACAAATACTCATTAAGTGCCGATAAGGGACAGATCATTGTACATACTAGACACTGTAGGAGATAGAAAATCAATAACACATGGTTTAGTCCCTCAAGTAATAAAAAATATCATTACAAGAATTAGGTTATGTAAGTTTGCAGTACATTTTTTTGGGACCAATTCGAGTTGTATTCTGGAACTTTGATTCTGCTAACATGGCCTTGGTATCATTACTAAATCTGTCCTAATTCATATTTTCTATTCTTAAGCAGTATGGTCATAGTGTCCTGCTAGCCAGGACTCTGGAGTCCAAGTGCCATTTGGCACGTGTTGGCTATGTGACCTTGAGTAAGTTATCTAACTTCTGAATGCTAGAGATCAATGGTGTCTCAACTTACAATCATTGAACCTCTCTGATAATTAAAATTGAAATATTCTGTGGAGCTGTACGAGGCCTGATGGCAGTCTGTCTTGTTTGTTACTGAAAGTCCAGATGAAGTGCATTTATCAAAATGGTGTTCCACAGGCAGCATTTCTTTAGCTAATTGTGGTATTTGTAGAAGTTGCATACTTAAAGTAATCATTCCAAGGCACTTACTAACACCAGTGGCACAGTTTCTTTTTTTTTTTACTTTTCCAAATAATATAAATTATCTTCAAAATAGATTTCAGAGCATTAAGAAAATTTTTGGCATCACAAAGTTAACTTGCAAATGTGAAGAGATGATTTTCACAAATCTAGTATGGTAGAGTCCCAATATATTATCTTAGGTATTTTGATTTAATCAAATATGGTAGTCTTTTTCTTTCCTTGGACTTTTAGGGTAACACACAAGAACCATCAATATTCTTTTAAGATTTTCTGATTGTCAGAGAGACAGATTGGTTTTTATCTGATCATTTTTTGGGGAATTTAAACTAACTAACTTCTATTCCTGATCTCATGGTATGGTCTAATGTAATAATAAATCCTGATTTTATAATATGATTCTGGGCCTTATAATAGGATAAGTGGTTTTGCTATTCCATGCTTGAGTTTCCACATCTATAAAATTAATATCTTAGGCCTTAAAAGCCTTGTCTTTTCCTGCTTCAAATGAATATTATAAGAATGAATTACATAATAGGTTATTAGAGTAGCATATAAACATGGAATATTATATTATAGTTCTGAAACATGTCATTTATTACTTCACAGTGTCCTGCATAAATTTAGTAGAAACTTAGTGTTTCTAAGGAGTGAATTTAATTAGCAGGTATTTGTGATGTGCTACAAATAGCAACAAGCAGAAGATATTTAGCATTTGATTAATTTCCTTCTTTCCTTCTTTATCAAACCTGTAAAGTCATGAATTTATGGCTTCTACTGAGTAACAACCTTTATGTAGAGCCTCTTGTTACTGGCCCAGCCGTTGTCACAGATATCCTCCCCCTGCTATAAGTGGAACTTAGGGGGATCTTGTCCATTCATTTTCACCACATGGAACAGTTTTGTCATTCCCTTAAAAAAATATTTTATGCCCTCATCTAGTCTATGAAACATAGTGACTCTTAAAAAAAACCTTTTCAAAATTGAGCCAGATGGGAAAAAATCAGCCCTTACATGATGATTTTGTGTAAGCAAATTCTTAATTGCAGTGGGTGTCAAACTAAAATAGAAGAAATCAGAGCTACCACTTCATCCATAAGACTCTCTACTGGCTGTGTCAATATTGATTTAGTTTTAAAATGTAATCTTACCTATGCTTTATTATATTTTTATTTATTTTGTTAAATATAGCAATTACTTTTAAATTTTGATACATTAGTTCCATTTTAATTTGGTTTAGGTTGTACTCAGAAGTGCTGTGCGCCACATAGTAAACATCTTTGCTTTACTGCAGCAGGTTCTCATGGAGTACAGCTCCATGGACCTCATAAAGAGTCCATTTCACACAAGAGTGCCTTATCATCTCTTATTCAGCCTTCTGTTTAATAAGACCTAGTAAAAACTTTTCCTATTTCTTATTAAAAGAAAAAAGTCAATCAGAACATAAATGTATAGTACAGAAATATGATGTTAACAGATCATTTCTGTAACTCTAATAAACTGCCTTTGGTATGATAAGTTCATCAAATGGTTGTAGGTGAAATTAATATTCCAGAAATAAAACATGTCACGTAGTTTCACAGTAGCTTTTAGGAATTACATGTTTTGTCATATTTATTTGATGAATCACATATTTGTCTTCTGGGATTCAGGACAGTAATGACTTTGTTTTGCAGATGTGGAAATTGTAATGCCAAAATGTTAAGTAGTTTGTTTAGGATCAAGTGACAGTATAAAAATAAAATCAAAACTTAGAGCTCTTTGCCTAGGTGAATTTATGTTGTAAAGTTTATCTTTATCTTGGAAAGTAATAGCATCCCAGATGTAAGTTAACTCAATCATATGCTTTGTAGAATAGTAGGGGTTTAAAGAAATTTTTTATTGTTTCGTAAAAGATAACTTTAAAAAAAGGGAATATTGTAGAATAGATAGATACTCACATTTGAAGTAAGATTATTTTTTCTGTACCCTAAGTAATTGACTCTTGAGAAATAATATAATCTAGACCCACTCCATGTTTATGTTGGGCTTTATGAATTTGAGATAAAAGGCAGATGAAGATATATAGTTTTGCCTCATCATAAAAAATAGTCCAATATTTTTATTTTCTTGTTTTCTTTATCTCTCAGGAAAATGTTGTCAACTCTCACTAATAGGAACATGATGACAATAGTTTTTAGATTGCATCTACTATACTGAAATTCATGGTAGTGGCTGGAAGTATTTTGGTCAATATAAAGACAGCTGCATGGACATTGCATTTATGAATGTATAGTCTACTACTTTGTTTGAATTTGGTATGGTGATCATTTAAATATCATCCAAAATGTTTTTGGTACCAGAATATCTTCCTTAAAAGAGCAATTGGCTTCACTCTTGTTGTCTCAGTTTAAAAATAGATTTCTAGTAATGATCCAGGAAGAAGCTGTCTTAAAGGTTAGGATTCAAGAGAGTATAGATTGGTTTTTTAGCAGAAGTAGCAAATAACCATTTCAGTGCTCTGCACATTATCTTTCTGTCTTAAAGTTTTAGAATATTTCTACTTTGTCATTTTCTTTAGCATAATAAATGATTAATTTGGTGGAGATAATGGCAGATTTTTTTAAACATTTGATTTGGCTTCATTCTTATATCTTATAGATATGGGAGAATAATAAACACAATGTAATAGTTTCCTATGAGATTTAGACTTTTAATATTTAGAAAAAATAGTTATAAATAACTAAAATAAAAAATTCTTAAGTTGATATTTTCTGTTCTTAACTATAATATCATGTTATTTTGAAATTGTCTTATAACAAACATTAGTGGCTGAGGAAAAGTTTAATGACAATAAAATTATATCCTATGAGCTTTCTCAATATTTTTCAACAATTGTTTGTCTAGTAGCCACATTTCCTCTTTTGCTTAATTTTAAAAGGAGATCATTATGTTTATTATAATCTCTAAGGACCAGAATATAGTTCTTTAAGAAAAATACCCAAGGAATAGTGTAAAGCATTGAAGAGATATCTAGTCTAAAGCAATCATAGAAATAAAAATAAACACTGATATATTGAGATGTTACTTGAACGAAACATTAGTCCCATTACCCCTTTATGGCTAGTTGTTAAAACTGATATTGAGACACAAACCTGGATAATTTTAGAAAGTATATTAATGATGATAGTTGAAGAAAGAATGCCTATTCAATGACCAGTTGCAATCAAACATGAAATTGGAACAAGAAAAAAACTGATGAAATTAGAAGGCAACAGATTTTAAATGGGCAGAAAAGAAACAGGGCCTGACACATAGGAGCTATTTAAAAGAGGCAAACAAGTACTATTTAACATGTTCAAATGGAAACAAAATCAAGCCTTAATATGATTATAAAAATGTCAAATTGGTGAGCATCAGAATGTCACTCGGAGCACATTGAGGGAAGGATGTCTTCCCTGTGACTCTATTACAAGGCAAATGAGAGGGGAATCTGAAGAGATTCTAAAGGCCACAAAGCAGAAGGCACCTCTCATGGGGGTAGAAGTATAACCAAAATGTTTTTGTATTTTATGGCAAAGACAAATTGGGTTATTCTAGCATCAGTTTCACATTATATTATAAAATTAGAATCACAAGCCAGAAAGCACCACAGAAATACTTCAGAGGAACTCCGTATCTTTAGTTAAGGAAACTTGCCTAACATTATACCTCTAGTTTATGGCAGCTATAAAACTGGACTCTAGACTTTTGATTCTCAGACCAGTATCCCTTTTTACAGTATGCTGACTCCCACTGTACCCTATTTATATAGCATAAATAACAGCACTTTTCTGAAGTTTCATTATGGTTCTGTGATATCATTTGTTTTTTTTTTTTTTTTGAATATTTCTCCTATAGATGCTTTGTCTAAAATATTTGATCCTAGTACTCTTGATAAATTGTTGTTAACTTCAAATTTGATAAAACAACATCCCAGCAAAAAGCAGTGAGCACTTCAGCTTTTTGGGTGGCTCCTTCAAGGATTTAAGAAATAGATAATTGATTGAATGTATGCACTGCCATTTCGTGAGCTTCCATTTATAGATCCATCTGTATAGCACTTCTTTCTTATCCTAAAGAAATGTGGGGAAAAGTATGTATGCATGAAACTAGAAGAAGAGTTTTCTGTGTTCTCAATCTGTATTCAAGATTACTAAATGCTTGCCTGGAATAATGTATCTGGCCACATGGCTCTGCTTACTTACTGCTTGGGAAACATACCCACAGCACTCACCTCTCTTCCCCTGCCTTTATACATTTGTTTTTAAGCTTGTAGATGATCATGACATTGCTGTGCAGTTTTCTGCTGCTTATTTTTAAGTTGAAATCTCATTTTTGTTTCAGATTCTCCTTCTTCTGTGGTTAACAAACAGCTCGGATCCATGTCCCTTGATGAGCAACAGGGTGCGTGCAACTGGAGATGCGCCATGCCCATCCGTAGTTTCATTGCAGTGCATAAACTAAGCTCTTTCTGTTTTCATAACATCTCGTAATGACTAATAGCTACAGTCTATTTTCATAGAGCCAGACAATTTAAAATAGGACATGAGAGTCTTTCTTTCTTACACAAATGATGTTCTCCAGAAGGAGAGTAAAAACCAATTGTTCCCCTCCCCTTGGTGCCAATTTTAGTGATCTTCTCATAACCTGATAGATATAGGTGAAATCTAGAACTGATAGCCTTTTTCTTTCTCTTTTGAGGCAGTTTAAAGCATTTTATGGGATGAATTTGGACTTTTTCCCAGCACACTTTTCAGATATTGTAATTTTAGTTTCCTATAATAATAACAACTTTGATTTTCCTTAGAGTAATACCCTGCTTAGCAGAGGGAGTATGATGTGGGGGATAAGGGCTGGCCTTGCTTCTGAAGAGAGCCTTATTGTGTGCCAGGGACAGGTCACTTAACCTCTTAGTGTCCCAGATCATGAATTATAAACAAGTTGACAATCTGAATCAGTGGATGGACTTTCCATATTAGGAACTTCCTCAACTGATGAAATCCCAGGTCTATACCCTTTCTTTCATCCCTAAACAGCCTCATTCAATATGCAGACTTCTGGCTGGACTCTGGGACATGGACAACTGGAATCTAAGAGAAAATGGAAAAGGCAGAGTTTTACAATTTGTATATGGGTGTAATAAAAGACTGAAAGTGTGTGTTTAAGAAGGAGAAAAGAACTGACCACAGGCCCTCACTCATAGCCTCTTGACTTAAAATTGTGGGTAAAAGAAGGGTTTAGATCAGAAGTCTGAGAGGAATGGGTTTCTAGAGACAGATGGAGAGGGGCAGAAAAATAGAAAGAAGGGACAACTGACAAAGAAGGGGACAGAAAAATGTAAAAAGCAAAGGAGTTTTGGCCCATTTAATGTAAGAACAGGCTGCTGGAGTTAAGTTGGAGGGGTGGAAGTGGTGGTACAGAGTTACAGGAGTGAATAATTGATGTCCACAATGATGCCTTTGAGTAAAGCTATGTTTTCTACTTAAGAAAACAGAGAAGCGCATACTATATAGTTTTAAATAATTTCTATCCAAAATAGTTAAAATTTATAAAAAGGGATTGATCTTCAGATATTCTTATTTCTTTTATAATTCTTAAAGTCTTAATCTTCAGAAATCTAGAAAATTCACTTCTATGGAATATTTAATTCCCCTCTCATTTTTGAATATATAAGGCATTAACATAGCACCTTTCTTCCTAAGTATCTAGAATGTAAGGTCATTAAATGTAATTAATTATGAATTATAAATTCATATACAAATTTTAAAACAATTAAAAATAAAAACAATTGTTAGTCACAGGCTAGAGATGACCTTTGGTTGCTAGTTTTTCTCTTTTCTTCAGATTGAATTAATCATGTTTTGCGTATTAGAAATTAGTGTTGTATGTGTTTGAACATTTACTGGTAATATGTTAATATCAAATATCAAGAAAAGTCTCAACAGTCATAAATAGCATATATTTGTAGATTATGATTTTACCAAAACTACATAAAATATTAATATTATTTCACTTACCAGGCTGCTGTGCACATTAATGTTATAATACCCAGAGATTAATCCTAGAGCTTATTATCAATATTTCTACAGTAACATCATAGAAAATTTTCTAAGTATAAGTGTCTTTGAAATTTTTAAGTGTCTTTTTCTTTTTTTAAAGAAAGGGCCTCATAAGCATGGTTGTATGAGAGGAATAGTAGTTATAGAAACTGACATATAGCAAAATTATTAGAAGCAGAATATATCCATATATATGCATATATGAATACAAAGTGAATTACATGGAAATCTGATAATCCTTACTATTGATACAGTGTGTGCTTTTGGCTACTTCTCATTATCTTTTGATATTGTCTTCTGTTTTGTCAATAAGTTTACATAAGATGCATAACTTAGGCTTTGTGTTGGCTGTGCAGAATGAAGTAGGATTATGTTTGTGTACGTGTCTGTGGATGTGTGCATGCATGTTTTACACGAACCTAGGGTGAGCAATAAACAATCTCATTTTTCTCTTAAGAAAACTAAGTAATCTAAGTAAACATTTTTTCTACAATTATTACTTTGTAAAGCTGAAGAATAGATGTATATCCTTGATGATATCCTTTGTTTTAAGGGTTTTTGTACCATTTTCAGCTGAGCAGTGGGCTACATTCAGTAAGCACTTTCTGAACATCTGTTAAATGATCAGAATCTTTGTTCACTTTTCAATATTCAGACTTTCTTTAAGTCTTATCTTCAGAACCAGAAATTGCTAGTTTCATTTTTTCTAGGTATTTATGGACAAGAGTAGATTGATTGGTGAACACTGAATTTAAAAATGAAATTTTCACTTGAGTTTTTTCTGTGATAAATTACTAAAAATGTGAAGTTTGCTATGAACATTCTATCCGTACTGATGACAAGATGATAATGTATTCGTACCTTCCCTTTCATATATGATACTTACTCTGGTTTCTGTGTTAATCCTCCAGAGGAACTCTGTTCAAGATTCCGAAGGACTTTTTTCTTTTATTGTTAGAGGTAACACTCCATAGATTGTTAATTCTTGTTCTTGCTAAATGACCAGCCTGCCATTTTTTCCACTTTCACGCATCCTTGATAATATCTAGCGAGCATAAATACATTATATTTTCAAAGAAATAGTGGGAGTTTTATGACTAAATATAGTGGGGGGAGAGGAGATTTCCTCTTCTTGAATTGAAAGCTCTTCTGAATGATGTTTTTGATCATAGTTTTTCATTTTGGTCTTTAAGTTCAGGCAGGATCCTTGATGATTGGGGATTCATCTTCATTATAATGAAAATATATTGTTGTAATATTAATCTGCTTAGGTTCATTTCAGAAATAGCTTTAAGAGAAATAGGAAGATGATGAAAGGATCAATAGTCTTTTTCAAATTTTGGAAAGCAAAGTGTGATTACACAAGAATAGCCAAAATGGCTATTGGACAAAGAAAGAAGGTAGATGATAAAACAATTGGAATTGCACGTGTGTGTGTGTATCTGTGTATTTGTTTTATAACCTCTTTCTTAATTGAACATTTTATTTACAAAAGTTAAATGAATGAGGTCATATGGAATGTTTTTCTGGTCTTGTTTCAAGTGGTACTAATATTTGGGAAAGAGTAAGAATCCTTTTTCAAAAAAATTATTTGAAATTAGGATACAAAGTGAGTTCTTTTGGTGACGTATTTTATTCTCTTCTTTGTTTTATTTTCCATGAAGAATCCTCATACTTTCCAAAATTAATATTAACTTATAGAGGTAGTAAGGGAATTATCCTAGAGATGGAAGTATACTTTGGTCAGTTCAATTCAGCAAACGTTTATTAAGTAACTACTTTGTAAAAAGTTCTGTCCTTCTGAGAATCTGGGCAAGGTGATATAGAAATAGTTAATATAGTTTTTAATCTACCTTATTGAGAATCACCTATGTGCAAGTGCTAAAGACATAGTCTCATATCTTTAAGATGAGAATCTAGAAGTAGAGATTTAAAACATTTGCATAAATAACAGATATTACAAACAGTTTGGGATAAGTATGTAAGAGGACGCAACAAATCTGAGTATACAGAGAAAGAAAAGATCATTTCTAGCTACAGGAAATCAGGCAAGGCATTGTGAAAGAAGGGACATTTGAGTGTTTTGAAGCAAGTATCTAATTTCAGAAGAAGAATGGATGGCAGGACATTTTAGGCTTCAGAAATGACATAAAGACACAGATATAGAGAATCATGAATATATTTGGCACTGGTGTTAATTAGCTGTATTTGAATGTTCAGTATATAAAGGATTTTCCTGTAGAGTTGTAAACTGATGCTAAAAGACTGTGAATGACAGGCCAAGATAGTTTTTGATACAATAAGCAGCAAGGAGTTGTTAAAAGACTTTTGAACTGGAAGTGACATAATCTGAACTATCCATTAGAAAGATTAAGGTGATAGCATGTATAGAATGGTACTCTGTGGTGTTTTTCTTCTTTAAAATAATAATGGTTCTCTCTGGGAGAGCAGGTTTCTTGAGGAGATTTTCTGGAGGCAGCCTTAGTTTCAGTTAAAAGTAGTAATCATCTAAATGCAGCCAGGTGCTAAAAGTTCAAATCTTTTATTGCTTCCTCCAAAATAGCACAGTTAGTTTTTTTTAGAGGCCTATCTTTCTGTTTGGTTCCAAGAGCTTTTGCAGTTGTCCTTTGCCTCTGCTTTCTTCAGCCTCCAGTCAGCACCAAGGTGAAAATTGGAATCAATCTCTCTTGCTTCCGAGAGAGGGTTTCTGATTCTGAACTGACTTGATGCTCCCCTCTCAATCTTTTCAGCCGAACTCCCAATTGAGCCTCTGTCTGCTTCTTATATATGATCTCCTCTGAGAGAGTGGGATTATGGAATCTGAGAGTGGGATTATGGGTTTCCTCCCAGAGTGCTCTCTGGCTCAAGAGCTTCTTGCTTATATGAGCTCTCTAAAGGTGTGAACACAAGCATTGTTTCTATAAATTCCACTTAGTACCTTGTTTCTTCTGGCCCATAACATCTCCTTGTAAGATGAGATCAATCATATTGAACCATGCTAAATTAGATAATTATTGGCTTTATCAACTCTAATGACTTTACACTTTGTAAGGATTCCAACAGTACTCTGAGGCTGTTTTCTTGTTTTCAAAGTGATAAAGTTGAATCTGAATGACTTCTAAGATTTTTTCCAGCTCTAAACTTACAATCATACGATTGAATAAGAGACGTACAAGAGATGGAGAGACTAAATAGAAATGCAATGCAGTAGACAAAGAGAAGGCAAGGCCCCGAAAAAGGACACAGACATAGACCATAATGCTTGGCATAGGATTAAATATAAGACCATTATATAAAAAAGTTCTTTTTTGTTTGAAGTAATATTGTTTTGGGCATATTTTTAGTGTGACTCTGCATTTTGACATAGACGTCAATAAGGATCTAGCAAACCGAATTTCAAATAGCTCATTTTCAAATTTTCTATTAATTCAATTTTTTAGATTTTTGCCAGGTTATTGGTCTCGGTTTCTAAGAATAGAACATATTTTCTGGAACTTTGGGCTGTTATAACAAGTATATATCACTAACATCCCTTTGTTTCTCTCTATCTCTCTCTTTGTCTTTCTGTCTCACTCTTTGTCTGTCTGTCTCTTTCTCTCTCCCTCCCTTCCTTCCTCCTTCCCTTTTAGTGTACACTAAGTTGGACTTTAAACATTTTTTATTGTCAAATAGAAACCGTATTTTGTGTATAACCATAAAATGATTCTTAGATATATTAGAAGAATGAAAATTAAACTTGATAATTCTTGTTCTTGCTAATTATGTAGTCTTAAATCATTCTGAACATCTGAACTTTGATGATCCATCCCCAAGTGGAATTGCTGTTGATTGCAATTATCACATATGTTATTTATCTTGATGTATAAAAATGTCAATTAAAAATATTAGTCAGGTGAATTAAATTTAGTCTAAGCACCTAAAAACATTTAAAACCAAGTACCTTGTAGCCCCAAAGTTTTACTTTCCTTGATCAAAATCCTTTTCTAAGAAACCAAAATGAAAAAGGTAGAGAAAATTAGTACACAATGTTCACAAACATCAACACTTAACCACCAGCACTATAAAGAGTCAAATGTGAATGTTGGCAGTAGTCTTTGAACCTCTCCTCTATCATATAATCATATGCCTTGTCCATTCTCCTATACAATTTTTTTTAATTATTTTAGCTCATAAAAACCATAGTGTCTCAAAAAAATTTCTTAATTATCTATACTTTTTGCATTTTATCCGATTTGTACAGTCTTATTTTAATTAGTATGATTGTCATTTATCCTTTTAGTTAGAGTAGAAATTAGAATCTTAGAATACTAAATTTGGAAACAGCTCTAGCGATTAAGTAGTCCAGCTCACTATAGACTACTTGAATACTTTTCACATTATCCCCACTGAACCAATCCTTAGTCTCATACATCTTTGGATGATTCAAAATTGTCCATATTCCAGTTTTGTATGGTTTTTATCAAGGCAAAATCTGTCTTCTGGAGATTTTTATCCATTGATCTAAATTTTACCCTCTGTGTCACATCATCCTTGGAGATGCAGTATAATCTAGTAGAAAGTATGCGGGAATAAAAACCAGGAGACCTAATACTAGTGTTTGTGCTACCACCCAATAGTTATATGAATCAGGGCAAACCATATAGTCTTTCTGAGCTTCAATCTTCTCGTGTAAGAGATGGAGAGATTGTACCAAATAACCTCTCATGTTCTTTTTAGATCAAAGGCCAGTGTATATTTTCCATTTAAAGAAGTGCTTTTTAAAACTTTCCTGGGTTAATTATGAGATCAGCCTTTTATCTTCATGTGACCCAATTTTTAGTGCCCTCCAATTCTTGATTGTTCCTTTCTTTTCTTTACAACATTCCTGTATAAGTAATCTTCCCATCAAATGATTTTCTTTTCCACTGAGTTTTATCCCCTAGAAAATAACAATGTACTTCTTACTAAATAGTTCTTCTATGAAGGAGGAAATAAGTGATATCTACAAAAGTTTTTTTTTGAAAGGCTTGGATGTGTTCACCAGCAAGTGATTTTGTCCTAGGTTTTCTGTATTTCACACTTGCTGCTTTAATGTCATAATTTTTGTTGTTGCTGCTGTTCCTATTGATTATAATAATAATGGCAGTTGAAGATACTGCTACACACTAGATGATACAATCCATCTAAATGGTACAGTGGGTAAAAGGCTGGACCTAAAGTCAGGAAGATCTCTGTTCAAATCCAATCTGAGGCAGTCAGAAATTGGATAACCCTGGGCAAACTACCTAACCTGTGCCTGTGTTGGTTTTCTTCAACATAAAACAAGGATAATAATAGTGCCCCCCCTTTCAGATCCAGTTGTGAGGATCAAATGAAATAATATTTGTGAAGTGCTTATCTGTGCCTAACACATGATAGGTATATGATAAGTATATGATAATTACTTGCTTTCTTCCTTTTGCTTATTTTGAAACTAATTCTTATAAGCAGTCACTCATCTATGTGATTTTAAAGAAATTCATAAAATGCTCATTCATTAATAAAAAATATAAATGTCAGTTATCCATTTTAGTATTACATTTTCTTAGACATGAACAGATTTTCTTTGAAGTTAATAAAAGAGGGCCATGTTTAAAGAAGACAAGGTATTAACTGTACAGAAACCAGCATATCCAGTTTTCAAATTTCCAAGCTACCAAGGAATAACTTGAGCACTGAAAAAATTAGCTCCATATTTTTAACTATGTATTGGTATAGATTAAAATTAAGAACTTAGTCATAAAACCTAAAATTTCCAGTAGTAATAATTTGCCACATTGCTTTAGTGTGTTTTGTATTGCTGTTAAATTCCTCTTCCAATGTGAATATTCAATTCCCCTGAATTATTGTGGCAGTGAATACTTAAAGTTTGATGGAGTTCTTATTCCTGTTTATTCTTTCAACAGATAATTCATGTATAATTATTATGTGCCTGGAAAATTTAAATATATAAAACATTTCTAAGAATTAGCTCTCAAATCTGAGGATGGTAAGAATTCCTGAAATCAGACTTGATTTTAAATTCTTCATACTTACATACATTCTATTTCATACTTAAATCTTCAAGATTTGACAAAGTTCTCTTTCCCTGATGAGAAGAGACTTTTAGATTCTTAACAGTGAGACATTTGAAAAATTTTTTACATTTTCCAAATTCTCTTGTTTTATTTGATAATATTTGTTGCCTATATCCAGCAATAAGAAAGTAGACATGTTGGTCATTAGTTTGTGTCATTATTCACCTTTATTAATTTTAAAAATTTCCATTTAATTTAAATTAATAATTAATTAATTAAAATATTTTCCACTTAATCTTATCCCCTAGAAAATAACAAACAATGTACTTCTTACTAAATAGTTCTTCTATGAAGATGGAAATAAGTGATAGCTATGAAAGTTTTTTGAAAGGCTTGGGTATGTCCACCAGCAAGTGATTTTGTTCTAGGTTTTCTGTATTTCATACTTGCTGCTTTTTATTTTTTTGGCTAATTTTTTGTCTTTTTTTCTTTCTTTGTGATACCTTGATCACTCAATTAACAGTCATTTATTAAACTGTGCCATGTGTTATACTAAGCACCAGCATCACGAATACAAAAGTGAGATGGTCTCTGCCATGAAGGAACTTACATTCTATTAAGAGGTTACAATATACTTATAGTTGTGTAAACAAGATATATACAGAAGAAAGTTTTACATATTTTGGAAGAGAAGAGGGAGACCAAAGAATTAGGAAAGGTTTCTTGAAGATAGTGTATAAATATGCTGAGACTTGAATGAAGAAATTATAAACAGGGTAAAGGTGAGCAGAGAACACTTTCCAGACCTAGGAAATGGAGGTAGAGCTGACTGTTGTGTTGATGGATGGATTGGAGAGAGAAAAGAATTGATACAGGGAGACCAATGGAAGGCTACTGCAACATTCCATAAGAGAGGCTGATAAGGGCCTGACATAGGGTGGACATAAGTGGAAAGAAGATCTTCTGAGAGTGATATCATGAAGATAGAAATGGCAAGACTTGGAAACAGATTAGATATGTGATATGAAGGAAAGTAAGGTATTGAGGATGAGGTATTGAGGATGATTCCAAGATTTTGAACCTATGTGACTGGAAGAATGATGGGAATTTCAACAGAGAGAAATTAGGAGGGGTAGGTTTATGTTTATAACTTCGATTTTGGATGTATTGAGTTTAAGATGCTTGTTATTATTGGAGTGCATATGTGTAGCAGTAAGTGGAGATAAGGAACTAGAAATTAAGAAAGCTATATGGGCAAAAAACCCCTTAATTTTAATTTTAAAATATTAAGGCTGGGTATAGAAATTTGAGAGTCTTCTTCATAGGGATGATAATTGAACCAGTGGAGACTGAAGAGAACACTCAGAGTGTAGAGAAAGAAAAAAAGAAAGCCCCCAAATGAAGCTTCACACAGAGAAGTTAAGATGTGGTTAGCATTTGTGCAAAGGAGAACTAAAAAGAATCAGAAGATGAAGAATACCTTGACAGCAGTGTCATAAAAATCATGGAAAGAAGAGGTGTCAGATACATAGAGAATTCAGAAATGATTAGGATGGAGAAAATTAGGATTGAAGTTATCATTAAAGAAATCATTGATGGCATGGAGAAAGTAATTTCTGTCATATGGTGAAGTTGGAAACCATATTACAAGTTTGAGAAATGAGTAGAGGTTTAAAAATGGAGACAAAAGTAGGAGGGTAGCTATGAAATGGATGGGAGAGGTACAAAACTATAATAGTAGGGGAAGATAAGGTCAAGAAAAGGTTTTTTGTAAGATAAATGACTAGATTTTGATTTACTTCCCATCCTTCAAAGTCACATAATTCCTCAAAACTGAGACAAATCTTTTCTACAGTTATATCAGGGTGTCCTTAAATAGGAGAAAGGTCTACACAGGCTTTCAAAGAAGATTTTCTAAACCAGTCTATATCTTCACAGTTATACAATTTCTTGTAGTCAGAAGAAAATGAATATCAGATCCTGCTGTTTACTTTTTTTTATTGTGCCACCAAACAATATTTGAAATAATACAGCAAAATGCAGCTTTAATTGCTCTTGTCTATTAAGGAATGTCTCATGATGCTATGTGCATATAAGATTCTTTGATAAATGTGGCCTTTTCAACATACTCTTTCCACCTACCTTCCAACCTCCTGTTTTTGTCAAACAAGGTGTAAAAAGGGGAAAGAAATAGGGAAGAAAAGGGATTTGGAGTGCTTTGGGGAAACTTTGGCACTTTGAAGGATCTGAAGCTGCTTGCTAAGAGCACATCTTGTGAGTGCTAGTATTCTGGTGACAGAAGAATTCAAATCGGTTCCTAGAAAAACCAAATTGCAGATTCATATCCTATCCTCATCATATCCTAACTTGGCAGTTCTCTGTACGTTTCACAAACATCCATCTCACTATTAGGCATTTAGAAACCACAGCCTACAGTACTTATTTATCTGTTACATTAGATCCAGTGTCAGAAAGCTTCTAGCATAGAAATCAACCTTGAAAAGGGAAGTGATAAGATAGATTTCAGCAGAGCTCTATAGACAGTTGAAAAATGGGGCATTTTACCCATTTCTGGTTTTGTGCTTTTAATGTCAGAGGGAAGAGAATCAGGAAGAAGAAGTTTGGCATAATACATATGATATTATGCAAGATATGATGTTAGGTCTAAAGCACTAGGTGACAAATAAAAATGGCTGCTATGTTTCAACCCATAAATGGCCATGTAAAATGAGAAAAGGGCAGTAGACACTAACAGAGTTTCTCTGGGTTGTTTAGACAGGCTTTTATGCATTGCATAGAGAAATGTAACCTATTCTACCTTGTTTCATCAAATAGAGAAAATACTTCTGCCCTCTGAATGCTAGAAATCATACAGGTTTTCAAACCCAAATCATAATCAAATGTCTATTTTACATAAAACACCTCTGAGTGTGCATCACTCCTCCCTCCATCTTGAAATAAGGCAAAGGAACTGGTGCTAAGTGTGCGTTTATCCAGGCTATTGGAAACCTGAGTACAAGATATTTATCCCTGACACTCCTTGTATCATGTGCAAATTTCTATCTGGTGCTGTCATTCAGCAATATTTCTTCGAG
The DNA here is from genome assembly GCF_016432865.1 of Antechinus flavipes. NCBI lineage: Eukaryota > Metazoa > Chordata > Mammalia > Dasyuromorphia > Dasyuridae > Antechinus > Antechinus flavipes. The sequence goes on along the minus strand of NC_067401.1, from coordinate 428,514,492 downwards.
TTTTGTATAATTTGTATAATATTGTCCAAATTCTTATTACAGACATCTACCAGTCTCTAAGTCACTTTTCCTCTTTTTTTCATGGAGTTCAGAATCTGAGTCTTAGGGCTTCCTCCCAATCCTTTCTAAACACTGCATTTTTGCATTTCCTCCTCAGAAGTGTTTTGCTTCTGTCCACTGCTCCTCTCTCAGTCTTCCTTCCCTTTTATCAGTCCTGTTCCTTCTGTTAGCCCCTTCCCCTTCCCTATAAGGTATATCCATCTGAGTGTATATTATTCCCTTTTTGAGCCAATTCTGATGAGTAAGGTAAAAAAAAAAAAAGAAAAAGAAAAAGAAAAAGGTTTAAGTGTTGCCTTCCACCCTCACTTCTCTCCATCTTCCTTTCCATTGTACAAGTTCTTCCTTTCATGCTTATTTATGTGAGATGATTAAGTACCTTATGATTTCCCTTTCCTGATTATCTTCTTATGCTTCTCCTAAATCCTATATTTAAAAATAAAATTTTCTATTTAGCTCTGGTCTTTTCATCACAATATTTGAAAATCCTCTTTTTCATTGAATTTCCACCTTTTCTCCTGAAGGAAGGATTATAGTCAGTTTTGCTGAGTTAGGTGATTCTTGGTTGTAATCCTAGCTTCTTTATCCTATGGAATATCACATTCCAAGATCTCTCATCTTTTAAAGTAGAAGCTACTATATTTTGCCTTATTCTTATGGTGGTTCCACAATATTTGAATTATTTCTGGGTATTTTTAATATTTTCCCCTTGATTTAGGAGCTCTGAAATTTGGCTGTAATATTCCTGGTAATTTTCATCTGGAGATTTCTTTCAAGTAATGATTAGCGAATTTTTCAGCTTCTATTTTATCTTTGATTCTAACATATCAAAACAGTTTTCCTTTATAATTTCTTGATATATGATCATAGGCTCTTTTTTATCATGGTTTTTGTACAGTCTAATAATTCTTTTTTTTTTATTATAGCTTTTTATTTACAAAACATATGCATGAGTAAATTTTCAATACTGACCCTTGCAAGACCTTCTGTTCTAAATTTTCCCTTCCTTCCCCCCACTCCCTCCTCTAGATGTCAGATATTCCAGTATATATTAAAATTTATGTTAAATCCAATATATTCATATCCATATAGTTATCTTGCTGCACAAGAAAAGTCAGATCTAGAAAGAAAAAAAACCTGAGAAGGAAAACAAAAATGCAAGCAGACAACAACAGAAAGAGTGAAAATGCTATGTTGTGGTCCACACTCAGTTCCCACAGTCCTCTCCCTAGGTGTAGATGGCTCTCTTCATTGCTGAACAATTGGAACTGTTCTGAATCAATTCAATATTGAAGAGAGCTACATCTATCAGAATTGATCATCATATAATCTTGCTGTTGCCATATCCAATGATCTCCTGGTTCTGCTCGTTTCACTTAGCATCAGTTCATGTAAGTCTCTTCAGGCCTCTCTGAAATCATCCTGTTGATCATTTTTTACAGAACAATAATATTCCATAACATTCATATACCACAACTTATTCAGCTATTCTACAATTGATGGGCATTCACTTAGGTTGCAGTTTCTTGCCACTACAAAGAGGGTGCCATTTTTGCACATGTGGGTCCCTTTCTCTCCTTTAAGATCTCTTTGGGATATAAGTCTAACAGTAACACTGCTGGATCAAAGGGGATGCACAGCTTGATAACTCTTTGAGCATAATTCCAAATTGTTCTCCAGAATGGTTGGATTCATTCACAACTCAACCAACAATGTTTCAGTGTCCCAGTTTTCCCACATCTCCTCCAATATTCGTCATTATCTTTTCCTGCCATCTTAGCCAATCTGAGAGGTGTGTAGTGTAGAGCTGTCTTAATCTATATTTCTTGATTAATAGTGATTTGGAGCACCTTTGAATATAAAAATGTTTCCCCGATTTATTATGTTCCTTCTAATCTTGTCTGCTTTAGTTTTGTTTGTACAAAAAACTTTTTAACTTAATATAGTCAAAATTAACTATTTTGTGATCAGTAATGATTTCTAGTTCTTCTTTGGTCACAAATTCCTTCCTCCTCCACAAGTCTGAGAAGTAAACTATCCTATGTTCTTCTAATTAGTCCAGTAATTCTTAAAATATCTCTCCTCAATCTATTTTCCAGCTCAACCATTTTTCCATTGAGTTATTTCACATTTTCATCTTATTTTTTTTTTCATTCTTCAGATTTTGTTTTAATGTTTCTTCATGTCTCAGGAAATCATTAGCTTCTACCTGCTGAGTTCTAATTTTTAAGGAATTATTTTTTTTTTAGTAAGCTTTAGTAACTCCTTTTCCTTTGGCTAATTCTGATTTTTAAGTTTTTTTCTTCATTGAATTGTTGTATCTTTTCCCATTTGGTCACTTCTGCTTTTTAAAAAGTTCTCTCTTCATTGGATTTTTGTTCCTCCTTTACCAAGAGGTTGACTCTCTTTTCATGATTTTCTTTCATCACTGTCATTTCTTTCCCCCAGTTTTTCCTCTGTCTTTCTTAATTGATTTTTTAAAACCCCTTGGAACGTTTCCAGTAATTATTTTGGGGCTTGTGACCAATTCACTTTTTCTTTTCTTTCTTTTTCCCTTTCCTTTCCCCTTTCCCTTTCCCTTTTCTTTTCCTTTTCCCTTTCCTTTTCTCTTTCCCTCTTTCACTCCCTCTCCCTTCCCCTTCCTTTTTCCCTTCCCCTTTTCCTTTCTCTTTCCTTTTCCCTTTCCCTTTCCCTTCCTTTTTTTGGAAGTTTTGAATGTAGCTGCTTTGATTTCATTGTCTTCTTCTTGGCTTGTGTCTTGGTCTTCTCTGTCCCCATAGTAACTTTCTATGGTCAGGTTCTTTTTTATTGTTCATTTTTCCAATCTATCTCCTGACTTTTAACTTTATGTTCTTTGTTCCTGGGATAGAAGGAATACTGAACCAAGTTTCTGGCCTTCCTTGCTGCTATTTTCAGAGGTAGTTCAGGGAATCTGTAAGTTTTTGCTTCTTCCAAGTTGGTATGATTTAAGAAGAGGGGTGGTCACAGCTCTCTTGGCTTGTGCTCTGGTCTCTGAGCAACCATTCATTTTCATCCTGGAGCTATAACCAGGTTCCTCTGGTATAACAAGGGCTAATGCGCTACTGCTCCTCATTATCTTGGTACTGCAAGCTGTGGGAAGGATATGAACATGGAAATGTAAATCCAAGATAATTGGGGAGGAAGAAAGTATATATGTAGGCATATGGGCAGCACAGCAGAAGATTCCCTATAATCTCTTTCTGACCATTTGTTTGACTTTTACTGTCTGTGAGCTGAGATCTTCTGAATCTGTTGAACTGATGCACATGTTCCCAAGGTGAGCTGCTGGCTTGGGTGGTGTGTAATCTGTGCTGCATTGTGCTGTACTCTCACAGACTTTTTTTGTCAACCTTCTTGAGTCGGAAAATAATTTCACCCCTACCTTTTGATGATTTTTATTATGCCAGAATTTGTTTTGAGGCATTATTTTAAAGTTGTTTGGGGGGAAATTTGGGAGAGCTTGGACATATCTTTGCTTTTCCATCCCCATCTTGGCTCCGCCTTCTAAAGCTACTCTTCTAGTTCTTCAACCTCATGATCTCCAGTAGTCATACCTTACATTAGTGGTTCTTTTAAAAAAAAAAAAATGCTATGATACAATAGTGTAAGTATGCAGCGAACTGCATAGAACTTGCATTGGTAATCACATGCACAAGTCTCCTTTGAAATACATGAAATATATTTAAAATTATATTTGCATGCATAAGTCTCTCTGACTTCTGTTATTGTTATCAACATAAAACTTTGAATGTGCTATGATTCTAACTGGCATAAAATAGTGTTATACCATGGCAGAAAAAGAACTCAGAACTATCATCTTGGATCAACATTTGTAATTAAGCTCTTTTTTTTTTTTTTTTTTTGGCTGAGGCAATTGGGGTTAAGTAACTTGCCCAGAGTTACACAGCTGGGAATTATTAAGTGTCTAAGGTCAAATTTGAACTCAGGTCCTCCTGACTTCAGGGCTGGTGCTCTAACCACTGCACTGTCTAGCTGCCCCTATACTGCTTTTTTGATCCTTGATTCTAAAATTGCTATTTTGGTCATAACTTTTTATTGCTCTATTTATACTGCTCAGCTTAGAAAAATTGGGCATCTTCTCACTCTTCATCTATTCTACCTTTACAGACTCATATTATTTTCTTTGATGCTTTTTGTATTCCTGAGACACGCCCACCAGCCATTTCCACCAATGCAGCCTTCCATCTCCATGACTTTCTCCAGATTGTTCTCCCTCCCTAGAATGGACTTCCTTCTCCCTTCTGCCTCTTATAGTCTTTAAAGGTCTTCAAGGTTTAGTTTAGGTATCTCCATCTCAGCAACTCTTGGTTGATTCCTTTCATTCTTAGTACTTTTTCTCTTCTCCAGTTATCTTGAATTTACTTTTCTATGTTTGTGTCATTCCCACAGGTCTCCCAACCTCACTCCCTTCTGCATGTAAGTTTCTTGAGAACAGGACAGTTTTATTTCTATCTTTGCAGTCTAGAACCTAGTATTCTTTATAGTTTGTGTATTGTATATTTGAGTCCTGAATTGTTATTTTATTGGTATGAGTCCTTTCCTATGAGGAAACTTCCTTTACTAAGGCAGGACAGAGCAGCAACAGTTTTGCAACATATGTTCTCAGAGAATTGCCTGTGGTCACTGAGTAGGTCATACACAGGCATCAGACAGGTCTTATCCAAGATGGGCATTAAACTCAGGTTTTCTTATATGCTTATCTAGTGACTTTGCACATATCAGGCGCTTTCTAAAAGTTAGTAAAATTGAATTGAAAGGGACATGGAACTGAATTGATTTATTGATTTTTAAATGGAATTTAAGTGATGGGAGAATTTTTTCCCCTAGATATCGCCTTTCTGGGCTATAACCTTTCCATTAACTTACACTATTAGTGTTCTTGCCAAAATTGTGTTTTATTATTCACTTCTAAGTGTTGTTCATTTATTTAAATAAGATAGCAATAATATTTTGGGGGCCCTATGATCATTGTTAAGCCAGAGAGAGCATTGTTTCCCATTGCCAAATATGTTTTTTGACTGTCATGTATGTGATAGGTTTTCTGTCAGCTTCTGATGAAGATTCTCCTCTTAATAGAAGCATTCCCCACTAAGAATCAGCAGTTGCCTTTGGATACAGTTTGAGAGAGGTATGGAGATCCTGTAGTTCATAGCTAAAAATAAAGTTTACACAGGAGTAGGAAATTAGTCTTGAAAATAGAGAGAATTTCTTCTCATTTGTCCTCACTAGCCTGGGAAACTTTGTCCTTTGGAGAAATCTAAAACCCAACTAATTTGGGGAATCATAGACTGAGTAGATCTAAGTTTCCCACAAGATTTCTATCTTGTGTCTGTTACCTTATTTTTTTATACTTTATTAGTATCAGTAATTTATCCTAGTTGTATATGCTGTAAACCTAAAGCTCAGGCCTAGTCATGTCACTCAACCCTGCTCAGTAAACTTCAGGGGCTCCTGTTCCCACTAAGGTCTACAAACTCCCTTCACACCTGTCCAGCTCACCTCTCTAGGTTTATGATTCATTACTTCTTTACACAGTCCAACCAAACTGACCTACTTGCTGTTCTTCACGAACGGCTGCCCTCCTCCTACCTCCTGGCCTTTGCCTAGGCTGCCAGCTCCTCCCCCTTTCCCTGGTGACTACAGTTCACTCCCTCCTCATCTGGGCTTCTTAGAATATCCAGTTTTCTTCAAAACATATCAAAAAGTCCTACATGAAGACTTGATTGATCTCTCACTTGACAGCCTCTCTCGCTCCCATTCCCACAAAATTTGCTTTGACTTGTTTTATAATTGCTTATATATAATGTAAGCTCTTTAATAGGGGCTCTTGGACTTTAGTTTTTGTCTCCTCGCCTAGAATCTAATACATAGTAAATACTTAGGAACTGTTTGTGGTTTGATAATGATTTAGTAATGCTACAGAGTACATTTGATTGAATTTTTAAAGTATGAATTTTATGCTTTGGATAACTGAAAAGCAGCAAGAGGAGATAGAAAACATGGATAAAACAAGTCTCATTGAACTTAGAGCTTAATGGTTGTTATGGTACATGGTACAAAAAATAACTAAAATACAAAATAAACTTTGTAGAATGAGAATTTTCTGGGGGATGGCTTTGTATGTATTTTATATAGTCTCTAGTCTATAATAGGCAATTAGTAAAAATGTGTGGTTTTTATCACAATAATGGCCATACCACACTTTCTTAATGGATTTAATACTGATTCAGCAGATAAAATACTTCTCTACCCAAAGCTGGGTAAATATCACACAAGATGATTCAGAAAAGAGGTCTTTTTCTCTCTATTTCTTATAAGGAGTATTGACCTGTCTCTTTGATTGCTTTGTTTGAACTCATACTTTGGACAATGTTTTGAGATGTACATATACATTCTTACGATCTATATATTCATGTCAGAATTAAGATAATATTTAAAACTCTAAAGCAAAGTCATGTATTCTTAAGAAGGAGTCTTTAGGTTAAGAAGACCTGTCTTCAAATTCCACCTTGAAACACATATTGAACATATAACCCTGGGCAGTCACTTAACCTCTCTCTATGCCTCAGGGTGTTTTCCTCACTGGGATTTCTTTACAACAGTGAAATCACAGGTACGTACTTACACACACACACACACACACACACACACACACACACACACACACACACACATTCTTATTGATAATACTTTGTTAGTTTTGGCATATTTGTGAGCAGTTTTTTTTCTGACAAATATAAAATGGATAAAGGTTTGAAAAAGAAAGAACATTTCTATCAGATGTGCTTGAAAATAGTAACTAGACAGCTGAGCCTGATTTTGACAACATAAGATCACCTAAGAATTTGTCAGTGAAGGATATGATAAAAATGAATTTTTATTCCTTATATACTTCTTATACTCAGGGGTATCCCAATACAAATCCCATTCTATAATATGTTAATGGAGGAGGAAACAGAAGAATAAACAGTCATTAAATTTTATGTGAAACATAGTCATAGATTCTTATACAGAGATGAGTCTGGTTTCCCAAACTAGCAACTTGACCTGCCATAATTTTTTTCCTAATAAATTTTATTTTGACTAATGAATTTTAGGAAGAACTTGGCAAGTCAGAGTTCATTTAGAGCAGAAGTTCTTAAATTAGGGTCTGTATTCCTTCTACAGATAGCCAGATAACTATAATTCAGCATAAATGGTTTCTTTTGCAATTCCACATATTTTGTATATTTAAAAGCATGGTTCTGAGAAAGATTTCATAGATTTCACCAGATCATCCACCAGAAGCATTAATGGCACAAAAATCTGTTAAGAACCAGTGTGTTAGAGGAAAGCATCTCAAATAATTAGGGGACTCCAAACCATGCATATGACATTAATTGAAGAAAATGGGGATGGTTAGCCTTAGACAAAAAAGACAGTTCTGGGGCAGAGTAAATTGATTGCTTTCTTAAAGTTTTGGAATGGTTGTCCAGTGAATAAGTTCGGCTAAGTCCTATAATTCAGGCCCTAAAATGTAAAACAAAAGAAACGGGCTACTGCACTAGGCAGGAAGTCTGCTACTGGAAATTTCCAAGCAAAAACTAACTGATTATTTGCTGGGAATGTGATAGAGTTGAGGACTGTTCTCTAGGGTCTCTTTCACAGATACATGATTCTGGGAATTGCTATTGAGTTGTAACAATTACGCTAGTAATTAATTTAATTTTTTTATTATTATATAAATATAATGATAATTATTATAATCATTAATTTTATTCAGGAACTTGCTAATAAAATTTTAGATGGATTTTTCATTTTAGAAAATCAAGTCTCAATGCTGCTGAATTATGTGACCTGAATTCTCTTACAATATTTATTTTGAAGATAGGGCAGATGAGTATAGTGACTTAATAAAAGCTCCACTCAGGGAATTTTCATTACATAAGGAAAATTTAACCCCTATTATGATTTTTATTTATAGAAAATGTATTTAGAATAAATTAATATTGTTAAAGCACTACTTGTGCTTATTAAGCAAAATTTCGTAGATATTGTATCTTTCTGCTCAGTCTTAATTTGGTGAAAACTTTTTCACAAATGTAGCAAGTTGGGGAAAATTGGTAGTAGGAAGTATTTTCTTGAGAAAGGAAGAAAGGAGCAGAATAAGGAGAATTAAATTTTCTTTCATGTCTTTTAAGTTAAAAAATAGGCTTTTCTTAGAACGTTTGTGTATTTTCTCATACTCACATGATGAATACTTTTTTAGAGACCTTTCACAGTAATAAAGCATTGTCAGGCATGGAGAAGCTGCCTTGGCTACTTCTTGAGTCTGTCTAGTACTTACCCTATTCAGAGCCTGAAGGTTAAAGTAACTTGGGCAGCTGGTACTTCAGGAAACTGGATATAGAATTGAGGAAGCATTCCGTTCTTCCCCACCACACTGTGATCCCTGGACACACTTGCCTTTCTGGGTCTTGAAGTTTCTTCATCTGTAAAATTGTAGAATTGTTATGCTTTATGGTTTTGTGTCTCTTATACCCAGTGATTCTATTTGTGGCTATAAGTTTCATCAGAACTGGCTAAATTAAATGGAAAAGTTGAGTATGAGTAATTAGGAGAAGCCAAAAAAAAGTCTGTCCTTTTCTTTTGCATTGTGGCAATTTTTAAACTTATATGTAGTTCAGAGGATCACTTTTTTAGTCATGTTTTTAGATTCACAATTTATGTTCAATGCCTTAAAAAAATACAATAATCTTGATATTGTGGTCCACCATTAAGTCCATTAATTTATTCAGAATGGTATCTAACAAAGAACCTTTTCAAGGGCAGTAAATAGAAGGATCTTCCCTTGAAAGTAATAATGGAGTTTTTACTTTTATCTATAGGACTTAGAAGCAGGGTACAAAGAGGTGTCACCATTTAGAGATTAACCTTATAATTCACCTACAGCAGCATTGACACCTGAAAAGCAGAAATGGAAATAAAATATTAAAATACTTTAAAAATTACTGGTTTTAACTAATATGTCAAAGGCAATATTCCAATTAATTAGTACCAATATTTTAAAATGTAGGGATTTGGTTCTTGGCTCTTCTTCTGCCTTTCTAGAGTTTGGATCATTTTTCATCTTCAGTTATTTCATCTTTGAAGTTGTGAAATTAAGCTCTTCATATGCTAAAAGCTGCAGTTTTTGGAGATATAGTCTATTAATGTTTCCTAAATTTTTGAGATCCTTATGTAGGAAAAAAGGGTATAAGTCAAAATCAGACAAAATAAAACACAACCATGAAGCATAATTTTGTTGAGTTTTTTTTAGATAAACTTTTTAGTTATATTGCTACATTAATCTTTGCAGTATTTGCTAAGTTTTCACAAAGATATACTTGCTGCAAAACATGTCTAAGCATATCAGATGTGATTGTTTATCCATCTATATTCCTAGTAAAATTTTATGTTTCTTAATACTGTTCTTCATCCTAAAAGGGATATGATGCAAGCAGTGTTTTATTTTCTCTTTGACCAACCACTTGCTCATTCCTTTTGGATTTTTAGTGAAACAAATCAATTTCTAATTTTAAGAATCATCAGCTATAAATTGTACACCCCAAAATATGTGTGTATGTATATTTGTATAGAGATAATTTTTCTTTATAAATATATATATATATATATATATATATAACAGAGATAATTTCTCTATATAAATATATATACATACATATATATATATATATATACACACACATATATATATACATATATACATATATATATATATATACATATATATATATGTGTGTGTGTATATATATATATATATATATATATATATATATAAAGTATACATACCAAGCACTGTCATGCCAGTTCAGTCACATCACGAATATTTCCATAATATAAGAAAATAAATTTCTTGCTTAATCAAGTCAATGGGGAGGCCAAATCATGAAGGGATTTTATGTTTTCATGTACTAAAAAATATACTCTTAAGACTAATGGGAGTTTAGAAATGATAGGGTTCAGTAAGTTATTTTGTTCTCCTTTTCTTTAATAGCATGCTAGTTTTAAGATCCCTTCTCAAATTTAAAACCACTTAATTTGAAAGGACAGTTACAATATTTTTATATTTTTTATTAGTAAATTTTTTTCAGTATCTTAACAGCTTCTTTCTAATGCTCTTGCATGTTTCTAGTTTACTAATTCTGATAAATTCAATGCCCTATCTGCTACAATTAGTATATTGTTGTAAAATTATTCTTATCTCAACTAAAGCATAAAAACATGTAGTTAAATATACAGAATTTATATCAAAGGACCAATATCTTGCATTGCCTATCATTTTACTTTGTTCAGTTCCTTAAGATCCAAATGCTTTGTTCTGATGCATGTGACTTTTCTTTTGAGTAACTAGGAGCTAGGTAGAATTTGACCCAGAGCCATTTCAAAATATCAATAATTATATTTTTTAGGAAATTTCAACACTATAATAGAACACCTCTTGCATTTTAATTTGGGGCCATAAGAAGTGTGAAAAAGTAGTGCCAAAAAGACAAACTCTTTAATTATAAACTGTTTAAGAAATGCTATCTTTTTATTGAAATTGCAGAAACCTTTTCAAACATTGTCACACACCATTTTCAGATAACAGTAGTGAAAAGCTGAGCCCAAGACCAGGGACAGGTGAGCCAGTTTTAAGTTTACACTACAGCACAGAAGGAACAACCACAAGCACGATAAAACTGGACTTCACAGATGAGTGGTAAGTTTACTTTTTTAAAAAAAAGTTCTTTGTCATTCTGAAGAATTGTTTCTAAAATGGATTTTCAAAATTGTCTTTGTTTTATTTTTTCTTATTATTGAGTAAGAACCTCATTTTCTAGCATTATCTGGGAAGTAGATAATGTAAATAAAAATTTCAGGCACCTATTGCTTACTATTCATTTTAAGCATTTTTGATGGAAATCTTTTTCACTTAACCTATTCTTGATAAGTCATTTACCACTTAGAAACTAACAAGTGGTTTTTTTGTAGCCTATAAAGCAAAGTATGAACTCCTTAGCATGGCAGCATTCAAGATCTTTCATCATACTGGCCCCAACCCTTTTTTCAGAATTCTCTCTCAATATTCCCACCACAATCAATATCACTTAACTTATTGTTCCTTAAGCATGTCCTATAATTTCCTGCCATTATATTTTTGCTCATACTGCTCTTTCAACCTGGAATGCTTTCCTTCCCTAAACATACTTATCAAAGTCACACCATACCCAGCTAAAATACCATCTCCTTTATGAAGAGATCTGCTTTTCTTGCAATCACATATTATTTTTCTTACCACAAATTCCCATTGTGCTTTTTTGGTAAATTTTTAATGGTACTTTTAATAATTTATCTTGTGCTTTATAATTATTTCTTTCAATCCCTCTTTCTGATGAGAAACTCCTTAAGGATCAGAATCACATCTTACTCATATTTGTATATTTGAAAGTGCCTACTACAATGCCTTTCAAATATTGAGTAATGAATACATTTATTTAATTGTATTTAACTATTTTGAACTATGATATAATGTAGTTAATATGACAGGGAAATTTCTCTCGAAGGATTTGCCAGGGAAGCACAAGCTCTGGCAGATCCTTCCCAGTGGGAAGGCCTTTCAGTATTGGCCCAGTGCTAGTATAATAAAATTCCTTTAACTGATTCATCCATACGCAACTATGAGTTCTCTGCTATAAAATTTTCAAATAGTTTATGATGATACAGATATTGAACATTTCCATAGATTCCTTATTTCTCTACCTTGGAATTTTCTTTGTAGATTTTTATGTTAGTGATTTGGAGGCAAGTGCCAGCAAGTTCTAGTCGGAGCATTACTGCATCCCCTAACTACAGATAGTCAATGCAGATTTTCTTCCATGTCATGAGGCAGCACCAGAAAATATGTCATCCTCTGTCAATGACCTCTCCATGGTTTTTTTTAAAGGTTTAATATGTACATGTACATGCATGAGCCTCTGTGATAAAAGATAATAAAATCTGAAATTAATGAAATTTTTAAAAATGGCTCTTTTTAGGTTCTTACACTGTTTTTAACTGTTTAAACTTGTATGAAAATCATGACCCTTGATCTTTAAACCTCCATTGTAAATCAGAACATTTTTATTCTAGTTTCTTTTCTGTGATTTATGCCATCATCTTTACCTTGGTGTCAGTTAATCAAAAGGGTTGATTTCTTATAAAAGAGTCACTTATTTTCTGGATCATATGATCAAAGTGAAGGACTAGCATATCTGACCCTTGCAGCCTTTCAAAACTCTGAAAATGGGAGTTAGATAAAGACAAATAGATAAAACAATTTCAGTTTTTTCCATAATACAGGATACCAAAGGGGAAAAAAAGGTAAAGATCTTTTTTCAAAGTTAAGAGGAGATACTCTTGATGAACGCTCCTGTAGAGGAAGAAAGATATTCTTTAAGGGGAGACCAGGATCTTGTACTGGGTGTGGTTTGTAGGGATGTAATATATAGAGAGACCATTCATGGGAGGAAATTACATGATGAATAGGAGAAGATGACCATATGAAGGGCAAAACTTGATAATAAATATAGAATCAAAGACATGAGAAAAATTTTACTATGGGTCAGAATCCTCTCTTTCACCTGCAACAATTGATATTCCTAAGAATAAGGCACAACCAAAAAAAGAAGTCAAGAAGCAAGATGTGCAAAGCAATAACATAGAAACTTTTTAAAAGAAGGAACCCAAAATATGTACCTTAAAAGCTTTTAATTCCATGAGGAATATGGGAACTAGAGAAGAACCAGGACTCTTCTTATAGGGTCATGAATCAAGGAATAAATGCCTAGAATAGATCGAAAGGGAAGGTAAAATAATGAAGAAAATGAGGGCAAAAAAGCTTTCCTACAAAAAGGCGCAGAAAATGAAAATTTTAAAACTACTGAACAAAATAATTCAAAGGGAAACGGAGGAAGTGGATATTACTTTTCTTCTAAAAGAGAGGAAGAATTAAATAACTGGAGATAAAAGGAAGAAAGAAAAAGGAATTAGTAAGTTAAAAAAGACCAGGAGAAAGGCTAACAAATGGGGATGAGAAGTAGGGATGAGTTGAGGGTGAAAAGAAGAGAGTCTGTAGGTTTAGGATTGCAGGTATAGGGTTGCCTTAAAATAGATTAAGCTAAAAGAACTAAGCTAAAAAAAGAAATAAAATTAACAGAGGAAGGGGATACAAATGTGGATCCTATTTTGGACCCCAAACTCCCTCCAAAACAATATTAGAGTCAAAGAAGAAACTTCACACATCTCTTTAAAAAATAAGTGCATTGAAAAGTCCAATAAGATCAAAAGAGTGGCAGATAGAATAAAAAACTAAATCTATAATCTATTGCTTAAAAGAAACATACCTGTAAAGCAAAAACCATGCAAAACAGAGAGCTGGGAAATTTTATCATTCATCAGGTAAATCCCCAAAACTATGAGTTTTAATCATGCTGTCAAACAAAGCAAAAGCAGCCATTCACAAAATTAAAAGGAATTAACAAGGAAACTACATTATTCCAAAAGGAACTGTAGACAACAAGCCAATATCACTATATTATCAGTTAATCAATCAATTAAACTTATTAGCTCCAAATGCTTTAGCATTTAAATTCAAAAAATAATAATCAACTAGACCTAGGCTGTGGTGACATACAGTGGTGACAGAAAACACATTGTTCCTCTCTCAATTTTGGACAAGTCTCTCAAATTTGGACAAGACTTTTAGACAGTCTTATTAAAAAGCAGAAAAATCAAATAGATAAACTAGCAAATGAACAAGGTGAAATCACATCTAAAACCTGACATAACAAAATAATTTACTAGAGAATCTAAAACTAAAAGATTATAAATATAATTATAAATTAATTAAATTATTTAAATTTAAATTAATTATTATTTAATTATAAATTTCTAAATGAAACTGCAAAAGAATATTTTTCTCAACACTGTGCTGCAAACAAATGTAAAAAGGCAGTAATGATAACCATGTTGCCTATATACCATAACAAAAATAAAGATAGTATTCCATTCAGGAAGCAAGACACATATCCAAAAAAAACTTAACAAAGATAATCTAAATAATAAGTGGGTCAAAGAATAAATCAAAGAAACAATTAGTAATTAAATGAAAAAAATTATCATGATGAAACAACGTAATGAAATGTTTGTGGTGCAGCTAAAAGAGTCACATCCCTATAAGAGGATTAATGAAATAATTATCATTTTTAAAAATAAGAAAGCCAAATAATAAGAAAATCTAAATTAAGCCCCAAAAGAGGAAATATTAAAAATCACACAATAAAGAGATAGACTGGAAGCAAAAATCTCTAGAATAATGATAAAAATAAAATCTGTTTCTATGAAAAAGATAACAAAATTGATAAACTTTTAGACAGTCTTATTAAAAATCAGAAAAATCAAATAGATAAACTAGCAAATGAACAAGGTGAAATCACATCTAAAACCTGACATAATAAAACAATTATCAGAAGTACTAAATAAAAATCTTGATGGATTAATAAGAAAAAATTTTATTAAGCTTTTAAAAAACAATTAGTAATAATTCTACCCAACTTATTTTTTTTAAAAAAAAGAAAACCTCTTACCAGATTCCTTTTGATTAGTTTATATCAAGTAAAATATTTTTAAATAAAATTGTCAGACTTTGTATTCATCATGACCAAGATGGAGCTATGCCAAGAATGAATGTATGTATGCTTCAGCATTAGAAAAAAATGTAATCATGTTAAAAACAAAAATATCCAAAGCTGTACCATTATCTCCATAGATATCGAAGAGGTTTTTGATAAAGTATTTTTATGTTGAAAACCTTAACAAATAAAAGGTTTTGAGGGACCTCTTTTTAAGTTTATAAAAAAGTATCTGTACCACCAAGAACAAGAACCTTATATAATGATCATATGCTAGAACCTTTCCAAATAATTGTAGGAGAAAAACAAAAATGTCTACTCACTATGGGAAATTATGATTAAATTTATATAGGTATTTTGTATGCTTTGAAAATTGATGCTCAGATATTTTATGCATTTTTGTAGTTATTTGGAATAGGATTCCCCTTATTATTTTTCTTGATAAAATAAAAGCAATTGTTTTGAAAAAAAATATTTAGATCAAAAGGAAATGATGAAAAGAAACTAAAGGAAAATGGCACTTCCAGCCCTCCAACTGTAGTATAAAGTAGTTAGCAAAATTATCTGGTGTTGGTCAAAATTAGAGCAGTGGATCATTGGAATAAACTATACAATGGAGAATCAGAAACAATGGAACTTAATAATCCAGTGTTCTATAAACCAGAACATAGAAATTTCTTAGGGAAAATAAACTCATTATTTTTTTTAAACTGCTGGTGAAACTGAAAAGCCATCTGGAAGAAATTAGAATTAAATCAGCATTTTATGCTATATTCCATATAAAAATACGTGACCTTAATATTAAAAATCATGCTACAAAAAGGAAGAGCAGATTATATGCTTTCTAAACTCTATATACAATAACAGATACTCAAAATGATGACTCAGATCATTAAGAAAAAAATTAAATTATTTTGAACATTCTTGAAGAAAGCAAAAAAATCAGTTATTTCAAGAAAGATCCCATTAAAAATAAAAATAACTAAAATTTTGACACTTAACAAGTAATCTTCCCTTCTATGCAAAATTCATTTATGTGAATGGCTACATAGGTAACACCTATGTTTCTATAATTCTGTAAGTGATGCTTTGAAATTATTTCTAAACTTATTTTCTAATATCTCTTTGTATTAGGTTTTTGATTAACCTAGATTGAGAATAACACAAAAGATTGATTCTCCAAACAGAAAAGTCAGAAGTGACTATTAAGGGAGGAAACACATTCCTACAATTTAATTTACAAGGGCCAGAAATTGAATGCCGATGACCGTTCCCAATTAATAACAGAAGCCTACACATCTGGGAGGGGAGAAAAGGGTACATTAACATCTTTTGATGTATGTGGAATATCTTGGCCTTTTTCTTGATTTGTAAATGCCATAAAATAGGAAGGACATTAGAGACTACTGTGAAATATATTGTAACAATTATGTATACATATGATTTACATCTGTATTTTACTTATATCTCTAATATTTTAATATTTAGAAAAGGGTTCTTCATTAATACAGACATATATGTATATATATATAACAATTAATTTTTACATATAAAATCTTATTGGGTTTTATTTTTTGTTTGTTTGTTTGTTTCGTTTATTTGTTTTTGTAACTTGTTAAGTGACTTGCCCAAATTCACATAGCTAGTAAATGTCAAGTATGAGATCAGATTTGAACTCAGATCCTTCTGACTCCAGGTTTAATGCTCTATCCACTTAATTACCTAGCTGTTTCCATTTAAAATCTTTTTACAACAATCTGGAAGAAAATTAAAACAACAATTTTCTACTAAAATACATGTACTTTAGTTGTCTCTAAGATCAGTATGCTATTTTTGTTCATTCACATTTCCTTCCAAACATTAAAAAAAAAAAAAAAAAGATTCTGTATCTCATTCATTATCAATTTATTTTGGGAATATTTCATTTTATTTTCCAATGTAATGCAGATCCCTTAATACTAGGTGAACTTTTCTGCTCAAAGAGCAGCAGAAGAATATTTGTAATAAAATGGTGAATCTTGTCCTCTCCAAAAGTATAATGAAATTCCAATTCAAATACTTGGTATAGTCCTGATTGTCACATCTTAAGAAAAACATAATCAAGCTTTAGAGGTGTTCAGAGAAGGGCACTTAAACACCAGGTTTGTGTGCCAAGATCGATTCCAAAAAGTGAGATTCTTTAGCCTGAAGCAGCAAAAAATGATAAAATGTGATTTTTAACATCTGTAACATCATAGGATTAATGGATTGGTTGGACCATTAGCCAAAGGCAGAAGAAGAAAGAAAAATAATATAATTTTATATCAAAATTTAGCAAAAATGCATCTAGATATGAAGGCCAATAAAAATATAATAAATGCTATTTTTTTTGTTTTGTTTTGTTTTTTGTAAACAGATTCTAGGATTGTAGTTATCCAGATTTGACAGAGGAATCAGTCGCAAGGAGAAGGGAATATTATACTAACTTATGTTATTTCTTATTGCTATGTAGTTTAGATCATAGAATTTAGACTCAAAAGTAACCTTGGAATGTTTATCCTTTATAAGCCCAATTTAAAACTTGAGTCCATTTCTGCAATTACACTCCACACCTCTGATTTCTTATTTTGTATTCACTTTCATTAAAAATTATTCAAAAGTATCCCATACTTTATGATTTCATGCCTTTGAGTCACTTGTCATCTTTTCTGGGGGTAGGAGCAGCACTGCCTCAAGTTCTAGAGGAAGTGGGAGCCACAGCAAACCTGAGGAACAGGACTCATCTCGGAGCCTCCCTGGCCCCTCCCAGCCACAGCTACAGCCAGAGCCTCCAGGAGGGGAAGCCAGTAAGAATTGTTTTCTGTTGTCTTAAAAGTTTTAAACCAAGACACAAAGCTTGGAGGGAGGAGAAGATTAGCCTCAGATATTTTGGTCACTCCTGAGGCTGAGCAGACCTACAGCTTCTGGAAATTCTCATTTGCCCAGGTCTTCTATTGTTTAGAGCAGAGGGGAAAATTGAGGTGCAGAATTTTTGATGGGCTAGAATTAGACTAAAACATCATTGGGAAATGCTTAACTACAAAAATAAAAATACAACAAAACACAAATATTTTAGTTTTTGCTTTTCTAAATTAATATGCTACCCCGAGTTTAATGCCATTGCTGTAGAGCATACTTTGTATACTAGTCTCTGAAGCGACTTTTGGCTGTCCAAGATTTACTGGAGGGGCAAGAGGGTATAGGACCCCTGGAAGTTAGATGTAGTGGAGAGCCTGATTCTCTGGAAGCCTACCCCATCCCATGTCATTATGCTGTCAGTGATTGCTGACTGTCAGACCAATAATTACAGAGTAAGGAGTATATGTGAGAGCCCATCCCACACTTCCACACTTCTTACTATAAGTTCCATCAAAATTTGACTTTGTCAATGATCTGTGCCTTACAGGGAACCAGAGCAGCCTTCCTTTTGGTCCCACTATTAGGAATTATTGCACTAACTTTTGGTCCCACTTTCTAGTAAATACTTTTTCTACTTTTTAAATTAGTAAGATATTTTTGTAAATTAAGATAACATCTTACCCTACAATTACTTTCTGTTTCCTTATTCTCCATATATACTCCATATATCCCCCACTCCATATCTACACAACATTCTTTTGTTGCCTTTCTTTTGTTTTTTTAAAAATAATACCTTGCATTTGTATAGTGTTTTATCATCTACAGAGCACTTTGCTCTTAAGAACCCTATGAGATAGGCAGTATAATAATTTGCCCCCATTTTATAGGTGAGGCTACCAAGGCTTAGTGACATTACATGAATTGCTCTAGCTGCTGATCTCTGATTTTTTATTCTTAAGTGTCCAGCCCACATCTTTTTTCAAGCATATGGCACTCACAACATTTTATTCTGCTGCTGTCACACACAAATTGTCATTGGTAACATGCTGCAGCCTACTTATACACCCACCAAGCAAATTTCCATTGCCCTTTCAGTTGTTTATAATTCGAATTATTCTGAGATTGTGGAACTACATGACTCATAGCCATGACAAATTCCACTCTCAGTAGAGGAGAGAAAGGGGGAGAAGGGAGGAGGGAGAAAGAGATAGAGAGAGACAGAAAGAATGAGAATTAGAATGGTACAATAAGAGATCATGAGGAATTTCACATTTGGGGTGACCTAGGTTCAAACAGGAACTGACCTTAGTTAGCTGTGAACCCTAAATATGTCATTTCACTTCTGAATTTCAGTTCTATAGTGTGTGTGTTTTGTGTATGTGTGTGTGTATGCTCAGTAATTACTCTACCTCATAGTTACTTCAGGAACAGGGTTTAAATCTTGAAATACTAAATAAATATGATAAATCTTTACTTTTCCCTAGAAAATTCCTTTGTTTGAACTTTATAGAAGTTATGTCCTGTGACATTTGTATAGTGTTTTAAAAAAAATTCCTTTACCATCTTTTGATTTTAGTACTTTATTATTATTTTAAAAATTATGTCTATAATTCTCTCATTTTTTAATAATCTATACATGATGGACTTTGAAAGAGCTTTCAAGGCTGAATTTGCTTCTACCAAGTTAATCATTTTATTATGATTAATAAATGCATCCATATCTTAAATCCTTTATACCTCTCATTCAATTACATGAGAAAAACAATTTTTGGTGTGTTCTAGGAAGACTTGCTTTTCATCAGAGCTCCTTGACATCTACATAGACCATTCTCATGTCTAATGAGATAGGAAACAAAAAGAGGTTAAACTAAGGTATTACTGTTGCTATCACATATCTGTGATTGTACAGTTCAAGTTAATGGGGGGAATAAAACAATCCCCAACCTCCTAGTATTTCCCATTGTCACTTAAGTTACCCATAATATTCCAGTCAGCCAGTTACTGATTTGTTAAGCATCTATTATGTCCTGTGCTAGATTTGGGGGACACAAAGACAAAAATTGAAACTGCATCTTGTTTTTTTATCAAGAGAAACATACATTAGTTCTTGAGAACAACTCTCCATTCCTTTCTGTTTGTGTCTCTAGTGCTTGGGACATAGTACTTAATAAGTGCTTTTTCCTTTACTTCATTTACAGCAATACCACCTTGAATACTCCTGATCTCAACTGATCTCAGAAACTAAGCAGAGTTGGGCCTGCTTAGGAGTTGGATAGGCAAAGAGCTGGGAATACTGGGTACACCAGGCTTAAACATTTGGGCTTAGTGGCTAAAGTTCCAGGTCTGGAGTGAGGAAGACCTGAATTTAAATGTGACCTCAGACACTGTGACCCTAGGCAAGTGACTTAATCCTGTTTGCCTTAATTCACTGAAGAAGGAAATAGCAAACTATCTTTGCCAAGAAAAACCCAGAAACAGTATTGATGTGCTGTGGTCCATGGGGTCACAAAGAGTTAGATATGATTGAAAGACTGAACAACATCAAGTAGCTTTAAATTTGCACTAAGATTTTGAGATGCCCCAAATGAACATTACTTAGAATTCCATTTCTAGTTATTTTGCAGGGTATATGTGATTATATAAAATTTCATTGGACTGTCCAACCAATTCAATATAACAAATGTTAAGTCTGTACAAGAAACTATGTTAGTTGTTTGGGATGCAGAGACAAAAACCTTATAGGATTTATGTTTTATAGAGAAATTGGGAGGTGAAGGGAAGGGAGCAGGAATACAATCTATATCCAAAACATACTCAGGTAAATCTATATAAAATAACGAGAAGAAACAGTAATAATTTCCTAGTGGTGGAAGACTTCACTGAAGTGGCACTTGAGCATTTGAAAATCACTTAAGACTAGCTGGTAAACAGATATCCATTTAAGAACCAAAAAGATTGTTTTCCCCTCAGAAAAGCAAGTGAATCCCTGAAATAGAACCTCCATGATAACTGGGCCAGTATTAGGTAAAATGTGTACATGGCCTAAAGGGAATCAAAGGTTATTTAAAACTCAAATGCTTTAAGTATAAGGAAAAGAGAGAAAAAAAAAAAGCAAAATTGGCATAAGAAATAATGATGGATAATCTTAAGAAAGGCTAGATATAGAGATTTGATGAGTTGGTGCCTGCTTTTATAAACTACTTACAAATTAATGGTTAAATGTTTCCATTCAAACAGCTCCTGAAGAGTCCTCAGAGGAGACCACCAAGGCTCAAGAGTGCAGCTGCTCCGAAGAAGCAGTTCAGAATCCCACAGATACAGGTGGGCTGCTTTGTTCTATTTAGGCAATTGTCCCACAATGGGAACAAAAACTATAATTAGGACAAGCATTTTGGAAGCCGGCAGTTCTTTTCAAGAATATTTCAGGACAAATTGATCAACTGCCTTTCTTCTCTTCAAAATGAAATAGTTATAATGATGAGAAGTGTATTTATTTTCAGATAATTTGGAATCATATTAGATAAATAATTAAGTTATGCTTGGTCTTTGACCCATTGATGTCACTACCTGACATATTGCCATGATGATTAACATTATTATTATTATTGTTATTATTCTCAAGAGGGAATGGCCCTATATATACAAAAATATTTATAGTAGTACTTTCTGAGGTAACAAAAATGAAAACAAAGTGAGTGTCCATTGAAAGCATGCACTTTCCATCATCATCACTACTTTGAAATCAGGTCAAATGATTAGTAATAGCTGAATGATTAACTGATCACATTATTTTCTGATCACAATCAAATACAGTTTTCTCTGAGCCTCTGGGATGCAGCTTAGAAGACAAAAATGACCCCAAACTTGACAACCCTTGCAAAGTTCCAGAAGAATCCTCTTTAGAGGAAAAATGCCAGGAACAGGATCCTTCAGTTCAGCCCACCATGGAGGGAACTGCACATGCAGAGAGCACACCTGATGAGCCTCAGGCCCCAACAGAACCAACAGGGCCGCTTATTCATGAAGAAACATTGACTCGGGGCTCCACTTTCCAAGAAACTGATGACAGTGACGATGAGCCGGTCCTAATCCCAGGTGCCAGATATCGGACAGGACCAGGGCATAGGTCAGTAAGCACTCCAATTTTGTTTATAATGCATATCCTCATAGGCCATTATTAGATAGGTTTTCTAGGATTACAGAAAAGAAGCCTATAAACTATACTTGATTTGCTTTCCCCAAGAGGGTGCAGATTACCTGATTAACATATAGGATCATGTTCTTTTTAAAACTAAAAATGATTTTACATAACATATTCTTTGGGGAGACATCTTTAAGAGGTAAGTAGAATTTTTTCCATTGATGCAAAACATGAGCCTAGGTCTAAACTTAGAGACAGAAAGATGATGGTAGACTATGCAAGAGGGTTAGTTATTTAGAGCACCAAGCTTATATTTAGCTGCCAAGTTACACATGGAGTAGCCAGCTTTGTAGAAAACATCTGTCATCACATTTATACCACTTCCCTGGTGACTATTAATTGAGGAGACTTGGATATGTTCTTCTGTGTGAGTAGCAGTATTTTTATCTTTAGTTCCTGCTAAACCCAGTGGCTCAATTTAGAATCAGTGTAAACGGTGCTCATTAACTCAAATCTTGTAAAGAAAGAATTAAATTACCACATTCTCTTTTCACAGCTCCTCACCTGCTAATTTAATGGGATCAGAAGGTTAAGATTTTGAAAAAAAAAATTGTTTTGTTCTCATTCTGTATTTGATAGACCATTTGAATTCATTGTTATCTGGCTCTGCTAGAAAAAAGTTTCTGCAGATAACGTCATCCAGGTCAATGTGTCTGTCTCTCCCCATTCTTTCACACAGAATCAAGTTTTATCTTTCAAGTTGTAGTTAAGGCAGTAGTGAAATTTCATTTCATCATTTCAAAAGTCTAGGAGGACCTCCTTATGGAGCAAAATATTCAGACATTTAATTCAACCTAGTGAAAAAAGTGCGCTACCAGTGAGCACTTGATGCATTTCGTCTTACTACTTATTAGATGTTGCAAAGGTCCAGAATTGAAAGACATGTGCAAACAAGTGACAGCAGAGGCACCCATGAACCCATGTTCCAAATTATACCCTACCTTATTGGCTTTGGAGGAGAGGTTCCTAAGAATAAAAGAATTATGGTGTTCCTTTAGTCATGCTTGGTTAAGGTCTGGCTGGAGATAGCATCAAGATTTCAAAGTGAGTTCTCTTTCCTCATGTTGAGATGTGGGCAGATTACTCATCATCTTGCCTTCTCATTACCCCTCACTGACTCTTAGCTCCCTGTTTCCACTCTTGTAGAGAAACAGCAATTACCTTTTCCTTCCATATATAGGTTTTCTTTAGAACTTATTTGTCATCAGAGGAGGTTCTAAGGTACAAAGATTAAAATTGAAATTCATTTAAAAATACTTATAGTTTCTAAAGATCAAGTTAGAGAAATAGACTCTAGGATATGGGTAACTTAAGTAAAATAGGAAATCTTATAATCGGAGTGGTCATCTATTATTGGGATTGAATCTTTAATATTTAGCATGGAAATATATATTAAGACCAGGACCACGAGGTGAAATGAACTGTCTGAGGTTGCACAGAAAGCAGATCTCTGGGTTCCCAGTCCGGCACTCTTTTGTCCATCCTTAACTCCTTCCAAAAGTCTTGGTTTCCATATAATTATAGGTTGCATTTATCAAATGGTCATTGCTTCTGATCAAATAGCCATTGCTTCTGATGGCTAAGGACTGATAGTGAAAGTGTGGAAAAAACAGAATTTAAATACCACCTTTGTGAAAGAATGTGATATACATCTACTAGAATTTTTTTATTTTTTAATAATTGTCTTCCTGACAGGTAAAAATTATAGAATCAAAGGAGGTATCTTGGAAACCATGAAGTCCAAATCCCTCATTTAGAAAAAACTATCCCAGAGAGATTTTGTTTTTCCATGTTTACACAGCGACGGTGTGGGTGCATGTATATCCACAAATATATACACATACATACATACATATTTACACGTGTATATGTATACATATTTGTATGTAAATGTTTTTATGTATGTACAAAAATGACAAAAACAAGGATTGAAATATATAGATCTTCTGACTCTCAACCCATGATTGCAAAAAAATCACAATTTAGTATTTCTAACATTTATGCTGTCAGTTCTCCTCATTTTTATATATGGGAATATTTAGTCGCTATGAAGTTACATGATTTCTCAGCATTATATAGCTAGCTTATGCTGATTCTTAAAATCAAAGTCCAGAGATGTTGCCATGGCTTTTAGGAGACTTCAGTGCTAATTCTGCCTCTTCCATCTTCCCAAGAGGTTCCCTGAGCATTTAAACTGCGAGCTGAGGGCCAGCAGCATGGGTAGAATTTTTATCCTTTTTCACTGTGGAGAGAAATGATGATTTTCCTCATATTAAAAACCAATTATTGAATTGTAATTCAGATTTTTTTCCCCCTTTTCCACTTCCTCATTCAGAAAGCTACTCCTGTAGGTTATTCAGGTAACTTTTACAGTGCAGGGCTAATACTGAGAGGGAAAACTCAAATCTGTTCAAAAGGTAAAGAAATTTTAGTTTAAGTAAATTAATGGATTCTGCTGGTGCATTATGTTACTCAGGTCTGGGTAAAAGTAGATTTGCCTAGATCATTCGAGATGGGGTGATATGAGTATAGACAAATTTCTGATCAAAATCATGAATATCCTTACCCTCATTAGAATAACCTCCCCCCCCTTTATAATATTCATTCATTCTCTCATTATTTGTTAACCACCAAGAACTGACTGCCACCCTCCAGAACACCCACTCTTCCAAAGACATGTAGAGTATATTCTATAAGGGGTCTTTGGCATTTGAGGTATCACTGATTCCTTTTATTAATTATACCATTATTAATAAAATGATTAATTACTCAGAAATTATGTCTCTCAAACTTTTTATACATCATTTCCTGCCATGCAAGTGAAATCCTATATCCACTCCAAAAAACCAAAAGGACAAAAAACCAAAAGTAAAGGAAGAATTAAGAGCTCAGCACCTCATTTTTACATAGCTTAAAGCTATGTAGATTACATGTGAGTACAGAGTAACTCCAGGAAATTCTCTTCTTCCATTTCTCATTCTTATGAGAACCCCTCAGGGGTTCAGGACTAATCTAAAGAAAACTCAGTGTATGTAGCACCTATAGTCCAAAGCACCTAGACCCCATGCCAGAAAAGCATATCAGTATTAGGTAGCCCATTTTTGCCGATTCTCTAGCCTGGGGACAATTTTGGATTATTCCATGCTTACCTTGTTTCTTATACCTCAGTTTGTACACAAGTACCAGGATAGATTCAAGGCTAACCCAGAATTTAGCCAGCCTATGAAGTAGAGAAATACCTTTCTGATTGCTCTTTGATGTCAGGTCACTTTTCCATTTAAGGCTCCAAAACATATATAAGTGCTTACATAAGAGAATTGATAAGTAAGAAATTGAAAGAACTGCCAAACCCCCAAGAAACTAACAAATTAATGGAAGACTATAGAACAGACATGTAAATTTAAAAGACATAAAAAATTAGTTATAGTTGTACAAATCTGTGAGGTGATGGTGTGATTGGTATTATCATTAGACTCTGCTTTCTTTCATAATAAAATTCAATTTTCCTCTGAATTACCAAATTTGTGCAATTCATTATCAGCTACTGAACCAAAATTTATAAAAGCAGATTTGGATTCAGACATTGGGCAAGCAATTTCTTTTTAAAACTAAATATAAGCCTTAGCTTCTAAAACCATGTTAAAACCTGTCCGACTAGAATTTTACAAAAGGGTGTTGTCCTAATAGGTATTTTTTTTCTGTCGTGTAATTTATAAGCTTTCCTTTATTGGGAGGAAGAGGGAGAGGAGGTAGTGCTAACATTATTTAGTGAGATACCTTTCTTCTGATAGTTTCCGTCAAAAACAGGATTTATAGTTCTCCTCTTTCCAAAAATCATTTGTGGTAAACATAAACTACCTACACATTCATGCACTTTTTAATATGCCTATCTTTCAGCTATAAGTCTTCCAGAGAAACCCTATAAGTCAGCTTCATTTCTAATTAATAGAAACTGGTATCTTAAATTCTGCCCTGAAGGGAAAAAAGTCAAGAAAAAACCTTCCTAAATTTACATTGAGTTAAAGAATCTTCAAGGAGATTAACAATTCTAAAACTATTCTTTGAGAAGCTCCCACTCCCATAATTTAATTTTGCAGACTTCAGAATATTCTCTCCAACATAGAGCTTTCCAGATTTGAATGAAAAATCACAGTAAAAGGACATTCGTCTCACAGATTTCTTCCCAGCACTCTGTGAGAAATAGAATTCAGAGACTGATCTATAGTTCAGAATGCTGTAGCTCCATAGGAATAAGGTGTACTTTCATAAGCATGAACAATTACCCACTATATTTCTGTTCTTGTAAGCTTCCATTTCTAAGTGACTACTTAAATATCCCCCCCTTTTTTTTTTGAGAGCACTTCACAAGTATTACTTGGAACAAAGCCATTTTTTCATAGAAAGATTGTGCACCAATTTTTTATGTGTGCAATCATCATAATAACGATAGCCCCATAAAATGTAAAATAAAAATTCAAATTTGTATTCTTTTAAATTGTGATTCAGATTTTTTTTTGCTGAGATCAAGCATGAGAAGAAAATGTTTTAGAAAAAAGGCTTTAACAACTAACATAGAGATTTTAAATGGAATGCTCCCATTAACTCTAAAAATATGTCCCTACAACACGCTGCAGTAAATAAAATAAATCTTAGAAAATAACTGGGTTATATTCTCTAGTGAAATACCTCACTCATTGGAAATCAAAATATAAAAATGCTGATTCAATGTCTGGATTCTCTTAAGTTTGCCCATGGAAGGGACCTTATAAGTGGAAAATAAAAAAAGGAATAGACAAGCAATATCAGAAAAAGAAATAAATAAACCCTTACAAAAGATATAGTATCTTTAAAGTTTCTTGAAATGTTAGTGATTGATGGTCATCTGGTTTAATAGCTAAAAAGCAGCAGGCAATAGATAGTCTGCTAAATATTGACTGGAGGCTCCATACAATTATACATAACAAAAATCAGATGTAAAGCATCTTTTCAGAAAGATGAATACTCACTTAAATCCATTGCAAACATGTTTATCTCTGATTAATGAGGTCCTTGAATTATTAGGTACCCAACTAGCGAAGATGGGCACTTTGGGTGAAGATCTGTGACTCATTAGATTTCCTTAGAGTTTGTAATGGGGTCACACATTATTATTGTGGCTGTGCTATTTAGAGGAATAGAAAAACAAGGCCCAATCATTTTTTCTCCATGCCAATTTTGGTTATTCTTCATGTCTTAGTTTCCTTTCACACTTTTAAATATCTTAATTTACTATTCCAGCTCATAAGGAAAAACTTCAGTCTATTTAGGATGAGGTAACTGAATATGCAAATGGAATCTTAATACTAATTTTAAATATTTGACCCTTTGAGGTGTTTGTGAATGACTTTAGTCATTTCATTTTGTGTTCCTTTCACTAGATTTAATGTCAGAGGAACAGCAATAGGTGATAGAATAATGAGGTAATTCAATATCTTCGTTCCTTTTTTCTTTCTTTCCTTCCTTCCTTATGATGAATTTGCTAGGTCCTCATTTTCCATGCTAACCATCTTTCTTATTAACAGTTAATACTTTGTTTAAACTGACTGAATTTTAAATGCTGCACCTTATAAAATAGGCTGCTTTTACCATATATGTATTTAGCTGCATGAACTGCATGGGAACAGAATGAAAAAAAAAAATGGTTGTGCAGATAGAACCAGTGTTAACTTCTCTAGTATGTCAAACGAAAGAGAAACTTTGAAATAAATGTTCTTGAAAAACAATATACTTATTTTAAAAATATTATTTGGAAAAATTATTTGTTTCCTTTAAGTTTTCTAAATTAGGTTTTGAATAAATGATAAGCAACACATAACTGTAATTCATCATTCAGGCATGTATAATTTACTTTTATCAGTGACAAACAAAATTTTGTAGTTTTTATATAGTCTCAAGTATGTATGTGTGTGTGTGTTTTTAAAGAGACGTTACAGTAAAAATGGCTACTCACTTTAAGATATTATCATGTCAAATATGACAGTTTCTTTCTTCAAACTTCTCTCTTCTACTAAGTCTGTGAAACAAATATTTGTTATTGTTGTTTCAGTTTGTCTATTTTTAAAAATTGTACTTTCCAGTGAACTTAACATCTCTATCAGTCATCTACCAGAAGCTTAGTTTGGGTATGGATTCTGCCTCATCATAACTGATGCAGAAGTCAGATGGATTATAAATTGAAAAGTGAGACAGAAGAGACTGCTTTGCTTCCTTAGAATGTAGATGCCTTCAGAACTGAGGAGACTCTGGGGGGAAGAAAAGGAGTAACAATATAAGCCACAAACTGGAGTTTTCCAAATTAAAATCTGTGTTCTAAAGCCCTAGGCTGGTTTACATATTTGTTTATGCTGGTTTTAGGATTGTTAATACATTAAGGGAGATTTGAAATTATCCTACTGTTCACTGATTTTTCCACTGACTTTTGGGACTTTGTGATTACCGACAATGAAGCAGAATATGTCAGCCCTAGTTTTTTGTTAGTCTTCTCTCTTTTATATTGGGACTCAGTGATGATTGCTTCATTTTCATAAGAGAGACCATCTAAAAGAGCTATGATGTTTTCAAATAAGTTTAGGAAAAATAAAGCAAGCACATAGAGACAATTATGGAACGGTAACCAATTTCATAGTAGCTAGCTAGTGCTCAGCTACCATCTTCTTTGAAAAGAGATTACAATTGCCAGGCATGGTGATATTTGTCCCTGTCACTGGAGAAACTTGAAGCTGATGCTGGTGGATCCCTTGAGTTTGTAAATTCTAAGCTGCAAGAGGGCAGACTGATGAAAACCAAAGCAGAGGTTCACTGACCCAGGCCTGAAAAATGGAGGAGAGTAAAGCTTCTCTATCATTTTTAGGATCAGACCAGCTACTAGCAGCCTAAACACAAGGGGGACACCCAATCTTAAAGTGAGAGAAACATTACAGTTACTTTTCCCAAATAATTAACTCTTAATTATCCTCTTGTGGATTATATATGATGAGTTTCTAGTTCAGGGAAGTTTCTCCCCTTCTATCTATAGTACAATTCTGATTAGCTTTCTCCTGTCAATCAATTATGTACTCAGAAAACACAAAATCATGTTAATAGTCATTAAGTAAAGCATAATTAGATAAGTCTCCTATTACCAAAAATACAATATATTCCAAAACTAAATTGTTGTTCTCTATATAGATTATACATGTACAGTGATTTTAAACATATTTCCATATTTGTCGTGTTGTACAAGAAAAATCAGACCAAAAGGGAAAAAAAATCATGAGAAAGAAAAAGCAAACAAAACAAAATTTTTAAAAATATGAAAATACCGTGCTTCAAAGAGCAAAGGATCTTGAAGAATAGGATACAATTTAGAGCTGGAAGGGACACTTGAAGTTCACCTCACTCATCTGAAATTTAAGGAAACTGAGACCCATAGAGTTTAAGTGATTTGTCTGATGTCTCAGAGGATTTAAGCAGAGGTTCCTCATCTCCAAATTTAATACTTTTTCCACTGGGCCCTTTGTCTCATGAATGAAAGAAGTTGAGAAAACATTCCCATTTGACATCATAATTAATCCTTCCTTCTGTGAGAATTAATCCTTCCTCTGTGTAATTCTGTGAGAGATCACAAATACTTATCCTTCCAGAATGGAAGACATGGAAAATATGTTCTCTTCTTCCCGTTCTCTTAAGGATTCTTTTCTTCTCATTTACACTTTTCTCTTTCTGCTAAAGTTCCTTCCAATGAGATTCTAATTCTTATTATTAGTGGGAAGTATAAACTAATGTCCAGAGATGTTTGTTTATTCATCATGATTTTATCTTGAGATTATTTCCTACATTTAAGAAGTTAAAAAAATTAGAAATAAGTTGAAGGCCAGTCTAAATCAGCAAAAATTATGACATAGAACATTGGTTAATAAGTGGAATTTTATTGCTCTTATTTAAGGTACAGTAAATCAAATGAAACTAAGAGGTCTTAAAAGGGACCTGTTTTTTTTTTTTTAAATTTTGTTAAATATTTCCTAATTACATTTTTAAAATATTTAACATTGATTTTTAACATTCTTGAATTCTAAATTGTCTCTTCCTCCTGCCCCTCCTCTTCCCCTTGAGAAGGCAAGGAACATAATATTATACATGTAAAAGTCATGTGAAATATTTTCATATTCTACATGTTGCAAAAGAGGGACCCATTTTAATGAGTGAGTAAGAATGATTTTTAAATACAATACTCATATGTTGAATATTGTAATTAAGTATTCATATATTAAAAACTTTACTCTCTGATCTTCTGCCCTTAAAGAGGTACATGGGTGACAAACCACAAAGAATTGAGGAGGATGGAGTCTGCCATTAGGAGAAGATAGATATTGCTGAGTGATAGTGGCTGAATAAGGGCTGAAGGTGGTCATGGGGAATGATGAGCTCTGATTTCTTCCTTCCCTTCCTCCTCACCAAAAGTTCCATTCAAATCTTACCTCTATGAAGCCTCCCCTGATGACCCAAGTCAGAAGTGATCTCCCTCTGCTCCAGCCTCCACAGCAGCTCCAGTCTTCAGAGATAGCTCTTGGAAAGAGTGCTAGACATAAGAGCAGCAGACTTCTCGGCCCACATCCCTTCTTTCCCTTCTATTGCTCTGTGACCATAAATAAGTGACTCAACCCCTCTAGACTTAGCTTTTTCCTTCTTGGTAAAATGGAGATAGCCTCGGGTGCCTGTCTTTCACAGCTACCATTGCGTCCAATGAGATAATGAGTAGCTGTTGTTGTTAAGCCCACAGATATGTCTCATCTCCCTCAAGTAAATTGTAAGATATCACATCTTACTCTTCCTTGTGGGAAATGGCACATTATGTATATAGTAAGTGCTTGGTCAGTATTTGTCAGCTGAGTGTGTGTGTGTATTTGTGTGTGTACATATGTTTGGAAATAAGGAAATAAAGTCAGAATTCAGAGGATCAGATGACTTTCCTCATTTTGTTTTCTTGGCTTTACAACCCTCTGAGGCTAAATGAAGGCCTCAGGAGGTAACTTAGATATCTAAGATCAAGTAAGGGCAGAAGTGGATAAAATCAAGCTTGCTATGGAAGTTGGGTTATAGAGAGTAGCAATAGTTTGTGCAGCTGGTACTGGCCATCTTTGGGCCCAAGTGATCTTGTGTTGTTTGAGGCAATCTTTTAGTTGATGGAACATGTCCACGTGGCAGGGAAAGGGATGGGAATCTGAAGGTCACTCTGAAAATGGGGGGTAGAGCTTGATGACCATTGGACCTGGGACTAAGTACTTGTGAACCCTCTCTGAGAATCATACCTTCCATTGCTTCTCTCATACATCCCGCCACCCTAGTGCTAGGGGAGGGATCAGTGGATTGGCACACCCCTTTCTTCTCCTCCCCAGCCATCATCACTCTGCAGCCACATCTCCTCTATTATGGTTTGTTCTATTTCAGCCAGTTCCTTGTTGCTGTTATCTTTGTACTTCTAAGACTCTGTCTTTTCCTAATCAGTTCATTTCTCAGCTCACAACCTTCTCCACCCAAACTCTTTTCCTCTATCAAGAATATTCTGGTCTCTTTAATCCATGACCTTTCTCATATCTGCTTTAACCATGCATGCAGTGGGATCTCAAACTCTCTCTCCCAACTGAAACTGCCTCCCTGAGAGGAGAAGTCCTGATTACATACAGTCCTTCCCCCTGGGATTCAAGATTTAATTTTCTTCTATTTGGCTTTGGGAAATTCAGTCACTGGATTGCAGATTTGCATTGAGGCCATAAGAAAAGCCAATTTCTATTCCTTTCTGTTTGGGAAAATGCTACAAACTAACTTCATTATGCTCTATGTGTTGTTTTGTTGTTGTGCATTTTTTCCTGAAATACTTAGAAGCAGCATTCTTAATAAGAGAATGTTTATAGTACTAACTTATCACACCCTTTTCTTAGATGATGCAAAAGTAAACCTCAGTCCAGGATTTCTTGATGATTTTGAGTCCTGAATTTAGTGGGCTCCAAATTGATGAAGGGCTCTAGAATAGAAAAATTAAGCTAATAAGTATATATGGGAAATAAAAATACATATGGGAAATAAAAGAAAGTTGTAGTAAGAGTAAGAACAGAGCATTATCCTAGCCATGACTTTCCTTTTTTTTTTTTTCTTTTCATGTATTGCCCCATCACTGACAGTATTTCTTTATTCTTATTCTGTCCCAGGGGTCACCACTACACTATCAAAAGCCTCCCTTATCATCTTTAATGTTTAATTTTTTTAATGTTTAACTTTAACCCATGACTGGTTTAATCCCACTTTGTACCCCCCACTTGATGCTGTGCGGTATTGAGAACATGAACACAACATAAAGCATCTATGGTAGAACCTTTCTACTGCTGACATGGAGAAAGAATATCTGTTCCTAAAGTTCTGCATGTGGAGGCAGGATGATTTGAGTTCAAATTGAGCCTTAAACACTCTATGTCGGGCCCTGGCAAATCTCATAATTTCTGCCTCGGTTTCCTCAACTGTAAAAATGGGGATAATAATAGTACTCACTCCCAAAGTTCTTGTGAAAATCAAATGAGACATAATTAACAATTCATAGCTCAGTGCTAGGCACATCATAGTCACTGAAAAAGCTTCTTCACTTCCCCGCTCTGTATGAGCTTTATGAAAACTTACCCTCCAATCAGTGGAATTTGTAATTGAGAACAGATTAGATTTATTCTAATCTAGAATTCTAATTCTAAGATTTCTAATCTAGGAAATAAAATATATTTTTTTGGTTGTAGAAGTAGAAGAGAACCTCCAGATCACTTCTTCGCCAGGGAAAAGGAAGGGCTGTTTAATATGTGGAATTCAGAATAGAATATGCATTTGTTTTTCAGATCTTGCCAGAATACTCATTTCTTAAATAAAAATAATAATACTTTGCATGTAAATAATGACTTTTTCAAAAATTTTTTCTTATTAAATTAATAAGAAAACCATTATACAACTTTCCCTGATACCATGTTTCAGTTTTTTACAATTTTTCAGTAAAGAAATAATTGCTGCTGATTTTTTATACCTGCTATAATTTCAGTTGATTTTTCTTTGTTGTTGTTGTTCTTTATTCAGTAGAGACAGCCAGGTGGCATAGCAGAAAGAATGTTGGTCTTGGAGTCAGGAAGACCTTAGTTCAAATCCCACTTACTTGCTATGTGGCCTTGCTTAGGTGAATTCCTTAGCTCTCTGCTTCAGTTTTCTCTTCTGTAAAATGGGAATAATAACAGAGCCTGTTTGCCAGGGATACTGTGAAGATGGATTGAGGCAGCAGATACAAAAAAGCCCCTATGCAATTATCATTCATCATCATTATTATTATCAATCATTAATTAGCAACTTTGCTTTGCTTATCCTGGCATATTTTAAATAAGAACTAAAGCAGCCCTTAGTCTTGTCAGTTTGAGTCACCTAACTTTTTACCTGAGACTTTCCTTGCTTTTAGATTGTGGGGTCATAATTGCACATAGCATTCTGAGAAAAGCCTTGTTGATGCTATAAAACATAGTATAGGCCATGGTTCATATATTCTAGGCTCCCATTTAATTAATTTCTGCTTATATTTGGGAATGTCTCTCCTGAATTTGCACAAATGTGCCCATTGAGTCCTTTGAAATAAAAATGCAATGATTTCCTTGATTTGTTTTGGACTCAATTCATGAGTTTTGATGCCAATTATGTAATGAATTTGTGATAAAATTAAAAATAGAACACGTTTTTGAAGGAACATGGACCTTCACATAATTAAAAATAGCCATAATTAAAAATAATCTAATTAACGATGAGAATTGTGGCAAAGGAAGGAAACAACAAAGGAGATTAGGAATTTCAGGTGTTAGGCTAAGTTACAAATAGCCAAAAACATGTATTAAACATTTTCTGTTGATTCCACCCAGAGGAAGATGTAAAACATTTTGTATCCTTCATGTTCATCTTGCCCTTTTTTTTTTTTAAAGCTTTATTGTTTCCATCTCTGAGATAAATTTGAATGATAGATAAAATATTAGAGATAGGACTGGAGAATTGCATTCTTTGAGATTCCTGAAAGAATAATTCTAAATTATTATTATTATAATTTTAATAATAACAAAAAAGAATTAACTCTTGAAGGTTAGCAAAGCACTTTATATATATATATTATCTCATTTTATTCTCAAAATAATTCTGGGAGGTGGGTGCTGTCATGGTGAGGAAACTGAGGTACATAGAGACTAAATAACTTACTTGCTTTTGGTCACATGACTAGTTAATATAAAAATGAAACCCAACTGCCCTTGGACTTCCAGTCTAGTACAATACTGGAGTTTAAAGATCTGACTTCTATTTTTTGTTGCTTACAAGACATATAACTGAATCAGTTGACTTTTCTCAGTTTGTTTTTTATCTATAAATGGGAAGAATAATGCCTTTCCTACTTAACTGTAAACAGTATGTAGAATTCATACAGTAGGATGTAGTAGCCCAGACACATGGGATAAATTCATTTGATGAGGGTAAGACAGATTTCAGACAGATCATGAGTGTTGAAGAGATTGAGGAAATGGAGGCTGAGGTAATTAACAGAGGGGCAGAGGTTGGAATGGTGAATGTTATAAAAAGATCAAGTAAAATGTAATATGTCATATGATCGAGCCACTTGTTATATATTAAGCATTTTGTAGGCATTAAGCATTGTAGTTGTTGAAATATTAATATCATAATAGTATGGCATAAAAGTCATAGTTTTCCAAAAAGGGAAGAAAATGGAGTCTGCAAACTATTGGCCAGTAATCTTTGCTTGGATTCCTGACAAAATTCTAGAGTGTATGAATTAATTATGAAATAGTAAAGAACTGGAAAAGAAAGTACAATCATACCAGGAACCAACAGCAAAGAACAGAATATATCAGACTAATTTAATTTCTTTTTTTTTCCTTACTAAGTTTAGACTGCTAAACCAGGAGAATGCTGTTGCATAATATTTACCTATTTTTTTAACCATATGTTTGATTAAATCCTTAGATGATTATACAGGTTGATGAATTTTGGAACTGGCATAATGGATCTAAAGAGTAGCCATTAATGGTTCAAGTTCATGTTGGGAGGTGACTTCTGTTGGGATACCCTCAGGATGTGTGTTTATTCCCATGATCATAAGAATCAGGACAGAATACAAGAGAAGCAGCATGCAGAATGAGACTTGAAATCAGAAAGATGAGGGTTCTAAGCCAACCTCAGATACTTAACAGCTTTGTCACCATGGACAAGTCACTTACCCTCTCCATGCCACAGTTATACCATCTTCCAAAGTTGCTTCTAGAAATTTTGTGATCTTTTGTCATTCTTATCAGTGTCTTAGGTGAACATGCAGATGACATACTTATCATATTTTCAGATGATACAAAATAGGAGGGATAGCTGAATGTCAGATTCAGGATCCCTCAAAATCCCTATTCTTCCTCCCTCCCTCCCTTCCTCCTCTCTTTCCCTCCTTCTCTCCCTCCCTCTGTCTCTCCCTTCATTCCTCCCTTCCTTCCTTCCCTTCTTCTCTTCCTTCCTTCCTTCCTTCCATTTATTTATTTGCTGAGACAATTGGGATTAAATGATTTGCCCAGGGTCATACAGCTAGGAAGTATTAAGTGTCTGAGGCCAGATTTGAACTCAGGTCCCTCCTGACTTTAGGGCTGGTGCTCTATCTACTGCACCACCTAGATGCCCCATAATCCCTATTCTCTTAAGGCAGATTTAATAATATAAAATTTTCAGGTATAACTACAGAGTCTTAAAAGTTGTTTTAAAAAATCAATTTCATAAGTACACATGATTGGGTTCCAAGCTCAAGAGGAGTCAGCAGGACAGTGTAGTAATCAGTCAGGAAGCATTTATTCAGTACCTACTATGTGCCAGGCACCGAGAATGCAAAGAATGAAGCATACCCTGCTCACAATGAGCTCAGGAGTTCATGTGATCTAAACAAAATGTCCAGGACTCAAGGGATGGTTGTTCTCTGACCACAGCTGAAGCATTGTGTCCATTTCTGAGAGCTCTGTTATCTATCCTATGTTCTGTGCAGCCTTTCACTATCAGGAGGAGGCTCTCGATAAGCTCAGCAGGGTGTTGTGAAGGTCACCCCAGAAGGTGAAAGGAAAAGCTTGTGATTTTTTGCCCATGAGAAACAATGGGGAAAAGGAAGGCTTTTTAACCTACAGAAGAGAAGATTGAAGGGGGATGTGAAAGATGTGTACAAGATCAATTTGAACCAGAAATGAGACCTGTTCCACTTGGCCTTCAAGTTGCAAAATAAGTGGAAGTTTTAGAAAGCCATATTTAGGTTTGGAATGAGGTTCTTTTTGGAGATAATGGCTTTCCCCTCAGTAAAACAACACTGAGATTACAACTTGTCAGAGTATAGAAGGGATCCTTGTTGAGATGTGGGTTGGACTAAACAGCCAAGTCATGTAACAAGAGCAAGAGACGATAGGTGGACAGCCCAAGAACTAGACTAGTACCCAGTGAACTGTTGAAAGATAAGGACAGGAATTGCACAGCATAGGGAAGCATGAGTGGGTCACAGTCTATATCACTTGAAGAATGCACATGTCATTCCTAGTAAAAATCCATGAAAAATTGTTGTTATTGTTAGCCTCTTGCTCCTAGAAGAAGTTAAAAGAATTGTCTATCTTCAAGAATGAATTTTAATCACCTTTTATCTTCCAAACCTCAATTTAAGTTGAGCCTGATCAATATTTGAATAAAATTCTTCTGAGTAAGAAACAAATCTGAGCTACTATGTGCTATTCATTTCCACTGAAACTCCATGTGGACCAAGATTTGCAAATTTGTGTTTAATATATATTATATATCTACTGTACTCTTGTCATTGTGCTTGTTTACCTTGAGCATGTTTGCAAAATCAGAGGTAGCTAAGTGCTTCGATGAATAGAGCACTGAGCCCAGAGTCAGGAAAACCTGAGTTCAAATCCATCCTCATACACTTAATATCTGTGTGAGCCAAGGCAAATCACTTAACCCTGTTTGCCTTAATTTACCTGAGAAGGAAATGGCTGAGTATTCCATTATCTTTATCAAGAAAACCCTATGCACAGTATGGTCATGAAGAGTTGGACATGACTGAATAGCAAACAGCAAACAATTTGGAGAAGGAGGAGTGTAGACTTCAGGCAGGAGGTGGTGTTTGAGCTGAGGGAGGTGTTTGATGGGAACGAGGGAGCTCAAGAGAAAGAGGTGAGGAAGACATGGGGCTGTGATGGCAAAGGAGTAGCAGGAAGGCCAGTTTGACTAGACTGGCATGTGATAATGCTGTAAAGAAAGCAGTGCCTCATTGTTATGTGTTTTAATATTTTAATGCCAAACAAAGGAATTGTACTTGACCCAAAGGAATTAACTATTCCCTGGAGTTTATTGTGCAAGAGAATGATGTGCTTAAAGGGTGTGCTTTAGGGAAAGATCCTTTTAGCTCTTTGGAGGCTATGTGGAGAATCCACAGAGACTGGAATACGGCTATGACAATAGCCGGCAGGGAGGAGGGCAGAATAGAGTGTGAAGAAAGAACTTTAACCCATGGTAGTAAGCAAATAAATTTGGAAATTTAATAGAACTGAATTGTGAACCATAACCAAGGGTGGAAAACACCTATGTAAGCTAGAGATTTTAGGTGATATAAATTTATTTATATTTTACAATATTTCTTTAACTGGGAGTACCATGATGGGTGCAGCTAGGGTAGCACAGCAGATAGAGCCCTGGGCTGAGAACCAGGAAAACTCACCTTCCTGAGTTCAAGTCTGACCTCAGATACCTCCTAGCTGTATGACCCTGGGAAAGTCACTTAACTCTGTTTGCCTCAGTTCCTCATTTGTAAAAATGAACTGGAGAAGGAAATAGCAAACCACTGCAGTATCTTTGCCAATAAAACCCCAAATGGGGTCGTGGAGAATCGGACATAACTAAAAAAACTGAACAACTATACAGGATATCTCTCCTTGCCTGTCATATTCCACCTTCTATTCTCCTTGTCACATACCGGCTTTATCCCTGTATCTCTTACAAGCAAAGTTTTTAGCTCTGGTAATGCTTAGCATACAGTGGGATTTAGGATGTGGATAGGTACTAGGGAATTTTAGGGAGAGGAAACTCCTTCTCTCAGTGCAATTTAGGAACACCTTTGCAACTCAATGCAAGCACCAAGAAGTTAAATGACCTGGCCAGGATTACCCAGGATGGCCGAGGAGAACTTAAACCACGTCTTCTTGGCTCTCTTTCTACACTGCCTCTTTCATCACATAGTGGAAACATTATAAATCTTTGTAGCATTTCCCATCACAGATGGTTAGGAAGTATTGATTCTGAATCTCTTATTCTCTGCATAATTAACATGCCTTTTAAAATGCAGTATTAATTGACTTTGGTAAATAATTTTGTTTTCTATTACTTTAAAATTTTA
Source organism: Antechinus flavipes (assembly GCF_016432865.1). Classification (NCBI taxonomy): domain Eukaryota; kingdom Metazoa; phylum Chordata; class Mammalia; order Dasyuromorphia; family Dasyuridae; genus Antechinus; species Antechinus flavipes. The sequence goes on along the minus strand of NC_067401.1, from coordinate 428,476,133 downwards.
ATGTTAACTTATAATTTAATATTGAGTTTTAATCCTTAAAAGGTTGACTTTTTCCCTTTCTTAGCTATATTTACTAAGTTGAAAGATACAACTAAGAATTAGTAAATAATAGGTGCTGTGGCCCTATATTCCAAAAGGCAGTGTTTGGGCCACATATACAATACACATTTTGTTCAGTTATATATATGTTAATTCAAATTTTATTTCAAAATCCTTTTAAAATCTTAGCTTAGAGTCTGAAGCTTTCTTTGAGCTATATGTACAACAAACCCAGGCTTTTAAGCTATTTTGGCATCAAATCCTTTCCAAACTGTTTTCCTTGATTGTGTAACTTTGATTTTTCTAACAAAAATATTTCACTGACTATTTTGTGCTAAACATAAGAACTCCTTTTGGTTATCTATTCTAACATTCATCTCTTTTGATTCCTTTCCTTTTAGTTTCATGTGTCACATGTTAAAAGATGCAGATATAGACATAGATACATACACAGTTATGCAAAAACAGTTATGCACAGAGATATACATATATGCAAGTATGTACATGATACATTTCTTCACCTTTGACCCCTTTGTCTATGTTCCTTCTAAATGGAAGTAATCTGGGGAGTTTTCTCTTTTAAGAAGATTAAAGCAAGCACTGTCCCACCAGCTTTCCATGTTTCTACTTGCATGTAGTTTTAAATATATATATTTAAATGTAGTACTTCTTTTAACATTACCTTATTGAAAAAAAAAAAAAAAAAACTTGAGACAGTAACTTGGTATATAGAAAAAAAAGGAGGACATTAGAACCTTTTCATGAAATAGCCTGAATCAAATATATGTAGAATATAATATTTTGTTATATTTTTATGTAGAATATATCTTTTTAAACAACATAAAAACAGTTTTAAACAGACTTTTGAAATAATCTTTGACAGGTTTAGAGAAACTCCTCTCTTACTGGATTAAATTATGACAAAAGGCAAATACTGTTGAATCTCCTGAGCTCAGTTCCTTTGCCTGCTTTCTCACTTCATAAACCAGTAAAATATGGAACTCTGGTCTAGGATCAGAGAATCATTAAAGGTAGAAGTACAGAAGCATGGCAGATTCTAGAGTTTATTTCCTTTCATGTTGTGTGAGAATAAGAGAAAATTGTATGAAAAGCAAAGAGAAGGGGGCACAGGGCTGAAAAACATGGAAATCAGTAGTGTGTAAGGGGCTGCTTTGGAGCTGGGGGAGCTGGAAAGTTTAAATGAAACAGAAATTATATTGGCTCACACTCAAGGCTGCTCAGAGTTGGTTCTGATAAATTGTGTGCTATGTAGACATAGCATGATCTCTTTCCTTCGAGAGGAGGGAAGATACAAGAGAAGGCTTATTATGCATGGTTAGCCCCCCCCCCCTTTTTTTATAGACACAAAGCCAAAATCCACAAAGATAAAATGATTTGCCCAAAGTTAACTTTTCTATTGATTCTCTTCATGAAGCTTGCTTAACTGTGCATCATTACACAAGAAGTCGGGGCGGGGGGCAGAGTCGTCCCCCCTTTTGTACTAAGGGAGTCCTAGCTCTAGAGCTGGAATGACCTGAGCCAACTGGGGGACCCTAGCTCCTCATTCAAGAAAGTAGAAGACTAAGGTCCAAGAACTGGCCATTTGGTTGAGGTCCCATGGGTGATGAATGGCAAAGGCAGGGCCCAATCCTTGACTCTTCTGTACCCCCCAGGGTCTCCTATGGGATGCCTTCGGTTCTCTAACATACACAAATAGAAGAAACTGTGTGGGGTGTGCGTCACTTCATGTAAACTGCACATGAATTTTGCCTGCATCTAAGTTGTGTTTTTATTAAACTATCTTTTATAAGCCAGTGTGTCGCATGTTATTTCCCTGACTTTTTCAACCAAACACCCCAAATTTCCCAAGTGACCTCTTTAACTAAAAAATTTGATTTTGGTAACTCAACTAGTCTGGTGTAGTCTCCCTTGTGTCTGCTTTTTTTATGCTTATGTTTGGGGGTGAGTGATTATGGCACCACGAAATACACATTTTGTAATCTTATTTTATTCCCGCATCATACAATGAGCTTCATTCACTGTTTTCTTTATGTATGTAGACGATCTGCTGTTGCCCGAATTCAGGAGCTCTTCAGACGAAGGAAAGAAAGGAAAGAGATGGAGGAGCTGGACACTCTGAACATTCGGAGGCCCCTTGTAAAGATGGTTTATAAGGGTCATCGCAACTCCAGGACAATGGTACCGAGTGCTCATTGAATGCTTTGGATTAAAATAGTTTGTTACTCTTTGCATGTTTAGACTGTGAAGATTATCCTGGCTGGAATTCAGGAGGGGGGAAGCAACAGAATCTGGGAGAAAGGAACTTTGCCCCAAACCTGGATCTGCCGTGGCTCCACCTGTGAAGCCCTGGGCACATCACTCGCTTCATTTCTATGGGTTTCAGTTTCCTCATATTTAAAAATGATGAGGTTGGACCAGATGGCCTCTAGGTTCCCTTCTCTCTACCTCTGCCTCGCTATGCTCCTCTGTATGCATTCTGTCAGTATGAAATATTTCAAAAAGTAATCATTCCATTTTAATGTTCACAACACACTTTATACACAGCAGCCCTAGAATATAGGTAATGAAATATCAGGATCCTTATTTAACCAAAAAGGAAACAAAAACTCGAGAGCACCAGCCAAAATCTAAACCCAACCTCTCGACTTTTAAGTCTTTTCTTTTTCCAGCACACCCACCAAGCTGATACTCAAAAAAATTCTTTTTGCTCTAAAGAAATGTTTATATGTTTCTAAATTTTATAGCCTTTATAAGTTGTAAAAATTCTTTGAATTGTGGACTAGAATGCAGAAATTTGCTCATAGTTGTTCTCTTTGAGCTGATTAAAAAAATGTCTCAGTAATTTTTCCAATATTTTCAATTGCTTCTATCTTTTTGCTTTATATTACAAGATTTGGGGTTTTGGTTTTTAAAAATTTCACTTCCTTTCTATAGCGATTGTTGTTGTTTGGTCATTCAGTTGTTTCTTACTTTTCATGACCCCATGGACTTGACAAAGATACGGGACTAGTTTGCCATTTTTTTAAAAAGTAGGTTAAGACAAACAAGATTAAGTGACTTGCCCAGGCTCATAGAGCTAGTAAGTGACTGAGGGTGAATTTGAACTCTGATTTTCTGATTCTAGGCCCAGCCCTCAATCCATTGAGTCATCTAAATATTCAGCTTCTAATAAGATATTTGGTGCTTTTCGTCTACTCTTGTACCATAAAACAAAAATATAATAGAAGCCAGTTCATGCTTCTATATTTGAATAATTCAAAAAATGATATGATTTAGATAAAGCTGAGGAACTGTTGTTCTAACCCCTCTTAGAATTAATAATTTGTCAGTTTTTTTCCCCTACACTGGCATCATCTCAGCTAAAATGAGTCAACTGGAAATATAGCAAAAGTATATAAACTGTCCCTGTACTGTTGAAAGCTCAGAAACCCATGCCCCTCTTTCCCTGATTTTCATCAGACTGCCTGCTGGTGATAATTTCCTTGTTTGAATATAAGTGCCAGGAGAAAATCTCGAACAATTTTTTATTTTACTATTTTTTCTAAATCTAAATTTTTATTTTGGGTATTAGTTTGCATGTTGGTCTCCTTATTCTTGTTCCTACCATCATATAATTGACATATTTTTAAACTTATAGATAAAAGAAGCCAACTTCTGGGGTACTAATTTTGTAATGAGTGGTTCCGATTGTGGTCACATCTTCATTTGGGATCGCCATACTGCTGAGCATTTGATGCTTTTGGAAGCTGATAATCATGTCGTGAACTGCCTACAGCCACATCCATTTGACCCAAGTAAGATAGTTCTCTGCTAGAAGGAGTAATTAGTGAACTTGACATCTTTCGTAAGATACATATTCAAACTTTCATTAAGTGAAGATAATAGCAATAATAATAACATATAATATGTTAATAACATTAATAATAACTCTCTAGATTAGAGGTGATTCCAATTTATTTTATACAATAAATATCCATAGCAAAAAATACAGAGAAATTGGCAGGATTTATTTTTGTGAAGTTGATTCCTAGTTTTACTGGCTCCAACAGGTTTCAAAGGATTAAGTTTTTAAATATCCAAATTGAGCCTCTAAAACTTGTTTCACATATCTTGAGTCTGAATGAAAAAACAGTTAACCATCTTTTACCTTTTGTGTACTTGATAATTTTTTTTAACTAGGTGATTTAAGCATGACTTTCAAATTATGTCCTCAAGAGTTTCAAAGCTGTAAACATTAAAAGATAATTGTATCAGTAAAATGTATTAACATAATTTTCAAATATCTAATTAAAGTCCACAGGATACATTTCCAAGTTTAACAGTAGCATATAAATTTCTTTCTAGTTCTAGCTTCATCTGGCATAGATTATGACATCAAGATCTGGTCACCACTTGAAGAGTCCAAGATTTTCAACCGAAAACTTGCTGATGAAGTAAGATCATCACTTTTTCTTTGCTCTTGAATAGGCTGAGTGATATATTTATTAGCTAGTAAAACAAAGCAAGTTATTCATATTAATAGAAGTAGGTATTTTTGAGATGAAAAAAGAATTTGGATAAAATCATAATAAAAACCAACAAAATTAAAAGACCTCCTTACTAAATGTAATGTTGATACATATACACACACATACATACATACATACATACATACATGCATGCATACATGCATGCATATACACACATTTTAGGCATTTACTAAAATAATCATTAAAAAAATCATCTTTTAAGCATGAGGCCTTTGGAAATAAGCTGTTATATTTAACTTTTATAACTATTTGTGTTTAATTTTTCTAGTGTGTTTTTATTCTAAGTTTTTGTTTTAAAATAGAGGAATCATATTGAAGGGATGATTCTTCTCTATCATGAAATAATTTCTTCTTTATGAAGTTTTCCTGTACTAAACTCTAGAAGAGTTAGATAGTCTGAGGTGCTTCACAAATTCACTTCACAAAATTACCTCTCTCCTTCCTCCTCTGACAGTCTTTTTCTCTTTTTTGTTTTTTTCTGCCCTCTTCCATTTTCCTCTTCTTTGTTTTCATTTTCTCCATTTTTTATCATGAATTAGGTTTTGCTTAAAGCCACCTATTGCCACATTTCTTAGTCCCATTTGTGCTACTCAGACATAAGAGTTCCTGAGCTCTTTATAGAGGCTTGTTGAACAAAAGTATATACTCTGCTCAGATTAGCAAAAGGATGAAAGGATCGCTAGAGATCTGTTCCTCTTTAACCAGAATACACATCACAGGACATTTCACAGTTGCAAAGATGGGAGAAAACATGCACAAAGACAGTTGTAGGAAATAGCTGCTATAATTCAACACTATGGTGTGCATAAAATGTCATTTGGGACCCAGAGAGCACTTAGAACACATCATGTTGTCATCTCTGGAGAATAAACTATAAAAAATGAGAGTTTAAATTTTGTCTTCAGATGGATGGGAGCAACCCCAGGACTTTTGCTCTTGGCTTTCTCTAGTCCTTAAGAGAGTAAAATTTGTATCTGATCTTATACTCCTACAAAGCACTTTGGCATAAAGTCATTTTAATGTCATGTAGGAGTTGCAGGCATTTTCTCAGTAAGCAATGAGCTTCATTATAAAGTATAATGGGTATAATTGCAGATTTATTTTTCCAATTTCCTTAATGATTTTTAAAGTTCTGTTGATATGTTTTGGATGTCATCCTGATCTCATTTGCCTTGCAGGTTATAACTCGGAATGAATTGATGCTGGAGGAGACTAGAAATACTATTACTGTGCCAGCTTCTTTCATGTTACGAATGCTGGCCTCCTTGAATCATATCCGAGCTGGTAAGAGTCATAAAACGGTTCTCTCTTTTTCTGCTGTTACTTTAATAAAATGATGTTGTTTTTTTGAGGGGGGAAGGTGGAGGGGTGGTTAGTGAGGCATTCAGGGTTAAGTGACTTGACAAGGATTGCTTGTCAGCTAGTAAGTATCAAGGGTCTGAGGCTGGATTTGAAATCAGGTCCAATGTTCTATCCACCATACCACCTAGCTGCCCCTGAAATGTTTTATTAACAACATACTTACTGTCCAAGACATAAACAAGATTACATCCATTTTCAATATGTATATGGAGTTTCATAATGTCACAGAATAAAAGACTTAACATTTAAGTCTTCTTCAAGTCCATGCCATCATATGTCCCTATAAAAACTACTCATGAACAAAATTTCATTGATATTTACTAAAAATTATAAAAATATATATTTGAAAGCTTTTATCAACTACCATTTCAAATGAACCTAACCATTCAAATTTAAGGTATATTGTGATAACTTTCAATAATGTGCCACATTTGGTCACTTGAAAAGTTATTTTTGAATACATAGGAAAATACAGCATACGAAGCCATAGAAGAGAACCAGAGACTGCCTTTATTTAGCCAACTTGTAAAAATTCAAGGTGATTAAATTGTGACATTTGATACCCTCACACAGCTAAAAATATATGTTACAATCATTGTTAAATCACTAATTGAATATTTATTATTTAGGAAAAATAAAAAGGAAAAGAGCTTTCTTATTGGTTATGAACCAAAATCAATTTAAGATTTTTGTGATCATTTTTTTTATACTGAATGACCTGATAGGCAAGGAGGTAATACAGTAGAAAGGGCATTGAATGTGGAGGAATACTTCTTGGTTTTGAATCCAAGTTCTTCTGCTACTAATTACTTGTGTGACCCAAAGATAAGTCACTTTATCTTATAGACTTCATTTGTAAAATGAGCATATGGACTAGATGATCTTTAAGTCTTTTACAAGCTCCAAATCAAATAGTCCTGTAAAATGGACTGTTTATTCATGGGTGTTGTCATGATTTTGGATAAGCTTGATTGGTTGTAGCTTCACTATTATTTGAAATCACTGGTTCATGATTCTGGGTTAAATTTGTTGCAGAGTTGGACGAAGTAGCTTCACAAGGTGTGATATCCTTTCCCCCAGCATCCATCTCCCCTCACTTTCTCTTGTTTTGAATGAATATTGTAGTGTCTTATTCATAAAATTGATGTTACCAAAGAATTTTGAGATCACAGAAGAAACAAGCAGAATATTTTAGGGTCTAAAGTTGGACTCCAGAACAAAGAACTATTTTCTTAGTGGTCATTTGGACCATCAATAAGCATTTTTGAACATTTATGATTAATTTTTGTTAACTTTTTTTTCTTTCTTCCTTCCTCTACCCACTGAAAAACGAAATACAAAACCCTCTCCCCCACTACTTGCCCATCTCACGTAGCATTGGTCACTTCCAAAAATTCTTTTTAAAAGAATTTTAAAATTTTTAAATTTCTTCCTGTGAATCCATCATCTCCTGTCATGAAAGAGGCTGTTTTCTTCTTGAGCCTTAGTCCTTTGAAATCATGGTCACTTAATTGACCTGAATTTTTGAAAAAGATTCATTTTTTATAATATTGCTACCATAGTATGTCATTCCAGCTGTCCATTTGCCTCTGCATTAGTTCATACAGTCCTTTCCATCTGTCTTTGAAATAGTCTTTCCTATTCCAATATCATATATCACAATTTGTTCAGCCATTCTCCAACTTTGTATCCCTTAATTTTTCACTCTTTTGGATTCATCAAAAAAAAAAACCCTCATAAATATATATATATACATATATACATACATATATACATATATATATATATATATATATATATATATATATATATATATATATATATATATATATATATATATATATGATCTTCTCTTCTTTCTTTGATTCTTAGGAATATAGACTAGTAGGGGTATAACTACAGTCAAAGAGGATGCATGCTTTCTTCATGGTGCCTCAATTCATAATTCTTCTTATTTGAGAACTGGAGAGAGAGGGATTGGTTGACATGGGAAAATGGAAGAACAGAAAAAATTATATTCATAAAAGATTGAGAGGAATTTGGGGGTTAAGGGGTGGCAGGTAAATGGCTAAAACTGACAATTCAGGAGTCCTACTTTCCTTGGTTTAGGACTAGTAACAATAATTTTTCATGTGTTTTGTACATTTATCCCTAATCCTAGCATTATTAGGATCATCCCTCATTCATCTATCAGGACATAGGTTCAAAAAGGAAACGTGACTTGCCTGAAATTCCAAATCATAGATTTAGAATTTAGAATATTGCCTTATTAGCCACATAACTGTCAAAATTTTCCTAAAGCACTAATCTAATTCTAATCCTCCTGCTCAAAAATTGCCAGTGATTCCCTGTTGCCTATAGATAGAATAAGTAGAATATTCCTAAGTTGTCATAACAGTCTAGCTATCAGCTATTTTCCAAACCGACTTCATGCTATTCACCTTGATAAATTCTATATTCTAATCACACTGAACTAAAGGCTGTTATCTGAACTCAACTAAATGGCTCTCGCCTCCATGAGTTGGTACCACTTTTTAGAATTCCTCGCTTCTTTTGAAGCTCAGTTCATCATAGATGATTCTTTTTCTGATCCCCTGGTTGCTAATGCCTCCTTCCCAAAATTGCTTTGCATATAGCCTGTAGATCTTTATTTGTACAGGTGTTGTCTCTTCTTACAGAACATAAGCTCCTTGAGGATAGAATTTCATTTTTGTTTTTGTATCCCCCAGCACTAAACACAATTCCTGGTACGTAGTTGGTAATAAAAGCTTGTTGATTGATTGAATCTCTTCCTCAAATAACTTATTTCACAAGAACACTAGTATATCATTTGTTCTTTGTCCTTTAGGTTCTGATTTTTTTTATAAGTAACTTCTGTAAAATTTATGTAGCCAAAAGCTTCTGATACTTTCAAAAGATTGCTATTTAGTAAATTCAAAGCTTTTCAATCTGTGTCCATATAGTAACACTCGGTGCTTATTTAATGAAATAACATCTTTTCTATTTTACTGGAAAATAAGGAAATCCGTCACTAGAGACAACTTCCAATTTCCCATCCATTACTTGGGCATTCTTAGCTCATGGAACTCATAGATTTTGCATTATGTCAGTGACATTCCAAGCTGATAGCATTGCTACTTCCCTTTTCCTTCTCTTTTCAAGATGTAGCTTCTGCATTTTAGAGCATGCAATAACCAGTTAGACTTTTACAAATATATATGTGTGTGTGTGTGTATGTATGTATATTTTAAATCATGCTATTTCAAGTTGTTGACAATTGTAATGATAGATGTACATGTCCATTACTAATTTCATATTCATGTTTGCAGACCGTTTAGAAGGTGACCGATCAGAAGGCTCCGGTCAAGAAAATGAAAATGAAGATGAAGAATAATCAGCTTTACTCAGCAAGCACTTAGATGTTCTGAAATTTGTATACAACATTTATTCTATTTTTCCTTACAGAGCTTTAGCACAATATTAAGGTTTTTTTTTTTTATATATATAACATAACATTTATTTGGAACGATTGTGTGCATGAATTTGGGAGAGTGTGCAAGAAAAATTAGCAAAATGTTTTAAAAACCTTTTGCCACATATGAGGGGTGCTAGAAGACACAGAGTGCAATATTTTCCCTAACCTGCAGACGAGGGAGCTTGGATCAATGTTCAAAAATAATTTTCATTATAGTGAAAATATTGGTTCAAATAAATTTCTATACCTGCTATTTGCATGTTTGTTGCTTTCTAATTAAAGGAATTGGTTGTTTAAAAATGTTCTGAATTTGACTTTTTATATTATGATTGATATTTTCCTACATTGTGTTTATCCATTTTCCCCATGATGATGACACAGATGGGGAAAAAATAAATCTGTGGCTAAGATCTATTCTTCTTAAATGTTAGTAAAGTTAAAACTAACCTTTTGAATGTCTGCTCCACAGGCATTCTGTACCAGTTTGGCTAGTTGCTCTTAAGTGATTATTGGTAGGAAAGAACCATCATAATTTAAACATATTTCAGGCATGAATAACTGAGAGAAATGGGACTAGCACCCTTGAAATTTTCATTATTTAGACAAAAGCATAAATTCTAGTGATGATATAACATTCAGCTGCAAATAGCTAGCACTTTAACATAAATATTTATCTAATCCTTATTTTTTTTTCTCCCTTCCCTCCACTCCTCCCTAAAGATTGCTCTAGTTTATTTTCACTTGATTGATTCAATTTATATTCCCTTGCTAGTTGTTATTACTGTTGTTAAATTCCTCATGTGTTCTTCTTTGCTCATTTTTAAACACTATTCCTCAAGTGAATGGTAAGGTCTCTGGAGATAAACTATCCCATCTCTACTTTGTGCCAAACAATGAGCTAAGACACTTTCTCTACTCCAGAAGCTCACTGTTTAAGGAGAGAATCAGCATGAAAATATATGACTGTATACAAACAAAATACTGTATAAATTGGAGATTATCCATAGAAGAGGGCCCTAGCATTTAGGGGGAAGAGAGAGAGACTTTTTGAAAGAGATGCAGTGGAAATGAGAGAGCATCCAGGCCAGATGGGGATGGGAAATTGCTAGGGAAAATATATGGAGCTGAGTGACAGAGTAGCAAGTTGGCCAGTGTGACTGGGTCACAGAGTATGTGGAGGGGCATATGAACATTGGAAAGACGGATCAGCTTATGAAGGATTTTTAAATCTATATAGGGGATTTTATATTTGATCCTGGGGATAATAGGAAGCTACTGGAAGTTACTGATGGAGGATGACATAGTACAGAGTTGACAGGACTAGACAAAGATTGGATGGAGAGTAGTGGTAGGGGGAAGAGCAAGGAGTCCAAAATAACCAGGGAAACCACAAAGATGACATCCGACCTGACTGGTTCCACAGCTGTCCATGGGCCTTCGACTACTTACATCCAAGTCTTAGTATTTAGTCTGAACTTCTGTTTAAAAGAAGTGTATTAAGGCATTATTTTTGCTTTCTTTTTTAAGTTCTTTTTGTTGCTCTTTTTAAAACATTACTAGCTCTTGTCAGTGGTTTCCACAAAACCATCCCTTGTGATTAGCGTACAATCAAACAAAACAAATCAATACATTGGCCTTTCTGAAAATGTATACCTCATTCCACACCTATTACCTACCACCTCGCTCCTGAAAGACAGGAAATATACTTCACCATTAGCCATAGCATTGATCAGAGTTCTGAAGTCTTTCAGTGCTGTTTTCCTTTACATTACTGAGGTTGTTTTGTAGATTGTCTTTTGGGTTCTGTATCACTTCATTCAGACCTTACAGAGTTTCTCTGAATTTTTCATATTTAATTCTTACACTCCAAACATCACATTAAGGCCATTGTAATTTGTTTCAGATTCTCTCATTTAATATTCCACTCAAGAAGGGTCTCAAGTAAAATAGATAATTTTGAAAACGTTAAGTCAAAAAGACTTTACACAAACAAAACCAGTTCAGCCAAGATTAGAGGGAAAACAGGAAAGTGGGAAAAAAATTAGATCATGTCTCTGAAATAATAGAAAGCTGAGTCAAACTATTATGAACTATTACACATAAGTCTTCCTATAATTGTTAAATGGGCAAAGGATATGAATAGGCAAGTTCAGAAGAAATTAAAACTAAACTCATATGAAAAATGTTCTAAATCGCTATTGATTAGAGAAATGCAAATTAAAACAACTCTGAAGGATCACTTTACACCTATCAGATTAATATGACAGAAAAGGAAAATGACAGCTATTAGGAGAGATGTAGGAAAACTGAGAAACTTATACATTGTTGATAGAGTGGTAAGCTTATCAAATTATTGTGGAGGACAATTTGAAACTAGCCTAAAGGACTATAAAACTGCATCCCCATTGACTAAGCAAAACCACTACAATGTCTGTATCCCAAAAACGATTTTTTTAAGAAGGAGAAGGATTTAGATGTTTAAAAATTATATAGCAGCCTTTTTTGTGATGGTAAAGAATTGGAAATTGAGCTACCACTCAATTAGGGAATGACTGAACAAATTGTGGTATACGATTGTGATAGAATATTATTGTGCTATGAAGAAATGATAAGCAGAATGCTTTCAGAAAAGCCTGGGAAGACTTAGGTGAGCTGATGCAAAGTGAAGTGAACAGAACCAGTAGAACAGCATACAGAGTACCAGCAATATTGTATGACAAGCTGAATGACTTGGCTATTTGAAGCAATATAATGATCCAACACAATTTTAAAATATTTATGATGAAAAATGCTAACCATCTCTAGAGAAAGAACTGATGGAGTCTGAATGCTGATTGGAGTATAATTTTTTTCATTTTTTCTACTTTTTTTTTCTTATATAGCTAATGTGGAAATGTGTTTTACATCATTTCACACATATTTGATATCACATTTGTTGCCTTTTCCACAAGTAGGGAGGGGTGGAAGGGAAGGAGAGAATTCAGAACTAAAAAAAAATTTTTAATAATTTTTTTAAAGTAGAGAGGGTGCCTTTTTCTCACCTAGAAAGCTATGAACTTGACCTTTTTATTTATTGTAGTAGTATTTTCTTCCAATTTTATGTAAAGACAATTTTTTGCATCCATTTTTACAAGAATTTGAGTTCCCAGTTTTTCTCCCTCCCTCATTCCCTCCTCTCTTCCTTTCCTAAAATATATATATGTGCAATTATGTAAAACATTTCCGTATTAGTCATAGTTGTAAAAGAAGAAACAGCCCAAAAGGAAAAATATAAAGTGAAAATAGTTGTGCTTCTGCATTTAGAATCCATCAGTTCTTTCTCTGGTATGTGTAGCATTTTTCATCCCCTTGTCTTGGATCATTGTATTGCTGAGAAGAACTAAGTCATTCATAAAAGATCATTATATGGTGTTGCTGTTACTATGCACAATGTTTTCCTGTGAACCTGACTTAAAGGAGTTAGATCCTTATTTCGTCTATAGATTTTGAAGCCAAAAAGGGCAGATTAATTCACTTAACATTTTAATAACCTTGATGTTAAACATGTATAATTTCTAAGATTTGCAAATCTCTATTGCTAGCTTTGTACTGAAAAAGTGATAGCTGAAAAAAGTGGAGAACAAAGGGCCAAATGATTGTTCCAAGAAAAGGCTTCAAGTTGGCTTTCTGTTTATCTTGTAATTACCTTCCTAAGAGAAATTCAAGCAGAAAAAAGTAAACAAATATCTAAAGATAAATGACAACAGGCAACATTACCCAAAAATGAACAGTGGACATTTGGTTGGCACTGATGCTAAGCATTGCATCTGCTAAATAGGAACTTTTTTTTAGCTTACTTTACAAATCTGAGCATAATTGACAAGTTACTTCATCTAGACATGATGAATTGGAAATACCTATGTGGTATCCAGGTTCCTCATCTACAAAATGAGCATGGGATCAACTCATAACATTTCTTATCATAATCAATTCTGTATTACTCACTTTCAGAATAATTCTGTGTGTGTTTGTGTGTATGTGATGGGGTAGTTTCTCCCTACCATGGAGTAGGCAGTAATAGGTTTCCAGAGAATGCAAATTCTTTTCAGTGATATCCTAATAAAAAAATAACATTAAATCTGCAACTTAATGCTTCTGTATCACATGCTTAATTAATGCTTTGGGCTTTGGAAAAGAAGACAAGTGCACTCATTACACACCTACACATACATATAACCATATAAATACGAGAGGCCACTTTGCTAAGTCTAAAAAATGCAAAGCCGATGTAGTCGAGGGAACTTCCTTACATTAGTACAATTGCCAGTCCGATCCAAAACCAATAAACAAACACAAACTGTATGGTAGGATGGATAAAGAGCCAGGAAGATTTGTTCTCAAGTCCTGCTCCTGACATTTTTGTGTGACCACTGGGAAGTGCCCCAAGCAATTCAAGCTTAATTGTGGAGCAGAAAATCTGCCTTAGTTGAGGAAGTTGCGTGTACCAATTAAATCACAAGTCTGGAACAAGAACCACATAGATACACACTCCTACACACAAATATTAGAGAGACATTTAGACATATACACAGATATATTTATGTAGAATTATTCAGTTGTTTAAGTCATGTGTGGCTCTCATAATCCTATTTGGAGTTTTCTTGGCAAAAGTGCTGGAGCGGTTTGCCATTTCCTTCTCCAGCTTATTTTACAGATGAAGAAACTGAGGCACAGTTAAGTGATTTGCCATGGGTCACCCAGATCGTGTCTGAGACCAGTTTTTAACTCAGGTTATCCTCACTCCAAACCCTGCACTATCCATTGTGTCATACATGTAATAAGAGTACCTGCTGCTAATTTACACACGTGTAAATTTACATACGTGTACACATAGATCTGTGGGGATGCACACACATTCAGGTACCAGAGGCTGTGCGCTCCGGCCGCAGTGTTCATCAAATTTAACTAAGTGACCTACGACTCCCCAGTCAAAGCAGCTCCGGGGCTGCCTCATACCCTCAGATCTGGCTTGCCCGCGGATTTTACTTCTCTCACTTTGTAGGTTTGGAAATGCTTCACATGAGTATTGAGTCTGTCTCTTTTCTTGTGGTCTCCATCGTTTTAATAACTAAATCGGTGGCTGTATCTAAGTAGGATCTAACAGTCCTGGTCCTCCCTGTGCAATGATTCTTCTGCCCCCAGCTGGCCAAGAATGGAAGAAAGGTAAAATGGGAAAGCACTTCCATGATTCCTCCGAGCTTTTGAAGATATTGTGGGGCTACGTTTGGATCCGTGAGAGCCTGAGGAAAGCCTGACCTCCAGAGCTGTAGCGCCTACAAGGATGAAGTTGTGAGTCTCACCATTGGATGCACAAAGACTGCAGACCCCGACAAGTGGAGGTCAGCCCTGATTGGTGGATAATCAATTGGGAGGTGTGGAGGGTGTGGAGGTGAGCTGGAAGTCCCGAACTCCTCCAGCTGCCTCAGGACCAATGGGTCTGGAAGGAGATGGATTCGCTTGCAAGTGAATTGGACTTAAATGAGGTGGGGCTTTGCAGAGTCATCAGCCTATTCTTTCTCCAGAGCCATCTTGGTCCGGTGGCAAGATGTAGATCAGGAGAACTGGAGATGGCCTAGATATAGTGAGAAACCTTGACCTTTTTTCAGGGTCCCATCCAAAATTGAAGAGAATGTTCCCGGCGGATTAAGCTTCCTCATCAGCCTTGTCCTTCAGAGACTGACTGACCTACAAGGGCTGATCCCGGAATGAAGAAGTAAAAAGAGGAAAAAAAAAAAAGCAAACTCTGGATCCCTATACTAATAATTATTAATAAAATAGAAAAACAATCACTTCTCTCATTAGTCTTAGTGATTTCATAGAGACTAATGGTCTTTTATCCTGTGGTTGTAAATAAGAGTCAAATACTGATATTCCTAAGGAAGGGATTTTAAAAAATATTTTATTTTATTTTATAATAACTTTATATTGACAGAATCCATGCCAGGGTAATTTTTTTTTTTTTACAACATTATCCCTTGCACTCGCTTCTGTTCCGATTTTTCCCCTCCCTCCCTCCACCCCCTTCCCTAGATGGCAAGCAGTCCTATATATGTTAGATATGTTGCAGTATATCCTAGATACAATCTATGTGTGCAGAACCGAACAGTTCTCTTGTTGCACAGGGAGAATTGGATTCAGAAGGTAAAAAACAACTCGGAAAGAAAAACAAAAATGCAAATAGTTCACATTCGTTTCCCAGTGTTCTTTCTTTGGGTGTAGCTGCTTTTGTCCATCATTTATCAATTGAAATTGAGTCTTTGTCAAAGAAATCCACTTCCATCAGAATACATCCTCATACAATATCGATGTCGAAGTGTAAAGTGATCTCCTGGTTCTGCTCATTTCACTTAGCATCAGTTCATGTAAGTCTCTCCAGTCCTCTCTGTATTCATCCTGCTGGTCATTTCTTACAGAACAATAATATTCCATAACATTCATATACCACAATTTACCCAGCCATTCTCCAGTTGATGGGCATCCATTCAATTTCCAGTTTCTAGCTACTACAAACAGGGCTGCCACAAACATTTTAGCACATACAGGTCCCTTTCCCTTCTTTAGTATCTCTTTGGGATATAGGCCCAATAGAAACACTGCTGGGTCAAAGGGTATGCACAATTTGATAATTTTTGGGCATAATTCCAGATTGCTCTCCAGAATGGTTGGATTCATTCACAACTCCACCAACAATGCATTAGTGTCCCAGTTTTCCCACATCCCCTCCAACATTCATCATTATTTTTTCCTGTCTTCTTAGCCAATCTGACAGGTGTGTAGTGGTATCTCAGAGTTGTCTTAATTTGCATTTCTCTGATCAATAATGATTTGGAACACTTTCATATGAGTGGTAATAGTTTCAATTTCATCATCTGAAAATTGTCTGTTCATATCCTTTGACCATTTATCAATTGGAGAATGGCTTGATTTCTTATAAATTTGAGTCAGTTCTCTATATATTTTGGAAATGAGGCCTTTATCAGAACCTTTAACTGTGAAGATGTTTTCGAAGGGATTGTTTTTTAAATTAGTATTCTATTTCTCCCCACTTACATGTAAAAATAATATTTAACATTCTTTTAAAAAAAACATTGAGTTACAAATTTTCTCCTCCCTTTCTTACCTCCCACCTCACTATGAGAAATCAAGTCAATATGGATTTTACAGTATAATCATGTAAAACATTTCCATAGTAGTCACATTGCAAAAGAAAACATAGACCAAAAAATAAAAAGATAATAATAAAAGCCCTCAAGAAAAATAAAAAAGGTTAAAAAAAAAGTATGCTTCAGTCTGTATTCAGATACCATCCGTTCTTTCTTTGGGAATGGATAGAATTTTTCATCATAAATCTTCAGAGTTGTCCTGGGTCATTTTATTGCTGAGAATAGCTAAGTTGTGATCATCTTACAATATTGCTCTTACTTTGTATACATAGTTCATTTCACTTTGTATCAGCTCATGTAAGTCCAAGTTTTCCTGAGAGCATCCTACTCATTATTTCTTATAGCACAATAATATTTGTAGTATTTCATAATTACATGACACAATTTCTTCAGGCATTCCCCTCAATTTCCCATTATTTGCTCCCAGAAAAGAGCTGCTATAAATATTTTTGTACATGTAGGTCCTTTTCCTTTTTTAATCTTATTTGGAAAGCAGACCTAGTAATGGTATTGCTGAGTCAAAAGGGTATGCGTGGTTTTATGACTCTTTGGACACAGCTCTACAGAATGATTGAATCAGTTCACAACTCCACCAACAATGCTTTAATATCTCATTTTCCCTACATCCCTTTAAAGCAAGGGATTCTTAACTAGGGGTTCATAAGTCCCTACAGAGTCCATGTATAGATTTCAGAGAATGAACTTTTATTGGGAATATATGCGTGTATATGCACATGTGCATAATATGTACCTATACGTGCACATATGTATACACACGTATATTTGCATGCATGTACACACATGATTGTACATACACATGCCTTTTGATTCCTGTGTATATCAGAATTAAACTGCCAAGCATTCAGACTCTACTGCAGAGAGCACAACTCCATTGGGCTGGACACATTGTTTGAATATCAAGGGTACGCTTGCCAAAAAAAAAGACTATTTTGTGGACAATTCACAGAGGGAAAGCAGGCTTGAGGTGATCAGAAAAGGGGATACAAGGACACTCTCAAGGTCCCTCTTAAGAACTTTAGACTTGATTGTGTGACATGGGAAACACTGGCACAAGAGCACTCACATGGCGTGCCCTCAGAGAAGGTGCTGTGCTCTATGAGCAAACTGAATTAGCCCAGAAGAAACGTGAAATGTGCAAAGTTAGAGAAGCATCCCAAATGGTCATAGGGACTATTTGTGTCCAATCTGTGACACAGCATTCTGGGCTCATATTGGTTTGATCACCCACAGTCAGACACACTGTAACTCAACTCTAATACAGTGAGGTCATTCTAGTCCTCTTCAAGAACGAATGACAACAACCTACTACACACACACACACACACACACACAGATATATACATGCATATACTTCCATCATCCTCTCTGTGATCCCTAATTTTTCTACCTCTAAATTCTTTTCTAGGCTATCATCCTTATACTGGTTATAGTCTATTTTCTTCCCTATCTCAACAACTCAGTAAATCAATTAAAGTCCAGGATATTTACTTTTCTACACAAATCCTTTGCCCCCTTATTCTATTACTTGATTATACCTTGTCAAAACACAACATTGTATTACTTCCGTTATCTGCTTCCTTTGCTCCTATCCAGAGAACTGGAGAAAATCATAAAATGATGCTGATTGAGTTCATTGATATAACAATGCAAGTAACAACTAACATTTATATAGCACTTATGTGCCAGGCACTGTGCTAACCACCTGCCTCCCAGGGTAAGGATCAAAGTGAAAGGGCAACCAGTGCTAGAAAGAGTATCCAAGGAATAACAGAATCCGGGAATGATCCAGGTCTCAGTAAGAGTGGAAGGAGTAGGAAAGGAAAAGTTGGAAATGAAAACGAATTTGTTGACTATGGAGCAGATATTCCAGAGAGCACAGTAAATCAGGAAAGACTTTAAGAAGAAGGTTAGTGAAGGTCTGACCTAAAAAAGAGAGATAAGAAAATCTATTCCAGGAATGGTGGAGAACCAGTGCAAAGATAGAAAAAATAAGTAGAGTCAGTTTGGCTGAACCATAGAGTGCATAAAGGGGATTAATGTATAATAGTAGAAAGATAGGTTGAGACCAGATTATAAAGGGCTTTCAATGTCAAAGAAGTTTATATTTGATCTTGCAGGTAACATGAAGCTACTAGAGTTAGTTAAGTAGGAGAGAGACATAGATAGGTAGACCTGTGCTTTAAAAATATTATTTTGACAGCTCTGTGGAGAATGAATTGGAATGGGCAGAGACTTGATAAGGAGAGAACAATTGAGACTATTACAATAGTTCAAGTGAAAAGTAGGAAGATCTGACCTAGAGGAGTGATGAGTATGAGAATGGAAAGGGGAATGGATATAAGAGATTGTGAGGAAGGTCAAATAACAAGATTTGACAATTAATTTAATATGAGGAATAGGGAAAATGAGGAATTAAGGATGATATCAAGGGTGTGAATCTAGGAAAGATGTTGACAGAAAAAAGGCAGTTCAGAAGAGGGATGAGTCCAGGAGAGAAAGAATGGGTTTTATTTTGAAAAAGTTGCATCCAAAATGATTACAAAATAGCCACTTTGGAACTGGGGAAGCAATGATAATGAAGAGAGAATGTAAAGAAGATAAAAATACACTCCTCTTATTTCATTTCTGGTTTTTTTTTTCCTGCCAAAAAAGAAATTTTTGAACTGGAAAGGATGAAACAAATTTCTCTTAGGGAATTGAAGTTATAAGTAGGACAATAGTAAGTGAATACCATAGCTGAACTATATTAATCAAATCACCAAGCCAAACATCCAAGCCAAAAGCCATCCAAGAGTATTGGAAGAATAGCTAAGCTACTGTCAATGGTCTTTGAATGATCATGAAGAAGGGAGGTATCACAGAACTGCAAAAGGGCAAATTGTCCCAATTTTATTTATTTATTTGGGGAGGCAATTGAGATTAAGTAACTTGTCCAAGAGCACACAGCTAGTAAGTGTCTGAAGCCAAAATTGAAGTCAGATCCCCCTGACTCCAGGACCAATTGCTCTATCCACTGTACCATCTGACTGCTCCACCCAGTTTTTTTAAGGGTCAGCTTGAAAGCTTAGCATCTATGTGGAGCTTTAAATTTTACAGGGTCTTACAAATATTATCTCATTATTTTTCCTGTTTTATAGATCAGGAAACTGAGGCAGACATTTGGGTCACTTGCTCACATTTACACAGTCAGTCAAGCAGGTTTCCTTAAGTCCAGATCTGGCACTCTGTCCAGTGTATACTTGGCTACCTTTCTAGTTTAGAAATTATAGGTTTATAAGCTTGGCTTAAAAGTGGCAATTCCAATAGACTCGTGATGAAAGAGCCATTCACATCTACAGAGAGAACTATGGAGACTAAACGTGGATCAAAGAATTTTGTGGTTAATTGTTTACTTGTTTTGTGTGTGTGTGTGGAAGGGTTCCCTTTTGATCTGATTTTTTTTACACAGAATGACAAATATGGAAATATGTTTAGAAGAATTGCACATGTTTAACCTATATCAGATTGCTTGCTGTCTTGGGGAGGGGAGAAGGAGGGAGAGAGGAGAAAAATTTGGAACACAAGATTTTACAAGAGTAAATGTTGAAAATTATTTTTGCATGTATTTGGAAAAATAAAATACTACTAAAATAAAAAAAGAAGTAGGCACCGAACTTTTAAAAAAAAATAATAACCAAAAAAGGATCAATTAGCATGACTTCTGGAATGAGATATACTAGATTAATTCTATACCATATATACTATACCATTTCCCTTTCTGAAAGACTTGCTAGACTAGTAGAATGAATAAATATTCTAAGTATAGTTAAATAGATGACAGCAAAACAATTGATATAATCATACTATCCTTTTGGACAATTACATGAACATTGGATAAAATGCTGGACCTAGAGACAGGAAAACCTGAGTTCAAATCACTTAACTTCTGTTTGCCTCCATTTACTCATCTGTAAAATAAAACTAACAGCACTTACTTTGAGGATTATTGGTTTTTAAAAAATAATAAAACTTTTTTATTTTTCAAAATACATGCAGAGAGAGTTTTCAAAATCCACCCTTGCAAAATCTTATGTTCCAAATTTTTTCTTTCTTGCTCCCTCTCACCCCCTCCCCAGCAAGTAATCCAATAGAGGTTAAACATGTGCAATTCTTCTAAACATATTTCCACATTTATTATGCTGCACAAGAAAAATCAGATCAAGAGGGGGGGAATGAGAAAAAAAAACAAGCCAACAAACAACAACAAAAAAGGTGCAAATATTATGTTGGGATCCATATTCAGTCTCCATAGATCTCACTTTGGATGCAGATGGCTCTTTCCATCACGTCTATTTCCTTGAATCACTGCATTGTTGAGAAGAGCACAACCATCACAGTTGTTGAACATCACATAACCTTCTTGTTGCTGTTGTGTACAATGTTTTCTTGGTTTTGCTCACTTCACTGAGCATCAGTTCATATAAGTCTTTTCAGGCTTTTCTGAAATCAGCCTGTTGATTGTTTCTTATAGAACAATAATATTCTATTACATTTATATACCCTAACTTAGCCATTCCCCAACTGAGGGGCATCCACTCAGTTTCCCTTCTACGGTTATTGTAGAAGTCAAATGAGATAATTATAAAGTACTTATCACAGTGCCTACATGGCAAGTGGATAGAACTCCAAAGCCTGGAGTTAGGAAGACCTAAAATTCAACCTCAGATGCTTACTAGCCAAATGACCCTAAACAAGTCATTTAACATTGCCTCCATTTTTTTCATCTGTAAAATGGGGATAATTGTGTGACTTTGGGCAAAACCCTTTCTGCCTCAGTTTCCTCATCTATAAAAAAAAAAATAAAAACAGGGATTAATTAAGGCTATAAATACCACTTGCGTCCAAAGATTGTTGTGAGAATCAGATGAGATTTGAAAAGTACTTTGCAAACATTATGTAAATACCAGCTATTCAGACAGAGATATGGGTTATACAATAGTACAACTATGTAGATTTTTGGACAACTTAAATAACTGGGCCTAAAGGATAATTATTTAATAGCTTGATGTTAGCTTAGAAGAATTCTAATGGAGTGCATAAGGGATCTTTCTTGTTTAAATTTTTTTTATCAATGAATTGTTTCTTTAGTCATCTCACATACTGTCTGACTCTATATGACTCTAGTTGAGGTTTTCTTGGCAAAGATACTAGAGTGATTTGCCATTTCCTTCTTCTGGCTCATTTTGCAGATGAGGAAATTGAGGCAAAGAGGATTAGGTGACTTAATCAGGGTCACACAACAATAAGAGTTGTTAGAGGCCAGATCTAAACTCAGGCCTTTTTTGGCTCTGTGCTAAATGCTTTATAATTATTATCTCACTTGATCTTCAAAATAACTCTGGGAAGTAGTTACTGTTAGTTGCATTTTACAAATGGGAAAAATGGAAGCAAACAGGCTAAGTGACTTGTCCAAAGTCACACAGCTAATAATTGTATGAGGTCAATTTTGAACTCAGGGTCTTCCTGACTGCAGGCCCATATTCTAAGCACTATGGCACTTGGCAGCCAGATCTTGCCAAATTGCTCCAGGATTATAAGAAAATCCCTAATGGAGATGAAATACTATAAAACCTTGTACCATAATGTACATCACAAAAATAATTTAGCAAGAGATGGAGAAAAATATCCTTTAAATGATTGCCTGAGAATTCAGCTGATTGAAACCCCATGGAAAATATATGAACTCTAATTAAGTCAAGATTTGGGGAAATGGATGTCCAGTATGATAAAAACATAGTTTTATGATGAAGAATTTAAAAAAATATATCTCCAGATTTGGGGAATTCTATGCCAAATCATATAAAATAACTTCTGCAAAAGGATTACATGTCACAATTTGAAGTGTTTTTTTTTAATGTACAAAGTTGTAATATTTATTAAATGCCAACAAGTTATTATACTTTGTCCCAGTTGACTTCCATCTTTTTATAGCTGAGATCTTTTTAGATCCTAACTTTATTATTCAACATTTTTGCTCTTCCAAGTTTTATGTCATTTCTCAATTTGGCACATTTGGCTTTCTGTATCTTGATCCAAGGCAACAATAAAAATACTGAACGGGGAATGATCCAGTATGGCTGAGTGAGAGGGCTAAAAGAAGCCAGACTATTAAATCAATCCCCCAATTCACAAGAAAATAGAAATTTTAAAAATTGAAATTACAGCAAAATAAAATCATAGAAACTGGTTGTATGATTTCATTGGATAGGAAACTCCCCAGATGAGGAAACTCTACCAAAGCAAGTTAGTATCTTCCCTGAAATTAAAGATGCCTAGGATGCTAGGAAATTAAATGATTTGCTTAGGATCATAGAATCAATGTGTGTCAGACAGGATACTTGAATGCACAGAATGTTATCTCTGAGGACAGTTTTTTATCCTCTATGTCACCTCATCTTTTAATGGACAATGAATAAAATCATAAAGAAATGAATATGAAAAAACAAACAGGTAAGACTATGGTACATTTTTTAAAAGCTGTTGAAGTTGGCCTTGCCCTCCCAGATTATTTTAAATATAGACATAACTCATTTCTCAAGTCTGGAACATTCACATTAGAATCTCCTCATTGGTGGAAAGAATGAATGGATGCTGAATACCTAAGTGAGAGGTAGAATTGGGATGAGAACTTTGAAAAGATGGATGCTTCTTTCATCTTCTGAGGGAAAAACAGAGAAATACAGAGAAACAGACAAACAGAAACAGAGATAGACAGAAGCAGAGAGAGAACTCTCAGAGACAGGGACAGACTCATACAAATGACTCTAAAAGGCAGACATCAAGGGGAAAATCTTAATTTCTGGTTTGCTTTCTTAAGAGGCTTTGGGGAATTTCCCTTTGGAACAAATCATGGACTCTTTGCAGAAACTTACATATCTTGCTCCCAGTGAGAGAGCTTATTCACTGTATATATTTTCTGGAGGGGTACTTAGGTGTCACAGTGGATAAAATATTGGGCTTGGAATCTGGAAGATTCATCTTCATGAATTTAAATCTAGCCTCAGAAACTTAACTCTTTGACCCTGGATAGGTCACTTATTCCTATTTGCTTCAGTTCCTCATCTATAAAATGAACTATTTAAAGAAATGGGAAACCATTTGCTAAGAAAACTCCAAATTGGGGTCACAAAGAGTTGGACTTAAAAGACTCAAAAAGTTTTCTGGATCTTCTAGTCTGTATAACTTTTTTTTAAATTTTGCTATCTGGTTAAATGTTTACTCACATCACTATTTGTGAAGGTCTATTTTGTGCATTTGGTGGGAAGGAAATACATATGCAGATATAAATTTGGAATATTCTATTCACTTTTAAGAGTTAGTGATCAGCCAAGAAAGCTTGAACAACAACAACAACAACAACAAAAAACCAAACACCTCAAAACAATCCATTCCTCCAAATAATTGACCTTGAATTTGAGAAGCTGATAAGGCATTCAAGTAAAGATAGCTCCAACCGTAAATGCTGCATGAAAACTCAGAACTGAATACAGCACTTCCAGGTCATTTGCCTAGAGGTCATATCTAGTGTTGGAGAGAGAGATAAGATTGGGATTGGTAGGTGGCACAGTGGATGGAACACTGGCTCTGGTGTCAGAAAGATTTGAATTCAAATAAGTTCTCAGACATTTGCTACCTGTGTAATCCAGGCAAGTCACTTAACTCAGATTGCCACCAAAAAAGAGGAAATAGGTGAAATTAAAAAAAAAAAAAAAGTGTGCCCAGGAAAAAAAAAGCCTTAGTGGACATTTACATTTAGTGGACAACACTAAGGCCTTGAATCTATGGGGAAACTGAGGAGGGCTAGTTAGATGGGTAAAACTCGGGAAAGAGCAGCATCACGAAAGCCCAG
Source organism: Antechinus flavipes (assembly GCF_016432865.1). Taxonomy (NCBI): domain Eukaryota; kingdom Metazoa; phylum Chordata; class Mammalia; order Dasyuromorphia; family Dasyuridae; genus Antechinus; species Antechinus flavipes. Next base: position 428,451,596 of record NC_067401.1, on the reverse strand, counting down.
AAGAGAGAATCTGCATTTCCCTCTGATATAGCTGTATTACCTAAAGGCTATTTCAAATGAGCTTACCTCTCCTGGGTCTCCTAAATCAAATCTACTGGGGGTGAGAGGGATCTACTGGTTGATAGACTTAGTGTTACAATGTTTGCAAAATGCAGGGAGATGCCAGCCTGTGGTAATAAAATAGCAGGCTCAAATTGTGCAGGAAGATAGATGGATGTCAAAGGGAACTTTAAGGAAATTTGGGAAAACGTGTATGAACTAATGCAGAGTGAACAGAACCAGAATGATTTGTACAATAACAACATTGTAAAGAAAGAAAATCTGAACTATTTAAAAATTCTTATCAATGTAATGAGTTAACTACAAGCCAGGGGATGGCTGATGAAATGTACTACTTATCTCTCCAAAAGTGATCGACTCAGGGTGCAGAATGAGACCTTTTTTTGGTCATGTCAAATATGGGAATTTTATTTAGCTTGATTTTGCACATTTTTACAAGAGTTGGTCCCTCCTCTCCCCCCACTGTGGGCAGGGGGTGAGGGTGGGAGAGAGAGAAAATAACATTTACTTGTTGTACAAACATATATATTTCTATATATATATACACACGCGCAGTAATGCATATGTGTATATATACATACGTGTATACATGTTTATACACATATGTTCATATGTGTGCCTGTTTAAGTTTTTAAAAAGATAGATGGATGCTGTAATTTAGAGGCCAAGTATTAAAACAACTAAAAGATGACAGTCAGCATCTACCCAACAAAACAGTTAATCATTCTGTTAGAGAAGAAACAGATTCTGCCAGTTCTATAAGGAATAAAAGGACACAGTGAAATATATGGAGTCTTGTAGTTTCAATTTCAATAAACATTTATTAAGTGCCTACTATGTGCAAGATATCATCTAGGCACCGGAGAGACAAAAACAAAGCGGTCCCTGCCCTCAAGGAGCTTACATTCTACTGGAGGAAAATGTACACAGATAAGTACAAAATATATACAAAGTAGATACAATATCATTTTGAGGTGGGGTAGCATTAACAATGGGGCAGAACAACAAAGCCCACTTGGAGGAGGTGGCAAGTGGGCAGAGACTGAAGGAAGCTAGGAGCTTCAAAATGCAAAGATGAGGCAAAGCATTACCATGCAGGTGGAATAGCTTTTGTGTGGAGGGAAGAACAAGCACGAATATTTAATACGTGTGGGGAATACCAAAGGAGCCCAGTTTGTCTAGAATGTAGGGTGTGGGAGGTAAAAACATGAGATCCATTTGGAAATAGAAGCTGGAGTCAGATTATAAAAGGCCAATATGAGGGGGTTTTATGTTATCCTGGAGGCATAGGGAGCTACATAAACTGCTAGAGCAGGGAAATTATATGTTCAGACCCATGCCTTTGGAATGTCTGGTTAGCAGCTGGTTGGAGAAAAATGGAAGCAGGAAGAGGTGATGGCAGTCTGAATTAGGGTAGTGATCACAGGAATAGATAGAAAGGGATAGCTAAGTAAGCTATTGGGAAGGTGGAGTCGGCAAGACTACATCTCATAGACAAGGGCTCATAAATAATCACTGCTGTGATAACCAATCAACAACATGGTTGGTTGTAAAGGTAAGTAGTTGAAAAAGATAATTATGGATCTGATTGATGGAGAGGTGCTAAGACTTAGTGAAAAGTGCCAGAGCCCCAACTCCCTGTGCTAGAGATGTCACCAACTAGCTAAGATGTCACATGGGCAAGTTAGTCCATCTCTTTGGGCTTCAGAGCCCTCACCTAATAAAAATGGAAAGAAATATCTGCCTTCCCCTGACCCCATCTCCTCACAGGGATATTTTGAGGAGCAAATGAAATAACACAGTTGGAACCCTTGTAAAAAATCTAGAGATCAGCATACCAAGTATGACATTATTATAAATTCTTAGGTCTCGGAAGAACTGGAGAACACTCTGCATATGCTATGCCCCTCTCTATTTCTCCCTCCTCTTTGTATCCAGGTTGGAAATTAGGCTTACCTATGAGAAACTCACCTTAGATCCCCATGTCTATGAATGTCAAACACTCATTTTATACATTTATACAAGCACCCAAATAAGTATTTAAAAAAATAAAACTGTTCTAAATACATTTCCATTTGCTTACAAATGCTGATTTACAATCCTAAATCTTCCTTTGCTTATCTGTTTTTTTTTTAATCTCCAAACTTTAATCCAAATACCAGTTCTTGGATGGGTACTTTCCATGATTGAGAGTTGCATTGTCAGCACCCAACACATATCATGCATCTGCAACATGGAATGACATGTCATGCCTCCCAGGGAGGCAACTTCAATCCTATACAATTATTCTTACATGGCAGCAGTGTTATATAATTTTACCTCATGTTGCCCTAAATTCAGATAGAGTTGACTTTCTCCATGATTTGTGATTTTTTTCTAACACTTGGGCAAGAACGCCCATGTCAACAGTTAAAAAGAAGGGGATTAAAATTCGCTACTAGCTAACACTATTCAGGGAAAAGATTTGAAGAAAATGAACACTGTGACTTTGTGATACACATCCACAAACATAACACTGGCCAAAGTTGTGCTTTTTGTAATTTGTGCTGTGAGCCAATTCCAATCATCTCCCATGAGTCTATGATTTCTTAAGGTTACACAAATATTCCCCATAGAGCCCGTGTTCTTCAGTTTGCCAAAGTTTAAAGAATGTCCCTCTGTATAAAAGTCAGTCTGCTTGGTCTTCTGGCATCAAAGCTTTTTTAAGCTTCACAGAGGGCTCCTTCCCTCCCTAAAGTATTGGAAAGATATCCATCTTGAATCATTGCTGTACTTCAAATCCTAGCTCTGCCATTTAATATTTATATGATCTTGGAACAATTTCCTTACCTAAAAGATGAAGGGGTTAGACTACATCAGTTCTTAATTTAGGGTCTGTAATCTTATTTTCTAAAAATATTGGTAACTTTCAATATATTGATTTCTTTTGTTGTCCTCTATTTTATACATTTAAAAATATTCTTCTGAAAAGAGGCTAAGAAACCTGCAAAGGGCAACCTTTTTGTACTTCTCTTCATGATTTATACTTTTTTTTTTTTTTTGGTAGAAAGGGCACACAGTTCCTCAAAATGGCATCCATTATCCTAATCCCTCTTCCTAAGCCCAGGTATTCAATAAAGATAACTGATAATTTTCATAGCAATTACTTTCAACATCTATTGTTTAAGATGGAGAGATTGAAAGCAACTTCTTCCGTTATCAACTGCTTGTCCCAAAGACTCCAACAACCCCCAGTATATGATGCCAATGTTCTTAGATACAGTAACACTGGATGATCTTTTGGATCTAAATACATGATAGTGCTGGAGCTTCAGTAGAACAGGAAGAAAGGAGCCCAAGGGGGTGAGTTACTAGCTCTTGAACTGCCCTGCACTACCACAAGAAGTCAGCAACCTTGGGATCAGAATTGAGGTCAGAACATGCAGGACCTGGGTCAGAGAACTGGAAAGTTAACAGTTTTCCATCTTGTCAAGAAAGGTTTTCTCATTCTAGCACTTCTGGTTTGGATGGAGTTAATGTGCCCAGGAATCTCAACAACTGGAATGGGTTGTTGTTATTACTGCTCTTTTTGGAGATTGTGATGGTTGTTTTTTAGCAATTAGTTGGGCAGCTGTTTTATATGAAATTCTCTTAGCTCAGATCCCTCTAGACACAAAGGGGAATGTTAGGATTTCCCTCATTAACTCAATTAATATGGATAAGGCAACTTACAAACCAATACAAAGTGCTGGCAGTTTATAGAAATCTACACTGGAGTCAGGGTGGTTCACAAGATGAATCTTAATACTGCCCAGTACAGCTTACAGGGATCAGCTAAGTTCCCAGAACATTTTCCCCTGGAGCCACTTAGGGAAAAGGCATCCTGTCAAAAGCACCCAGTCTAAAATTTCTCAATACACTGAAAAAAGGCAAGGTAACCCCAATAGATGATTTGTCCTGTTAAGTCCTGGACCCCTTCCTTCCTCCAGCCACTGGGTTCAACATGGGGGACAGTGGTGAAATGTCATGGACTATTTCAATCTTTGTCATATGCCCCAGTCCCATCCCTTTTGTCCCCAATGGCTAACCAGGAATATAGCCCTTATAATACTGTCTTAAGTGAATTCTAGGGGAAAACGAGAGCAGGAAAGTTTCAGAAAGCAACCTTTTCCTGATACCAGGAATCACTGATCGACAAGTGGAGTGGGAGAGTCAAGGATAAGCCTTTAAATGTCATGAAAGAGTCTGGCAATTGAGTTCCTTTCTTCTTCGGGGGTGGGGAAGAAGGAAAAGAATCAATTTCTTTTAGCCACACATATACATACCCTGTCCCTGCACTGAGAAATGAATCTCAGGCCCTCAAAGTTGGGATTTCAGAGGCCATTTGAATAGGGATCTCCTCTAGGGCATCTTTAACAAGTTGTCATTCAATCTCTTCTTGGGGACCTTTAATAACAAGAAACTCGCTATTTCCTAACAGAGCCCATTCCATTTTTGGAAATGTTCTAATTGTCCAAAATGTTTTTTTTTTTCCTTCCATTGAACCTCATTATATCTTTTTGCAATGGCTACTCTTTGCTTGTCATTCTGTCTTCTGGAGCTGATCACAAATATAATTCTTCTTCTAACATGATATCCTGCTATCTGAAGATCCTCCCTAAAAGTCTCCTCTCCTCCAGGGTCTTGAATCAGTAACTGTATGGTCTCTCCCTCTGCTACTCTCCTCTGCTCTTGACTTGTTGTAATATGTCATAATTGGGAACGGAACTCGGGATTCTACATGTGGCTTGGCCAGCAGACCTATGAGTGGCACTGGGGCAGAGTTTCTGGGGTTCACTTCCACCTCCATTACTACTCGAGTTTTTTAAGCTCTTTCCCCTTCCATTTCCTCATCTGTAAAATAAAGGGATTGGACAAAATAGCTTCCATAGTCCTTTCTAATTCTAGGTTTCTGATTCCATAAACTCCATCTTGGATGTAATATTTCATTGAATGTTGATTATGAATGGAAGAGCTGTTGTGGCTGCCATGAGACATGGCACATTGGACTTGTCATCCACTAAATCCTGACTCTTCATCTAATCTCTTGTCTAGTCCCTCATAATGCACTGGATTTCTTTCTTTCTTTTAAACCCAAGACTAGAACATCACACTAATTTCCAATTTTATTCTGTTAGTATCAGCCTGTGGTTTTGGCTGGTCCCAACATCTTTTAAGATCCCAACTCTGCTCTCCAGTTGGGATGCTCTCTTGCCATTTGTCAAACACAACACTCTTGTCTTTATCTGACATAGGGTTTGGTAAATGTTAATAAGGGCCTCATTCTTGAAATGGGAGAATGTCAAGATTATACTATGGGCCAATGCCACAAAATCTCTTAGAAAATGCAATTAAAGATGCTTTCTATTTACATTATTGCTTTAAAGAGTAAATGCTATAAAGTCTACCCTCCAAACTTAGCCATATCCCAAATGGAAAGGTCAAGAGGATAGAGAAACTTGGGCTCCTTGAAAACAGGTATTCCTGGATCACTTTTAAGCCTTACCTCGTTAAAGATATAGCGTCTAAATCTGTGATTTCCTAAACACAGGGAACTCCTGGAATGGAAAATTCCTTCTACTGATGCAGAATGGTATTTTCTCTAAAACTCACAGTCTTACAGGGCCGTTTGGAGCACTGAGAGGCTAAGTGACTTGTTCAGGATCACACAGCCAGTATGTGTCAGAAGCAAGACTAGAATACAAGTCTTCTTGGTTTCTGGGTCAGCTCTCTATTCACTTATACCACACTGCCCCTCACTCAGTCATATTCAACCAAACCCCCCCAAATCACAAATGGATTTTATTCAACTTAGAATAAAACCATCCCATGTCAGGGGACAATGACAGGGAAGGAAGATATTCTTCTGGAATCTTGAGTTCACTTGGGATCCTATGGCCATCTTTAGCCTAAACCTTCAAGGTAAAGCTAAGAAAAATCTGCCCTTAGGAAGTTCATGTCTGACTGTTCTTTGTACTTTTGAAGAACTCTTTACAATTCAAGCCTTTTCCTCCAAGATTTCCTGTTGGCTGGTCTTCCACTGGGGACTGTGCAATAACTGGAAAAGTAGACTGGAAAAAATGCCCAAGTATTCCCTTCCTTATATATACCATAATTTTTTAAAGATGCAAATACTGTTTTCTGGCTTCATTGTATCCAATTTTTTTCCTCCAATGTGAAAGAAAAATGACCACAAAGTTCTCAGTACATCTTGAGAAGCAGTGATTGGCTTTTTGGACCATTAATTCTTTTCTAACCCTGGTTCCCAAAAAGACTCTGTCCTAAGATCACTTGTAATACCACAAATAGAAGGGCACTCAATGAAGCTTTTACTTGTAAGGATAGTTTCATCCCTAAATAAAAATAGGAGCTACACTGTACAGTTGTGCTGAGCACCATTCACTGAATTAATACCTATTCTGAAAGTTTTCAGTCTGAAACACAAGGTATCTATGAATACTCTTCCTCTTTCCTATGAATAGTGGTTTCCCCCTTGTGAAATATAAACACCCTTGGGTAAGAAAGTCAAACAGCCTGATCCTCAACAAATGATCTGCTTTCTGGCAAGGACAATTTCACTTCCCTCTGAACCTGACCCACCTATAGCTTCAGCAAGAAGCACCCAGAAGCCAAATAGGTGGAAAGCTCAGACACCAGCTCTTAGAACTCTAATTCTTTATGGGCTGGACCGTCTGCTAAACAAGCACTTAAGTTTGCTTTTTTTTCCCTTAGCACAAAAATTGGAATTACCGCACACAGCACCCAAGGGTGCCAACCCAAAGAACAAGACACCAGTTCGATGGCCCTGGGGATGACATGGAAGGAAAGATGCCCTCCCTAGAAAGTGCATTCCCCGCTCTCTGATTCCTAGTCTACCCCTGCTATATTCAAACTTATCTGCCCCAACTGGGAGGACCTGGTAACAGTGTCTCTCCAAATAAAACAAAACCATGCTACATTTGTTTCTCTATGTGCCTTGGATCCCCTTAGGGATAAAAAGTTACTAGAACCTAGAAGAGTGGCTATAATGTAACAATGAGCCGAAACTAGTTGCCAACTGTAGCAGTTTTGTCTCCATTGGTCTTTTTGGGTGCTTATGTATCAGGCGATCACCCCCTACCCCCCATGTAGCCCCACCACCACTGGGCCACTTGGAGCCACAGCTTCCTTGGAGAAAGGTCTTGCTTTCTTGGCTCTCTATCTCTGGCCCCTGCATGGTGTCTCTGGTCCCTTATCGATGGCCCCAAAGCTAAATGTTCCCCTCCTCAATGCTCTGCAGTTGCAGCCTCTGGCTAGCATGAGTCCTACTGCCTCGGCGGCCCCCAAAGCTGCCCCCCGGCATGGTCCGAGTGGCCAGCAGCACTCCAGGCAGAGCCTCCTCCCCAAACAAGCTAATCTTGGCATCCGCTTCGATGGCTCTGGCCAAGCTGGCTGCGTAGCTGTCCAGGGACTTGTGTACTTCAGCCTTCACGTGGAGAATAGAAGTTTTGGCAGCTTCTACAGCAAGACAGGGAGAGAAGAAGGTTAAACTAATACCTGGAGCCAGTTCCTAGTCCTCACATGCTCCCCCTGTTGACTCACTGGCCCAGAAAACTCTGGATTGAGGATGTAGAGCTGATCCCAGGTAAGGAGCTCATCAGGCCTGCGAGCTCCCACAGCTGTTCCTGAAATCACTGCCGGGCTTCTAAGCCCCTCAAACCCAATGTGGAAAGGGACGATACTGACCACATGCCATGTGGAAAGCATGCATGAAATACAAACAGCTAATCTATTTTTTCTCAAACTCCCATCTCTACACCTTTATACAAGTCCTTCCCTGTACCGGAAATATACAACCCTCACTTTTTGAATCCCCTTCCAGGCGAGACTCGGGTACCACCTCCTAAGCTCCTAAATCTTTCCTGAGCATTGTTAATGCTTTCGCTCTTCTCAAATTACCTTCTGTTTATATGAAATCATGTGCATAAAATACTTTAGAAATTTTAAAGCACTGAATGAATGTTGATTATTTCATTATTTCAACATGTAGATGTGTGCCTATGTATGTGTATATACATATACAAGGGCACATATATGTATATACACATGCATGTGTGTATATATGTACCCATATGTATGCGTGTATTTCTATCCCCAATAAAGGATGAGCTCCCTGAGGACACAGACTGTTTCCTTGGTTAGTCGCCAGGGCCTCTCAGAGTGCTTTGCACAAAGCAGATGCTATTTTTTGGGTTGAACTGATCAAATCGAAGGAGGGACCCCCTTTTGTTGGAGAAATTCTCATGTGACCCTGGTTTCTAGGTATATAAAAGAAGTATACAGTTCAAAAATTTTCTGATAATAAATCATAGCTTTGTGACTCCCACATTCAGGTATGAGATCCCATATGGGATCACGGCCACAGCTTAAGAAGCTTTGTATTATGATGCATAAAACAATGCGTGTTTAAAATAAACAAATAAAAGTGAAAAACAAAAACAGAAACAAAAAAAGAAGCTTTGTTCTAATACAACTTCCTCTGAGAGTAGGAATGCCTCATTTTGGGGATCGGAAGGAAGTGATAGGAAGGAAAAAAAGAACTTAAAGTGGGCTCTTTCCATAGGCTAGCCTGGCACAGGAGGTTTGTATAATAGTCCCATTATAGCAGTAATGTTGTCACAGGAACAAACCTCTCATTTGTTCCACTTCATCTTCGAACGTCACTGAACTCCGTCTCTTGGGAGGACAAGTGCAGCGTGAAGGAGGATTGTCATCAGAACTGTAATCTTCAAGTAGCATCACATCAGTCCCTAAAATACAGGTCAGATTTCTCAAAATAACAGAAAATATTAATACCATTCATTCCTCTTTGGCATTCCCCATTCTGTCCTATCTCCATTTCATTCATTTGAATTTATTTTAGGGGGAGGGAGGCTTCAGACCTGTGATTTCATCATAAGGATACTCCGGGTATGAAAACTCTCTCCACTGATAGAGATTAGCAACCCATCTGTTATTACCAGGCTTAGAATTTACTAGCACATTGAGAGGTTAACTGACAGTTAGATTATGATGGACAGGATTTGAACCTTGCTTTTCCTGATTGGTCTTGTTATGCTACCTCTAATTTAATTTAATTAAAATTAAATATCTCTTACATGCAAAATATTGTGCATAGTTCCTGCCTTCAGAATGCTTATAATACATGAACAAAAATAATTCTACATAAGGTAGAATGCAACAAGAATAAAGAAGGGCCTGACAAGTGCTCTAGGAAGACTGGAAGAAGAAATAATTTGGGGGAAATGGGGATGATGGGAATTGTAATAGGCTTTCTGGAGGAGGTGGCTAATGGAAAGGAAGAGCATTCTAGCCATGAATGCTATGCCTTAAAAAAAAAAAAAAAAAGAATCCTTCCGCTTATTCTCTTATCCTTCTGTTTATTTTAGACTTTTATTCTTTAATTCATGATCCTTATACATGTTTATTCTTCAGTCTCTGTATTCTCACAAAAATAAAACTTCCTGGATACTTTTTTTGAGTTCTCTCTTCTAAACAGATCCTGTTATTACATTATAGATTTTGCTTGCTCCTTCCTTATTTCACTTGTCCCTCACTCTTAGAAGTACCAATTCCAGCAGGAGACAGAGAGGATAGAATTGTATTGTAGAATCTTGTAGAAATCTCCCTGTATTCTTGATTGAGCGGCTCATTGTCACCCCCTTAACTTCCATAATCAGTGCCTCTCACCCCCAATTCAACATGAAATCTCATCTCTGGGATCATGTCCTCCTATTCTTCTGGATATTAGCTGCCCATGGGATGTCTGATTCTTTCTTTCTGTTATCAATAGTTCTGTGTTCAATTATCTTCTTGTGCTCAAGTTATTTCAGGGCATCCAGGAACAATCCCAATTTGTCTCTTCCTTTTCTGATTTTACCTAAAGTCTCTCATCTGTTAGTGCCAGTAGAGTCACCTTATCATTCTTTACAAAATAAACATATGTTTCATCCTCAAAACAAGTCATCCTTCAAAAAGAACCTCAAATTTGTCTTTTTAGTGTCACGAATTAAGGTCCTTATTCTCTTTCAAACAACCAATAAACATGTATTAAACACCTACCACATGCCAGATACGATGCTAAACTATTTTTTTCTTTGTGTGAAAATCTTTTATCATCAAACTCAGATCAAAATTCTTTTCTGTCTCTTCAAATATTTTTACTTATCTCTGCTTCCTTTTTTCTTTTCTTCTTTCTTCTTTTTTTTTAAAGTCTTGATGGTCAGTATGGCATAGTAGATGGAGAAAACAGCCTCAAAGTCAGGGATATCTGAGTTTAAATTTCAGCTCTGACACACACTATACAACTAAGGGCAGATCTCTTAACTCCTCCATGCCCCAGACAACTCTTAGGCAATCAGTTACAGAACACAAGAGATGCCACTGGCTTGGCCTCTTCAGGGAAATTTTCATGAATGAAATGAAATCTGTCCTCAGAGCCTGGGAAAAGAAGTTAAAAAAAAAATCCTGCCTTCAATTATAGAAAGGATAGATGGGCAGAGGTCCCAAACATACTAGCCATGTCAGGACCCTCTGTCCACTGGAACCCTGTGTCTGGTGCCCTTCTTATCTCTACCTTCACCTATTTCCTTAACTATACTTTAACCTTACTTCCAAACCCCATAATAAATCTCTTATCAATCTAGCTTTTCAGGCTGATAAATGCTTTTATAGGGAATTCTTGTGCCACTTCTAGACTTCATTTAACTCCATATCCTTGCGCCAAATCCAAAGGGGTTGCAGAGGAGCTCCATTTGACTCCCTGTACCCTGAACCTGCCACTAGACCTCAATTAAACCCTAATTTCACATCTAGGTGATCAAACTGAACCGCAACCTTTTCAGGGCACTCAAAACCAATCTGGGTTTTGAGCTGTTCATGCAGTATTCTTCTGAGAAGAATAGCTGTGTTCCTTCTTTCATCTCACTCTATCTCTAAAGGTAATGGGAAGAATATCTGCATTCTGTATCACCCTACTTGTATTTCAGGTGAAAAGGCCTCTATTTTTACAGAGAGCAGGACCAGGAAATCAGCAGGACTTTTTTTCTTTCCCTATCCTGCAGTGGATGCCCAAGCCACTCAGGTTGGGTTTGGGTTGATGTTAGAGCTCTAAGCTTGTGCACAATTCTTTATGAATTGCTGTGCTTTGACAAAAGGCCTTCTTTTGTCTCACTCTGTCTCTACAGATACAAGAGAGGCTGCAAGAATTTGAAAAACTAAAAGCTTTTACCTGTCCACAATCTAGACACTCCCCTGCCTCTAAAATCTTTTCTCGAGCTGATGCTTGGCGTGAGGAAACTCCCTCTGTCCAAATCCTTCCAGAGACAAAGGCCCTTCCTTTGCATCTCACCAGAAAGCCCTGCTCTCAGGCAGGAACTCAGAGACACGAAAGGAAATGTCTCTTTAACACCACCCCCAGATCAGGGAGACACATGACCATTCTGGAGACTCCATCCCTCTTGGGGGTCCCAGGCTAGCACTCTCTTTAATCTGTTCTGGGGAGATAACCAGAGAAACTTAAGAGGAGCTGTGTTTGGGCCCTTCTCCCACTCTACTGTTAAATGCAATAGAGTCTCTAATGGTCAGGCTGTAGCCACGAGGAGAAAACTCACTGAATTGGAGTGAATTTAGAGAATGTCTCTACCCACGGCTGCTACTTCCTGGACCGGGGTAAGTGGTCTCTCCTTCAGGTCTTGCTCTCCCAGCAAAATTTGGGAGCTTAGATGAGCTACCCCACCCTTTCCTGTGTGAAATTGCCAGAGAAGCCCTCGCCATTCGGGACGCATCAAGCTAGGACCTAGATCAAGCTTTGATTGTCAGCATGCCACACTACATACACCCATCCCTCTCCCTGAACTGAGCATCTCTGCCCATCTTCAGCAGGAAGCAGCTTTTGAGAACCACTGCCCCTTTTCCTGATGTAATCTGGACTGATATGGGGGAGTGGGTAAGTGGTTGATTTGTTAGAATTTTAACTGTATTAGTGTGTGTTTAATGGAATAGAATTTGTTTAAAAAAAAAAAAGGATAGATGAGGGTTGGAGGTATTCTTTTTAAGGGCCAATCTCTTAATCCAATATATATGAAAATATCAAGGTCTGATATTAAGAAACAGGCTGAATTTTTTGACTCATTTTTTGACTTTCAATCCAGAGTTGTTTTTTCTATACCATATTGCCTCTTCTTTCTCCTTGGAGTTCCTGGTAGTGGTAGTTTTTAATCATTCGGTCATTGCTAACTCTTCATGAGCCCATGGACCATAGCATACCAGGCCCTTCTAATCTCTACTACCTCTCAAAGTCTACCCAGGTTCATGTTCATTGTTTCCAAGTCACTCTCTATCCATTTTATCCTCTACTGTTCTCTTTCCCTTTTGCCTTTAATCTTTCCCAACATCAAAGTCCTTTCTAACGAGTCCCATCTTCTCATTCTGGGGCCAAAGTACTTAAGTTTCAAAGCTTCCATATTTGACCTTCGAGCAAACTGTCTGAATTAATTTCTACAAGTAATAACTGATTTGATCTTGCTGTCCAATGAACTCTCAAAAGTCTTCTCCAGCACCACAATTTGAAAGCCTTAATTCTGAAGTGTACAACTTTCCTTATTATGTGAATCCTGAAATAAGCTTATTCTCTCCCCTTTTCAGAAAATGCTAAAATGTTCATCCTAGAAGCTTAGTTTCCCAGACTGTCTTATTGCTATAGTTAAGGCTACCATGATATATTCAGACTGCCTTGGTTCGCATCTTAAAGATACCCATGATGGGAACTTCCCAGACTGTTTTATTAAGCCCAGATGAACACCAAGTTCTCCCAGGATATCTAGATCAATATCTCAATATCTATATATATCGTTTATCTTCCCAACTCATCTATGGTATTTCCCTTGTCCTCTGAGAAACCCCAAAGGTCATATTTTCCTACAAAATATGTGTTTATGAAGATCTTTTCTAAGTCCTTTTTAGGACTAAGTCCACTATGAAATACTCTCTTCCTCCTCATAGCATCTTCCTTTTAATGGCCTCTTTTTCCTTACATAACATAGTTAACTCTGGTTAATTAGTCTATTAAAATCTTCAATGGATTTAGCCTACCGGTCAATAGCATAGTCAGACCTCATGGCATATTACTTTAATGACTTCTTCCAAACCCTCTATTGCTTTCCTAAATCTACTTCATATTTACCATTCCTAGTGTCTATTTTACCTCTTCATTTTGTCTATAACCTCTTAAATAAAAGTACCTTTTGGGAAAGAAAAATGCCCCTATGAATTTTACATGTACCTTGTGCCTTGTATTTTGAACAAGGAATTGCTACACTGACCCTCATCATTCATAGTCCAACTTTCACAGCTACTGAAAAAAAAAAAAAAACATGACTTTGATTATATGGACCTATGTCAGCAAGGTGATTGATGTTTCTGCTTTTTAGTAAGCTGTCCAGATATGTCATGGCTTTTCTTCGATGGAGCAAGCATCTCTTTATTGAATGGCTACTGTAGCTGTCTGCAGTGATCTCTGAGCCCAAGAATATAAAATCTGACACTACATCCATGTTTTCTCCCTCTTATTTGCCAGGGAGTAATGGGATCAAGTGCCATGATCTTATTTTTTTTTCTTTGTATGTTAAGCTTCAAATCTGCTTTTATAATCTCCTCTTTCACCCTCAACAAAAGTTTTTTTAGTTCTTCATTTTCTGCCATCAGAGGGGTGCCACCTGCATATTTGAAATTGTTGATATTTCTCCCAACCTTAATTCTGACTTCTGATTCATCCATCTTAGCACTTCTTATGATATACTCTGCATAGAAATTAAATAAATAAGGTGACAATAAACAGTCTTATCATAATCCTCTCCCAGTCTTAAATCAATCAGTTATCCCATGTTCGATTCTAACTGTTGATTCTTGGCCCACATACAGGTTCCTTAGGAGACAAGTGAAGCTATCTGATACCTCCATTTCTTTGAGGATTTGTCACATTTGTTGTGATCCACATAGTCAAAGACTTTAGTGCAGTCAATGAAGCAGATGTTTTTCTGTTTTGCTTTCTCCATAATCCAGTGAATGTTGACAATTTGTTTGTTAGTTCCTCTGTTTCTTTGAAATTCCCAGTTCACATACTGCTGAAGGCTAGGTTGCAGAATCTTAGGAGTAACTTTACCAGTATGTGAAATAAGAACAATTATTTGGTAATTTGATTGCTTTATTAAGCCCAGATAGGCAATTCCCTTCTTTAGGACTGGGATGTAAACTGATCTTTTCCAATCTGGTGGCCATTGTTGAGTTTTCCAAATTGGAGTTCCTAGTAGTAGACCAGAGCAAATCTTGGCTGTTGTAACTAGTCCTTCTCTATCATTGGCAAAAGGACAACCCGCTGGACCCCAAAATGGCTTTGGAAAAAACATGTTTGGTGGCCGTTTTCAGCAATGCCTGATTGAGAAAACTGAGTGGAAAATCGGGTTCGGGGATAAAGTACAAATCAGAATCCATCTGATAAGTTCCTGCTTTGTGCAAATATCATACGTTCCTTCCCTTACCTCCTCGATCCCCCAACACATTCAGTCCAATACAAGAAATCAGGAGGAGTAACAGATGCTGCTGAACTTTCTTCTTGTTGGTCAGCAAATTGTAATCTAGATATTCTACTGATCAAGATGTGCTGTGCCTACCACTGCCTGGCTTTGCAATGTTCTAGGGCCATTAGCCAGGACACAGAGAAAGGGAGGAAGATTCCTCAGCTTCAGTCAACTCCCAGAAAAAGACTCTGCCATCAGGGAGCAAGCCACAAGGGAAGGAGCTTGTTTTTAAAAGCTTCTTTTGAAACAACCAAGGCTCAGAGACTTGCTTACAGGATTCAATGCTAAGACAATAAATTCCATTGGTTCTTATAACTCCTAACATCCAATAAAAGTCCCTGACAGAAACAATTGCTTTACTTTTATATTAATGACCATTTCCCTTATTTTTCTCATCGGAAACAGACCCCTGTAGATTATTCAGCCAGTCAGTGAAGGACATTGTTGACAGATGAGATTGCCCAAAGCCTAAGGATACAGATTTTCCATCTTGGGTGGGACCTCAACCAATCAAAAAATCTTATAAAGAGTATCACATCTAAGTGAATTTCTGCCCATTGTGTTCTACTTAGGCAGATGTGGGTGGAGATAGACTGGGTAGAGATGAGAATGAGTGACATAATCAGTGTCTCAACTCCTTATTAAAATAGCTCCCACCTCTCATTATAATATTTATTCTCTCTTAAAACTTTTTAATATATTTTATTTTCCCCAATTATAAATTAAAGCAACTTTTAAATATTTCTTTAAGTTTTGAGTTCCAAATCCCATATTCTCTCATTAATTGTTAAACAGAGTTAATTTCCACCTTTGGGAATACCCACTCTTCTGAGAATATATGAGTTGGCCTCCATGATTTGTTTTTGTTTTATGAGAGAAAGTCAAATGACCATCATTTCATAAATTATCTGCTAGCCATAATTAATAAAAAAGCAACTGTCCATTAATTACCCAAAAATAATGTCTTGAGCTTTTTTTTTTTTTTTTTTGGTTAAACCTCCCTCTACCCTCCAATTTGGGATTTAATGCTTTTTTTAAATGGATCCCAATTTACCTTCCTAGCCTCCTTATGTACCCTTTGCAGACATTTTCCGGTTCAGCCATTGTAGCCTTCTAGTCCTACATGATACTCCTGCCTCCATGACTTTGCAGGGATGTGCTCCTGCCTCCCCTCTGCCTCTTGGAATCACTGATTTCCTTCAAGAATGAGTCTGAGTCCCATCTTTGGCCTTCAACCTTTCCTGGTCTTCCCAGTTGCTGGTTCATTCCCTGCACTTCAGGAGCATAGTATGTTACATCTACGTCTACATGTGTTTATGTTGTTTCCCTCATCAGTATGGAAGTCTCTTGAGGTCAGGGGCTGTTTCCCTTTTGGCTGCATCCTCAGTGCCAGGCAAACAGTTCCTAAATATGAAGCATGGACTGATACTACACAAAGTCACAGATTAAGACTGATTCTACCAACAATCCTGTTACTATCTTCCCATCAAAGAGCAGCTTTATGAGCATGCTCTCATCTCCTTTTAATCTAAAGGTTAAACAACACTTCAAGGCAGTGGAAATAGGACATATTATCATTTGTAAAAAGTGAAATAGAGAAAAATCTTGTAATTTGCCTGAGATTATATAGCAAATTAGCCAGGGTTTGGTTTAGAAAGCACATCTGCCTTTCTAGTGCTAAGAGGCACACATGCTCCTTTATACAACTTCCCCCCCAAAACTCCCAAGTAAACTTCATGGGCTTTTACAACCATGCTGAGGATGTTTGTGAATAGGTTACCTGAATCCTGAGAGCAGCTGAAGCCAGTGTCCCCAGTGCTACTACTGTGACCCAGCGGCTGTCCTCCTGCCATGAGGGCGGTGAGATGTGGTGACAGTCCTAGGTCTGTAAGACAAAAGGCAGCATTTGTAAGTGGGAAGAGTTCAAGGTTAGATGAGACAGAACATTCTAAGGCTCTCTGCCCATTCATAAGTCCTCATTTTTCCTCCTTCACCTTGCCCATCTGCCCCTGCATGAAAATATATTCTTAGCACCTAGAAAAAGATTGGATAGAATTATTCATAATTAACTAAATTAGTATGATGACTCATTATTTCTACTCTTGGCTTTTGCATTTTTAAGGAACAAAATATATTTCCCAAAGGAATAAAAAAACTTTCAGGAAATTAATGGTAGTAGTTGTGATGATGATGGTTATGATGATGATGATAGATAACATTTACAGAGTATTTCAGAGTTCTCAAAGCATGTTTTCTACATGTATATGTTCTACTCAGACAGGTGTGGGTGGAGGTAGATCCCTAAGGAGGGAAGGTGTGGATAGAGAAAAGGATGAATGATATAATCAAAGTCATATTTATCCAACTCCTCATTTAAAATAGCTCCCACCTCTCATTATATTTATTCTCTCTTAAAATTTTTAATATAATATTTTAATTTCCCCAATTACATATTAAAACAACTTTTAAATATTTAACTTTTGAGTTCTAAATCCTATCATTCTCTCATTAATTGTTAACTAGAGTTTGTTAGAATCCTTACAAAGTGATAAGTAAGTCAGTTGCCTAATTTAGCATGGTACTTAGCAAATCCTCTAGCTCACTAATGTATTTAAGTACTCATTGGAATTCACACTTTTGGGAGATTCACAAGTTAGTATTCAGTATGAGATTTACAAGTCAGAAAATCATAATCCCACTCTCAGATCCCACAATCCCACTCTCTCAGAGGAGGAGGCAACCTTTGGGAGATCACATATAAAGAAGCTCTTAGAGCTTCAGGGAATTAGTTCAGTTGAAAAGATTGAGAGGGGAGCGTCAGTTGGAAAAATGAAAGAGACCTCTAAGAAAGCTACCCGGACCCAAGGAAGGAGAAAATAAATGTTTGGATTTTATCAGCTGGCTGTATTTGAAGGGATTATTACACTGAACTGAAACTAAGGCTGCCTCCAGAAAACCTCCCCAAGAAACCTGCTCCCAGAGAATGATTATATTACATAAAAGAAGAGAACACCACAAGAGTTAATTTCCACCTTTGGGAATACCCACATGTGTATGTGTACATACATACTCTCATTTTATTTATTTATTTGTTTGTTTTGCTGAGACAATTGGGGTTATTTGCCCAGGGTCATACAGCTAGGAATTGTTAAGTGTCTGAGACCAGATTTAAACTCAGATCTTCCTGACTTCAGGGCTGGTGCTCTATCCACTGCACCACCTAGCTGCTTCCTACACATTCTCATTTGATCCAAATGAGGGTACTTTTATAATTCTCCCCATTTTACAGATGAGAAAACCAGAATTCAAAGAGATTAAATTACTTGCTCAGGGACATGGGGAAAGTATATATCTTGGGCAGGATTCAAACTTAGGACTTCTAGCTGATTCTAAATCCAGCTGTAATGGATGTTAGGCTATCTAATTGAGCTTTTTCCACCAACATAATAGACCCTAGGGATGTGGGAGCTATATGTATATGGGCCTCATTGCCTCTGGCTATCAATTTATTTTTTATGTCTTTGATGGCAGCAGTACAAAGACCACATTTTCATTGATATTTTGTTAAATGTCACCTTTGGTGAAAAACTTCATGTGGCAATTTCAATTGAATATTGAGCTGGGAGCTGGGAAATGGATTCTGAATCATCCTGCTCTTCAGTAAATTAGTTGTGTCACCTTAGACAAGTCACTTAATTGCTTTATGCTTCAGTCTCCCTATCTATAAAATAGGAGCAATACCTATCCCTGTTTATCTACCTCACAGAGTTGTTGTGGGGATTAATTAGATATAATGTCTGTAAAACATTTGAGCTCCTTGAAAAACAGTTCATTATAAATACAAAACAATCTATTAAAGTTGGTTTGTTTATTAAAAAAAAAATAGACCCCAGGAATCAATAGGCATATGGAGAAGCAAAATTTAAGAACAGCCTTCATACTCTTAGGCAATAATCTAGTCTACCTTTTGTGGAGGGGAAGGCAATCAGGATTAAGTGACTTAGATCACTCAGTGTTTTGAGTGTTTCAGGCCAGATTTGTACTCTGGACCTCCTTATTTCAGGGCTGGTCTCTATCAATTGCATCACCTAGCTGTCCCCTATACTGTTTCTTTAAAAAAAGTATTATTGATCTCTAATTCTTTTCACTGTCATAATTACTTCTGAAAATACCTTCCCACTCCCAGCTCCAGACTGAACTCTGCCTTATAAGGAAGACACATCAGTTAAACACACACAGTCCCTATGGACACAGTGACTCACATTCTGCTCTCATAATTCCCCGTTTTTGCCTTAGGAGGAAAGTGGTTCTATTAACTAGTCTCTGGAACCAGGAATTTTCAGTTACTCATGTTTCAACTTCTGGACCACTTTTCTATGATCAATCCTAAGGAAGAAGGTTCTATACTAATGTTTCCATGTTTCTTATCTGATAGTATCTGCTGTTGTTTCTCCTTCATTCTTAAAGAGGACCATAACATATGAGAAGGTGAACATATGAGAAGGTGCTCTAAATCACTATTGATCAGAGAAATGCAAATTAAGACAGCTCTGAGGTACCCCTACACACCTCTGAGATTGGCTAAGATAACAGGAAAAGACAATGACGAATGTTGGAGGGGATGTGGGAAAACTGGACACTGGTACATTGTTGAGGGAATTGTGAATTCTCCAGCCATTATGGAGAGAAATTTGGAACTATGCTCAAAAAGTTATCAAATTGTGCATACCCTTTGATCCAGCAATGTTACTACTGGGCTTATACCCCAAAGAGATTTTAAAGGAGGGAAAGGGACCTGTATGTGCAAAAATATTTGTGGCAGTTCTTTTCATAGTGGCAAGGAACTGGAAACTGAGTGGATGCCCATCAACTGGAGAATGGCTAAATAAATTGTGATATATGAATGTTATGGAATATTATTGTTCCAGAAGAAAAAATCAGCAGGATGACTTCAGAGAGGCCTGGAGAGACTTACATTAACTGATGCTGAGTGAAGTGAGCAGAACCAGGAGATCATTATACACAGCAACAAGATTATTATGAGGAGCAATTCTGATGGACATGGCTCTTTTCAACAATGAGATGATTCAGACCAGTTCCAATAATCTTGTGATGAAGAAAGCCATCTGTACCCACAAGAGAGTACTGTGGAAACTTAGCATTATCCCTCTTTTTGTTATTATTTGCTTGCATTTTATTTTCTTTCTCATTTTTTCCCTTTTGTATTGGATTTTTCTTGTGCAGCAAGATAACTGTGTAAACATGCATGCATATGTTGGATTTAATATATATTTTACCATGTTTAACATATATAAATACAAATGGATTTAACTGTGCAAAATCATAAGACTCACTTTCTCCTCCAGAGCCATCTGGGTCCAGTAGCAAGGTATAGATTAGAATGACTGGAGATGGGCTCTGGATGCAGAGAGAAACCTTGGACTTTTTAAGTTCATTTTGACTGAGACAATGCTTTAGTTTCAGTGATTAAGATTAGGATAGAATTGAGGCAAAGAATGGCCTCTTTTATCTGGTCAAAAGTAAAAAGAATCCAATGTAGGAGGGGAAAGACTCTCAGGGTTTCTGGCCCAAACAGAAACAATTGCTATTTATAGTTACTTTGAGCCAATGGTTGGCTGATGGTTGTCCTTCCTTCTTGTCTCAAAGAGGACCAAAATGACTTCCCTATATTAGAGTCAGGTTAGTGTGTCCAACTGTGAATGATCAGACCAATATGAGCTCGGAATGCTCTGCCACAGGTCAGACACAAATAGTCCCTATCAACGTCTGGGGTGGATTCTCTAACTCTGTGCATCTTGCATTTCTTCTGAGCTAATGCAACTCTAAATTTTCTCATAGAACTTATCTTCTCAGATGAGGGTACACCATGCTGGGCGTCTTCCATATTACACAATCAATTCTGAGGTTCTTAAGAGAGACCTCAAGAGTGTCCTTGTATCTCTTTTTCTGACCACTTTGTGAGTGCTTGCCCTGTGTGAGTTCTCCATAAAATAGTCTTTTTGGCAACAATGAGTTAGGAGGTGAGTATTTCAAGAATGCAAAGACTTCCCCTGTTGGGATGGGCAGATGAGAACAATTAAATCCAGTGGCCATGAAGGCAAATGAAGCGCTTAGAGCTTGCATAAACACAGAATCTCCCAAGATCATCCACTGCATCTCAAGTTATTTTGACTCTGTCCTGCCACTAGACAGTGATGACTCTGGAAGAGAGAATGAGGTAGAAGACGTCCTGTAACTCTGCTTTATTTAAATCCAATTTATGCACGAATCAAAAGATATCACTTTGAGCCAATGAGAACTCAAACCATGACCAAGTAGGGCTTGGTCTGGGACCTCTTGTTGGCCAATCAATGAGAGCCAGTGTGATCTGGGTGTAAGAAAGAACTCTAGCTCTTAAGAGATGTCAGTGATCAACTATATATAGAGAGATAGATAAGACTGTATGTGTGTGTGGTGATATAATGCAGGGCTTCTTAAACTTTATTCACTCATAACCCTTTTTTATTAAGAAATTTTTAGTGCAAATCCAGGTTTGCAAGTATATAAAATAGGTATGCAAATCAAACATTTATTGATAATAGAGTATAATTTTGTGATCCCCACATGCATATAAAATTTTGACCCACAGTTTAAGAAACTTTGATATAATGCATCTTTTCCTCTCTTGCTGTAAGCAAAAGAGATCATTATTGTTTATGGGTGAGTTGGGGTGGTGGGAGGAGGGTACTCTAGATCAGCATCTCAGCAACAAAGAAGATTTTTTCTGAAGTTTATATTCCAAATGAGTTTTGCAGTCCCCTTGTGCTTCTAAATAAGGCATTCATATAAAAAGGCCAGAGACACAGCCAAGCATCCTCCTCTTGCTCATCCTTATCCAGGCATTTAGCACCTGGGAGATAACTAGATTTCAAGGGTGCAGTCCAGAGCAGAAGGAGGAAGATGGCTGGATCACCATCCCACCAAGTAAGATGACTAGAACCACAGTTAGTTCTGGAACATTTGCTAAGGGGTTGTGGTGAAAACTAAGAACAAGCCCTATTCTTCCACCAATATATCAGCATAACCACAAGCTGGGAAACTGTTTCAGCCAGTTCATATTTCTGGAGCTGTTGCATTTCATGTTCATCTGGCACATCCTCCTGAATTCAAACATTTTACCCTCATCTACTCGGGAGCAATAAGCTTGGTGCCCTTCTCACAGGAAGGACAACACATGCACTCAGAATTCATGCAACTAAGGGCCAAAAAGGCTTGTGGTATGTGGAAGAACATGCTGTGTAGAGAAAGGATTAGTGCCAATTAGAAATTTCCTGAAAAACTCAGTAACAAGCTTTGGATAAAAATGAGACCTGCTGATGTAATAAAAAAAATGAAGTTGAGAGTATTTGGGGAAAAAAAATTTAAGTGGGGCTGACTGACTAGTGGCAAAATTGTAAATCAACTGAGCTAGCAACTTAAAATATCCCTGTTGTTTGCCTCGCACCTTTGGGAAAAACTTTTCTTCATTTAGGGATATGATTCTTTGTATATGAGTCAAAAGATCAGGTAGAGTCATCTGCAAGTCTAACTGAAAGCCATTGCTATTTAACAATTAAATACCATCCTCAACATGTTTATATAACCCTTGGCATCCTGAAAGTAGCCAGACAGCTCCAGGTAATTGGGAAATTCAATTTCTGCTTGGGCTCACAAAGCAATTTTAGAATGGTGCACAATTCTGTTTTGTTTTTTAATTTCGTAGACTGAAACTTTCCAGAAGAAACATTTCCAATAAAAATTTAGTGTAGTCACCTCCCAGTTATTTGTACTAATAGAAGATATAGGATGGGAGAGTAGCACACTCCATCCACAACAATAGAGAATCTCAAAATACCACTTCTATCTTACACAGAAATGCATTATTTGACTTGAGAAATACATTTAATTTCTTAGTCTATTGTTCTGTTCTGCATAAAAGAGACTCTAGATTCTTGAAAGTTATCCCAGGAGAAGACAGGAGGGTCTTACCAAGCCAAACAAGTGTGGAATGTGAGTCAAAAGCAATGGACTGAATGTCATCTGTCAAACTGACTCCATTTGTCTCTCCCTCTTCATCATCTCCCTTTCTGTCTCTTTCTCACTCTCTGTTTTTTATCTGAGGCCAGTTTAGCTGAGTATTTAGAGGCTTGTCAAGCAAAAAGCTGGCCACCAAGTATTTCCTTTTTTAAACTACAGTAACTTGCTAAAGTACAGTCTGCACTGGTGAAGAGAACACCCCAAACTGCAAAATCTCAGTTTGAAGGGACCTCAGAGGAAATTAGAGAATATACATTTAAAGCTGGAAGAGACTCAGAAGGTTGTTTAGTCTGACTTCCTTTTTATAGCTGAGGACCTAGAGAACAAGGTGGTGAATCCATTTTCCCAAGATCATACAGGTAGATATATGTGAGAGGCAGAATTTGAATTCACATCCTCTGACTTCAAAGCTAGAGCTCATTCTGCTACATATTAAAAGCTATACTTTCCTAATGTGACCCAGCAGTGTATCCCCTCCCTAGTGTACTTGTTTAATCAGATTCTACTATATTCCAAAAGAATATGGCAACTTTCTATTTTAAATGCCATATGGGGCAGGAAAGGGAGGTGGGGAGAAAAGAATGGTAGGGAATAAGGCAAAAAGACTAGGAAATGGTTAAATTTTAAAATCTATGTAGATTAACTTTTCATTGTCTTAGGAAGAATGAAGACAGTGATCAATTTCATACATGATACTTGTGTGTGTATGTGTGTAACAATGGGAAAGTCTCTTTGATCATTAGTTTCTCATCTCTAAAATAGATTGGGTTCCTTCCTCATAAGGCTGTTAAAAGGATCCCACCCCTACAATGTAAAAGTACTAAAGCTAAGATGAGGAGATTTAGGACAAACCTAAATACTAAACAGGGTGGTATTCCTTTTTTGGCAGCCTCTTTCGAAGTCTGCTGAAGCCTAGAGACCCCTTTGTCAAATTCATGATTTAATGCCTAAATTTGTCATTAGAGGAAATGTTTTTCAATTTCAATTAGTCCAGTGAAAATAAGGATGTAATTTTTCCCTACCCAATTCATGGATTCCCTGAAATCTAAGAGTCAGTCCTGGGGGATTGAAATTAAATTTCTTCTCCTAATTTCATAGTAGCATAGATTCTCTGAGTTAAAGGGGTCTTTTGAAATATAATCTAGTTGGGATAGATAGAGAACCAGCCCTGAAGTTCAAATCTGGCTTCAGACATGTAACACTTTCTAGCTGTGTGATCTGTGCAAGTCACTTGACCCCAATTGCCTCAGCAAAAAAAAAAAAAAAAAAAAGAAAGAAAGAAAGAAAGAAAAAGAAAAGAAAAGAAAGAAATATAATCTAGTCCAACTACCTGTCCAAAACATAAATCTTCTCTACAATATCTCTGATAAATGGTCATTCAGCTTTTGCTAATTATTATTTATTTATTTATTTTTAGCAATTGTTGAGTCCAGAGTTAGTAGCCTTTTCAAAGAAATATATAACATTGTCATTTAGTCATTTTCTAGGACAAAGAAAGGAAGATTGATAAATTCTTCCTTGTTATAGGAGGAGGAAGGCAACTATACCTTCTGAATTATGGCTGAGTACAGGACAGTCATGTTGATCAGGGCATAGAAAAAATCATTGACATACCCGTTTCTGTAGTTTTGGGCATCTCAAACAACAGTATAGACCCCTAGGAATTTCAGGGTAGGAGAAGAAGCTCAGGAAGATGAAGAACATAATAGGCAATTCTCCATCATCCAAGAAAATGAATCTTTTTCTTTCTCCAAAACTGTGGCCAATGAAAGAGCATCTTACTTAAAAGTTACTTTTGGCATGAGGACATAAACCACCAAATCTTGGAGATGTAAAATAATTGCTACTCTTTTCAATTATTCTCCACAATTCTCCACCAAGTCCACAAAAATGAAATTTAATGATGATTAAGTACAAAACTCATTTGATTAAAAAAACAACAACAACAACAACACAAAACTTCTCCACCTACAAGGTAGAAGCAAATCAAGTGAAAAATAAAACAAATTTAAAAAAAAAACACCTTTAGGTTTAGTAGACTGAAAGCTTAATACGTCAGTAATGTGATATGGTGGCCCCAAAATCTGTATTAATCCATTCATTGATCATGGAAAAGTGTGTCCAGAATGAGGCAGACAATAGTACTGCTGTACTGGGCCCAAGTCAGTCCATATTTCAGCTCCATTTACCAGATTTAAAAAAGAATACTAACAAGCCTGATCTAGGCCATAGGAAGGCAATGAGAATGGTGAAGAGACTTGATATCATGTCATGATATCCAGATTTACAGAAATAGAGATTTTAGTATGAATAACCAATTATTCTGGGGAACAAGTATTAAGCCACCCTCAAATATATGAAAAGTTAGCATATGGAAGAGAAATTAGAATTATTCTACTGTGCTTTAGTGGGAATAGTTAGGCCAGTGGATAGATACATGGAAACAGATTTTAGTTCAACAGAAGACATATCTCCCAATAATTAGAACTTCTCAAAAAATGGGATGCAGTTCAATGAGAGACACTGAACTCCCTATCTGAATGCCTTGAGGAAAGAACTGGATGACCACTCACCCAGGAAGTTGTAGGAAGCTTTCTCTTGTTATGAAATGGATTGGAATAAATACCTAGAATATGGTAAGTACTTAATAAATGCTGACTGATTAATTTTTTACATCTCCTCTAATCTTGCAATTCTATTATTATAGACAAACACTGAAGATGATGAACAAAGATGCATGTTCAATGGATCAAATAAATACTACTCCAATCTGTGTAGCAATTTTCAAGCTTACACATTTTGCTCACTTTTGTGAGCAAAATTATATTATTATATTGATTTTACAGAAAAAGATCAAAGAATTCTAAGTGACTTTTCCAGGGTCACATAAGAAAATCTTAGAATTAGGATTTGAACTTGGGTCTTTGTATAGCTCTCCCTCACTTAAATCTAATTTACTTGCATGTCTTCGTCCTCTTTGAAAAGGAAGGGCAATATCTTTGACAAAGAGAAGATTCAATTCAGTTCCAATTGATCAGTGATGGACAGAACCAGCTACACCCAGAGAAGGAACACTGGGAAATGAATGTGGACTACTTGCATTTTTGTTTTTCTTCCCAGATTATTTTTACCTTCTGAATCCAATTTTTCTTATGCAACAAGAGTACTATTGGGGTCTGCAGACATATATTGTATCTAGGATATACTTTAACATGTTTAACATGTATGAGACTACCTGCCCTCTAGGGAAGGAAAAAGTTGGAACAGAAGTGAGTGTAAGCAACAATGTTGCAAAAATTACCCATGCATATGTTCTGAAAAACTATAAAAAACTATAATTAAAAAAAAAAAAAAAGAACAGGAAGGGCAATTCAACAAGAACAATCTTAGATTGCTATTCTTTCCCCTAAACCATATCATACTGGCCAGATCACTCCCTAATGTATTCTGAATGTTTCCATTCTAGTCCTTCCATATCATTTGGAATATAGTTTTACTGTTACTTAGTTGCAGTTGTCAACATGGAATAGTAACCACTAAAATAGCCACGTGAACTAATGCTCAAAAAACCCAAACTCACACTTACTCAATCCTGTCTGACTTTTTATGACTTTTTTGGTAAAAACATTGATCTGGTTTGCCATTTACTTCTCTGGCTCATTTTACAGATGAGGGAACTGAGGCAAATGGTTAAGTGACTTGCTCAGGGTCATACAGCTAGTAAATTTCTGAGGCCAGATTTGAGCATGGGAAGATAATCTTCCTGATTCCAGGCTCAGATTTCTATCCACTGTAACACCTAGCTACCCCTTATTATCTGTGGTCACAATTAATTAAGAACAGTTACCCACTT
Source organism: Antechinus flavipes (assembly GCF_016432865.1). NCBI lineage: Eukaryota > Metazoa > Chordata > Mammalia > Dasyuromorphia > Dasyuridae > Antechinus > Antechinus flavipes. The sequence goes on along the minus strand of NC_067401.1, from coordinate 428,424,974 downwards.
ATATTATCTCTATATTCCCATTTTCTAAAACATATGATCTGGGACTTTGGATGAGTAATGTCAGTGAAAGAATCAAAGAGTACCTTATGGTTCTGTGATAGACATTTATATATATATATATATATATATATATTCAAAGTATTGATTACCTGTAATCCTGTTGGAGATACTGAACAGCCTGGAAGTTCTTGGTCGCTGGACAAATGGCTCTCGGTAATAGCGGTCTCCAAAGCACATGCCTAATAGTTCTTTGCGGACTGTTTTGTTCCAGAGTCCGTAGATGAGGGGGTGGCAGATGGCGCTGGTAAAGGACAGCCAAGTGGCTAAGGTCTCCAAGGCAGGAGAGACACTGTTCTTTCCCCAGAGAGCCTCCGAAGTGATGACGACCATGTAGGGGCCCCATGTGACGACAAATGCCCCAATCACTACCAGGATGGTGATAAGCGCTTTGCACTGGTTGGCAGAGTAGACCACACCTTGGAAAGTGTTCCTCCTACTGCCCGAGGAAGACGTGGAAGTGTTAGAGTTTTTCCTCCCATTTCTTTGAGCGTCCTCCTCCACAATGACCACCGTACCACAGTGGACCTTTCGGGCCTTCACCCTCGCGACACGGAAAATGAAGCCGTAGCAAACCACCATGACCACAAAGGGCAACAGGGCACACCAGATTTGCCAGAAGGCCGTGTACCCAATCTCCCGGTGCCAGGCAGCTACACACATCCATTTGAACTCATCAAATTCCACAGATGACCAGCCAAACAAGGGAGGGAGGCAGCCGATGAGGGAATGGAGCCAGATGTAGACAAGGGCAAGCACAGCCCGATTCCCAGTGATCTTCATGGGGTACACCATGGGATAAAGGACGGCGTAGTAGCTGGAAAGAGATGTGGGGAGAAAAGGACAGAAATGAAGGGAAAATATGGCAAATGGCACTGCGTATATTCTATGGAGAGTTAGAGCATCCATATGATGAGATGAATCCAAACCGCAAACAACACCTGCTGAGACTGATGTCAGGCAAAGTAAAAATATATGGTTTATGGTTATCCACCGACAGAAAGCTATACTTGTATGCAATAAGTGAAACAATTGTAAGACAATAAAAATAATACTTTTTTAAAAAAAATTTTTGCTGAGACAATTAGGGTTAAGTGACTTGCCCAGGGTCACAAAGCCAGGACGTGTTAAATGTCTAAGGTCAGATTTGAACTCAGGTCCTCCTGACTGCAGAGCTGGTGCTCTATCCACTGCGCCACATAGCTGCCCCAAAAATAATACTTTTAAAATAATTATTAATTAAATGAATGATTAACCATAAATTTTAATAATTTCTATGCTTTTTTTAAAAAAAGAAAATGCTTTTTTAAACCTTAAAAAGACTTAGAAATGTTCACTAAAATTAATAATAATAATATTCTGATCTCCCCAGTAGCCAGCCTTTCCCTCCAAAGCACCCTTGTATTCAACTACTTTGTATATATTTTTATTCACTTTCTCTTATGTAAATTTATATCATTGTTCATCCTTCATTTTTAAAGAGGATTAATGACATCATAGATGGGTGATAACTTGACTTGTACATGAATTGAATTTAAGTCAGGCAGAGTTGTACAGCCGTCAGCCTCATTCTGTCTTCCAGATTCATCAAAGTCCAGTAGCAAGACAAAAGTCAGAATGACTGGCCATGGCCTAGGATGCAGTAGATGGCCATGACATCTTAAACATCTGACCAGACTCTAAACACTCCACAGTGCCTAATTTAGTTGCCTTCGTGGCCATTGGAACAAACTGTTCTTATTCGCTCATTTCACTGAGGAAGTCTTCATGTGCTTGGGGTAGATATCCCTCTAACTCATCAATGAGTTGGAGGCTCGCCAGTCATCCTCGATCTGGTTTAGCCCATTTATGGTTTTAACATGGTGTGGCTGCTGCATATGCTACAGTTTCTTGCAGTCACAGGGATATGTATTTATGTGTGTATGTGTGTTTTGTGCATATACACACATATACATATACATACATACGTGTACAAACACATATACATATGTATACATACATATTTTTATATATACTTGTTTCTTCCATTAGAATATACACTTCTTACAGGTCAGAATTGTTTTAGTCTTTGTTTTTGTCTATCCAGTCCCCAGAAAATGCCTATCACACAGTAGGTATTTAACAAATATTTGCTGGTTAAGTAATATTATGGATAGATCTTAAAAATGTATCATATGTGAAAAAAAGAGAATTTGTGAGTTTTGAAGTCTTCAGAAGCTTAACTATAGTTACACACTAGCAATCACCCTGACAAGAGCCTCTCTGTTATTACTATCCCAATAACAAAAACAATGAGATATAACTGAGCTCTGGCAACCTCAAGATAAACACTGTATGGTGCATTGGACAATCTTTGGAAAATACCATCATTCTCTGCATAACCAGATATGTCATTCCAATTTATTTTGTTGTTTTGTTTAATGCTATTTTTAGTAACAATGTCATCTGTCAACCTGTGGAATGAGACTTTGAAAAACATTTTCAATGGGCACCGGTTCCAAGAACATTCATTTCTAAGCTGTTTTAGCTTAAAGACTGTTATTTTATTTCCAGTAAAACTTTTCAAGTGCTTAATTCATCTTTCCCTGTTAGCAACTGAACAATTACTTCTATTTTTGTTGGTTCAGACACTGACATTTAAATGGTTAATTTCTTTTAAACAGCTAATTTCACTCCCATCAGCTTATACATTCTTTACATTCTCCTCCTGGTTATATTCACACGGATCCACCATATGTTTGTGCTTGACTGTAGTGACCACATCAATTCAGTCAAATCAACTGGTCTAATTTCTTTCACAGAAGTGCTTATTTGGATAAATTCATTAAACTAACTGACCATTCTTTTGGCATTTTGTAAACATTCCAGCTGTCCCCTCTTTTGATTTATCCTCTAATTATCTCTTTGTAGGGCAGCTAAGGGGCAGAATGGAGTGCCAGGCTTAGAGTCAGAAAGACTTGTTGAGTTCAAACCTAGCCTCAGACATCAACTAGCTGGGTGACCCTGAGCAAGTTAATGTTGAACTCAGTTTCTTCATCTGCAAAATAGTTGGGGAAGGAAATGGTAAGCCACTATAGTATTTTTGTCAAGAAAACTCCAAATGGGCTCATGAAGAGTTCCATTTGACTGAAAAACAACTCAAAAACATCTCTTTCTAACCTTTTCTCTATTTTGCTTTTCTTCCCTTTTCTATTCATTTCTCTTCATTTTTCCTACTGTCACTTTCTCTACCTGTTTATGACTGTGTTTCTCTCTCAAATAATATATTACATTTTTAATGTACAGGAGGAAATTAAATTTCCAAAAGAATAAGAAAAACTGATTTCCCTAAAACTTCAGAGGGTAGGAAATGGGGAAATTTTTGTTTAAATGTCTCTCTACATTAAGGTCATTAGTGAGTTCACATTCAATTTTTTAGACATGTAGATGGCTAATTACCATAAACCAAAATCCTTCATTAGAATAACTGAAATAGCCAAGGTGATTGTATTTGTACAAATATTTCAATCATAAGCCAATCATAAACTGGCCAATGCACTTTATGAAATAATCTTTTAAAAAGTAAAAAGAAAACTATATCCTTCACTTAACATTCAAGATTCTTCATAATCTAGCTCCAACATACCTTTACAGCTATATTTCACATCTTAATACTGGAATGGCTTGACATTTTCTTCTCCAGTGGATTAAAACAAAAATAGACTAAGTGATTTGCAGAAGATCACACAGTAGTAAGTGTCTAAGACTGAATTTGAACTCATGTGTTTCCAAGTCCCATGCCTTTTTTGAGCATTGGGTAGGAAGTTAGATTAGATGATCTCTGGAGTATCTCAGCTCTAAGACTCCATTATCCAATGTGTTAATGGTCTTTCCCTCTTCTTTTTTCTCTCTTTTCCCTTCTTCCTCCTTCTCTCCCTTTCCTTCTCCTATGTACTAAGCCACCTAGCTGTCTCCATTAGTTAGATTCCAACAAAACTGGATAATTCTTCCTCACTGATCTTTTTTATATTCGCCTGCTTTTATGTTTTTGCCCAATTCTAAGTAAGCTTCTTAGAATAAATGTTTCCTTAAATTGCAAGTAGATATGTTGAAATTAATTCTTCTTTCTTTAAGATACAGCTCATCATTATATACCTCAATAATGATACTGTTTGAGGATGTATTCTGATGGAAGTGGATCTCTTCGATAAAGAGAGCTAATTCAGTTTCAATTGATAAAAGATGGTCAGAAGCAGCTACACCCAAAGAAAGAACACTGGGAGATGAATATAAACTGCTTGCATTCTTGTTTTTCTTCCCGGATTATTTATACCTTCTGAATTCAATTCTCCCTGTGCAACAAGAAAACTGTTCGGTTCTGCACACGTATATTGTATCTAGGATATACTGTAACCTATACACCATGTAAAGGATTGCTTGCCATCTGGGGGAGGGGGTGGAGGGAGGGAGGGGAAAAATTGGAACAGAAGTGAATGCAAGGAATAATGTTGTAAAAAATTACCCTGGCATGAGTTTTATCAATAAAAAGTTATTTTAAAAAAAGATACAGCTCAGTTGACACCTTCTCTAAGATAATTTTTAATGACTCCCAGATGAGAATGGTCTCTCTCTGAAAAATTTTACTCAAGTCCTTTAAATCTCTTATTTTCCTTTATCATATTCCATCTTAGCTCATCTTTACCTTTGCAGTCATAAGCTTCAACTAACTGTGCTATCAGTGACCTACTGCACTGTTTTATTTATTTATTTTTCATCTTGGCATCTTTTGCCCTAATACAGGTAGGTACTTAATAAAAATTAGATTAAATAAATGAATCACTCAGAGCTCCATTTTAAAATTATTAAAATCTACTCTGAAGGACTTGTGATGAAAAATGCTACCTGTTAAGGAGCACACCTGAGTGCAAAACCCAGAAAATCTGTGAAGGTTAAAGGGGACTGCACCATTAAGGGGCACGTCAGTTCTCTGAGGGCCCCCAGAGCTGTGAATCATAACACGCTTGAAGGAATTGCAAACCAGCCTTTACTGACTCAGATATTGCTTGTGGATTGGGAATGAAATAAATGAGAGGCAAGAGCAAGCTCAGAGAACACAACTGTCTCTTAGTCTTCTTGCACAGTTATCATCCTCTCACATGAAGGGATCTATTCTGCTGGTCAGAATTAGATCCCCAGCAACCACTAGTAAATGGTTCCCATAACCCCCCCAAAAAAACTGATTGATTGTGTCTAAATATAGATTGACGCATACTTTTTTTAAACTTTTATTTTCTTGAGAAGGTTTTTTGGGGGAAGCCTATATTTTCTTTCATGATTTTTATAAAAATGCTTCATATGTGCCTTCTCAATAGAGGTGGGGAGAAAGGAATAGAATCTGGAACTCAAAGTTTTAAAAACAAATGAAAAAAATGTTTTACAAGTAACTGGGGAAATTAAAATATTAAATAGAGAAAACAATTATTAGTTTTTCTCCATTATCCCTTGCCCTCCTTCCCCTTTCAGCATATTATCCTTCAGTCCTTGAACCCTAGCATCTCTATTCCACATAATCAAAGCTCATTAAAGTCAAGACTTCAATGTCTCCCTAATAGGCTTCTACTGACAAAAATTACCTAATAAATGTATTTGGAATCAATTTTTATTAATTTCCTTTAGCAATCTTTATTATCTTTTGGAAGGGCAAAGTGGCCCAGTAATCTTTCCAATTTGGAGTTTGGGTCTTCTCTTTCACTTAGGGATCCTTCACTTTTGTCGTGTCCAGGACCTCTTTGGCATAGATTTTTGGCAAAGTCTATGGATTCCTCAAGATAATGTTTTTAAATTTTTTAATAATGTTGTTAGATAAAATATACAGAATTTTAAAAGTTTTGTTTTAATTTCTTTAAAAATATACTGACATCAGGAGGGAGCATGATAAGATGAAAAGAACAGGGTCTGGGAACTGGGCCACCTAGAATTGTCCTTAACTAGTCATGGGACCTTAAGTGAGAGTTGGACTGGATCAACTTCAACTTCCCTTCTAGTAAAATAACATCTACTCAGTAAATGTTTACCATTTGTCAGATACTGTGCTAAAGCACTGGGGATATAAAGAGAAGCAAAAAACACAGTCTCTGCTCTTGAAGAATTCATGTTCTAGTTCTCAAATTATAAACAATCCTATGATTCCACTTAAGAGCTGAACTTACCGGTCAATAGCAATGACACCCAAGGTAAGCATGCTGGCAGAGCTGATCAACAGATACAGGAGTGCAGAGAAGTTGCACCAGACCACCCCAAATATCCATTCCCTCCGGATGGAGCTCGTTGCCACAAAGGGCAACACCAGCACAGATAGCAAGAAGTTTGACAGGGTCAGGCTGAAGACAAATTTGTTACTAAGCGTCAGGAGATAGGACTTCTTGTACAGGGTGAACACTATCACCGAGTTACCCAGGCAGACGAAGATGGCGATGATGATGATGGCAATAGACTCGGTGATGGTGACTGCCCCGTCATCACCCTCCGGGCCGGGGAGGTTGGCCAGTTCCTTCCCTTGATTGAGAGAGGAGTTGATGCTCATGATCGGCATGCCACGTGGTAGAGCAGGCAGAACATGCTGGATGGCTGGAACACCAAAGGGGCAACAGGAGAGGAGAAAGAGGAAAAGAATGAGGGGAAGGAGAAAAGAGGGAGGAAAAGAGGGAATGGAGAGAAGATAGAGGGCAGGGAAGAAGAAAAGGAAGAGAGGAAAGAGGGAAGAAAAGAGGGTAGGGAGAAAGGGAAGGAAAAAAGGGGATGGGTAAATAAAAAGTGTGAAAGGGAGAGGGAGAAAAAGAAAAAGAGAAAATATTAAATATCACATAATGGACTCTTAGAGTTGGGATACTCCAAAGATCATCTATTTTAACTTCCTACTCTTTCTCAAAAGAGGTAGCTCTTTGCCCCTAAATAAAGCTATATTCCAGTTTCCCTAGAGTTTTTCCCGCAAGGGAAGCAAAACATGTCTAATCCCAGTAGAAAAGGGCACTAGCTTTAGAGTCAGAGATTAATTGTTTACACTCAGTTGTGTCACTGATGTCCAACACCTCTAGCGCTTGTTCTGTACAAACCTACAGAAGTACCAATGGAGTGAAGTCTGAAACTGTGTCAGGTTCTTGAAAGAAAATTCAATAAGTATAAATATCAACTAATTTCCATAGACTATTTGTTAGAGAAAGTGGGATCATCAAATTATAAGATCAGTGTTAGCCAACAACCATATATTAAACACCTATTATGTTCTAGGCTCTGTGCTAAGCATTGAGAATACAAAAAAGAAGCAAAAAAAGTTTCTCCTCTCAAGGAGTAACAGTAAGAGGAAGACAAGTAAACAAGTATATGTAAATACATAGATGTGTGTGTGTGTGTGAGAGAGAGAGAGAGAAAGAGAAAGAGAGAGAGAGAAAAGAGAGAAAGAGAAACAGGAAAAAGAGAGAGAGAGCGAGAGAAGAGAGGAAGAGAAACAGGAAAAAGAAAGAGAGAAAGAGAGAGAGAGAGAGAGAGAGAGAGAGAGAGAGAGAGAGAGAGAGAGAGAGAGATTGGGGATAGTATCAGAGTGTAGACATAGGTTAAGGAGAACTTGGGAAAGTTTCATGAGTGTTGAAGGAAGACAGAGGCAGAAGGAGGGAGGAGGGAGAAAATTCCAGGCATAGGGGAGAGCCAGTTAAAATGTTTATAGAGTCGGGAGATGGATTGTCTTTTGTGAGGAAAGGCAGAGATCAGTGTACTCATATTGCAGTATACATGGAGGGGAGTAAGATATAAGGAAACTGTAAGGGTAGGAAGGTCTTTTGAAACCAGAGGATTTTATATTTGATCTTGGAAGTAAGAGAGAGTCTCTGGAGTTTTACAATCTGACAGACTCTTTCTTGACCAGAGAGTGTGGGGTCTGAGATCTTATTTCTCATACGATACATTCCCTACCATATCCAAACTGAATGCTAATAAATTATGATAACCAGGCTTTGTCCCAAAGAAGAGATATGAGAAGATGCCTTAATTTCTTTGCAAAGATGGCAGAATATGGGCATGGAACACGTCACTCAGTGTCACTTTTTTTTTTTTTTTTGACATATGGCTTAGTTTTGCTAAATTTTTTCTTCTTCTTTGTTGTAAGAAATAGCTTTATGGGGAAGAGGATAATTGGACAATGTAAGTGATTAAAAAAAATAAAGTTATCAATGAAATTTTATTGTTAAAACAATAAAGTCAATAATAACTACTATTGTTGTTATTATAGCATTTCTAAAGCAATTTAAGGTTTGTGAAACAGTGTACACAAGTTCTTTCATTTACTCCTGATAACAATTCTCTAAGGTGCTATTATTCTCCCCATTTTTGCAGATGAGTAATCTGAGTCTGAAAGAGGTTAGGGGACTTGTTCAGTTACAGAGATGAGAAATGTCTAAGGAAGAATTTGAATTAGATCTTCCCATCTCCAAGTCCAACACAGTATACACTGTGTTAATCTAGCTACTCTGGTCAGATCTCAAAGTTCTTAACATGAAAATTTTGTAAAAATATAAAAACAAAACCACAGTGGACCACACCATCTACCTAAAAGAACACAGGGACCATATGCTCCTCCTCACTACCACATATAAACATCAAGAAAAAAATTGAATTAAAACATTTTTGTGAATCAACCCAAACAACCCAAAAAGAATCTTGAGTTAAAAGGGTCACAAAGGGTATCTTGTCTAACTGCCCCCTGGAAATCTTTTTTACAACATCCCTAACAGATGCCTATCCAGTCTCTGTTCAAATACATACAACGATAAAGAAACTCACTACCTAACATAGTGGTTCACTCCATTTAAGAATAGTTCTGATTGTTAGAAAGTTCTTCCTGCAATGAATTAAAACCCTTAATTTCTACCCATTGGTCCTTGAGCTACTTTCCAGTAGAATACTGTATATATCAAATTCTTCTTTCATATGACAACTTTTCAAATATCTGAATCTACTTCATCTAATTGTGCCTCAGTTGCTTCATCTGCAAAATGAGATAATAGCGTTTACCTGACAAAGTTGTAAGGATCAAATGAGATAAATAATGTAGGATGCTTTGCAAACCTTTATAAATGCTAGCTATTATTATCACACTCACTCCTAATTGGTTCTTTTTTAGCTAAAAAAGCCTTGATTCTTGTCACAGTTATCAGATTCTTAACCATTGTGTTTGACTTCTCTGAAGTAAACTCTATATTGCCAAAGTCCCTCTTACAAATCTGGTGCCCAACATATCTAACATATATAGGACTGCTTGCCATCTAGGGGAGGGGGTGGAGGGAGGGAGGGGAAAAATCGGAATAGAAGCGAGTGCAAGGAATAATGTTGTAAAAAAATTAGCCTGGCATGGATTCTGTCAATGTAAAGTTATTATAAAATAAAATAAAGTATATTAAAAAAAAAACAAATCTGGTGCCCAGAACTGAAGTTGGTACTTACTCCTCATGGAATTTGGGGGACTATTATAAAGGGACTATCTCCTCCTTAATTCAGCTTAAAGCAAGCTACCACGACAATATAGGTGGCTTGGTATAGTGAATGGTGTCAGGAAGACTACAAGCGGACTCTAACCCTAAGTAAGTCACTGTAGCACTATACACTTTTGGTAACTTGGTAGAACTTTCTGAATTACAGCCTTGTTGAGCCCAGGTTGGTAGGCATTGCTATTCTGAGTTCCCCATCCCACTTCCATGTATTAACACCAGCTTTTTTGGCTATAATGTCACATTACTGGCTCATATTGATATCATGTTCAACCAGGTCTTTTTCATATGAATTGTAGCTAAGCCAAGTCTTCACAATCTTGAACTTGTAGAATTGCTTTTTTGAATTAATTTGCAGGACTCTGATGAATGAATTGTTAAATCAATGTTGTTAAATCAATATTGTTTTCTTTAAAGCAGTCACCTTGGGAGGCTACATCCTTATTTGGGCTCTCTCTTGGAATTTGCACCACATTCTTTGGAATGCTTCAATGGTGGGAAATCATTGCCCTTTAGGGGTGGATTTGATTTTTTTGGAAAAAGCTAAAAGTCATTTGGCCAAGTCTAATGAATGAGGTGGCTGATTATTCCTGTGAATTTTCAGCTTTTTAGATCTGGCTCATGTTTCCAGTCAGTTGAAATCTTTCCCAATCTTGACTCTGTCATCTGGTAGCATATTGTCAATTCCTCCCCAATCTACAAATGTTATAATCACATGCTTTCTCTATCTATGCCTTTGTAAAGAAACTTGGGATTTATGTGAAATATCAAAAGGAAATGATCAATTCATGCCAGAATTCAAAGTTTTTAAATTAGCATATATTATGCATCTATAATATACATCTGTGTATACACACGTCAGAAAAATTTTATGATATGCCAGTGCCATGCACTGTCATTTTACAATATAAATACTGACAATAAAAGAGATTGGCCTTTAGACCACAGAGTGGATCCAAACAGACCATGTTCTTGGGCAAGGTTAGTCAAACCACCATACTATGGCTTGCCGACCTCATTTCCGTCCATAGCAGTGATGGATCTGGCCAAGAAGGCAGGGGAAGCAATCAGTCACCTGGGAAACACGAAGTGTTTGCAGCTCCAGTGGAGAGCAAAGGATACACAAGCCCCAGCAAATCCCCCAAGGGTGTAGCAACAAGGAAAGTTGGGATTTGGAATGCTCTAATCAGGTGTCCGCCTCTTGGCACTCTGCCAACAATGCCCTCAAAGCTGCCAAGCCAGAGTCTTTTGAAAGGAAGCAAAATCAAGTTGTGAGTCACATCATTTGACTGAGCTATTTGGATTCAAGGAAGGAGCAGAGTCTTCTAAGACACCCACGCACACTTCCATACCACCCTTATTGAAATCAACATTCTACACTAAAATGACAGATTTTTTTTCAAAAATTTAAGTCATTTCTTTATAAACTGTTTTCTAACTGAATTTCTTTAAGATTAGAGTGTGTCTTGGTAGATTGATACCCAAATATTTTATGTATTCTATAATTATCAAAAATGTGACAAAAAATTTGAGCATCCCCAAAATGGTCCATTGAAAGAACACTATCCCTCTTTATTGTCATCACCTTCAGAGGCTACCCACTTATTCCCTTTGAACCCTACAGCACCTTTTTTCAAATTGCTCAATGGTGGGAAATCTTAGTCCTTTGAAGATGGCCATGATTTTCTGGGAACAGCCAAAAGTCACTCAGCCAAGTCTAATGAGTGAGATGGGTGATTAAGCCAAGCAATACTGTTTTGGGTCAAAAACAAGGAACGATTATGAAGTAATGAGGCTAGTTTTCTTGTGTGGTTCATAAATTGTCTCATCCAAAAATGATTAGAGGAAGGGCAGCATCTTTGGAATAAACTTAGAGCCTCCCAAGGGGACATATTGGAAGAAATACATGTGCCTGAACATGTTTAAGTTCCAGCAGGTTTCTTTTTTAAAAAAAAATCTCATTACTTTATGGAGGCACCAGGCATTCCATTTGGAAATGCTTCATCAAACCTGACTCATGGTCTTGGAGGTAAGAATCAACAAACCCCTGGGAAACATCTACATTTTGGTAGAGAGCATGCAAATATGTCTGTATTTTTGTAGAGAGTCTGGGTATAAATACAGGGCAGAAAACATGATAATCAGGGTATTAGCAGAAGAAATTGTGGAACGTTTATATTAGGCTTTTAAATTGGCAAAATGCTCTGTATATATGATCTCATTTCATAATGAACGTGACTGTATCATAAGAAATCCAATATGAGGAATTTCAGGGCCACATAGGAAAGCTTGTAGGAACTGTGAGCAGAACTATGCAAACAATTCATGGAATCACTACAATTGTATCCACAAAAACAAAAGTGAAACAAAATCTAACTTGCCTTAATTCAATCCCAGACACGGGCTGATGATACATATCTCTCCAAAGTAAAAAGGAGTAGGGGATGACAGCTACAGAATTTTGTATATGCTGGTGGACATGCTCACTAGAGCTGAAGACCTTGCCTAACTGTTTTGTTTTTTTGTTAATAAAGAGGATTCAGTGTGTGTGTGTCTGTGTGTGTGTCTGTGTGTGTGAGACTGTACATGAAGGGAAACTTGTATAAAAATAAAAGGCATGAATACAAATTTTAGACAAGAACTCGTGTGTGTGTGTGTGTGTGTGTGTGAGAGAGAGAGAGAGAGAGAGAGAGACAGACAGACAAACTGTGTGACTGTGTATGATAGGTGACTGGTATAAAAACAAAAAGCATGAATATAAACTTTAGATAAGCACTCTTTTCGTGTGTGTGTGTGTGTGTGCATATGTGTGAGAGAGAGAGAGGGGGAAAGAGGGAGGGAGGGAAGGAGGGGGAAAGAAGGGAAGGAGAGAGAGAAAGAGTACATGAAGATTGACTGGTATAAAAACAAAAAGTATGAATACAAGTTTTAGACAAGGCGTGTGTGTGTGTGTGTGTGTGTGTGTGTGTGTGTGTTGTGTGTGTGTGTGTGTGTGTGTGCATATGTGTGAGAGAGGGGGGGGGAAAGAGGGAGGGAGGGAAGGAGGGGGAAAGAAGAGAAGGAGAGAGAGAAAGAGTACATGAAGATTGACTGGTATAAAAACAAAAAGTATGAATACAAGTTTTAGACAAGGCGTGTGTGTGTGTGTGTGTGTGTGTGTGTGTGTGTGTGTGTGTGTGTGTGTGTAATAGGAATAGGAAGAGAGAAGGTAGGGAAATATCAGGTCCTGCTTTTTTCCCCCAAACTCCAGACCTCCTAAGTCTGGCTGGCTTCAACACCTGTCCCCACTGTGTTCTCTTAGCCGGCTTAGTGTCTGGGTTCACTCCACAGGAGCTAACCTGATGGTATCTTCCCTGTCTCACCTTTTCCTCCTTGGCCCTCTTGCTCTCTTCTTCTTCCTCTAGATTCTAACTGGTTTTTTTTTAGATTCATCTTAGGCTAAAAACTTAAGTAACCTCTTAGAGCTAAATTCCATCTACTTTCTTGTTGATTTCTCATTCCTATTTGAGAAATATGAAAACCAGAAAGGAGATAGACAGTTGTTGCTTCCATCCCTACAGTCCTATCATCAAGTTGGGCCCCTTAGTACCCAGAAGCTCCTGAGGCACATGATAATTAGTCAACTACGGCTTTGCCCTAATCTTCATCTTTCTGTTTTATTCCCCAAAAGCTGAACACTAGAGCCTTACTACTTGGGTCTGTGGTTGATGAGGTCCAAGGTTAATAATCTCTTGTGGACCTGGAATCTTCATCTATAAAATAAAGGGATTGCACAAGGTGGCCAACATGGTCCCTTCCAACTCAAGAGATAAAAGTTCTTTTGGCTTCTCAAAAATTAAACAATTCTGAATATATGATCATAAAATCATAGGACTTTGAGCAGGATAAGATGATGAATCTGATTGAAGTCCAGCTCTATCATTTTATAGATGAGAAATTTAAAGCCCATACAGGTTAAACAATTTGTCCATCACAACAGAAGTATCATATAACAGAGTCAGAATTACAAAACACATTTTCTGACTCTAGATCCAGGGTTTTTGACATCACATAGAGGAGTCAAGATAAATCTGTCTAGAGAAAATTTTGCCTTTCAGTCAACAGACTATATAAATATATATAGTTGGGGCAATTGGGATTAAGTGACTTGCCCAGGGTCACACAGCAAGGAAGTATCTGAGACCAGATTTGAACTCAGGTCTTCCTGACTTCAGGGCTGGTGCTCTATCCATTGCACCACGTAGCTGCCCTGACAATAAATATTTATTAAGCAGCTGTGTGCTATGTGCTATATTAAGTACCAAATTAATCGTATTAAATTAAATTAGGTTGAAAAACAGATCATTTCTCACCTCAATATCTATATCAGAGCAAGATGTGCATCTTTCTTTTTTTATTTTTAATAGTATTTTACTTTTTCAAATACATGCAAAGATGGTTTTCAACAATTACCTTTGCAAAACCTTGTGTTCCAAATTTTTCTCCCTCTCTCCCTCCCTTTCCCCTCCTCAAGACAACAAGCAATCCAACATAGGTTAAATATGTGTATTCTAACTATATTTCCATATTTGTCATGCTGCACAAGAAAAATGAGATCAAAAAGAAAAAAGAAAACAAGAAAAAAAAAGAATAAACAAACAGACAAACAACAACAAAGCTGGCTTTGATCCATATTCAGTATCCATAGTACTGTCTCTGGATGCAGATTGTATTTCTCTATCACAAGTCTATTGGCATTATCTTGGAACACCACATTGTTGAAAAGAGTCAAGTCCATCACACTAGATCATGATATGCATCTTTTTTAAGAAGGGAAAGCTGGCAAACCTCGCATATCAAAAGGATCCTTCCCTACCTCCACTACCTCTTGCCTCTTTTAAACTATAATTTCTGGGGAGCTAGGACTTGGGATGAATCTTTTAAAGAGAATCATACTTGCATTTCCAGGTACCAGCACACAAAATAATAGAGGGGGAAAAAAACAACCCTAGTAGAGAGGAGACAACCTTAAGACCACATCAAATAAACAGGGTGGGTCTGATACATCAATTGTGATGCTATTTGGCAGTGCTTTCTGGGCTTTTCATCCCAACAGCTCAAAGCATTTTCAAAACTTCAAGCAATAACCCTCCCTCACCCTCACCCCCAGGGAAAGCAGGATAGCTTCATAGGATTTAGGACCTAGAAAGGATAAAAAAAGAGAGTGAGAGAAATCCTCTGGAGTCAAGACTTCATTTTACAGATAAGAAAAATGAGGCTGAAGGGGTTGAAGTCTGTAGCTCAGGTCTCCCCAGCTAGTAAGAGGCGGAGATGAGACTACAGCTCAAGCCTCCTTTCTCCTGGCTCAGGAAGCTTTCTCCTTAGCCCTTACTGCCTGCTTCACAAATGGAGAAATGGAGGGAGAAAAACATTTCCTCAGGCCACACAAGAAGTCAGGAAAAGAGCCAGCACATGATCCCAGAATCCTTAGCTCTCAGCAAGTACTCAAAACAGTTGCCAAGGCTCCCTACCCAGCAGTCACTTCCAAGCTGTTCCCACAAAGAAATGACTGGTATGAACATGGGCTTGGTTACTCTCCAAGCATAGGGGACCTGGAGACAAAAGGACCCCCTCACACAAAGCTAGAAAACTCCTAACTACTTACTCCTAGAGCCTGCTAATTCAACAAAGGGTATTTGTAAGTGGTTCCCCCCCCAAAAAAAAATTTTTTTCTAAGATAGTAAAAACAACATTTACAAACAATAATCATTTCAGCAAAACCTTTTGCATCTACAGGGGGTGCCTACTTGAGGTTCTATTTTTCATGAAGACAAAACAAAAGGAAATAAATGGAGGGCAAGATAATCAACCAGTATTCTACCCTTTGCAGCTGCCTCTTTTTTCTTTCTCTTGAAAAAAAAATCCTTTAAGTTTTCCTTATATGGGAGAGAGAGAGTCAGAGAGAAAATATAGAGATCTTTCAATTGTTTGGGTTTTTTTGAAGCTAACAGGGATTATAACTCTTTTGAAATCTTTGCTTGAAGGGACACAATTTCTAGGAAAGTAAAGCCAAAATCTAAGCATCTTAATATGTCATTACCCCTTTGCCAATATCTAGTCAATATTTCCCAAATCTATCAATTTAAAGTCTAACAATTTAAAAAGAGGAAGAGGGAATCAACAATGAATATATTCCGTTGATTTCACTAATTCAGCTAAGTCTCATTTTAATCCATTAACTAAGAAAACCTGACAGACCTTAACCTATCTTTTCCAGTTAATTTAAATTAGACTTGGAAATAGCCTTTTTCTTCCATACTTCCTGAGAGCAAGGAAAAACTTTCAGCCCTGCAGTGCTTAAAGTATTGTCTTTATTTCACCATATGAGAAAAGGAAAGAATTGTTTAAAAAATGCAGGCTGATTAATAATATATACTAGTGAGGTTCAGATCAGAGGAAAAACCTCTAATAAATTACCTCTCTCTCCCAAATTTGTAGTAGTAGGAGGTAAATAGGTAAGGAGATCATGTCTTCCACCAATGCTCTTAGATACTACTCTCAGAACCTTGGCTAGGGGGACCATTGATCTGACTGTAATGATAAAAAGAAGTAGGGGGTTTGATTTTCAGTTTAAGTTGTTACACTTAGGAAATTGACAAATGCTGCAAATCAGAGCTTGGTTTATGGTTTTGTTGAGTGTCTAGTCTTTAAGAAAATGGTGATAATGCAGATTGAACTTAAAAGTGTGTGACATGTACATTCTTTCCCCAGAGAGCATCAGCACGACATTGACTCTAGTCCTAACTCTGCTGCTAATTAAAGTTGTATGACTGGAAATTAAGAATTTAGCCAGTCTGGCTCTCAGTTTCCTTAGCTTCCAATGGGGATCAAACAAAAAGTATCCTCCACTTTTGTGAGGAACAAATGAGATAAATGATGCAAAAACAGTTCTAAAAATGCATTCTCCCTATATGATGTATTGTCTTGTATCACTTTCTTTTCTTTTACCCTTTCTACTTTGGCTCCTCATTACTTCCATCCCTGAAGGCAAGTCATCAATGGAGCCCATCTAAATTACTATTAACAACTCATATACACCACATAGATAATGAGCTTGGAAAACACAGGATCATGGAAATGAAACAATTTTAGAAGTCACTTAGTTCCACCTCCCATCTGTCCAATGCAGGAATCCTCTGGAGAACATCTCTGAAAATTTAATCATGAAGCTTCTGTTTTAATATTACTACTAACAGGTAGCTCACCACAAGGGAATTCATTCCATTTTCTGGATAGCTCAAGTTGCGAGAAAGCTACTTTAAGTTCAGTTGGTTAGTCAATCAATAAATAGTTATTAAACACCTACTATGTGCCAGGCACTATACTACTTGCTGGGATATGAAAAGATACAAAATATAGTGCCTGCCCTCAAAAAGCTCATGATCTAATGGGGAAAACAGCAAGCAAACAAGTATTTACAAATAAGCTAGATACAGGAAAAAAATTGCAATAATTAACAAAGAGAAGGCACTGGAATTAAGAAAGTTTGGTGAAAAGTTTATTGCAGAAGGTAGGATTTTAGTTGGGACTTAAAGAAAGGCAGAGTTAAGCCAAATCTCCTCTTCTGAAATTTCCACTCTGATTCTGTCCTCTGGAGACATAGAGGAAAAGATTAAACTGTTTACTTCACCACATAAGCCTTCGGATATGTAAAGTGTATGTATTGCCAATTTCCCCAAGTCTTCTCATTCTCAGTTGCCCTTATGACAATCTTTCAAGAAAAAGCAAATGCTATTTCCTCCACAAAGCCTTTCTTGATCATCATCCCCAATCATAAGTGACATTTCTTTCTGCTAAATTAATAAAGTACTTTGCATCTACTGCCTAGGTATATGGGTACATCTCTTATCTTGCCTACAAATCTTAACCTTTTGAGGATGGCAAACATATTATTAATCTCTGTAGCTCTCATTATGCCCTGCATATAGTAGGCAGCACAGCAAATATTTTTAGATTGTATTAACATGACATTATTTCGAGACTTTTCAATGTACGATTACCATCCTCTCAACACATTCCAATAGGTCATCATCTCGCTTAAAATAAGATGCCCCAAATGGCATATATCACCCTAGATGTGCCCTTATGGTCACAGAATATTTGGATATGACATTCCCTTTTTAGAAGCTACATTCCATTATTTTGTTCAATTAATCTCACAATTCTAGCCTGCTACAAATTTTTTGGATTTGGAAGATTCAAATCATAGACTCAGAGTGAGAAGAGCCTTTTGAAGCCATTAAGTCCATCTTCTTTATTTTACAGATAAGGAAACCAAGGCCCAAAGAGGTAAAAAGACAGATTGTAGAGATAAGAGTTGACATTTAAACCCAAGTACTCTGATTCCAAATCAAGGACTTCTTCCTCAGAACAGCATTGCCTCTGTTCTAGCATAGAAGTGACTTCTCTAAGCTTTATTCAAATTGCCTTTCTATGTCAATTCAAGAAAAAGATAAGGTTTCTTTTTCTTGAATTAAGACATTATAGAAAGGTAGTAAGCCTCAGGGTTTAAGGCAACTGCCAGAGATCTTTCTCTCAGCTGACAACAATACATTAATCAACACATTTTGAATCATTCAAACAGTGTTTCTATCTAAATGCACAAAAGCCTAGAGAGGAATCTCAGTTCAGTTGGTCTTTGATGGTCACTGAGATTCTTTCAACTCCAAGATTCTGTGAACCCAATCCCCATCTCTCAAATCTTATCCCAAAAGATATAACCAGACACCTTCTCACATGTGTTAGCTGAAATTTAGAGATAGCATATCTACAGGATTTCTCTAATGTAATGTTACTTTAAGACAGGGATTCTTAACTTTTTTTTTTTTTTTGAAATGTGTCCTAGGACCATTTGGCAGGAAGATTCGTGAAATCTATACCCTTCCTCAGAATTATGTTTTTAAATGAATAAAATCCAGAGAACTGCAAATATAACTAGTTATAATATAATTGGTTTACATTGAAATAGTTGTCAAAATATTTTTTAAAAACTAAATTCATAAATTAAGATTCCTGTCTCTACAAGGCTAAAAACTATAGAAACAAAGAGAGAAATTAAAACTACAGGACCATAAATATTAGTCTTAAATTTATCTTCCTTCTACCAGAGAAAGGACAGAATAATGAAATGGATGAAACTCGCAGAAGAATAATGAAATGGTGAAATATGGAAAGACGAATGGATTTGGAAGCCAAAGATCTAGGCTGAATCCTAGGTCAGCCATTTACTATGTGTATGACTGACTTGAACAAATCCCTTACAACAACTGTGTACATAGATGTCCTCACTTGTAAAAGGAGGGGGCTGGTTTAATCAGCCTCCAAAGTCTAACTCTATAGTCTTAAAATCCTAATCCTGTAATCATGAGAAACATCAAGAAGGCTGGCCTCCAAAGGTCCCTTTCAATTCTCCATCTCTGATTCTATAGCCGTCCCCACTATTTGCCCAACATGAATTTTTCCTCAACTCATTCATATGCAGTAGTTCTTTCTAAGGCTTTTCTGCTGAACGGTTATGATGCTTCCCCAGTGTTCTGTAACTCTCCAAAGTGTCATGTTCACTTAGCCTCTCTCCGCCTCAGTTTCCTCACTTATAAAATGAGCATAGGAATATTTATGTGACCTACTTCATCAAGTTGTTGGAAAAGTCCTTCCCTATTAAAAATGGTGCTGTTCAAGAAAGGACAAATTTTCTTAAGAAACAATTTTGCCATAGGAAAAAAAATGGACTTTAGGACCCTTTGGGTACTGGACAAAGTTGGAGTCTGAATACTAGATTGTAGGTAAAATACAGATAGGCTAAAAAATTCCTTTCCTCCCATGTTTTCTAAACTCAAAACCAATGGGAGCAGTGTTAGTTTCAGTTCTTCCAGAAAAATTACACAACCAGCTTTGTAACAGATTAAAGACAAAACTCACAGAGGGGAGATTGATGTGAGGAAAAGGTGTCTAGAATGGCTTCCATCATTGTTTTCCTGGGAGAATCTGGAAATTTCATTATTAGTCGTGTTTTCTTTCCCCATGACCCCTCCAGGATAAAGAGAGGAAAAAAAAAGAAATCTCCAGCTGCTTACAACCCAGCATAGTGTCTGAACCAAAGCCTTGTTCCTCTGGACTGTGACTGCCATATCCCCACAAGCAAAGCAGGTCAGGTCAGGTCAGGGCCCAGAGGAGGCTGAATCCTGTCTACCTTTCCCAGCCGAAAGAACGGGTGATGATTTAATCAGCAGCCTGCCCCTGGAGCTAAGGATGAACTATTTTCTTGTCTGGTGCTAGCAAAGCCTTCCCTGCTGGGTAGGCTTTGCACCATGGGCAGCTTCCTACTGGGTGCAGAAGGGAAGGTGGGGAGGGTTGCTGAAAGTATAGCTTTGCTATGGTTAAGAATAAGAAGCAATATTGATCCCTTTGCTTTATGACATCATGACCCATACATATGATGGCACCCAAGTCCCTTTCAGTTGGGCAAATAGGGAACCCACTGAAAATATAAAGATTGGGTTAGAAGGGGAGAAGATAGGCTCTGTGTTTAATGGTGAAAGGGATGGCTCTACTATGCCATGGCACACTTTAATGTTGCTTCATGAACAAATTACTTTTTCCTTGACATACTGCAATAATATCCTTATATAGATACATAAATGAAACATTCTAATGTAATGGCAGGACTGAGCTTTAGGAGTTGGTTTGAAAAATGAAAAAGTAAATTCTTCCCCACTAACACCATTCATTTTTTCCTTTGGTCCTTCAGACAATTTTCAAGCTAAAATATTCCACGTCATTTCTTGAAGTTTTCTCTTCCCTTTAACTTTTTACTTCCTCTTTATAGTCTATCATTTCACTCCATTCTCCACCTACCTCCTATCCCTTTTCCTTTCACCAGAAACAAACAGTGGAAAAGTAGACCCAAAGGGCAGAGGGAAAGAAGGATGAAACTGGAAAATTTTGCTGGCCATAGTCCAGTGAAATAAACACACCCAACTTGTGTCACTTTCTCTCATCATCTTCACTCTTCTAGTCTAATTATCAAACACATTAACAGTCTAAAAGTCTTTTCAATAGTCTGCAAAATCAACACTCCAGTCATTTAAGTCCTTGGAAAGGACTAAAGTTCAAGATCAAGGGAGTAAAGACCACCTTTATTGCCATACTGGCTGACAACTGAGACAACTGATGAATGGTACAAGGCCCTGGAATGACTGCAGGAAAGTCTATCAGTGCATTAAGGGATTCTTAGGAATCGACTCTTCTCTGTCCAGAGCAAACCACCCCACAATAAATCAGAAGCAGTCTCACTCTCAAAATTCCCATTATCCCAATCAAGAATCCAAATAAGTTCAGTTCAGGAATATGTTCAGAGACCTTAGAGGCCACTGAATCCAAATCCAAACTTTTTATTTTACAAAAGTAAACTAAGGAACAGACAGGTTATGTGATTTATCCAAAGTCTGTTAATTCTACCTTTGAAATACTTATAGCACACATCTCCTCCACTGCCACTATTATCAACCTTGCTCCAAGTGCTTTCCAAGGACTTAAATGACTGGAGTGTTGATTTTGCATATGGCAAACACCTGGTAAATATCTTTTTCATTTATTCAAATATAAGAAAAAGAAAAGTAAAAGGCAGTTAGATGGTGCAGTGGATAGAACACCAGCCGTGTTGTCAGAAGGACCTCAGTTTAAATCTGGCCTCAGAGACTTAACACTTTTTAGCTGCATCACTCTGGGCAAGTCACTTAACCCTAATAATCTCACAAAAGAAAAAAAAAGATTAAAAAGAAAAAAAAAGATTAAAAAAAAATGGGGTGTGAATGCTATCTTTCCTGGACCAGCAACTCTCAAAGTATGGTCCAGATTCCATTGTAGTTCCCCAAGACTTTCTTGGGGGATCTGCAAGGTTAAAAACCATTTTTATAATACACTAAGGCATCCTAATTTCTAACATGATCAATATTAATAAATATGACCCACATAAATAGAAACTCTTTGAGGTCCTCAATAATTTTTAAGAGTCTAAAGAAGACCTGAGTTCAAAATGGTTGAAAACCAGACCTAGACTATTTTCCATTTAGTCTTTCAATTTCTCCCCTGCTACAATTCAACCTTCATTTCACTTGGAAAGTTATTGTTTTTATATACAGGCCTATAGCCATCACCCCCTTATTCAAAAACTCCAGATCTTCTCTATACCAAACAAATAAAAAGGTCAACTCTTAGCCTAGTATTCTCCCTTAAACCCAATTAGTCCCTTCTTCCCCCCAAAATGTGATTTACCTGAAAGCTGGAACCATCGTCACTTTTCTATTTGTGCCTTCAGTACTTAGCTGAATAATAAATGTTTTTAGTACAGTGTTTTGCATATGGTAAACACCTGGTAAATATCATTTTCATTTATTCAAATATAAGAAAAAGAAAAGTAAAAGGCAGTTAGATGGTGCAGTGGATAGAACACCAACTGTTTTGTCAGAAGGACCTGAGTTCAAATTTGACCTCAGAGACTTAACACTTTTTAGCTGTGTCACAGGATGCTATAAAGGAATGAGTTGCCAGCAATTGCTATAATAAATTTGAGGTAGTACTTTCATTTAGGGAGGAGGAAGAGGGGAAGCAATTGGGGTCAATCATAGAAGGTGTTCTATTAAGAAAGGTAGTATATGTATGGAACTTTGAAGGAGAGTATTTAATTGAAGGAGATGAGAGCAGGAAATGAGTTTCTTTCACATACAGTACTCAAAGACACAGACAAAAAGTAGGTTGGGTTGGCTTGGACACAGAATATGTGAGAGGAGTATGAAATCAGTTGGGAAAAGTTAATTAGAGCCAGGCCACAAAAGCCCTTGAATACATGGGTGAGGAGCTGACATTTCATTCTGGTGGTAGTGGAAGTCACTAAAGGTTTCTGTGTTTATGAAGAACATAATCAAAGCAGCACATTAGGAAGATTACTCAGACATCGAGGCAAAGCACAGATTGGAGGAAGACTAGACTGTTGGCAAGAAGAATAGGTAGGAGGTCTAGATGAGAAGAGATGAAAGTCTAAACAGGAATGGTTGCAGTAAGAGTGGGAAAGGAGAAAATAGATGCAAATGATATTGCAGAGATGAAAAAGATAGGATCTGGCAACTGATGAGGCTAGAGGAGAGAGAATTCTTTGAATCCTTGTCCAATCAGATCAGAAGCCTCAAGCCAGGTTTCTTATCCCCACTATCAAATGAAAACCCAGCACTTTTCTTTAGACTGAAATTGGAAACTAAAGGCACTTCCTTTGCTTTCTGTGCTCTACAGAGGATACAAAAAGAGAGCAACGACTCCAGCTCCTACAGCTGACAAAAGCTCTGGAAAGTCATTTGGTAGACCACTGTCTGATATCCCATGAGAGGTAGGACAGGTCCCAGAAACTTCAGAAAAGTTTTCTCCTCAGGGAAAATGATCTTAAATCTGATTTTTCTTGTGCAGCATGATAAATATGGAAATATGCATAGAAGAATTGCACATGTTTAACTTGTATTGGATTATTTGCTGTCTAGGGGAGAGAGAAGGGAGGGAGAAAAACTTTGAAACCTAAGGTTTAGAAAAGGTGAATGTTGAAAATTATCTTTGCATGTATTTTGAAAATAAAAAAACTATTATTAAAAAAGAAAATGATCTTAAAAATAAATGTGTTGGGGCATCTAGATGGCAGAGTAGACAGAGCACTGGCTCTGGAGTCAGGAAGATCTGAGTTCAAATCCGGCCTCGGACACTTAATACTTCCTAGCTATGTGACTCTAGGTAAGTCACTTAACCCCAAATGCCTCAGCAAAAAATAAAAGTGTTTCCCCCTTCTCTCCCTTGGACTATGAGCTCCTTAAGAAAAGAGACTATATTTTGCTTTTCTATATAGTAGGCAACTAGGCAGTGCAGGAGATAAAGCACTGGATCTGGAGACAAATCTTGCCCAAGAAACTTAATAGCTGTGCAACCCTGGGCAATTACTTAATTTCTGTCTGCCTCAAATTCCTCCCTTTAAAAATGGCGATAAAATAACAACTACTTCCCCAGGTTTGTTGTGGGGAATCAAAGGAGATAATATTTGGAAACTTTCAAAAATACTAGTGTATCCCCAGCTGAACACAGTGCCTAGCATATAGTAGGTGGTTATTAAATGTCAGGTGCATTTATGAGGGCAGCTAGGTGGTGCAGTGGAGAGGGTGCATGGCCCAAAGTCAGAAAAACTCCTCTTTCAGAGTTCAAATCTGGCCTCAGACACTTACTAGTTATGTGACCATGGACAAGTCACTTAAGCCTATTTGCCTCAGTTTCCTCAACTGTAAAATGAGCTGGAGAAGAAAATGGCAAGCCACTTTAGTATCTTTGCCAAGAAGGCCCCAGATGAGATCATGATGAATCAGACACACTAGAAATGAACAACATTAACAACAACAAATGCTAGTTGACTGAATGAAATCTCACTTACTAAAACTATCAGTCACTTGATGGACACTCAAAGAAAACAAGTTCAACTTTAACTGATTTCTATTCTGTGGGAACTGAAACTCCATTCTTTGATTAATTCATTAGCCCCTTCCTTCAAAAATTCAGATTGCCTTCTAAAGCCAAAATCATGTGATTGAGGAAAATGAAGGTGGAAGTCTCTGAAAGTGACTAGGCAGATTGACTGACTGTAGTATGTAGAGAATACTGAATTTGGAGGCAGGGGACCTGGGTTCCACTCCAATTCTGCTTTGTTTTTGTTGAGTTCTTCAGTTATGTCCAACTCTATGTGACCCAGTGGGTTTGTTCACGGACTTTTCTTGGCAAAGACACTAGAGTGGTTTGCCATTTTTCCCCCCAATGCACCCCTATCTTCCAGATAAGAAACTGAAAATGACTGAATAACACAAGAGGTTTAATCTATTAAAGCCCATTAGATAAAT
The DNA here is from genome assembly GCF_016432865.1 of Antechinus flavipes. NCBI lineage: Eukaryota > Metazoa > Chordata > Mammalia > Dasyuromorphia > Dasyuridae > Antechinus > Antechinus flavipes. The sequence continues at coordinate 428,400,448 of NC_067401.1, read as the reverse complement.
CATCAAATTAGAGAACTAGATATAAAGAATATTTTTGAAATGCCACAAAAAAACTCTTATCAGTCAGCCCGATCTATAAGATACCTTAGGAGGGATCATAACATTATCGAGAATGGATCCTAGTGACCAGAGAGAGAAGTGGTCTTCCTATGATATCACTATAGTGATGCTAGGCTGGGGAAAAATAACAACAACAAAATCAAAAGCTGAAGGAGATAACCCTCAAATGATAGCAAATGGAACTAAGTTGATGAAACTGTGCATGTAGCTGTATCTGGAGGGAAAGGAAAAATAACTGAGCTCTTGAAGTACAAGTGTTACACAGTATGAAAAAAGAGTTGGAAAAAGGGAAGTTATAGGAAAGGTCCCTGGAAATCAAGGACCCTCAAAGCCCAGAGCTTCACTGGAGAATGAACGCTAGATGAGCTTCTGTGGGTGATCCAACAGTTCCTTTCAGAAATGTCCTGTCTGATATGGCTGTAGGTAAAGAAACTGACCTCTTCCTATTATGCTTCAAAACAAAATGAATTACAAATGAAAGCTATTTCAATCAGAGAGGAATATTTGGTGGTGCAGTGAAAGAAGAGGAGATATGAGCTCAGGAAACCCTGGGTTTAAACCCTCTCTGTTTATCACTAGGTAAGCTACTTTTCTCTAGGCTGTTATCTTTTTTTTCCATCTGTAAAATTAGCGTATAGAGGGAAATTTGAACTAGATTGCCTCTAAACTTCCTTCCAGCTGTAAACACCATGATTCACTAAGCAGAATCTTTGGGTTTAGTTGGTCCATAGAACAGTGAATTGTACTCTTGGGCAATGTGGAAATGAGATAGCATGTTCATAGCTATTAGAAAAAAGAAAAAAAAATCAAATGCCACTAAAGACCTAATACACAGTGGCAATAATCTATTCCTTGGCTGGTATTTTTTGAAAGATTGGCCTGAATTCTCTGAATGCCTTGAAATAGCTTCAGGTTATCCAAATTTCTCTCATTTCACATATTGCCTTGTCCAAAAGGTTAAATAAGGGTAGTCTAAGTAGCAGTATCTGAAAGGTCAAGAGGAGCAACTCACCCAGGAAGGTTCTTCTCTAAGCCAGAGAATAATGCAGCTTTCTCCTTGACGGTGATGTGATTGTAGCTCCTGGAAGTCTCTTTCAGCTCTGAGTCTAGGATCCTCCAAAGGTTGCAGATGTCATGTGTTTACCTAGATGCCCAGCGACAATGCTGCTCACCTTGTCCTCGATGTTCTGAGATCCATGGGATCTGTGGCTTCTTCTTTCCACACCCCTCTCCCGGGGTGGCACTGAGCCAAGCCGAGAGAAACGAAAGGGACTGAAGGATGCTCGGGGGCAGAAATCAATCCCCTTGAAGCCAGTTCAACAGCATCCATGACCACCCTTCCTAAGAATGGGGAGGAGGCTCCTAGAGGGGAGAGAGGGAGGGGAGAATTGGAGACAGAAAGGAACCGGCCCTTTCGAGATTGTCCCCAAATCTTTATTGTTTTCTGGGGTACAGAGATGGGGGGCTTCTCCAAGAACATGGTGTCACAAATAGCTTCCATTCCCCAAGCCCAAAATCGAGGAGAAAGAGGAGATGGAGGATTGGCTTCTCCTTAAAGTCCACAAGAAAAGGGGGGACCGGGGAAGGGGATTGAGGGGAGAGGTGACTAGCGATAAAAGAGGGGCTTAATGAAGGAAATACAATGAGAAAGGGGCAGCTGATGGAGTGCGAGTGTATGAGCGATTAGGTAGAGGGTCTCCGAGGGCCCAGGTGGAAGGGGATTTAGGGGTTGGGTCCCAAATCGTTGCCGCCGCCCACCGTGCTCCCCCCGCCTTCGCCAAGGCCTCGCGCCGCCGCCGCCACCTCCTCCTCCCTCTCCTCTGCACAATGAAGCTCAGACCCGCTCCATCTCCCCCAAACTCCTCCCCTCCGGGCCTGGGACTCCGCAGCTCTCGCCCCACAGCCTTCCCGTCCTCCTGTCCAGCCCGGTGCTGGGAGCTCACCGCCGAGGAGCCGCCGCCGCCACTGCTGCTCAGGGCTGGGCCATCCCACCTCCACCTCCGCTTCCACCTCCACCTCCCCTCTCTGCGGCCACCGGCAGCGCCACGGCCGCAGCTGCCTTGCCTGCCCGCCGCCCTCTCGGCCGCCGCCGCTCCAGGGATGGGAGGTTTCGTGTTGCAGCCCCCCGAAGCCCCCACCAGCTCCTCCCGAGTCCGCTCCGCCGCTGCCGGCTCCTACAGCAAACACTCGAACAAGGGCCGAAGGGGCCGCGAACAGGCAAGAAACTTTGCTAGGCTGTGCCGCGCCGCGCCGCGCCGGGATCTGTTACAACGCGCCGCGCAGCGCCGAGCGGGCCGAGCTGCTGCGCTGCGCTCTACTCTGCACCTCCCACCCCTCCTCCGGGCCTCTCTCTCCTCCTCCCGCCCGCCTAGCCTACGCGGCCCCAGGCCCGCCTTCCTCAGCCTCGTCCTCCCGCCTCCCTGCGCCCCCACTCACCTTTTCTGCACTTCCTCTCCTACATTCCCACCCCATCCTCCAGCTCTTGTCCTTCTCAGTGTCCATTCCTCCATCTGTCCTTTATCCATTTTTTGTACCCATCCAATCCCTTGGGTATGCTCCCCGCGCTCTTTGACGCCCCCCTCCCCTTTTCTATCCCGGGGTCCCAGTTTTCCTTTCCTCAGGTCTGCGCTCTTGACTATCTTTGCAACCCCTCCTACCTGTGTCACTGACTTGCCTCCTTTGCCCTTTGCCTCCCCGGGTCCGATATTTTAGCTTCTTCTCTCGTTCCAATCTTGCCTTTTCCCGAAACCCTTCTGTCTTCAGCTTTGTACTTTCCCTTTTCCCATCCCTAGTCCTCATTTCCGGAATCTGCCTCTTCACACTCCCCCTTTCCCATTCTCCTTTCATCCTCCAGTTTCTTCTGAGCCTCCCTATCTCCAGTTCTCTTTTTTGGCCACTTAGATATATTTCACTTACTTATTTCTGTCTTTTTAAAAAGTTAAATATATTTTTTCTGCTTTATGGACTACTCTAAAATCTTTCAGTCTCTTCAACCTCCTCCATCGCTCCAGTCAGTTCCTCTCTCCACTTCATCATTTTCACCTCCTCTCCCATTTCCATCTTTCTCCATACACCAGTCTTAATTAGGGGAAAACGTAAAGCAAAATATAAAGTGCCTTACAAAGAAAGAACTAACACAGGAGGATGGTGAAAATTAAACCCAAGATTTTTTCAAACTTCATAAAAAATAAGCAAACCCAAAAGACCAGAGACCCCTCTTTAGAATACTTTGAATACCAAGCACTCTAGACTTGAAGTCATGAAACCTACAAGCTCTGTGACCATGGAAAACCACTTAATATCTCCGAGCCTCAGTTTCCTTTTCTGTAAAACCAAGATAACTTCTTTATTTCCTACTTCACAAGAAAATATTTTTCAAACCTTGAAGATAGCTGTATTTTACCGATTGCCATTAGTAAAATAGATAAAACCTTTGAAATTAAGCTTCTTCTCTAGGTTCATTAGTTACTCCCCAGCTACTAATTGGGTTCCTTGGGACATTGACTTGAATACTTCAAGGAGCTGTAATTTGACTCTGCATATCTGAGTACTTCTTCCACATGACATATTGCAATCTCTTTTTTAACTTAATAAATGGTTTCAAATTGTACATTTTGAATCACCTCAATATCACCTTCCACTCTCTTCTCCTTTCCTTGAGTCTTGGAAGAAGAGATGTCCCTTTTCCTTGCCAAGGCCAATCTTTCTATTTGTGCCTTAGATCTCCCCATTACTTTCAGTAGCTTGTCTCACAATCGTTTCCTCTTTTTCTCTAATTTTTTAAATCTTTTCCTATCTACTAACTCCTTCCCTGTTGCCTTAAAACGTGCCCAGATCTTCCCCACCTTTATACAAACTCCATTTGACACTACCATCCTATAAATCTCCTCTCTTTTACAACCAAATTTTCAGAAAAAGCTTTGCCTCCACTTTCTTCTCAGCATTTCTCAATCTCTTGAAGTCTGACTTCTGAAGTCAGTTTCACCTGAATCTGCTCTATCCAAAGTTAGCAATGATTTCTTAACTGTGATCGTTTAATTGCCAGATCTAATGGTCTTGTCTCAGCTTTCATCCTCCTTTACACAGTTGACACTGATGGCCATCCCTGCCTCCTGGATATTCTTCCTTCTTTGGATTTTTAGTGGCATTGTTCCCACTTGGTTTTCCTCTTACTCCAGTTATTTGCTAAATTATCTTCATGTCCAACTCCCAACATATGGATGTACCCAAGACTTCCATCTTGGGCTTTCTTCTCTTCTCTCTTTATTTTCTCTCTCCAAAATCTAATCAGTTTTGATCTAGCTCAATTTTTTTTCTCTTGATCTTTATTCCTTCATCATCAACTACTTACTGGACATTTCTAATCAGATCTCTTGTGGGAACATAAAATTATATGTGTCCATTGAGACATTCATTATCTTTCCCCTCAGATTCTTCCCTTTTCTAATTTCTTTATTGCTATTAAAGTCATTACTATCTTTCTCATCACCATTGTCACCCTCTCAGGGTAACATCTCAGGCCACCCTCTCTTTTCTTTCTTCTTCATTCTCTAATCTCCTCAGCCCCCATATCCAATCAGTTTCCAACTACTGTAAATGTTGGCTTTATAAAATCTCTCACATTTTCACAGAGGGGAAAGGGAAAGGAGGAGTAGGGGAAGGGAATAAGCATTAAAATAATACCTACTAAAGGCCAGACACTGCTAAATGCTTGGGTTCCTTCCTTCCTTCCTTCCTTCCTTCCTTCCTTCCTTCCTTCCTTCCTTCCTTCCTTCCTTCCTTCCTTCCTTCCTTCTTTCCTTCCTTTCTTTTTTCCTTTCTTTCTTTTTTCTTCCTTCCTTCCTTCCTCTTTTCTTTTTTTCTTTGTTTGTTTGTTTCTTTCTTTTTTCTTCTTTCTTTCTTCCTTCTTTTCTTCCTTCCTTCCTTTCTTCTTTTTTCTTCCTTCCTTCCTTTCTTCCTTTCTTTTCCTTCCTTCCTTTCTTCCTTTCTTTTTTCTTTCTTTGTTTCTTTCTTTGTTTGTTTCTTTCTTTCTTTTTCTCTCTTCCTACTTACCTTCCTTCCTTCCTTCCTTCCTTGTTCTTCCTTCCTTCTTTCTTTCTTTCCTTCTTTTTTCTTCCTTCCTTCCTTCTTTTCTTCCTTCCTTCTTTCTTTCTTTCTTTCTTTTTTCTTTTTTTTTTTTTGTTAAACAAACATCTCATTTAGTCCTCACCTACCCTGGGAAGTAGATGCTATTATTAACTTTATTTTACAAATGAGAAATCTGAGGCAGATAATGGTTAAGTGACTTATCCAGGATCACATAGCTAGTAAGTATCTAAGGTCAAATTTGAAGTCAGGTTTTTCTAACTCTGGGCCCAGCACTATTTCCATGGCACCACCTAGTTGTGGCCAATCTAGTTCACTTCTTTTCTGTACTATTACAATCATGTCTAATTATTCTCCCCCTCCAATCCATCCTCCATGTAAGCTGCCAAAGTAATATACCAAAAGGGCAGGTCTGACCATGTCTCTTCTCTGCTTATAAAACTTCAGTGATTCTCAATTGTTTCTTAGATGAAATACAAACTCCTCCCTTTGGTATTTAAAACTTTTCCTAAACACCTACAGCTACCTTTCCAACCTTTTTGCACATGACTATCTTTCACATATCCTTCCTCTCAGCTAAACTACCCTGCTTTTCTCCTATACAACATCCTGTCCCCCAATTGCTTGCCTTTACACGGGTTGTTCACCCTGTCTTGCATATACCTCTTTCTCATTTCTGCCTCACCATTCCTAATTGCCTCCTACCCAACACCTATTTTGATGACTTCAGTTGCTAATAATTTCCCTCCTTCTTTCTTTCCCTCCTTCCTAATCAAAAAGTATGGGAGCAGGAAGCCCATGGTAAGGAATTTCCTCTACTAATATAAACTTGAACCTGCCTTGAAATTTAAAAGTCTTAGTAGTAGCTGGATGGTGCAGTGGATAGAGTGCCTTAGATCAGAGAGCCTTGTCTTCCCAGGTTCAAATCTAGTCTGAGGCTAGTTATGTGACCCTGGACAAGATACTTAACTCTATTTGACTCACTTCCCTCATATGTAAAATGAGGTAGAGGGAAAAAAAAAAAAGGCAAACCATTTTAGTATCTTTGTCAAGAAAATCCCATGTGAGGTCATGAAGAGTCCAGTGACTCAACAACATTAATTTGTGTTTTTTTAAGTCAATATGGGATCAGCAGGAATTCTGCTCTTATTTGAGTATTATTTGAGTGAATTTCCCCACATTTACCTGCCATATATTTTCATTTACTTATGTTCATATACTTTTTCTCCAATAGAATATAAGCTTTATGAGGACAAGTGTATCCTAAGCACAAAGAGCAACATCTAGGAAATTGTTGTTATTGCTTAGTCATTCAATTGTGTCTGACTTTGTCCTTGGAATTTTCTGGAGTAATTTGCCATTTTCTTCTCTAGTGTATGCCCATTTTACTGATGAGGAAATGAAGCAATTCGAAATTAAATGATTTGTTCAAGGTCACACAGTGTCTGAGGTCAAATTTGAACTCAGATGTTCTAGACTCCAGGTCCAGTTCTTTATTTACCATACCACCTAAGACAAACCTGTGTGTGTGACAAAATTATGATTTATTTTCAGTAAATGTGGGGTTTGTATGCCTATTTTATACACCTATATACCTGGAGTTACATAAAAAATTCTCAGGTAAAAAAGAGATTATGAGTGGGAAAAGTTTAAGAAGCGCTGTCCTAGGATATGGCAAGTGCATAATAAACATTTGTTGAATAAATGAATATTATGCAATATCTAACATCTCCATTCATAGGCCTGCCATACTTTTAGAACCATTTAAGTTAGAGTTGGCAGTCAAATCAAAAGAATAAATCAATTTATAAATAACCTGTACTCTGCATTTACTGTTATCCTTATTAAGAGCCATCCCAAGGGAGGGGGGCAGAAAGGGAGAAAAATACAAGGTTTTGTAAAGGTGAATTTTGAAAACTATCTTTGCATGTAGTTAGAAAAATAAAAAAAATTATTATAAAAATATGTGATGACCACATATTTTAGAATCAGCTGGAGTCAGGAATTCAGGTTAAGGGAAAATCCTCAATCTTTGCAGAGGTAAAGGGGGATGGTGATAGGAAATGAGTGCTGTTGTGACACAAACCCGACCAGCAGCCTTTCTGCCTCTCTCTCTCCACCCACCAAGATTGTCTCTACGTAGTTTCTTATACAACACATCAAAACTTGCAGAGAGTGGCCGGGGCCATTCTTTTTCCAAGCACATATTAATAGAGTATTGTCCAATTGCTATTTAGCCTCACGTGCTTGGGACCTCAGTGCATCAACTCGAGCCCATTACAAAAATATAAATAAATAAAAAGTTTTTACTCAAAAAAAGAGCACCATCCTAAATTTGTGATTCATTGACATTAATTTATAATGAGCAAACTAATGCATAAAATATGTAATTTTCTTTGTTTTATTTAACTTCAGATGAAATAAAATAATTTTTTATTTAGACATATTTGTGGGCTGTTGTCACTCTGTATCAAAGATGAAGAATTTCTTGTCTGGGCTTTATCTAAGATAAAGATAAGATAAGGGCAAATATAAGCAGGCTTATATTACAATCTTTTATTCCAAATATCTTAGGTCAATTTCCTCAAAATTTGTGAGATAATGATATTGATCTTTAAAAAATATAATGGACAATAACTGAGTTCTCAAATTCAGTCTGCAAGTGCCCACAAGGACAAGGCAAAGGAATTGTTGTCCACTGCAGAAAATTCTTAGACATCAGATTCCTATGATACTTGTGTTAAGATGAGATATGGATTTGGTAAAATAGGAAAAAGAAGGGAGAATCATTTGGGAAAGAAATGAAATAAGAAATGGAGATCCGCGTGGAAAGGGGAGTCTTGGGATACTAAAGCAGCTATTACCAGAAAGTCCAATAGATATCTTGAGCTACAATCTACTGAATGGGACATTTCAATCATAAAGATTTACTTGGCAAACAAGAACTCAGGAAATCAATTCCACATAAAGAGAGCTAGCAATCCAGAACATGAACCATGGAGCTTCAAAAGATCTTTATTCTGGCTACTGAGGAAATATTGAAGGAATTAGGGGTGAGGGAACAATCAACTATCTTTTATCCTGCTCCTTCTTACATTTCTAATCTTCTAACACCTTATTCTTTCAATATCCCCTGTGATCCAATGACACTGGCATCCATGCTGTCCTTCACCTAAGATATTTCCTCAGAATCAGCAACAGCTCCACCCTTGCCCAAAATTTCTCCCCCCTCCTTATTTTTGCTACCGTGGTGAGGGATATTACCTAAGTTTTTTCTAGGAGGTTCCTTTTCTATCTACTTCAGAAATTATGGGAAATTGTACACTTGTATAGGAATAGAGAATGATACTATTATTAGGTTCTCCTTTGTTACTTATCTTGCTTTTATGCACTAATTAAATGGCTTCACCATTTAATTTATCACTCTTGCATGACCTAAAAATAGAGAATATTGCACTGATGAGGTCAAGATTTGCATCCCACGCTGAAAAGCCATGAGGGACTCGGAACCAGAGTATTCTGCAACATTAAAGATCCTTTGTCATATTTATATTACGTTGTATTTTTGAGGTCATTTCTCTTGACTAGACCATGGGAATCTTGTAAGTGTAATTCAGGCCCCAAAGTCCATTGATATGAAACTGTCTACTTGTTGGTTGAGATCAATGCCATGTAGCTGTGTGAGAGGCAGAGAGGGAAAGAAGACAAATTCAATCTCTTTTATCTTTTCAGGGGCTTTTGGCCTTAGTATCAAGAGAAAAGCTGTGAGGTTCTAACCTCTCTTCAGGGTTATGAAGAAAGATTGTTAAGAAGTTAACATGAGAAGAGTCAGCAATCTCATCATGTCCCCATCATCAGCTTGCTATATTAGGGACATTAGAGATATTTCCCCTTTGGCTGGATTTAGACTCTCTCTCTATTGGTTGAGCTGAAATACCTCACTCCCAAAAGAAAAACCTTTCTCTGCATGTTGTCTGGGATAGATTACCATATGCTTTTTCTGATTTCTATTTTGCTATTAATTTGGGTAAATAGTTTTTTTTTTCCCTGTTTGCTATTTGTGAGTTCAAATTCACTGTCAAACACTTACTAGCTATGTGATCCTGGCAACTCACTTCACTCTATTTGCCTCAGTTTCCTCATCTAAAAAATGAGTCAGAGAAGGAAATAATAAATACTCCAGTATCTCTACCAAGAAAACCCCAAATGGGGTCATGAAAAATAGGACATGACTGGAAAACAGTATAATTGGAGATCTGGTACTACAAGGCCTTTTTTGGTCCTCCTTTTCATTATTTCTCTTGAGTTTCTTGATATTTTTGGCATCCATATAATTTTATTATTTCTATAAAGTAATCCTTTGGTACTTTGATTGGTATGGCATTGAATAAGGAAAATTATCATTTTTATCATATTGATTCATTTTCCCAATGAGTAATTAGTATTTCTATTATTTAGATCTGTCTTTATTTCTATAAGAAGTGATTTATAGTTGTATTTATATAATTTTTGTGTATATATTGGCAGGTAGATTCCTGTTTTGTATGTGTGTGTATGTGTATGTGTGTGTGTGTACACACATATATATTTATAGTAATTTTAAATAGAATTTCTCTTTATAGTTCTTCCTGGATTTTATTGATATTGAATAGAAATTTTGACTTATGTGCATTATTTTATGTCATGCAAGTTTGCTGCACGTGTTATTTTAGTTCCTTTTTAAGTTGACTCTTTAGGTCCTTAAGTATATCATATATCATCTGTAAAAAATAATAATTTTGTTTATTTTTTTTACCTCTGCATATTCCTTAATTTCTTTTTCTTCCCTTATTGCTATAGTCAGCATTTATAGTATTATGTCAAATAGAAATAGTAATTATAGACATGCTTATTTTACTCTTGACTTTATGAAAAATGATTCTAGTTTATTTCTGTTAACAAATAATAGTAGTGGACTTCCGGTTAAGATGGCGGAGAGGAGGCTCACAGTTGCATAAGCTCCGCGCTTTCTCTCACTATCCACTTCATTACAAGCCTCTGAATCAATGCTTGACTGAAAAAAACCCACAAATAGTTACCAAGAGAAGCCATCCTTGAGATCCGCCAAGAAAGGTCTGTCTTTACTGGAGGGCTGGGACGGTTTTAGATCGGGCGCAGGCGGCGGGCAGTGGCAGTGAGAGCACGGGAGCAGACTGGAGAGGGGGTGGAGAGTGATCGTAGCCGTCTCTGCGGGGAGAGCTTCGCTACAGGTTTGGAACCTGCAGCAAGTCAACAGCCCAGCAAAGAAGCTAAAAACACCGGGGCTGAAGAATACAACCGCAAACAGCTGGAGTCTTTCAGGACCTGGCCGCCCCCCCCCTTCTCTCCCCTCAGTGACTCAGCACGCTCTGGGATCTCAGAGCGCAGGCGCAGCACAGTCCTGCTAGTGCCTCACTGCTGCCCCTGCAGTCTGTAGAGGAAGCTCGATAACACACCCAGCCCCCCCCCCAAAGAAAGACTCCAGTTTTTTCTGTTTTTCTTTGGTAGTTTGTCTCTGATTAATAGACAGAATGAGCAAGAAGCTGAAGAGGACTTTAACCCTTGACAGCTTCTACACAGATAGAGAGCAGACTCTAAATCCTGAGGAGACTAAAAACAGGCAGTCCCCAGGTGATTCCCCAAAGGAGGAGATCGTCTGTTCCTCAGCACAGATGAACCTCATAGAAGTGATTAAAAAGGCTCTCACAAGGGAGCTAGAAGAAAAGTGGGAAAAGAGCCTGGAGAAGTCAGTTAAAGAGAGAGTGGATAAAGAAGTAAAATCCTTGAAAAATAGGATTAGTGAACTGGAAACAGAAAACAGCTCTCTAAAAAACAAAATTGGCGAAATGGAAAAAAATTCCACAGAACAAAAGAACTCAATTGGACAATTAGAAAAAGATTTTTAAAAAGTGAGTGAAGAGAATACTTCACTGAAAATCAGAATTGAACAAGTGGAATTGAATGACTCGAGGAGACAAGAAGAATCAGTCAAGCAAATCCAAAAAAATCAAACAATGGAGAAAAATGTGAAATACCTTCTGGGGAAGACAACAGACCTGGAAAACAGATCCAGGAGAGACAATCTGAGAATCATTGGACTCCCAGAAAAACATGATGAAAAAAAGAGCCTGGACACTGTCTTCCAGGAAATTATCAAAGAGAACTGCCCAGAAGTCATAGGAACAGAGGAAAAAATAAACATTGAAAGGATTCATCGATCACCCACTGAAAGGGATCCTAAAATCAAAACACCAAGGAATATAGTGGCCAAATGCCAGAACCCTCAGATGAAAGAAAAAATATTGCAAGCGGCTAGAAAAACCCAATTCAAGTATCAAGGAGCCAAAATAAGGATCACCCAGGATCTGGCAGCATCCACATTAAAAGATCGAAGGGCCTGGAATATGATATTCCGAAAGGCTAAGGAACTTGGTATGCAACCAAAAATAACTTACCCAGCGAGAATGAGCATCTTTTTCCAGGGAAGAAGATGGACATTCAACGAAGTAAGCGAATTTCATCTATTTCTGATGAAAAAACCAGAACTTAACAAAAAGTTTGATCTACAAATATAGAACTCAAGAGAAATCTAAAAAGGTAAAGATTAATCTTGGGAACTATATTTTGACTATATAGATGTATAAAGAATACATGTATACCTTGTTCTAGAAATTGATGTGGAAAGGACATTGTACCAGAAAAAGGGTAAAGTGGGGGTAGTATATCTCATGAAGAGGCATAGGAAACCTATTATATCTGAGAGAAAGAATGGAGGGGGATGAATATAGTGGGTATCTTACTGCCTTCAGAATTGGCTTTAAGTGAAAAATCTTAAGACATATTCAATCTAAGGTGAAACTTCTCCCATCTCATTGAAAAGTGAGAAGGGAAAAGTGGAAAGGGAAGGAATAAGCTAAGCGGAAGGGAATACGGGAACTGGGAGGGAAAGGGGTAAGATAGGGGGAGGAACTCTAAGGCGGGGGGAGGGACACTAAAAAGGGAGGGCTGTGAGAAGCAAGGGGTGCTCACAAGCTTAATACTTGGAAGGGGGGGAAAGGGGAAAGAAGGGAGGAAAGCATAAACCGGGGTTAACAAGATGGCAAGTAATACAGAATTGGTCATTCTAACCATAAACGTGAACGGGGTAAACTCCCCCATAAAGAGGAAGCGGTTAGCAGAATGGATTAAAAGCCAGAATCCTACAATATGTTGTTTACAGGAAACACACCTGAAGCGGGGAGATACATGCAGGTTAAAGGTAAAAGGTTGGAGCAAAATCTACTATGCTTCAGGTGAAGTCAAAAAAGCAGGGGTAGCCATCCTGATCTCAGATCAAGCTAAAGCAAAAATTGACCTAATTAAAAGAGATAAGGAAGGACACTATATCTTGCTAAAGGGTAGCATGGATAATGAAGCACTATCTATATTAAACATATATGCACCAAGTGGGGTAGCATCTAAATTCTTAAAAGAGAAACTAAGAGAGCTGCAAGAAGAAATAGACAGTAAAACTATAATAGTGGGAGATCTTAACCTTGCACTCTCAGAATTAGATAAATCAAACCAGAAAATAAATAAGAAAGAAGTCAAAGAGGTAAACAGAATACTAGAAAAGCTAGATATGATAGATCTCTGGAGAAAATGTAATGGAGACAGAAAGGAATACACTTTCTTTTCAGCAGTTCATGGAACCTATACAAAAATTGACCATATATTAGGACATAAAAACCTCAAACTCAAATGTAGTAAGGCAGAAATAGTAAATGCATCCTTTTCAGACCACGATGCAATGAAAATTACATTCAACAAAAAAGCAGGGGGAAGTAGACCAAAAAATAATTGGAAACTAAATAATCTCATACTAAAGAATGATTGGGTAAAACAGCAAATCATAGACATAATTAATAACTTCACCCAAGAAAACGATAATAATGAGACATCATACCAAAATGTATGGGATGCAGCCAAAGCGGTAATAAGGGGAAATTTCATATCTCTAGAGGCCTATTTGTATAAAATAGAGAAAGAGAAGGTCAATGAATTGGGTTTGCAATTAAAAATGCTAGAAAAGGAACAAATTAAAAACCCCCAGTCAAACACTAAACTTGAAATTCTAAAAGTAAAAGGTGAGATCAATAAAATTGAAAGCAAAAAAACTATTGAATTGATTAATAAAACTAAGAGTTGGTTCTATGAAAAAAACAACAAAATAGACAAACCCTTAGTAAATCTGATTAAAAAAAGGAAAGAGGAAAATCAAATTGTTAGTCTTAAAAATGAAAAGGGAGAACTCACCACTAACGAAGAGGAAATTAGAGCAATAATTAGGAGTTACTTTGCCCAACTTTATGCCAATAAATTCGACAACTTAAATGAAATAGAAAAATACCTCCAAAAATATAGCTTGCCCAAACTAACAGAGGAAGAAGTAAATATCCTAAACAGTCCCATCTCAGAAAAAGAAATAGAACAAACTATCAATCAACTCCCTAAGAAAAAATCCCCAGGACCAGATGGATTTACATGTGAATTCTACCAAACATTTAAAGAACAATTAACTCCAATGTTATATAAACTATTTGAAAAAATAGGGATTGAAGGAGTCCTACCAAACTCCTTTTATGACACAGATATGGTACTGATACCTAAACCAGGTAGGCTGAAAACAGAGAAAGAAAATTATAGACCAATCTCCCTAATGAATATTGATGCTAAAATCTTAAATAAAATATTAGCAAAAAGATTACAGAAAATTGTCACCAGGATAATACACTATGACCAAGTAGGATTTATACCAGGAATGCAGGGCTGGTTCAATATTAGGAAAACTATTAGCATAATTGACTATATCAATAACCAAACAAACAAAAACCACATGATCATCTCAATAGATGCAGAAAAAGCATTTGATAAAATCCAACATCCATTCCTAATAAAAACACTTGAGAGCATAGGAATAAATGGACTTTTCCTTAAAATAGTCAGGAGCATATATTTAAAACCATCAGTAAGCATCATATGCAATGGGGAAAAACTGGAACCTTTCCCAGTAAGATCTGGAGTGAAGCAAGGTTGCCCACTATCACCATTATTATTTAATATCGTATTAGAAACACTAGCCTCGGCAATAAGAGTCGAGAAAGATATAAAAGGAATTAGAGTAGGCAATGAGGAAACCAAACTATCACTCTTTGCAGATGATATGATGGTATACCTAGAGAACCCCAGAGATTCTACCAAAAAGCTATTGGAAATAATTCATAATTTTAGCAAAGTAGCTGGCTACAAAATAAATCCCCATAAATCCTCAGCATTTTTATACATCACCAACAAAACCCAACAGCAAGAGATACAAAGAGAAATTCCATTCAGAATAACTGTTGATACCATAAAATATTTGGGAATCTATCTACCAAAGGAAAGTCAGGAATTATATGAGCAAAATTATAAAAAAGTCTCCACACAAATAAAGTCAGACTTAAATAATTGGAAAAATATTAAGTGCTCTTGGATCAGCCGAGCGAACATAATAAAGATGACAATACTCCCTAAACTAATCTATTTATTTAGTGCTATACCAATCAGACTTCCAAGAAAATATTTTATTGATCTAGAAAAAATAACAACAAAATTCATATGGAACAATAAAAAGTCGAGAATCTCAAGGGAATTAATGAAAAAAAAATCAAATGAAGGTGGCCTAGCTGTACCTGATCTAAAATTATATTATAAAGCAGCAGTCACCAAAACCATTTGGTATTGGCTAAGAAATAGATTAGTGGATCAGTGGAAAAGGCTAGGCTCACAAGACAGAATAGTCAATTATAGCAATCTAGTGTTTGACAAACCCAAAGCCCCTAACTTCTGGGAAAAGAATTCATTATTTGATAAAAAACTGCTGGGATAATTGGAAATTAGTATGGCAGAAATTAGGCATGGACCCACACTTAACACCATATACCAAGATAAGATCAAAATGGGTCTATGACCTAGGCATAAAGAACGAGATTATAAATAAATTAGAGGAACATAGAATAGTTTATCTCTCAGACTTGTGGAGGAGAAAGAAATTTGTGACCAAAGATGAACTAGAGACCATTACTGATCACAGAATAGAAAATTTCGATTACATCAAATTAAAAAGCCTTTGTACAAATAAAACTAATGCAAACAAGATTAGAAGGGAAGCAACAAACTGGGAAAACATTTTCACAGTTAAAGGTTCTGATAAAGGCCTCATTTCCAAAATATATAGAGAACTGACTCAAATTTATAAGAAATCAAGCCATTCTCCAATTGATAAATGGTCAAAGGATATGAACAGACAATTTTCAGAGGATGAGATTGAAACTATTACCACTCATATGAAAGAGTGTTCCAAATCATTATTGATCAGAGAAATGCAAATTAAGACAACTCTGAGATACCACTACACACCTGTCAGATTGGCTAAGATGACAAGAAAAAATAATGATGAATGTTGGAGGGGATGCGGGAAAACTGGGACACTAATGCATTGTTGGTGGAGTTGTGAACGAATCCAACCATTCTGGAGAGCAATCTGGAATTATGCCCAAAAAATTATCAAAATGTGCATATCCTTTGATCCAGCAGTGTTTCTATTGGGCTTATATCCCAAAGAAATACTAAAGAAGGGAAAGGGACCTGTATGTGCCAAAATGTTTGTAGCAGCCCTGTTTGTAGTGGCTAGAAACTGGAAAATGAATGGATGCCCATCAATTGGAGAATGGCTGGGTAAATTGTGGTATATGAATGTTATGGAATATTATTGTTCTGTAAGAAATGACCAGCAGGATGAATACAGAGAGGCTTGGAGAGACCTACATGAACTGATGCTAAGTGAAATGAGCAGAACCAGGAGATCATTATACACTTCGACAACGATATTGTATGAGGACATATTTTGATGGAAGTGGATTTCTTTGACAAAGAGACCTGAGTTTCAATTGATAAATGACGGACAAAAGCAGCTACACCCAAAGAAAGAACACTGGGAAACGAATGTGAACTATCTGCATTTTTGTTTTTCTTCCCGGATTATTTATACCTTCTGAATCCAATTCTCCCTACGCAACAAGAGAACTGTTCGGTTCTGCAAACAT
Source organism: Antechinus flavipes (assembly GCF_016432865.1). NCBI lineage: Eukaryota > Metazoa > Chordata > Mammalia > Dasyuromorphia > Dasyuridae > Antechinus > Antechinus flavipes. The sequence goes on along the minus strand of NC_067401.1, from coordinate 428,384,162 downwards.
ATATTGTATCTAGGATATACTGCAACATATCCAACATATAAAGGACTGCTTGCCATCTAGGGGAGGGGGTGGAGGGAGGGAGGGGAAAAAAAAAATCGGAACAGAAATGAGTGTCAATATAATGTAATTATTAAATAAAAAATTTAAAAAAAAGAGAAAAAAAAACAAATAATAGTAGTTCTAGGTTTTTTTTACATATATTCTATACCATTTTAAAAAAAGATTAATTTATTCTTATATAATCTTATATTTTATAATGGGTGCTTTTTAAGGCTGATCTGACCATATCACTCTCTACTACCATCCTCATTCAATAAAATCTGGTGATTTTTAAAAAATTTCTTCCAGAATAAAATGTAAAACCTTTGTTTTACTTTTTAAATTCTTCAAACCTGCCTCTTTCCTACATTTTCAGTCTTCTGACATCTTATTCTCTTCCATATTCTCTGTGATCCAATGACAGTGGCTTCCATACTGTTCCTTACCCAAGACATTTCCTCAACAATAGTCACCCTTGCCTGGAATTTCCCCCCTCCGCATTGACTGCTAAATTCCTTGGCCTCTTCCAAGTTTCAGCTAAGTCCTACCTTCTGTGAGAAGCTTTTCTCAGTCCTCCATAATCTTAGTGTCTTCCTTATGAGACTAGTCTCAAGAGAGAGAGAGAGAAAGAGAGAGAGAGAGAGAGAGAGAGAAGCAGCTAGTAGTTAACATTTATATATGCAGGGGTCCTCAAACTATGGCCTGTGGGCCAGATGCAGCAACTGAGGACAATTATCCCCCTCACCCAGGGCTATGAAGTTTCTTTATTTAAAGGCCCACAAAACAAAGTTTTGTTTTTACTATAGTCCGGCCCTCCAACAGTCTGAGGGACAGTGAACTGGCTCCCTATTTTAAAAGTTTGAGGACCCCTGATTTATAGAGCTTTCTATGTGCCACATGCTTTACAATTTGTAAATCTCATTTGATTCTCACAACTCTGGGAGATAGATGTTATTATTATTATTATTATTATTATTATTATTACCATTTTAAAGATGAGGAAATTGAAGAAAACAGAGATTGAATGATTTGCCATGGACTGTGTCTCTCCTGTTAGACATAGCAACTTGAGAACAAAGACTATTTTTGTTTGGTTTTCTTTATATATTCAATACTTAGTATCAAATAGGGCACATCAGAAACACTTAAAAATGTTAGCTGGCTGACAGGTATTCAGAAATAGTGCTATATTTTGAAAAAATAGCTTTTTGCCACTATTGATATATTATATGATATATTATTATTATTATTGATATTAATGTGGTTGAGGCATCTGGGTAGCACAGTGTATAGAATGCTAGGCCTGGAATCAGGAAAACTTTTCCTGAGTTTAGATCTGACCTCAGACACTTACTATTTCTATGCCACTTAACCCCATGTGATCCTAGGTAAGTCACTTCACCCCATTTGCCTCAGTTTCCTCAACCATAAAATGAGTTGGAAATGGAAAACCATTCCAGTATCTTTGCCAAGAAAATCCCAAATGAAATTATAAGCACTCAGACATGACTGAAAACAAGTGAACAACAGCAATTAATATAGTTATGTAAGTGTATAGGGTTTTAAAAAATATATTAAACCAGTCACACATTCTTGGGATAAATCCAATCTAGTCATAATTTATAATTTTTGTTGTATTTTGTTTTAGCTTCTTCCCAATATTTAATTTTTTCACATCAGTATTCATAGGGGATATTGTTCTATTGTTTGCTTTTTAAATTTTGACTCTCCTTGGTTTGTGTGTACCACTACCAGGCCTAATACTCAAAAGAGATCAAAGAAATAGGAAAAGGTCTTAAAAGATTTTTAGTAGCTATCACTTGTCTCCAGTTTCTGATAGAGTTTACAAGCATTCCTTAACCTCTCTGAATTTGAGTTCCTCCCTTTATTATAGTCCTGTTCCCTCTGTTGATTATCCGCAATTTATTCTAGATAGAGAAATAGATAGATAAGACAGGAGAGAGTTTGTGTGTGGTTATTCACATGTTTTCTCTCCCATTAGACTGTGAACTCCTTGACAATAGAGATTGTCTTTTGACGTCCTTGAATCTTTGTCATTTAGTACATTACTTGACACCCACTTGGTGCTTAATAAATGTTTATTGAATCATTGACTAACCAATCCTTGAATCTTGAAGGTGATGGTGGAAAAGAAGGCGAGAAGATCTAATAGCTCCAGACTGAAGTATAGAAAAGAATGAAGGAAGAAGAAAAAAGATAAAGATGAAGAAAGAGGAGAAGACAACGATGAAGGAGGAGGAGGACACAAAGATGAAGAAGGAGAAAGAGGAGACTATTATGAGCCAGAACTTGAAACAAGGTGATAACTCACTGGAATTGATAGAAACAATGCTTATGTTTACACCTTTGAGAGTTCACACATTAACTCACATATTAGAATTCAAAAGTCAAATTCCCAAGTTATACCTCCCAGAATCCCACTCTCAGTGGAGGAGTCAACCTTTGAGTTTATACCTCTAAAAGAGCATAAAAGGAGTGAGTCAGGGGAGGAGTCAGTTGAGGAGATTGAGAAGCTAAAGACTGCAGTCAGGCAGAACCAAGATTCAGAGTGAGCTGGAGGCTGAAGCTGGCAGAGGCAAAGGACTAGCGACAAGAGCTCTCGGAACCAAGGAAAGCTTACCGGGTTATTTTGGAGAGACAATAAAGGACTGTACTTTAACCCTGGCTGCATTTGAGGTGATTATTACTTGGAACTGAAACTAAGGCTGCCTCCAGAAACCTCCCCAAGAAACCTACTCCCAGAAAATGATCATATTTTAGAAAAAGAAAAGAACACTACAGGAGATAAAGATGAAGGAGGAGAAGGACACAAAGATGAAGAAGGAAGAAGAGGAGACAAAAATGAAGGAGGAGAAGGAGGAAGAGGAAACAAAGATGAAGGAGGAGGAGAAGACAAAGATGAAGGAGGAAGAGAATATAGAAATGATGGAGGAAGAGGAGAGGATAAAGATGAAGAGGAGGAGACAATAATGAAGAGGAGAAGAATACAAAGATGAAGGAGAAGACAAAGATGAAGGAGGAAAAGACAAAAATGAAGGAAGAGGAGGAGGAGACAAAGATGAAAGAGGAGAAGACAAAGATGAAGAAGAGAGGAGAAGACAAAGATGACAGAGAAGGAGGAGGAGAGGACAAAGATGAAGAGGAGGAGGAGACAATAATGAAGAGGAGAAGAATACAAAGATGAAGGAGAAGGCAAAGATGAAGGAGGAAGAGGAGAAGACAAAGATGAAGGAGGAAAAGACAAAAATGAAGGAAGAGGAGGAGGAGACAAAGATGAAAGAGGAGAAGACAAGATGGAAGAGAAGAAGGAAGGCAAGGATGAAGAGGAAGAGGAGGAAGAGGCAAAGAAGAAGGAGGAGGAGAAGACAAAGATGAAGGAGGAGAATACAGAAATGATGGAGGAAGAGGAGAAGACAAAGATGAAGAGGAGGAGACAATGATGAAGAGGAGAAGAATACAAAGATGAAAGAGAAGGCAAAGATGAAGGAGGAAGAGGAGAAGGCAAAAATGAAGGAGGAAGAGAAAGCAAAGATAAAGAAGGAGAAGACAAAGATGAAGGAGGAGAGGACAAAGATGAAGAGGAGGAGACAATGATGAAGAGGAGGAGAAGACAAAGTTGAAGGAGGAGGAAAAAACAAAGATGAAGGAGAAGGAAGAGGAGATTGTAGAGACTCACAGATAGTGGGGAAAATCTGGGTGATGTATAAGACCCTTCATCCCAGAGGGAACCTGCTGACAATGTTTGGTTCGATTCACCATCTCCCCTAAGGGCTCTTGGCCTTCCTGAGAAGGCAGGAGGCCGTGACAACTTGTGTTGTGATTGAAGCAGAGTGCTACCAAGTGGCAAAGAGTCATCTACATAAAAAAGCAAGTTGTTTAAGTAGTCCTGCATGTGCAGTGTTGATATCGTTATATAAGGGTATTAAGGTATATAAGGCTGAGAGAAATTGGAATAAATGGATTCCATGTTTGACCATCCACGTGAGTCCTGCCTCATCACTCCTCTTCTAAGACTAAGGACTCGGGCTGGAACCAAGGTCGTCCAGAGAGCTGGTCCGGACACAACAGGAGACAAAGATGAAAGAGGAGAAGGAGGAGAAGGTAAAGAAGAAAGAGGAGGGGGAGGCAAAGATGAAGAAGGAGCAGAAGACAAAGATGGAGGAGAAGGAAATGAAAGCAAAAATGAAGGAGGAGGAGGAAATGAAGAGGAAGGAGGAGGAGGAGAAGAAAAAGATGAAGAAGAAGGAGAACATGAAGAATAAGAGTAAGAATAGCAATAAAGCAAACCAGAGGGAAAGTTGAAAAGAAAGAAGGAATAGTGGGAAACTAGTAAAAGGAAGATTAGATAAGAGACTAGAACTGAGTAGAGGTTAATCCCAAATCAGTACAATCTTGGGTGAAGTCATTTCTTTGGTTCTTGGGTGAAGTCATTTCTTTGGTTCTCAGTTTTTCCATATGAAAACATGTTTCTAGAGATTAAGTGATTTCTATCTTCTTCTCTGGTTCTTCTTCCTTTTCCTAATTCCCTAATGTAGTCCTCCCTCCCCCCCAAAAAACCCTATTTGCTAGATTTTCTTTTCTTCTTTCTCTTAGTGATTTTATCTGCTCTCATGGAAATCTTTTCATCTGAGATATACCCAGACACACACATATGAATATATGCATGTGTGTGTATAACTGACTTTTTCTACCTAGACATCTAGCAAAAAAACTATATCTATATCTTTTTATAAAAACTTCTCACACCAGTTCCAGTCCTTTATTTCCATCTGCTTGTTAGGCATCTGCCCTCTAGATGTGCTACCAGTGTTTCAACATGTCCAAAACTGAATTCCTCATCTTCCTCCCCTTTCATCTCCACATGAAACTTTCCCTTCCTCCTAACTTACCCTTTTCTGTTGTTAACACCACTGTTTTCCAAATCATTTGGGCTTAATTGGTCAAAAAACTAGTTTTGTCAGAAATTAAGAATGAGTAAAGAATGATGAGAAACAAGGCTAGAAAAACACATTAGAGTCAAATTTTGGAGAAGCTTAAAAGCCAGACTAAGGGACCTGTCATTTGCCCTAGAGACAGTAGGGAGCCATTGAAGTAATATGCTCAAATATTAGGAGGATGATTAAGACAACCATGTGAAGGCTGGATCTGGGGAATTAGTCTTTTTTTAAGGTGGGTATCAGAAAGACAAAGCAAAGTGGCCCAATGGATAGAATGCCAGTCTTGGAGTCAGGAAGACTCATCTTTCTGAATTCAAATATGGTTTCAGACACTTACTAGCTGTGTGACGCTGCACCAACAACTCAATACTGTTTGCTTCAGTTTCCTAATCTGTAAAATAAATTGTAGAAGGATATGGTAAACCATTCCAGCATCTTTGCCAAGAAAACCCTACATGGGATTATGAAAAGTCAAATATGACTGAAAAATGACTTGTCAACAACATCAGGGCATAATGAAACATCAAAATTAAGTGGAAATAGCAGTGGATTTGGAGCCAAAGCTCCTGAGTGTGAATGTCAGATGTATCCCTCATTACTTGTATGATGTTGTCTAAGTCACTCACATCTTTGAGCTTAAGTTTTCTCCTGATCTCTATGGTCCTCTCCAGCAGTAAATCTTAGAATCCTCTAGTTATCATTTAGACTACCAGAGGCTCTCACAGTATGGTCCAGAGAATCCTGGAGAGACTCTAAAACTCTTTCATAGTGTCTACAAATTCAAAATTAGTTTTTATTTACACATGGTAAATATCTGCAAGTATAACCCACATAAACAAAAACTCTTTGGACGATTGCTCAATAATTTTTAATAGTATAAAAATACTGAGAACATGTTTGAGAACCACTGAAAAAGATCATGAGCTGGGCCAGAAGGAGCAAGGAGATGAACAATTTATCAAAGCCCCACTTTTAGATCATTCCTCATAGGAAAAGGACATCCATATAGCCTTGTGTCCTTTGTTACCTGTATCTCATTCTGAAATCTTAAGCTTAAATCTTTTTTTTCCCTTCAACTTCTCAGATATTTTTTTTAAAAAATGCCAAAATGCATTTTCTTCCTCTGGAGTCCCTACTCAGAACTCATTACGCACTTGAGGTTGGTAATGCTGTCAAGATAAGTAAGTCCTTTTTTCAATTACCTTTTACAAACTTATTCTCTCTCTCTCTCTCTCTCTCTCTCTCTCTCTCTCTCTCTCTCTCTCTCTTACACACACACACAAACACACACACACACACACACACACACACGCTTTCTCAGAATAATGTGTTTAAATGTATTTAAACAGAACTCTATTGAATTACAAAGGAAAACAATGTTACTGAAATAAAGTGGTGTGTGTGTGTGTGTTTGTGTATACCCATACACAAATTTAGAATTACAGAAGTTGTGTGCTGATAATTGTTTAACAACCAGCTCTCTGAGAAAAGAAATTTTACCCAGACACACTTTTAAACTTAATCTGCATAATTAAATCTAGATAATAAAGCAAATAATAAAGCAAGTTCTGATTCATAGCATTGGCTGATTTCTAAGGTATAATATCTACATTGAAAGTTTAACAATTGATTCTCTTTTGAGCTGACTTCAGCATAGCCCAGACTCCAGTTTTAAGAAGCCCAGTTTTACTCTTGTATCTCTGTTAATGCTGAAAGGGATAACCTACTACCAAGGACCATTTCATATTTTCCTATTTCATGTACCAGAGCCAAAGAATTCATCATCATGTGTCCAGCTGACTGGTGAGACACTTTACTTTCTAGACTGGTCCTCAGAAAGCAGACATAGTTTATTGCCAGAACTGGACTTGACCTGTCCTTTCCAGAATAGGAAAATCTGCCAGGGCTTATGTTCTGTTCATGAAGCCTTCGAAACTTAGGGCTATCTCTATATAAGGCAAAGCATCAGATTTCAATGAATTGTGGTAGCTAGATGAAAGAAAGGCATCTCTTCTTTCATCTAGCTACCACAATTCATTGAAATCTACTTTAAAGTACTTTATCTAAAATTACAAGACATATTCATTTGAAATTGTTCGTGAGGCTACCATTTTGTGCCAACATAGAAGACTGTGCCCTGCATCCAACTCAAACCACCCTTCAAAACCAGTCAACTACTTTGAAGGTTATTATGGAACAGACACACAAATATAAAATGACCAGCAGTCTGGTTAAAACTGAGACCTCACCTCATTAAGTCAATAAGTAAGTTATTCATTTCCATTTCTATGTGTGGAAACAAACAGGCACAAAATAAACTCTCATTGGTAAAATATTAAGGATTCTTTCTTGCCTTTTTTTAAAGACTAGACTACTTTAGTCAGTTTTTCCTGTAATCAGCACCTTTTACAGAGCATTTGTTACTATGTCAGTGATTGCCAAAGAGCTTGGGGGCCTCCTCCCTAGGATGAAAAGCATTACAGGAGCAGTAGCAGCAGCAGACATATTTCCATCTGTTAGGAAAGGGAGATATGAATTCAGTCATCCCTTGAGATGGAGCCATAATAATAAAGTTTGGACCCATGAGATGCTTCTAACATAGGTAGAGATAAAGTTTCAAAAATTAGAAAGAACAAAGATTTTTTGAAAAATAATAATTTCTAAGACAATAATCAGAGCTAGAAAGACAATTTATGTACCAAAAATATTATAAAGAAAAACAACTTGGAAAAACTTAAGAACTTATCACTGAAATGAGTAACCACTATTTTAGATGATCCAAAATGAATCAGGCCGCCCACAAAATAACAAAGGGTTGGTGGATGGAAAATGAAGAAAGAGATAAATTATTGAACATGGCAAAATATGGCTTTCTTTTGCTTTGCTATGTTTGTTACAATACATTTCTTTTCTTTTCTTTTCTTTTTTTTCAGTGAGAAAGGAATATTAGATAGAGGTCATGTACCTGACCCCCAAATGTTGAACAACTGGGTCCATAACATAAATTTAGGTTTAATCTAGGCTATTAACATTTTCTCCAATAGTTTTAAAACTATAAACAATTAACAAAAAATTTATTGAAGCCCTGATTTGTAGCAGTTTGACTTTTTCTAAGGTGAAAAGGCTCACAATGAATTTAACAATTGGTTCTCCCAAACCAATTCAAAATGGTTCTCCCAAACCAATTCAAAATGGTTCCTAAACACCTACAATCCTATTCCCCAACACACATCCCTTCAAAAAAAATAAAAAAGAAGAAGAGAAAGTGGGTAATTAAAGCCGTTAAAATGCATAGAGAATAGAGGGAAGTTTAGAAGGAAATTCAAGCAGGAAGTTATTTATGGAATTTACTATGTAGTTTTTGTCATTTTTAAAGTGAGCTACACATAAGAGAGATTGGCAGTTCCATTCATAGTATTTTTTTGCATATAGAAAAGTTCTTTGAATTTCTGAATTTTCTAAAAGAAAAAATAGTCATTTCTTTTGTAGCATTGTTGAGTTGTCCTGCTTTCTTGGAGATAGGCCTGCTACATTTTAATCCATTGCTACAACAAACCAAGGGTTCTCCAGTCCTCTGAAGGGATTGGGGAAATCTCTTGCTTCTGGCAACAGCTCAAAGCACTCACCAGCTGTGTTCTTCCATCTTATGATGCCAGTGATTAACACCCCAGTTCTTCTCAATCACTTCACATTACCTTAGCTTTTACAAAGAGTTATTTACTTCAAAAATATAGCAAGAACGAAAATACATTTTCCCCAGAGCCTTAGGTATTTTCCCTATACCATGTCCAGGGAGTGGGATGGGGGTGAAGGATTAAGCCCACAGTTTAACTCAGTTTCTCCATAGCATTAGTCCAATCAAGTTGGTATCCAATTTTATCAGCTTTTGCTGGGCTGATGCCAATCCAGATACAGGCTAATGTGTCTTCTCCAGTGCATTAATGCAGGGCTGTTTGCAACATCTTTATTCCTAAATTCCCAGTTCCCTGTATCTCAAGCTCCCAAGACAGATGAAACTCCACTATCTACACCTAGGATGGAAAAGAACAATAATGACCTAAACTCCTTTGGGTGAGGACATCTAAGCAGGTGTCAGGTCTCCATTACATTTTTAAGGATATGTGGTAAGAGAAAGAACACTTAAAATATTTTGCTCAGCAGAGATACTTATTGGAGCTTGCTGGTAAAAGTTTAACAACCAGCTCTCTGGGAAAAAATATGTAGTACACACTTTCAAGTTTAATTGGCAAGATTAACATTTTCTCCATTACTTTCTTAAGTGTAGACAACCTAACAATAAATCAAATTCTGATTTGTAGCAGATTTCTGAGAGGAGAAAGAGAGAGATTCAGAGAGAGCAATTGTTGAGATTTTGTCCTAAAGAGAATCTTAGTGATTTAATAATATTCTAGAACTCTTAAAAAGATCAATCCAGTGAATCTGAACCACTGCCATAAGACCAAGGCTTTTAACCTAGAGTCAAGTAAGTCTATTGATAAAATACATTCTTTTTTTCATGAATATCCAAATGAATTTTAACATTTAAAGCAGCTATGTGGTACAGTGGATAGTGTACCATAGCCAGAGATAGGAAGATGAGAGTTCAAATTGAATCTTAAAAATTTACTAGCTGTGTAAACCTAGGCAAGTCTTAAAATCTCCTAATGGCATCTAACCTCAGGAACTTGTGAAGATAAAATGAGATATTTGTAAAGTACTTTGTAAACCTGAATTTCTTTCAACTACTTAAAAACATTATTCTGAGGAGGGGATACATAAGTTTTACCAGATTCCAAAGGGGTCCACAACACACACACACACAATTAAAAACCATAGTCCTAGACAAAAGTTGGGGTGTATATAGTTTTACGTAGTGTAAAAGGACTAAACGTAGAGAGATTATTTCTCTAGGAGGCAGTAGCTTTAGGCAATTTCAATTTCTTACTGTTTTGTCTCTCACTGGGTCTACAGACCACTTAGACCTCCCCTTTTAGAAATATATCTCCCCTTCTTTCTGCAGGAAGCACTATGACCACTTTCAAGCCAGATTGCACAGCTAGTTAGTATCGAGGCTTTAACCTGTTTGGTTTTTCTTGGGTGGATTGGTCCTTCTTAAACCAGCTCAGTGGACCTCAGGGTGGTCAGAGGGTGAGGAAGGAGGTGGCAAGTCAAGCTCAGGCTGACTTAGGAAACAGAGTAGTTAGGTCTGACACTAACTGTGAAATCAACCACTCTGAACTTTCATTTCCTTAAATGTAAAATGGGGGTAATATCTATTGTAAGGGTTGTTGTGAAGTTAAAAGGAGATAATGCATGTGATGTGTTTTGCAAATTTTAAAGTGGTACATAAATGTCAGTTAATATTATGCCTTCCCTCAAATCTTAAACCTTTGATCTGATTTGATTAACAAACCCTTTCTTTTTAATGAAAAGACAAAAATCTTTCTCCAAGTCCAGGTGTTCCAATTACCAAAAATTACAAATGAATAGAATATAAATTAATGAGGGTTTACTGTTATTATTTTTCTCATGTAATTATCATCATACACCAAGGATTTTAATGTTTAAATTTTTTCTTACTAATTGTTTTATTTTTTCTGATAATATATGTATACCAACCTTTTTAAATATACATTTCTTTATGAATCATGTTGGGAGAGAGAAATCAGAACAAAAGGGAAAAACCATAGGAGAAAAAAAAAACAGAAAAAAGAAGTGAATATAGCATGTATTGATTTGCATTAGATCTTCACAGTTATTTCTGGATGCAGGTATTTTCTATCCAAAGTTTATGGGGATTGCCTTGGATCGCTGAACTCACTAAGAAGAACCAAGTTTTTCATAGCTGATCATCTTACAATCTTGCTGTTACTGTGTACAATGTTTTCCTGGTTTGGCTTGTTTCACTCAGCATCAATTCATGTAAATCTTTTTAGGCCTTTCTAAAATCAACTTGTTCATCACTTTTTATAGAAAAATAATATTCCATAACCTTCATATACCATAATTTATTCAGCCATTCCCCAACTGATGGACATATACTCGTTTTTCAATTCTTTGCTACCACAAAAAGAGCTACTACAAACATATTTGCATGTGTGGATTTGCATGTGTCAAAAGGTATACATAGTTAGATAGTTCTTTGGGCATAGTTCCAAATTGCTATCCAGAATAATTGGATCATTTTACAACTCCACCAACAATGTATCAGTGTCCCAGTTTCCCCTCCAACATTTATCATTATCTTTTCCTGTAATCTTAGCCAATCTGAGAGAAATGAAATGGTACTTCAGAGTTGTCTTAATTTGCATTTCTCAAATCAATAGTGATTAAGAGAATTTTCATGACTATAATTAATTAATATCACCGCACATTAAGGACTTTACTGCTTAAACTTTTTTTTTAAGTACCTGTCTTTTTACTACCCCTTCTTTTTTGTCTTCCCATGCTGGTTTAGTGCATTACTAGAGCATGTTGGTTAAATGCCTTCTTACAAAGGCATATCTGAGATCATGAGAGCCTTAAAAAAAAAAAAAAAAAAACTTTTCCAAATAAATATACCCTGAATAAAATAGGAAAGTGTGGTTTTCTTTTTATTTAGCTACTCAGCCTGTGAGGTCTCCCCAGGAAGTGAATGTTACTATGTTATCAGTTATCGCTTCATTGTTACAAAACAGAAGGAAACTCCAGGATTCCTGTTCCAAGAATATAACTTCTCCACCCTAGTCCAGTTGGGTTTGGCAACTACTCAGTATGTCTGAGATTCCCTGTTCTCCACCCTGTCTGTTACCCTTTCAATTAGCCATGAACAGGTTTTACCTGGGCCATCTGGTATTCAGTCTGGTAGCCTACTCCAGAGTGCTTAGAGTCACATCAGGGGATCATAAATGTAGAGCTGCCAAGGACCACAAAGTACAATTCCCTTCCCTCCCCCCCCCCATTTAAAGGATAAAGAAATCGAGGCATATTGCAAGTGACAAAGCTGGGATTTGAATCCAGGTCTTCCGACATCAATCAGTGCTTTTTCACATAGATGGTTAGAACCAGAAGGGATATTAGAATTCATCTAGTGCTTCTCTCATTTTAAAGATGAAGAGACTAAACTTCAGGGAGTGGAAGTGACCAATCCAAAGACATAAAGCCAGTAGGTTCACTTTCTACTAGAACACAAGGGCCTTTCTCCTGGAAAAGATGTAAAAGTTTCCCCAATAATGGATGATTTGGAGCAGAGAAAGGGAAGAGAATCAGTATAAGGCTTAGAACTGGAAGAAACTTTGGATTTTGACAACCTCTTGCCCCTCTACCTATTGCACTCTAAACAGACTTGTCCTAAATTGTTGTTCATCCTTCATTTTCAGACCATCAAGAGGAGATGTCTTAATTCATGCATGAACTAGATTTAAATGAGACAGAATTGCACAAAATAATCAGTCTCACTCTCTCTTTCAGAATCAACAGCATCCAGTGGCAAGACAAAAGGCAAGATTGGCATTGGTCTGGGATGTAGGGGATGATCGTAGCATCTTCAATGTCTGACCAAGCTCTGGCTCAGTCACTTACATGACCACTGGAATAAATTGTTCTCTTTTGCCCATTTTACTGGAGGAAAACTTCATATGCTAGGGGTAGACATTCCCCTAACTCAGTGATGGGTTTGAGGCCTATCAGCTACCCTCAGCCTGGTTTAGTCCATCTGCTACATGGGGTATAGCCACTTAGCATGCTACAGATTCTTGGAACTACTGGTGAGGGTTGGGTGCCAAATGGACACCAAAAGTGGATGAAAAGCCCTGAAAAGGACTCAAAAATCCCTCACACCAGAGATATTAGTGCTCCTTGAACACTCTGTACATTTCAGTCATGATAATCTGTTGGAGGAGGCAGTGTAGAAAAAGCAGAAGGATATTGGATTGAGAGGCAAAGATCTGGGTTTGAATCTCAACTCACTATCATGTTGACTATAAGAAGACTACTTTACTTCTAAGGCTCAGTTTTTTTTTTTTTTTAACTTTTGTTTTGTTTTTCTATAAAAAGAGAAGGATTGGACTGGGCAATTTAAACGGCCTCAATTTCCATCCCTCCCTCTTTTTCTCTTCCCCTCCAGTCATCTTCTTCTCTCTCCCCTTTTTTCTCTCCTTGTCTTCCTTCTCACTCTGTTTCTTTGTGTGTCTGTGTGTGTCTATCAGTCTGCCTCCATCTCTCTCTCTTTCCCCATATATAGATACATAGAGATATAGAAAGATATTATAGCTGTATATGAATACATATTCTTTTATTGTACTCACAATTTATGATTCAGATTACACTGTTATAAAAATTGCTGAAGCCCTTGGTCTTGGAGGCTAGATTTATGATTATAAATTTTATTGTGGGGACACTGTTGTTGATAGCAGGGCAAACTTTCACAGAATCACAGAATTAGAATGGATTCGATTTGACAAGATTTTTAGCAAAAACTTATGAAGCACCATGCACTACGCTTCCAAAAGCCATACAATCCAGCCTGTGTCTGGCTGCTAATACCCTATGCACCAACCTCTCCAAGTGGCTATATGGCCTATGCTTGACTCTAGTTGGGGAAAACCTTAAAAATCACTGAAGGCAATCCCCTTCCCTTTTGGACAGCTCTAATAGTTAGGAACTTTCCCCTTGTGTTTAACTTAAATTTGTCTCTTTACAACTTTCACCTAGTGTCCTCATTCTACCCTCTAGATTAAGCAGGACAAGTCTGATCTGCCATACATGATAATTTTAAATATACTTGAATGCAGCTAAACTGTGCTCCTTTAATTTTTTTCTCCAGGTCCAATCTGGTTTGTCTCAATTTACTCATCTTTCAGGTGGAAATAATAATAGCATTAAGGGTTCTCCCAGGGTTGCCGTGATGATCAAATGAAATACTTGTAAAGCACTTAATACACTGCCTATGGCATAACAAGTGCTACATAAATGTTGGCTATTAATATTGTATGGATTGATCATTAAGGGATAGACTAGAACTATGCCAATTTTGCCATCTAACATGCTATCTATACTTCTTAGCTTCATGTTACCTGTCAATAAGGTCAAGGATAGATTCTTGGAGAATTCCACTACAGACCTCCCTGAAACCTGACATTGACCCATTAGTTATTATTCTTGGATATGGTCAGCTTTTAAGTTCTGAACTCACTAGCTATACTATTGTATATAGTTCAGAGGTTCCCTAAGTAGGGGTCTTTGGGAGATATGAATTTTTAAGGGGTTTTTGAATCCATACATTAATAATCATACCTTCCCTACCCTATATCTCACACACAATTTTATATTTATTATTTACATAAAACTAAATACAAAATAAGAAAAAGGAAAATAAAAAAGAAAGGCAGAAAAAAATAAATAAAACAAAACATTGTCATGTGAGCAGCAGAACATGAGGGAGGATTCAAAATATGTAGCAACAAATTTCCTTTTCAAGAAATCATATATAATAAAAGAAGACTTTCTGTTCATGACTTTCCATCTTTGTTCCTTTGTAGGTTATCACATACATATATTACAATTTTTTTCAAATTTATATGGATTATTGATAAAATACAAAGTCATTTAAAACAGATTGGGGTTTTTTTAGTAGTTTTTTCCATCTGTATGTACTAGTAATAGAATTTTCATGTGCACAAAGTTAGGTATTTTTTTAAAAGCATTAAATGGGATCCTCATTAGTCTAAAACCAAGAAATCAAATGTTTGACAGTAGAGTCCCCATATTATACCTTTGTAAAGAAGGGAAGGAACTGGGTTTTCTTTTCTTCTCTTCAGGATCAAGTTTCATCATTATAACGTTTGGTTTTAGTTTCTTGGTTTCTTTATATTTACGTTGTAATAATTTTGTACTTTGTTTTCCTTACTGCTTATTATACTTTGCATCAACTCACATAAGTCTTCCTTTACTTCTCTGAATTGACCAGATTCCTCATTTCTCATAGCACAGTAACATTAAACTATATTCACTTACCACAACTAGTTTAGCCATTCTCCAATCAATGGACATTTGCTTTGTTTCAAGTTCTTTGGAACTATAAAAAGTACTGTTAGAAATATTTTATATGAAAATGTTCTTTTCCTTTTTAAAATCTCTTTCCTAACATGGGATTCTCCTGGTCAAATGTAATAGACATTTTAGTCTATTTATTTAAATAATTTTAAATTATTTTAGATTCTTTTCATAATGATTGGTTCAATTTACAATTTCAGGAGCAGTGTTTCCATGCACAATTGTATTCACAAACCCTTTGACATTGATTATTCCCATCTATTGTAATATTTATACAAAATAATTTCAAAAGAGAGAAAGAAAGAGAGCACTTTGGCTCAGAAGCAACTATAGGCAGGTTTGACTGAAACAGCAATTTTTTTATACTGGTTCTTCTATCTTTTGAAAAATGAAAATATCATTAAGGCAAGCCAAGAATTTATCATTTCTTCTGCCTTTGGCAGAGAGAGCACTTAACAGATGTCTGGATAATTGAAATACTCCATTTCCCACCCCACTATTATATCATACATCTGTACCAAGTTCTTGATCTGTTTCCCAAACTCTTTGTATATTTCTTCCTTCTGTCTAGAAGAAACTTGAGTGGGTGGTATGATCTGAGAAGGTACTGGGACATCTTTCTATCCCCAGAATATTAATGAGACAGGGAAAATGCCTGTCACAGATTTGCCTTTCATGGTTTATTATACAGAATATCACAGCTATACACTGCCTATTTCTAATCCAGTACATGAAACTTAGGGATCGAGTTTGGCTATGATAACTCAAATGTTGAGAGTATGAAATGATACAAATATTTCTAATCGGCTACAGACCTGAAAGAATGAATGACGAGCCAGAAGTAATACACATAGAAAAAGTTTGACCAGCTGATCTTAGTAAAGGGTAGTATCCTTTTCCTCACTGAGCCACTATGTGTCTATGAGCATATGATACCTTTTTTTGACTTACCTTTTCTAATTTTAGTCAAATAACTATCATGAAATATAAGTTGCCAGGAGATCTAGTGAGTTTGGGATACTCAGGGATTCCGTCAGTGGCCAGAAGCAGTAGTAGTGACTACTGCAGCAGGATAGCGGATGGCACAGTGGATACCTGCAGGTAGATGAAGAAAAACAATCAGACAAACAAAAGATGGCCAGTTCAGGAAGTCTGACTCCTTATGACTAAAAGATGTACTTGCAAGAGATTCTAGAAAAGCCAGAGAAATGGTTACACCCAAGGGAAGCTTTATGTGGATTCTCCACAATGGGAAAAAGGACTTCCAGGTCCAGAAGTGATAGGTACCTCTTTGACAAATGTGTTCTCTACATGCCTCACTCACTATCTTTGTGCTATTTTGAGTTTATTCTGCTCAGTATCCTTATAAGAATTGGGGAGAATGTGATTCAAGTTTTTGTACCTACTAGTCTTCATCCACTTTCCTAGTAAATCCCTTTTATAAAAGTTAATGGAGTTCATCTGGCTGGTGATAGGAAATATACCAATGAAAACTCAGGAGATATAGTGTTAGAAACTATAATCCCTTAGGATCATTTATATTACCTTGAGGAGAGAAATAGTAAAGTAAGTAAGCAGCTATTTTCTGGGTGGTGAGTGTAAAATAGAACTGGTAAAGTGACTCCATAGGGGGCTGTAAAATAATATTAATTGCATTGCCTTTTCTGCGGCCATAAGTTTCACTCCTTTGGATCTCTGGGTTTTGTTGTTATTTTTATAATTGTTATTTTCTTGTTTGTTTGTTGAGAATAAATCTCCCTATGTCACTGAAGCTAGAAGAACAACTGTTACTCTGAAACACAATCACTCTACTGATGATAACCTTCATTGTTTTTCTGAGCTGGGCCAGTTTATCCCTTTTAGGCAGCCCAGTGACCCTCCACTTCTAGAAGCCATATTGAATTTGGACTTAGTATAGTCACTCAATGGGTTTAAATTCAGTAACAATTCAGAACTTCAGAGCTAAAGCAATTCTCCTGCCTCAGTTTCCCCAGAAGAAAGAAATACAAGTATGTGCACCTCACTTATCCATTCCTTTGGATCTTTAAATCTATTCTAGACTTAGAACTCTCTTAAGAAAAAGTAAATATCTCAAGAAAGGCAACAAGCTTTGAGATTTTAGTTACTCTCTTACTTCCTAGTAAACTGAACACAGTAAAACCTCATGGGAATGGGATATGGGATAAGAGCCTGAGAACAGGGAATGGATCTGGGCCAAGGGATACAATGGAAAAAGTAGGAAAATGCTAAAGATAAACTTGCCTGACTTCATAATGATTCCTAGCCTGTCCTTGGTTGTTCAGCAAGGTCCTTATTACTTCTGGCTATCTACTGGCAGTTCAGGTAGTGGCTGTTTCTAAGAGTCTATTGCCGCAACAACTCACTTTGCACATCCATAAAGCCACGTGTTGGCTGGTTTTACTTAGTTGTACTTCTTTTTATAAATTTCATGTTTTATTCTGAACTAAATGCTCAAAAAAGAGCATTTCAATTTATACAGTTTATATTATTCAAACACAAAAAGAGAAGTCTATATGAAACTGTAAATTTTCATTTCATACCTCTTGCTTTTAACAAAATTTAGTAATAAATTCTACATATCATTTTCAAAATTATTCTGCTTGTTTGTGCTTTCTTCTGAATTTATTCCTAGTAAAAATTATCAAAGTTCTAGATAACAGAAGAGAATTTAATTTTTTAAAAAGAAATCAAAGAATTATGGTTTTTAAAAACAACACCTACTGATGCCAGTGGAAAAAAAAAACAATTAGATAACCAAAGAGGAAGAAGAGCAAAAGAGAATGCAATGAAAAACAACAGAAGAGTAGGAAAAAAGAAAACCATCAAGAAAATTCAAGAGATCAGAAAATTTAAAAGTGCTAAAGGGGCCGAGTAGAAGAACTTGATGCAAAAAAAAAAAAAAAGAAAGAAAGAAAGAAAGAAAGGAAGAAAGGAAGGAAGGAAGAAGGAAAGAAAAGCCAAAAATTAGCACAGAAAAAACAAAGCAAAACAAAATTTAAAAAAAAGAAGAAATGTGTAGCAGAACCAGAAGTGAATGAAATTGGGAATTATGTTGAAATAATGACAGAGGAAGAGATGAAAACACCTGCAGAAAAAAAAAAAAGAAAACATAGGCACTCAGAAGAAAAAAGCTGATTCTAAGGAAAAAAATGAAACATTTTTATTAATTAATTAATTAATGAAACATGTTATTATAGAAACTGAAAAGACTGAAACACTGGGAAATTCAAGCTGAAATTTAAGCATGAATTATTAAAGCTGTTCTGAAACAAGCCCCCAACAATGAAATATTAATTTAAAAGTTAAAGAAAAAGATTTTAGTTCAATACTATGTAGTAGGTAATCAATGCTACAAATCTGAAAAGAAGTTGCTAGTTACCTTTAACAAGAAAATCAGCAAGAATCCCAGCTTTAAACTTTTAAAGGAGAAAACTTAAACTTTTGAAATGAATGTTTTCCAACTTTTAAAAGAATGAACCTTGTTCCTGACTTCTATTTCCACCATCCATCACTATTTGTAAAACAGAGAATTTGACAGCCACTTGCATTTTGTACTATTTTTGTTATTTTCCAAATATTAAGGAAAATATATATATTTTGGGAGAGCTTTTAACTAAAAATAAAGATATTTGCTACCCACTCCATAGACAAGAAGGCAAGGACAATAGATATCTGAAATGATGAGATTTGATGAGGTGAGATTTTTTGTTTGTTTTTGTTTTGTTTTTAGGCAGCATGGAAAAAGTCAAGAGAAATGGAGAGATTAAAGATGGGGAAGAGGATATAATTGGAACAGTCTTCTAGAAAAAACAAGAGGGTAGAGGAGATTTGATGACACACATAGAGGAGTGGGCCTTCAAAAAAAGAAACATCCCTTTTCATCAGAATCTAGAGTGAAGAAAAATGTAATGGGAGATGGTTTCAAAGAGATTGTGAGATAAGGAAAAAAGAAGGAGCTCTCGAAAAATATACTATTTTGAGGGGGGGTGAAGAATGAAGGCAAGTTGGGGCATGAGGGAAATGTATGTGAGGCTTGAGGAGAGAAGAGAAGGTATGGAATGGCTACCAAGGTGAGAGGGATTCAGGATTAATTAAGGAAGAGTAAAAAGACTATCTTGCTACTCTCCCACTATTTGGTAGTGAGTAAAGAGGTCAAAGACAGAAGAAAAGGACCCAAATGTACAAAGTTATAATAGCAGATTTTGTTGTTATAAAGGAATGAAAACAAAACAAAAGTAGTTGTCCCCATCAATTGGCAAATCAGTGGAAAAAAAATCACAGCCTACTAATATGATAGAATATTACAATCAACATGGAGAAACATGGAGAATTTTGGGTGAAGAGGTGCAGAGTGAAGTGAGCAGAATCAGGAAGATAATTTACATGATCTTCTTGATAATGTAAAGTGAGGACCCAATTGAGATTGACTAGCATAAGTTTGTTGTGGATCCAAGCAGCACAGTTTCATTGCTTTCGCCATTTTTTGCTAAGCAGGACATGAGTAGGAGCAAAGAAGGCAGATGGTGGCTTGGCAAGTTGGACTAAGGATAAGACATGAAAATGGGATTTAAGCTATGACATTTATCCCCATTTTACCCATATCTCCAATGTCAAACCAGAAGAGAAAAAGAAACAGATCATAGATTATGTTCAAGTTGTACAGATATAGGTTAAAAAACAGGAATTTCCCTGATTATGTTTTTTTCCTATCATGGGTTATTTTTTGCTCTCCTTCTTTTAGGTTGTTCCAGGTTTCCCTTTCACATTAGAACTCCAGATGTTATGGTAGAATTGTTCCCTTGAATAATGGCTGTGATTCTTCTGTATTTTTTTTTAGTCTGTTTTCTGACACAGTCCAGTTTCTTCTATGGGGACTTGAAATTATCAAAATCCCAGCCTATACCAGGATTTAATCTTTAAAAAACATATTGAAACAGAACAGAAACAGCTTTTAAACAGAGAGATAAAGTTGTTTCCTCAGGGCTATAAAAAGGAACTTGTGAATCAAGGTTTCTTTATGAGGCTGATAATAGTTTGGTGAGGGGAAAAAAAGCAGAAACATGAAATGTTAAAGCTGGAAGTGAGTTTAAGCACCTCATCTTCCAGAGGAGGAAACTGAGGAAAGGGGAAGTGACTTGGGAAAAGGTTACATAAAGGTCAAAGGATATGACAAGGCAGTTTTCAAATGAAGAAAGATAAACTACCAACAATCACATAAAAATGCTATATATCAATAATAGTATGAGGCATGCAAATTAAAATAACTCTACACCTCCCCCTCATACTTATCAGAATTATAACAGAAAACAGGGTAATGGTACAATAATGGTAAAATAGACTGGTACAATAATGGAGGATACAGGCACACTAATGCACAAGACAGTTTGGAAATATTAAAATCACTAAATTATGCATATGCTCTGATACCAACACTACTTGGTAGTGACCAGAAAGGTCAAAGGCAGAAAAAAATGACCCAAACGTAAAAAAAAAACTATTTATAATAATAGTTTTTATTATAGCAAAGAAAGGGGAAAAAACAAAAGGTGGTATCCATCAATTGGAAAATGACTGAAAATTATAACCTATTAATGTGATGGAATAAATCATAACAAGTATGAAATCAACAGAGAGAAACTTGGGATGTCTTATGTGAATGGATGCAGAATGAAGTAAGCTGAACTAGGTGAATAATTTACATGATGACCCCAATAATGTAAAGGAAAACAACTTTGAAAAACTTCGAAACTTTGGTCAATACATTGATGAATCATGACTTCAGAATACTAATGATGAAACATGCTTTCCTTGTTGGCAGAAAGTAATGGATAGAGTAGAGTACAAAATCAGATATGTATTTAGAGATGCAATCTGTGCCCCACCTGCTACCTTCAACTCTTTTGGACCTAGGTTAACTATATAGACTTAGGTTTAGTCTTGAGGAAGCATGTATCAAAAAAAATAAAGGAGATCAGGCTTCTTTTAGCTCTCTGGTTCATTGTTGCACTCCAGAGCACTAGGAAAAATCTCTTTTAAGTACAATTCAGATCGTGGTTCTCTTCAAAAAGGATTAGGGTCCCTTCTAGAAAAGTCTACATTGTACTGTGTGGTTTATAAACAGTACTGGATGAGTATTTATTTCCTCAGCTAAAAAGAAATATTTAAAACAAAAAGACTCATAAATACCCATTAACAAATACATGTTTGCATGATTTCATACGTATAATGGGCATCCCTGATTAATAGGTTGGGGAAGGACTAGAGGAAGGGAATTTGCAACTCAAAATTTAAAAAAGTATTTTAAAAACCAAACAAAATTAAAAAAAAAAACAAATACTTAAAATACTTATAAAATTTGCTCTCCCAGGAGGTAAAGACTAAAGGGTGATTTATGGAACTGCCAGATAACTATTTCATGTCTATCTTGGATTTGCCCTGTTCTAAGCAACTCACAAAGTCTCCACCATCTGGCCAAGAGATCTTGGGCTCTCTTGATTCTCTCAGATATAGCATTTTCTTAGCAGTGGTCATCTTCTCCATGTAGATATAATTGTAGAAAGCATCTCTCAATATTTGTCCATCTTCACTTCACTATCCCTGTGCCTCTCTAGCTTGCAGATAAGCCACTAAGACTGCAAATAATCATCTCTGAGGATCACTGTTTGGTGATCTACTTGCAGAGAAAGAAGAACAAAGCAGAAGTGGTCAGGGATTTGAGGTCTGAATTTAGGCTTAACTAGGTCATGATTCTCATCATTGTTGCTATGGGCTCACTGAAGGCTACTGTAGCTACTAGGATTAGGGAGTGGGTTAGCAATCACCATATTCTAAAAATCCAAGAGAGAGAGGTAGTCTTCCAAAGAGCACTGGCTCATCAAGAGGAAACAGTCTTATTACAACTCATACTCTATAGAGTGGACAGTTCCAGTTGGCTCAGTCATCAATCCTCCATGACACATCCCTCAATCACAGGGACACATGAGGACCAAGCAGGAGCAAGTGGTCAGAGCACATATTCATCCTCATGGAGCCAGTGTTTTCATACTCAAAGGTATAGGACTTGTCCTGGGCCAATAAAAAGAGTGAACAGTCAGGCAGTCAACAAGTATTTATTAAATACCTGGATCGCCTAGAAAATCTGGTGAGAATAATGCTAGTAATAGAAATATGAGTAGTATAAGAATTAAGCCCAGTGCATCTTTAATGGTGTAGCAGGGGTGAAATAGGATCTGATCTAAGTAAGTATTGATTCTGGATGGGTTGTATGAGCCTGTTTTATGCAGGAAAAGTAGATGTACTATAGTACATAGTGCATTAATAATGAAGGGTAGGATGAAGTAGAAAGCAAAAAATTAGATGAGATTGGCCTTGTCTACTGAGAAGCATGTCTGATGATGAACTAGCTAAAACAATTCCTATTAATTCTCTGATTGTAAAAAAGAAACTGATACCAAGGGCTCATAGTATGGCAGGGACTCATTTAATGTTTCCACCATGAAGGGCAGGCAATTGGCTGAAAACTTATACTCCTGTTGGAATAGCAATAATTATTGTTGCATGTGTGAAGTGAGTTCATGCTAAGCACTCTGCTAAGTATTAGGGACTCAAACAAAGTCTAAAGACAATTCATGCTGTCAAGGAGTTTGTATTTCAAAGGGGGAAAGCAACATGTACTGGAGGCATTTAGGTGGTACTTTGCATAGGACAACAGACCTTGAATGAAGAAAACCTGAGTTCAAAGCTAGCCTCAGACACTTAGTAACTGTGCGACATTGGGCAAGTCATTTTACCTCCTCATGTCTCATCTCTAAATAAGGATGCTAATGAAAACCCAAAGTTTTTATGAGGACGAAATGAAATAATATTTGTAAAGTTCTTAGTACAATGCCTGGGACATAGTAGGCAATGTATAAACATTTGTTGTTGTTATTACTCAAATAGGGGTTGTGATGGAGCCAGCTTGGACTGGCTAGGGAGAGCAGATTGTTAAACATTCACAACATATTCCTTCAAACAACTATGTACAAATCAGAGATATCTAGGACAAATTGGAAATAACC
Organism: Antechinus flavipes; assembly: GCF_016432865.1. Classification (NCBI taxonomy): domain Eukaryota; kingdom Metazoa; phylum Chordata; class Mammalia; order Dasyuromorphia; family Dasyuridae; genus Antechinus; species Antechinus flavipes. The sequence continues at coordinate 428,361,052 of NC_067401.1, read as the reverse complement.
TACAGGAGTTAGGCAGTAACATTGGGCATCAGGAGAGTCTTCTGGTAGAAGGTGGAATTGTAGCTGGAACTTGAAGGAAGCCAAAAAATCCAGGAGGGAAGGGTTAGTCTCTTTAGATAAACATAACCAATATGAAGATTTGATTTGTTGACACAAAGGGAGGTACCTAGGGGAGATGGATTTGATGGGGAGTGGTAGCAATATGGAGAAAAAAAATACTAACAAAACACTTAAAAAATACACAGATAAAAGTAGTTCAGAAGGGGACATAGATCAACAAGCCAGTTTTATAACTATTGTGTTAAAATGAATGAACACTTTAAAATCTCCAAACTATGCCTAATAAATAGATTTGTAGGGGACACACTGGATCTTGTGACTCTAGGTCCTAGGCTAGCCTTTGAAAATTACTAACATAAGCATTTTCTAAATTCACTAACATGAGTATGTTTAGTCTTGCTACAAGCTTGCAACAGCTTCATATATGGTCTTTTTTGTTCTTCTTTGTATATTCAATACTTGGGTTTGTTGATGTTAAGTTCATAATAAAAAAGAAATAAAAAAAGAAATGTCATACAGCAAGTTAGTGATGGAACCACATCTTCTAAATTCTTAGTCTAGCCTTTTCTTTGCCCCATCATGCAAATTGTATCCAGATGTTAATTGCTTAAATTTTGTTATTGTTGTTCAAATGCTTTAATCATGTCTGACTCTTGGTGACCTCATTTAGGGTTTTCTAGGCAAAGATACTAGAGTAGTTTGTCATTTCCTTCTCCAGCTCATTTTACAAAGGAGGAAATTGAGGCAAACAGTTTGGTTAGGTGATTTGCCCAGATTCACAAGTGAGGTCAGATTTACATATATACATAGACACACATTTTAAAACATTACAACTAATTTGAAGCATATGGTTTTTTTGTGATTATTTAAGAATTTTGTTTGTGTTTTTACTGCCTATTTTTGTTGATGGCTAATAAATTTAGAATTGAAAGGACAAGGCTGAAAAAGTAGATCAAATACATACTTTTAGTTAAGGAATCTGTGCCAGAATCTGACAAAGACAACTAGCATGACAGAGTAAAAAGAGTTCAGGATCTTGAATCTAAATTTAAGCTCTCCTGCTTATTCTCTCTGTTAAGTAGATAGGTCGGAAGAGACAGACAGACAGATAGAAAGATAAATAGATAAAAAGATAGACAAATAGACAATAGAGATAGACAGACAGTAAATGAAGCTCAATTTGCCACTGGTGCCCAAAATAATAGCTTCAACATTTATCAAGAGTAAAATAAGGTTATCTGAATTACTGAGCAATCCTAATTACTTTAGCAATCCTTTAAAACTGTCTTTTTGTATCTCTTACAAATAAATGTTACAGATAAAGCTGAATAGGAAACTCCATCCAAAGTGGCATGATATCAAACCAACATTGGGAGAATTTGCTCTTCATGGTGCTGAAAGTAGTGGTGATCGTGCAAAATGGGTACTGTTAAAAGAAAAATATGTTGTTGCTGTACTAAAGAGCAACAGCAGTGAAACCCAGGTCAGAGAAATTCAAGTGAAATAAAGCATATAAATAGGCATTTGAAGTCAATGTCGAAGTGACAAAAATCTGGAAAAGATATCTTGAATTAGAATCTATCCGTTTTGGAGAAACAGATAACAGATCAAAGAGAACCGGATGTCCAGATGTCTGTGGTTTAGCAGTATGCAAAATAATAGTGTTTGCAGGTTTAAAAAATTACATTAATAATAAGCATGCACTCACACACACATACAGGTGTGTGTGTGTGTGTGTGTGTGTGTGTGTGTGTGTAAGAAACAAAGACGGAGACAAGAGACAGAGAGAGACAGAAACAGAGACAAAGAGACACACAGAGAGAGATACAGAGAAAGAGAGGTGAGACACACACAGAAAGAAAGAGAGACAGAGACAGAGAGAGACAGAGACAGATAGAGAGACAGAGACACACGAAGAGAGAGATTAAGAGAGAAAGGGAGGGAGGAAGGGAAAGGAAGAAAGAGAGACAGAGAAAGAGAGACACAGAGAAAAAGGCTCTGAGTTTTTTCAGCCTTAGCTAAACAAAGGGGAATAAAAAAGAATGTCCTTGCCTCAGAGCTTAGCTTTGTTTCTGTTCCTTTCCTCAAACACTCCTTTGCACATGATAGAAGAGGATTAGGAACTGAAGAACACTATAGAGTTATTGTCAGTTTGTTAGGAGGGCAATAGAGAGAGGCTGACTAAGTATAATGCAGATATTAAAGACACAGAAGGAATCCGAAGGACTTAAGCTACAGAAACACCCAAGCTCTGGACTAGAAAGTTTTATTCAAGAAATAATAGATCAAGCCTCAGGGAACCAACTAACTTAGAGAACCCTTGCTACCAGTTCTAAAGAGCTTGGCATCTGGGGCAAAGAATCTCCTACTGATGATGAAAAGCTTCTTTTAGCTAAGCCTCTAAGAAATAGAGGCAGCCCCCTAAGGGGGGAAAAAGACAGGAAGGTTTTTTTTTTTCCCCTAGAGTGGACATTTTTGCTGGTTCATGCCTTTTAATAGCCTTGGGGCTTTAAACTAAAAATATACAGCAGAGCTTTCTCTTCCCCTGAGAGTTAGTACTATAGTCAAGGATTCTAATCAATCTAAACTGAGAGAAACTCCAAAGCCATATGCATTATTGTCCAGCAGAGCCCCACATTCACAAGACAGAATTAGAATTGGGCAGAGACAGTACATTGGCATTGAGCAGCAAATGGCAAAGATGATTCAGAAATGACCCAGAAGAAGCCAGAAGAGAACAAAACTAGTAAGAACAGCACAATGATATCACCAGAATCTTTGGCAGTTCTATCTTGTTAGATTGTGGGTTCCCATGTGCATCCCATGTGCTGGGAATCAGTTTGAACAAGCTCTTGAGAGCTGCAAAGAGACATACAAAGATTTGAAAGTGACTGAAGAGCAATAAAAATAGCAAAGCTTGAGAATCAAATGTTAAAATTTCAGCCTGAGCACTTAGGTGCCAATAATATTACAGATTATGACTTGATTTATTATTTTGTCAATTGCTTAGACTTAAGAAAGTGATGAAGATTTGTTGGGGAAATGTTTTATTACAGATAGTCTCGCTCTATTCTGCTCCCTCTATACTTGGCGATTTTTTCAGCTCCCCTGAATTTAATGATCATCTTTGTGCTGATGATTCTCAAATCTACTTCTCCAGCCTTAACTTTTCTGCTGATTTCTAGTCTCACATTCCTACCTGGCTTTCAAACATCTCAAACTAGAGTTCCAGGGAACATTTTAAACAGAACTCATCATCTCTCTCTCTCTCTCTCTAAACCCCCTCCCCCAACTTCTCTGTTACTATATAGGGCAATACCAAACTCAGGCTCCCAACTCTGAATGCCCAGGGAAATAAAGTAATACCATCTGAGATCATCAGAGGCATTCTGTGACCTGTGATCTTTCCCCCTTCTACTTCATCTCAGTCTATTCATGAATGAATAGCAAACACACAATAGGCAATTTAAAACAAACTAACCATTTTACTATCTTGCATGGGAATCTTATAGAGGCATCATAGATTCTGAGTTGGAAGGATCATCTAGATCATCCTCTCATTTTACAGATGAGGAAATTAAAGTTGAGAAAGATTAAATTAAGTATATTTACATATATATTGGATAAAACTTCGATATATAAATACATGTCACTCAATTTATTTTGATTTAGGCTAAAATATTGCTTAGGGTAGTTAGGTTGCACTATAGTATGTAGAGTGCTGGGCTTAAAATCAGGAAGACTCATTTTGCTGAGTTCAAATCTGGCCTGAGAAACTTACTAGTTGTGTGATCCTGGGCAAATCACTTAACCTGTTTGCCTCAGTTTCCTTATTTGCAAAATGAGCTGCTGAAGGAAATGGTAAATGATTCCAATGTCTTTGTCAAGAAAATCCCAAATGGAGACACAGAAAGTTGGACACGACTGAATAACAACAACAATAATAAAATATTGCTTGGTGTCTTTGTGTTTCTTTATAAGTTGACTTAAAATTCTGATAATAAATTCTCTGAGTCATGTTCTTCCTTGATAGTTTTCCCCTGCCTGCAACTTCCAGTCCAAAGTCAGGAGCCCTATGACTTATACCAACTCTTACCTCACTTTGTTTCAAATTAAACTTGCTGTATTGAGCTTCTGAATAGTTACATGCTGAGGAGGAAACTGAGGCTCCAGTTTAATAGGTTAACCTGGAGTACAAATTAAAGCGTTGTTTTCCAAGGTCACACAAATAGAAATGAGTAGAGCCAAGGATTGGGATCCAGCTCCCTCTAACTCTGGATGTAGTTAGGGACAGGCCTAAAATGCAGATATAGCCTACGATAAGCAATGCCCTGAATCCAGGATTGTGAAAGCCGAGACTGAGACAGCGTACTAAACATCAATGTCCCTTTCATCACAAATCCTTCAGGAAAATTGCAGGTGGGTCTGAGGGCATGCATGTCAGAATTTTCACTGAGAATAAAGTCTGGTTTAGGACTAATTTACCTACTCTCTCCCTTCTAGTATATAGAGACTAAATTAGAAAATAGGTGGGGAACCTTCTCAGAACCTAGACTAGTAGAAAATTATCCCTTGGGGAAAGGAGACCTGATCCATAGGGAAATAAGATCATTAAAGGCTGTGATTGAGATTTCATTTATGAGATATGAAAATAAGAACAGGGTCCAGGGTTCTTAGTTAGGACTGGGAAGAGACAAGAAGGAAGGAAACAAGCACCTAGTAAGCAGCTTGTTGGCACAGTGGATAGACTGCCAAGTCTGAAATCAGAAAGAACTGAATTCAAATCGGATCTCAGTCACTAACTGTGTGTGTGATCCTGGGCAAGTCATTTAACCATGTTTGCTTCATTTTCCTCATCTGTAAAATGAGCTGGAGAAGGAAATGGCAAATCATCCCAGTGTCTTTGCCAAGAAAATCCCAAATGGGATTTTAAAGAAAAAGACACAGTTTGTGCCAAGATCTGTGCTAAGCACTTAAAAATAGTATTTAATTTGCTCCTGATAACAATCCTTTATCAATTTAAAGTTGAGGAAACCGAGGCAAAAGCTGAGTGCTTGTCCAGGTCTCATAGCTAGAAATTGTTTGAGGTGGAATTTGAGTCAATTCTTCCAGACTCTAGGTTCAGAATTCTCTATCCACTGCGCCACCTAGTGCTTCTCACTGTGCTGGGTTTTGTAGGAGAGAGATGTAGGGACTTGGTTCAGGAGGTGTATAAAACCTGCCAAAAAATGAGGTAAGTCTTTTTTCTTTGAATAGGAGATATTTGCCAGTATTTCAGTAGAGATGTGATCTCATGTATATTTCTACCTTCCATTTATCATATACCTTCCTTCCTCCCTTCTTTCTTTTTTCCCTCCCTCCCTCTCTCCCTCCTTTACTTCCTTCCTTCTTCCTTCCTTCATTTCTCTTTCTCTCTCTTCCTTCCTTCCTTTCTTTCTTCCTTCCTTCCTTCCTTCTTTCCTTCCTTCATTTCTCTTTCTCTTTCTCTCTCTTTCTCTCTCTCCCTTCCTTCCTCTTTTTCTTTCTTTCTTTCTTTCTTTCTTTCTTTCTTTCTTTCTTTCTTTCTTTCTTTCTTTCTTTCTTTCTTTCTTTCTTTCTTTCTTTCTTTCTTTCTTTCTTTCTTTCTTTCTTCTTTCTTTCTTTCTTTCTTTCTTTCTTTCTTTCTTTCTTCTTTCTTTCTTTCTTCTTTCTTTCTTTCCTTCCTTCCTTCCTTCCTTCCTTCCTCCTTCTCTTTCTTTCTTTCTTTCTTTTTTTCTTTCTTTCTTTCTTTCCTTCCTTCCCTCCTTCCCTCCTTTACTCTAAGCCTCTCTCCCTCCCTTCTTTTCTTCCTTCCTTTTTGATTTTGATTTTAATTACTGAAATCTCTCAAATTATCTTGGGATTTACAAGCTAAATTTTTTTCCTAAGGACCATATGTTAAACCAAATCACTCTAACCTTCATTGATTGGTCAATTATAGGGTGCAATGCAAGCCTTACTTAGTCAATGTTTGGACCCTGATGGTTCAAATTGAATGTAACTAGCAATTGTTATTGTTATGGCCAAAAACCCTGAGGGTCTTCCCCTTCCTGGTTGATTTTTTTTTTTTTTTGGACTAGGTAAAAGAGGCCTTTTTTAAGCCTCATTTCTTTCTAGCCTTAATCACTGAATGAGTGTTGCCTCAGTAAAACTGAGACCTGGGAAAAACTCTAATTTAAAAGGACCAAGATTTCCAGAAGCATCAGTGCATTCTTGGTCATCTCCAGTCTTCCTGATCCGATCTTTATCTTACCACTGGTCCTAGATGGCTCTGAAGGAGAAAGTGAGGCTGGTGACTTTGCACTACACTTTGATGCTTAAATCCACTTCATTTGCAAGTCATGGTATCAATTCCCTGATGTAACAGTATTTTTTGAGGATGAAAGACAAACAACAACAACAACAATCTCATATATATATAGGCATTCCTTTACTTACAGATCACAACTCAAGAGCAGAAGATGGAGAAGGGCCTTTGTTTAGCATTCACAAAGACCTGTATATTTGTCTTACTTAACACATTGATTTGTTCTGTACTTTGGGGAAGTCATTTTCTCTCTCCAGAACAAGTTTCATCATCTAGCAAAAGAAAGAGTTGAATTTGATTGGATTTCTAAGGTCATTTCCAACTTGACACTCTTCAGGATTAGTGACACAAAGACCTTGTTTGTAGGTGAAGATCTCTCTCTGTCTCTTTGTCTGAATCTCTCTGTCTTTCTCTTTCTTTCTCTCTGTTTCTGTCTCTGTCTGAATCTCTCTGGATGTCCCTCTGTCTCTGCCTCTGTCTCTCTGTCTCTCTGTTTCTCTCTGTCTCTTTTCTGTCTGTCTCTGTGTGTGTGTGTGTCTGTCTGTCTGTTTCTCTCTCTCTCTCTCTCTCTCTCTCTCTCTCTCTCTCTCTCTCTCTCTCTCTCGGCAACAGAAGTGTGTAGAAGTCACATAGTTAAATAAAATTCAACAAACATGCCTAAAGTAATTAAGCAAATAAATAAATACTTACAAGTTGCTATGCCAAGTTCTGGCGATTTTAAAATAAAATTACAATCCCCCTGTTTTTGAGAAGCTTACATTTAGGAAGGGAAATAAGGCAGGTATACACAGACACAAAAAAAATTATAATACAAATTAGAAAATGAAATATACAGAGAGGAGATCAAATCAAAAGAACTAAAGGATTCCAGAACGATGGGGATCACTGGGAGGATCAGAAATGAACTAAATAAGGAAGCAAAGGACATCAATTGCTTCTGGGCATGGAAGATGGCATTTGAGCAAAGTTATGGAATACTGGAGAGCATTAGGTGACTGTAAGAACTGTCAGTGATTGGAGAATAAGATACCTCAATGGGACTCATGTGAGATAAGAACTGGAAAGATAGAGGAGAGTCATATGAATATTAGAGTAAGGATCTTTCATTTTATTTAATAAGTAATATTTAATAGATAAGTCCTCAAGATTTTTTAGGAGGAGAATGATGTCATCAGGCCTGAGCATTAGAAAGACTGCTTTGTGAATGTTGCCAAGGATGAATTGAACGAGGGAGAGAATGTGACAGTTAAAGAATTTGGTGGTTGTTACAATAGTTTCAATGAGAGCCTACACTAGGGTGCTGGTATTAGAAATGAAAAGAAAGAAGAAATGTCGGAAATTTTATGGAAGTATAACCAAGCTTCAGTGACTGAAGGAATGATGATGCTCTTAACAGAAGCAGAGAAACTAGGATTAGCGTCAGTGGGAAATTCCTATTGACACATAACATGGAGCCATGTATAGGAACCTGGATCTGGAGTCAAGAAAACCTGGGTGTAAAATTTTACATTAGATACTTTTGAGTTACGTGACCTCCCTGTGTCTCAGTTTCTTCATCTGAAAAAATTAGGAGATGGGACTAGCTGACTTTTAAAATCCTTTTTAGCTGTTATTTATGATCCTATGATCTCATTGCTAGGAAGTATGAGTTCTATAACCTGTTAAAAAATTTCTTGTCCTTTGCCTAGTGATGACTAGGCTACCCAGAGAAAAAGGTAGGTGGATACTCCACAGTCTCAGTGACAAGGACATCAGCAAGAAGAAGTTCAGTACAGAGAACACTAGAGGGCAGTTGCCTCTTTGGATTGGTGAAATGGAAGCTTGTGCTACTGTAACATACCTGTTGCAGAACATATTTATTCATTCTCCTCATTTAAAAAACAAACAAACAAACAAACTTCCTTTGGCTATATTATGGCCAGTTTGCAAGTGGGAATTGTTGTCAATCAACCAGTCTGTGAAATGGAGAGTTTTTTTAGTTGGGGTATTGGTTCAAGAAGAGTGGGAAACCTCATCAAGTAATTAGGAACCTGTTCTTTGACTAGAAGAAGGCTTTTGACAGGATAGAGCACTGGACCTGGAGTCCAGAAGACTCCCTGAGTTCAAATCTAGCCTCAGAAACTTACTAGCCATTTGACTCTGGGCAAGTCATTTTACCCTATTTGCCTCAGTTTCCTCATCTGTAAAATGAGCTGGTGAAGGAAATGGCAAATCACTCCAGTATTTTTGCTAAGAAAATAAAAATGGAATCATCAAGAGTTCAACATGATTGAAAACAACTGAAGAATAATCAAATCAATACATCCATATGGGTATTCCTTCACCTAAAGATCACAACTTATTCATGCCTGCCCATTCTATCATTCCATAAATTCATTAGTCTTAAATTTTTTCACTAGAGCTGCTAAAGATGCCAAAAGGCTCTAAAGTATAGCTGGGCATGACACTTAATACCGTACACCAAGATAAGGTCAAAATGGGTTCATGACCTAGGCATAAAGAATGAGATTATAAATAAATTGGAAGAGCATAGGATAGTTTACCTCTCAGACTTGTGGAAGAGGGAGGAATTTATGACCAAAGAAGAACTAGAGATCACTATTGACTAAAAAATAGAAAATTTTGACTATATCAAATTGAAAAGTTTTTGTACAAACAAAACAAATGCAGACAAGATTAGAAGGGAAACAATAAGCTGGGAAAACATTTTTACAATCAAAGGTTCTGATAAAGGCCTCATTTCCAAAATATGTAGAGAATTGACTCTAATTTATAAGAAATCAAACCATTCTCCAATTGATAAATGGTCAAAGGATATGAACAGACAATTCTCAGACGAAGAAATTGAAACTATTTATAGACATATGAAAATATGCTCCAAATCATTATTAATCAGAGAAATGCAAATTAAGATAACTCTGAGATACTACTACATACCTGTCAGATTGACTAGAGTGACAGGGAAAGATAATGTGGAATGTTGGAGGGGATGTGGGAAAACAGGGACACTGATGCATTGTTGGTGGAATTGTGAACACATCCAGACATTCTGGAGAGCAATTTGGAACTATGCTCAGAAAGTTATCAAACTGTGCATACCCTTTGATCCAGCAGTGTTTCTACTGGGCTTATATCCCAAAGAGATACTAAAGAAGGGAAAGGGACCTGTATGTGCCAAAATGTTTGTGGCAGCCCTGTTTGTAGTGGCTAGAAGCTGGAAAATGAATGGATGCCCATCAATTGGAGAATGGTAAATTGTGGTATATGAACATTATGGAATGTTATTGTTCTGTAAGAAATGACCAGCAGGATGAATACAGAGAGGCTTGGAGAGACCTACATGAACTGCTGCTAAGTGAAATGAGCAGAACCAGGAGATCATTATGTATCTCAACAATGATACTGTTTGAGGATGTATTCTGATGGAAGTGGATCTCTTCGATAAAGAGAGCTAATTCAGTTTCAATTGCTCAAAGAGGGGCAGAAGCAGCTACACCCAAAGAAAGAACACTGGGAGATGAATATAAACTGTTTGCATTTTTGTTTTTCTTCCCGGGTTATTTATACCTTCTGAATTCAATTCTCCCTGTGCAATAAGAAAACTGTTTGGTTCTGCACACGTATATTGTATCCAGAATATACTGTAACCTATTCAACATGTATAGGACTGCTTGCCATCTGGGGGAGGGGGTGGAGGGAGGGAGGGGAAAAATCGCAACAGAAGTGAATGCAAGGGATAATGTTTTAAAAAATTACCCTGGCATGGGTTCTGTCAATAAAAAGTTATCAAAATAAATAAATAAATAAATAATTGATTAAATAAATAAATAAAGTATAGCTGGGCATGAATCATTATCCTCTTCTTGAGTGATATATTTCATCTAATAATATAACAACTTCAGTCTTACCCAATTCACAACCTAGTCACTCATGTACTTGCCCTATATTACATATTAGCCACAATTCAAGATATCCTTTTCTCCTGCCCTTGTGTATCTTTTCCATCCCTTCCCCCAAATCAGATAGTCAATTTATTAACAATTTACCACTTACTAAACAACTCCCAAATTTTCACCAAATTTCAATTTTACATGCTTCACATTCTTAGATTCATAAGACATTTCCATAATCCACCTAAGAATTCTACATTTAATAGAAATGTTAATTTCTCCAAGTTCAATGCCTTAGGCATTCTTGGTGACATTGTAATTATAATGAACAGAGCCTTGATTTTCTATAGGAAATTTGCATTCTTAGGTACAAGTATGTTCAAATCCTGTACCTCCCAGATTCGAGGTTATAATGATATTTGATTTTGTAAGACGACCATCAATCCCTATACACCCTAGGCAGTAAACAAAAATTAATTAGCCATAGACTGCTTATCTGGGCTTACTACTACATAAGGTATCATGTAAAGCAAACGAAATTCATCTAATCCTTGTACACTTGGAGCTATCATACCAGATAGGATAAAGTGATTGAAAGAATATATGGGTAGATATATAACCAGTAACATTCAATATTGAAAGCTTAAGGACCTTTTATTTTATTTTAGTCTAGATAAAAGACAACTGAGAGGGGCATATAATGTGGGAAAAGGAGACTTAATATGTGTTGCTTGTGGAATTTTCCAATAATTAAGCAGATTCTGGTGCAACATAAGAATGAATGTTCTAACAATCAAAGATATCTAATAATGCAATAGGCTCCATTAATGGCCAAGGAGTTCATTATTACTGAAGGAGTTAAAAAAGAGGCTGGGTGACTAGAGAATCTTTCAGGAATAGTACCAAAGGGAATGCATGTGTTTATACGGAATTTTGAGTTAGATGTCTAAGTACCTTTGAGTACTTACTTATTCCATGATTCTGTAGTCATATGAATTTGTAAAAAATTTAAGTGCAGAGGAGTTATCTATGTCACAATCTCTATTTCTCACTGCTACAAGCTCATTGCTCTGTTAATTTTCTTTCTTGGGCTCCCAAGAAAAATAGGGTATAGATATCTCAGAGATAATTAATATTACAGAAATTATTTCTATAATTGGCTTGTTTCCTACCTCCCTCTGAGCTGAGGAGAAAGGCTCTTTTGAGTTAACTTCCTTCTCTTAATTCCAAACCATGCATTTAGTAACATGGACTAAAAATCAGTGTAAATGACTAAATACTTTAATAGCAATTTCAAATAGCATATGATTCAAACATTCCTTTTATTTTAGGCCATAATCATTGCAAGAGGAGAATTTAATAATTTCTCCTTTACATTTATTCTTCCCACTAACTGTAAAAGGGGAAATGGGAAGTTAAGTAGTTGGATTGATTAAAAAAAAAAAAATCTGGGACTTTTCCCAGGAAATACTTCAGGGAGATAAAGAGAAAAGTGTTATGGACTAGGTTCCAGCAGTTTGTCAACTTAATTTTCCAACTCTTGTCCAACCTCTGCCACACCATGAAGTCTCAATTTCCCTTGTTACCTCTGCTTTCTGTCACAGGGGCAATGCTCTTTTACTGCCATTCCCTGATGTTTCAGTGGGAGAAGGGGAGTGGACCAGTTCTGCTGATAGCCCTCCTTTTGTAGCTCCTTATAGGGTCCCTCTGCATTCTGGTCTTGTTACTTCTTAGCATAAGAAAATTCTTTCCAAGTTCCACAGACCCCACACACTTAGTGAACTCTGGGAAAAAAAATCGTATGTTCCTGTGTATAAGCAACACCTCTTTATATCCCACCAAATCTTCACAGCAATATTCCTAGGGGAAAGACTTACACTGCTAAGAAAGATCTAAATTAAATTATGATTTTCACATTCTGTACTTTAGGGAAATGTTTGCTATAAATGCTATTTTGAGCAGTAAAAAGTGAACACTGAGTATTAGTGTTCTGTTTTCAGAAGGAGAAGATTAAAGTCTGTTTAAAGCTTTTGAAGTGTTTTAATCAAAATGAACTACTTTCATGAAAATACTTCCTGGGAGGATTATAAACACATAGGGATAGAATACAGATCTCTAAAGCCAAGGTGTGAGTGATGAAAGGCAAGAGAGTCTCATTATTGGAAGGAAATTTAGAGATTATCTAGTTTCAGTCCTGCCCAAGTCATACAGATATACTTATTATATGCCTGATAAGTGATTGCTCAATCTTATGATAGACCTCCACTGAGAAGCAACTTATCACCTGGCACATAACAGATCACTGGAGTGTATGTTGTTCAAGAAGGACTAGTGTGAGAGCTTGTTGAGTCCTTTTCAGGGATGCTCATCCACCTTTGGTGTCCATATGGCACTCAACTCTCACCTGTGGCACCAAGAAGCCCTAGGATAGCAGTAGCTATACCCTAGTGAAAGCACAGCAGATGGGCTAAACCAGGGTAAAGATGATTGACATGTCTAAAACACATTGATGAGGTAGGGAGGTATCTACCCTAAGCAAGACTTCCTTTGATGAAATGGGCAGATGAGATCAATTTGTTCCAATGGCCATCAAGGTGGCTGAAGCAGGGGCTGAGGAGTGCTTAGAGTTTGGTCAGTCTTCTAAGACACCAAGGTCACCCACTGAATCCTGGGCCAATGTCAGTTGTGTTGACTTTTGTCTTGCCACTGGAGTTTGTTGACTTTGCAAGAGAGGCTTATGATTTTGTGTAGCTCTGCCTCACTTAAATCCAATTCGCACAAGTCAAGACATTACCCTATGATGTCATTGGTCTACTTCAAAAATGAAAGACAAACAACAGCAGCAGCCCATTCCAACTCTAATTTAGGGCAATTCTTTATATGAACTCTACATCTGTTTTGGAAACTTCTGACTTATGTTCTTTTGGAAGCCTTATGATTCTTTTTATTTTTTTTAAGCCTTAAGATTCTTAAGTTGTCTCTATGTATCCTGTCTTCATGAACAGCATATTTACTTAGAGAATTTGCACTCATCGAACATTATTTAATTTTGCTTCTTTTTATCCTTGTTCTTTTTACTTCAGCATACTTGTATTTTTGATCAATTGTTCTCTTTTGCTTCTTTGGAGAGACTAGTCATCATGGATTCAATTTTTTCTATTATGCTAATTTTTCTTTTATGAAGGCTATAAATTCTTCAATTTGTTCCCTTAACTTCTGCCTTCAAGATTCTTATTTCTCTCCTGAACTCTTTGGAAAGATCTTGATGGGGTTCCATGCTTTTCTGGATCCTCTGCCTTATCAGATAGTGTTTCAATTTCCTTTGTCTTGCGATATATAGAAATATTTGGATTCATTTGGATGTGTTGGTAGCCATTCTCTTCTCTTTATATATTTTAGTTTATCTACATGTATTCCAGGTTTTTAACTGAATATTCTTTCTTCTAAGATCTTTATCTCAGTAATATAATTTTAATATTTCCCCTTTATATTTCCCTATCAGTAAACGATAAGTAAACATTTATTAAACACCTATCATGTGCCAGATATTGTGCTAAAGGCTGAGGATGCAAATATGAAAAAAGAAAGTCATCCTCTACCTTCACAGGACTTACAATCTATCAAGGGGAGACAAAATACAAAAGGAAGCTGAAAAAAAAGGGAGGGAAGGGAGGAAGAAAATGTACTTTGTGCAGGTGCTTGATGGAGAAAATAGAGAAATCTCAAAATAGTTCAGCCAGGTGAAAAATGAGAAATCTCAGCTGAGATTTCTCCTTAAATGGAGCTTTATAGCTCTTTTCTCAGGGCAAAGAATTGGAAATTGAGGGGATGCCCATCAGTTGGGAAATAGCTGAATAAGCTGTGGTACTTGATTGTGATGGAACACTATTGTTCTATGGGAAATGAGCAGGATGCTCTCAGAAAAACCTGGAAAGTCCTCCATGAACTCATGCAAAGTGACATATATTGTGTACAAAATAAAAGCAATGTTGTGGGATGATCAGCTGTGAATGACTGCTATGATCCAGGACTACTCTGGAGGACTTATAAGGGAAAATATTAACCATACCCAGATAAAGAACTGATTATCTGAATACAGATTGCAACATGCTTTAAAAAAAAAAAAAAAAAAAAAAAAAACAAAAAAAACTTTGCTTTTCTTGAGTTTTTTTTTTTTTTTTTTTTTGGGGGGGGGGGAAGGTGGAGACCTATAGTTGTTGGGGATTTTTAGGGGGCAACATGACTTTTACGTCATAATTTCACATGTGCCTTCTCAACGTGGGCTGGGTGGGGAGGAAGAGAATCTGGAATTCAACGTTTTAAAAACAAATTTGAATAAAATTGTTTTAACATGGCAAATATGGAAATATTTAAAAGGATTGTACATGTTTAACCTACATCAGATTGCTTGCTCTCTTAAGGGAAGAAGGGAGAAAAATTTGTGACACAAAATCTTACAAAAAAAAGGAATGTTGAAAACTACAGGCATTTGGAAAAAAATACCGAGAAAAAATTGTCTTACATGTAACTGGGGAAAAATTAAATATTAAAATTAAACGGAGGCTTGGGTTGCATGACCCCGCTCTCCAATCAGAGAGGTAGAAGATAGTGACAAGGTAGTATGTGTACCAAGGCTCCGGAGGTCTCACAGGATGATGAGATTATCTCAAGTGAACTTCCTTGGGCACAGTGGCCAAGTCAGAGAGGAAATACAGGAATTACTCTTCCTTTCGATGACAGATGAGTGATAGATGATGGAGGCTGTTAGTCAAAGCTATGACCGGCGTATTGGAGAACTCTTTCATGAGTTTTAAGTGGCTTTTAGAGGAGACCTCCTTGGATGATGGTCCAATTTCCTTTTTTAACTTAAAATTGTATTTATTTTCAACGTATGCAATAAAACTAGCTTCATTTTGGTTAACCGTCTGTTTGGAAAGAACCTTTCTGGATTGCTTATATAATCATAACAGCTAGCATTTTCAGAAGAGACCAGACCAGCTCAGCTCCAGCCTCCAGAGCAGCATCCCCCTTTCTCCCCCTCCTCCTCCTCGCTCCCCGGCCCTGGGGATGAACAAGAGCGAGGCCGGCGAGAATAGATTGATCTCAGAAATTTACTTGGTACGGGAAGGGGAAGAGCTAACAGACCTATTTTATAGCCAAGAGAAAAAAGGGAAAGTGACGGGAAGGAAAAGCTGCACCTCGGGCTGTTTCTTGAGCCCCGCCCTCCGCATGCGGAAACCCTTGCGATGACATCACCCCATGTTGTCACTGGGCCCGCGCCCGCTCCCGGGTCCCGGCCACGCCTCCAAATTCCTCTAGCTCCGCCCCTCCTTTCCTTTTCCTAGGACTTCCGGCGCGCAACAGCTTCGTCGCGCAGGCAACCTGCTCCAGGAAGCGGAAGGAGGAGGCGGGGGCTGGGCGACCGGCAGGAGGGCGGGAGGACGAGGGGGCCCAGGGTGTGGGCTGGGTCGGGCCGGGAAGCGGAGCGGGGCGGGGCTGGGGATGGTAACGGCTCGGGGGAGGAGGGGGAGGTGGGGGCGGGGGAGAAGGGAGGCTGCCGCCGCCGCTCGCGCAGGTTCCGCGCCTCCACCGCGGCCATGATGATCCACGGCTTCCAGAGCAGCCGCCAGGACTTCTCCTTCGGGCCCTGGAAGCTGACGGCGGCCAAGACGCACATCATGAAGTCGGCCGATGTAGAGAAGTGAGGTTTGGGGAGGAGAGGGCGAGGCCGGGAGGCTGGGCTCGGACCGGGCGTGGGCAGGAGCGGGGAAAGGGGCGGCCGTTCTCTGTGCGGCTCCCCGCCCCCGCGGCACCTCGAGGCCCGACTCGGCGGCGGCTGCAGAACGGCCGGCGGGGCCGTGCCTGGGCGCAGCGAGCGCTCGTGCGAGACCGCGGTTTGACAGTCTCCCGCTGCGCCTCCTCCCCTGCCCTGCCTCTGCCCTTTGCTTTTTTGGGGAGGGGGAGTGCTTCGTGTAATCGAGTTCTTGGGTGACACCCCTGTGGGGCCTGATGCTAGCTGGACCTCAGTTTCTCCATTTGTAAAACTTGGGGTTTTCCATCGATTATTGATGCACTGCTGTGCATCTTTCGGCTCTGCAGCCAGAATCCCCAGAAAACTTGGGTTCTCGTCCAGCTTCGAACATTCACTGACTGTGCATCCTTGGGCCAGGCTTTTTAAACTCTCAGAGCTCGGGGCTACTGTTTGACTGCAAATTAAATTAGGAGTTGCTAATTTGCATTTGTGGGAAGGAGTTTTCACCAAAAAAACACAAAAAACCACAAACCTAAAACACTAACCCAAACCAAAATTTAGTCATGGATAGTATTTCTAGCTTAGTAGTTTCAGGCTACTGTTTAAGACTACAAATTAGGAGGAGTTGTCAGTGTGTATTGATGGGGGAGAGTTTTCACAATGGGAGGTTCTTATTGAAAAAATCACAGGTCCTGACCAAAAGCAAAACAAAACATTAAAAAAAGTCAACTTGAAACAGATTTTGTACATAAGTAGGTAGCTTTTCTTATATAGCTGTTATGCACAAAATGTCTTTGACACTAAAAAAGCACTCTTCGTTCATCTATCCGTGCTGCTGGTTGAGAATGGAAATGAGTTTCCATGCATTGGTGGAGGAAGTTTTCACACTGGCACTTCTATATACTAACAAAATCACAGTACCTGCTTCTCTCCTCAAAAGAATAACAATAGTAACCAAAAAAAACCACCAAAAATCAGAACACCAACACAAATTTTATTTATAGATAATATTTTCTGCATACTCATGCATTTGGCAATGTTGAGAATACATCTCACCAGAAATGAAGCCTGTGGAAACATGGGAGGTGGTACCTTAATTTCTAAGTAATTATTAGTACCCAGCCCTCCAGCTAGTTTCTTGAAACAAATCTGGGTATGAGATTTCAAAAACGAATTGAACTTGAATGTACAATGATACTCTTACCTTTATGCAAGGTATCCCCTATGTCTACAATGAAAGCTTACTTCTTTACTTAAAGCCTTCTTAGGAAGTGTTTTCTCCTTTGTCACATTTCCCCCTTTGACTTTTTCCTCCTCCCTTGGCTTCTGTTAGTTTCTCTCAAGTAGATCTCAGTGAGAAAATGATAAAAGGTGGGAAAGTAAGAGATAACAACCTAGATGTTCTGTTGATATGCTGAAAATGTAAAAAAGGCCTATGTTATGTAATATGGTTCTTCTTTGGAGGTTCTGTTGAAGAA
The DNA here is from genome assembly GCF_016432865.1 of Antechinus flavipes. NCBI lineage: Eukaryota > Metazoa > Chordata > Mammalia > Dasyuromorphia > Dasyuridae > Antechinus > Antechinus flavipes. The sequence goes on along the minus strand of NC_067401.1, from coordinate 428,343,547 downwards.
TATGGAAAAGAAATGCTTAGGATGAAAAGGCTTGGATGGGGCTTTGGTTCATACTATGTAGGAGGTACTTAATATCCATCAGAATCCCTTCAGGATAAAGTAGTTTGGTGTTTTGTTTTTAATTTCTAGAACCTATCACAGTGCCTTGTTACATATTAGAAGCTTATTAGATGATAATTGAATTGAGTTTCCTTGTCCTCTCCTATATTGAGGCAGGTTTTGATAGGTCGCAGTTTGGTATTCATTAAATTTGGTTGAGCTAAGAGTTAGAGAAATTGTAAGAAAAACAGTTTTGAGTTTGGTGACAAAAAATTTAAGAGACTTTCTAGGTAATTGATCATCTTATTAATTACACTGGCAGATAATAAAAGGTGTCTGTGGCCTTGGAAGAGTGGATTTTCGTGAGGCTGGAAATCAACTCTTGATTGGTTCAGAACAAGAGAATTAACATAATGAGAGGTGGGTTTACTTTAACGAGGGTTGGCTAATGAGACTGATCATTTAGTTTTAGAGAAACTGATCCAGTTATCCAGATCACTCCACCTAGAGCAGTCAGACCTGGCTGACTAAAACACAGTGGGCTAGATTTCACTGAAGTAATATATCTCTTTACCTTTTCATTAGATCTGAGTTTTCCTATTGAGGTGTGTCTGCCCAAAATTTCATTTCTTTGAGCTCTGCCCTTCAAAACTGACTGAATAGCTTACAGGGAATGAGGAGATAGAAGTGTGTATGTGGAGGAATACCTGAGTCCTAATTTGGTAATTGGTTATTAATGAAAGAGAGAATCATTGCTCTCAGTTGTAATAGAAATTCTCTGGTAATTTTTATATAGGAATATATCCTTAAGTACTATAACAATTCAGTAACCTCAGCCATCTTTAATACCCCATAGAACTCATAAGTCTTTTTAGACTTTTAGACTTAGATTTCTTTTTAGAAATCTCTTTTGAGAATTCAAAATAACTGTTATAAAGCTTATACTCTAAAATGGCAGTTCTCAGATTCTTTGGTTTCAGGACCTTAAACATTATTGAGGACTTCCCCTGATAGCTTTTGCTTATGTGAGTTGGCTCAATAACTAATCCAGTAAATATTAATAGATATAACATTTATGATGTTCCAGACACTGGGCTAAGCTCTGGGGATACAATGAAAGACCTACAGAACAAAACAAAAACAACCTCTGCTCTCAAAGACCCAGTACTCTAACCAGGTAGACAACATGCAAACAGCTATTTTCAAACAAGCTATTTAGGGTCCCAGATTAAGGACTCAAGAGGCTTTTGCAGAAAAATGGCGCTTTAGCTGAGACTGGAAGGAAGCCAGAAAGTGGAGATGAGGAAGGAGAGAAGAGCATTTCTTGTTTGAGAGACAGTTGGTGAAAATGTTGGAATCATGAGATGGAGTGTGAGGAATAACAAGGAGGCAAGGGCCATTGATTCTTGGCATGGAGGGGAATAAGGCGAAAGAAGCCTAAAAAGACAGGAAAAGGCCAGATTTGTGCAGAGTTTTGAATACCAAGCAAGATTTTATATTTGATCTGGAGGTAAAAGGTTACCACTGGAGTTTATTGAATAGAGGGTTGATATGGTCAGATCTGTGCTTTAATTTGACATCTGCATAGAGGATGAATTGGAAGGGAAGAGATTTGGTGGGGAGGGAGACCAACCAACAGGATATTGTTAAATAGACATGAGAGTAGTCGCATTGCCAAAGGAGACATGAGGGTGTATATAACAGAGCTCCTCAATGTAGAGAGGATAGGACTTGACACTTGATTGGATATGAAGAGGTGAAAGTTAGGAGTTGGGATGACATCTGAGTTTTGAGCCTGGGTGACTGGGAGGACTATGGGAAGTTAAGAGGGTAGCACTTGGTGGGGAAGATAATGAGTTCAGTTTTGAAGATGTCTACGAGATGTTCAGTTCAAGATGTCCAATAGGCAGTTGGAGATTTGAGACTCTTAGGGAGTCAGACTGGTTAAGTAGTTCTGATAGTCATGTGCATAGAACTGGTAATTGAAACTTTGGGAACTAATGAGATTATCATCTGAAATGATATTAAGGGAAAAGATAAAGGCTGCTAGGTGGTGCAGCATATGGAATGGAGTACTGGCCTGGAGTGGGAAGACTCATTTTCTGAATTCACAGCAGGCCTCAGGCACTAACTGGCTGTATGACCCTGAGCAGTGACATTCACCCTGTTTGCCTCAGTTTCCTCCTTTGTAAAATGAACTGAAGAAGGAAATGGCAAAACACTCAAGTATCTTTGCTAAGTAATCCTCAGTTGGGGTTCCAAAGAGTTGGATATGATTCAACAACTGAACGCCATCAAAAGACAAAGGGCCTCTAGATAGATGTTTATGAAATCCCTATGGATAAAGGTTATAAAGTATATGAAAAGCATCTTAGTATTATTTTGAGTGTAATTTTGACCTCAAAGACCCCCAGAGATCTCTAGACTACATTTGGAGTACTTCTGTTCCAGGATAAATGTTTAAAAAGCAGTAGGTCACATGACTAGAAACCTACTTGTGGGCATGCTATTTTCAATTTTTTACAATTTCTAAATGGATCAATGCTGCTCTTTTTATTCCTGCTGGCAGTCCAATTGCAGGCAAGTGATTAAGTCTTACTATTTCGTGTGCTAATTATATAAAAAGCAATTGGTCCCTGCGTTCTAGGTCTAGAATTTGTTTGCTTTATTTTCAGAACTGCTCAGGCTACCTTTTTTTTTTTTTTTCCAATTAAAGAGCATTTTTTTTCATTTTTACTATTTCTTTCAAAAGCAGAACTTTGTACATATTTTATGCACACATACAAATATAGGTATACATACATACATAGGAATATTTGGAGATCTATCTATATGCATATATACTTAATATACAGATAACATTCAATAATTTTAGTCATGTCTGACTCTGCATGACTTGTAGGGTTTTCTTTGGCAAAGATACTGTAATGGTTTGCATGTTTTCTTTTGCTTATTTTACAAATGAAGAAACTGAGCAAATAAATAGCTTTTTAAAAGCTTATTAAAAATAGATTTTTAAAAAAACACACAGTAATTTTCTGAGCCCAGATTTGAACTTAAGAAGATGAGTCTTCCTGACTCCAGGCCTGGCACTCTATCCTGTCACCTAGCTGCTCAATACACATACATACAGTCAATCTTCAATTTTCATAAAGTAATGTTCATAAAGAATAGCAAAATTTTAAAAATATATTGATAGGCTGTCTTCTTTAGAACATTTTTTTAAATATGGATAAATTTTGTTTGTTGTATTTTCCATTATATCCTGTCCTCTCCCCTCTCCCAGAAAATCATCAAATAAAAGGTTAGAAAGGAAATTCTGCAAAATTAACCAACATGTCAAAAAAACTGATGTTATTGGCAATATATCACGTGTCTGCAGTGTCAATATATCTGCAGTTCTAGAAAAGGGGAAAATGAGGTCTTTTCATACTTTTTCTTTGGCTTGGTCATAATCTCACAGAATTCAGTTTCATTTGATTTATTATTGTTGCTTTAGTCATTGTGTGTATCATCTTCTTGGTTCTGCTTTTTTGCATTAGTTCATAGAAATATTCCTGTGCATTTCTGTTATCACGGTCTTTGTTTTTTAAAGCATGATAAAATTCCCTTACATTCATGTACCACTGTTTCCTTAGCTATTTCCCAACATCTTTACTTTTTATACCAAGTTCTAATAAATTGAATTATCTGGTTTTCCATCATATAGCACAGTTAAAGATTTAAGGAATTGTTGCAAAAGCTGAAAAGCAGTAGATGGGATGTTCTGTATTAGAACATAACATATTCAGTATTTGATACACCTAATTAGGTAACTTCTGTGTGCAGTATGAGACATCTAAACAGCACAAAGTAGTGGTTAGAAAGAGATCTCAGAGCAGGAAGTTAGGAGTCAGAATTGGTTTTGAGTCCCAATTTTCCTATATACTACTTTCTCTGTGATCTTGGGCAAATCATATAATTTCTTAATGTCCAAGAATTCTTTTAAGACTCCTGAATTACAGAATAGTTGAGGAAGTTTTCTCTAAGGTACTTTCTTATGCCAGTAAAATCACACATGGGATTGATAGAAATGCAATGTGTGTGTGAGAGGAGATAGAAAATAAGAATAAGAATCACCTTTGGAGTAATGAGAGCAGTTCTTATCCTGGAATTCAAGAATTTGTTTTTAAAAAAAATTTTGATGCCTATTTTAATATAATTGGATATCTTTTTATTCCTGTGAATTTTACTTCATGCATTTTAAAACATTCTGAGAAGGGATCTTTGGGTTTCAAAACTAACAAAAAAGTAAGAACCCTTGGCTTAGAGTATACTAGAAGATGAGTGTCATAATATAGGACAGTGTGTGATGTTTACACTACAACATTGAGATAGTGGGAAGATTATTTGAGAAGCTAAGGGAGTATATAATTAATATATTTTTTAAAGTTATAAAGAATTACATAGATATTAATATACAAAAGCTTTGACTCGAGATAAATTTCAGTTATTTGGAAAGTATACTTCTAGCATTGCATATGTTTACCCTATAGTGGATTGATTGCTGTCTAGGAGAGAAGGGAGGTGGGAAGGAGAAAAATTTGGAATGCAAGGTTTTGCAAAGGTGAATATTGAAAACTATCTTTGCATGTGTTTGGAAAAATAAAATTCTATTATAGAAATTCAAAAAAGAAAGATAGGAAGAAAATATGATTTTATGACAGCCTCCTTAGAAGTGCCAAACTTAGAATAAAGAGTCTAAGCTGTGAAGCCTGCTTCATTCATTTCCTAGTGATATGGTCACCACAAGATCATAGATTTAAAAATAGAAGGGACTTTAGTAGTCTTTGAGGCCCAGGGGATGAAATAACTTGTCTAAGGTCACACAGTAAATGACTGAAGTGTGTTTTGAATTCGGACTTTTTTGGAGAGAAAATTTTAATTTCAAATCCGTGTCTCTACCTCTCTTTGCCTCCCTCTGCTCCCCTTTCATTGAATAATGGAAAAAAAACAATACTACTGAAAATCTGTAGTTAAAACAAATTCCTGTGTTTGCCTTGTATAAAAAAATATAATTCTCACTCTATAATCACTTATCCTGGGTTAGGTGGCATGTTTTGTGTCATTTGGAATCATGTTCTATCATTACGCTTGTCACAATTCCTAAGTCTTCCAGCTGTTTGTCTTTACAGTATGTTTGTTATTATAGAAATTATTCTCCTGACTCTGCTCACTTTATTCTGTAGTCAGTTGACATGGATTTTGCTATGTTTGCTGTAAACATCCTTTTCATCATTTCTTGTAGCAGAATAGTATTAAACCCAGTTTGGCAGTAAGTGATCTAGCTCCCCATCTAGGACATGGTGCATCTCCTGGGCAAGTTACTTCTTAGAGCTTCCCCTTCCTCATCAGTTTAATGAGGATACTTTTTTTTTTTTGTATTTGTTAAAGAATTCATAAGATTATAGATTTAGAGCTAGAAGAGGAGCCATTGAGACTAATAACTCCCTTGTTTTGCAGATGAGAAAACTGAAGTGGGCACCATTGAAATGCACCTGTTTATTATCCCTGTCTAAAGATAACTTCTTCCAAATGTACAATATCAAGTCAGCCCTCTTTCTTCATCATCTTGACCACCACCTCCCTTCAGACCCTAATTGAAACAGACAGTGTAGGATCCTAAATCTTAGGAAGAACAGTGCCCTCAGAGCACTTCTAGCCTAGACCCCAAAGCCATCATTGTGGAGAGAGGTCCCACCTTCCTCATCCCTGCAAGAAAAAATTGCTAACTTAACTGCTAGTAATAGAAGCCCTCCTGCCTCCAGACACCTGGTCTTGCTTCCAGCCTAGCCCTCATATACTTGTCATCCACAGGGAAGTAACTCCCATTGAGAAAGGGCTAGGCATTTCCACTGAATGCCAGCCTGATGCCCCCCACACAGGGCAGGCAAGCTGGCTTAGTTGAAATGGGGACTGAAGGAGGCACCAGGCGTCATGTCCCAAGCAAGTCAAAAGCGCTTCTCCCACCATCCCCCCTGGTCTACCACCTATCCTGGAGACAGCTCAGGACCCTGAGCATAGGATCAAGAACTTTGGGACTAACTTTGCAGTTTAGCCCCTGCTGCCACTGTCCTGGGAAGCAGCTCTTGTGGAGATAAAATTTGGCAACCACTCAGCCAGGTGTTGAAACCATAGCTTTTGAAGACACGAAAGAAAGGTCTTGCCCCCAGAGTCCCATCAAATGTCCAAACATAAGAAACTGATAGGATTTTATTAGTGGAAGAGACATTAAAGAGAGGCAGTGCCTAAAATAACCCATGACTTTTCCATCTGATTTGCAATTGAAATCTTCCATATTTGTGGTCTTCCCCTATTGGAATGTGAATTCTTTGAGGGGAGGGGCTCTTGTTTTCCATTTGTATAGAAAATTTTATTTTTAGGTTCAACTTCTTCCGTCCCCCTCCTACTGTGCTTACTATAGTTCTTTGCACATAATAAACACTTAATCACTTTACTTGCTTTTGGGATACATAATTCTTTGGTCACACATTTCAACCTATTTAGACCCATTATACATTCCCAAGCAAAAGTTGGGTGGCTACTTATTAGGTGTGTTATAGATGGGGATTCTTTCACTATGGCTTGGATTAGATGGTTGACTGAAAATAGGAAGGAAGGATGTTAAGTGTCTGCTTAACAGACACTTTTGTTTGACAATCAAACACTGTGCTACCATTTATAAATGTCTCATTTAATGGCCACGGGGAGACTGATATTGAGGGAATTAGGAAACCCCTCTGCTGGACAATTCTCCATTATAGTGACAAACATCCTTCACAATCTTATCCCTTTTTTGTTTTCCTCATTTTAATCATAGAGTCCTTGAACAAAAGTATCTCTTGAGATATCTTTCACTAAATCTTATAGGATTTTTAACATGTGGGAGGTACCTTGTTGGAAGTGCTCCTTTAAGTGTTATTTTATTTACTAAATCAAATGCTTTTTTGTAGTCAGCAAACAGTGGGGTCATTAATTCTCTGCTTTTTTTAGTCACTTGTGTGACTGTAAATCTGTGGTCTCCTAGCGAATATAATTTGTGGAAGGCTTCCTGATCCCTATTCTTTATTTTATATATAGATTGTTATAAATATTTAATAGAAACAGGAAAGTGTATATGAAATGGTTTTTTTTTTCGGGGGGGGTGATAATTGTGTTTCTCTTTTTCTCCCCAAAGACTTTGGGTAGCCTTCTTTCTTTCAAATATCATGAGAATTGATCTAGTATGACATTTTAATACATTAGAAAGACTACAGGCTCTAGAGTCAAAAGATTTGGGTTCAAATCCTGTTTCTTAGGATTAGTATCTGGGTGTCCTTGGGCAAATAATTTTTCTTCTCTAGACCTCAGTTATCTCAGTTGAAGTGGTTCTTTTGATGCTGGAAAGATTCCTTTCTAGATTCCCACCCTCTCCTAGTTAATAATGTAAATTGTCCTTTAACTCACAAATCCTGGTCCCCTTGAATTCCAATAGAAGATCTGACTTGTTCCCAGTCCCACCCAGATCTGAGCCAATTTTGGGGCTACACCCCAAAGCCCCTCGAGCTAAGTCTCCTATTATAAAAAGGCCACACTGGGAACCTCTCTTTGCAGAGATTCCAAACATAGTAGCTATGTGAGGACCCTCTGTCCACTGGACCCTCTGTCCAGTGCCCTCCTTCTCTCTATCTTCATCTAATAATAAACCTCTTATCAATCTAGCTCTCCGGGCCAATAAATGCTTTTATTGGGGACTCGCGCTGCTACTAGACCCCATTTACCGCCGTATCCTTGCGCCGAATCCAAGGGGGTTGCAGGGGAGCTTTGCTTGACTCCCTGTACCCCAAACCTGCCACTAGACTTTAACTAAACCCTAATCTCATATAGGTACCCCAAATCTAGACCTCAACACTTTCAAGTTCTAGATTTATGATCCTGTAATCTTTCAGTGGCTTCAAAATGGTTTCTACCTTCATACTGGAATACTCTCCCTTCCCATCTCTACTTTCTGGCTTCCTTATCCCACCTTTTTCAAAAAAGACTTTCCTTTTCTCTCTCTTAATTCTAAGGTCTTTCTTCTGTTGATTTTTGTTTTGTACCATATTTCACTTGTCTCCAGCACTTAGCACACAGTACATGGCACATAATAGTCTCTCAATAAATGTTTGACTGACAGACTTACCCTGTATTTCCTAGGTCTGGCCCAATTATTGTGTGTGTGTGTGTGTGTGTTTTAGTGCATTGCTTTTCCCCTTTAAAAACATATCTGTCAATATAAAGTTATTATAAAATAAAATAAAATATTAAAAAGAATCCTCCTCCTCAATAGATAAAAATAAAAGTAAATGAAACAGCAAAAAAAGAAAAAAACCAAAACATATCCTAGACTGATTTGGAGTTCAAATTTGTACTTTTAAGATATATCATACATAGATTTTTCATTCTTCTATAGAATATTGTTAAACCAAAAAAGTTGAGGGCTAACTATAACGCAATAGTATTTGATTTTGGTCGTATGCAGATTGGCTGATGAGCTACATATGCCTTCTCTTCCTGAAATGATGTTTGGAGACAACGTTTTAAGAATCCAACATGTTTCTGGCTTTGGAATTGAGTTCAATGCGACTGATGCTTTAAAATGTGTAAACAACTACCAGGGAGTGCTTAAGGTAGCATGTGCTGAAGAATGGCAAGAAAGCAGGTAAGAAACAGTAACCGGATTGGAGTATATTTCATTAGAGTAAACAGTGAATTTTCTTATTAGCTTTCCAGAGTTGTCAGTTGATTCCACTATAAATAAGAGCAACTTTCAAAATAAACATTGCCAGAGCAGTACTTATTTCACAGTTAGTGTCTCTAAATGAAGTATTGTACCAAAATAACTGTCCTTCTCCTTTGACCTCAGTAACTATTTTTGAATAACATACTTTGGTACTTCTGATTAAGGATTATGAAAATAAAAGGTAAAGATTTTTTACCAGCATTTATTTATTAACTGAATAGCTCTATGGAGACTGAAAATAAGTGTAAAATGTGGTCCCAGTTTTTGTGTAGTTTATAGTCTGATGTAAAAAGTTAAATAAATGATTTCAATAATTGTTTGAATTATTTATAATAGGCACAAAAGAGTTTACATATCAATAAAGTATATAGACGAGTGAGTTGGTTAGAATCATTTGTAGAATTTACTTTGGAAGGGTATTTAGATATTTTTATAAAGTTTTGTTCTATGTCACTGAATGCAATCCTCTGTTTGATTATTGAGGACGGAGGGAGAACACTCCAAAGAGATTATTAGACCATATGATTGGACCTATACAACAGATTACAAAGGAACATTGCTTGGTGAAGCACTTAAGTTAAAGGTAAATTTAATTCTTTTTTTTGTGTTGAACTGATTTATTTTGTCTCTTTATATTTAAGGTCACTTACCATACTAAAACAGAGCTTATTCTCTCAATCTTTAAATCTTTTTTGTAAAGTTTTATTTAGTGGATATATGTTTAGATTGGATTGCTTGCTATCTATGGGATGGTGTTGGAGGAGGGAGGGAAAAAAACTTGGTACTCCAAGTTTTGCAAAGATGACTACTGAAAACTATGTGTTTTTGGAAAAATAAAAAGCTATAAATTAAAAAAAAAGGATTATCAGAATATAATAAAATAACAAAGTTTGTTCATTTTTTTTTCCTCTAATAATTATTCTGCTCTGTGGTGGAACTCTAGAAAGGTACTTGGTTTTCAAAGTTAACTTAGTCAGTGGCAAAGACCATATCTAATCTTTAATGTCTGTGTGTGACAGCCAGAAAGAATGCAGTACAGCCCTTTTTGACTGATTTTGAACAGGGTTGACCTTTGTTTTGTAGCTTTCAATTTTTAAAAATTTTCTTTTCAATGTTTTGTATGAAGTTACATGTGCCTTCTTAGTGGAGATAGGGTTGAGGGGTATGGATGAAGTAAGGGGGAGACTCTAGAGCCCAGACTTTTTGTAGTGGCTAGAAACTGGAAACTGAGTGGATGCTCATCAATTGGAGAATGGCTGAATAAATTGTAGTATACGAATATTATGGAATGTTATTGTTTGGTAAGAAATGACCAACAGGATGATTTCAGAGAAGCTTGGAGAGACATTTCCACTCTTTCTGTTATTGTTTGCTTGCATTTTTGTTTTCCTTCTCAGGTTTTATTCTTTCTAGATCTGATTTTTCTTGTGTGGCAAAATAACTGTGTATGAATATGTGTACATATTTTGGATTTAACATATATTTTAACATATTTAACATATTGAAATACCTGACATCTAGGGGAGAGGATAGGGGGAAGGAGGGAAAAATTTGGAACAGAAAGTTTTGTAAGGGTCAATGTTGAATGATTACCCATGCATATAGTTTGTAAATTAAAAAGCTATAATATAAATATATTATATATAAATTAAAAAGCTATAATATAAATATAATATAAAATTTTAAAAAATAAATTATATTGATGTATATTACATGTAACTAAAAAAAAAGTATTAAATAATGAAAAAAAAATTCTTTTCCTTTCAGGTTGTGCCTACAACAGATCACATAGATACAGAAAAATTGAAAGCCAGGGAACAGATTAAATTTTTCGAGGAAGTTCTGTTGTTTGAAGATGAACTTCATGATCATGGAGTTTCAAGCTTAAGTGTGAAAATTGTGAGTATAGCAATTGCTTTTGTTTATAGAAATATCCATGAAGCCATTACACTTTAAATATGACATTTTTGTTTTTAGATTATGTATTGTGTGACTAGCAATGTAAAATCCATACATTTGGGAAATTTTTATGTGATATTAATGATTTTGATTATCCATATGTAAGTTTCTAGCATGTTTTTGTAGTCTGTCCATTATTGAACTTGGAGAAAATCTCAGATAGATAACACTCTTCAATACGTTTTGATATTTGGATATATCTGTTAGTGAATGTAGGGTCTTATGTAGGGTAAGACAATGATGGAAATGCACTTGTAGACAAAAGCACCAGACCCTCCTTTATCCTTCCACATTGTGTCTGCAGACATAGAAATGAACAGCAGAGAAGGGAGGGCACCAAACTTCCTTCCTCCTTTCTGGTAGCAACTAGTGGTTGGTAAGTGGAATTACAAATGATTTCTCAAAGTGTTTTAGTAGAATTTTGAATTTAGCTTTCTAATTTTTATTATTTATTTGTAAATCTCTTTTATCTTTTTTTATATTGTTTGCTTCCTAAATGTATCCTACTTCTGTTCCCAGTATCTTGCATAGTAATTTACATATAATAAAAAATAAATATTTGTGGATTTGGATTTGTATGTAAAACTCAGCTTCTTTGAAGCTTTTCTAAGTTTAAAACCTGATCTTGTGCTCATTGTTGATGTAATGCTTCTTGGGTATTCTCAGATATGATTATAGAGTATCAAGTTTGATATGCCTTTCAGGTAAGCTACAGAAAAAAAGGGTGAACTCTTATGAATGTTGACTCTCTGAACTTTCTTGTAAGATGGTGTTTTAAGGATCAGATTGAGTCTATCTCTGAGGGACTGAGCTGTGAGAGAAAAGGGCAAAATCTGGACTCTGCCTTTCCCCCAGTCAAGTATGAAAATCCTGTCTGGGATATAAGGACCACTTTAAATGTGATTTTGACTATAAGACCTTCGTGATGACTCTAGGTAGAAGAAATATATCATAGACTTGTCTGTATTACTTATAAAACAATACTTATCTGTATTCCCTTGCATAGTCTTATTTTTTATACATGTCCTATTTTCCATTGCTAGATAGAGGATAATCACCAGTATTTACAAAAATACTTTAAAGCTTACAAGATATTTCATGGATTCCCAAATCTGAGCTTTACAAAGACCCTGACACTATAGGCATTACAAGATTAGAAAACTAAAGTACAAAGTTGCTAAGGGACATGCCTACTATGGTTATATAGCTTGCAAAGGATAAAAAATGAAATTTGAACTAACTGCAGCCCTATTTCTAGTGTCTTTCCTCCCCAGCTCATCTGCTACCAAGTTGACAAATTGATATTCCTAAAATATAGCTCTGCTCATGTCTTGTTCAGAATTTTCACTGGCTCCTTATTATTTCTAGGATATTTATCCTAACCTCAACATCTGGCTCCTACTGACCTGAGTCTTATTTCATGGTATTCCCTTTTACATACTGTGTTCCAGTCAAATTGGCCTCCCAGTTCTTCTCCATGAAAAACATTCTATTCCTGCTGCCAGGCCTTTGTATCTTGTCTGGAATGTATTCATTGTTCACCATCTTTTTGTCAAATCTAGGGGTTCCTTCAAAATGCAGCTCAGGTGCCCCCTTGTATCAAAGGCCTTGTCTAATCCCCCTATCCCTCCAGTGGTGTTAGCTTCCTTTTGAAGTTACTTTGTGTATGCCTATCAACATTCTAAAATCTCATTTTAAAAGCAACTCAAAAGTTTTAAGTGAACCTTAGGATCTTTTTTAGACATTCCCTAAAGCACTGAGTTGATGTGGACTTTAATTTGTGGTCAAAAGGGAGTGTTTTGAGGAGTCAGATGAGCAGATCTATGTGGAACTTAGATTTTGGGAGAAGCAGAGGAATGGAGAAGAGCTACAGGAAGCTGGCAGGGAGGAAAGCATTGGGAATAAAGAGGAGCCTCGTTCTGGCGTCTCCTTGGCAGGTCTCACGTGTTCTATCCTATGTAAGGTTTCTTCGTATCCAACTTGTGTTCTTTTCCTCTTGGAATTGCCTTATATTAGTTTATATCCATGTGTATTTGTGTGTACATATGTGTGTGTACACATGAATTTTTCCTCTAATTTAATGCAGTCTCTTTTGGTTGCCAGTGAAGAAGCAATATAAAACTGTAGATGGGAGGGGAGACAGAGGAAGGGGGAAGTCTGTAAGGGAAATCAGCTGAGGAGTTCTTGATTGAAATTCGAATGACACAAAAATTATTCTGAGAAAAGAACTTAGCAACTGACTGTTAAAAGACACCTGTAGGTGGAGGTGGAACCACGATTCAACCCAGCTGATTTCTCCCAACATTCCCTTCCAAAATAAATTTAAAATAATTCTTTAAATCAGGTAATGCAATCACAATTGTAGTGCCAAGAGGAGTGCTATAGGGCTGTAGAGAAGCAAGGGTCCTTCCTGGATAAAAACCAGAGTGTAGACCAGGAGAGCATTGACCACACATCTTACTTGGAAGCACCAAGAACTTGCAGATCCTCAGAAATAACTCAGAAAAAGAAGCACAAAAAACCCTGAAGCTTAGGATAGTGGCCCCCTCCCCCAACCCCAAGTAAGCAGAGCCCAACTTCAATATGAAGTTCTAAGTCAAGAAATAGGCTGGAAAAAGAACTTGGCAATTAAAAGCTATCACAGTAGTAAGGAAAACGAAGACACAAACTCAGATGACAATGTGAAAATCTCTTCAACTAAATCCTCAAAGGAAAATGCTGACTAAGCCTAAAAAGAATTCTTCGAAGTGTTTAAGAAAGAATGATAAAGGAAAAATTGGGAAAAGAAATGAAAGTGATACAAGAAAATGAAAAGAGAATCTATATCTTGGTAAATGAAGTACAGATACTGAAGAAAATAGCACCTTAAAAAGGAGTGGTACAATAGGCATAAAAATTCACTGAAGAAAGAACACCTTAAAAAAAATTGGCCAAATGGGGAAAAAAAAAAAGATATGAAAGCTCATTGAAGAAAATAATTGTTTAAAAATTAGAATTAGGTAAATGGAAACAAAAGACTATGGAGACATCAAGAACTAATATACAATTAGTAATCATTATTGTTAGTGTGAATGGAACAAGCTCACATAAAACAAAAGCAGCAGAATGGATTAGCATTCAGGAATCACAACATACAAGTGAAACATTTAGAAAGGCACAAAGTTAAAAAGCTGGAGCAGAATTTTATGCTTCAGCTGAAGCTAAAAAAAAAGAAGGCAGGGGTAGCAATTATGATCTCTGCAAAAATAAAAATAAACCTGATTAAAATTTAATTTGATAAATGGGAAAACAACATTTTGCTAATAGGTAATATAGACAATGAAATAATATCAAAAAAAGTTATAGCAGGTTTATCTGGTAAAGGCCTTATTACTCAAATACATAGAGAACTGAGTCATATAAGAATAAGAACCATTTCCCAAATGATCAAAGAATATAAGTAGGCAGTTTTCAGTAGAAGAAATCAAAACTATTCATGGTTATATGAAAAAACCCTCTAAATCACAAGTAGAGAAGTGCCTATTAGCAATGATAGGTGTTGGAGAGAATAAGGAAAAATAGGTATACTCATACTTTTGGTGAGCTTGTGAACTGGTCCAGTCATTTTGAAGAACAATTTGGAACTGTGCTCAAAGAACTATAAAATTGTGCATTCCCTTTGACCCAGCAATACTAAGTCTATACCCTAAGGAAGTCAAAGCATTTATAGCAGATACAAAATACAAAAGCATTTGTAGCAGTTTTTTTGTGGAATAAAGAATTGGCAATTGAGGGAATGGAAGCTCATCATTTGGGGACTAGCTGAACAAGGTGTGGCAAATGATTATGATGGAGTACTATTGTGCTTTAGGAAATGATAAAAGAGGTCATTTAAGGGAAAGGGGAACCAAACCAAACCAACATGGAATGACACCTATGGCCTGATGTAAAATGTACTGAGAAAAACTGACATCATTGTGCATAGATAGTCATGTTGTAATGATGATCAACTGAAAGATTTGGCTACTCTGATCAATACAGTGATCTAAGAGAATTCCAAGTGACTCATCCTCATCTCTAGAGAGAGAACTGATAAACTGAGTGTAAAATGAAGTATAATTTCTTGCTTTTTTGACAATATGGTTAATATGGAAATATGTTTTATGTGATTCCACATGTATAACTGATATCATTTTGTTTGCTCAGTTGCTGGAAGAAGGGTGGGAGGAAGGTAAAGAATTTGAAACTCAAAATTTAAAAAAAATGCTAAAAAAATTTTTTTTAAAAAGCTATTTTATAAAAAGGGGGAAACAACCTACAGATGATGGAAGGAAGATTAGGAAATAGAGGTTGAAAATAAAATTATGTTTTTGTACTCTGCAAATACTATCAGACTTGAGAAAGCTAAGAATGAGCTGAGTCTGGTGAGGAAAAGTAAGGGTAATTAGAAGGGATTTTTAAACACTCTTGGGAGGAAAAGTTGAGGATCAAAGTTAAGGAGAAGATCAAAGTTGGCCTCTGAGATCTTGTGATTCACTGAGGAATTTGGCCTTAGTAATTTTCCATAGTGGGGGTGGAGCCAAGAGGGCGGAGAATAGACATATCTTTTTCTGAGCTCTCTCCACAACCCTCACACTAACAGCAAATACAGCCTCTGAATTAGTTGTGGAGTAACAGAACCCACAAATATGGGAGTGTAACAAATTACCAGCAGAAGATAATTTTAAAGATCTCCAGAAAAGGTTTGTTTTAATCGGGCATGGAGGGAGGCAGGCCAAGCACAGATGCAGCGGAGTACAGAGTTCCAGGGCATTGTGGGTTCTGTTCACTGGAGAATCTACCAGGAGGAATCTACAGCAGTGTTGGCTACTTTGCCCTGGTTGCAAGCTAGTAGATCAGCAGAGAAGTTGTAAAACATCCAGCACAAATACAAAAGGCAAATAGTAAACTACCAAATGCCAGAATTTCATGGGACCTGGCCATGCCCACCCATCACCAGAAGTCAGTCAGCACTGACCTCTAACGTAGCTGTGGCCACTTTTAGAGGAAGCTTGGGCAATCTTCTCCTTGACCTAAAAAAAAAAACAAGGCAACTTAAAAAAAAATGAGCAAAAAAGGCAAAAAGAACTGACCATAGACAGTTTTTAAGATGAAAGAGAAGAATGGATTTCAAACTTTGAGTTCACTAAAAGCACATCATCTCTAGATGAAGCTCCAGAGGGTGATATAAATTGGTTCCCAGGTCACAAGGCTTTCTGGGAAGAAATTAAAAAGCATCTTAAAAGAGAGCTAGAAGAAAAATGGGGAAAGGAAATAAAAACTTTGCAAGAGGGGTTAGAAAAGGAAACAAAAAATTATCTGAAGAAAATACTTTGCAAAATAGGTTTAGTGAAATTGAAAAAGCACATGACTCTTTACAAAATAGATTTGACTATTGGAAGATGTAAATGTAAAAAGAAAACAACTCCCTGAAAAACAGTAATTTTTCATAGCATTGGAACCAGCAAGATTGGACTTTTATCTTCTATTTTCAAAATTATCCAAGACGAGTACATTCTTTTTCATGATATACTTGGTTTACTTTGGTGAATTTAGCAATTTGCTTATGAACTACAAGTGAAATAGATTAGGAAACATTGATACAATGCACAGTTAGGCTAACCTTTGGTTGTATCAATTTGTGCTTTTTCAGTAGTATTAAGCTAAGAGTAGTTTGGGGTCTTACATCTAATTTTGCTATAGAAGGGGATGGCAAATAGGTGGTTGTAACCTTACAGTTACAGAACTTACAGTTCCTCTTCTGACAGTAGAGATGACTAATGATGCATTTTCTTTGCATTAATACAGGTTGATCCAAAGAGCTTTTCTGCTTAAATGGTTCTATGTCACAAGGATTTTAAGAATAAAATTATAATAGAAATATCCTTGAGTCTTTAAAAAAAAAGTAGTAATACAGATGGGACCCCAAAACCTTAATGAAGTTTTAAACTAGTAAAGTGATGAAAGCCATGTTAAGACTTTGTGGGGCCCTGTATCACTGCTTTTCCCAAGCTGTTTAAGCTTCTTTTTATTTTTATCCTGTTTTTATTATCTTTGTGGCATAACATTTTACAGATTCGGAAGCTGAGGCATAGATGGTTGTGATTTGAACAAGATTAAATGGTTGGTGCTAAGATTAGGGTCTTCCAGCTCTGGGTTTAGCATTTTTTTCACCAAAGCCTCACCACCTTTATCTGTCTGTAGATTTGGGGATACTAATACCTGTAATGTGTATTTCAGAGGGTTGTAAAAAAAGCGTGTAAAATGGTATATATTAATAGTGAGTTCTTCAAAATACACTCACTGCTACCATTGGCAAAGTATACAATAAGTTGAGAAGCGTGGCTCAATTTTTGCTAAAATATATAGCAGTATACTTACTTTTCTCTTTCAGAGAGTGATGCCTTCTAGCTTTTTCCTGCTATTGAGATTTTTCTTAAGAATTGATGGTGTGCTCATCAGGATGAATGACACAAGGCTCTACCATGAGGTATCTCAATTCGTATTTCTTGTACAAATTTATGTGAACACTTGTGTACCATTAGAATGAAAACCTAAATAGTTTAAAGATAATTTTTTCAAATACTATGCTAATCTTTCTTAATTATTGAGGTATATTTTGTGAAGTTTTCTTTTGTATTTACTGTTATTGAAGCATTGAATTTTCTTGTCATTTAATTTTAAAATCTAGTAGTTACAATTTTCTCTATGCATGGAGTTGGGTCTAAAGCCAAAGGTAGATGGGATTTTACATCTTTTGGATCTTGCATATGTCTATGCTGTGCTTAGGAAGAAAGGCAGCTTATAGTAGTGAATAAAGAGCTGGCCTTGATGAGGAAGACCTGCTCTCCAATCTGCCTCTGAAAGGTCGTATCTCTATGACCCCTAAAAAGTCAATCTTTTGGTGCACTTGGAAACTAAGACTGTAAATGGGAAAGCAGGGGTCTCCTTTGCATTAGGAGAGGGAATTTCATCACTAGCAATTCCCGAGGCCAATGAAACCTACAGGGCTGATTCTCACCCAGCTCCCCAGAGTATTTACAGTACTAGTCAGTGATTTTTTTTTTTCCCATTTGTAAAATGAATACAAATTTGTCTTGGTTTTAGAATTATGGACTGTGTGGTATATTATGGTTAATGGTTCTACTATATAATTATAATGACCAAACTTGATCCCAGAGAAGAGATAAGAAAAACCCATTTTCTCTCTTTTTTGCAGAGTTAGAGAGCAATGATTATGGAATATTGAACATACTGCCAGATGCAGTTGATGGGTTGCTTGGATTTGCTTTTTTCTTCCCTTTTATTTTAAATTTCTTTGACAAGAGATGGCTTATTAGTGAGAGGAGGCAGGTCTATTTTAGAAATTAATTTAATGTAAAAAAAAGCTATCATAAATAATAATAAAAATTCTCTCCCACAAAAATTTAATGCTTCTGAAATTCTTATCCATACTTCAGAAAAATCAACTCTGCAAAAATAACTTAAGTTAAGCACTTTTTAGAAACTAAGTGATTAAGGCAGAAGTTAAACATCTAAACATGTTTTCTAAGAAAATATTGAGAGTGTTCACCTTAGATTACATAAGTATTTATTAATTACATTTATCTTTGCTTCCTGAATCAGTAGCTCCATAGCAGTCTTAAATTTTCTTAATATGATTTGAACTTTGGATTTGAGGTTATGTCATGTTTTAGAGGAAAAATTTTCAGAGCTGGAATTCCTTTTTCTTAAAAACTTGGAATAATTAAGTAAGAGTTCTTTTTCCTTGAAAAAGAGATATATCCATCAGTTTTTTTTTAAAGTTTGGTTCCCTACAACTCCCCCATCTTCTTAAAAACAAACAAAAAAAAAATTCAAAAGTATGTACTGTACATACAAACATCAGACACAAAACAATTCCAGAATAGCAATCTGATTAGATACAGAGAATGTGATAAACTTTTCTGCTTCATTTTTCCTCTTCTTGGAGTTTCATTCAGAAATAAAATCATATATGGAAATGTTTAAATTATTGTACATAACCTATATCAGATTGCTTTCTGTCTTGGGGAGGGGAGGTTAGGGAGAAAAGGAGAAAAAAATTTGGAACATAGTCTTACAAAAATGAATGTTGAAAACTACCCTTACATGTAATTAGAAAAAATAAAAAACTGTTAAAAAGTGAAAAAAAAATTTAAAAATTATAGTTTAAGCACTTTAAAGTGTTTGTTAAGAAAGTCTTAGCTGTTAAGGGAAAACTGAGATCTACAAGCATCTTGTGATATGTAATACAATGAGTCTATATTGGAAATGAAGGAAAAGGAAAATTTGTTAAGTTATTTGGATTACAAATAATAGTTTATGTAGATGATGAGATCTCTCAATTTTAAATTTAGGAATACTATTTGGATTCTTATTTAGTAAAAGATTGAAGAAAATATATTACCAGTTCCTGATTGAAATAGAATAATAATTAATGTTCTTTGAACTTATCATTTATATACATTACGATTTGTTTGTTTTTTTTTTTGGTTACAGTAGTTTTGATGATTCAATGTTTGGGGTATTCCTATTTATTTGCTTACATTCATGTGGTTCTTTTGTATGCCAATTACTGGACTTGAATTGATAATTTCTACTCTTTGGGTTAAAGAAAATAAATGGGAGTCATGATTTTTTTTGCCATTATCAAGCTAGATGATCCTTTCATAACTTGTTAAAAAATGCAATTTTTATGTATATGTATATGTTATGTATAACACTAAAAAGAAGACTTAAAAATCAGTACATATTATTTTTTTATTTTTAATAGGCTGACAAGACGTATATGTTAAGAGAATACACTTCAAGAGAAAGCAAAATAGCAAATTTAATGGTATTGTATCTTAAACTTCATTTTTAAAAAATCTAATTTTCATGTTTTATGTTAAATACTATAAACTATATTAATGTTAATGTTAAACTATAATAGCATGTTATCTTTGAAAAAGGATTATTGATTTCTTTATCCTTAATTTCATCCACACACCTGACTTTGTTGTTCAGTTGTTACCCCATCTACTATAGCACTCTAAGCCCTTCTATCTTCCACCATCCCCCAGTTTGTCCAGGCTCATGTTTGTTGCTTACATGATTCTATTTAAGTCATTTTAAGTATTTAAGCTTCATTTTAAATATTTGGCCTTGCAGTGAATAGTCTGAATTAATTTCTTCAAGTATTGACTTGCTGTCAAGGGATTCTCAAGCTTCTCCAGTACTACAATTCAAAAGTGTCAATTCTATGGTGCTCAGCTTTTCTTATAGTCCAATTCGGACAATTATACGTTGTTCCTGGAAAAACAGTAGTTTTAACTTTGTGGACCTTTGTTGGCAAGGTGCTGTCTCTTTTTTTTAATGTGCTGTTCAAATTCACCATAACTTTCCTTCCAAGGAGCAAGTGCTTACATTGTTCGTTTCATCACTGCTGTCACCGTCTGCAGTGATCTTTGAATCTAAGAATATAAAATCTGATGTTGTTTCCATTTCTTCTTTCTTTATTTGCCAGAAAACGATGGGATGAATTGCCATGATCTTAATTTTTTTGTTGTTAACCTTCAAGTCAGCTGTCATTCTCCTCATCAAGAGGCTTCTTAATTCTTAATTTTCTGCCATTAGCATGGTGTAGTCTGCGTGTCTGAGATTGTTAATATTTCTCTTGGTGAATTTCAGAAGCTTTTAACTCATCCAGTCTGGCATTTCACATGATAATACTCTGCACATAACAAATAAGGTGATAAAATACAGCCCCCTCATATGCCAGTCAATTGTTCCATGTTTGGTTCTAACTGTTGCTTTTTGGCCTACACACAGTATCCTGGGAGACAAGTAAGATGGTACTCCCATCTCCCTGAAGATTTGCAACATTTTGTTGTGACCCATAGTCAAAGAGTATAATGAAGCAGGAATAGATGTGTTTCTGGAACATCCTGGTGTTTTCCTAATCCAGTGAATGTTGACAATTTAGTCTCTAGTTCCTTTGCCTCTTTGAAAACCAGCCTGCTCTTCTGGTAATTCTTGTTTCACATATTGTTGAAGCCTTCTTTGGAGAATCTTAAGCATAGTCTTGCTGGCATGTGAAGTGAGAGCAATTGCTTGGTAATTTGAACATTGATTGGTATTGCCCTTCTTTAGGATTGGGATGTAAATTTATCTTTTCCAATCCTGTGGCCACTTTTGAGTTTTCCAAATTTGCTGGGATATTGAAGGCTGTTATTTAACAGCATCATCTTTTAGGGTTTTTAATAGCTCAGCTGGAAGGCTATCATCTAACCTTAATGCTTCATAAGGCCCACTTGACTTCAGTCTCTAGGATGTCTGCCTCTAGATCAGTACTCCCACTGTTATGGTTATTGGTGATGTTAAGATCTTTCTTGAATAGTGCTATGTATTCTTGCCACCTCTTCTTCTATTTCTGTTGGGTCCCTACCACTTTCGTGCCCATTTTTTATGAAATATTCTCTTGCTTTTTCTTGAAGAGATCTCTTGGCTTTCCTGTTGGATGTTTTTAACTATTTCCTTGAATTGCTAATTTAAGGAAACCTAATATCTCTTTCCTAGTCTTTATATTTCTGCATTCATTTGGGTATTTCTTTTACTTTCTCCTTTTCCTTTTGCATTTCTTCTTTCTTCTGCTGTTTGTAAAATCTGATCATATAGCCATTTTACTTTTTCTACTATTTTTCGGGGAAGATGATTTTTGTTTATGACTCCTTACAGTATTGCAAACTTCTGTCCATAGTTCTTCT
Source organism: Antechinus flavipes (assembly GCF_016432865.1). Taxonomy (NCBI): domain Eukaryota; kingdom Metazoa; phylum Chordata; class Mammalia; order Dasyuromorphia; family Dasyuridae; genus Antechinus; species Antechinus flavipes. Next base: position 428,321,965 of record NC_067401.1, on the reverse strand, counting down.
GGCTACTAGAGCTAATCACTTAAATCTGCTGATTACCCTCTACTTCATAGTCATAAGAGATGCTGCTTAGGTCATAACTATACAGTCTGAATATTTTCTGCTTTCTTCATTTTAAGTCTGAATTTTGCAGTAAGAAGCTTATAATATGAACCCAAGTTAATTTCAGGTCTTGTTTTAATTGACGATAGAAAGCTTTTCCACATTTAGTTGCAAAGTCAATCTAATTTCTATATTGACCATAGGTGACGTTCATATGTAGATTCATCTTTTGAGTTATTGAAAAAGAGTATTTGCTGTGATAAACAAGTTATCTTGACAAAATTCTATAGTCTTTGCCCTGAATCATTTTGAACTCCAAGACCAAACCTGCCTCTTATCACAATTATCTTTTGATTTCCTACTTTCACATTTCAGTCCCCTATTAGGAATGTGATATTTTCATTTGGTGTTTTTTTAGAAAATATAAGTCTTCATAGAACTGATCAGTTTCAGCCTCTTTGGCATCAGAGTTTGAGGCATAGATTTGTACTGTTATAATGTCAAATGTTTGCCTTGGATTCAAACATATTCTATTATTTTGGAATACTACAGTATTGCTTTTCTAACCATTTAATTAACTATGAGGGCTTCTCCTTTCTTCTATAGGATTCTTGTCCACAGTATACTGTATATGTAATGATTATCTAAATTAAATTCACACATTCCCATCCATTTAAGCTGACACCCAAGATGTTAATGTTTAATTTTTCCATTTCTTGTTTGACCACATCCAGTTTACCTTGGTTCACAGATCTTACATTCCAAGTTCCTGTGCTATATTGATCTTGATAGCTTCAGAAGTAACTTTCATCATCAGATCCATCTGCAGCTGAACTTCCTTTTGCTTTTGGCCCAGCTACTTCATTAGTACTGGAGCTATATGTAGTTGTTCTCTTCCCCAATAGTGTGTTGCTCACCTTCTGACCTGAGAGTCTTAGGTTGCAGTGTTAAATCCCAAGCTGTATCACTACCTTGTTGTGGTAACAGGGTTTGTGTAGCTCAATGAAACTATGAGCTATTTTATTTACCCAAGATGGACAGGTCATACAGTGGGTTCTGACAGAGATGACTTATGAGAGAAAGAAATGGCAAACTATTAGAGTATCTTTGTCAAGAAAATCCCATGGATAGTGTTAAAATGATCAAAGATTTGTCCAGCAATACTCTATTCCATAACATGTATATATACTTTGCTGAGGGACAGATACAAAATAGAACACTATGCATAGTTTTTTGGAGCTGGAAGGGACAATATATCATTTGGGCTGACTCCTGTGTTTTTTTACAATTAAGGATAATGATCCAGAAATAAAATACCTTTTCTAGTGTTACAGATTTGGGAAATTACTCCTCAAGGACTAGAACTCAGGTTTCTGAGTGTTTTTACTGCCCTAGCAAACTATTTACCATGTTCTTTTTCCACCAAATCTTAAAACAGTATGGCTACTCTTAATAACAGTGGTTTAATTCAATGTCTCAAAAACTATACTATAGATATAATCTGTTTTAGCACATTGTACTGATATGCTTTAATAATTCTTCCACTGTGACCTGGTAACAATGCCCATAGACTTTTTACCCTGAGTTGCTGAAGGAAGTCATTCACACAAGTGACTTTGAAATAGGAGTCTTTTAAATTTGACCTTTATATGAAAATCCAAATTTGTATTCTGTAGCACTACAGAGTTTTAGAAAAAGCATTTGGATTTTGTTTTGTATTACACATCATTAATTGAGATCAAACAGAAAACTGGAAAGTTAAGACCTGGAAGTCACATAATTATTTGTGGAATTAAAATTGTGTGGAATCCAGTACAAATTAAGTACAGCACTTTGTTTATACCAAATACATATTAATAAATTTGTTAAACTAAGTTTAATTCAATATAGTGGTTGCATTTGAGGAGCACTAATAGCATAGCTTGGAGTATTGAAGCATCTCATAGTGTTGTAAAACAAGTTCATCTCATTTTCTGGAATTTGGTATGTATATTTAGGGTTATAAATTCTTGAACAAATTCCTTAAAGCAAATATATTTGTGAGTGTACTGTAAAAATGCTATGTAAGAAAAATTAATCCACCTTATTTGTGTCCTAGCATGTTCCACCAGCCCTCTTTACAGAGCCTAATGAAATATCACAATACCTACCTGTAAAGGAGGCAGTCTGTGAGAAGCTGGAGTTTCCAGAAAGAATGGATCTGAACCTTGTGGCAACACAGGAAAATACATGCATGGAATCTAAATAAAATGTCATACAATATGAGCTCTCTATGGAACCCTCACTGGAGATGACTGCTTTTTGGGGAGGGGGATCAAGGGAGGGAGAGTCAATGAGCTGCCTTTCCTTGTGGCCAGATTTTCTGTAGCCTTAAAGGAAAGAAAATGAAAGCTTGATGTAGGTAGGTTCTACACAACCTGCTGTTCGTACCATCTGTCCATATCTATCCATATCTAAAATTAATGGGAAACTGAATTGAGCTAAGATTTTCAGTTGTTATGGAATGGGACCTCAGCGGTAGATATTTATATGTCCTAAAGAGCAATCAGAGGCAATGGACATGTAATTACCACAAATATTGTTTTGCATGAAGAGATTAATTAAATGAACCAAATCTAGTAGTTCTTTTATAACTTTCATAGGATTCCTGGAAAACAAAAGATTATGTATTCTGATAGTTTTTCAAATTTAGCTTTGCAGAAAAAATATTGATAAAAGGCATTGCTGCAAAGAAGTGATGAGTTCAAAAGTTAATCTCGTATTTTATATTCACAGAATAAGTTAATTTCCCTTGAAAAACCATTATGCTAGATGGGATTTTCAGGCCAAATGTTCATAATTAGAATCAAAAAAGAATTTATTTCTATAATTTCAAGCAAATTCATCCATTGGAACAGCATAGATCCCTCAACTGTGGCCCTTCACTAACAGGTATGCTGGTATCACAATTAGTTTTTGGCTGGCATCTTGTAAAGGCAGGTGCCTTATTTTTGGTTCTGTTGTACATCTGATGTTTTTTGTACTCTACCTTACATAACACCTTAATGTGAATAAATACACTGAAGTTGGTATCAGTACTGAGAAGTTTTAGGTATATATCTATCTATTGGATCTGGTATTAAGGAGAGTTATACTACATATTAAGGCCTGAAGCTAGATTTTTTTTCATAAAATATTGGGGGTTAGCATGGGGGGGTGTGAAAAAATGAGAAAATATTTTTAAAATAAAATCTAGTTTTTATATTTAAATTTTCAGGTTTCTAATATGATAGAGGAGGGGATTCAGTAAAAAGGAATAAATTTAGGACCCATGGGGAAAAGATTGGGTAGCTTTATAGTGAAGTGCAAAAATAAATTTAAAAAAAAAAGATCTTTTAAACATTTTATATGTTTTTTTTGCCTGATTACATAGTGCATGTAAAGCTGAAAATGATCACTATAGCATTGGGTAAGAGATTTATTGAAGCAAATCAGTGGGGAGTTTTTTGTTAACCTTTTTAAAAAAGGAAGTAACAACTTTTTGGTTTAGTTAAGAGTTGTTTCATCCTTAACCTTCCCCTGCCTTGAACTCAGATCACTAAATAGTCTTACTAAGAATTTAAAAAAATATGCAGCTCTTTTGCTTTCACCCTTTGGGAATGTTTTAGAGGTAGTAAGGTATTGTTTATCTGTGAAGATCTTGGCTGAAAGGATTGGCCAGAGTATCTGTGTCCCACCTAGAAATTGTAGTTAAACAGAAGGACCTGGACCCTCTTAAGTCTCATTCTCAGCTTACCTATTGTTTCACAAAATGGTGCTGTTTTGAATTACACAGAAAGTAAACCTTACTAGGCAAGTTTAATCATAAACTGTTAAGGAAATCCTCTACCTTTTGCTGTATCACCTCAAGATGGATGTATAAAAGCAGAATTTAATCTGCTCTGAGAGAATGCATTGCATGTTTACTGGATATCCATCTTTTCTTATATGAAAGTGTATGCTTTCTCTTTAGGCAGAAAATGTGTATACTGTATGTGACTACCTGATTAAAACAATTCTGTTTGCCGTGTTGTTCTGAATGGAAGACTTCTTATCCAAACAAATTGCAAAAACCGAAAAGGACTGTACATCAGTTGGGATGTCCAACCTGTATTATCTCCTTTCTCTTTTCCTTTTTGGATGTATTGATGTCAGGTCCAATCCTTTATTTCCTACTTTAAGTATGAAAAGATATTATAGAGAATAAAAATAATGGATTACATTTTGGGGGAGGGCTCAAGTTGGAAGGGTAAGTATGTTTCTGAATACTTCACGACCAATTCACTACGATATTACTATATAAAATACATATGAGACAACTTGTCCATTGTGATGTGACACGTCATTTTGTATTATTTGTTTGAAATGTCCTCATTTTTTTGTAAGTGAAGAATAAACAATAAATTACTGGCCTATGCTGGGGTTGGTTTCTTGTCTCTGTGTGTTTTTTCAGTGCTTCCAGTGGTACTAGCATTTGGTTTTATGTTTTTTTCTTTTCATATTTTGTGATGTATATAGAGATTCACTGGTTACATACATGTAAATCATCAGAACTATCTAAAAATGAAAGTACATTAAATAGCCCTTTCATATTAAGGAGTAATGGGTGCCTAAATGCAATTTCATAACCAATTTAGCTTTCAGGATAAATGTACTTATGCAGATGTTTCAAGAAGTCAGTGCTTCCTGCTTCCTAGGTTAATGCTTTTTTTTTTGTAAATGTGAAGAGCTATTCCTGGCATTATTACATAATTATTTCTATGGTGATTTCTATCTAAAATACATTTACATAATGGCTTACTAGCCATTCATTGCAGTAACCTTTAGGTAGAATATCATATCCCTCTAAACAAAACAATATATCCCAAGATATACACAGGTCTGGCTTATTGGTTACCTGTTAAAAGCTGATTGATTAAGTAAGGATTTAAATGCTTACTATATGGTAATCATTGTCCTAGGCGTTGATGACATGTAAATAAGAATAGGATAGTACTTTTTTCGAGGAAGTTATATTCTGTAAGAGATAACTAACATGTTAATCGTTTCAGTCACGTTCAACTTTGTGACCGTATTTTGGGAGTTTTCTTGGCAGAGCAACTGGGGTGATTTGTCATTTCCTTCTGCAGCTCATTTTTTAGTGAGGAAATGGAAAAACAGGATTAAGAGACTTGCTCCAGGTCACACAGCTAGTTAGGCCAGATTTTAACTTGGGAATATGACTTTAAAAATATATATATTTTTTCTAAATACATGCGAAGATAATTGTTAACCTTGTGTTACAAATTTTTCTTCCTTTCTCCCTGCTTCCTTTCCTCATCCCAAGATAGCAAGCAATCTGATATAAGTTTAATATATATTCCTTCTAAACATTTCCTGGGTGAGGAGGGGGGAACAATTAAAAAAAAGCAAACAACAAAAAAATGTACAGTACTATATTAAGATGAATCTTACTGATTCCAAGCACATTACTCTGCTATTGTGTTTTTAAGAAAATAGAAAAGTGTATGCAAAACAAAAGTGAATGAGGACAATCCTTTGGTTTGAGATGGTTTGAGCTTTAAAGGGGATTACAAGAAATAAGAGAATAAAATTCCAGGCTTGAAGGAGTGAGTGAATGTGCAAAGGCCAGGAGACATTAAGTAGATCAGTATGGCCAGTGGGAGTGAGCAATAGGAATCACAGTTTTGGTGTACAAAACCAAAAGCTTTTTTAGACCATTCCATAAGGATATATACCAACCACTACTAAGAATGTGCTTTGTATATTGTATGCAAAAAACCCTGAGTTTTGGCCAACATGGAAAATATTTGGAAGATAGTACTGTTGGTAGAAAACTGAGTACATATTAGGATTTTGTGTGATGGGCTAAAATACAATTTTGTCATTAGGCCCATAGATTAATAATTTAAATATTTGCTGGTAATTCAGTAATAAAAGGTTCAACTGTGTTTAGGTGTGGTGTGACTTGAACAACAGCTATTTCCTGTCATTTCATGATTTTCATTTATAAACTTGTAACAAAAGTTGACTTTCACTTAAAGCAATCTAGATAAAATTTTGATTTGACAATGCCTGTATGTTGGGGGAGGATTCAAAGAAATTTCATTAACCTCACCCATAGTTGCTACCATTAAATATCAATGGAGAATCACCAACAGGGTCACAAAATATCACCAATTAAATTAGAGCCTGTTAGTATAACTGAAGGCTTTGTGAAGTTCTTAATTGCTGGCAAAAATCTTCCAATGAATGATCCTGTGAACAGAGTATCTGCTTTAGGAAAGAACATAGGAAGTCCTTGCATGAAGACCAATGGATGTTGTCACTTACTGGAGGTGGGGATGGGATGCTGTGATCCTTTAAATTCATGCACTGGTTGGAGTGATAGTATTGGCAACTACAAACGACAACAGTTTTCTCTTTGTATGGGGAAAGCACCATGTATGACCTTTTAGGGGACCTAACCCTTTTAATGTTTCTAGTGTGGTGGTTGGTAGGGAATAAAATATTACCTCTGTTCCCAAATCTGTCATGGGATCTTTAAACATAGTAATTAGTTGAAGTGTTAAGAATATAAGATTCAAATGTTTTCCAATTTACTCAAGTTAGCTATTGAGGGGAATATGGAGGATCTCAGTTTATAATCTTAAGGTGCTATGGGTTGTTTGGATGCAGGTTCACAAGTTGTGAAATTAAAATTGGGGAACTGAGAAGACCTTGATTGGTTTTAGGAGTAAAAGTGATAAAGCAAGAAGCAATTTAAATTACATAGGTATTTAGGATGGCAGCTAGTATGGTCAAAAGGCTTTGCCTGACCAGTGCCAGGAAGGTGGCTGTGATTACTTTGAAGTAATCAAAAGCTCCCATGCAGGTACATACAACTGTTCTCTTTGGCACTCCACTTCTGAGTGCTGACTGAAATTAAATAAGGTGGGGTGAGAAGTGGAGAGAGAGATGTTTTCAATATATGTTCCAAAGGGTTGATATGTTCCAAAGTAATTTGCATTACTTCACTGCTTAACAAGCATATATCTTAACAAGGAATTTGTATTTTACCCCCAAAGGGATAAGAAAATAGTTTCTCTTAAATTTTTTTTTAGAAAACTTTCAATTCAAAGGTTAAAGGACAGTTATTAATATAGCTATATGTAAATCCATGAGTTGTGTTGATAGCAAGAAATAAATTCATTTTAAAGCCTTTTTTAAAAAACATTTTTGAGTTCTAAATTCTTTTCTCCCTGAAATCCCTCTCTATCCTATTGAAAGGGCAAGCAAAATGATACTCATATATGTGAATTCATGCAAAACATGTCCATATTAGCCATGTTGGAAAAGAAAAAGGGGGGGGGGGAGCCTAAATGTGCATTCAGGATTCATCACTTTCTCTCTGGAGATGAATAGCATTTTTAAATCACCAATTCTATGGAATTGTTGTGGATCATTGTATTGACCAGAGTAAATAAACTATTAAATGTAATCCAATTCATTCTGAAAATACTACTTGGGAATGAGGCTACTGCTATAAAATTATCTCTGGGAAAACATTTGGGCTAAATAAATCCAAAACCTTTTTATGCGACCATGAGGGAAGGGATTACTTCCCTATTTGCCATGGCAGTGACTATAAAGGTGATAGTTCTCTTGCTTACGGTTCTCTTATCCCAATCCCAACTTTGGATTGGTCATCACTGAGGTCATGAGGCAATGAGGGCCTGAGCCAGGGTAGTAGTGTCAAAGATAAAGTGATGGATTATATGAGACATTTTGTGAAAGTAAAATCAACAGGATTTGACAATTGATTACATATGGACCTGGAGTCAAGGGGACAAATTAGATCCGGCTTCAGAAACTAAGCTATGCGATCCTGGGCAAGTCATTGAAGTCTGCCTCAGTTTTCTCATTTGCAAAATGAGAATGATAATAGCATCTGCCTTCCAGAATGATTATGAGAATAACATGAAAAAAAATTTCTAAAGTGCTTTTCAAACCTTAAAGTGCTATATAAACTTAGCTATGATTATATTATTGCTATTACATGAGGGAAGAGAAAATGAAAAATTGAGGATGACAACTAAATAATGAGCCTGGGCAACTGGGAACATGGTGATATCCTTGACAACATGGCTAGATCTAGATAAGTGAGAGTTTTGAAATTTCTTGAAGTGGTTGAATTATTCAAATTCACAGTGTGATGTTTAAAAATTTCAAGAGATAATTTATGAAAAATCAATCATTTTGTTAATTATGCTAGCATAATCAATAAAAGGGGTCATAACACTGGAAAGCCAAAGATCCTTTATGGAATGCTTATCTGTCCTGAAAGATAGTGATCAACTCTGATTGGTTAATAATGAGAGAATATTTAAATAAGTGAATTCTAAGGAGAGTCTAAGGTACAAAACTAATCACTTGGTCAAAAAATTTTCTGTATTTCATGTATTGTCACACCTAAAACAATGAGCTATAATCCATCAGTTAACTAAAACCAAAATTGCTTTACCTTTTGAACAGACTTGAATTTTCCCTCAGTATCAGCCCTGAACTTCCAAGGCTGCTGGAATAACATACTGCGGCTGGTTTCTGATGAGGAAGTAGAAAAGAGGAAAAAACAATTTGTGATCAATAAAGAAAGAGATAATCATTTCTGTCACACTGCATATTTTCATTGGACTAGCCTGGAACCAATGACCATATTTTGCATAATCAACATTTTGAATGGTGTGTAAAAAGAAGGGAGGTTGTATGTGTGAGAGATAAATTCAGTTTTGTATAAAATAAGTTTAAGACGTTCATGAGTCAGTGGGAGATGTCCAATAAATATTTGGAGATGGGAGACGAGGTTAGGGCTATATAGATATGAGAATCATCAGCACAGAGATGATTATTAAATCCATGGTAGCTGTTAAGTGAAGTGGTATAAAGAGAGAAGGGAAGAGGGTCCAGGAGTTAGCACTGAGGACAGAGCCTGGGAGAAAGAAGATCCAACAAAATGTATTACGTTAATAAAGAAGAGTGCATGTGTCAGGGCAGCATAGAGTGCCAGGCTTGAAGTCAGAAAGCCTCCTCTTCATGAGTTCAAATCCAACCTTAGATACTTATAGCTGTGTCACCCTGAGCAAGTCATCTAACTCTTTGCCTCAGTTTCCTCATCTGTAAAAATGAACTGGAGAAGGAAATCTCAAACTACACCAATGGCGTCACAGAGAATTGGACACTACCGAATGACACAATGACGTGTGTAAAGTATGGATTGAGCTTTTAATTGCATTGGGGGTTTTCTCCCAACACATGCAGAAATCACTAATTGGCATTTTCTTTCACTATGAAAGAATTATTTTCCTTTAAAAGTCACCTTAAATTCTGTTGATTATAGAGTCTTTCCTATAGCTCTCAGCTGAAAGGGTTTCATTCTCCCTCGATTTTTCTAGAGTACTGTGTCTAGAGTTTGTAGAATATAAGTTTCTTGAAAATAGAGATGTCATTTTTCTCTGTATTCCTAGTGCCAGCACAATGCCTTGCACAAACTAGACATGCTATAAAATAATTGAATTAACAAATAAATAGGGCAATAGACAATATGCCCATTTACTTATCTGTTGCATTGAATTAAGGTGGCATCTACCAATTTTTAATGGTATCTTCAGGATAAATTAAAAAAACTGAAAATTTCTCAAATATTACGAGAGGGCCAAATTGTTTAAGTCCCTGCAATTTAGAATTTAGAAACCAGTAAAATTAGTAATAACAGGAATAATAGTTTAGAATTCCATCATACTTAGTGAAGGTTTTAAATAAAAAATCTTTATCAAATAACCTACTATATAGTAGGCACTGGAGATACAAATCACATACATATACCTCATCACTAATTCTACCCTTAAGGAGTTTATAACCTGAGGATACTACCTAAATGCTTATGTTATGTGTATTTGTATATCACACAAAACACATGCACATATACACATGCACATGTGTATACGAGAAATGTGACACATATACAGTGGGTGCACACACATGTACATGAGCACACATAAATAGGTATACTCCATGTATTATGTATTTATGCATGTATATACATGTATGTTTATGTATACAACACATACAAGCAAATGAGTGTGAGTATATCTATAAATCTATATATACACTCATAAATGTATAAACAATAACTAAGAATATGAGGCAGAGACAGATAAGAGTTGCAGTGGTTATAATACAGCTACAGAGTCAGGAAGATTTGTGTTCAAATCTGATCTCAGACACTTATTAGCTATGTGACCCTGAGCAAGTCAATCTCCATTCCAAAAAAAATGGTATTTTTGATGAGGCAGCATATAAGTTCCAAATGAGTGGTTTGGACGATGAATATCAAAGCTGTGACTCTTGCAAGGTGACTGGACTTTATTTCAGGAGTGTGCTTCCTTTCTAGCAAGCTCCCCTCTGAGTCTTCTACCTGCAAAGCTCGGTGGCTGTCCTGAGGCACTAAACTCCAAGCACCTACTACTGTGGCACCCCTTTAGTAAGTTTTTGGTGGATAGACAATGATAATGGAAAATGGTGAGAAGGCAGGACTATTTTACTTATTTGCTTCAGATTTCTTGGCTGAGGAGAATGGACCTTGGGACTGAAATGGGGCAGAACAAGAAATGTTTAATAGAGAATTGAAACTCAAGAGATAAGTAGTACTTAACCATCTATGATGAACTCAAGTCCCCAGTTCCAAATAAATTACATTTTAGAATGTTGGAAGAAATGTCAAAAGTGCTTACTGAGCTATTGTTAGTGATCTTAGATCCTAGAAAAGCAATGCTGCAGGAGTGATATTAGGCAACTTTTAATTTTTGAAAAGAGGAAGAGTGAATTTTGCAAACTTAGGTTCCTTGAAAAATTTTAGAACATATTAAGGAATGATTTTTGGAATGTTGAAAATGAGTAATGGAGAAGGCGGAGCCAAGATGGCAAAATAAAAGCAGGAACTCACCCAACTTCTCTACCAAACCACTCCAAATTACTTTAAAAAAATGACTAAACAAATTTCAGAGCATTGGAACACCCCAAAAAGACAGAGTAGGACATTTTGCAGCTGAAGACAACTTAGGAGATCTGCAGGGAAGGTCTGTGACATCAGGGTGGGAATCCAGAGATCCTGGTCTGGGTCCCAGTGTTAGAGAAGTGGGACTTCTAAATCAGCAGCAGTGTCAGAGCTTCTCGGTCAGGGACCCCAAGGAAGAGTCAGCAGAGAGGGTTTGTGGGGATGGGGTGGAAGTCAGCCATGCAGTCCCAGCAGAGGCCGCACAGCGGGGGGAGGGAAGGGCATCCATCCCAAGCCCAAATATCAGGAAAGCAGGACTCTGGATCTTACAGCTATGGGGACACTCCTAAAGCTCCAGGGCAGAAAAGAGAGCTTGTAGTCAGGTTCCTAGAAGAATCTCTGAAAACAGCTGCATAAAACCCCTGAAGCTTGAAATGGTACACCCTCCACCTTGGAAACAGAGACCTCCTTTAAAATTGTTTAAAGCTGAGTAATAGGCTAGGAAAATGAGTAGACAACAAAAAAAGTTTCTGACCATTGAAAGTTATTATGGTGACAAGGAGGATCAAAATACACATTTAGAAGACAATAATAAAGTCAGAGCTCTTACAAAGCCTCCAAGAAAAATATGAATTAGTTTCACGCCATGGAAGAACTCAAAAGGGATTTTGAAAATCAAGTAAGAGAGATAAAGGAAAAATTAGGGAAAGAATTGAGAGTGGTGCAAAAGGAAATGCAAAAAGCTAATGAAGAGAAGAAGGCCTTAAAAAAAGCTAAATTGGCCAATTGGGACAGGAAGTACAAAAGCTCACTGAGGAAAATTATTCCTTAAAAAATAGAATTGAGCAAATGGAAGCTAATGACTTTATGAAAAATCAAGATATAATAAAGTAAAGCCAAAAAATGAAAAAAAAAAAAAAGAGTGAAATATCTCATTGGAAAAAATAATTGACCTGGAAAATAGATCCAGGAGAGATAATTTAAAAATTATTGGTTTACCTGAAAGTCATGATCAAAAAAAGAGTCTGGACATCATTTTTCTTTCTTTTTTTTGAAACACAGCTATTGAAATTTATTTATTTGTGTAGTGTATTTACATTTATTATTATTATTATAGCTTTCAAGAAATTATCAAGGTAAAACTTCTGACATTCTAGAATCAGAAAGTAAAATAGAAATTGAAAGAATTCATCAGTCATCTCCTGAAAGAGATTCCAAAATGTAAATTCCTAAGGATATTATAGCCAAATTTCAGAATTCCCAGGTCAAAGAGAAAATATTGCAAGCATCCAGAAAGAAACAATGGAGGCACAGTCAGGATAACACAAGATATAGCATCTAAAGGACTGGAAGACTTGGAATATGATATTCTGGAGAGCAACATAGCTGTTTTACAACCAAAAATCACTTACCCAGCAAAACTGAGGAAAAGTTGGTCATTCAATGAAAGAGGATTTTTAAGCATTCATGATAAAATGGATAATGTAGATTATGGTATACATATAGGATATATTGGATATGTCCCAGTATGGAATATATATATATATATATTTTGGGCTATTTTAAAAGTGTAATTTTAAAGTAATATATTCAGCTGTTATTAAAATTTAATTTCAGTCAAGATTTATTTTCTTTGATCTGATGAAAGAAAACTAGTCTTTATGAATGAAGTGTCAGAAATTTTACCTTAAAATAAATTCTCTGGTTGTATACATTAATGAACAATGCTATGCACACTTATGATCACTAATCTTTGTTAGGTTAGCCTTATTTCCTCACTGACAAAGTTACTTGACTGGCAACATAGTATAGTGGATAGAGAGTTGGAGCCCAAAACATGAGTTGAAGATCTGCCTCTGACACTAGTTTTTAATGATCTATAGACATATACACACACCCACACATGTGCAGAAAAAGATAATTAAAAATATGAGGTTGGAACAAATAGGTGGCACAGTGGATAGTTCTCAAACCCACTTAAAATCCAGCTTCACACACTTACTATGTGATCTTATGCAAGTCACTTTACTCTGCATCATTTCCTCATCTGTAAAATGAGCTACAGAAGGAAATGGCAAACCATTCCAGTGTCTTTGCAAAAAAACAAAAAACAAAACCAAAAATTCCAAAAGGAATCATGAAGGGGTAAACATGACTGAAACGACTGAACAACAACAAACATGACTTAATGTTCAACAATTCTCTAAGATTTACCTAGTAAGAAATAAACAGGTTGTAATCTAAATTAGATAACCATTGAGAAAAATAGTTGATCCTCAACTTGTTGACATACAGAATGATAAATCAAGGGAATGATGTAGACATCATTTATATTCTTCCTACTATGGCAGCATATTATTTTTTGGCACAATTTTCTCTTTAAGATGCTTAAATGTTTTTTGAATGAATGATGAATCATTGTGCTGGGCTTCTTCCTTCACAAGCTGGGGCCCAGCTAATAAAGGGGGTCATTTAAATCTGAGTTTTGGGGTCCCTGTCTGCCTTTTCCAATGACAATTCTGAAATGGCCATTTTCAGCCTTGGAGGCAGTGTTGTGTGTTTCAGAAATTGGGAGGTGCCTTCTTGAATTTGAGGAAGACTGGATGAAGGAGTCACAGAGGTGATCATCAATAAAGGGAGTAACTCAATCCCTCTTCTGACTTGCCAGAACACATGGATCTGAAGGAACTTGTTTGTTCAGTGCAGAGTTGAGATGAAATGTAAAAGACTTATTCACTAATCTCTCAAATTGCATCATATTTTGAATATCGACTTTTCAGTAGAATACAAAAGTAATCAAATTATTATTACTGCTTCATGGGCTGGGAACCATTATTGGCTATGAAAATTAGAGTGATTTGATTTAAAGGCTAGCTTCATTTGAAACACAATGAACTGGTCCACAGAATCATTAGATTCCTTTAAAAAAAAAATGTATTTTAAAAGCCCGTTTTTTTTTTTTTTTTTTCCTTTCAGGATTGCATTTTAAGAGAATCATAACTGAAAACTGCACAAGGCAAAAAGTAAATTGACATGTATACTGTCTGAATAATTCCTCCATGGCCCTCTAGGTATAGGCAAGAAACTATATTTTTGAACCTCCTGAATAACAAAGCCAGCCTTGCCCTTGGCCACTGGGCCAACTAGAACCAAAATAATAAGGAAAGATGAATTCACAATGGTGGAAAAATGGGAAGAGATACCATTTGAGGCTTTGGACATACTAAACATAATAAGAATATATTACTGAACTGATTCATAGTCCACAGGATGAGAGTACTAAGTTCAAATAAATCCCTACATATCAAATGCAAATGACATTGATAGGAAGTCTAAGACTGCTTTGAAGGATCCAATTCTGGACTTTATGTGCAATGAACTTTAGAAGCTTTCTGTGTGATGGTGGCCTAGAGAGGCCTCTTCTCTAGACTTCTGGGGTTTGCATCCCAATTTGCTAAACCTTGTTTGAGCCCTAACAAAAAGTATGAGATCTTCTGGACATCCATGGGACCCTATTCAACATTATAAACCACTACTCAGCAAAATGTTACTTTTACCCTTAGCAGCTAGTTGGCACAGTAGATTAAGAACCAAATCTGGAGTAAGGAAAAACCAAGTTCTCAGACACTTACTGGCTACATCTTTGCCTCAGTTCCTCATCTGTAAAATGAGCTGGAGTAGGAAATGACAAATTACTCCAATATCTTTGCCAAGAAAACCCCAAAAGATGGCACCAAGAGCCTCATTCAACTGAATGACATCTTAGTTATCAGCTTAAAACAAAACAAAACAGCACGATCACTCTCTGCTGTGTCCATCATTGTTCTGCTTTCCTATTTTTCCTCTCTTCTTCCACTCCAGATTTTACTATATTAATTTAGTCAGGACCCTTCCAATTACTGCCTCATTAGAAAACCTTCAACATTAACTTTTCCCCTTTTCTATCCTTTAGAACATTTGGACAATTGATTGTTTTTCACATATCTACTGAATATAAATTGCCCTATATTGTTCTCTAATCATTTAATATATATTCATAGATTCCCCACAAGAGTGTGTGCTGTTTTCAGACAGGGATCTCAGCATATACTTCTTACATCCCTCACTCCCCTTAAAACAGTTTTGTGTAGACTCAGAACAATATTTTTGAATTGAACTGACCAAAACAACAGCTTGTGGACATAATTTACAATACAGAAATTGTCTGTGTGACCCTAATAATTGGTCAGTTACTCAGCACTAGAATTATAAATCCGTCCTAATGGCATACCACTTAGGCAGCAAGGATCAATAGGCGGTTGTCACTGTTTTTCTAAGGTTGTCTGAACTTTTAGGGAAGAAAGCTTTGGGAGTGAAAATTAAAGGATTTATGGAGTGGCCTTCTCCAATAAACCCTGATTTGCTTCCTTAGCTTCCTTCTTCCTTCCTGTTTCATTGATTGTTTACATCTGAAGCTAATATAACTTCTTCCAAGTTGAATCTTATCATTGCTCACAGATATTAAGCAATCAATGCATTAGATGAGACAAAAGTGGCAATTTTTCATTATACAGACGACACAAAATTGGAAGGGTAGCTAACAGACTGAATGTCAATGCTTGGTAGTAAACTAGTAAACGCTTAATAATTACTTTTTATTCATTCATTCTAATTTATTAACAGAAATTTAGCCACAGCAGTTCTTGACACTATTACTAAGCAGTTTTGAAAGTTCAGTGGGCTGTGTATCACATACTTGGCAAAAATCACGAATCTATTTCAAGGATATGACCTGAGTTATAATTGTCTTCACATCATTCTCATAAAACAACCCACATTTTTCATAGTGCTTTCCTTAAAACAAATCTGTGATGTGGGTATAGGGAGGAGAATGTAGCTCAGGGGGGATTAAGTCCCTACCACACAATTAATTGGGATCCTATTCAAGGAATTTTAAAACCTCCGGATTTAGTGGTGGAAGCACATAATCCGACCCTCTGTTTATACAGTTGAGCGGTCTAAGGAAAGCCCTTGGCCGGGATCACAAGTGGTAGAGACCTGTTACGAGCCCCAGGTCCTCCCAACAAATCCAAAGCTGCTTCCTCAGAGGCAACCTTTATGCCCAAATAGATGGGTCTGGCGCGGGAGAGAATGGGGCTTTTAAATGTTTTCTGTAACATTCTCCAGAAACCAGCTAGCGACATCATCTTAATTTCATGGACCAGCCAGACCCGGAGAGCGACGAGGGCAGCCAGGATTTGGGGATTTGGGTCAATTTTGCAAAACAAAAGAACATCAATCTTTCTTGCGTGGGCACCCCTTCCTCACCTCGCCCGCAATTAGGCGATCTAGAACCCAAAGCCTGGGAAAGCGGGAATCAGGAGGGGGAATCTCGGAGTCCTCGGCCACAACAAGGATTCCGGGCTGTGGTGGAAGGAGGGATGATGCAGCCCCACTGGCCGTCCGAGAGTAGAGTCGGAGCAGAGCATGCCGGGCGCTGTAGTTTTTAAGAATCACGCCACAGGTGGCTGTTAAACAGCGTGGGGGTTGGGGGGCGGGGCCGAGCGACGCTGGGCCGGACGGTATATGGCTGGGTGGACCCGGCGGTCTAGTTGGGTTTCGGGAGCCTAGCACCTCGGAACATAAATCCATTGTTGCAATAGTTACGGGAAGCGAGGGAGGGGGGCGAGAGTTTGCTTTGGACGGAGTTTCGAGTTGCGTCGAGGCCCGGGATGGACAAGCTGAAGAAGGTGCTGAGCGGCCAGGACGCGGAGGATCGCGGCGGACTGGCCGAGGTGAGTAGGCACGAGGCTCGGCTGAGCTGGCCTGGGAGGTTGGAAGGTTCCTGGGAGCGGGGCGAGCTCCTCCTCTCCACCCACCGGATCCTCCCTCTCCCCCTCCCCCTCGTCGTCAGCCTCCCACTCTCCCTTCCCTTCCCTTGGGCCAAGTTGAGAAGCCGCGGTTGTCTCGGGTTTCTCGCAGGTATCAGAGCGACTTGGTTCTGACCCATGTTGGTGACAAGTGAGGAAGGGAGAGAGACAAAGGAGGCGGGGGACGGCTCTCACCTCCTCTCATTTTCCTTCCCGGGGCCCCGGACGGAGTCACTTTTTATAAGCTGAAATACCGGGGGACCACTAGAAAAAAGGAACAAACGCCCAGGCAGGCGCGCGTACACACACACACACACACACACACACACACACACACACACTCACACACCCACGCCCCCCTCCCCCACCCCGAAAGCACCCGAGAACAAGCAAAGGAGAAATGGAACAGAAACCTTTAAAAAACAAAAGTCTCCTTCGAGTCGGGGGCCGCATAATCCCCGCTAGTTCCCGTCTGCGTCCTTCCCCCGGCTGTGACAGGTCCCGAGCTAGCTCTGGGCCAGTCGGGCAGTGGGGTAGGAGCGACCTCGGAAGGTCTAGAGTTCCTGGAATATTCACCAGATCGGCTGTTTGCCTCGGGAATAATGACATTACTGTAGCTGTCTCCGTGGTGTGTCTGTATTATTTGTTGCTGTGTCTCAAATCCTGGCAAATTTAATTCTCCACTGCAATCTAACCGGCATGTGAGGAGTTACTAATGCCCTAAGTGTCTCATTCTTAACCTTAGTGAATTATTTTCAATTTTTTTTTAATAGAATATAGACTTGGAAAGCTCGAGAAGTTTTAGAGGTGGAAGGGATCTATGAGATTATTCTTTCTATTTTTGTGGATGTTTTACACTTAGAATTTTAGATTCAAAGTTGGAAAGAAACTTTGGACGTTAACTAGTGTATCTTCCCACCCATTTTTGGAATCTCTTCTATGGAATTCATCCCCCCTACTTGCCTTCCACTCCTTGTGATTTCATCTGTGTAAGGAGCTCTAGGCAAGAAAAGCCCAAGTAACTTGGCCAGCATCTCTCTTCTCACTGCCGATATGAATCAGAGGCAGGTCCTGAGGCCCTTTGGTCCTTCTGGTCAGGTCCTGGGCGTCAGGAGAAAGCCTGAAGCTCTGATAGGATTGATACTCCCTGATGCTAGCAGGGAAGGGCACTGATAAAGATAGTCTCAGCCTGAATTGGGCCTCTTTTTCTTAAGCTGTTTTTTTTTGGTTTAAGTGGACTTTTGATTACTGTCCCGTTCTAGGTGGAGATCTCTGGTAACTTTCACTTTTACCATATCGATCAGAAAGCCAAGTTATGCTGTCAAATCTTGGCGCTTATATTTCCCCTATAAAAGATTTGCCCGTAATTTGCCCGTAGAGTAGACCCTCCATCCCTCCTTTTTAGGGCTAGCCTACCATGAGGTACTTTTACCTCAGGGTGTCTTTCTCCTTGTTTTAGCCAACTTCTATAAGAATTTAGCTTGTCAGTCAGCGGTATACTCCCTGTTATAGCTAACTTCTCTACCAATTTAGCCTGATAGTAGAATACTCCCACCTCATGGTATCTTCTTCCTAGTTACTGCTAGGAAACTTGTCTTGCTCCATATTAATTTATAAAATCCCTTTCCTCGCTAAGAGCCCTTATGGATTTAGTACTCTTAGTAGTGTAATAAAATCTTTACCCCTTGATTTGGAGGTTGTCATAGCTACAAATTCTTCTGAGATGACTGGACACTGGTCCATAACCCCAGTATACTTTTGGGGTCTCACCCTATGCCTTATCATTTTGGTGATCTGATACAATTCATCTTAATTTTACTTAAATAATTCCATTCAGTTGGTGTTTATGACCCTTGTTAGTATTTGTTACATGAGTTTTTATGTTGAACCAGAATTTGCCTCCTTGTCACTTACATCCATCAGTTCTGTTTTCTAGAATAATGTGGAACACATCCATTTTCTCCTGTTGGTGACTGCCTTTCCTATATTTCAGTATAGTCATCTGTCACCTTTGTCATAGCTTCTCTTCCTATCAGGATGCTCCCTTAAAGCCAGATCTGTGGTCGCCACATTTGTAGTTTTGTTTTGTCAATCCATAGTGGTGTCTTTTCAGACTCTCTTTAAATTTTATAGTTTTCTGCTTTGAATATTCACTACGATAAATGAGGGAAATGGTATATAGTTAAGAAGTAACAACTTTTTTCTTGTATCACAAAGGGGATTCTGGCCACCTTCTTCCCCTTCCCCATCAAAAAACTTGGCACTTTTCATTGTATATTGCAACATATTGCAGTAGGAAAAAAGTCTAGAACCTGCAATCAGGAAAGATCAGGATTTGAATCTTACTGACCTTATTGGTTGTGTGACCATGAACACATTATTTTTCTTAATCTTAGGTTCATCTGTAAAATGAGTATGATAATATCAGTAGCACTTGATCTCAGGATTATTATGAATCTCAAGTGGGATAATGTATGTAAAATATGATAGAAATATCAATTATTTTTTAAAATTGTTTTTTATTTTCATGGAATTCTTTTTTCCTTCCCCCCCTAAAATTAAGACTGTCTTGTCATTTTAAAAAATTAATAATTTTTACAAACGTTTGTTAACTCTTTCCCATTGCTCCTCATCTGAATAGTTAAAAAAAAAAAAAAAAAAGAAAAAAAAGAGAAGAAAAACTCTTATTATAACTATAAATAGTCCATCAAAACACATTCCTGACTGGCCATGCCCCAAAATATGTTTCATTCATTTTAAGTCTGTCACCTTTCTTGAAAGAAGGAGATGGAGTGTTTTATCTTTAATTCTCTGTATTCATAGTTTTTCATTGCATTAATGAAAGTTCTCAAGCCTTTCCAAGATGTTTTGCTTTATAATATTGCCATCATAGCATAAATTATCCTAATTCTTCTCTCTGTGTAACAACAGTTCATGAGGTCTTTCAAGTTTCCTTTGAAACTCTTCATCTCATCGTTTCTTGTGGTATGTTAAGAACATTTCATTCATCTATTATATTAATTGTCCAAGATCTTTGAGGCAATCAATTGAACACTGAGGCAGTCTCTACTGAAATATATGAAGATGAAGAGCTGAGGAAAGTGGTTCAAATCTTGCTTCTGATACAACTGTCTGATACAACTTAAACAGGCAACTCAGCCTTCCTCAATCTCTTATCTATAAAATGAGGGAGTTATATTCTATGGCCTCTGAGGTTTCCCTTCCAGTTCAAGCCAGATCCTACAATCTTCTTTTTGTGATGTTATCCAACTTGTATTCTCTTTGTAGCAGATTAAGAGCTCCAGCTTTCCTCTGCTGATTTTGAAATCTCACACTCAAATTCACATAGGTAAAGACACAAAGTTGCTGGCTTTTGACCCTTGAGATAGTCGCATGAGATTAATACTTGAAGGTTTTCAAAACACTTTCCTTATTTTGTTCTGTTTGCTTTTCATGACTTCATGAGATGTGGACGTAGTATCCCGTCCCCTATTTTACATATTAGAAACTGAGGGGCATGTAGATTGTGGCTGTGATCAAAAAAAGCAAACAAAGATGAAAATATTATGCTGTTATATTAATTGTCCAAGATCTTTGAGGCAATCAATTGAACATTGAGGCAGTCTATACTGAAATATATGAAGATGAAGAGATGAGGAAAGAGATGAAGAGATGGTTCAAATCTTGCTTCTGATACTATACAGTCTCCATAGTTCTCTCTCTGTATGCAGATGGTACTTTCCATCTCAAGTCTATTGAAAATGTCTCAAATCACCTCATTACTGAGAAGAGCCAAATCCATCACAATTGATCATCACATAATCTTGCTGAATAAAGTAAGCAGAACCATGAGAACATTATATACTATAACAGCATCAGTTTATAACATGAAATTTCTATCACAAATGCAATAACTTAATTTTAGGTTTATTTTAGCTAAAGATACAAAGATGTAACTTAGGATACTGTAAGCTTATTTGACATAAAATCAAAATATATATATATGTATATATATACACATAAATATATATATATGAGATATAATAGATGAATGAAATGTTCTTAACATACCACAAGAAACGATGAGATGAAGAGTTTCAAAGGAAACTTGAAAGACCTCATAACACACATACACACACACACACATACACACACACACACACACACACACACACATATATATGAATCTAAGAAATATCAATAAATGAGCATTTTAATATGTGGTGCTTCATATGAAATGGAACATGCCATTTAAAAAATATATTAAAATTAGTAAGATATTACCAAAATTTGACCCCTTTAAAATTTCCTTCATCTCTTTAATATATATTGTTTCATGTTTCACTGACACTACTTTTTTTTTTAAGCTTCAGTATTAAGCCAATTAAAAAAGCATTTTTGTGTATATCAAAACATTGTTACCACTTTCTCTTTTCCGAAAGTGACATGCTATTTTGGAAGAGATGTCTTAGTATGAATACTGACCTTAAATATTTTGTTTTTGGAAAGCATTTCACAACTGGCTAGTTTCATTTTAGGTAGGGTTTTGTTTTGGTTTCTTTGGGGGTTTGTTAGGTCACCTTTAAAAATATTGGTCCTTCCTTTTACAGTTTCTCAGATTTTTCAAAATTCAGATACTACAAATGTTAAAAGGAAGGGAGGCTGAGACTGATAGGAGTCAGATGACGTCATGTTGTAGTGAGAGAGCCTTAAACCAAAGATTTAGAGTTCTGAGTTCTGCAATTACTTAGTTGCAGTTAGTAACCTGCTATTTGATCTTGGCTGAGAAAGTTTACATCTCTAGGTTTTAGTTTCTTCATCTGTATGATAGGTAATTGGATTAAATGTTATTTGAATTAACTCCAAGCTTTGACTTTGAAAAATACCTCTTCCAGCTCCAAATTTTGATTCTATAAAATGTCATTGCATATTTTTTCATTCTGCAAGCAGAATAACGGGAAATGTGATTCTCACCCCACCCCATTCTTTGTTTCCTGTTCTGAATTTAATTTTTTTTTTAAATGGTAGAAATAAGTTTTCTAAATTAGATGTTAGGTAGTTACAACAATTCCTGGAAATGAAAAATCCCAGCTCACCTTATGATGATTATATCAATATTTTTTTCACTCTAATGAATATGGGTTTAAATTTTGTTTTTTAAAAGTTGTCTTTGAAATAATATTTATAGTAACTAGCATATATATATGTATACGTTGTGTGTGTACATATGTCATTTTAAGCTTACAAAGTTCTTTTACAAGTGTTATTTATTTGATTCTTACAATAACCTAATAGTGTTGTTATTCCCATTTTGCAGATGAAGAAAATGAGGTAATGAGATCTTAAGGCACTTATCCAAGGTCACAGAGCCAGTAAGTGACTCAAATAGATTTCAAACTCCATTCCCAATTCTAAGTCCAACTCTTTACCCACCATTTCCTATATGAGCATGCAAAAATGAGCTCTTAAGAAAGAGAAGGTGACCACTCAATGAAATAAATATTGCAGCTTAAGTTAGTACAATGATCTTGTGCCATCAAGCATAAAATAGGTGCCAGTTATCTTGGGTGATTTTTCTTCTTGTCTTTCCATAAATCATCTAGGGAAGGTAAGGAAAATGGCTGGCTTCAAGTTTGCAGAATACTTTATTGACATTGTCTAATTTGATCCGCACAACAATTGTAGGAGATAAGAACTTCGGTATTCTCATTTTCCAGATGAGGAGACTGAAATTCAGGGTAAGTGATTTGCCTAAGGCCATACAGTATGGGTCTGAGATGAAACCAGAACTAGAATCTTCCTAATTTCAAGTTATTACTCTATCCTCTATGAGATAACATGTAAAATTCCTTATAAACCTTAAAATGCTACATAAATGTTTATATTATTTATTATTATTATTGTTATTTTTTTTATGTCAGTAGTTCTCGAACTGTGGTTAGAAGGCTCCTGGGAGGGGGTGTTCCTAATCTCCTTTCCTGGAGTCCAGGAGGTCAAAACCATTTTCATAATAATGTTAAGGTCTTAGTTGCCTATTAAAAACTTTCATTTTTCTGACTACATATCTGTATGGGACTGAGTTTTCTTCACATAGTTCATCCAAAACAACTAGGGTCTTCCTAATTTCACTCCTCAGTCCATTATGAGATAACCTATAAAGTTCTTTATATTGACACAGTTGAATGTAAAAGGAGATAAGAGAACTCAGCTATATTTAAAATTTTTTATCAGTTTTGACTTTTAGTATGGCAAATATTGATATCACCCACATCAACAAAAGCTCTTTGGGGTTCATAGTAATTTTTAAGAATGTAAAAGGATCTTGAAATTAAGGAGTTTTAGGCTTGTTGCTTTAAAATTCATCCGGTATCCTGTAGTTTTTTGTCTTTCAGTCATATCTGACTCTTCGTGATTCTATTTGGGGTTTTCTTGGCAAAGATACTGCCCTGCTTGCCATTTTCTTCTCCTGCTCATTTTACAGATAAGGAAACTGAGGCAAATTGGGTTAAGTGACTTGCTCAGTTATACAGCTAGTACATTTCTAAGGTCAGATTTGAGCATGGGAAGGTGTTTTCCTGACTCCAGGCCTGCTGCTCCATTCATTGTGTCATCCAGCTGCCCACTTGTAGAGGTAGCCCTCTTGTTCTTTTAATAGTCTATCAATAACTGTGCAATGTTGGGGAATGTCCATCTGTTGTTATCTTTTATCCATGATCGAGCAGAATTCACTTCCTTTTCTATTTATACATGTTCTTTAAAATGTCATCATAACCAGTAGGTCACACAACATACTTATTCATATCCACTATGTGTCTCTTCATTGTCTCTTAGGTCACCTGCTATGAAATTACAATTAAAATTTTAAAATTAATTAAATTTTCAATAATATTTTATTTCCCAGATACATGTAAAGATAGTTCTTAGCATTTGTTTTTAAATTTTTTTTTTATTACAGCTTCTTATTTTCAAAACATGCATGGATAATTTTTCAACATTCACTCTTGCAAAATCTTGTGTTCCAAATTTTTCTCTCCCTTCCCCTCACCCCCTCCTCTAGATGGCAAGTAATCCAGTATATGTTAAATATGTTAAAAATGTTAAATCCAATATATGTGTACATTTCTATACAATTATCGTTTAGCATTTGTTTTTATAAGGTACTATGTTCCAAATTTTCTCCCTCCCTTGTTTACCTTCCCCCTTCCCAAGATAGCAAGTAAATCTGATATAAGTTAAATATGTGCAATTGTTATAAACATTTATATATCTATATGTTGTGCAAAAAAAAAAAAAAATCAAACCAAAAGGGAAAAAATGTGAGGAAAAAACAAACAAAAAGTGAAAATACCATGCTTCAATCCACATTCCGCCTCCTGGCTTTCTCTCTGGATGCAGATGACATTTTTTCCTAAGTCTATTGGACAGCAATTAAATTTTTAAAAAATGCATTAAGGTGATTTAAGCCAATTCCAGTAGGCTTGTGATGTAGTGAGCCATCTGCATCCAAAGAGAGGTCTGTGGGGACTGAATGGGGATCGCAACATAATATTCTCACCTTTTTCATTGTTGTTTGTTTGCTTGTTTTTGCTTTCTTATTTTTTCTCCATTTTAATCTGATTTTCTTGTGCAGCATAATAAATGGGAAAATATGTTTAGAAGAATTGCAAATGTTTAACCTATATTGGATTACTTGTTGTTTAGGGGATGGGGGAAGTGGGCATTAATTATAATCCAAAATACAAATTTAAAGGTTTACAAATAAATGTCAGATTTTTGATTCCAAGGAATTTCTTTCAAAAAATTTCACTTCATTTTCATTCAAAAGATTCTGAAAACAAGGAAAGTATTCCTTTTAAAAACAAGAGCTCTGTATTTTTTCCTTGCTTCCTAGTTGTCTGCATTTTTTTTTTGTCCCAACAATTCTTAGATTTCCTTTCCTTTGAGCAGTAACTCATCACTTCCTCCCTCTGTCCCAAAGTCTAAAGGGATCTTTTGTCTACAAATACCAGTTTGCAAAGCTGTGATCAGATAGCAAGTAAATGCTTAGCCAAGTTTCAACTGTTCCAGTTTTCAAGAAAGTGTATTAGCAAATATGCTCTATCTGGCCTTGCCAGGGATTCCAGCTATTTGATATAAATTCAGTTTTCAGCAAGTTTAAGTTTTGTGAGAAATGTTTGTAGCTTTATGTGGAGGTGGGTGTAGTTCAGTCATGTCCAAGTCTTCATGGCATCATTTGGGGTTTTCTTGGCAAAAAGTGTTTTTGCCATTTCCTTCTCCATCTCATTGTACAGATGAGGAAACTGAGGTAAAAAGAGCCCAAGCTCACACTGTTACCAAGTGTCTGAGGCCAGATTTAGACTTGAGAAAGTGAGTCTTCCAGTTTCCAGGTCCAGCATTCTGTGCACTGGAATGCCCTAAGTGGACCCTAGTGCAGGTTCCAGTCCATAATCTCTGCTACTGAGCACTAAGAGCTGAGGCTGGTGGACATCTGAGCTTGGAAGTTCTCAGCTACAGCAGATCTAAAACTGCATAAGGATCTACACTAAGTTTAGCAGTGATGTCGTGAGCCACTGTGGTCAAATAGGCTTCCTAAAGCAGGTCAAATAGGGCCCAGATTGGAAAAGGAGCAGGTGAAAGCTTTTCCATCCATTTGAAGTGAAGTCAGCCTTGTGTGTTCATGTTTAAGAGGCTGCTAAAGTCTGACTCGCCTTGCTGAAGAAACTGAATGGAGAGATAGTTTTTAAATTAGCCTTGTAAGTGAGGGAGGTCTGTGCAAAATCACCTGCCTCAGTTTCTCCTCTGGAGTCATAAGGCTAGCTGACATAGGGAGACCCAATATCCCCCCCAAAAGGTCCTTTGGTTTCACTGAGTTTATATGAAAACATATAGCAACTTGTGCCTGCAGGTCATATGTGAAATATCCATTTCACAGGGCTTGGGTATTTCTCCTGTCTTTTTTGAGGGAGGAAGGTAGGAGGGTGAAAGGGAATAATGTTTATTAAAAAATGAGATTCTTAGAAGGATCCAAATATCACTTACCTGTTTGTAGATGACAAATCTTTTCAATTCAGGGTTAACTGTTAAAGACAAAAGCCCTTTCAGTAACAGTACGTGGGACAATGAACAAGATCCTGTCTAAACTGTGACTTTGTATTTGGTTTGTTTATTTCATAGTCTTATATCAATGAGGTGAAAATAAGACACCAGAAGTGCTGATTTAAAGTTCCCATCATCAGGAGCTCCTTAAATTTTGTTTCACTAATAATTTAATGATTTGATTTGCAAAAAGGGCCCACAGACCTCAGTAATAAACAAACGTCAATAGGAATATTGATATGAAAGTATCCTTAGAGAGCATTTAGTCCATTTCTCCTGTTTAACAGATGAGTCAGTCCTGTATGTCTTTGCCAAGGTCCTGTAAGTAAAAATATAATTAGAACTTGAATGCGGATCCAGATTCCAAATAAAATGCACCCTCATTTTATTCCAACATGCAGTCCAGTGTTTCTTTCCACCTGGATAAGGTAAGTTCAGCTGTGTCGTTCTTGTTGTTTGTCCTTCCTCTTGAAAAGGATCATGAGGTCAGGGAGGTGATGCCATAATATGAAGATGAGTTGGATTTAAGTGAGGGAGGTGCAAAATCACCTGCCTCACTTTCTCCTCTGGAGCACAAGTGTCCAGAAGTAGACCAGAATGACTAGAAGTGTGCCTGAATGCTTTTTAAAGAAAAGGTCTTGAACAGGTCTCAGTTTGACCGAGGCAGTGCCCATTCAGATTTGAGGCAAAGAATAGCTTTTTTTGCCTAGTCAAAAAAAAAAAAAAATCCAATCTGAGACGGGGAGACCCACTGGCCAAAATAGAAACAATTGAGATTTTCATTCACTCTGAGTCAATCCTGGCCCAAATAATGACCAAGTGGGGCTTGGCCTGGGAACTGTTGTTGGCAGTCTGAGTTGGCTCAGTCTGTGAGCTGCCCCACTGGGGACCCAACTGAACTGGTCCATTGGGCAACACTGCTTCTCCTTCCTTCCTTCAGGAAGGAGTGGGATGAATGACTGGTTTCTCATGTCATTCTCTAGGTCGGGTGGGGAAGAGGGTTAGTCAGAAGTAGCCCAACCTGATTGTCTCAGGCAAAATCACGTTAATGATTAGTGTCAGCTCATGTTTAAGAGCTGCCGGTCTGACTCGGCGTTGCCCAAGAAACTTGTGAATGAGCGATGGTTTTTATCAGCCTTGGAAGGTCAGACCTCCTGCCCAAAGAATATGGCTGTCCATGAATGTCTTCTTTGTCCTTTCCTGTCGGGGGATATCTGTTTGCATGGAATCTTGGTTTGCGTTCTGTTGCAGTGCAGTGAGCCTTCTTCTGGGTGTGTGGGAGTGATGGAGTGCAGAGGAGGGCTTGTAAGCAAGCTGCTGCCTTTTAGCCAGATACCTCCCTCCCTTGTGAAGAGTAAACCCTGTGGTGTTGTTTTCCACAGCTGGGGCTCCCTAGACTCCCCTCCTTCCAGGTCCTCCTTCAGCCAGAGGATCGGAGGGAAGGGCTGGTGTTCTATAAGAAGGGACTGTTGTCAACTTTGGTCATCAATCAATAAACATTTATTAAGCACCTCCTGTGTGCCAGGTACTATGCTAAGCACTAGAATTACAAAAAGAGGCAAAAGACCTTGTCTGTGCTCCAGAAACCTGCCACCTTCATGAATGGAAACTCTGCAAAACGGGTGCCCATGAGGCTGCTGGGGGCTGCAACTTAAGCTTCCCATTAGCCATAGTTTGTATCTAGCTCAGAATGGTGGTGGCCAGTTTGGTTTGGTCAGGAGGCTGTGGAAAACAGGAAGTGGTTTGTTGGATGCTTTGCCTGAGATTTCCTCTGAGACTGGGGAGGTCTGGGTACCACCCTTGTGTTCTTCCCTTTTGCCCTATCCCCTCTCCTTTGACTCCTTTAGTATAGGGAGTGCAAAAGTTGATAAAGACCCAGGAGGAACAAGTACGGTAATTAATTAACCAGATCTCTTGTAGTCTTGGCTGTCTCAGCTACTTTCAGTGCTCTGTCGACTGCCTCTATCAATAATGGATTCTGTAGTATGGTTGCTTTTGTAGACATGAAGCTTCAAGCTCACATATTATCACTGAAGTTTGTTCTTTGCGGACCCCTTTACTAAATGCTTTAGGCTAAAGTGAATCGGTTTTTTTTTTTTTTTTAAACATGTCAGCAACTTTTATAGAGGAAGAAATGTTTCTTTAATCATCCTATAGGCAACTTTTGTTCTGTAATGAAAAGATCTGGCCACTGGGATATCTGTTGAACTTATTTTCTTCTTTTTTACACACATCTCCTCTTTAGGGATTGGGGGAGAAAGGAGCTTAGTTTTAGTAAAGAGACTGTTTTTACTCCTTTAGCCCTTTTCCCTGTTTACTATTTCCTACTCAGAGTAGGCAGGAGTGGAGGGAACTTCTTATATATGGAATCAAAAGCCTTCTCTCATCCTCTGAAGTTCCACTTCCAACCACACTTCTCGTCTCCGAGAAGTCCTCCTCAATTTCTCCTACTCCCTCCATGAAAGAAAACTCCTTCTCAAATTTGTCTGTATCTCTCCTATCACATTCCACTGTGTAATATACTTATTTTTGAGTATGTGTTGTATCTCTTCTATTGGACTGTAAGTACTTTTTAGGGCAGAAATTATGGTAAGTTCCTAGGACATAATAAGTGATTAGTAAATGTTTGAATTAAATTAGTTTTGCTCAATATAGTCTTATCTCATGTTATTTTTTTTTTGCTACTTCCACCTCCTTACTTGAGAATTTCATATGTATCCTCTGTGTAATTGGTATATTTTTTAAATTTCAGATTATTGAAACACCATCATTAAGCTGGGGCACAAGAATCAAAGGCTTTGCTGCTTGTTTTGCCATAGGGATTGTTTTCTCATTGATGGTAAGATTGCCCCTTTGTAGTATCTACTAAAATTCTACTAATACAGATTTTTTAAAAAGAGAGAAAAATTTTTAATAGTGGCCTTGGAGGAAGGTAATCTAATAGTTCTAATTTGTTAATTGAAATATATGAAGAATATTTTACTTCCCCACGATCCTTGGTCACTTTGTCCCCTTAAGAATACTCATCACTTTGCTTTTCTGTTGTTCTTCTAGGGTACTTTTCTTCTGTGGGTACCTGGGAAAGGACTTGTCCTTTTTGCAGCATTTTATACCTTGGGGAACATTGCATCACTTGGGAGGTAACAGACTTCTTTATCTAATCTGGCTATTCCCTGAATGAGAAACCGGGGCTTAGTTGGCTAGAATTGGG
Organism: Antechinus flavipes; assembly: GCF_016432865.1. Taxonomy (NCBI): domain Eukaryota; kingdom Metazoa; phylum Chordata; class Mammalia; order Dasyuromorphia; family Dasyuridae; genus Antechinus; species Antechinus flavipes. The sequence goes on along the minus strand of NC_067401.1, from coordinate 428,292,720 downwards.
GAGAAGAGAGTTTTCAACCAGAAATTTTGCATTTTTAAGGATCTGGGGAGTAATACTTTGAGGAATCATGATTTTTATTGGTATAAACAACCTCTTCACCCATGCCTTAAAAGACAATTTCTTCATTCCTGTGTCCAAATAAATGAGGAACCTGATAGCTTCCTGGTTATGAGCTTCTTCACACTGAGTTGGTCTAGTTCTTGGTGACAGACATATTTGTCTCTAATTGGGATCATATTTAAAACTTTTCCACTTGAAATGATTCTCTGGAGCTTCTGTTCCATATATATCCAGGATCACACAGCTAGTATGTCAGAGGCCAGATTTGAACTCGGGAAGATGAGTTTCCTTGACTCTAGGCATGGCACTTAGCTGCTTTGTATTTGCATTTAAAAAAAATTATTTGTATTTGTTTGTATTTACTTGTATGCTTTTAACACTTAAGAGTAATAACAGCTGTAAAGTGCTTAGCACAGTGTAGGTGCTTAACACATGGGAGGTACTTAACAAATGCTTGTTCCTTTCTTCTACCTTTATATAATGTCTTAAGATTTCCCAAGTACTTTACCATTCCATCTCGTTTGATCTTTGCAGAAATTCTTCCACTGAATGCTATTATCTCCATTTGCCAGGTGAGGAAACGGTCTAAGAAAGGTCAGGTGTTTTGCTGATGCATACAGCTAGTAAATATCCAAGGGTTGTTTCAAATTTAGGTTTTCTTGGTTCCATGTCCATTGTTCCCACTACCTAGCCACCTCTAAAGGATGTGCATACAGATTATTCTGCTACATGGCTTTCCAGTTCCTTTTTAAGTGGATAGAATCAGAATCGGGTTACCAAAATAGATCAAGAAAGTATTTTGGAGTCCTTGAAGCAACAGAATGCCAAGATCTTGTCCCAAGATCCTGTGGCCAATAGTAGGGCTAAGAATGCTGGGTTTCTGATTGCTAGTCTGGTGTTCTCTTTTAGGTAGTACTTTGTTTCTTTCTTCGTAACTATTTTGCAAATGAGGAAACTGAGGCATCAAGAAGTTAAGTATGGATTTGTAGAATCCCAGAATTGGAAGGGATCAGCCTAAATCTTCATAATACTATTCTCACAAATGTCCGGTAAACCTCCACTTAAATACCTTCAGTAACAGAGAACCCACCAGCTCTTCAAAAGCCTGTTCTAATTTTGAATAGACTATGCTATATGCTTGTTTCTTTTCATTATTTCATCTCACTTTGATAAGTATTCCATGTGTGCTTTTATTCAAGTTACTGATAAAATGATAACTCAATGTGGGCTAATTACAGATCTCTGGGATGTTCCACTGGATATATTCTGTCAAATTGACATCAATTCATCAATGACTGACTACACTATTTCATATACAAAAGCTCTGCAAAATTCCAGATGAACTATATAGTGTTTCCCCAATTTAACAAGTTGAACAAACTTGTCAAAAGAGGAAACAATGTTAGTTTGACATGACCTATTCTTGATGAAGTCATGCTTACTCTTTATAAATCCCCACTTCCTCTTTTTGGTGTTTACTGTGTTTGATCTGTTCCAGAATTTACCCAGAAATAAAAGTCAAGGTCACTGGCCTTTTTTTTTTCTTTTTTTTAAAGTAAAGACAATATTTGCTCTTTTCCAGCCCTGCAGTACATTTTAGGGTGTCCATTATCTTAAAACATATTTAAAAAATTTTAAATTGATTTTATTTCTTTTTTACATCATAAGAATTTCCTCCCATGTCTCTCCTTGTCCCCTTCCCAGAGAGCTATCCCATATAAAAAATAGCATTTTTTTAAAAATGAAAAAAGAAGAAAATCGGCATAATCAATCAATGGATTGGAAAAAAATCTGAAAACATGTGAAACCTGCAATACCTGTAAACTCTTCATCCTCAAGAAGAATTGAGTTGGGAGTGTCCTCTAAAACATTAGAGGACATGAGTTTTCATTCATTATGCCCATTGGCTCAGCAATCCCATTTTTGTATAGGAGGATGCAGTATATTTGGGCCAGGTAACTTAAATTCATCGACAGCTGCTAATGCTCTCACTATTATCTTGGCTATTTATTATCTTTTAGTCATTTTTGCTATGTTTCAGAATAACTAAAAATTGAGTGCCATTGCCTTCTTTCTTTTGCTATTGCTATTATTTCATCCATCCCAAATAGTGGTCATAATCAATTTAAGCATATTTGGACTTGCTTCTGTCTTATATATATACCTTTTTTAAAAATTTGAAATTGTTTTTTATCTCTGTATCCACATTGTTTTTTCCTACAGATTTCCCTTTTTCTTCCTCATCAGAATTGTTTCTTGTATCTTCAGGCTTTTGTTCTTGAGTCTACCCTCTATCCTGTGCTGACTTCTACTGTAGAAGTGGGATCCATTGTAGGATATGGGATCCTTCTTATCCTTCTGATGTCTTTGAAACCTGCTTTAAATCCAGGGTGCAATTTAGACTTTGTCTGGCTCTCACAAGCTCTGGGAAGAAATAGTCAGGAAATAATTATATTTGGCTGATCCCTCCACATTTTGAAAAATAAAATGATCATTAAGACAAAAAAGTTTTCTGCTATTTTTGGTAGAGAATTCCAGCAAAAGGCTACATATTAAAGCTCCCCATCACAACTGTATTATGTATCAGATTTATGAAATGCTTCCTGAACTCATCTATTTCATTTTTCTGTCCAGATGGTCTCTAGTGTATCTGAATAGTAAAAATCACTTTTATTTCTTTCTACATTGATTGTCACCCAAATTCTTCCCCAGCTTGCTTTTCCTTTTTGATCCTTAATTTCCTTACCTTAATATATCTTTTTAATTTTTAATGTTTAATATTAATTTTTTTTTATCTTGTGTTTTTTCAAGAAGATATGCCCCTCCAGAGCCAGAGTCCAATCATGGATTTCATCTACAAAGTTTGTCATTCTTAGGAGTTACAGTTACTTCCTTATATTAAGACTTATTCCCATCAATTCTACTTCTGCACCCACCCAAATCAAGAAACACAAGTTTAATCTCTCTTCTATTTGATGGCTCTTCAGATACTAGAAAACAGTTATGTTTCCATTAAAGGCCTTTTTGCTTCAGGCTAATCATCTCCAGTTGCTTCACTTATTCTTTTAATGATATGCTTCTTTCCTCCTTACCAAACTGGTAACATTCTGATTCTGTATACATGTGCCAGCAAGCCTTTGTGGTTGTTCAAATGTAAGACTTAGAATGGGAACACAGTGTTGGAGATGAAGTTTGACCAGGGCAGAAGACAAAGGGACTCTCCATCCTTGTTCTGGACAATGTGCCTTTCATTGGCTGCCAATGAGTGATTGTCGAATCACCTTATTGTTTCAAATTGAGCTGGCAGCCCACTGAAACACCAGATTTATTTCACATGGTCCGTTTTCTTCTCTGTCTTGTGTTAATACATAGAACTATTTTTACCCACAAATAGACTTTACATTTCTCCTTATTAAATTTAATTTCAACAGATTCAGCCTAGTATTCTTGTCTATTGAGACTTTTTTGCATTTTGATTCTTTCATCTACTATATATTATCTGTTCATCTCAGACTAAAGATACCTGCTTATTAGATAAGAATGCCTTTTACACTTTTATCCAAGCCATTGAAAAAATATTAAAAACCAAGAAACTAAGGCAGCATGTCATAGTAAATAGGGTACTGGGGTGAGGTGTGAGGAAGACCTGGGTTCAAGTCCCAGATTAGATAGCTTTTAGTAATTGTGTAAGTAACTTAATAACTCTGTGGCTCAATTTCTTTATATATAAAATGAGGTTGAGGGGTGGTCTTTATGGCCTTTAAGTTCACTATGGACTCTAAATCTGTTGTCCTATTGCATTATTGGGTCATTCCATTAGAGACTTTCCAGCCTTTTAATTTGCTTTTAATTTGTTCTCTTTGGTTCTACTCATTCAGTTAGTTTTGAATCCATTTAATTATGCTTTTATCTAGTTCAGACCTCTCCGTTTTGTCATGAGAACAGCATGAAATGGTTTTAGATACCTTGTTGTAGTCTAGCTGTATTATGTCTTTGGCACATACCCAAATGGAATTCGCCCTGTCATTAAGGGAAATAAGGTTAGTTTAGTCTTAATGAAGCCATGTCTCTTCTAAGGAATTATCACTATTTTCCTTTCTATATATTCATCAACAATCCATTTAATAACACATTCTAGAATTTTGCCAGAAGTTAAAGTGAAGTTCACTGTAGTTCTACCTATCATTTACAAATTTTGCTTTCTGCCCTTTTTGAAAATAAGGACAATAATTGCCTATTTCAGTCCCATAGACTTTTTTCTTCCATAATCATTCAAAGATCATTGACTGTAATCACCTTTTGCAGTTTTTTTTCAACTCTCACAAACTCTGGGAAGAAATAGTCAGGAAATAATTATATTTGGCTGATCCCTTCACATTTTGAAAAATAAAATGTTTATCAAGACAAAAAAAGTTGTTTTCTGCTCTGCTTTTGGTAGAGAATTCTAGAAAAAGGCTGGAATACAGTTCAGTGAAGATCAGTAGGTGCTCTTATATCCTCACTTATCTAGTATTAAGTACCCTGTTGACCATTTTGGAGCTACTTTTCTCAGTCCAAATACTAGCATTTTTTAGTAGGAAAAAATAGAAACAAAATAAAAGCTCTTTATTTTCTTTCTTATATCCATATTTTATGTTTATCTTTTCATCTTATATTCATCCCATTCATTTAGGCAAACAGTCTAAACCCTTCTGTGATTTACCTTTTGCTCCATATCTTAATTTAAAACAACAAAATCTCTTTTTTGTTATTCTACATCTATGTCTATGTATCTACAGCTACGTAGAGCTCTATAGAAAATGAAAAAAATGAATTTATCCTTATGACAAATGATTGTCTATGGTAATTAACATTATTGCATCTATTTCTCTATTTGTAAAATGGGGTTAACCCTAATATAACCTATCTCAGTGGATTTTCTGAGGAATCCCAAAATGCTATATGAATCTGAGTTGTAGTTATTAATAATATGTTTTTCCTCCCCAAATTACTTATATCTATTTTTTTCTGTGAACACATTGGATTTCTCTAATGAATATAATCATTTTGATTCTTGAGTACAAAGATAATTTTTCTTTTTGTTTTTGTGACACAGAGCATATAATGTTTTATATATATTACATAAAAAACTTGAATTGTATTAACTGAATTATTATAGTTATTATGTGGGAAGTATTGTGCTTTCTTATTGTATGTAAAGAGCGATTGGATTATTTAAAAATGTATTACTTGCTCTGGTAATATCTTCCCAGCTTCTCTGGTTCTAAACTTAGTATTTGTAGGATCATTGACAAGTAATTTAATTTTTTTAAACTTCAGTTTCCTCATTTGTAAAATAAGAATAATAGTGCAGGAGAGAATTTAAACTAGCAACAACAATATGGGAAAATGGTCCAAATCACTAATAATTAGAGAAAAATGCAAATTAAAGCAAATATTTTGAGTATCTGCTTCACACCTATTGAATTGCTTAAATTGACAAAACCAAAAAATATGTAATGTGAATATGTATGCAATGAGAACATATTACATGTATTCCTTTGACATCACGACTTTTCCCATTGAATTTTGAGATATTAAATAGAATTCTTTAGAGATTTTGAAGAAGGCATAGATGACATGACACAGAAAATGTTTAGAAACTCAGAAATACATAAAATATCTGTATAGCATTGTATAATATTAACATATTTTATCTTCTAATAGCATAATAATTTGGATGACATCTCTGTTATGAAATGAGAGCCAAAAATTTTTTAGGCATATTTTCCAGATCACGGGGGTGCCACGACCTTAACTCCTGTGATGTGGAAGGAATAGCTGCATTATTGTTATTTGATATTATCATCTTTATTTAAACTGTAATATGTGCCTATTTGATCTAAATCCCAGAAGACCTAGTCAAATTCCAAGGTAACATTTCTCTCATTGTTATCTAGGGAAAAAATAAAATAAATCATTATCTGTAATAATGATTTCGTTGTTGAGTTTTTTCAATCCTGTCTGACTCTGTAACCATATTTAGAATTTTTTTTGGCAAAGATATTGAAGCAGTTTGCTGTTTTCTTCTACAGCTCATTTTACAGAGGAGGAAACTGAGGCAAACAGGGTTAAGTGATGTGCCCAAGGTCACACAATTGGTATTTGGGTATTTACTTGTATTATGGCATTGATAGTTGTTACCTGTATGATTGTGGGCCAATCACTCAAATTCTCCCTCTGGTCTCAATCAAACCTCAGATACTTTTTGGGGAGAAAAAGGGAGGAGAGTTTCTTCTTAAAACTATAATCAAACTTATTAAAATCTGAGCCTTTTTGTGGGTGGAGGGTTTAATGTGCACATTGACTTGTGATTACGGAGAGGATATCTTTACTATATGTGCATCAGGATGTGTCATGAGGGGTTGGGGAAAAGAAGAATACACCGTTCCTTGTGTTCGCCTAGTCCTGCTGATCTCAGACAGAATGTGTTTTCCTTTCTGCAGTACTATCTTTCTCATGGGACCAATGAAGCAACTGAAGCGCATGTTTGAACCTACAAGACTGATTGCTACCATTGTGATGCTGGTAAGGAGTGCATTGTAACAGGTTTTCCAAATGGGGAGTTTTTAGTTCTGTGGTGGTCTGACTTTTTTTTTTTTTTTTTTTTAGTAGTAATTTGTATACTTTCTTTTTCTTTACTCTGAACTAGAATTTATAGAATTCGTGTTAAAATAAAGAACCACAATTTCTTTCCATCTAGTTTAAAAAACCAAAACCAAAACTACCTTAAGAAGTAGCTCATTGGTGGCCTAGAAATGCCATTTCTGTTGAGCTCCTCCAGAGGGCAATGCCTGTCAAGATTGAAGTTTCTTAACTGACAGGTTCATTAAAGGAGCAGAGTCCACCTTTTGGTGAAGAAGGAAACATACTTAATCCAGTTGCCATGTAGCTTATTTCAGAAATACAAAACCCATACTATTGGTGTGACCTAGTTTCTCAATATTTCTATTTCTTTTCTTAGTTCTTTTGAAATGTATCCATTGGCCTTCTTTCCATCCTCCCACCTTCCGTGCCTTTCCCCATGTTCATTCCCTACTCTCTGCACTTTTGCAGATGCCGTTTCCTCTACTTTTGGTGCCTTCTTCTCATCTCTCTGGCTATTTCTTCATTCCAGGCTCAGCGCAAGTACCACTCCTTCTCTGAAGCCTCCTCTGACTATTCTAACCCACCTGGAATTAAAGGATTTATACAGGGAAGGGAATGTAGATCATCTAGCTCAATCTCTACCTTATTCCTCCTTTGAATTTCTGTCATACTTCTCATTGGTGCCATGTAACTTTGGGCTTCCATTTCCTCATTTGTAAAATAGTGTTTGGGCTAAGATGCTCTCTGAAGCCCTTCTCAGATGTAAGTCATATTATGATCTCAGGTTTTACTGAACATTCTTATTTTTGTGTTATCTTCATTACTGAAGGACGTGTCTACATCTGTATTTTCTGCTTCTCTATTTGCTGTATCATTTAGCAAACCATAAGGCCTGTGCTATGGAGTAATACACTTGCCATTTGCTTAAGATCCCAAGAGGGAGGAGACATAAGTGGCTGAATTCACAAGTTTCAGTCTTCCCGGTCATTCGTTGTGTGACCCAGACAAATCTCTTTTGATGATAGCTTTCAGAGGCCTAGGAAAACCGTTTGGTCCCTCTACCTCTTTAAGATGTTGGATGTCAACATGTATTCCCTCAAGACTTGATTACTTAGGAGAGTTTTTATTTATTTTTTAAGTAGGACTTTGCATGCAAATGCATTTTGGGGAACATCATATTTGTTTGTGGGACAGTGTTTCTTAGCTCCTTGCCAGAGCAGCAGATTATAGATGGTCTTTGGTCAGAAAGGCCTTTTCCCCCCCTAACTAATATGGCTTTTTGCTAGCTACTTTGACTATAACCCTTCTGTCACATGTATATGTGCAGTTGTTTGAAGGGAAAGGTATTTGGGGGCATGGTGGTTATGAGGTTATGATATCTGAATTGTATTATTGTATATTTGTCAGGAAATATGGATAGATACAATTTTAAAATGGGGAGGGGAAGTCTTTATGGTTAGAGCAAAATCATTTGGAGAAAAGCACTTTTAAACATCTACTCTTTTTTACACATGAGGTACACATGAGGGCTAAAGTCCCTGCTACATAACACTTAGGTTTTACTTTTTTGTTTCTTAATGACTTTAATGAACATCTTCATTTTTCCCTGTAGCTGTGTCTTGCCCTCACTCTGTGTTCCGTCTTCTGGGTGAGTATTGTTTTCTTTGCTTCCTGGCTTAGTCTAGTTATAGACTTATTAAAAAGAAAAATCCAAAACATAATTACTTTTTTCTCTTGCAGTGGCACAAAAAGGGACTTGCTCTCATTTTCTGCATTTTGCAATCTTTGGCCTTGACGTGGTAAGTAACATTATTCATTATTTCAAACAATAATCATGCATCAAGTGCCTACTCTGTGCAAAATCCTGGGGGAGGTGTTGGGGAGAGATGAAGAAAGTAATTTTAAAACAGTACTTCTGTCTTACCTCTACCCCAGCTTTGGCATTTCTGGTTTAACATAGTTTTAGGAGGTAGAAGTCAATACCTGTCAAGTAGGTGGATTAAAAAGATATGGGAAGAGAGTGGGCTATGAAAAGTAATGAGCATCTGGCTTCTTTGTGTCAAGCTGATTTGGCACAGCAAGGCTCTCTTTTATCACTTTCATTTGAATTGAAGTCTTTTTGAAACATCTAATTGCTGACACTGCCCCTTACGAATAGCTTTTAACTCTTCCATTGCTTTTCATTGTTTTGTAAGCCTGTAAGGCCTCTGATATTCTCATTGTTCTCTTCAATGTTTTGCAGATGAACTTGTGCTCCAAATTAGTGTTTCTCTACTTAGTAATGGGATTGAATGTTTGCCTGCTCAGAAAGTTTCTGGATTTTTTTTTTTTTTTTAACATCAGACTTCTTAAAATTTTTTTTAATATTTGGAGGCATTGTCTTTATGTTAACTTTTTTTTTGGCCTATTTTAAAAGTAAATTCATAATTACATAGGCTAGTTTGTGACTGTTCACATTATATTAAATCTTTACCTCTTCTTATAATCTGGTATTATTTTGGCCATCGTTTTCTCCAGTGAATGGTCTAACTTTTATATAGGCTATTGATTCTAAAATGATTTCCATGTTAAGAACAAACTGTATTTTGCCCATTTGTATAAAGTTGATTTTGTTTTGTGATTACTATAATCATATCTGGAGGCTTCTAAACAAATCTATATGCCTTTGGCTCTTCCATTTTCTTCATTTTAAATGCCCACACATTCTCATTTTCTGTCTCTTTATATGTATGTATTATATATGTGTATATATTGTCTAACATGCAATTCATGTATATAATGTACAAACCGCAGGCATATAAGATGTGACATGTATGTACACACATGCACGCACACGTACATTCTCACACACATTACTCCTATAGCATACACCCCCCCATATTATACATTAAGATGCATGTGTAATATAGATTGAGACCTGCAACACAATCTATAGTACTTCACAATACATTATATACATATTACACATGTGTAATGATATATACATAAATCATACACCCATATGGAGAAACAAAATGAGAGTGTGTGTGTGTGTGTGTGTGTGCGCATTCAAAATTAAGAAATGTAAGAAGTATATAAACATACAGGATGTTTAGAAACTTGCAGATATAATGAGCACAGAATAAAATCGAATCTATACAAAAGGACAAAATAAAGTTTCTGTATACCCACACATATATATGAATGAAATGGAGAAGAGTTTAAAATTTGGAATTATTTTGAGTCTTGTGTTCCTTTTGAGCATCTAAAATTTTTCATTGCTTCGTCATTTGTTGTTTTGTAGTTTAGTTCATTTATATAAAATGCTTTGCTGACAAAGTTAAAATCATAGAATTTACTCTCCACGTAGCTTGCCATTCTGTACTCACAGATGAGCCTCCCCTAGCTAATAATTTGCAAATGTGTACGTGCACACTTTGGGCAGAAGGGCAGTGATGTAAGGGGGCGTGGGCACTTCAGTCCTTTCAGTAAAGAGATCAATATTTTTGTTTTGATTTGAATGTTTTCTTTCTTTCTAGGTACAGTCTTTCCTACATACCATTTGCAAGGTAAGCAAGGTTCACTATACTTTTATATCAATATATTTAAAACTGACATTTTATATCCCTTTAAAAATACCATCCTTAAGTGCATATTCTTTTTTTTAATGGTATTTTATTTTTTCAAATACATACAAAAATGGTTTTCAACATTTATCTCTGCAAAACCTTGTGCTCTAAATTTTTCTCCCTCTCTTCCTTCTTTCCCTCTCTCCAAGACAGCAAGCAATTTGATATAAGTTAAAAACGTGCAATTCTTTTAAACATATTTCCATCATGCTGAGCAAAAAAAAAAAAAAAATCAGATCAAAAGGGGAAAAAAACCAAGTAAACAAAAAACAACACACAAAAATAGTGAAAATACTATATTTTGATCCACATTCAGTGTCCATAGTTCTTTCTGGTTGTGGATGGTACTTTCCATCATAAATCTATTGAAATTACCTTGAATCACCTCATTGTTGAAAAGAGTTATGTCCATCACACTTGATCATCACAGAATCTTGTTGCTTTTTTGGTTCCACTCACTTCACTCAGCATCAGTTCATTTAGGTCTTTCTTGGCTTTTCTGAAATCAGCCTGATAAGTGCATATTCTTTTTTTTTTTAAATTAAAATTTTTATTTTCAAAATATATGCATGGATAATTTTTCAGTATTGACCCTTACAAAATCATGTGTTCCAAATTTTCCCCTCTTTCCTCTACTCCTTCCCCTAGATGGCAAGTAATCCAATATATGTTAAACATGTTAAAATGTGTTAAATTCAATCTATGCATACATATATATATAATAATCTTGCACAAAAACATCAGGTTTAAAGGAAAAAATAAAAGGAAACAAAATGCAAGCAAACAACAAAAAATGAAAATGAGAGCATATTCCCTTTTAAAGCAGATAGATTATTAGTATTATTGAGGATTTGATGGAAGAATCGCAATATTTTTTCTCCTTTCTTCATTATGCCAATAATAGAATTTCTTAAAACTTCTTTTAACTGGAAATAACATTATTGGGTTATTTATATTCTTGCTACAGCAAGAATTAAATGGTTGTGTGACTTTGGAGCAATATTTTACCTCTTTAGACGCTAGATGCTTTCCAACTCTAAAGTTTTAATATTAAGACAGTAATAGCAATTTATGTCATTGGACACCTCAAATTTTGGCACTTTGTTTGGCATCTTTGTTCCTTATTCTCTCTTTTATAAAAGTTAAACCTACAATTACCAAACCTTTTCTTAATGACTGATATCCAAAAAAGTACTATTTCTAGATATAAAAGGAGAGAGAGTCTGCAAATGTTAGAAGATTTTTATCAAAGACTGCCTTATGTGTCACTTGCCCCTCTGCCACTGCTTTCAGGTTCTGTTGGTAGCCAGCTGCAGAATGAGCAAACATTAATAGGACTGGATGGCTTCACATGGGACCATTAGTTTGAAATAAGCCCTAACTAATGATGATAGCAGTGATAGACTTTGACACAGGGTAGCCCTCTTTCATTCCCTGGAGAGGGTGGCTAAATTAACATTTGTTTTGGGAATTTAAAAAAGTCAAAAAATTATATGAGTCAAAACTTTTTTTTAAATACAAGAGATCAATTCTGTTTCTAAAAATAAGCAGACAACTTCCGATTTGGTGGTAATCAGCATGTCCAAATTTTTTATCTTTGCATAATTCTCTGGGAATTTGAATTTACTCTGGATTAATATTTACTGATTTCTATTCATGTTCCCATGTATATATTCTAGAAGAAATTTAATTGTCAGTGGTGAGAATGATTTTTTTAAATAAAAAAATTAAAAAGACTAATAAAATAAGTAGAAATAAAAAACCCTCTGATTTCTTAAATTATCCATGACCTACTATATTATTTTATATAGCCTACATTCATGGAGGGCTTTCAAATGAAGAAGTTGAACTAAATAAACTCTGAGCTCTCTTCTAACTCTGAGCCATATGCTATTGAATTTAAAGTCTTTTCAATTACAAATGTCACCCCTTATCTCTCCTGCTGCTACTAACATTTTTAATTGAACTAAAGGCTGGGGCCTTGTAAAAGGAAAGAGATCAGGGAATTAGGAGCCTTTGTGTTGCAGTGGGTAGAGGGATTATGATCACTGTGTAAAGTGTGAAGTTGTGTTTAGTGTCTGGAGAAAATCTCTTTGAGTTAATGACCAAGATGAGTCTGAAGAGGGACCTATTGTCTGTCCCTCGAGAAGGCTGTCTCATAGCATGGGGTGAAGAAAGTCCATATGGATTCTTTTCTTTAGGGCTTATATTAGTGTTAGTACTTATTCTTTAAAGTAGAAGCCACATCTCCAGTTTTTGGTTTCCCTCAGTTTTTACTTTTTATTTTTTTAACAGTTATTTTTACATTGCCTTCCCTTTCTTTCCTTAATGAGGGGTTCTCCTGAGTATATGAAATTGAAGATTAATTTCTGATTTGCTATACTTATGTTTCTATTTATGCTTTTTTTTTTTTTTGTAGGGATGCTGTGAAGAAGTGTTTTAATGCGTGCCTCGCCTAATAAACAAAAAGGCACTTTTGAATAGCCTCGGCAAGTACAAAAGACCAATTTCTGACACTGTTTTGTAAATATTTTCCTAATTCTGTCTTAAGATATGTGCCTTTTTTTGGCTTGTGGCAGGATGTTACTTGCATTTAAAATATTGATGGTTGTTTTTGTAAGCAATGATACATTCTCAAAACAAAATGTCCGTTGCTCTGTTTAAGTTTTTGTGTGCCTGGATTTCAAAGAGTAAAATGTCACTGATCTGTCATTGTTCTGTCCCAACCTCCCCCCTCTTTCTTTCTCTGTCTGCCTTCCCCCCCCCCAATCTCTCTATTTTGAAATTTCTCTGCATTGTTATTTATGATTTAAGAAAACCGAACTTGCCCAGCCATGGTTGAGGCTTGGGGGCCTGTAACTTCTTAAATGGTTACCAAATAGCCTCATTCCTGAAGGGTGACATTTCTTCCCTAGGAGTAGTTTGCACCTTGGGACCTGCCCAGATTTAGGTCTCTGAGCACAGCACAGTCCAACCTCTCCAGGAGGTGGAGAGCATCACTATTGCTTAGAATTTAGCATCGACATACGTAGAAGGCCATTCTGCAGGAATGTACAGAACTGCTACAGGAGCCTGACAGATGAATGAAGTAGAAAAAGAGCTTTTATTTATGGAAAAAAAAAACACAGAACTCTGTCACTTCTTATTCTCTATACAGCTGTCTATGCTACTATTCTGAATACCACCCCAGAATATACTGTCCAGTGCCTGACATAGTATCTCCCCCTTTCCTCCTGCCCCAGGTGTAGAAGGGGAAAGAAAAAAAAGAATTACAGTTTTCTCTGTGGACCAGAGCAGGCAGCTTTGCTATGATCTACTTTTCTTATTTCTTTCTGCCCCTCCTTCATTATTAATGACTGGGAGAGTGGTTTAGTGCAGCACATATTTAAACTTTTTCCATTTGTGACTCCTTTTTGTCTGAGAAATTTTTATGTGACTCTGGGTATATCAATATATAAAAAATAGGTAAGCAAATCTGACATTTACTGATAATAAATCATAGTTTTGTGACTCTCATATTCAGTTATGAAACCCCGTAGGGGGTTGCAAGCTAGTGTAAGAAATTGGGGGCAAGACTTGACTTTGAAGCCTGGAAAACTTGATTTCTGGTTTGGCCTCTGACATGATCTGGCTTTCTGACTTCAGGCAGGTCACTTAATCTCTCGTCATTCCAGGAAACTTTCTAAGTTACAGCAAGGTACTAACCTGTAGGGCTGATAGAAGTCCCTCCCTGGGAACTCCCTCCTTCAATATAATCATAGATCCATGTCTTGTCTTTCCTTATGATCAAAGGATTCTGAAGTGAAGTCATTTTCCTTTTTTCCTCAGTTCAGGAAGAGAGAATATTAGAAATACTTCTTATTTATGCCTGTTATTCTCCTAGGTGGATGTACCAGATGACCTTTTGATAGTTAGTTCTCTGATGTTTGACAGAGAATAGCTAGAGGTGGATAGAGGGGGAAGGATAATCCAGGATGGTCAGAGCCATATGGCTAATATGGGGTTCTGTGACTGGGATGCCAGTATGTATTTCTTGGTATCCCTTATTCAATTTATTTCTGTTTTTTTATGGCTCACAATTCATTCACTGTACCCTGCTTGAAGTTGGCTCTGGCACCTAGGAGATGCTTGAGCTGTGCTAGAGCTTATCTTGATTCCCTTCTTCACATTCCCTCTTAGGGGCAAAAAGTGGGAAAAAGCCTGGATCTGGATCTTAGCTCACTCATCCATAAGATGAGGGTATTGGTCTTACCTTTTGGTAAACTAAGGGTGCTGTGGTACCATGGAAAGAGAGCCATGTTTAAAACCCAGCTCTGTTATTTTATTTACTAGCTATATAACCAAGAGTAATCGTTTAGTCTTTCTTGGCTCTCTTTTTCCCCATCTGTAAATTGAGGAGATTGTTTAATTGATGTCATAACAGATCCCTTCCAACTCCGACCTTATGGTCCCATCTTCTCATACTTTGTGATCTGTATGGGTTTCCTTTAGCTAGGGAGAAAAAAATCTCACGTTGATCCTTAGGTGATTAGAAGGGATTAAAATTCCCAAGTGGTCAATTTGGATCTAAAATCACCAAAGGATTAAAAAAAAAAAAAAGATCACATGCTTTGTTTATAAAAATCTCATTTCCATATCTTCTGAGAATAGAGTAAAAAACTCAGTTGAGTTGATTCTGTTGTAAGAAAACAGGGTATCTTCTCTGTGCCTGAGGGAACCTTTGCTTTGCTACCCTTTGGACCTTCTGTTTTCGTTTGTCAGGCAAGGGGAAGGAGATTACTGTACTTGAAGGAGCATAATATAATGGAGTTGGGACAATTTGATTTCAAATCCTGCCTCAAACACACTAGCCATGTGATCCTAGACAGGTCATTTTATCTCCTTGAACCTCAATTTCTTTCTCTGTAAAATGATAGGTGATTAGATGATCTTTTAAATTCCCCTTTGTCTTTGAATGTTGTTCTCCTGATCACTTAAGAATTTATTATCATTGGACTTGTTTAGTTGAACCACTATATATTTGAGTTTCTTCCCTTTCAGTTCAAGCTATACCCCTAGAGATTACAGCATTTTACTTAACTTTTCCATTGGCTACCTCTAATCCTCTGAGGCCAGTAGCCAGTGGTCCCAGTGTAATGAAGTGGGTGGCCTTGATTAATTTTTTTTTCCTTCCTAGCAGCTAAATGGAGAGCAGAATAGTTAGTGTGGGTTTGCTATTGTTTTTAATCTATAATCTACCAAAGACCCTAGGTTTATGTATTTTTTTAACCCCCCAGGTTCACTCTGTAATTTCCATTCTATAGAGCTGACATATCAATATCACATTTGTTTGGGATCATAGAACTTTGGATTCAAAATGGACCTTAATATTTCCTTGGAGCACATTTGCTTTTACATTTATATCACAAGTCCATTTCTGCTCTTCCTGCTTTTGAAAGGTTTTCTTCCCAAAGCTTGAATGATTTGATTTACACTGATTAGGGAAGGGGAGAGGCTAAAAGGCAGCATCATTCCTAGGGTCACAGAATTTCATAGCTTAAGGGGTCTTAAAAATAATCTTGTCCAACACACAATGTAATGAGAAAACCTTCTACAACTTAAGTGACACATGTCTATTCCAGCCTTTCTTTGAAGACTTTTAGTTGGGGAAAATTGCTGATTTCTGAGGCAGCTCATTCTGCCTTTGGACAACTTAAGTGGTTAGGAAGTTTTATTTCTTATATCAAGTAATAAGTAGAAAACACACTACTCCAGAAGAGCTCGAAATCCCATTCACTAGTTCTGACTTGGAGGAAGTTAAAAACAGTCCTAATTACTCTTTCCCATGATAGCTGTTCAGATTTGGAAACTGGAGTCAAGCTTTTTGCCTCTTGTAGCCCCTGACAAAAAAAAAGCATTTTCTTTTCAAGCTATTTCAGTCATTTCTCATAGAGATTGATTTTTGTTTCTTAACCATCTGTGGTTATCGCCTCTGGACCGCTTCTGTCTTGACAAAATAGCCTTTTTTAAATGTCACCTCCAGAACTGAACACAATGCTCCCCAGATGTAATCTGACCAAGGCAGAATAAGGCAAAGCTGTCACCTCCCTTGCTGGGGACACAACTTCTGTGAATGCAGGCTTAGATCTCACTAACTTTTTTTAGCCTCTACAACACTGTGAGCTTGGAGTTCATACTTCTGTAAAACTCGTAGATTCTTTCTCATGAACTGCTGCTGTCTAGTCCCGTCTTTCCCATCCTGTGTTTGTGATGCTGATTTTTTCTGACCTGAGGTACACTTGGTAATTATCATTATGGGATAAACACACATAGTTGTTGAATTCTCTGGTACCTGCTCCTTGCTCCAATGGTGGTCTTCACAAAGCATCCTTACACTTCGACCTGCCAGTGCAGAATGACTGGATTCTGATTTGGGAACTTCCTGTTACCCCCCATTCCCCTGACCACTATGGGATGGAGTGAGTGGGATATGAGTTTGGCAAATGTTGCCTCCTCCCTGATTGACCAGATTTAGTTAGGCCTTAGGACTTGCAGATGGCTTTGTTTGAGCCGTGATGAACCAAATGCTAATTGTTCATATAGAGACTAAATTTTGTAGATTATTTACAGCAGGTTGTGAATCACCAGCGAGCACCCTCCTGGTACCTTGCATGTCTGGAAGCTACTTCCTTTCTGTTATCAGTCATCTGTACTTGGAGAATGAACAAACTCATCTTATTGTTTTCCCCAATTTGAAGAGCCTTAGGAAAGAGAAAGAATCATCAAATATATTACATACATGCACATGTTTTGCATTATCCAAATCACTGCTTTGTCCATAATAAAAACTATATGCTAGATACTATGGTAAGCAATGGCGTCTTTGAGAGCAGACCATATTTCAAGAAAAACCTGTTCTTCTGTTCCTTGTTGATGTTAGGTATTTCTGTGAATTAAAAAAAAAAAAAAGTAAAAACTCCCTATGGACAATCAGGGGCCACTAAGGAAATGTGTACTTCTTAGTCTGGGAGACTTGTAACTAATCTGGCTTCCAATCTTATTTCACCTTATTTCTCTCCCTGTTTTCTCTGTGTTCCAATCAACCTGGCTTGCAGTCTGATGCTATACTTGATGTAGGATCATCGATTAAAAAACTGGAAAGGATCTTAGAGAGATCAAGTCACTTGCTCAGAATCAAATAGGTATTTAAAGTAGTCCTTGAATCCAGATCTTCTTGACTGAAAGTCCAGTGTCCTGTTCTTTATATCATTGTCTCCCACTTTTTTCTGCTTTTTTGCATGGCCATCCCTCCATCCCTCATGCTTTCTTTTCAGAAGTCTTCCCAAATCCCATCTCTGTCTCTCCAGCTGAATATGTTCTCTCCTTTCTTAGATTTACTTAGGAAACATAATCTGAGTCTTTTACTGTTTTCAAATTCTATACTTCTTGTATTTTTCTCATCTGAATGTCATTCCCTTTTGGCCCGTTTAATTCTCCTCAAATGAATAGCAAACTCTTTGAAAGAAGAAGCTATGTTTTTTCATTTTTGAATCCTCCCTCATATAGGGTAAGCACATAACTAATGCTTATTAAAGTGAAATAAAGGAAATATTTTGGTACTTAAATGATATGATTTAACAGCATAAAGGAAGAATGTTATCATCTCTTCATCTATGAAATCTGATATTTTGTTTGTAATTGCACGCCAAGCCTTCTTTGTCTTAAGGGACCAGATTCCAGTTTAGGGCACATATGACTTTTTGCATAATTTCACTTTCCTATAGTTAAACACACACACACACATATATAGCTGAGTTTTAGGCATGTTAAGTTTTTTGGCTGACTTTGGTTGCAGTACTTGGTTTTACAATTCAAGGTTTCTGCACATTTTAAAAATGAAAATAAGTGATTATTCAAAAGTCCAAATAAAGTTGAATTCAGGATTATGTCTCAGCAACTCCTAGTGGATTGCCAAGATTAAATATTGGCAAAATCTTTTAAAATTGTGTTTTTTTTAATTTCTAAGCAATTGAGGGGAAAATAGCAAATATGATGAGACTTTTATTTCTTCCTTTCAACAGAAAAGAATCTTTATAAATGAATTATATACTGTCAGGTGGGAAGAAGGGTTGAAAGTATACAGCAGCTTCATAATTTTTTCCTGAATAATTATGATTTTTGTTTACTGCCACTGCTGATTCAATAGATAACCTCAAAAAAGGATGAGCTTCCTCTCACTTGGGGGTATTCAAGAACTAGGCTAGATTGCCTTCTGACAGAGTTGTTAAAGAAGGAATTTTTCCATGGGACAGAAGGCTAGAATAATAGACCCTTGCAGTCTTCTTAAGCTCTGTCTCAATGAAATATCAAGGTTTTGAGAAGTAGTTTATAATTTAGTAAAATGAAAATTGTTGATTCCAACCCTATGTGTTTGTTCTGAGAGTGATAAATTTGTGATGTTAAGAGCTATAATGATACATAATTGATAACTGTTCTTGGAGTCTTACCTCCCACACATAGTGACTGTACATGGGCAAAAATCACTTAACCTTTTTTTTTTTTTAATTGGAGTTTTTTTTATTTTCAAACCATATGCAAGGATAATTTTTCAACATTGACCGTTGAAAAACCTTGTGTTCCCATTCCCCCTCCCCCTTTTCTTTACCCTTTCCCCTTGATGGCATGTAAAATCCAATATATGTTAAACATGGTAAAAATATATGCCTTTAATCTCTTTTAATGCCCTAAGAAACTGAGAGTTTGGAGAAGCTGCTGATTTGCTTTGGTTAAGGCCCAGATTTGGACAGGCAGTCTGCCCAGCCCTCCCTCACTTCAGTTCAGTTCACTTGCCTGTCATGGCAACCCCTCCCTGATGTCATGGTCCTCTGAGAATGATAGACAGACAACAATAATTTGCTTTGATGGAGGAAATGTTCACACTGGGAGTTCCCACTCCGATGAAATCACAGGTCCTTGCTCCCTCATCTTTTCTTTCCCCACAACCCCCCCACTTCCAAACCAACCCTTCCTCCTACCCCCAGTCCCACAAACCACCATTTCTAATAAGACATTTAGTTACATCATGCAGACGGCTTCCACCATCTGGTTATCACATGGCAGCATGCTCATGTGTCTTCCAAACTGAAATCCAGGACATCTGATCTTATAGCTGATAATCCTTTTGCAAGACCTCATTTAAAAACACCTTTAAAAAAAATTGAAATCAAAATTATCCTGAAAAATCTATGTTGCGCTTTGGGGAACAACCAAAATATCCTTTTTGTTTTTGTTTTTTGGATGGGGGGCTTTCCAAATTAGCAGAATCATTTTGTCTCTGACCATTGTGTTAGACATATCTGCTCCCTGATTTAAATTGTTAAAGTTTTAGAAGGGGATATTCTTCTAAATGGAGGTGTGGAGGACATCTCTTAAAAGACTCAGAGGCCTAAAACTGGAAGCAAGCCAGAACTGAAATTGAATGATTTTAAAGTGGGGAGAGAAGAGTTTTTTTAAAATTAAATTTGTAAACTTGAATTTTAAAGCAAAAAAAAAAAAATCATGGGAAAAATGACCTTCAATTAATAATTTGTTGAAGTGTGTTTATAAAGCACAAAGCAAGGTAATGGTTTGCCAGCTTGCTTCTCCTGTCAGACTAAAAGTTAATATATTTTGTTCTAGGTACAAACCTTGTTTTGGTCCAGCTTCTTAAAGAAAACTAATAGTTTGCTCTGGATTTTGTGGCTGTTCTGCTTTGAGTGCCATGTTTTGTTTTCTATTGTATTTCTTGAACTTAGTGTGTTTGCTCAGCATCCTTGAGCCAAAAACAGGAGCTGATCCCTGCCTGTTTTTTCACTGCCCGTTGGCAAATATGTTCTAGTATCTGTGATTTCTGATTGTGAAATTAGGATGCACAGTGACAGCCACAGGACCTGTGTGGCTGACTAGGAACTTGCCTGCCTTTAGGACACTATTTCTGTTAGAATGTGATTGACTTTGTAAACAATTTTTTTATGGCCTTTTTTAATTGTGTGGAAACTCATTAACAAGGTTTTATGCTGCTCTTTGCTCAGTGGAACTTTTTATAACCAAAAATATATTTTTTTGTGGACTGCTTATCCTATCTTGATAATCTGCTTCTTTTTTCTAACTTATTATGAAAAGACCTCAGTGAACTTTTCTCTCTCAACATATGTGTTCATTTCTACATTTTTGTTTGTTTTTCCAATAAAGGCTAGCATTATATTCTATATACAATCCAGTGTTGTCTCTTGTTTTATTTCTTCTTACTAAATAAACTTTTTTTTTTAATAACTCTGTTTCTGAAATTAAGAAGGTGAGTTCAAATACCACCTCTGATGCTTACTAACCATGTAACTTGGAACAGGTCCCAGAGTTTCCCTGATCTCAGTTTTCTCATCTATAAAATGGATTAAACTGTTTGGCTTCTGATGCCTTTTTTGTGCAATCCCATGAGAATGTATTTGCTGTTCTTGATCTAGTTCTTTAAAAAGTTAACCCAGTAAAAAATGCCATCCACGTTTGGAGTGTGGACCATGGAGACTGAACGTGGATCAAAACATGGTATTTTCACCTTTTGTTGTTGTTTGTTTGCTTTTTTTTTTTTTTTTTTTCTTTCTCATGGTTTTTCCTTTTTGGTCTTATTTTTCTTGTAAAATATGACAAATATGGAAATACATTCAAAAGAATTGCACATATTTAACCAATATTAGGTTACTTGCTGTCTTGGGGAAGGAGAACTAGGGGAGAGAAGGAGAAAAATTTGGAACACAAAGTTTTACAAAAATGAATGTTAACTATTTTTGCAGGTGTTTGGGGGAAAAAAATAAAATACTATGTAAAAAATTTTTATAGGACTAATTCTATACTCTTGAGTTTCTATAGCTTGGGATGTGATTGGAGAACAAATTGAGATGAATTCTGTATTTATGAAAACAAGATTAACCTTTCATTTCTATGTAAAAAAAAAAAAAAAAAGTTAATCCAGTATACTTGATCTTAAACAAAAGTTATTCTGAAAACTTGTATGCAAATTAAATATTTGTAACTTTTGCTAATTATATCATTTCAGGTTACTTGCTAAATAATTGAGTAAATGAGTGAAAATATGGAATTGTTTGGAATTCCTCTATAAAATCAAATTAATCCCCTTACCTTTCTGAAAGAACAATAATAATTCACATTTCTTTTGTGTCTTTTAAAAAAATTTATGTATTATCACACCCAACTACTCTGAAGGACGTATGAAAAATCCTATTCATACCCAGAGAAGGAACTAATTGTGTCTGAATACAACCTGAAGCATTCTTGCTCACTCTCGCTCACTCTCTTTTTTAAACTTCATTTTTCTTGAAGGTTTTTATTTTTATTAGGATGGGAGATCTATTTTTACCTCCACAACTTGACTTTTATGGAAATATTTTGCATAATTTCATAAGTGATTTCTTTGTGGATGGGGATAAGGGAATCTAGAACTCAAATCTTAAAAAAAAAATGTAAAAAAAATTGTTTTCAATGTAATGGGGGAAAATAGTAAATAAGATAAAATGGGAAAATATATTTATTTAATATTTTCTCCTAATTATGTTTAAAACTATCTTTTAATATTTGTTTTTAAAACTTTTTGAATTCCAGATTATCTTCCTTATCTCTACCCCCAAGCCTTCTTAAGAAACCACATGTAAAGTTATGAAAAACATTTCCATAAATCATGTTATGAAAAAAAACATAGATTAACCCACTCTAAAAACAAACTAGCAAAAAACCCTTAAGAAAAATAAAGTAGAAGCAGCAGTAGGGACAACTTAAGTCTGTTTAAATGCAATCGGTTCCTTCTCTAGATATGGATAGGATTTTTCATTATAAACCCTTCATAGCAGTTATGGATCATTGTATTGCTGAAAATAGCAAAGTCATTTCCAACTGATCATCCTGGAACATTGCTATTACTTTGATAAATAACTCGCATTTCTAGAACCCTTCAAGGTTTATAAAGTACTTAGCCAGATTCTCATGAATCAAGTTTTCTTCAAATAGGGCCTTTTTTTTTTTTTTTTTTCAGATTATACTCTGAACAAGGGTAAGTCTAGTTATGTCATTCCTCTGGGCAGAGTTCCCTAGGGACACTCTCATTGATCATCAAATCAAATTCAATCTCCTTTACTTGTATTCAAGGGCCTCCACAAGCTGTTGCCACTCTATTATATCAGACTTTTCCCCTTATATTGATTTCTTCTTCTTTTTGCTCTTATTACTCAAGCTAAACTGGACCCATTACTACTTTCCCGAACATAATATCCACTTTTCTATCTTTGTTGCCTCTTTCTTCATCTGGAT
Source organism: Antechinus flavipes (assembly GCF_016432865.1). NCBI lineage: Eukaryota > Metazoa > Chordata > Mammalia > Dasyuromorphia > Dasyuridae > Antechinus > Antechinus flavipes. The sequence goes on along the minus strand of NC_067401.1, from coordinate 428,270,092 downwards.
TTTTCTTCATTTTAAAAAGTCTAATTCAAATGCCCTTTTCTCTAGGAAGTGTTCCTAGATTCATTTCCAGCTGCACCTTCCTCCCCCACAATAATTACCTCACAACACCTCATACAACATTTACCATTAGTTTCTTTCTTTTTTGTGTGTGCCTTCCTTTTACTACAATGTAGGAGCTCCATGAGTAATTGGCCTTTGAGTAGATGGATGAATAAAAGTCAATTAATTAGGTCTGTTTTATGTGTATGTGCATATATGTGTGTATATGTGTGTGTGTGTATATAAGCATATGTATGCGCACACATATACATATATGTGAAATCAAATCAAAGGGTGAAACTTTTGTCACTTTTTGTCCCCCAGATTTCCAGTCCCTATTACATGCTGCTATGCCCATTTATCATCCTGAGTCATGATAAATGGGCAATTTTTTTTTTTTAAGACTGCATTCTATGTCTCCTATCAAGAAACATCCCAAGTAGATATTTTACAGATAATTGTAAATGGTCTTATGATTACTAAAGTCAGATTCATGTAAAAATGTGACTGAATTTAGTTATTTTTGTCATGTGTCTTCTCAATTACCCAATACCATTAGGAAGATGATGTAGTTCAGGCAGCCAATAAATATTTATTAAACTTTTACTTTGTGCTAAGTATTCTGCTGAGCCCTGAGGATTCAAAATCAAAAGGCAGGTCCCTGTCTTCAAGGAGCTTACTTTAAAGGGAGAGACAATATGCAAATAAACAACTAGGAAATAATTAAAAGTTTATTGTGTAATGGAAAGTGGTAGAGAATGGAAACAAAATGCAAATGATCATGTTCAAACAAGGTGTATACAGAACATTGGATTTGGAGTTTTTTCTTTCTTGTGGTTTTTCCCTTTTCTTCTTTCACAGCATGACTAATATACAAATATGTTTAATATGATTGTATATTGATGGAGAGAACCATCTGCACCAGAGAGAAGACTGTGGGAACTGAATGTAGACCACATATTTTCATTTTTTTTGTGTTTGTATTTCATTTTCTTTCTCATTTTTTTTCCCTTTTTGATCTGGTTTTTCTTGTGCAACATACTTATGGAAACATGTATAGAATAATTGCAGATGTTTAACATATATTGGATCACTTGCCATCTAGGGGAGTGGGTGGGGCAAAGGGAGGGAGAAAAAAATTTGGAATACAAAGTTTTGCAAGGGTAAATGATGAAAATTATGCACATATTTTGAAAATAAAAAAAAAACTTTAAAGATTCCACTCAAAAAAAAAATGTGATTGTAACTATTGTATCAGATTGCTTGCCATTTTGGGGAAGGGGAGTAGGAAGAAAAAAATTGGAATTCAAAATCTTATAAAAATGAATATTGAAAACTATTTTTACGTATAAGAAAAAAAATACTTTCAAGTGGAAAAAAATGAAAGAAAGAAAAAGTAAATGACAGGATGGTTTCAGAGAAACTTGGAAAGATTTATATGAATTAATGCAAAATGAAGTGAGCAGAACCAGGAAAATATTGTACAAAGTAATAGCAGTATTGTAAGGATGATCAACTGTGAAAGACTTAGCTACTTTGATCAAGACTGATCCAAGAGAAGTCCAAGGGATTCATGATGAAATATGGTATCTATCTTCAGAAAGAAAACTGATGGAATCTGAATGGATATTGAAACAAAACATTTGTACTTTGTTTCTTGCTTTTTATTATTTTTTGTCACATGGTTAATATAGAAATATTTTGCATGACTGCACATGTATCATTGATAGCTGATTTTTTGCTTTTTTAAGAGCTGTGGGGTGGTGGAGCAAGATGGTGGAGAATGCACACACGACATTCTAAGCTCCTCTCATTCCCCTCATAACCAACTATTTAATTTAGCCTCAAAAATAGCTCATCACTGCTTAAATTCATGAAGATTAGAAGCGCTACAACTTACCAACCAAAGTCAGTCCGGAAGATCGCCAGGAAAGGTTTGTCCTGAGGGGCCAGGAACAGACTAGCACAGGCAGCAAGAGACTAGTGTCCTGAGCAGACCAGGGGCGGAGATGATCTCTATGGCTAGAGAAGTTATAGAGATGACTCTGCTATAGGCTAACTACTCTGTCTTGACTACAAAGCAGTAAACTGACAGAGAAATTAAAGCCTAAAACAGAGGATACTCTAAAAAATGCCAGAACCTAACAAGATCTGGCTGTAACCATTCAAACCTAGAAGTGACTCAGGCCGACTGTAACGCAGCCTGCAGTCACATCCTGCAGTTCGGGGCTTTTGTGGGGGGCAGCTATAAATCTGCAAGGCAAGGCAAGCACAATGTGGGGCTCGGCCTGGGGCAATAGAACTTCCCCAGCAGACTGTGATTCTTGGGGGCAGAGACACTTCTGGTCCCTGCAAATCCATTCACTGCTCAACTACTAACACCCACAGCTCCAAGGCAGACTTTGGCTTGGGGTAGTGAAACTCTCACTGCTCAGCATCTAGCCCCAGGGTAGTCGTTATCTCACACAGAGGGAGTTCTTTGCAGGGCACTTTCCCAGCTTGGCCCTGCAAGCCTGAGCTACTCCCGGGTGGGGAACTCTTTCCCAGAGCACTCCAATACCTCTCTGCTTTTTGTAGCTGGTTGTCAGAACAGCTACCTGTCCATACACCTATCACTGCTTGGTAGAGGAAGCTGGTAACCTCCTGTCTCTGAAGGCAGACCCTACAGGCTTCAACAAAATGAGTAAAAAAATCAAAAGGACAATTGATAGTTTCTATACAGAAAGAGACCAGCTTTTCAATCCTGAAGAGACTAACAGCAGACAGTCTTGAGACAATTATTGGTCCCCAATACAAAAGGCTCTCCTAAAAAAGACTATTAAAAACCTTAAAAGAGAACTAGAAGAAAAATGGGGAAAGGAAAGAGAAGCTATGCAAGAGAGTACAGAAAAGGCATATAACTCACTAAAAGAAAAATTTGATAAAGTGGAAAAGAAAACAACTTCCTGAAATGTGAATTGGAAAAGGTAAAAAACTTCCAAGAAGTGCAGGGAAACAGAATTTATGAACTGGAAAAAGAAAATAACTCACTAACAACAACAAAAAAAAAAATTAGTGAAATGGAAAAAAATTCCACGGAGCAAAACAATTCAATTGGACATATACAAAAAAAAAGTTAAAAAAAGCTAATGAAGAAAATAACTCACTAAAAATCAGAACTGAACAAACAGAAATGACTCACTAAAAATCAGAACTGAACAAACAGAAATGACTGATTCATCGAGACATCAAGGATCAGTCAAGCAAAATCAAAAAAATGAAAGATTGGAAAAAAATGTCAAATATTTACTTGGAAAAACAACAGACGTGGAAAATAGATCTAGGAGAGATAACCTGAGGATCATTGGACTACCCGAAAATTATGATGAAAAAAAGAGCCTAGATACTATTTTACAGGAAATCATTAAAGAGAATTGCCCAGAAGTAATAGAACCAGAAGGTAAAATAGGCGTTGAAAGAATTTACTGAACACTTTCTGAAAAAGACCCTAAAATAAAGACTCCAAGGAATATTGTGGCCAAACTTCAGAATTTTCAGACTAAAGAAAAAATTTTACAAGCAGCCAGGAAAAACCAGTTCAAATATCGAGGTGCCACAATAAAGGTCACACAAAATCTGGCTGCCTCAACATTAAAGGATTGAAGGGCCTGGAATCTGATATTCTGAAAGGCAAAAGTACTTGGAATGCAGCCAAGAATAAACTACCCAGCTAAGCTGAGCATTTTTTTCCATGGAAGAAGATGGACATTTAATGAAACAGAGGAATTCCATTTATTTCTAAGGAAAAAACCAGACTTAAACAAAAACTTTGATCTCCGACAACAGGACTCAAGAGAAGTAGAAAAAGATAAAAGGAACTCTTGAGAACTGTGTTTCTGTTGTATATATACACAAAAACCACATGTATAATTTGATTTTACTGATATAACATAAAAAAGGGAAATAGAAAAGGAAAGGGAATAATGTCAGAAAAAGGGAAAAGAGGAGATAAAAAGAGGGAAACTACATGTGACGATGAGGCAAAGGAAAGCTATCATCTGAGGAAACTTAGAGGGAGGAACATTGTGTGAATCCTACTCTCATCAGAGTTGGCTCAAAGAGGAAATAATTGACATATTTGTTTTACAGAGAATCTTCTCTCACCTCATTAAAAAGTGGGAGAGGAAAAGGGAAAAGGAAAAAGAGTAATAAGGGAAGAGTACAAGAAAGGGAAAGGCATTCAAAGGGAGGAGAGAGGGATGCTAAAGAGGGAGAGCTGCGTGATGCAAGTGGGAACAATAGGTTTAATACTAGGGAAGGGGGGAAGGAGGGCAAGAAAAAAAAAAGCATAATCTGGGGATGTTAGGATGGCAGGAAATACAGAATTAGTAATTTTAACCGTAAATGTGAATGGGATGAACTCTCCCATAAAGAGAAGGCAGATAGCAGACTGGATCAAAAGTCAAAACCCTACAATATGTTGTTTACAGGAAACACATTTAAAACAGGGAGATACATATAAAGTAAAGGTAAAAGGCTGGAGCAGAATCTATTATGCTTCAGGTGAAGTCAAAAAAGCAGGGGTAGCCATCTTTATCTCAGATCAAGCAAAAGCAAAAATTGATCTAATCAAAAGAGATAAGCAAGGAAACTATATCTTGCTAAAGGGTACTATAGACAATGAAGCAATATCAGTATTAAACATATATGCATCAAGTGGTATAACATCTAACTTCCTAAAGGAGAAGTTAAGAGAGTTGGGAGAAGAAATAGACAGCAAAACTATAATAGTGGGAGATCTCAATCTTGTACTTTCAGATTTAGATAAATCAAATTGCAAAACAAATAAGAAAGAAATTAAAGAGATAAATAGAATATTAGAAAAATTAGGTATGATAGACCTCTGGAGAAAATTGAATGGTGACAGAAAAGAATATACTTTCTTCTCAGCAGTTCATTGAACCTACACAAAAATTGAGCATATATTAGACATGAACACCTCAAAATTAAATGCAGGAAGGCAGAAATAGTAAATGCTTTCTTCTCAAATCACAATGCAATAAAAAAACACATTCAACAAAAAGTTAGGTATAAATAGACCAAAAAGTAATTGGAAACTAAATAATCTCATCTTAAAGAATGATTGGGTAAAATAGCAAATTATAGACACAATTAATAATTTCACTCAAGATAATTACAACGGTGAGACATCATACCAAAATTTATGGAATGCAGCCAAAATGGTAATAAGGGGAAATTTTATATCCTTAGAGGCTTACTTGAATAAAATAGAGAAAGAGGTCAATGAATTGGGCTTGCAACTTAAAAAGCTAGAAAAAGATCAAATTAAAAACCCCCAATCAATTACTAAACTTGAAATTCTAAAATTAAAAGGAGAAATTAATAATGTAGAAAGTAAAAAAAAAACAATTGAACTAATAAATAAATAAGACTTGGTTTTATGAAAAAAATAATAAAATTGATAAACCTTTGGTAAATCTGATTAGAAAGAGGAGAGAGGAAAATCAAATTAGTAGTCTTAAAAATGAAAAGGGAGAACTTTCCACCAATGTAGAGGAAATTAAAGAAATAATAAGGGGTTACTTTGCCCAACTTTATGCCAGTAAATTTGATACCCTAAGTGAAATGGACAACTACCTCCAAAAATATAGGCTTCCCAGATTATCAGAGGAGGAAGTAAATTGCTTAAACAGTCCCATTTCAGAAAAAGAAATAGAACAAGCTCTTAATCAACTCCCTAAAAAAAAAAATCCCCAGGACCAGATGGATTTACATATGAATTCTACCAAATATTCAAAGAACAATTAGCCCCAATGCTTTATAAACTATTTGAAAAAATAGGGAATGAAGGAGTCCTACCAAATTCTTTTTATGACACAGACATGGTACTGATACCTAAACCAGATAGGTTGAAAACAGAGAAAGAAAATTATAGACCAATCTCCCTAATGAATATTGGTGCTAAAATCTTAAATAAGATATTAGCAAAAAGACTACAGAAAATCATTCCCAGAATAATACACCACGATCAAATAGGATTTATACCAGGGATGCAGGGCTGGTTCAGTATTAGCAAAAACTATCAGTATAATTGGCCATATTAATAACCAAATTAACAAAAACCATATGATCATCTCAATATATGCAGAAAAAGCATTTGATAAAATCCAACATCCATTCCTATTAAAAACACTTGAGAGTATAGGAATAAATGGACTTTTCATTAAAATAATCAGTAGCATCTATTTAAAACCATCAGTAAGCATCATATGTAATGGGGACAAACTGCAACCATTCCCAATAAGATCAGGAGTGAAACAAGGTTGCCCACTATCACCATTACTATTTAATATTGTATTAGAAATGCTAGCTTCAGCAATAAGAGTTGAGAAAGAGATTAAAGGAATAAGAATAGGCAATGAGAAAACCAAATTACCTTGGTAATTTGCAGATGATATGATGGTATACTTAGAGAACCCCAGAGATTATACTAAAAAATTATTAGAAACAATCCACACCTTTAGCAAAGTTGCAGGATACAAAATAAACCCACATAAGTCATCAGCATTCTTATATATCACTAACAAAACCCAACAGTTAGAGTTACAAAGAGAAATTCCATTTAAATTAACTACTGATTGTATAAAATATTTAGGAATCTATCTGCAAGGGAAAATCAGAAACTTTATGAGCAAAACTACAAAACACTTTCCACCAAATTAAATCTGATCTGACCAACTGAAAAAATATTAAATACTCTTGGATTGGGCAAACAAATATAATAAAGATGACAATACTACCTAAACTAATCTATTTATTTAGCACTATACCAATCAGACTCCCAAAAAACTATTTTGATTACCTAGAAAAAATAACAACAAAGTTCATATGGAAAAACAAAAGGTCAAGAATTTCAAGGAATTATTGAAAAAAATAACACCAAATGAAGGTGGCCTAGCTGTGCCAGGTCTAAAATTATATTATAAAGCAGCAGTTACTAAAACCGTTTGGTATTGGCTAAGAAATAGACTAGTTGATCAATGGAATAGGTTAGGTTCAAAGGACAAAACAGCCAATAACTTTAACAATCTAGTATTTGACAAATCCAAAGACCCCAGTTTTGGGGATAAGAATGCATTATTTGACAAAAATTGCTGGAAAAATTGGAAATTAGTATGGCAGAAACTAGGCATAGACACACACTTAACACTGTATACACCAAGATAAGGTCAAAATGGGTTCATGACCTAGATATAAAGAATGAGATTATAAATAAATTGGAAGAGCATAGGATAGTTTACCTCTCAGACCTGTGGAAGAGAAAGGAATTTATGACCAAAGAAGAACTAGAGATCACTATTGACTACAAAATAGAACATTTTGATTATATCAAATTGAAAAGTTTTTGTACAAACAAAACAAATGCAGACAAGATTAGAAGGAAAACAATAAACTGGGAAAACATTTTTACAGTCAAAGGTTCTGATAAAGGTCTCATTTCCAAAATATAGAGAGAATTGACTCTATTTTAAAGAAGTCAAGCCATTCTCCAATTGATAAATGGTCAAAGGATATGAACAGACAATTCTCAGATGAAGATATTAAAACTATTTCTAGCTATGTGAAAATATGCTCCAAATCATTATTAATCAGAGAAATGCAAATTAAGACAACTCTGAGATACCACTACATACCTGTCTGATTGGTTAGAATGACAGGGAAAGATAATGCAGAATGTTGGAGGGGATGTGGGAAAACAGGGACACTGATACATTGTTGGTAGAATTGTGAGCACATCCAGCCATTCTGGAGAGCAATTTGGAACTATGCTCAGGAAGTTATCAAATTGTGCATACCCTTTGATCCAGCAGTGTTTCTACTGGGCTTATACCCCAAAGAGATACTAAAGAAAGGAAAGGGACCTGTATGTGCCAAAATGTTTGTGGCAGCCCTGTTTGTAGTGGCTAGAAGCTGGAAAATGAATGGATGCCCATCAATTGGAGAATGGTTGAATAAACTGTGGTATGTGAATGTTATGGAATATTATTGTTCTGTAAGAAATGACCAGCAAGATGAATACAGAGAGGATTGGCGAGACCTACATGAACTGCTGCTAAGTGAAATGAGCAGAACCAGGAGATCATTATATACCTCAACAACGATACTGTATGAGAATGTATTCTGACGGAAGTGGATTTCTTTGACAAAGAGACCTAACTCAGTTTCAATTGATCAAGGATGGACAGAAGCAGTTACACCCAAAGAAAGAACACTGGGAAATGAATATAAACTGCCTTTTTGTTTTTCTTCCAGGATTATTTATACCTTCTGAATTCAATTCTCCCTCTGCAACAAGAAAACTGTTCGGTTCTGCACACATATATTGTATCTAGAATATACTGTAACCTATTTAACATGTAAAGAACTGCTTGCCATCTGGGGGAGAGTGTGGGGGGAGGGAGAGGAAAAGTCAGAACAGAAGTGAATGCAAGGGATAATGTTGTAAAAAATTACCCTGGCATGGGTTCTGTCAATAAAAAGTTATTTAAAAAAAAAAAAAGCTATAGGAGGGTCAGGTGGGAGGCAGAGAATTTAAATCAAAATTTCAAAAAATGAAAGTTAAAATCTTTTTTATAAATATTTGGAGAATGTTTAATAAATAATATATATTAAAAATAAAAATAAATTCATTCAAGGTCAACATATCCCAAATTGATTTTTTTTATCTGACCCTCACCCTGTCCCTCCGTTCTAGTTCCTTGTTTCTGCCAGCTGTGAAATATTGACCATAATCTTTGACTCTAATCCACATCCAATAAGTTGCTGAGTCTTACTGATTTTGCCTCCATGACTTTTCTTATGTGCCCTCTTTCCTGCTCTCACTCTCTGCCTGCTCAGTCTAAACCCTCAGATCAGATTGGATTATTGATCATCAGATTGTTGTAATTCTAATAGTGGAATTAGTAAACTAACTTTTCTGTTTTACTTTAGAGTTAGCAAAGTGCTTTATCACATTGTTTCATTTGAATCTCAGTCTGTATAAGGTGACTGACAGATGGAAGCTTTGAGATTTGAAGGAGGTTGCCCTTAGTCATAGCATTTTAAGGTGATGGATTTAGAATGTGAAGGAATTTCAGACCAATATGTTCAACTCTCATTTTACAGATGAGAAAACTGAGGCAGTAGGGTTAAGTGGCTTGCCCAGGGTCATGCAGCTAGTAAGTGCCAAAGGTAGAATTTGAATCCAAATTTTTCTGATGTCAAGATTAGTTTCCTTTTTTTTTTTTGCTGAAGTGTGTGTGTGTGTGTGTGTGTGTGTGTGTGTGTGTGTGTGTGAAATTTCTTTCCATTAAAAGGGGAGATTTCATGCTTGAAGAGGTTAGCAATTAGTGGCCTGTAATGGTAACATTAACCCTTTAAGTTGGCATTTAAGGCTCTATTTCCTCTGAATTTTAAGGCCCCACTTTCTCTCATGCTTCAGTTAAGCCAAAAAGACTGTTAGCCAACTCACTCTGTTATCCCTCATTCAGTGTTTTCACAAGGGCCACTCCTTTTTCTTGAGGTGCGACCTTTCTTTTTCTGTTGATGAAATCTTTCTCTTCCTATAAAGCCTATTCTAACTGCTACCTCCTCTGAGAAGCCTTCCTTGATTAAATACCTTGCTTAACTGAAAGTCTTCTCTCCTTGAAATTTCCTTAAAGCAGTTTGGATTCTTCCTCTGCCCCAACATATTCTACCTCATTATATATTATTTAGCATACATATAGTGTCCTCCCAATTGCCTGAAATGGCCTGAAGGCACGGACTATAAAATTTTAAATAATGAGATATTTATAAACATTTTATTTTTTATAAAGGCTTATACATTATCATTTCATTCTTATAATAACCCTTTGAGGTTATTATTATTATTATATTATAGATGAGAAAACAGAGTCAGAGGGGCAAGGGTCCTCAAACTACGGCCCATGGGCCAGATGCAGCAGCTGAGGATGTTTATCCCCCTCACCCAGGATTATGAAGTTTCTTTATTTAAAGGCCCACAAAACAAAGTTTTTGTTTTTACTATAGTTCGGTTCTCCAATAGTCTGAGGGACAGTGAACTGGCCCCCTATTTAAAAAGTTTGAGGACCCCTGGATCCTTTAGAGGTATTCATGGCATTATACTCTTATTTACTGGCTAAAAAATGTCAATGGTCATTGGGGAAGGAGAGCAGTTTTCCCAATAATAAACATAATGGAAAAGTCAGGTAAGTGGCAGAGTATTAGTGCCAAGTGAGAAATGAGATGACGTCTGAATGGCATGCCTTCCTTACATGGAGGATTGATGTTCATGGACTTGGATAGGAGGCAGAGAATTTGGAAATCAAAATAAAAAAAATTAAAAAAAAACCCTTTTATATGTATTTAGAGGATATTTAATTAATATGTTAAAAATAAAAATAAATTCAAAGGCTACATATCCCAAAGTGACTTTTTCACCCGACCCTCAATCTATTCCTCTGTTCTTGTTCCCTATTTCTGCCAGCTATGAAATATTGGCCATCATTTTTTATTTTTCCTTGTTTCTGATCCATATCCAATCCTTTGCTCAGTCTTACTGATTTTACCTCCATGACATTTCTTATATGTGCAGAAAGCAGTGATGAGGTAGAGTATCAAGGCTGATGAGATCTTACAGGATGATGAGGTTTTTTTTTTTTTTTTTTTCCAATAATGAGCTTTCTGGGGCACAATGGAAATGTCAGGGAATTCTTAGGGTAGGTCATCCAGGTGAGAAATAAGGACCCAGGTATTCCTGACTCTTAAGTCTAAAGTCTATCCACTGTCTCTATTCTCTTTTCTATGGGGAAGTCATGAGGAAATTTTTAGGCTCACAACTGATGTTAAGCTCTTTTAGGTAGTCAGTTGCTGAGCTGATGGAAATAAACCGTAAGCAAATCTCACAGATGTGTGAATCACAACAAAGGTACAAATGATTAAGGTTAGGAGAAAATAACTGAGACTTGCTTTGAAGACACTGAGTTTGAATCACCAGATGAAAGTCAGGGAAGGAACTTCAGAGCCTCTTTTAACTGTTTCTTGAAATCACTTGGCCAAGGTGCAGGTGATGTCTGATGGCAATAAATCACCTTATCCTTGAGTACCATGTGGAGAAATACTAATAGACATACATTTGGTGTCTTATGATTTACAAACTCTATTATATTAGGGAGGTAAGAAATACAACCAGTTTCATCCCCATATTACAGATGAGGTAAATGAGATATAAAAGAATGAACAGACTAGCCTGTGACTACACTGGTTGTAATTGCCTGTCAAGATTCAAGTTTTCTCATTTCAGTCCAGAGTCTTGGTATCTCTTCCAAACAGATCCTGGAGATTCTATTAGGCAAAACTGCAAAGAAGCATGGGTGAAAAGATTTCTTTTAACCCTTAAACAATACTCTGGTTGCCAAGCAGATCAACATTGGAACCAGACTGGAAAGACTTTGGGCAAGTCCCTTAATCCTATTTGCCTCAATTTCCTAATTTATACAGTGAGCTGGAGAAGGAAATGGCAAACTCCTTAAGCATCTTTGCCAAGAAAATCCCAAATGGGATCCTAAAGAATTGGACCTGGCTGAATGAAGGAATAACAACAAAGTTTAGCACCTGGAGCTGGTGACATTTGTTTCTTTTTCTAGCAATTACCAAGATTACTGTTTCTAATGTACTCAGTAGATATTTATTGAATTAATGAATATGGATGAAGTTTCTAAAAATCATGTAAGAGTGATCTCCAAAGTGAGAGCCCCTCTAAATTGTATTCCATTTACCTCTTTCCTTATTTAGACATAATCACACCTTCCCTTCACCCTTCATAGACCAACTCTTCTTTTTTCAGCCCCTTTTTGCTTGCTGTGAAAACCTCCAACCTCCTTTTTGCTCTGAGCATCTGCTCTTCAAGGCAGTTTGAAGTCACCATGGCTAAAGCTCCCATTATAGCAGCTGCATGAATATCATTGGGAAATTCCCACACCCAGTATGGGTCTCCCAAATCATCTTGGGGCTGGGGCATGCACCTCTGGGAGAATGGGTTCTATGCTTCAGGACTTACGTAGGTTAATAAAAACGTCTTCCCTCTGCATTGCTGAACTCATTCCATGTCTTGTCCCCCTAACTTCTGAACTTCCCTTGTTTCTGTCTGTCAAGAGCACCACTGTACTTTGTCACCCACTCTGACAATCCTAGGATCACTCTCTTGCCCTCCCTTCCTCCCTCTACATGTTCAGTCAGGCACAGATTTTATTATTTCTACTTCCACAACATTTTTCACATCCATTTCCTTCTCTCCACTCCCACAGTCACCATTCTCATTCAGGCCCTTGTCACCTCTGGCCCACATTGACTGTGTTGGTCTCCTATTGGTCTCCTTGTCTCAAGTTTCTCCAATCCATCTTCCTTACATCTGCTAAGGTGATTTTCCTTGAGAACATGTCTGACTGTGCCATCTTCTTGCTCAATAAACTAGCAATTTCCTGTAACCTTTAGGATCAAATGTCGAATATTCCTTTTGGCATTTAGAGCTTTTCACAACTGATCTTAACATCTTTCTAGCCTTATTATACAAAATATCCTTCCTTTATTCTGTGATCTCCAAATTCTTGCTGTTCTTCACACAAATACAAAAACACAACTAAAATGTAGAAGTAAGAAGAAGCTATTAAGATATGTCCCAAAGAGCCAAATGGCACTATATTGGTGAAAGTGCAAGGTATAGAATCAGGAAGACTCATCTGCATGAGATTAAATCCAGCCTCAGATACTTCCCACCTGGGAGACCCTGGACAAGTCCCTTAACCCTGTTTGCCTCAGTTTCCTAAACTATGCAGTGATCTGGAAAAAGGAAATGGCAAACCACTTCAGCATCTTTGCCAAGAAGATCCCAAATGGGATCATAAAGAATCAGACATGGCTGAATGAAGGAATAACAACAAACTTTAATATATATAGTACTGATAAATAGCACATAGATGCTAGTAAATATTTATTGACTGATTAGGAAGTGATGATATAATTAACTTATACTGGGAAGAATAAGCAATTTATTCTGAAAACTCTGATATAAATCAGAAACAATTAACTTCTGCTTATTGTCTCCTGGGATAGCTTCCTGACTAGAAATACAAACCACTTTTTATGTCCTAGGCACAACTTGGCCAGATTCTGCTTGGGCAGTGGCAGGGTTCCTGACCAGAACAAACTATTCCTCTCTCCTCCTTTCCATAGACTTTTCATAGCAACATGGCAGACTGGACACTTTAGGGCTATGCTGGCACAATTCATCCACCTTGAAACTGGTAAAGGAGGACTGACTATTAAGAGTCAGTTCTTATGACTATAATGTGCCCTTTATTTATGTAAGAACCCTCATGAAAAGGTGTCCTATGATTGTTTCTTGCTTCTTACTCTGTGACAAAGAGGAAAGGCTTTTTGATTGGCTGTCAAAGCAGCAAAGAGAATGCAGACAAAAATTCTTTTGGGGGCAACTTGATGATCACCCTTTCGTTCCTAGCTGTGTTCAGTGAGGAGGATGAATTGTCACTGGTCTGTGGGAGGAAGAGGAGCCAGGGACCATGAATGGATAGTCTTGCTCTTGTTTCTGTCTCTGTTGTTTCTATTCGACAAAGCTGTAATCTTGTGAACTTAAAAAGATTTGAAGGAATAAAGAAAAGAGAGTCCATAGCAGAGTTTGCTGGGAGTGAGCCCTGTGAAAAGCAACAAGAGGGATCCAGTCCAGGAATATGTGGAAGCTGAGATACTGCTTTCTAGAATGAATTATATATTAGTCATGTTGCATTTGAAAATGGAATGGGTGAAGAAAATGCTTTGTAACATTCCTATTCTATTCATGGCTAATATACTTATATCCCTTCTCATTCTCCCCATCTGTGTGATACTGAAATTCTGGATCTTATATCCTTCTGTCCTTCGGAACTTTACCAGATCATCCCTCCTGCTCTGGTTATATTATCCTTTTTTCTTTCTTGACTTGATGAACCAGTTCAATTCTCCATTGTATTCTTGACTCCCTTATTTATTTGTCCTCATGATGATCATGATTTGCTAACTAAGGAGTAAATCCTGGATTACTCTCCCTATTCTTCTGCTGAATGGAATTGGGTGAAATCATGAAACCCTGATGATGAGACCCACTAAAATTTTATGCTAGCTAATATCAACAGACTATTAGCAAAGTAATCCTATGAACTGATTCCCCTAATTGATTCCAATAGCAGCTGTTCCAAAACTTTTCTTCTCTTTACAATTGTAATCCCCCACCCTCTTTTCTGAGGATTTTTGAGACTTTAGTGTCTCTCTTCATCTCAAATCCCTCAATTTTCTTCACTCCAGTCTCTGATGATGCTGTGGCCATTCTGCTTGCCCACGCCCTCTTGATCTGATCTCCTTTTGTCTTCTATAGTAGTTTGCCAATCTCATCCCTTTTCTTTCTAATATTTAACTTCTGCCTGTTGATTAGCTCTTTTCCTTAGGCCTACAAAGATGGACGTGTTTTCTCCTTATTTTAAGAATTCTGGCAAGTTCTAGCTCTTGTCCTGCCAACCAAATACCATTCTATATCTTTCTTCTCATTTCGACTTCTTAGAAAAGTCATCTAACGCTGATGACTTCTCTTTCTCTTCTCTCACTTTTTTTTCCTAAACTCTCAGTCTTCTGACTTCTGACCTTATCAATCAATAGAAATTGCTTTCTTCAAAGTCATCAGTGTTCTCTGAATTGCTGAATCTAATGGTCTTTTCCATCCTCATCATTCTTTACTTCTCTGCAGATTTCTCCTGAATACTCTTTCCTCTCCAGGGAGATTTTCCTTCTTGCTATCTCTCAGTTCTCCCATCTGTCTTATTGCTTCTCATTCCTTTTTCTGGCTCTATGTCATCTCTGTCATGAAAACTAATGGTAGATGGACTCCAAAGTTCTATCCTGGGACCTCTTCTCTTCTTTCTATCTCCATTCTCTATCTCTATTCATAGCTATTTTCTCATTTATTGTTCTAATCAGCTCCCATTGATCCTAAATCCTTCACCTTCATTTTCTTTATGGGCCCTCCTTTCTTTAAAAATACCTCCTCAACCATATTTTCTCTCTCTAATTTTCAATTTCCCCTTATTCCTTAGCTCATTTTTAAAATTGTTTTCAAACATGCCTAAATATTCTCCATCTTTCAAAAAACCTTCATACCCTCTATCATCTTCTTAAATTATCAGCTATGTCTGTCCTCCTTTTACTAGAAAAAGTAATAAAAAAAAAAGCCAACTGTGTACATTCATTACCTGTACTTCCTTTCTTTTTACTCACAACTTAAACCTTTGCAGATTGTCTTCCAACTTTATCCCTCAACTGGAACTGGTCTCTTCGAAGTAACCACAATGGGGGCAGCTAGATGGTATAGTAAATAGAATACCTCAGTTCAAATCTGCTCTCACACATTTAGACACTTATTAGCTATGTGACCCTGGGCAAGTCATTTAATTCTGATTGCCTTGCCAAACAAACAAACAAACAAAACCCCTCAAACTCAACAACAACAAACAAACAGAACTTCCTAAATCATCCCCAAGCCCAAGTAATCAGTGGTGTTTTAATGTTCAGATCTGCCTTTCCCCCCCATTCCTTTCTGTTGAATTTGTCATGTTGACCACTATCTCTTTGTGGCTATTCTCTCTTCTATGGGTTTTCATGACCTCTCTTTCCTCATTCACTTTTTACTTATCTGATCTCTTTTTCTCAGTTTCCTTTGTTATCTTATTTTTTTATATCATTACTTCCCAGTTTTAGCAATTAACTTTAGCTACTAACATCAGCAGTTTTCATTCTGAAAGTGTATAAATAAGTATGTTTATAAATTATGTTATTCCATCTACTAGCTACAAAATCTCAAGTTAAAAAAAAAAGTGATTATGTTTGTGTGTGTTTTGAAGGCTTTAAAAAAAAAATTCTCATCCAATCATTAAACTCCAGCAAAATGGCTGTGCTGTTTCTTGTACTCAATGTTCTTAGTCACTGCTTGATATTTTTCCTACCTATTTCCTCTGCCTGGAATGCTCTTCCTCCTCATTGCTACCTCCTATTTTTCCTGGCTTCCTCCAAGACTCAGCTCCAAGCCCACATTCTGCAGGGTTCCCTTTCCCTCTTCCATTGCTAAATGCCCTCTCAGATTATTTTCTATTTACACTGTATCTATATTTTGTATATAAAAATTTTTACATTGTATCTCACCCATTAGAATGTGAACTCCTTGAAGGCAGGCACCAAATTTTTTGCCTTGTTTTGATTTCCCAGTGTACTAAGGTACCATTCTACTACTTAGTAAATTCTTAATTGTGTGTTGACTGAGAGGAATATTTGGAGACTGCTGATATGAATAGTGATAATGCAGACTTGTTTACCAAATCAAGAAAACAGTGGAATTTAAGAGTTACCCTCTGGAACTTAAAAGAGTTAATTTAAAAATGAAATTACAACTGTACACCATGGCAACCAAAAAGGACTTCTGACTTTGGGAGCTTGGTTGTATATGTTGAAAATATCAATAAATTAGAAAAGGAGTTTAAGATAAAATTTAAGATAAACTTTGATGATACAACTAGGTGTCATGATGTCTAGAACATTGAATCAGTTGTTTTTGTTTAGTTGGTTTTCAATCATTTTTAACTCTTTGTGACCGCATTTGGGATTTTCTTGGCAAAGCTACAAGAGTGATTTGCCATTTCCTTCTCCAGCTTATTTTACAGATGAGGAAACTAAAGCAAAAGAATTAAGTGACTTGCCCAGGATTACATAGCTAATAAGTGTCTGAGGTCAGATTTGAACGCAGAAAGATGAGTCTTGACTCCAGGTCCAGTACTCTATCATACCATCCAGCTACCTGGAGTCAGGAAGAACTTAGTTCATATATTTAACTATTGTGTCTCTGGGCAAGTCATTAAACCTCTAGTTCGTTTTCTCTAACTGTAAAGTAAGGATAATAATAGCTCTTCTTCTAGAAGTGATATTCCAATAATAGAACCATCTTTTAGGGTTGTTGTAAGGATCAAATAAAAGATCTGTGAAAGTACTTTGCAAATCTTAAAGAGCTAGTTAAATGCTAGCTATTATTATTGCTTTTATTATTAATTATTATGCTGAGTTAGCATCCAGGGTAACCCAGAATAGAGTTTTTAATATCATGGGTTCCAGGAATTTGGTTACCAGGGATGCACAATGCATAGCCACCAGCTTCATAAAATCTAGTCTGTCACAAGTGGGAGAGGCAGATGGGGGGAGTGCTGCCTTAAAAAGGTTTTTATGACATTATGTTGGAACTGACCTCTGACAGTAATGAAAGATTAATCTCCCCTAAATCACCCCAAATCCAATAATCTCCCAGGGCGGAGTGTTGGTGATTAAAAGAAAGAGGATGGGAGCAGCTGTCTTTTTGTTCTGTCTGATTATGAACAAGTCCTTGGGCTCAGGTTGATTACCTGGTGGGGTGCTTGGGGGCGGTGGAGAAAGGTGTTGGGTTTCCTAGAACCACAGGGACTGCTTCTGCACAGCAGGTTTGTGTTGAATGCTCCTGCCCATGCAGGTTCAGCTTAAGGGAGATGAGACAGGTTGAATCCATTTCAATTTCTGCCCTTTAATTCTGAGCTGTGGGCTGCTATATATCAGAGGACAAAACACAACTATCAGATGTCATTCTGATCAGGGAGCCATTTTTTCCTTTAAAAAATAGTTATGTTTTTAAATGGACTTTACAATATGAAGTAAATTTGCATATTTAAGTGTATATACAAGTGTATATTCAACTGCCTTCTTCCTGATATTATGACTTCTTCTAATCCTGGGAGAACAAATTATATAGTCAAAGACAGACAAATTTTTACTTCATTGTAGCCAATGTTTAAATGTATCATTTTTAGTTCTTTTTTTTTTTTAAATTGCAGTATTCCATATAGATCCCCTTCCCTAGACTTCTTTTTATTCTTTGTATTTGTCATCCTTTGTGGCAATATTCCATTTCATTGAGTTGATGGATGACAATCTATTGTCAACATGATAATCTATTCCAAATTGTTGAGTATTTAAGTAGCTTCCAATTATTTTTTCTATTATACAGTATGTTCCTATTGCATATTACATAGTTCAAAGTATCTGTAATTTCATTTTTATGGATAGTCCTTCTACCAATGTTGATGGCAATATTATAACACTATAATAATGATGATAAGACTAATTTTATATAACACTTTAATGTTTGCAAAATGCTACTCAACTATTATCTTATTTAATTCTTATAGTAATGTTGTGAAGTAAATGCTATTATTAACATCATTTCTATTTTATAAATGAAACTGAGGCTGAGAGACTTTAAGAGTTGTCCAAGGTCACTAGAACTATGACAACAAAGCAAAACTTTCTGGCAAGCTCTAACAAATTAGAAAGGTTACTACTAGCCTGAGCCAAGCATCAGAGGACCTCCCATAACTCCCACCTAAAGACAACCAAAGACAAGTTTAGGGGGGCTCCACAGTAGATGATTGGTCATTAGGTGATGAATTTTTGGGTCATGGCCACTCATTATGGAAGTATGGAAAGCTTGATGGCAGGATAAAGAGAGTGATGAGTGAATAAAGTCAGGAAGACCTTAGTTTGAATCTTGCTTTAGATATTTAATTACTGGACACATGTTCTACCCATGAGCCATTTCTATATATTTTAATTATATATTGATTCTCTTTATATCATACACACACACACACACACACACACACACACACATATATAATATACTATTTAGTCCTATATATAGAACCCACTGACACACCTATCTTATATGGCTCTCTCTATATATCTATATGCATATATATATTTTTTCACTGTTCTTCTAGAGGCTATCTTAGTTATTCCTTTCAGACTCCATCTCTACATGACTCTATCACCTCTCTCAAATCCCATACACATCTCTGATGATACCCTTCTCCTTACTTTCCCTTCCTGAACAACTCTTTTGATAATATATTGTTGCTACCTCATGTGTACCATTTATTTCTCTCTGGGCTTTTGGGTAACCACATCTCAAGCTTTTCAGAGATTGGTATTGCATGATTCAATAGCCATACTGCATCCCTGAAAGAATATTAAAATTATGTAGACTTTTGTTTCAGGAAGCAAATTGGAGTCACTGGAATTTTTGAAAATGACCCAGTCTGTTCTTCCCATGTTCAGTTCAGGGCCTAGTTCATTGTCCAATGGCAGTATCAATCTGAGATATGTATGCTAATGCATTAGTTGTATATATTTTTTCTTCGACCATATGTCAAGAGTCTACTTGTGAATGGTAGGCATGGATGGGAAGGAAATAGAATCAAAAGAGAGAAACTTCTAAGCTATACTCTAAAAACAAAACAAAACAAAACAAATTCAACCACAATTAGATGAAAAATGCCCATTGACTAGTTCATGATGTGAAATGGGATGGTCAATCCATTCAATTAGTGGTTTGTAGCATGCACCTTCCACTGAATTTTGTGGGTAATGAACTTTTTCAGCCATTTTCTAAGGACAAAGAACTATATAGACATTGTTTTAAATTAAACTTTTTAAATTATTAATGAGCTTGGACATTTTGTCAAGTTTAAATTTGCTATTTTCATTTTTTCTGTGATTGGAGGCAGATTATTCTTATTGCAAAAGAACTGTAGTGATAACAAATAGAAAAGAGACCAGGAAACTATATATCTATATCTATATCTATCTATCTATCTAGATTCCTGCCACCACATTTTGCTCCTACTATGTGCCAAGCACTATATGAAATGCTTTACATATATCTTATTGAATATTTACAACAATCCTGTGAGGTCGAAGCTATTATCTTCATTTTACAATTGAGGAAACTGAGGCAAATAGAGGTTAAGTGACTTGCCCAGGGTCACATGGCTAGTATCTGAGGCAGGTTTTAATTCAGATTTTTCTGATTCCTGAATCAGTACTCTACCTACTGTGCTACTTGGATCTCTATCGATTATTAGATTGCAAACTCCCTTCTCCTCCTCCTTCTCTTCCTTGCTTCTTTCTTTTTGTTAAAATTTTCTTCTCTTCCTTTGTTTCTTTGTTTCTTTCTCTTCCTTCCTTCCTTCCTTTCTTCCTTCCTTCCTTCCTTCCTTCCTTCCTTCCTTTCTTCCTTCCTTCCTTCCTTCCTTCCTTCCTTCCTTCCTTCCTTCCTTCCTTCCTTCCTTCCTTCCTTCCTTCCTTCCTTCTTTTCTCCTCTTCTTTCTCCTCTCTCCTCTTCCTCCTCCTCCTCTTTTTTTCTTCTCCTCCTCCTCTTCTTCTCCCCACCCCAATGTCCAGCACATAGCAAGTACTTAAAAAACTTTATTGAGTGATTGGTTGTCTTCTCTGCACTCATACAGCTGTCATCCTGCTGCAGGCTCTCATCACTTAACTTTTAGTGATGAAATGGCCTCATCAGTCTCTTTGACTCAACTCTCTTCCCTTTCCATTCTATCCTGCACTCAATTCCCAAAGTGACTTACCCAAAGTAAAAGTCTAACTATGTCATCTCCTTATTCAGTAAATTCCAGTGGTTCCCTATTACTTCCAAGATTAAATATAAAATTCTGTATTTCACTTTTAAAGCCCTTGCCTGTTCTGAGTTTCTCAGTATTCTTACACTTTGCTCTCTTCCACATCCTTTAAGATTCAGTAACAGTGATCTTTTTGCACTTCACTTTATTGTGCTTCAGATAATTTTTAAAAAACAAATTGAAAGTTTGTATCAACCCTACATCAAGCAAGTTTATTGGTGACATTTTCCTACTATTGAACATTTAATAGATCACAGTATAGTAGGAAACACAACTTTTATATGAGATGGGAAACAAAAAAAAAGTGTGTATCACATTTTGGTAATTCTCACAATATTTCCAACTTTTTCATTATTGTTGTGTGAATGGGGCTTTTCCCCAGGGTACTGAAGTTTGGAGAGGTTTTCAATCCTTAGACTGTAGCTGGGCAGTTGGGAAACAATCTTTGATTTGTAAAAAATACAGTATTTGTGAAATACAATAAAGTGAACCTCAATAAAAGGAGGTATGCCTATAATTAAAATAGGAAGCTGCTCCTCTGATGAGCCTAACCTTTCTTATGAAACTATGTCCCAGGGTCTGTCTGTTTCCATCTCTTGCAACTGAATTTGTCTTTCAAAGTTAATTTTTGGTCATATTTTGTTTTGGTTATGTATTTTGAGTTATATGTGATTATATGTTTTGAAGCTTATCTGAGGAAAAGTTAGTTTCAACTCTGCTTAGGAGATATTCTTAGTCCTGTCCAAAATCTTTAAATAAAATTGTATTTTTTTCTAATTTCAGGTAAATATAGTTTTTAACATTCATTTTTATAGTATTTTGAGTTCCATATTTTTCTCCCTTCCTCCTTCCTCCCCCCCAATTCATCAAGCAAACAATTTGAAATAGGTTATACATGTGCAGTTAAATTAAACATATTATACATTATTCATGTTGTGAGAGAAAAAAAACAGAATGAAAGAGGAAAACTACAAAGAAAAAAATGAAAATAGTATGTTTTAATCTACATTCAGACTCTATAGTTCTTTCTCTGGATATAGATAGCATTTTCCATCATGAGCCTTTTGGAATTTTCTTGCATCATCACAGTGCTGAAAATTAGATCATTGCACAATGTTGCTATAACTGTGTACAATGTTCTCCTGGTTCTGCTCACTTCATTCATCATCAATTCATGTAAGTCAATCTACTTATCATTTCTTTTAGCGCAATAATACTCCATTACATTCATATACCACAATTGTTCAGCCATTCCTCATTTGATGGACATTCGTTTTCTCAATTTCCATTCCTTTGGCACCACAAAAAGTTAGTATATTTTTGTACTTGTGGGTCCTTTCCCCCTTTTTTATGATCTCTTTGGGATACAGGTCTAATAGTGATATTGATGGATCAAAAATTGCTCACAATTTGATTGTCCTTTGGGCTTAGTTCCAAATTATTCTCCAGAGTGGTTGGATTAGTTCACAATTCCACAAATAATGCATTAATTACCTAGGTTTTCCATGTCTTCAACATTTATCATTTTCCTTTTCTGTCATTTTAACCAATCTGTTAGGTGTGAGGTGATACCAACCCTGATCCAATTCTTAGGAATTACATGACATTGGCTAGGTCTTTCTGCCTAATCAGAAGGGGAACATACATTGACATTCTTCTAGGAAGGTAAGTTTTGAAATACTTGGAATATAGTCAGTATAAGACTCATACGTGGCTTATTGAGAAAGACTAATTCCTACTGGCTTTAATCTTGGATAACTTAATTATGCCAGGATTTTTTTTTCCTCTTAGTTTACAGAGAATGAATGACAGATCACTCACTCCTTAGACTCCTGGACATAGGAGTCTTTTTTTAAAAAATAGTAATTTATTGAGTATATCCTATTTTAAATAACCTTATAGATGAATCTCTTAGGTTGGCACAAAAGATATATTCTGCTTGTTGAACAGAATGATTTTTTTTTATAAAATCATTTTACTAGATAGAACTTCTTTAAATAGCAGAATCAGAGCCAATAATTAATAACCATTTCTTGAATGATGATGTGCTAATCACTGTGTTAAATGCTGGATGTACAAAGAAAGCTTGCCAGATCCCACCTTTAAGGAGCTCAAAATTCAATGAGGGAAAACAATACATTAAAAAGAAGCTTGTGGAAGGGGGGAGGTCGGGCACAGGGACTTGATGAAGCCTTGTAGCCTGGGTAGGAAAATGATCTGAGGAGGTTTGATTTATAAAGTTGAAGTCATCTTTCCAAATGGTGAGTTTCTGGTATCTTACAAAATCCAGGAGGTTACTGGTGTGGGAAATAATGATAGCACATTCCTATAATAGTACAATCCTATAAGTAATTCCATTTACCAAAATTCAATTAATATTGAATACTAATTTTTCAGAATACCTCCATGAGGTACTGGCACTCATATTCCTTTGTGATGGGTGTTAGAGCTCAGTTTTTATTGAGCTCTGTTTGAAAAGATTAGTTAAAAGTAGGGAACAATTAGTAAATTAGTAGAAAGTAATTAGTAAATTATTAGTAAATAAAAGAGGGAACAATGATTGAGATACTTGATGAGAGATATGATTTTTAAGAGTAAAAGAGGGGAAGTAATTCACTGTTAGTCAATAGAGGCTGATTTGTGTTTTTTATTATCTGATGCTATAATCTTAGCAGGTGTAAGCTTCTTTACAAGGCAGGCTTGGCCAAGAGAGTGTTGGACTTGGAGTAAGGAAAGTCTGAGTATAATTCCTCCCTCTGCTATTTACTGGGTGACTGTCTATGGTAAATTAATTTCACTTAATCTCAATGTTTTTATCTGCAATATGGGTATAATACTGCAATATTATTAGATTTAAATGAAACTATGTATGTGAGTTGCTTTTTAAATTGTCAGTTATTGCTTGTACCCTTCAACTCTGAGTTCCTACTGCTAGACTTGTAATTCAAGAAAGTCAATGATAAAAAGAAACCAAAATATTTACATCCCTCTGTGTAGTAATAAAAAACTGGAAAGAAAGTGAATGCCCGTTGCTTGGAGAATCACCAAACAAGTTGTGGTACATTAAAGTCATGCAATATCACTACTATAAGAAATGATGAATAGGATGGATAGAGAAGCATGGGAAGATATGGGAACTGATGCAAGGTGAAACTGGAAGAACCAGGAAAACAATATTCATTATTATTATAATGGTGTTAACAAGAAAGAATAACCACAATAGTAAAATAAGCAAAATTGATATGATAAAATATAAGCCAAGATTGGCTCCAAATAAGATATGAGAAAATACCTTTTATTCTCTTTTTTTTGCAACATCAAGGGACTGTATATAGAATGTTACATATTATGTGGGACTTGATTTTTATGTTTGTTAATATTGTTTAAATGTTTTTTTCCCTCTGCTTTTATTTTGTTATAAGGTATGATTCTGTGAGAGGGTATGGTAGCAACAATATTTTAAACTCCCACTCTTATGTGTTAGATGAGAGTTTTCTTAAAAAATATTGAAGCCTTCCTTGAGACTTGATTGGCCCAGGAAACTAAAGGCTCAAGTTCCCGACCTCGCTTACTAGAGGTTTGAGTATGAAGAACCCGAAAGGACTCTATGCCCGCTTTGTTACTTGTCTAGTAGAGGCATTGTGTACAGCTCAGGCAAGGGACCATGGCTTAAGCTGAATCAACTATGGCTTAGTTAATATCCTTCTCATGTCATTATGGCCAAGTAAAATTTTTCTGTTAATTATTAATGACCTGTGAAAGTCTCATTTTGTCCCAATAAAATGAATTAAAATGAAAAAAGATAAATTATTATTAATCATTAAAATATTCATCAGATTGCTTGGTGTCAGCTGTTTATTATGCCTTTTGACCCTGAGTTCCTACTGCTAGCCTTTTACCCCGAGAAAGTCAATGATAAAAAGAAAGGTTCATATACACCAAAATATTTATAGTGGCACTCTTTGAAGTAATAAAGTAGCAAGTTAAGTAAATATCCATTGCCTGGAGAATGGCCAAACAAATTTATTGTAAATAAATGTCCTAGGTTAGTTCTAATGATCTGGGTTAGATCTAATGATCTTGTGTTTGACTGAAACTTGAATAGGGATTATTTGAATCATTGGTAAGGTCCAGGAAGTTTGTTCAGAAACTGTTCTTATGAGTCAAGATTAAAAAAATTTAAGAGAAAGTCATTTTCTCACAGTGACAGACTTAGTTTTGGTCTCTTCATTTGAGAAGACCTTCATTCTCAAGAGCAAAATTTGCTTTTAAATCAAATGCTGATGACAGTCAGTAAGAAGTAAGGTCAATGAAATATCTGAGTCAGACAATTAAGAACCTTTTTTCCTATCAACCTTTTAGAGGAGGCTATCATCCTATCCCAGAGTTGAATAAATAAACTGGAGTTTTTTGAGCTCAGAGCACTAGGGAACTTTGTCTTCTATGGAAGACATTTTCTCTTTCCTTTCCCACTGTAAAACTTATGTAAATCAGGATTTTTTTTTTTTTTTTTTTCACAAAGAGAATTCTCAGGAGAATTAAATTCTTCCCTGGCTCTTCTCAGTAACTGGGTCAACATGACAGCTTAGCTGGGCCACTTTTTCTTGTATCCATGATTATTTTGCTTACTTATCATCACAAGCTCTATACCAGGAAAGTGTCTTTGATAGGATCATAGAATCATAGATTTGGAACTTGGTGGAATTGTAGTGGCCATTGCATCCAATACTTTTCCTCCCCCATTTTATAGCTGAAGAAACAGGACTGGAAAAATGATGCCATTTCTTCAAGATCAAATAACTACTAAGTGCCTGTTGTAGAGAATCTGTAGCCAGATTTTCCAAGTTCCGATCCATCATGTGATGATGCCTTTCATTTTCCTAGGATTTACTTAAAAGTGACAAAAAAATATACAAATTCAGGAAAAACAGACTAGGAATTTGTTTAAAGAAATTGCCCATTCTTCAAACAAGTATTGTTTTAACTTCATCTTTCAATTAAGTTGCTCATGCTGAGTTTAGCACATCCTAATTCTCTCTAGGTTGAAACCCCTATTTTTCTACTTTCCCCTAGGTCCCAATCCTCTGTGGAGAATGATTTATCTTCCCCATCAGAATATTCCCAAGCTGAATTTGGGACTTGACCACTAAGATCTATTGATTCAGCTCATTTATTCCCAATTCACTTTCAGTCAATCAAAAATCATTGCATTTTCCATATCGGGGGTTATGAGTATTTTGCTCATATTATTTTGTGATCATTTAATTTACAAGTTATCTTCCTTCCTTCTTTCCTTCCTTTCCCCAACAACGAGAAAAGGACAGAGAGAATCAATAATTTTTGTATCAATAAATTAATAATTCTTGATATTAGCAAAATATCAAGAAGAGGCTCAATAATTCTTTATCAATAATAATCAATAATCGTATCAAGGTTTTCCCCCAAGTCTCTATAAGAAAATTCCTTTCATTTCAATTAAATTCAAGAAATGGTTAGTACGGGTCCATCATGTGCAAAGTATTATGTTAGGTGCTAGGGATGCAAAAACAAAAATTTTAAATGGTCCTTGCTTTCAAAGAATTTACATTCTATGGGGACATAGGACATATAAATAGATAAGCAAAAATATATAGTTTTAGCGAGGAGAAGGCAGTACTAACAACAGAGATCAGAAAGACTTGTAGTAGGAAGTAATAACTTCACTAAGTTTGGAAGAAAGCTTAGAAATGAGCATGAGAAGGTTGGGAGGGTATATCAACATATGGAGTAGAAAGCCTGTGCAGAGACATGAAGGTAGGAAATGGGATATGAAGTATGGGAAATAATAAAGAGACCAGTTTGGCTGGCACATAAAGTACATGAAAGGACTAATGCAAAATAAATCCGGAAAGGCAGGCTGTCTTCAGATATGAAGGGTTTCATTGCCAGGCTGAGAAATTGGTATTTTATCTAAGGAACAATAGGGAACACTTGAAGATTTTTAAGGAGAAAAATGACATGGTCAGCTCTATGCTTTAGGAAAATTATTTTGACATCAATTCCTACAAGGGGCTGACTTCTTTAAACTTTATTACATAGGTCCCACATGCCAGTAGGCTTACACAAACATGATTTTCCTGTATTGTTTCAATCTGGGCTGGGAACAATTTTCATTAATGGAAAAATGGTCCTCAAACACACCGATTAGCCCTCTTCAGGTACAAGAAGATAAAAGCCTGATAATTTGAATGGAGTACTCTTCTTAAATGTCTACTCTATCTGTGGCAGCCAATGGGAAAGTCAGGCTCTCTCCCACCTGATCCAATGAGTAATTAAGAGAGTTTAAAAAAAAAAAAAACTGAACCCTTAACATACTAGTGGTGTATTGTGCGGACTTTAAGGGGCATCAGGCAAGGAGATCAAGACATAGCAAGGGGCACAGCCTGACCAGCTGGCCAGCTACTTCTGCTTAGGTTTCATTGGTGAGGGAAGGCGAGGCAGAAGTGGAAGTATTAGTTAGCCTGCCCAAAGAAGTTGGTCAGGAGCAAAGCCATCATGAGCGACCAGAGTTGCAAAAATGTCAGTGATTGCACAGTTTCCCGCCTGCTCAATGTGGTGGAAAGTGAGCTCCAGGCAGGGAGGGAGAAAGGAGACCCCACAGAAAAGCAGCTTCAGATAATCCTGGAGGATGCAGCCCTTTGGCAGAGATTCAAGGAAGTCACTAATGAAATGATTGTGACCAAGAATGGCAGGTGAGTTAGTTGATCCTCTGCCTTGTCCGGGCTGGGCTGGGATTTAGAATACACCTTGAATATTGAATAGGGTCCTTGCAGCCTTTCAAATAGGAACAGTGTGTGAGCTGATTAACCATGGTCATGAGAACTATATCAAAGTGTTCCCCGCCTTCCTTTCCAGCCCCAGGCTAACATAATTAATTTCTCAGACAGCATTGTTAGAAACCTGGGAGAAGACAGTAGTCTGAGTCACCTGTTTGAGCCATGTCAGGTAGGTTTGAGGAAATTGGACAAGGCTATCTATATTAGAAAGAATACTATTTATACTCTGGACAAATTGCTGGAAATCTTAGGGAAAAAATATTCATTTTTTAATACACTCTGAGCAACCTATGCTATTCTGGTTGAGAGAGATAGTTGACTAGATGTAAGTTGAAAGTCAACTTGGTTTTGAACCTGAAGTGTTACCATCTGAGCAACACAAGTTTGTTAAATTTGTTTTTTTTTTTTTTTTTACTTCTTGAGATTGGGAAGTAAAGGACAAGAAGAATTATCTCTATACTTATCCTGTGAGTTTGAGGTAAGTGTTCACTGGAGTTATTTCGGAGGGTATAGTTCTTTGTGACAGCATGGTTCTTGTGATATTTGACCACATTTTAAAATTCCAAATTTTATTAGTTAACAAAATTGGCAATGGTTCTTTATGGCATAGTTCAAGAAAGACCCATTGCTTCTTGAATTGTATCAGAACCAATCTTCATAGGGGATTTCAAGTGAGAATAAGAAGCTTTCACTTCATGAAGATGAAAGCATTATGAAGGCAAATAACTGTCTTGTTCAAATAGCAAAATTGGCACCCATTTTTTAGCTGATGACCCATGGGTCTACTTCTGGACTCAAGGGCTTCAGACATTAGGAAGCATCTGTATTTGTAATAGTTTGGCACTTCCTGGAGTCAGGATGTATGTATGTTTGTGTGTGTGTGTGTGTGTGTGTCTGTGTGTGTGTGTGAGAGAGAGAGAGAGAGAGAGAGAGAGAGAGAGAGAGAGAGAGAGAGACAGAGAGAGAGAGACAGAGAGACAGAGACAGAGACAGACAGAGACAAAGATAGAAACATAGAGAGAAGTAGTATGGGCTAACAGAGAAAAATTAAAGTCAACTAAATACCCAATAGACTATTTTTCCTTGATTGAGATACCTACATTTTAAACCTTTACTTTATATTATGTATATATGTATGTGTATTTATTTATGTAGATACATATATAAATAAAATGGTTTCTTCCTTCTGCCACAGTGGAATTTTGGAACTCAAATATTATTTGTGACTTCTTCAGGAAAAGGAATGAGCTACCTTTGTCATTGGGAATAATGCAATCAGGAGCAAAAGGAATAACAGTCAGGAGTTTAATCTTGCATTTTTGCTCTCTGAACATGGTTAGAAACTTCCCTGGCTCTCTTTCCTCATTTAACTATTGAATTATTTTAAATATTTGCATTTAAGTTGATTTTAATAACCTCTTTTCCTCTTTGTTGATCTGAGTTTATGCATTGTGTTCAACACGTCAAACATTTACTAGCTATGCGTCTCTGTCTAAATCTCTTAATATCTCTCAGCATCAATTTTCTGATTTGTAAAGTATAGAATTGTGAGGATCAAATGAGATAACAAGATAATTTTGTTTTCTCATATTGGAAAGAAATAGAGGACTGGGGAGAACTAGGGAGTTCTTATTCTAATGGTATAGATTCCTGCCCTCCCCCCTCCCCAAGGTATTATATATGACAAATATTGTATCTTTTGATCTTCACAATGTCCCTGTGAGGTTGTTGTTCAAATGATAATGATGACAGTTGGTAAAGTTTGCAAAGTTTGCAAAATACTTTATAAATATTTAGTTTAACCTAA
Source organism: Antechinus flavipes (assembly GCF_016432865.1). Taxonomy (NCBI): domain Eukaryota; kingdom Metazoa; phylum Chordata; class Mammalia; order Dasyuromorphia; family Dasyuridae; genus Antechinus; species Antechinus flavipes. The sequence continues at coordinate 428,240,801 of NC_067401.1, read as the reverse complement.
TTTTCAGTCGTGTTTCAATCCAGTTTTAGATCTGAGGAAACTGAGACTCAGAGAGATTTGAGTGGTGATCAAGGTGTCACAGAGGATACAGGATTCCAAATCTTTTAAAATTTTAATTCCAAGTCTTTTAATTCCAAGTGTTTCTGGGACACTTCCACTGAATGGGTCTCCCAGAGGGAAAGAATGGTTAATTCATATGTTTCATCAGAAATGAATAAAAACATTTCATAAACTGCTGCAAATAATTTAAATGTTGAATTCTCTATTGGCATTAACTTTTCAGCAGTCTTGTGGCCTTTGTTCTTTCTTTCTCCCTCCTATCAATCATGTCTTTTTTTTTTTTTTTTTTTTGGTAGCCAGGACCTGAAGTAGATGGATTCCTGTGGCCTTTTTTTTTTTTTTTTTTTAATCAATGAGGATTTATGTAGTTAATTACATATAGCTGACATTTATATAGTACTTTAAGGTTTGTAGTTGATGAGTCATTTTAGTCATGTCCAATTCTCCTTGACCCTATTTGAAGTTTTCTTGGCCAAAATACTGGAATAGTTTCCCATTTCCTTCTTCAACTCACTTTACAGATAAAAAACTGAGACAAACAGGGTTAGGTGACTTGCCACGTATCTGATGCCAGATTTGAAATAAGGAAGATGAAAATTCCTGATTCCTTCCCTAGTGCGCTATTCATTGTATCACCCAGCTGCTCTTAGTTTGCAAATCACTTTTTCAAAAATGATCTCATTTTATTCTCATAATAAACCTGGGGGGTAAATACTATTATTAGCCCCCTTTTAGAGATGAGGAAACTGAGGCTAAATGTCTAGTCCAGAACACAGCTCATAAGTCTCTGAAAGTGAATTTGAATTTAGCATCTTCTTGACTCCTGATAAAAGGGGGAAAAATCAACTTCAGGCATTAGTGGCTCAGTGAATAGAGTGCTAGGCTTCTAGACAGGAAGACCTGAATTCAAATTTGGCTTCAGATATTTATCAGCTGTGCAACCCTGGCGCCAAGTCACTTAATCCCTGCCTCATCTCTAAAATGGGTCTAATATAAGATTTACCTTGCAGGGGTGTTGTGAGAATCAAATGAGGTAATATTTATAAAATGTTTTGAGATCCTTACAATGCTATGTAAGTGTTAGTTATTATGCTTGTAATTATTTCCTTTAAGTAGATGGCCTTTTAAAATCAATAAATGGTTTGATTCTACAGGAAAAAAGGTAGTTTTGTTATAAGGGTCAATTTGACTCATATACTAAGAATTAAAATTTTCATGCTTCTGGACTGTTGTTTTTTAATCCCAGCTTTGAAGTCCTTGGCAATTTATTTTACTCTTCCATATCTGTTCTCTCACTTGCTAAAATAGGATAATTCCCATTTTATATTCTATAAAGATTGGAATAAAGATAGGGACTAGACCTAGGACCGAATTAATTTAGGTAATTTCCAGGTGGGCAAACTCAGTCTTCCCCCGCGGGCTAGCATCTTCTCTAAATTTATAGCCTTGGAGAATTGCTTGAGTAGTAGGAAGGTAAAGGACTAGCCCAGAGTGTATTTTAGAAGCAGGACTTGAATCCAAATCTTCTTGACTTGGATGCAGCCTCTTTACCCACTCTTTATTGATTCTCTTTTCTCTGAGGAATAACTAATCAAAACAATCATAAAGTGCTTGGCAAATGAAAGAAAACAGCCCCTTAGCTAGAGGGAAGAATACTGGTTTGGGAGACAAAACAACTGGGCCAGACTTCTGGTTCCAACTTGTGACCCTAGACAAGTCACTCACCTTATCAAGCTCCATTTTCTTCACCTGTAAAATGGATGAAGTCATATTTGTGCTCCTGCCTGCCTTCTAGACATGACTGGGATAAAGGGGCTTGTCAGCCTTGAAGTATTATGTAAATACAAGTAAATCTATTTTGCAGATGTTTTCTTACATGTAGGTTTTAGGGTAGTTTTCCAAATTCCAGATGTATCCTTTGAGCAAGTGGAATAGAAAACAAATAGAATGGAAATAAATAGAATTTATTTTTGTTAAAGGGAATGCTATCTCCTTGAAAACACTGGATTTTTTGGCATGAAGATATATTAAAGGTTTAAAAAAAACAGCAATATGCTGAGGCGAATATTTTAACATCGAAATTAGCCAGAATTTATTTTTAATCTTCATTTTTTGAAAATGTCGAATTGCAAATTTTCTCCCACTCTCCCCCACCCCCTGAGAAAGGAAGCAATATATCATTAATACATGTGAAGTCATGCAAAATATATTTCCATATTAACAATGTTGCAAATAAAATAAAATAAAAAAGAAACATAAAGAAAGTGAAAAAAAGTGAATCATTGTGTTAATCAAGTTGTTAACCAGTTATATCTGACTCTTTGGAACTCCATTTGGGGTTTTCTTGGTGAACATATTGTAATGATTTGCCATTTACTTCTTCAGATCATTGACAGATAAGGAAACTGAGGCAAACAGAATTAAGTAACTTGTTCAAGGTCACACAGCTAGTAAGTGCCAAATTTGAGCTCATCTTCCAGATCCCAGACCCATTATCCTCTAAAAATGATGAAAGAAATGGAACCACGAGAACTATCCACTACACCATCTCTTGCTAAGTCATAGTAGCTGAGTCTTTCCCAGTTGATGGCAATATTATTCTTACTGAAAATTTGATATTTTATAACAGGGTTTCATCATCCCATGGGCTGCCCAAGGCAAACTATTAAATGTTTGTTCCACAAACATTAAATTCTTGCTTTGTGAGAGGGAACTGTGACCTGGTAAAGAGAGAGCAAGTCTCCCATTACACATGGAAAGTTTAAAAAAAGAATAATGTGACTTTTCTTTTAAGTGTGATGCAATTGGATTGATTCTCGAGAAAATTTACAAATAGAACTGAAAGAATAGAAAACATGATAATAATATTTATATATCTCTTTAGTTTGCAAAACACTTTATAAATATTATCTCATTTGTTCTTCACTAGAACCTTATGAAATAGTTGCTATTATTATCTCCATTTTATAGATGAGGATACAGACACAGACAGAGGGAAATGATTTTCTCAGGTTACAGACAATAAATGTCTGAGGATGAATTTGACCTCAGTCTTCCCAATTCCAGCTCAGCACTCTCTCTCCTTTGCCGCCTAATGGTCTTAAATTGTTACTGAACCTAAGACTATGTCAAGTAAGAAGTAGAGCTGATACTCTGGCCCAAATCTTGAATCCAAAGTCCAGTGCTCTTCACTATCAATATTCTTTTTTTTTTTAATTTGGTTTTATTTCACTTTCTATTTCAAATTCTTTTGTTCTCCTCCTATTCATTTACTGAGAACTTAAGAAAAATGAAATCCATTACAAACATGTATTACATTACATAACATGCATTACAAACATGAAAACAAATTTCTGCACTAGTCTAGTTTAAAAAAGAAAAAAAAGAAGAAAATAAGCTTTAGTCTTCACTCTGAGTCCATTAATTCTTTCTGCAGATGGCTAACATGTTTCATCATGAGTCTTTTAGCATTGTGATTAATCATTGTATTAATCAGAGTTACAATTCTTTCAAAGTTATTTTTACAATATTGTTATTACTGTATAGATTGTTCTCCTGGTTCTACTTATTGCACTTTGTCTCTGTCAATATGTCTTTCCAGTTTTTTTTCCTGAAACCATTTCTTTCATCATTTTAGAAGTACAATAGCATTCCATCATATTCACATACCATAACTTGTTCAGCCATTCTCTAAATGATGGACAGCTCCTCAGTTTCCAAATCTTTGTTATCACATGCTTTATTACTTATGCAATTCACTTGACTTTTCTCCAGCCTCAGTTTTCTCAATGGTAAAGTAGAGATAATAATAGCATCTGATGGGTATGAGATGGTACCTCAGAATTGTTTTAATTTGTATTTTTTTAATCATTAGCGATTTAGATCATTGTTTTGGTTTTTTCCCCATGAAAACTGACTATTCATATCCTTTGACCATTTATCATTTTGGTTCTTAGTCTTGTAAATTTGACTCATTTCTATGTATATTTTAGAAATGATTCTTTTATCAGAAAAACTTGTTGCAATATTTTCCCATTTTCTGCTTTTCTTCTGATTTTTAGCTACATTGGTCTCATTTATGCAAAAACTTTTTAATTTTATGTAATCAAAATGATCCATTTTACCTACTGTGAGCCTCTCTATTGTTTGTTTATTAACTCTTTCCCTATCCATATATCTGATGTGTGATTTCCTAGACTTAACTAGTTACTCTTTATGTCTAAATAATGTTACAATTTTGAGCTTATCTTAGTATGTGATATGAGATGCTTATATGTACCTGGTTTCTACTTTCCAGTTTTCCCAACAGTTTTGGACAAATAGTGAATTCTTATATCACAGCTAGGTTACTGTGTTTATTGCTTCTTTATATTGTGTATCTAATCTGTCCCACTGATTAGCCTCTCTAAATCTACCCAGTTCCAACTTGTTTTGATAATTATAGCTTTGTAGTGTAGTTTGAAGCCTGGTACTACTGGGTCTTCTTCTTTTCCATTTCTTTGTCACTGATTATCTTGATTTTTTTTTACCTTTTGTTCATACTTTTTAAAAAATTGTTTTTGTTGTTAATATGGTCAATTATGCTTATATTTTCCCTCATCTTGAACCAGCCTTATATCCATGGCATAAAGCTAGCCTGATCATAACAAATAATCTCTGTGACACATTGCTGTAATCTCCTTGTTAGTATTTTATTTAAAATTTTTGCATTAATATTAGGGAAATAGTGTATAGTTTTTCTTTTTCTGTTTTGACTCTCCTTGTCTTAGGTAGCAAGACCATATTTGTATCATAGAATGAATTTGGTAGGATTACTTCTTTACTTATTTTAAAAAATACTTTTAGTACCAGAATTAATTATTTTAAAAATTATTTAATAGAGTTCATTTATAAATTCATTTGGTCCTTTTAAAAAATAATTCATTTATGACTTTTAAATTTCTAAGACAGGGTTATTTAAATATTCTATTTCCTGTTTTGTTAAACTGTACAATTTGTATTTTTATAAATATTTGTCTATTCATTTTATTAAGATTGCTAGTTTTATTAACATCTAGTTGGGCAAAGTAGCTTTATTTTATCTTCAAACTTTTTCCATAACTTTCTAAATAGCTTTCATTTATTTTCTCCATCTCCCCCCACTTTTTTATCTACCATTCTTAATTGATTTTTTAAATAACTTTTTTGGGGGGAGCTTTTTTTTTTCCAGCAGTTTTTGTTAGGCTTGTGCCTAGTCTGAATTTCCCCCCCTTTCAAGGCTTTTCTTATAGATGTTTTCAAGTCATTATCTTCTTTTCTCTATTACTACCACAATAGTTCTTCTTTGGTTTGTTCATTCTTCTAGCCTACTTCTTGACTTTGGACTATATGAGTTTTTGAGGGATTTTTTTTTTTTTTTTTTTGGTTCTGCTCATTTTTGGTATGGGTCTGGAGGATGTCTGACTTGAGCTTCTACTGCTTTCATAATTCAGTTTTGCAAGTTTTCAGTACTTCCAAAGTGATGAGATTTGGGAAAAGGTCTTCCTGGCAGATTTTCTAGGCTGTAGAGGAGGTGTGCTAGAAGAGCTAGGCTATATATATATATATATATATATATATTTCCTTTCATTGTGTAATCCTGACTCCTCTTTATCAATATTCTGCCTTCCTGAACTATGAATAACCTTCAGTATTGTATGTAGACAGTGTCTGAAATGACCCTATCACTGAGAGGAAAAATGAACATTTTTTGGAAATGTACATTTCAAATACTTGATTCTCAGCATCTGGAGATTGAATCTTCCCTGAATCTTCCTTTGTTGGAACCTCAAGGAAGCTTTACTGCCCATCATGTGCCTGCCAGTAAAGAGAGTATCAAGGATTTTGGCAGCTTCCCAACCAAACTGCCACAAGTGTAGTCCAGATATCATCCTCTTGGAGGTACAAACATCACTAAGAAAGCAGCACAGGATTTTAGTACTTGAGTTGGAGGTTAGCCAGGTAGTGAGATGAATTCTCAGAAATGATGCTGGGGTAGGTGAAGTTCAATAACCTCAACATTTTAGGAGCTCTGTTTCATACCAAGCTTGGGAGTTGGTCCCCTAAGGGCACTGGGTCAGCACATAAAAGCCTACACCCTTCCCAAACATTAAAACCCAGAATACTTTAGAATAGCTAGAGAGCTGAGGCTCCCTATGTAAGCTGGGATAGGAGTAGCTCATTATCCAATATCTGGAGATAGGCAGAAAAAAATAGAGTATATTAAATGGAAGGTAATATGAAAGTTTTATAAAAATACACCACATAAAAAATTATGAGACCATATAGCGTAATCAAAGTGCAATCAGAAAAAAGACATATATATGTGATGTATGTATATATGTATATGTATATGTATAGTTATGAAACTCTATATTATATATGTATATATACTTATGAAACTTAAGTAAATATATACATATTATGAATATGTATATATATAACCTTTGGCTCAAAGAGATTCATGCATGGGACTCTCCTCAATGGTATAGATCCACTGATTACCCAGTGCCCTGTGCCTGAGTGAGAGTTGGTGAGAGAAGAAAGATATTAGTCTTTTGGTTTCCAGTTTTGAGAGAGAAGTCATACTATTCTAGACTCTCTTTGGGTTCCTGGGAAAAAGAACTCTGGGAAGAATCTGATGTGATTTCTATCATTGTGTACCTGTGCTAAGTAGAAATGATACAAAGAAAGGCAAAAATGATTTTTGCCCCCAAGAAGCTTACAATCTAATGAGGGAGACAATAGCTAAACAATTATTTACAGACAAGTTATATATTTATATACAGGATAACTTAAAAAATTTAGAAGGAGACAAATCAAAATCACTTTTTAAAACTTGTTAACTTATTTGGTTCTATTTGTTAAAGGCAAAAGATTTTATGTAATACTTCTTAGTTTGTATGGTTATTTGTTAATATCAATAGATATTAAGTTTATTCTCTCTGTCTCTGTCTCTTTCTCTGTCTCTGTCGCTCTCTCTCTCAATTAGGGTTAAGTGACTGCCCAAGGTCACACAGCTAATAAAAGTCAAGTATCTGAGGCTGGATTTGAACTCAGCTTTTCCTGACTCTGTCCATGATGTCCACCTACCTGCCTATTAAATTTCTAATGAAAAGAAAGCTCATTGTAGACTTGGACCAATATACTAATGCTTAGAGGGAATTTGAAAATACAGTTTTATTCTCGATTTGTATTCCTATTGTGTAAACTAAAAACAATGAGGTTTGCCCTGTTTTTCTCCTGTTCCTGGGATCCCCTACATTTTGTACATTTGGGATAATGTTGACAATGAGCCCACCAGAAAAGAAGATTTGATTTAGAAAAGATGTTCTCTTTCTTCTACCACTGAGGAGATATATTGGTCTTAGGCTATGTTTTTATATTCTTGCCCTTCTACTCTCCTGCTACAACTAGGCAGATGGGATTAATGTGAGGAAGGGAGATTTTTTGTTATGTCTGATTTTGGAACAGATTTTAGATGAAATTTCAATTCCTCACAGGCTGTTTTTCTCTGGCAGCAATCTAACTGGTTGGGGAGAAGAAAGAGAGCACATGTGAAGAATTACTTGATCTTTTCTCTTCTCATTTAATTAGGGTAGTTTGAAGCTCAGAGGTGATGTTATCCATAGCTGCTTTCCATGTGTATATTTCATTTTTATCCATTCAGACATCTTTATGGGGCAGACAGAACAGTGTTTGACAGTACCATATTAGGAATTAGTGGGAATTCGGGGGGGGGAGGAAGAAATGTGACTAGGTTGGGGTCAATGAGATTTTGCCCAGGGTACCAAATTTTGAGGATAAAATAAGGATAATAATAGCATCTAACTCCCAGGATTTCTTTAAGGATAAAATAAGATAATATTTGGAAAGCACTTTGAAAACCTTAAAGTGTTATACTAGTCAATAAATAAACATTTAGGCACACTGTGCTAAGTGCAGGGCATGCTAAAGGAATCAAGACAATCTCTGACTCCAAGAAGTTTATAATTTATGGGGCAGATAGCAAGCTAACAAATATGTACCAACAAGCTCTACTGAGGATAAATAATAAATAATTAAGAGAGAGAAAGCACTAGAATTAAAAGAGTTTGAAAAAAGCTTATTTTATTTGGGACTTGAAGCCAGGAAAGTCAGGAGGCAGAGATGAGGAGGAAGAGTATTCCAGGCATGGAGATAGCCACAGAAAATGCCCAAGGCTAGGAAACAGAATGCCTTGTACATAGAACAATTATATAAATAGTGGATGCTATTAAGAATACCATCCATCATAGTTATTCATGAATGTGTTTTAATTTATACAGTATTTCATAATTTAAAGATTTAAAAAAAACTTGTTACATGAAAATTAAGACTATAAACTACAAAAATGGTGCCAAATGCTTTGGTCATTGGCAGTAAGAAAAAATTATTTATATATAAGTACACATACAAATATATATTATGTAAATATATGTGTTTATACATACACATTTACATATGTATATGCATGCATGTATGTACATGTATATGTATGTGTGTATATATTTATATATGTTGATACTGAGTTGTTTCAGTCATGTCCAGCTCTTTCTGACCCAATTTGGGATTTTCTTGGCAAAGATACTGGAGTAGTTTGCCATTCCTTTTCCAGTTCATTTTATAGGAAACTGAGGTAAGCAGAGTTAGGGACTTGCCCAAGGTCAAGCAGCTAATAATGTCTGAGGGCAGATTTGAATTCAGAATGATGAATCTTCCTATCTCCAACCCCAGTGCTCTATCCACTATACCCCTATATCTCTCTCCTTCTCTTGCCAGAGAGTCATCCCTTATAACAAAGACTGTGGTGGGAAAAAATATTTAGCAAAACCATTTGATATAATGAAAAAAATCTGACATTATATATATTGTTCCATGTTTGTGAACTCCCCATCTCCACACAGGAATTGAGGGGAGTATAACATGCTGCTATTTTTCCTTACTAGACAATAATCTAGGTGAGCAATGTAATGATAGAATCTTAAGAGTTTGGGAGGGACCTTAGAAATCATATAGTTCAGCTGTGGACAATAACAGCAATACTATACAATGATCATCTGTGAATGACTTAGTTATTCTCCGCAATATAATGATCTGAGATAATTCAAAGGACATATGAAAAAAAATGTTACCTATCTCAAGAGAAAGAACTGATAAAATCTGAATGCAAATGGAAGAACACTTTAAAAAATTTTACTTTTCTTGGGATTTTCTGTCTGTTTTCTTTTACAACATTACTAATATGGAAATATGGTTTGTATGACATGACCTATAGCAGAATGCTTGCCTTCTCAATGAAGGGAGAAGGGAGGGAAAGAATTTGGAACTCAAAGTTTAAAAACAAAGAAGATGAAAATTATTTTGATTTGTAATTAGGGAAAATAAAAGGTTAGTGTGTTAGAAATAAAAATTTTAAAGTATGTATGTATATATGTATGTGTGTGTGTATATATATATATATATATATGTATGTGTGTATGTGTGAATATAAATCATACAGTTCAGACTCCTATTAAGTGTAAGAATCCTTTCTATAATGTCCCTGAAAAAAAATCATTTAGTGTTTACCTGGTATGGGATATGGGCCCATCACCAGCCCTATCTTGACTTATGTCTTACCACTGGATTCTGATGACTCTGGAGGAAAATGTGAGGCTAAAGATTTTGTACAAATCTGACTCACTTAAACCAGTTCACTCACAAGTCAAGATATCATCCTTAGGATGTCATTTGTCCTCTTCAAGAATGGAGGATCTACAACAACAATAACAACGACAACATGGGACTCACTACTTCCAGAGGCAACCCATTTCATTGCTGGACAACTCCATTTATTAGAAAATTCCTCTTTATACTGAGCAAAAATTTGTCTTCATTTTCTATCTATTGTTACTAATTCTGTCTTCTAGAAGGGGTGTCAAACTCAAATGGAAATGGGCCCCCCATGGACTACATATAGATTTAGAAAACCATGACATTACCTATGTTGTATTTTTATTTATTTTGTTTAACATTTTCTGATTGCATTTTAATTTAATTTGATTTGACCCACCGAACATGTTTGATACCTCTTCTCTAGAGCTAAATAGAATAAATCAAAAGCATCTTTCACCTGATAATCATTTAAATACTTAATTATTTTATCTTTTCTTTTCTTGAATAATTAATTGTGAGGATGTTGAAGGAAGTATCTGAAGGAGGGATAGTTTCAAAAAGTGTGGGGAAAAAAATCATAGGCCTTTTTAACATTAAATTAAGGCAACCAAGTCCATTTCATCAACTACTGACTTATTTGCCTGCTTTCCCATCTATATAAATTTCTTGTGAGAATATTCTAAAAATTCACATAGGGTTTCTTTGTAGGAAACGGGCATGATTTTGAAAATGATATTTTACAGTAGACCACATCTTTATTATCACACAGTCATTAGAAAGATTTGGAGAATACAAGATTCCTGTGTCCTTATTTTTGTTGATCATTAAAAAAAAAGTATTTGATTTCAAAGAGCAAAAGACTGCTTAAAAGACTCTTCCTGAAAGATATCTCCCTTCTTTCCAATGACACTATTTAAGATTTCTTGAAGGAAATAATAAAAATATATTATATTAACAAAAGCTAGTGAGTAGTAAACAAGATTGGAATTTGCAATATTCAACCTTTTAGGTCTCTTCTAATCTGACATGCAATAACTGATTCTAAGAGAAAGGCCAGAAATTTTACAAAGTCCATCTCAGTGAACTTCAGTGAGACAAAAACTAAGTCATCTCTATGGATTTTGCCAGTGCTGTTGGGGACTCATTGTTAATATTTAAGTTTAATCAGAATAGGCTTCCACAGTTTGGTCTATGATTCAGCTCAATGAATGCTGAGCATTCTCTGTGGAGAATTTTATTAGACACTGAGGGTAAAAGGGAAGTTATTGTTGTTTAGCTATTTTCCAGTCACGTCCAAGTCTCCAGTCATATTTCTTTATTCAACTCATTTTACAGATGAGGAAACTGAGGCAAACAGGGTTAAGTGACTTGTTCAGAGTCACATAACTATTAAGTATCTAAAGCTGGATTTGAATTCAGAAAGATGAGTTTTCCTGTGTTTCGGTGCAGTGACCAATCTGTGAGCAGCATGAAAAAGCTCTAATTCTATTAAGGGAGACAAAGCCAATTTAACAAATATATTAAGTATTGTGTGTACAATAAGGTGAGAAGATATCACAATGAGTGGGACAGTTCTTTTATGGCATAAGTACTAAAATCCATTAATTATGCCAGGCCCTAATATCTCTTTACCAGATGAAAAGCTAGAGGCAGGAGGAGGGATGCTGAATTTAATATCAAAGAAATGGATCTGAATTCTATCCATTAATTAGGTAGTTTGGGAAAGTTCTTTACCTATATAGGAGTGAGTTTCCTCTTCTCTAAAAAATTAGAGAGATTTGATCAGATGGCATCTAAAACCCCTCCCAATCCATGATTCAAAGAATATGCCCCCCTTCCTCTTTTCCATCTTGTTAAGCTTTTCCAGTGTTTGGTGAACAAGACTTGCTTCATGGCATTTTTTTCAATGACATTTGGCTATATTTCTCGCCTAATGTGCATCAATTTGCCCTATTAATATCTTCTCAGGACTGATTTTTAGGTCATGCAATATCTGAGCACTTAGATATTGATCTCTTGGCCACTTTGCTGTTGCAAGGAATTTAAAACACAACCAAAAAAAAAAATTATGTAATTTTTATTTTTACAAGGCAATTGGGGTTAAGTGACTTCTCTGGGGTCATGCAGCTAGTAAGTGTCTGAGGCTGGATTTGAACTCATATTTTCCTGATTCCAAAGTTAGTGCTCTACTTTTTCTATGAAAACTACTTGGGTATATAACTAAATCAGATCTGTTTTTTTTTTTTTTTTTTTTTTTTTTTTTTTTTAATTATATTTATTTTTTATCCGTAAGGACACCAGGTGGAGCCATAGTGCACAGAACCCTGAGTCTGGAGACAGAATTGATATCAAATCTGGTCTCAGGCACTTCCAGCTGGCCAAATTACTGAATCTCTCTGCATCAGTTTCCCCTTCTGGGGATAAAAATGGCACCTACCTTTATAGGATTGCTGTGAGGATCAAATGTGCCTGCCACATAGTGAATGCTATGTATTATGTTATTATGGGCACTAAATACAGTTAAGAGAAGTAGATGGGCAGAAGATCTGCCATTTGCATTTGACTATGTGACAACAGGCAAGTGGCAACTTCTCCTTATCCTCAGCAGCTGTCTGACAAATTTAGACAAGATTTAAAGAAATTGCCATTTTGCCTTAGTGGAAGGGATTTCCACGCTAGAAGTCCTCGACACTGAAAAAAACCATAGGTTGGGCCCAAAAAAGGGAGAAAATTGGTGAAATGTGTCATGATTTTATGCATACTATTTGTTAGAACTGAATAAGTAGTTATTTTACACATACTCTTTTCTTTCTTATTTTCTTTTTCTTTTTCTTTTTTTTGTTATATTGTTATAGATATTCCTTGAATCTATTATATTATTTTGAGAAAATGCTTTTTTTTCTTAGATTTTTTATTTGACTTGATTTTTTTTGTCAAATTCACTTTCTTTGCTCTTATATTTGCTACTTTCTCAGCTTATAGCTGGTATACCTTTTATATTTATATAAAAAATATATTTTATATTAAGAATTCAGTTCTTAGTTTATGATGTTACGGTTTTTTTCCACCCCTAAAAGCAAATAAGTTGGTGTTGGTGGCTATTGAGTTGGAGAAGAGGACACTGAGGCAAACAGAATTAAGCAATTTGCATAGGGTCACACAGCTAGTATCATGAGGTCAGATTTGAAATTTGGTTTTCTTGAGTCCTCCCTCTATCCATTGTGTCACCCTATAAATAAAGAGTATAAATGGCTTATTTTTCTATCTTAAAATATAAATTAAAATGTTAATAAACAAGCAAAATAACAGAACAAGAAGCCTGTTTTTATTTTAAAAGCCTTGTTCTCAGTTAAATATATATTTTTAAGCTTGATTCCATGGTTTAAAAAAAATTGTAGAGCCTTTCCAAAGTCATAATGTTAGAGTATATTATCCTGCTAGAACTTTTGACTTGAGGCAGCATGATGTGGGAATGACCATGATTTAACAAGTCACAGCTCTGGTTCTTAGCTTAGCCCTTAATTAGTGGGGTAACTATGAACAAGTTCCTAACCTTCATTTTTCCCATCTATAAAATGAGTTGGTTGAATTAGGTCAGAGGTGTCAAACATGCCATTTAGCTCAACTTTATCAAGTGTAACCAGAAATAAATTAAAATGTAATTGGGAAATAGTTAACAAAATACACAGCAACATAAAGTATATTTTAAATAATGTGTATATATAGATATATATGTATGTATATATACTACATATACGTGTATATGAGAGAGAGAGAGAGAGAGAGAGAGAGAGAGAGAGAGAGAGAGAGAGAGAGAGAGAGAGAGAGAGAGAGAGAGAGAGAGAGAGAGAGATTGTTATTTTAAAAGTCAATGTAGGGCAGCAGCTAGGTGGTGCAGTGGGTAGAGCATCAGCCCTGAAATCAGGAAGACCTGAGTTCAAATCTGTTCTCAGACATTTAACAAGTCTTAACTGTGTGATCCTGGGCAAGTCACTTAACTTCAATTACTTCAGTAAATTAAAAAAAAGTCAATGTGGAGTTGCAGGGATCCTTATGAAGGGTTTTGTAGTTCCTGATTCTGTTTGAATTTGATACTACTTGCCTAGATTTCCTCCAAGATCCCATCTACAATCTACAAACCCGGCAAGCTCTTTCTTTCTCTAACATTTCATGCTTCTCTGTTCTCTTGAAGACGCATGTTTCCTGTCTTGAAGATCAGTGTAACTGGGCTGGATCCCAACGCCATGTATTCTTTCCTGCTGGACTTCACCCCGACTGACAGTCACCGGTGGAAATATGTCAACGGTGAATGGGTGCCAGCCGGCAAACCCGAAGCTTCCAACCACAGCTGTGTCTACATACACCCAGATTCTCCCAACTTTGGTGCCCACTGGATGAAAGCCCCTATCTCCTTCAGCAAAGTGAAGCTTACCAACAAACTCAATGGAGGTGGGCAGGTAGGACTGAAAGAGTCACCAATCAAGAAATATCAAGGGTGCATTTAGGCAATTAGAGGGACCCTCACAGAGCTCTTATTCCACAGAAGCCAATTATTCCCTGGAGTCCAAATGTAAACAGGAATAAACAGCTCTTAATTGGTGCTTTCAGATTTTAATGGACTTTCAGATGTTAAGGGAGAGTGAGTGAGAGAGAGGGGTGTAGTGCAGTAGTTTACTTAATCATGGGGGCCTTTTCATAGTTTTGTCTTGTGCACTGAGGCTTTTATATAGGACTTCAGTTGAGGGGGAAAACATTGTTTGTGAGTATTAGAGTTTTGCTATTCCCCTTGTTTTTTTGTGTAAGTGGCATGTTGGCAATAGGTAAGTACCTTAATAAAAAGCTGTCCCTGAATGAAATAATTACAGCTTCCACTTTGGATAATTATCAATAGAATATTCAATCAGCTTTGGTTTTCAGAAGAAGAAAAAGAAAAAAAAACCCTAAACAAAACATCCCTAAATTAGGAATATTCTCTTTAAGGCTATCAGAGTGCTAGAAACACTGTGTTTGAAAAGTGTCTGTGTTTGAAAAGTGACTAAAGAACTTCAGGGACAAGGTTCCATTGAGGCTGTCCAACTACTTTTCAAAATTGATGCCATGTTGTCTACTGGTGATAAAAGAATCCTAACCAGAGATTCTGATATTTGAGGCAAAGATGTAATGAAAGGTACTGGGAAGTAAAAAGACCTTTAACCATAGTGTGTAAGCTAATGAGCAGCTATATGTATGCACCTGCACATTTATATGCTTATGTATATATGTGTGTATTGGGATGTATAGATAGAATCTCAGAGTTGGCTCTCTACCTACTGTGGGACCTGTTCTATTAGCACCTTCTAAATTTTGGTACTCTGCGATATAGACCCAGTTGTCCTGCCCAAGTTATGGCTCCTCTTTTTCAGGAGAAAAGCCATTCTCGTTGTTGTATTCTGTCTTCTCAAATTACTTTTAATTGTATTTTAGCTTTTATTCCCTTTCACTCCTAATAGAAAGTAAGCTATTTCCTACAGGTTAGAGAGTACTAATTTTTGCCTTAATTACCATCCATTTGGATTAGTACACACTTCACAGAGATCAATAACCAAGAGATTAATAATCTTTCTCTTTTTTTGTACAAAATGACTAATATAGAAATTGTATATGATTGCACATATATAACCTATATCAGATTGCTTATCATTTCAGGGAGGGAGAGAGGAAGAAATATAATTTGGAACTCAAAATTTACCCCTTCCCCAAAGAATATTAAAAATGATTTTTACATATTCTTGGGAGAAAATAAACTATTATTTAAAAATTAAATTAAAATATTATTTTTAAAAGAGAAATTAATAAACATTTGTCAAATCCAATTAGATTCAATTTACTTTAGTTCTCTATTCTTCCCCTCTTCTTCATAAACTTTACAAATGTGGGAAAATGAGGTTCAGGAGGGGTTAATTGGCTTGCTAAAGGATCTGAGCCAAGACCTTTAAGTGACAGAGATCAGACTTATATCTAGGTCTTGTGACTCCTGATCTGGTATTCTGTTTTCCTCTAACTCCATTGCATTTTCTTAACCACCAAAAAATATGTGCTTATCTGGGAGAGATAGAGAAATACACACACACACACACACACACACACACACACACACACACAGACACAGAGACCCAGAGAGAGACAAAATGAGAGACACACAGAGACAAGACAGAGAGATAGAGAGAGAGAGAGACAGAGAGACAGAAATAGAGAAACAGAGACAGAAACATAGAGAGAGAGAGAAAGAAGGGGGAGGGGGCAGTTATCAGGATCTTGTGATACAATAAATAAATGCTGGATTTTGAGTTAAGTGCCTTGGATTCAAATCCCAGATCTGATTATTTATGAATTTTGTGACTGGGCAAATCACCTGTCTTCTTATCTGTAATAAAAGGGGCATTAGACTAGATGAGTTTTAAGGTCCTTTACAACCCTGAATCTTTGATTTTATTTTCTTAAATAATGATTTCCTAGAATGTAACAGGTAATAATAAGGAATTAGGTATAGTGGACTAAGCTTTAATAATAATATCCTTTAAAAACAATAATAACTTTTTATTTTTCAAAATACATGCAAAAGTAGTTTTCAATATTCATCCTTGCAAAACTTTATGTTCTAAATTTTTCTTCCTCCCTTCCCCTCTCCCAGACAGCAAGTAATCCAATATAGATTAAACATGTGCAATTCTTTTAAACATTTTTACATTTATCATGCTGCATGAGAAAAATCAGAAGGGGAAAAAATAAGAAAAAAAATAAGCTAGCAAACAACAACAACATCAAAAAGATGAAAATATTATGTTATGTTCCACATTCACTCTCTATAGATGTAGATGGCTTGTCCATCACAAGTCTATTAGAATTGCCCTGAATCATCTCATTGTTGAAAAGAACCACATTCATCAGAATTGATCATTGTATAACCTTGTTGTTGCTGTATACAATGTTCTCCTGGTTCTACTCACTTCACTTAACATTAATTCACGTAAGTCTCTCCAGGCCTTTCTGAAATCATCCTGCTCATCATTTCATATAGAACAATAGTATTCCATAACATTCATATACCACAATTTATTCAGCCATTCCCCAATTGATGGGCATCTATCAGTTGCTACAGAATTTTTTACACCTCTAACTCCATTTCCCTTTTTATGATCTCTTTGGGATACAGACCCAGTAGACATTGCAGAATCAATAATAGTATTGATGCTAATAAAGTATGCATCAAGGTTCTTCCGGTTAAGATGGCGGAGAGGAGGCACACAGCTGCATAAGCTCCGCGCTTTCTCTCACTATCCATTTCATTACAAGCCTCTGAATTAATGCTTGACTGAAAAAAAACCCACAAATAGTTACCAAGAGAAGCCATCCTTGAGATTCGCCAAGAAAGGTCTGTCTTTACTGGAGGGCTGGGACGGTTTTAGATCGGGCGCAGGCGGCGGGCAGCGGCAGTGAGAGCACGGGAGCAGACTGGAGAGGGGGTGGGGAGTGATCGCAGCCGTCTCTGCGGGGAGAGCTTTGCTACAGGTTTGGATACTTTGCCTTGGCAGCAAGTCAGCAGCCCAGCAGAGAAGCTAAAAACACCGGGGGTGAAGAACACAACCCCAAACAGCTGGAGTCTCCCGGGACCTGGCCGCCCCCCCCTTCCCCCCCCTCAGTGACTCAGCACGCTCTGGGCTCAGGCGCACACAGTCCTGCTAGTGCCTCACTGCTGCCCCCTGCAGTCTGGAGAGGAAGCTCGGTAACACACCCAGCCCCTCCCCCAAAGAAAGACTCCAGTTTTTTCTGTTTTTCTTGGGTAGTTTGTCTCTGATTATTAGACAGAATGAGCAAGAAGCTGAAGAGGACTTTAACCCTTGACAGCTTCTACACAGATAGAGAGCAGACTCTAAATCCTGAGGAGACTAAAAACAGGCAGTCCCCAGGTGAATCCCCAAAGGATGAGAGCATCTGTTCCTCAGCACAGATGAACCTCATAGAAGTGATTAAAAAGGCTCTCACAAGGGAGCTAGAAGAAAAATGGGGAAAGCAGAGTGAGGCTTGGCAAAAGGAGAGGGAAGCTTGGGAAAAGGAGAGGGAGGCTTGGCAAAAGAGCCTGGAGAAGTCAGTTAAAGAGAGAGTGGATAAAGAAGTAAAATCCTTGAAAAATAGGATTGGTGAACTGGAAACAGAAAACAGCTCTCTAAAAAACAAAATTGGCGAAATGGAAAAAAATTCCACAGAACAAAAGAACTCAATTGGACAATTAGAAAAAGATTTTAAAAAAGTGAGTGAAGAGAACACTTCACTGAAAATCAGAATTGAACAAGTGGAATTGAATGACTCGAGGAGACAAGAAGAATCAGTCAAGCAAATCCAAAAATATCAAACAATGGAGAAAAATGTGAAATACCTTCTGGGGAAGACAACAGACCTGGAAAACAGATCCAGGAGAGACAATCTGAGAATCATTGGACTTCCAGAAAAACATGATGAAAAAAAGAGCCTGGACACTGTCTTCCAGGAAATTATCAAAGAGAACTGCCCAGAAGTCATAGGAACAGAGGAAAAAATAAACATTGAAAGGATTCATCGATCACCCACTGAAAGGGATCCTAAAATCAAAACACCAAGGAATATAGTGGCCAAATGCCAGAACCCTCAGATGAAGGAAAAAATATTGCAAGCAGCTAGAAAAACCCAATTCAAGTATCAAGGAGCCACAATAAGGATCACCCAGGATCTGGCAGCATCCACATTAAAAGATCAAAGGGCCTGGAATATGATATTCCAAAAGGCTAAGGAATTTGGTATGCAACCAAAAATAACTTACCCAGCGAGAATGAGCATCTTTTTCCAGGGAAGAAGATGGACATTCAACGAAGTAAGCGAATTTCATCCATTTTTGATGAAAAAGCCAGAACTTAACAAAAAATTTGATCTACAAATATAGAACTCAAGAGAAATCTAAAAAGGTAAAGATTAATCTTGGGAACTATATTTTGACTATATAGATGAATAAAGAATACATGTATACCTTGTTCTAGAAATTGATATGGAAAGGACATTGTATCAGAAAAAGGGTAAAGTGGGGGTAGTACATCTCATGAAGAGGCATAGGAAACCTATTATATCTGAGAGAAAGAATGGAGGGGGATGAATATAGTGGTATCTTACTGCCTTCAGAATTGGCTTTAAGTGAAAAATCTTAAGACATATTCAATCTATAGTGAAACTTCTCCCACCTCATTGAAAAGTGAGAAGGGAAAAGTGAAAAGGGAAGGAATAAGCTAAGCGGAAGGGAATACGGGAACTGGGAGGGAAAGGGGTAAGATAGGGGGAGGAACTCTAAGGCGGGGGGAGGGACACTAAAAAGGGAGGGCTGTGAGAAGCAAGTGGTGCTCACAAGCTTAATACTGGGAAGGGGGGGGGAAAGGGGAAAGAAGGGAGAAAAGCATAAACCGGGGTTAACAAGATGGCAAGTAATACAGAATTGGTCATTCTAACCATAAATGTGAACGGGGTAAACTCCCCCATAAAGAGGAAGCGGTTAACAGAATGGATTAAAAGCCAGAATCCTACAATATGTTGTTTATAGGAAACACACCTGAAGTGGGGAGATACATGCAGGTTAAAGATAAAAGGTTGGAGCAAAATCTACTATGCTTCAGGTGAAGTCAAAAAAGCAGGGGTAGCCATCCTGATCTCAGATCAAGCTAAAGCAAAAATTGATCTAATTAAAAGAGATAAGGAAGGGCACTATATCTTGCTAAAGGGTAGCATGGATAATGAAGCACTATCTATATTAAACATATATGCACCAAGTGGGTAGCATCTAAATTCTTAAAAGAGAAACTAAGAGAGCTGCAAGAAGAAATAGACAGTAAAACTATAATAGTGGGAGATCTTAACCTTGCACTCTCAGAATTAGATAAATCAAACCACAAAATAAATAAGAAAGAAGTCAAAGAGGTAAATAGAATACTAGAAAAGTTAGATATGATAGATCTCTGGAGAAAATGTAATAGAGACAGAAAGGAATACACTTTCTTTTCAGCAGTTCATGGAACCTATACAAAAATTGACCATATATTAGGACACAAAAACCTCAAACTCAAATGCAGTAAGGCAGAAATAGTAAATGCATCCTTTTCAGACCACGATGCAATGAAAATTACATTCAACAAAAAACCAGGGGAAAGTAGACCAAAAAATAATTGGAAACTAAATAATCTCATACTAAAGAATGATTGGGTGAAACAGCAAATCATAGACATAATTAATAACTTCACCCAAGAAAACGATAATAATGAGACATCATACCAAAATGTATGGGATGCAGCCAAAGCGGTAATAAGAGGAAATCTCATATCTCTAGAGGCCTATTTGTATAAAATAGAGAAAGAGAAGGTCAATGAATTGGGTTTGCAACTAAATATGCTAGAAAAGGAACAAATTAAAACCCCCCAGTCAAACACTAAACTTGAAATTCTAAAAATAAAAGGTGAGATCAATAAAATTGAAAGTAAAAAAACTATTGAATTGATTAATAAAACTAAGAGTTGGTTCTATGAAAAAACCAACAAAATAGACAAACCCTTAGTAAATCTGATTAAAAAAAGGAAAGAGGAAAATCAAATTGTTAGTCTTAAAAATGAAAAGGGAGAACTCACCACTAACGAAGAGGAAATTAGAGCAATAATTAGGAGTTACTTTGCCCAACTTTATGCCAATAAATTCGACAACTTAAATGAAATAGAAAAATACCTCCAAAAATATAGCTTGCCCAAACTAACAGAGGAAGAAGTAAATATCCTAAACAGTCCCATCTCAGAAAAAGAAATAGAACAAACTATCAATCAACTCCCTAAGAAAAAATCCCCAGGACCAGATGGATTTACATGTGAATTCTACCAAACATTTAAAGAACAATTAACTCCAATGTTATATAAACTATTTGAAAAAATAGGGATGGAAGGAGTCCTACCAAACTCCTTTTATGACACAGACATGGTACTGATACCTAAACCAGGTAGGCTGAAAACAGAGAAAGAAAATTATAGACCAATCTCCCTAATGAATATTGATGCTAAAATCTTAAATAAAATATTAGCAAAAAGATTACAGAAAATTGTCACCAGGATAATACACTATGACCAAGTAGGATTTATACCAGGAATGCAGGGCTGGTTCAATATTAGGAAAACTATTAGCATAATTGACTATATCAATAACCAAACAAACAAAAACCACATGATCATCTCAATAGATGCAGAAAAAGCATTTGATAAAATCCAACATCCATTCCTAATAAAAACACTTGAGAGCATAGGAATAAATGGACTTTTCCTTAAAATAGTCAGGAGCATATATTTAAAACCATCAGTAAGCATCATATGCAATGGGGAAAAACTGGAACCTTTCCCAGTAAGATCTGGAGTGAAGCAAGGTTGCCCACTATCACCATTATTATTTAATATCGTATTAGAAACACTAGCCTCGGCAATAAGAGTCGAGAAAGATATTAAAGGAATTAGAGTAGGCAATGAGAAAACCAAACTATCACGCTTTGCAGATGATATGATGATATACCTAGAGAACCCCAGAGATTCTACTAAAAGGCTATTGGAAATAATTCATAATTTTAGCAAAGTAGCTGGCTACAAAATAAATCCCCATAAATCCTCAGCATTTTTATACATCACCAACAAAACCCAACAGCAAGAGATACAAAGAGAAATTCCATTCAGAATAACTGTTGATACCATAAAATATTTGGGAATCTATCTACCAAAGGGAAGTCAGGAATTATATGAGCAAAATTATAAAAAAGTCTCCACACAAATAAAGTCAGACTTAAATAATTGGAAAAGTATTAAGTGCTCTTGGATCGGCCGAGCGAACATAATAAAGATGACAATACTCCCTAAACTAATCTATTTATTTAGTGCTATACCAATCAGACTTCCAAGAAAATATTTTATTGATCTAGAAAAAATAACAACAAAATTCATATGGAACAATAAAAAGTCAAGAATCTCAAGGGAATTAATGAAAAAAAAATCAAATGAAGGTGGCCTAGCTGTACCTGATCTAAAATTATATTATAAAGCAGCAGTCACCAAAACCATTTGGTATTGGCTAAGAAATAGATTAGTGGATCAGTGGAAAAGGCTAGGTTCACAAGACAGAATAGTCAACTATAGCAATCTAGTGTTTGACAAACCCAAAGCCCCTAACTTCTGGGAAAAGAATTCATTATTTGATAAAAACTGCTGGGATAATTGGAAATTAGTATGGCAGAAATTAGGCATGGACCCACACTTAACACCATATACCAAGATAAGATCAAAATGGGTCTATGACCTAGGCATAAAGAACGAGATTATAAATAAATTAGAGGAACATAGAATAGTTTATCTCTCAGACTTGTGGAGGAGAAAGAAATTTGTGACCAAAGATGAACTAGAGACCATTACTGATCACAAAATAGAAAATTTTGATTACATCAAATTAAAAAGCCTTTGTACAAATAAAACTAATGCAAACAAGATTAGAAGGGAAGCAACAAACTGGGAAAACATTTTCACAGTTAAAGGTTCTGATAAAGGCCTCATTTCCAAAATATATAGAGAACTGACTCAGATTTATAAGAAATCAAGCCATTCTCCAATTGATAAATGGTCAAAGGATATGAACAGACAATTTTCAGAGGATGAAATTGAAACTATTACCACTCATATGAAAGAGTGTTCCAAATCATTATTGATCAGAGAAATGCAAATTAAGACAACTCTGAGATACCACTACACACCTGTCAGATTGGCTAAGATGACAGGAAAAAATAATGATGAATGTTGGAGGGGATGCGGGAAAACTGGGACACTAATGCATTGTTGGTGGAGTTGTGAACGAATCCAACCATTCTGGAGAGCAATCTGGAATTATGCCCAAAAAATTATCAAAATGTGCATATCCTTTGATCCAGCAGTGTTTCTATTGGGCTTATATCCCAAAGAAATACTAAAGAAGGGAAAGGGACCTGTATGTGCCAAAATGTTTGTAGCAGCCCTGTTTGTAGTGGCTAGAAACTGGAAAATGAATGGATGCCCATCAATTGGAGAATGGCTGGGTAAATTGTGGTATATGAATGTTATGGAATATTATTGTTCTGTAAGAAATGACCAGCAGGATGAATACAGAGAGGACTGGCGAGACTTACATGAACTGATGCTAAGTGAAATGGGCAGAACCAGGAGATCATTATACACTTCGACAACGATATTGTATGAGGACATATTTTGATGGAAGTGGATTTCTTTGACAAAGAGACCTGAGTTTCAATTGATAAATGATGGACAAAAGCAGCTACACCCAAAGAAAGAACACTGGGAAACGAATGTGACCTATCTGCATTTTTGTTTTTCTTCCCGGGTTATTTATACCTTCTGAATCCAATTCTCCCTATGCAAAAAGAGAACTGTTCGGTTCTGCAAGCATAGATTGTATCTAGGATATACTGCAACATATCCAACATATAAAGGACTGCTTGCCATCTAGGGGAGGGGGTGGAGGGAGGGAGGGAAAAAAAAATCGGAACAGAAACGAGTGTCAATATAAAGTAATTATTAAATAAAGATAAAAAAAAAAGAAAAAGAAAAAAAAAGTATGCATCAAGTTAACTCAACAAACCCTCCTCACATACAAGGCATCGTGTGAACAAAAGATTAAAAAAATGAAACTATCATTGACCTCAAAAGAAGGAAATGAGCATTTATATAGTACCAATTATATATCAGGTGCTTTTTAAATGCTATTCCATTTGATCCTCATGACCATCCTGGATATTGGTGCTATCATAATCTTTATTTTATCATGGAGGAAACTGAAGCTAAGAGAATTTAAATGACTTATCTAGGGTTGCACAGTTAATAGCTGAGGCTACATTTGAATCCAAGCCTTTTCTGAATGGAAGCCTGTCACTCTATCTACCATACCACTTAAATGTTTCCACTCAAGGAGGTAAACGTCCATATCTTAGCCCCAGGGCTTTTTTTCCAATTGTACTACAAAATAAACATGAACCTTTTATTCGGGAAACATTTATTAATCACTTACTATGTAATAATAGCCGATATTTATATGGTATTACCTGCTATGTGGCAGTACTATGCTAAGTGCTTTACAAATATTATCCCTTTTAATCCTCACAACATCCTTGTGAGGTAGGAGCTATTCCATAATCAAGGAAACTAAGGCAGACAGAGGTTAATTGCTTGAGGTTAGATTTGAAATCAGATCTTCCTCACTTTAGACTTAATGCTTCTTCTATTGTATCATTTAGCTGTCTTCTTATAATTAAAAAAAAATAAAAGAAATTACAAGTCTGACTTTCTCCTTCCATGGGGAAAGCAGGCATAGTAAAATAAGTGAAATCAATCTTCTCTGTACCTCTTCTTTAAAAGGCTGCTACTTGCCTTCAAAGAGCAGTTATTTGTAAGGTTACTTTAATTGTAAAGTACTATGTGAGAAATATAACCGAGCACAAGGGAGGCCTTCACCACTAGTGGCTTTGAATGAAAATTCTCTACTGCTGTAGTGAACTTCTTGGTGAAGGGTTTGAGTGATCCAATATGTGATGGAGCTACCTGGATTTCTTTCCCTTGATAGCCCAGTTTTTAATCTACTTTTCTGTTTATCTTTCTTGATCTTCTCTTTCTTTTTTTCTCTCTTTCTCCAACAGATAATGCTGAACTCTCTGCATAAATATGAGCCCCAGGTTCACATTGTTCGAGTTGGCAATACTCATCGAATGGTGATGAATTGCTCCTTTCCTGAAACTCAGTTCATAGCTGTGACTGCCTATCAGAATGAGGAGGTAGGTGGGTGTAGCCTGTGCCCCTTTTATTTCCATGCCAGGAAGATGTAGTGATGGCTCTTAGGGATGACGCTACATCATGTGGCAAAGGCACCTAGCTGAAGGTAAGATCTAGCAGAAGGTAAGATCCAACTGAACAAGAAAGATCATGTGTCTTTCCTGAAGATCAATCTAATCAAATGAGAAAAGTTCATCACCAGAAGACTGGCCACAGATGATGATTTTTTTTTTTTTCACTGTCTATGTGAGGGTTGAGATCTGTGTCAGTGAAAGGAGTGTTCACTCCTGGAAATCACAGCTCCTTGAATCAACAAAATAAGCAGGTTTCTAAAATTCAAGAATGTTTCTTGGATATTAGGGGGCAGAGAGAGATAAGACTAGTGAAGGGTTTGAGTGATCCAAGAGAGGTATGTGACCGAACTTAAACCTGGATTTCCTTTCCCTTGTCAGGCCAGTTTTTAATCTACTTTTCTGTTTATCTTTCTTGATCCTTTCTTTCTCCCTCACTTTCTCTAACAGATAATGCTGAACTCTTTGCATAAATGCAAATGTCTGAATTTGAACCTAAATCTTTCTAAGCCCAAGACTTTAAATCCAAAGTCTTTTGCCCACACCATGTTATTTTTGGGCAAATTTCTTCACCTCTTACTTGATTTCATCATCTGTAAAAGGAAGTTGGACTGACCAATCAATCTCTAAGGGTTTCCCTGGAACTAAAGATCTCTAGTTCTGAGTGTAGGGTATAAATATCTGAACATAAGGCCATGCTTGACTTACCCATTAGGATGAATACCTTTCCTCTCTTTTCCTTACCCTGACAGTAGCTGGAGTAGCATCCACTTGCTAGTTGAGTCATTGGAAAGGCACAGCAAAGCACCAGCACTGCCACAAACCCCATTAATCTTGGTGAGACAAGTCAATGCAGGAGGTATATCCTTTGCTCAGTTACTTAGTGTAGGCTTATAGAAATCAGTACAAAAAAGGTTTGTTTCTCTAAGTTTTCAAAATTAGCCTGTCACCCTCCAGTGTGAAGTAACATTATTTTTATTTTACTAAGTATCAATTTGCCCAAATAAATAGGTAAGTGTTACAGGATAGTTTTATCTAATGTATCTAAGCTGGGGTGTAAAGAATCTGGGGGCCAGTCTTTGTTTCCTCCTTGTGCCTCATCTTTTAATATTGAAGTCTAGGGTAAAGCTGCAATTTTCATTTTTTCCCAAATATCATGGATGAGATGTGACCATCTGCAGGCTAGAGAGAAGGTATTTGGTAAGAGAGAAGTTGAAAGTTAGTTTCACAATAGTTCAAGAGAGTAAATACAGTATCTGGTTTATACTCCAGCCTACCTTAGGCAGTTGAATGAATAAAGCCCAGAGCTTAGGTTTAGGAAGATTTGAGTTCAAATTCAGACACTTATTAACTTAGGCAAGTCATTTCATTTCTGAAGCTTTCTCAACTGTAAGGAGGGGAAAATAATAGCACCTGCCTTCCAGGACTGTTGTGAAGATCTAATGACGTAATAATTGTAAAGCATATAATGCCATAGTGCCACACAAGCATTTATTATTTTCTCCACTAATGCTGGTTTATTTTTATTTTTGCAAATCCAAGATAACAGCACTCAAAATCAAGTATAATCCATTTGCCAAAGCTTTCTTGGATGCCAAGGAACGGTGAGTAGATGTTTATGATCGCAAGGAAATCTCAAGTTTAAATTCTGCAAATGTAGAATCTGTGATTATTTTGACAGGAAGTATCTTAGACCTTACCTTTGGATCATCTATGAAGAAAGGGCTTGCTAAGCTAGTTAAATATCAGTATGGTTGAAGAGGATGAATGATCTTTCAAGTACTTTTAAAGCCCCTATTTAAATAGAAATCACTGATGTAGTAATTCCAGATTTTTAATTTTTTCCTTAATAACAGACTATCAAGACTTCTATTTGGAAATACTTTGCTAGTCCAATTTGAGTATGCAAGTAGGTGTTTGACAGTATTACATAATTCAAATTTTTGAACTCAGTTTTTACTTAGTCTTAATTTGCATCAATTGCCTAGGAAACTTGGGTAATGGGAAATAGTATGATGTAATAGAATAAGCTCTGAGGTTCCAAATAAAGTCTTAGCTCTTCTGCTGTATGACATTAGGTATATTACATAACCTTAGTCTCAATTTCTCCATCTATAAAATAAATATGCAATATAATAAATATAGTATAAATAAATATAAATCTATAAGATAAATTATGATATAAATCCAATTATTTTGGATAATTTGGATATTTGGATAATAAATCCTATTAATTTGATTTTCTCTTACTGTTCTAAAAATGATATGATTCTCTGAAGTCTCTGTTAACTGGACAGAAGGCCTGCAGAAACCTCTGGATTTGAATGTTAATTTTCACTGTGAATGTATTCCATTTCTGCCTTTCTTTTCCATTCTGAAAAAAAAAAAACAATGCAAGAAAATTCTCCCTGGGGCTACAGTGTGTATATTTGTGTGTGTGTGTGTGTGTGTGTGTGTGTGTGTGTGTGTAAATTAGTAAACATTCATTAAGCTCCTACTATTTCCCCATGTTGTTCTGGAACTACAAGAACAAAAATAAAAAATTTTCTGCCTTCAATGACCTTACAGCAGTCAAACCATACCTAGGAAGGTGAATTCCCCTATAACATACTCAGTAAGTAGCTCTCCAGGCTTTGCTTGAAGACCTCCAATAAGGGGAACCCACTGGTATCTAGCTCCAATTATTAAGATTTTTCCCTCAAAATCAAATCCAAGTCTATCTTTTTACAACTTATATCCTTCCTTCCTAATCCCCCATCCCTAGGGCTAGGCACTGTGACTAAGAAAAAAAAAAGAAAAGGAAAATGCTAGGGTGCCATAGGAGTGACATATGGTACAAACTAGTATCTATTAGGGCAAAGGAGAAATTAAGACAAAAAACTCTAAGAAAAATGAAGGAGAGATCATTTTTTAATTTGAAGAGATGAAAATTACATTCACAGAGGGGATGGTACTTAAATAACACATTGTTGAAAAGTAAAGGATTACTCCAGCCAGTGCTGGAGTATGCGGGGTATGCTTGCTCATGGATAGAGACAGGAGACTATATAATGACCTTAGGGTATACTAGTTCACTTTGGCTGGCTTGGAGAGTTTGACAATGGGGAGTAATGAGAAATAGATTGGAAAAAAAGGAATTTGTACTTTATCTTAGAGGCAATAGGGAACCCTTGAAAATTTTTAGGAGGTCACATGTAATGGGGTGATTTTTTTCTTGCATTTTTTTTCTTTGCACTGGACTGGACTGCAAGCTGCCTGAAATTTTGGGCACAGAAACAGCAAATCATTTCAAAAGTGATGTCATTTTGTTACAAGATCAGCAACAGGGACATACTTGACAAAAGCTGCTGAGATCCTCCCTATTTTACTGAGAATTCTTGCAACAGAGCACTATGGAACTCTTGGGACTGTAACAATTTCAATGGAAGTGTCTGTGGATAACTGAGAGTTGTATGTGCTCTATTTTGTCCATAAAATTAAATTAATGCCCTGGTTGGGATAAGTGAGAGAGAAGCACCTGGGAGAATGTTTGGCATATTGGTAATGGGTGGGGATAAGGGGGTACCATGAGTTCTTTTAGGAAGAATCCTGAAGAATGAGGAAATCAGATACCATTCTTTTTCTTCTTTCAGAAACCATCCAAAAGATGCTCCAGAAGTTATCTCAGAGGGTCAGCATATTACATACTCCCACTGTAAGTTTTATGGAATGTTTACAAGTCATAGATAAATGTAATCTAGAGGAATTCTCCCTATGTACTCAATTGAATAAGTTGTTTTGATTGATTAAGGTAAAGTAAAACCTTCCAACAGGGCCCAATTTAGTATTCTGCCAATTCAAGGACATTTATACCTTTTCCAGAACTCCTAGTGATGTCTAGAGTTTTGTCATCTTGAAGATTAATGAAGGTCTGGGAGCAAAAATTACTAACATGGGAGATCTTGATGATATGACTATAAAGTAGAGACTCTTAACTTTCTTTATGTCATGGGCCTTTTCAACAGTGATCCAGTGAAATTCATGAACCCTTCATCAGAAGAAGATTTTTAAATGCATAAAATCATATACAAAATGTTACAAAGGAAATAAATTATATTGAAATATAGTTATCACAATATTAAGATTAAAAAAAAAAACTTTAGAGACTCCAAGCTAAGTAAGAGCCTTTAAACTCTAAGATTTACATGGTGATGAGATTAGGAGTCCCCAAAGTGCTTTCTGGAGGGTCCCTTCTGCTTTCTTTGCTTTTGCTATTTTAACACTAGTCTTGAGCTCAGTACAGTTTTCAGATGACAAAACCAGATCCATGACTTTGATATTCCAATATTGCTTTAGTTTTCCCACACTTGTCTTGGATTCTACTTCTTAATATCTGTAGCTTGGTTTTTAAAAAAGTAAATCATAAATAGCATCATTTTGACATCTCAGGTAAGATTCAGTGTGATGTAAAAATGGCCTTAAGACTTGCAAAGAACCTGAAAGATTAGAGAAAGCAGTGAATGAGCTAAGTTGGTAATGCTCTTTCTCTTTTTAGAGGAAGATCCCAGATTTTCAGGCAGTTTGAATTGACTGATGGTAAAGATACTTCTTGTCTTTGGTGAAAGGGTATAGGCTGAGAATGAGAGACCGTATGCTATCACACTAGCCTCAAGCCCTGTTCAAGTTCGGGAGTATAAATATATGTTTGCAGAGTAGATTTAGGAGATTTTGTTTTGGGTGTGGGAGATTTCTTTTATCTGGTTGATAGGATGATAAGAAACCTTAGGGTTCTACCTAAGGTCCATGGTGACTCCCATCTTTTAGAGTGTTCTTCAGTCTGAGAAGCCCAAAGAATAGGACATTATTGAGTAGGACCACTTCTGAGTTTTAGGTTACTCTACCTAAGGAGAATTAAATCAAACTGTAGTCTAGTGTGCTTCCCAAGGTCCAATCCACAACAAACTACCTTCTTATTACTCATCTACTCAAGAACCGGGATGGCAGTTACCAATGCTACTATTGTAGCTTAGTAACCATCTTTTTCTCACTGTTACCAAGTGGAAGGGAACTTTAAAAAACAGTAGCAAAAAAGAAAGGACCATCATGGGCCTTCTGAATGGCCACATCAAAAACTACCTATTGAATATTTCAAACTGGATATCCTGGAGCTATCTCAAATTCAGTCTGTGCAAAACAGAGGTCATTATTTTTTTTCTTTTCAAACCCATCCTGAGCAACCCCCAGCCCAGTGAGTAGGACTTTGCTCTGATGGGCTCAAATCTGGTTTTCTGATCAATCATGGGGCAGGATATTTAACTCAAGCTGCTCCTGCTTTGCTTCTGGTCCATCAGACCCTTCCACCCCTCCTCGTCTTCCCACTTCAATCACCAAATAGCAGAGAAGGGGAAACCAGTGATCTTACTAGGCAGTGGAAAAAATTCCTGGTTCCAATGTCTGAAACGACAGCAGCCACTTCCTAAGAAGAATTCCTTAATCCTAGGGTCACTGCAAATTCTCTCTGATGTTTTTTATTTAATTCCTGTTCCTCTCTTGAGGACGAGGGGTTACAAGACATCATACTGAGAGCTCCTTCTCTATGCTGCAGCCCCTAGAGGGTTTTCCCTTATTTAGACCTGCACTACCACTTCTGGTTTGAGGATGCTTAAGAGAGTCACAAATTTCTGCTTCATCTCTCTAGACCCTTTCCTTTTGTGACTGGTCATTCCAAAAAATAAAAGGGAAAGCACTTTGCTGAAACAGTGCTTAAATAGATAAAGAAGTATGATACAAGGTAAATGTGATAGGGGCAAAGGGAAAGATCAAGACTTAACTCCAAAAAAAACCTAGAAAGAGAACTGACATTTTCATCTGGGAGATAACTAGTTAGGAGACATCAAGAAAGACTTCATGGAGGAAGTGGCATCAAAGGTGGGTCTTGAAGGAAGAGCAGGATTCAATAAGCAGAAATGAAGAAGGAAAGGTATTTTAGGAGATCCCTAAGATGAATGCAATTGTGGGTTTTTTTGTTTCCTGTCCTAAATTAGAGTGGCCATTTAATCAGTGTTCTAATATCACTTCAGGAATGATAGCACAGTCTGAAAGACATCTCCATTGATGGATTTTTTTCTCAATAATATTTTATTTTTCTAATTACATGTAAAGATAATTTTTAACATTCGTTATTTGCAAGACTTTGAATCTCCATTTTTTTCTCCTTCCTTCCTCATCACCCCCCTTCCCAAGGCAGCAAGCAATTTGATATGTTATACATGTACATATGTTTTAAACATATTTCCATATCAGTCATGTTGTAAAAGAAAAATGAGAACAAAAGGGAAAAATCTACGAGAAGGAAAAAGCATACAACAAAAAAAGTGAAAATAGCATGCCTCAATCTGCATTTAGTCTCCAAAATTCTTTCTCTGGATATGGATGGTATTTTCCAAGTGATGGGTATTTTCTAAAGAGACAATATGTGAATGCTTTGCATTTATAAATATTTGTATAACCTTACATATATTGTGGTCCACATAAAAGTTCTATCCGCTATGCACAAACATCAGGATTCCCTCTTATCTATGTTTCATTAATCTCAGCAAAGCACTTAATATATATGTCTCCCAAGTTTCTTTTAGGAAAATGAGTGTTTTATCTGGTTTATTTGGCTCAAGTCAGAGATGACTGCATTTTTATCACAATCAGCTCACTTGCAAAGTGACATTGTTATTGTGCTGCTTAGGAATGGTTTTAGGGAATCTTGTGGATTTGGTAGAGAGGGCTGATGAAGAATATCGAACCATTTTCACACAGGCCAATTTTATTAGGAAATAAAGGAGATGGTAGAATTGGGTAATTGACACAGAGAAATATAATAATATATAATAAATATATTATATAAATAGATATGTTGTAAATTATATTAATATAACATTATATTAGAAATATAATACAACATATAATTGTGTACATAAATACAAATAAACATATAATTATGAATGTAATTTGTGAACTACATGAAAGCAAGGGATTCTACTCACCTAATCATGCAAAGGGAGAGATACACCCTTCTGAACATACCCCATCCTCCCGGCTTTCCCATTTCTCTCCCTGCCAATGAATATGTGTTGAATGGAATCATTACATAGCTTGCCATCTAATTTGGGGGCTAAAACATGTTTTTGCTTTCTTTCTTTGTCTTTTTCAGTAGGAGGTTGGCTTATTTCTAATCCAGATGCAGTGTGCACATCAGGAAACTCCAACTACCAGTACCCTGCTCCCCTGCCTTTGGCTGCTCCCCACTCCCACCATGGCTGTGAACACTACTCTGGTCTCCATGGACACAGGACAGCTCCCTACCCTCCTCCTTACATGCATAGAAACCATTCTTCCTCAGGTGTGTGACCTGTTAATGATGCCCAAGGGCAATGGGGATAAAACAAACAGATATGTATGAAGGAAGACTGAAGTTAGCAGCTTTCTCCCTCACCCCCTACCTGGTATTTTTTTCAGCAAAAAACACAACCCCCCCCCAACACATACATATAGATATATTTAGTAAAATATGATTGTTCTGAAAAAATACCCTATAGTTATGCTCACAGTATTTAGAGAAATGTATATTTATCTTTTTTTGATTGTGAAGGGACTTGCTCTAGGCTGATTGATGTCAATGATAATAACAATGATAATAATAACTGATAATTATTTAAAACTTTGAGATTTGCAAAGTACTTTATGTACATTATTTCACTTGACCTCAGCAATTGTGAGGTAGATACTATAGACGTTATTTCTATGTTATATTTAGGGAGACACAGAGAGTTTTAGTCACTTGCTCATGGTGCCATAGCTAAGGAAGGGTTGAAGATGGGATTTGAACCCATTTTTTCTAAATCCCATACAGTACTATGCTTTGGATAGTTTCAGAATACACATGGCTGACTCATGGAGCATTCCCATTTAATTCATCATGTGTCTCCTCTATGGCTACATCGATTGATGGGAACTTACAAATTTGGGCACTAGAGGCTATAAACATGGTCTCTGGGAGGTAGTAGACCCATCGAATGTCTCAGTCTTGGTATGATTAATGCACACCCAGGCTTTGCATTTCATCCTGGGTTTTACACTTTCTTGGAAGTCAGAACCTCCTTTAAAATTCTTTCCATCCATAAGACTATGATATCAATATTAAAAATTTATATTTATATAGTGCTTTAAGTTAACAAAGGGTGATCTGGTTTTTGTAAGTAGTGAAAATGTTACTGTCCCCATTTCAGAGTTAAGGAAAATGAAGTTCAGGGAGGTTAGAGTAAAATGGCTAGTTATTATTAAAAATTGGGGCTCACACCCAGACATTCTGACTTCAAAAGCAGAGCCCTTTCCACTTCAGCCTAGTATCGTAGACTTAGAAACTGAAAAATGACTTGAAGATCATCTAGTCCAACACTTTCATTTTAACAATTGAACTCTGGGGAAGTGAAGTGATTTGTCCAAAATAACAAAATAAATGGCAGAATTAAAGCTCTAATCCAGGACCTCAGGATTAAAATCCAATGTTTCCCCCCTACTCTACTGCAGAATGCTGGAGAATACATGCAAGAACACCAAACTTTAAGTACTTTTGTCTTGCTTTTTTTTATGGATACTATTATCTTTCCACAAATACAGGTTTCCAATTGCTTAAAAGAAAGAATCTCTATTTCTTAAAACTTAGTCTATTGCTTCCTGCTTTGCTGATTACTCCCATAGAGAAACTGTTTAAACCTGAGAAAGTGTAGCAATAGAATCCAAATTGTTACATGGCTTTACTGTTACATAGGCACTAAATTCTTTCTTCCTTCTCTCTCTCCCTCCCTCCCTTCTTTCCTTCCTTCTTCCCTCCCTCCCTCCCTTCCACTCTCCTTCTCTCCTTTCCTTTCTTCCTTCTCTCTTTTCCTTCCCTCCCTTTCTTCTCTTCTTTCTCTCCCTTCCTTCCTCTCTTCCTTCCTTCCTTCCTTCCTTCTTCCTTCCTTCCTTCCTTCCTTCCTTCCTTCCTTCCTTCCTTCCTTCCTTCCTTCCTTCCTTCCTTCCTTTTCCTTCCTTCCTTCCTTCCTTCCTTCCTTCCTTCTTTTCCCTTCCTTCCTTCCTTCCTTCCTTTTCCCTTCCTTCCTTCCTTCCTTCTTTTCCCTTCCTTCCTTCCTTCCTTTTCCCTTCCTTCCTTCCTTCCTTCCTTTCTTTCTCCCTTTTCCCTTTCTTCCTTCTTTTTTTCCTGGGGAAGGGAAAGAGAGTTTGGACACAAGAAGTCTTAGCTGAGCTGTTTATGACTCCTGGGCACAGCTTAAGGAAATTCCAATTGTACTTTGTTCCTAAATGAGTCCTGAAGTATAAAAAATCTGATGTGTCCGTAGCATAAGGCATGATGTTCCAGTTAGTGATAATGTCATTAATCTTATAAGCCCTCTATCTGCATCCTGAGCCCAATTATTGTAATTTCCCCAAAGTGAACTTGATAGAGAGCTCAAGCAATAGCCTGCAAGTTTTTTCTGGAAACAACAGCTGGACTTCTCTATCCTCCACTCCCCATGCGCTCTCAGTCCCCCATACCAACGGAGCAGCCTCTCCCCGCCCCAGGTAAGGCCAATCAAGCAGAGCATGTGCACTTGCTATTATGGAAATTTCCATGGGCACTCTGGATGTGTAAGCGGATTCATTGCTTAGAAATCCAATCATGGACCCCTCCTTGCTAGCTGCCTTCGCTTCCTTTCTCTAGTATCAGAAGTTGGCTTGATCTAGACCCTAATATTGACCATGGTGGGAGAAGGGATGGAATTGAGTAACTGAGGTGAAGGTGGAGAGGTCTTTCTTTTTCTTCCCAGAAATTGGAAAAAATATGGGCTCACTGCTGCATTCTGCTTTATTCTGAGTCAGCTTTAAGCAGGAGGATGGGGAGAAACTCAAGTCTGAACTCCTTGTCTTCAAGTCAATCTAAGGCATAAAATCCTCCAGGATGTCAGATGGAGATTGACTGAGAAAAATGTGAGAATTAGAAGTAGAAGGTAAATTATAAATTAGACAACCTTCTTCTTTGTTTTTTTCTGAATTGTCAGCAAGCCAACTTCTTTACTCTTGCCTCTTCCATGGATGTGAACAAAAAAAGTAGGGTCTAATAAGAGATCCTTACCATACTGGCAATATGTGTAATTAGAATATCCCAAATGAAATACTAGCCAGGATAAACTACACCAGGGATGTTTTACTCATTCATTCATTTACTTACTCATTTACTCGGTAGTTAT
The DNA here is from genome assembly GCF_016432865.1 of Antechinus flavipes. Classification (NCBI taxonomy): domain Eukaryota; kingdom Metazoa; phylum Chordata; class Mammalia; order Dasyuromorphia; family Dasyuridae; genus Antechinus; species Antechinus flavipes. The sequence continues at coordinate 428,205,845 of NC_067401.1, read as the reverse complement.
TTATTAAATGACTGCTAAGGGAAGAAACTTATAGTAGGTGCAAGAATTTTGAAATTTAAGAAAAGCACAATAAAATATACCAAGAGCAAGGAGCATAAAGTCTTGATGTAACTCAGAGAAGATAGAAAGATAGCAGTGAGAAGGAAGTAAGAGTGTCTGGTAATTTCTCCCCCATAGGGAGTAATGATGTGCATTGAGATAAGTAGACTTACTAAAAAAAAGTTAGGAACATGTGGTGGAATATGGTTTGGGTGATCAAGATTAAAGGAGAAGAAGGTGGATAAGACTATGGGAGGAAATGAGGTAAAGAAATTTCTCTGGAGGGAAAGACTATGAGACACTAGGATGGGCAATGAAGGGAAGCTAATTTTTTTTCCTGGACATTAAGAGAAGTATCAGTTTGCCTGAGATAAAATATAAGCCGGGAGAGCAAAAGGATGGGTTAGATTACTTCTGGAGTTTCTTTCCAATCATAGGACTGACAAAATGCTTTTCTGCATTGGGATTATATATATGATGTTAATTATCTAAGTATAATAACTACAACCCAATCAACAATTAACAATTAACAAATATTTATTAAGCAACTACTATGCACCAGGCACTGTTAGAAAAATAAAAGAAAAATAAAGCAGTTCCTTTCCTCTGGAAGCTTATATTTTATTAGAGGGAACAAAAGTATGTACAAAATAAAGTAAGAGTAATTTTTGTAAGGAGGACACACATCTGGGAGGAATCAGGAAAGACTTCATATAGGACATGGCACTTGTTTTGAAGGAAACTAGCTAGATATTGAAAAGAAATTCTAGTGAAGTCTTGAAGAAAACCCGATACTGAAAGACATGGCAGTCTATAGGCAAAGCAAAGCAAAGTGAAAGAAAACACAGATACAACACAATTCCCATAAATTCTTTCCATGTTATTACTTGGAAATGTCTATGGGGCCCATCCATGCTATCAATATGAAAAGTGTGGCTACAATAGATATTAAATAGAGCATTGGTTGGAGGTTATCATAGGTTCTAGTTTCATTATAGCTCTAAAAATAAGAAGACAAAGCAAGATGTCTAACTCCGTGACACGGTCATGGCAGGAGAAGCCAAATTTACCAGCATATGCTCCATGGGATATATTTCAACATAAACCCAGCTACCTAGAAAAAGCAAGTGAGCCTTCTTTTTCATGCAGGAGAGGGACTGTGGGGCTTCTTAGAACCAGTCTCACATGGTCAAGCAATGGCAGAGCTGGTTCCATGACCCTAACACCCAGTCCACTGCTCTTTCCACTGTACCACTCTGCGCCTTTTGGCTTTTCTAAATCCATGACAGAGCTAAAGTTAGAAAAAGCCAAGGCTCTCCCTTCCTCAGTCTGTGCTTTCCATCATGCTGCTTGTGTTTCTCTTTATGCTTTTGGCAGGCTTGTTGCCATCCTCCATCTGTAGTGTGCCATTAGGACTTACTCTTCATGGTGCTGTTTTCCCCTGCAGTCACTACCCTTGCCTATGGACCATCAGTAACAGCGCTGGGAGTTCTGCTGACCCAGGCCCATCTGTGCATTCCAGCTCTTCGGGCACATTTCTCCTAGGCAATACAGCTCTCTCCCCACCCTCTTCCGTGACCCCCATCCAAGTACCCACTTGTGCCAGCATGGATACCATGGGGGAGTCCTCCCTCTCCAGCATTGCTGTGTCCACATGGACATCAGTAACATCCCATTCCTTCTGATGAGGGGAGGGGGGAAATATTTTCTCAAATCTGAAAATTAAGACCTGGGGGGGGGCATATACTGAAACTATATCTGATGAATCCAAATGGATCAGACTGCAAATGATTCTTTCTCTTTTCTTAAAGGAGACAAATTATCTCGCTGAGGGGAGAAGGAAGATTAGTACTCTAACATTGGGATGAATTGGGAAAGCTGGAATGAGTATAATAAGTTTTTTGAGTTAGGTTAATATGTTAAAATGTTAAAATTACTTTAGGCTTCCCCTTTCTATGCTCAGAACAGATAGGGGAGACTAAACTTCAATTATCTTTTGAAGACAAAGTAGTATGGAGAGTTTTGTGTGTGTTTGTGTATGGGAATGCTGCTAGATATTATTGTTAGTAATTTATTGGATATTTTTGGCCAAGTTTTTCATGAGTCAAGAGGAATAACTATAAAGAATTATAGTTCTGAAACTCTGGGGACAGTTGCATTTTAGGTATATCCTACCTAGTTGTATGCATTTCAAACATTTTTCTCTCAGATTCAATCCAATAGTTAAGATAAGGCTGATTGTGTACCATTTCCTTAACTTTTTCTTTAACTGTTTTACTCCTACAGAGTTACTGTTAGTACCAGTTACTCTGTGAACTAAGTGGTACAGTGGATAGAGAGCTTCTCCTGAAGTCAGGAGTTGAAATTTAGTCTGAGTTCATCTTCCTGAGTTCAAATCTAGCCTCAGACACTTGATAGCTGAGTGATTCTATGTAAATCACTTAATCCTCTGCCTCAGTTTCCTTATCTGTAAAATGAGCTACATAAGGAAATGACAAACCACTGCAGTATCTTTGCCAAGAAAATCCCAAATGGTGTCATGAAGACTTGGCCATGACTTAACCTCTTCTCTGACTTGTTTATTCATTTATTCAACAAAAATTTTTTTGAGTGAATTCCTTATGCACCATGAATAAGTGAATGCTCATAAACAAAGTATGCTGGGGCCAAGGGTGCTTATTTGCATTTGGCTTTGAGGATGAAGATCCTAAGAAGGGATATTCTGAACTTACAGTTAGAAAGGGAAAAAAAAATAATCAGTTATCATTGATATCAGTGTGTCAGGATGAGGAAGGAAAAATGAAGTTAGAACTGGCTAGCAAAGAGGAGGAGGAGAGCTCTGTCAAATGTATCCCTGTGAGAGTGCAAATTTTGGAACCTAAAAAAATGCTAAATGATGGTCCTGGGCTTCTCATCTGAGCTACAACTGAAGCTTGTTATTCCTGGTATTATTTATTCCTAGTCTATTGTAATAGCTTTGAGGACTTAAGATTTTAAAAAAAATATATTCTTTTTTTTTTTTTTTTTAAACCTTGCAGTCCCTTCTCAATGACTTCCCCATGCTTCTGGCCACCAGGAACCTTCCCTTGTAACAAGGAATTATTTTTAAGCAAAACAAACCCACACATTGGCCATGTCTGGAAAATGCTTCCTTATGACTTCCATTGTCTTTGGAGTTAGGAGTAATCAATAATGCTAAAAATAAGTCTTTATGGGTATCTTTTAATGCACATAAAAAAGGAGGCTTGTATTCTAATCTATGATACCTCAAATTATGATGTAGAAGGCAGTGGAAGATGAATTTAGGTCAAAAGAGATAGAGATACCTGATTCCGGAGAAACAAAGTTATATCTAGGTGGATTTCAATTCCTGGAACCTTGGATGCAATGATCTTTAGCCTACAGCAGGGAGAGGAATAGGGCTGATGGACTACAAGAGGCAGGGTCATCTAGAAGTGGCAAAACCATTTTTTATTTAGGTTCTCATCACATCTCCTACTTTGGTAGAAGTCCATCTAGTCATTTGCAACACACAACAACAACATCAAGAAAGGAAACTGAGGTTGTCATCTCCGGATGATGGTTTCAACCTGCTTTATTCTGTATTCCTTATTAACCTTTTGACTAAGACCACATTGATGAATTGGAAATTCAGTTTTTTTCTTCACTTTCACTTTAACTACTGGACATATGAATAAGAATAAGAGGCACACAGGATTTAGGATCATAGATTCATGGGTGGAAGGAATTTTAGAGTTCATCCAGTGCAGTTCCTTCATTTGATAGCTCAGGAAATGAAGCCCTAGAGAAGTGGCTTAGGTCACACAATTATAGAATAAGAGACTGAATTTCAACTCATGTCTCCTGATACCAAATCCAGTATTTTCTCCATTGTTTGTGCCACTTTGGTTATAAATCTTGTCTCCTCATTTCAAAGTCAATGGTTGTTTATATCACTTGCCCCATTCATTGCACAAGAAGAATGATTGCTTTTCTTTTTATCTTCTGCACTTAGCATTGTACCTGACCTACAGTAAACAATAAATGATTTTTGACTTACTTTCAAGCTGGCTGTTCTTTTAAATCATTTTTATCTAATAAAATTCATTGATAATTTATTTTATTTAGGATAATAAACATTTATTTTAGAATTTTGGCATTGCCACATTTTTAATGGCTTCTTTGGGGTGATAAAGTCCCATAGCAGATATGTCCCAGCAAACATATTTATTGAATCACATTCTATCTTACTCCATGGTATCCAAGGTATGGCATGTCCTCTGTCCAAATCTGCTTACAGTCCTGAGTCTTATATATACTTTTTCCTCATATAATCAATGCTAAAGAAAATCAATCTATGCCTTCATTGGTCACACAGTTCAGATGCCTCAACATCAAAACGGATTGCTGTGTTCTTCCCTTCCGTCTGAAATAGGAATCAGTAGTCCCACAATATTCCTCTAAGTATGGAAACACACAAGCCTTCTCCCATACAAGTACTGGAAAATAAATACCTGAAAAGAAAATCCATAAGCCTTTATGTCTGATGAAGTAGAATTATATCTAGTGGAGCTGCTGGTGATGGTAATATCCATGTGTCTCATATTTCATAGCCTTTTCCTTTGTAAAGGATGTGTATGTGTGTGTGTGTGTGTGTGTGTGTGTGTGTGTGTGTGTTTGAGGAAGTGGGTCTCCTGGAAAAGGACATCATCTGAGGTCACTGATTGATGAACAGTAGGGGAAAGGATGAATCATACCCTTTATTCCCGTTGATATACCAGTGGTTGGATCATCCCAAGGCTCACCTATGTGTTCCTCCAATCCCTTTGTGCTCCAGACTAGCCTCTCTGGGCGATGATTCATCTCTTTCTCTCTCTCAGCTGAATTTGTTTCCTTGCTCCAGGTGTTAGAATTCCTAGTGATGGTTCTGTGATGGATTACTAGTGCTGCATACACACCCAAGAGGTACCAATTGTAGCTAAATCTGCTCCCTCCATGTTCATGAGTAAAGCCAAAATGCTCCATCCTTAAGATGGAGGGGACCCATTTTGAGGGGACTAAAAGGAAACCACTTTTCAATTGTTCAGACTTGGGTCCTCCAATAGGGTAAGAGTTCTGCTTGGATGCCTGGAAATTTCTACCTTTAATTATTCTTAAATTGTTCAGAACTTAACTAGTCTTGAAAGAATACCATTTTTCCAAGTTTTTGCCATTTTCATTAAGCTGTGTCACCTAGCTCTGGGTCCCTTGTCAAAAAAATCTGTTTTTCAGTTCAATTTAATTAACATTTTTACATGCCAATTCTATTTGACACTATTTTTTGAATGCTTATGCATACCTGAGTAGCTGAATCCAGTGTGCCCAGTGTACCAAGACAACTTTTCATTGGGATGAAACCTGGTACAGTGGAAAGGACTATTAGAGTTTGAGCTCGCATCCCTGTGTGATTTTGGGCAAGTCACTTAACCTGTAAAATAAAAGTAGTGGACCTCAAAGTTCTCTTCTGGCTCTAACTTACAATTCAATGATTTTTTTGAGTGTCCTTGAGGCAGGAGCAGTGTTCTTCCAATGTTCCTCAGTGTTATTGGAAGAGTCCATTAAGATATTATTAGTGCAGAAATCGTACAAGGTGGACTTTTTCTAAGAGCTGTTCTGTTTGTATGTTGGCTTGCGTGACTTCAGTGGATTGTGTCCTTCTATTGCAATGGTGGGATTAATCAAGTCATTATCATCATCATCAAACATTTATCAGAGCTCCAACTATCATGCATTTAAAGAAGGTATCCATCATGCTTACTAAATACAATTAGGTCCATATTAGAATCTTTTTAGGGGCCCTCAGGCCCGGGAGGGACCAACTTCTTGGACCCAGGATACTTCACAGGAAGAAATTCACAGCACAGCAATTTCTTAGTTTTATTGATGAGATCAATTTGGTTTCATAAAAACAGCAAAGTAAGCATTAGCCAAGGACAAAGCAACTTTCATTGGTAAGTGTAATGTTCTCTTGTTGGATTTTCTTGGGGGTCTCTGGAGGCAGCCTTCGTTTCAGTTCAATAATCACCACAAGTACAGCCAGGGGTTAAAGTCCAAGTCCTTTATTGTCTCCTTCAAAGTCTTATCTCCTTCACTTGGGGCTCAGCTAGTTTTCTGGGGGCCTTCCGGAGTCTTGGTTTCAGTGGAGAAGTGAAGGAGGAGAGCCTGCCACCAAGGTGGTATGAGAAGGCTTGAATCTGTCTGAGTCTAAGGCTTGTACTCCAGCCTTTAGCCTCCAGCCTTCTGTCCACCTGTCTCTCCGAATGTCTCTGAATCTCCCTGGCTGAGGCTTCTAGTTTATAAACCCCACACTGAGTACAAAATAATCTTTATATCACTAGGAAACCATTATTTGTTGTAGGATTAAATCAATACTAAACTAGATTTAACCATTGTCTCCTCAATTCTACTTAGTACCTTGTTTCAAGTTCTGGCCTATAACATTATTTGTTGTAAGATTAAATCAATCATACTGAACCATGCTAAATTAGGTAACTATTGTGTCTATCAATTCCACTGCTTTAGAACCTTATAAGAATCCTTTGTTTCAAATTCAGAGTTCTAGCCCATAACAGGTAAGAAAAAAAAAAAAGATTTGCTTATTTTATGACATGGATCTAGAAGTCCTGATTTTGGGACAGTATCTCCCTCTTTTTGCTTTTTGCTTCTTTGTCTAGCTCAAATTCCTGGATCCAATCTTGCCTAATGGGAGGCAGGATTTCTTGAATAGTTGTGTTCTCAGATTTGGTTTGTATTAACTCCTCACTCAGATCCCTGAACTCCCTAATCTTTTATGCATTGATTCCAAACTTAACTTCCTCCTACCTGTTTAATGCAAATTTACCACTCAATGACTTTCTGGCTTCCTAATCTGTTCCATGACTCTGGGCTAGTACCTCTTGTCCCAGACATTATCACTGCTTCTGCCTGTTAATAAAAGAAAAGAATTCACTCAAGTTATTCAGGCCTAGTTTGATTTGTTAAAACAGAAAATAATCAAAACTAGACCTGAATAGTGGGAGAAGTATCTAGTATGTGTCAGACACCATTTTAAGTGCTTTCCAAAGCACTAGATCTTCATTACATCTTATTTGATCTTCACAGCAATCTCTTATTCCATTTTGACATTTGAAAAAACTGAGGCAAATAGAAATTAAATGACTTGTTTACTGTCACACAGCTAGTGTCCGAGGTTAGATTTGAAATCAGGTATTCTTGACTTTATGAGACTCTATCCTATCCTACCACCTTTCTGTCTTTAGAATAAGAAGCCCTATAATCGTTTTGGATGAAAGCCAGACAGGAAGGGGTTGGAATTTGAGTTTTACTCCATTCTTGATTTTATATATATATATATATATATATATATAACTTTCTTTATGTTTGTTTTATACTTGAAATTTGACACTGGCTTTTATAAGTTCAGTGGCCCTAATAATTAGGTTCTCCGGAAGGAGTTCATAAGTATTGGGGACAGCCACCTGGAGTGAAGTAGGGAGGGTTGAAGAACAAAAGAGTGTGGGATATTAGGCTAGTAAATACTAAAAGGATTGAAATAAATTTGAGTCCTGGCAAGTCTAATTTACTTTTTTTTAAAGAGTGGTGTGAAGTAGAGATGAATCCAGCACATTAAAATTAGGCAGAAATGAAAATAGCACCTTCTTATTTGGGGAAGAGTCTTCGTGTGGCCCCTCAGCCAGTCTCATCTCTTGCCCTATAGTTCTGTAGTAATTCTCTTCCCACAGCCCACCCCATCTTTGAGCCTGTTCACTTCTGGTCTCTACTTTTTGATAGGTTGTGTGTTTTTCAAAAGAAATCACCAATAAAGCCTCAAACTTTATTGAAAATCACAATATAATATCAACAAACCATCTTTGTTTGCATTAAAAAAAAATCTTTCCTTAAAAAAAGCAACACCACTAATTGAATATTATGGTGAGTACTAGGATTCCATGATGGTTTTTGCTCAAACAACTCTTGGGGCGAAATCCTTAATTTATTCATAAAAAAGAATTGAAACAAGATTTGAAAAAAGATGCTTTCAAACCTAGAGATAAAATCAATTTTTTTTGGAAGATGGAGTCCTTTGGAGTGGAGGAGGCAGTTCATCTGGTTCAGGTGACTTGGATTTGTCAGGAGTAGCTAACTGCTTTCTAATGATTATTTTATTTATTCTGAGCATATGCTTGAAGAAATATGTTATGTTTCTCCAGTGCAAAGAGCTCTTTATTTGACAAAGAAAAGAGAAGCAAGAACTGAGTAGCTATATTTTCTCTATGTGGTCAATTATCCTTGTCTCATCCATTTTGTGAAACAGCTCTTTTCTTTTCCTCGATGAAAAACAAACCCAACAGCCACCTTTATTCTTGTCCTAATTTTTCCTTGTCAGCCTTAGCTTATTCTGAGCTCTAGTACCTCTAATATTGTTAGCCCCATCTCCACAGGTGCCATGCTATCCCATACCTATGGCGTAAAGAAATCTGCTATGGGGCTAAAAGAGGAAAAGAAAAATCAAAATGGAAACAAAATCAGTCCAAACAATGTGACAGTTCCCTGAAGGAATGACTGAAACTTCCAGAGTCCCAGGAAGGACCAAATCCCGGGTTTAAATGATCAAAATCTTTTCAGTTCACAGTGAGTGACTCAATGTAAAAATGTTTCCAAAAGCAGAAGTTTCATCAGGGCTTTAACAAAGATAATGATACTTTCTGTGTGGTCAGTAGTTTTTATAACAAGTCAGGAAGAATTGCCTTGGACCACTATCCACTCAATGCCCATGACTCTCCATCCTTGGGAGACTAGAATGGGGTGATGGTAGAGGAAAACTTTGCCCCATGAGAGACTTCTGAGGGACTACCCCATTCTTTTCTAGGGGTTCATATTTCCATAAAACAATGCTACACACTGGTCAAATAATCACTGTATGCTCTATTGGCCACAACGTGGAGAGATCCAGCAGTTTTACATCACAGTGAGTGATAAACTACAATGAACCTTTTTGCCTCTGGGCTTCCACTGTTTCTGAAGGCTTATCTCTTGTCCATGGCTGCTAGGAGTTGGGTTTCTGCCCATTCTACCCACTATCTGCTGCCTCTGAGACCCATATCTGTCTGCTACCCATTATTCTTTTTGGTGACCATGTGTTTGACCTATATCCTTGCCCAATATCCACTGCTGTCTACTGCCCTAAGGTCTCAAATTCTATGGAGTCAACATTTTATAATTGCAGAAGCCGGATACTTCCCTATGGTTATGTAATTATAGTGTGCTAGAGCTGGGATGTAAACTCAGTTTATGGCACCAGTTCAGCAATCAATCATTAAAAATTTATTAATCACTACTTTGTTCCAGGCACTGTGCTGAGGCCTTGGGATATAAAAAGAGGCAAAAGACAGGTTTGGTTGAATATTCTTTCCACTATACTGCAATGCTTAAGTGGAGTCATCTCTAGAAAATTAACCTTTCCACTTCAGTGGAAATTATGTACAACCAGGTTATTTCTCTAATTGTTCAAGAAAAGAAGTTTGTGTTGTTATGAGGGAACTAGTTACCTGGCTCTCTGTATATAAGATCATTTCTCTAGAATCTAGATCATTAGAAAATATTCTTCACTTCATTCCATTGAGATATTCATTTGATTCCATCCCATCCTGTACTATCCCATCGTGTCCCATTTTATCCAAACCCATCCCATCCTTCACCATCCCAGGACTCTATACACACTAAGCCTATGGATTATCGGGATTGGGATATAACTTTTCATTCAATTCATTGACAATTGTTATGTGCAGACAAGATACAAACAATATAAATTGAAGATCATTATTGAGAAAAGCACCAGGATTAAGGGGAAGGGGAAGGACTTCTTGGACAAGGTGGAATTTTAGCTGAGATTCGCAAGAAGCCAGGAGAGCAAGCTGAGGAAGGAGAAAATTGTAGATATGGAGGAACAGTCAGTGAAAATCTGGGGAATTGGGGGATGGAGTCTTGTGGGATGACCAGCAAGGAGACAGTCTCACTGCACTATAGGGTATGTGGAAGAAAGTAATATTTAACAATATTAAAAAGATAGGAAGGTACCAAGTTGTGAAGGGCTGGAGCTAAGTGATTTGCTCAGGGTTATACACTCGGTATATGTTAGTTTGTGAACTTAGGTCTTTTGCATTTTGAGTTCTCTAGTCACTTCACCATTTTGCCCATCATCCAATTTAGTTGCAAAAATATGTACCGAACAAGGAAGTAAGGAGAAATATGGAGGATGAACATTTAAGAGTGATATAATTTTAAAAGGTAAAGACTATTGCATAAAAGGAGCTGAGATTGGTAAGAAAAGCTAAAAGTGACTTTTCTGGGGAGAAGATTGGTTCTTGCTGTTGTTATGTGTCAAAATAGGAGTCTTGAAGCTCAGGATAGGTGGGACCTACAGCTGACTTATTTGCTATAGGTTGCTTCTACTCTGGACCTAGATCTGACAATTTCTTTTGCTTTATATCTCTACTCATGCCCTTTCTGGAGATCTCTACGTTCCTTACTTGTTAATCTGGATCTGCCCCAACCAGCAATTTGAGTGCCCCTATTTGTGACAGGAGAGAAAGGAAACCCACCAGATGCTCCTGAATATGAATCTCTTCCCTCCCTCATTATAAAATCCATGGTACCTGGATATGCATTTTGTTCCTGATATTAGTAGTTTTGCTAGCATAAAGAAGTTATTTAACTAACCTCCTAGTGTTCCAGACAACTCTCTGAACCCTGAAAGCCTCAGAACACTGGCCAATTTGCATTGGTAGAAGGGCTCTCATTATTAGGAAGCTACTTATAGTCTTGAAATTACAGCTCTATTTCCCCCAATCCCTCTTTTTACTTTGTCATGAATTTTGGGTACAAAATTAACACCAAGATAATGCCCCATCATAAAGAAATTAGGGAAAGATAAAAAAAAATTACCTATCAAATCTAGAGCCAGGAGAAAGGATCATGTTTACGAGGAATACAGAGAACCACACAAGAAAAAGTAGATAATTTTAATTACATGGATTAATTTTTTTTTTGTACAAATCTAACAGATCAAAGATTAAAAGGGAAACTGGGAAAAATAAAGCTTTGCAATAAGTTTCCTTGACAAAGATCTTATTTCCAAGATACATAAAGAACTGATTAAAATTTCTAAGTTAAAGAAACATTCCTGAATTGATAAATAGTCTAAGGATTGGAATAGACAGTTAGTCAAAGATGACAAAAAAGAAAATGTATACATGTTGGAGGAACTATAGGAAAATAGGCATGTTGATGCACTGTTGATAGACCTGTGAATGGGTTCAATCAGTGATGCTGGTAAATATTTAATTATAAAAGTTTTTTTTTTTTTAAATGTAAGCCCAACATACTTTTGTGTTTAATCTGCAACATGAACATATTCTTCATTTCTTTCTTAAGTTTAGAAAATCAATAATAGAATGTCATGTTGATTTATAGTATTTTCCACTTTCTAAGGTGTGAATGTTCACACTGAAAAAATTTAATATTTAGCTCTAGAGGGACAGTTTGAGTTGACTCCAGCATACTCTTGGTGCAACCATTTCTGGAAAACAATGTACAATTACACACAAAAAGGTACAAAATAGTGTGTACTTTTTTCTCTAGCCAAATCATAGCCACATCTTTATTCAGATGAGATTATAGAAAGAGTGAAATGTCTTTTATTATTTATAGCAACTCTTTTTACAACTCCTCTCCTTCCACCCTCCACAAAATATGGGGATGCCCCAAATTGAGGTAAGGTTGAGATATAATGAAAGTGATAGAATACTACTGTGATGTAAGAAATAAGGAAATAGATGATTTCAAAAGATTCATGGGAAGACTTTGTTGAAGAGGGACATGAGGACCAGAAGAATAATTTATACTATAATATAAATATTATAAAAATAGTTTAAAAAACTTTTACAAATGGATGAAAAATGAAATAAAATACAAAAAAATGATTTATACAATGACAACAACAGTGTAAAAACAAGCAACTTTGAAAACTATTGGAATGAAAACTGTGATCAATGTGATGACTATTCATGATTTCAGAGGACCTTCAAACATGACATTTGAACATGATATTTATGACAGAAAGGTGATGAATTTAGGGTACAAAATGAAAATAGATGTTTTTGTATACAGCCATTGGGAGAATTTATTTCATTTGACTATCTGTATTTGTTGCAAAGGGATTTGTTTTACTTTTTTCTTTTCTCCAATGGGACTTGGGGGAAGGGAGGGAGAGAAAAGAGATTTCTGTTAATTAAAAAAATAAAGAATTGTGTGTATATGTGTGATTACAGATGTGAAATATTGCATGCACTTTAAGATAAGATTACTGTATTATTAATCTTGTTTTACAGTTGTTTTACTTTGTCATGGGCCCTCCCATGAAGTGGGATTAATCTGTAAATGCTTGTAATGGAAAAATAAAACTCAGCAATGAAATTTAGGGAAAAAAAGAAGCTATTGTGTTATAGAGGTGATTATACTCCAGCCTTCATATGCACCCATTGGGAGGATATCTAAGAGCTTAGTGAAGACCAGTAAGCTAAGATCAAGGATTGACTATATATAACTCACTTCTCCTTTCTGCTATGCTCTGAAGACCATTATTCCTGATGTTCTGAGGGCAATCACTGTGACTGTATCCTTGTCTTCATTTTCAGCCTTTACTTGTACAAATGAAAACATGTCATGACAAAGGTCTATTGCTTTACACATTGATGATATTTCTGGTTATTGTACAGAAGCCCCAAGCCCCACACTTGCTAGTATGGCCTGGGACAGAGGTATCAAACACACTTGTACCCACAGTACTCCTGAGTGTTGTCTGCACTATATTAAATTGTGATTGGTAAATGTTTAAAAAAAACAAAATATAATAAAACATAGGTGATAATATATCACCATAAGCTAAACTAAATCAATATGCAGTCTATAAGAATCCATATATGTGTATTAGTGCCCCCCTTTCATTTTGAATTTTGACACCTTAGGGAACCCTCACTGGAGGTCTTCAAGCACAAGCTGCCATATTGGAAAGGACATTCTGGTCCAAGGATGGGTTGACCTGAGATAACTTCAAAGGTCTCTTCCAATTTTAATTAAAATGTAGAAATTTTAAATGAAGCAAAAAAAATCTCATGTTAAATGGCAGAGAGTGACAAAGTGGCTGGACCCGAGTCAGGTAAGTTATCTGGCCTGGGACATACAGCTCACCTGAGCTTGAATGAGGACTATAACAAAGTTCTGTCTCCTAACTCAATTCTCTTTCCTATATACTCATTTTCTGTTTTCTTTTGTTTGCTGAGCATTTTCATTAGTTACTCCTTTCAGAAAAGAAAGCAATCTGGCAAATAGAGCCTGTTTCTAAGCCAGGAAGGTCTAGGTTCTAGTATTGTCTCTGTCACATATTGACTGTTATCCTGGACAAATCCCTCCACCTCTGAGCGCCCTGGCAACTTCCTAGACTATATGTTGCAGAGGAGGTACCAACTTGCATTAGTAGAGGGAAATCACAGTTCTAGTTCCTGACCTAATGGCTATAGAAGCTAAGCTAGAGAAGCAAAAATAATCAGTCTCCTCTGTGAGCAGCTTTTGCATTCCCTAGAGACTATCACATTTGCCATAGATTTGGAGGCAGGTGTCTACTCTAGTGCAGCTGAGGACTTTTGGAGTTAATGTCCCTGAAGAGCAGGTAAAATCTGAGAATTCAAGGAGATCTTTAAAAATGTGTCCAGTGTTGCAGAACAAAAGTATGACCTCAGTAAGTCAGGCAATCAGTAAATATTTGTTAAGTGCCTCCTATGTGCCAGCTAGGGAATAAGTACCAGGCACATAAAGAAAGGCAGAAAATGATCCCTTATCCCAAGACACTTATAATCTAATGGGAAAAATAAGATGCAAACAATGTTATAGAGAAAAACCAAATGCAGGACAAATGGGAAATTATTCAACAGAGGGAAGTTCTAAGAAACCATAAGATCATAGATTTTGAGCTGGAAGCATCCGAGAAGACCATATCTATTGTATATTTCCTATATTGCCCTTCCTCCTGCCTCCTATTCAGACACACATGGACTTCAGATGGAAAATTGGACCAAATGGAAGATATTTCTGGGCTTCTCTTTGCCAAAAGTAGTTGCAAGTACTTTGAGCTTGAAGGCAGAACCCAGAGATGGTGTAAGTACATTCATCATATCAGTATTATAAGTAGTGTTGTTAGTCATGCAGTAAAACATGAGAATTAAAAAATACCCATCTGTGCAGATCTCAGTCCTCCTGGTGGATTGCATTTACAGAAATAACAAGCTCTTTCATAAGCTTCATGGGCTGATTATTACACTGTTGTAAAGAACATTTTGGGGTTTATTCATGGAATGAGAATGGAACAAGAGGATAAGAATACACTCTTTCTACTTCTGTCCATGGGATTAGAGTAAGAGTTCCCTTCTGCAGGCTACAGGTGGTAGAGAGGGTCTTGTAAATCATGGAATATCATCCTGGGGATGAGTCCATTGCCAACTAAAGGCTTGAATTATATTTTGTTTACTGAGTCTCAGGAAAACAAAGTCTGATCCAGAGAAGCTATAAGGCTGTGGTAGGCGAGGTGAACTTTTTCTTATCCAGTTCTGAAGCCATCTTTGAGATGGAATTAGTTTAGGAGACAACATCCATTCTGAGAGAAGAGACTCTTCTTCCTGGACCAGCATGGTAAACACAGAGGCAGAAGAGTAGTTTCACTTTATCTTTTCTCAGTATTTTTTCCATGATAATAGCCAAATAAACCTTTTTTTTTTTTGGTTAACGATTAACCTATGAATGCCATATTTCATTCCAGTCTGAAGCTTAAACACAGCTTGGTCTAAACCAGTTCCAGCCTGAAAGGGGGTGGAATGCTCCTCCGCTTAACCCACGCGTGAACTTTTAGTTTAGAAGAATCAACTCAACAAAGTACAACCAAGCTTTACCCTCAGTCACTGATCCCCTGAAATCTTCCCCAGGTTTAATACATACCCTGTTGTTGGACCACATATGCTATAATCTATTTTACTTTGGAACTCCCATCCTGGTCCTGTGCTCTAACCAGTCGTGTTCATCTGCTTTCCTTTCACCTTGCCAGTGTACCCTCCGGACCCTTTGGCGGTAATTCTTACCCTGGAGCTTAAACTATCTTGAGGGATGAGTATCCAAGTAAAAACTCACATGATATACCATATCTAGCTGGACCCAGCCAAGTTTCCCATTCTACCCAGCCTTGAAGATGGTCATTTTCTTCCCATCTACCTTGCTACGGTGTATGTGTCCCTCTTCCTTCCTGTCCACCTCTGGCTCTGGGAACTATAATCAAATTGATTCTTGCAAGACAATCTCAATCTACTCCCCTTTGACTCTATTCACCAAAACATCTTTCCTTCTATTAGAATAATAATTCTATTATAATATATAAATTATTCTATTAGTATATATATTATTCTATTCGAATAATAAGCCACTTGAGTGTAGAAATTGTCTCCCTTTGTGTATTTATATCTTCAATCTTTGGGGCAGTTCTTGACACAATAAGCAGCTCTTACTTCTTTCATTCATTCAGTCATAATTATAGATCACAAGCCCCCACCGATGTTTCCTTTTAATAGATATACCAGAAAACTTTTTTTTTCCAAAGCAAAATACATTTAATTAAACAGCCTAACAAAACAAATAAAAATAAAAATCTCTTTCCCATCAAAAGGGTGAACTCAGGGCTGAAGTGCTGAAGGATTATTAAATTTTCAGTACGCGATTTTTTTCTGGGCTGTTCTGTTGATGTAATTTAGTTCTAAGTTGCTATTCATGAAGGAGCCACAAGCAACTCTCTGGGGGACTCTCTGCTGCCATCTATTAGTCTGACACATATGAGCGGCTCTCTGCAAATCATCTACTGTTTTCTGCTGCCACCGGCTGGTTCTTCTCTAAATTGCTATTTCTATGTCATTTTCCCTTGAAAATTGAATATTTTGTTCTTTTGATACATAACTTAAGAATTTTCTCATTCTTTTGTGATTTGAATCCTAAAATCTCAACTAGCTGCAGAGTAAGCAGAAACCCATAATCTTAGGCTTAAGTTGTCCTATTGAACCCATCTGATTCTGATGATCTATTTTCTGGGTTCAATCCTTTTATTTGAAAAGATTTTCTTTGACTCTATTCTACTCCTATACTTGTAGCCCATAAAAATCAAAATTCTGAAGGCTTTTGTTGTCAAGATTGTAAGGAGTAGGGTGGAGGTAAATGACATTTTGTCTTGTATTTCTGCTAAAAAATATAAAATATTTTTTAAATTTTATTTTTTAAATATAAAATATAAAATTGCTATTCTCTGTAAAAGTTTTCTTGGGTGTTTACTGTGAGCTCAAGAATACATTAGAATCTATGGGAGTTACAAAAAGAGTATCCTGAATATGTCATACTTTTCTTCTAACTTTGATTATTATAAAATCTAAAGCCTGTAGTTATATATATATTTGCTGAGGCAATTGGGGTTAAGTGACTTGCCAAGGGTCACACAGCTAGGGAGTGTTAAGTATCTGAGGCTAAATTTGAACTCAGATCCTCCTGACTTCAGGGCTGGTACTCTATCCACTGTGTCTGTAGTTATATGTGTGTGTGTATGTATATATATATATATAAATTTTTTTTTTTGCTGAGGCAGTTGGGATTAAGTGACTTGCCCAGGGTTACACAGCTAGGGAATGTTAAGTGTCTGAGAGCAGATTTGAACTCAGGTCCTCCTGACTTCAGGGCTGGTGCTCTATCCACTGCACCACCTAGCTGCCCTGTAGTTATATTCTTAATAGACATGTTCATCCAATTGTGATAAAAGCAAAGTTAAATGTAGAATTTGCTGCTAGTTCCTTATTGTTCCCTCTCTTTCCCATTCCTTCCCTTCCAATCCTCCATGTCTAATGCTGATCTGAAAATATGCAGATAATTCCTTCTTGCTTCACCACTGTGAATCCTGTAGACCCTTTCCTAATGATATAATCACTAGGATATCACAACAGGTCATGATCTATTGGAACAGAGGTAAAGACCCCAAGATGGAAGTAATTTTTCTTTGCACAAAGAACTATAAAACACATGAATGACATGATTACCTCCCTGATAGAAAATGAAAGCTCAGTGGGCAGCTGGTTGAGATCTTGGTTCTGTGCTCGGGAAAGTCACTTTTTATAGTGGGACTATCAGAGCTGGGACATTTTGCTGTGGACAAAAGGACACAAGGAAATGTTTACAACAGGGTCAACCACAGGTGTTTATGAGAAATAAGGTATAATACAGAATAAAAGGGCATGCTGAGAAATGATGGCAGTTGTAGCTAGCTCGAATAAGGCTAGGAAAAGATCACTAATTCCTATGTGTCTGTTTCTTCCCCAGTTTTTCAGTCCCCATTTGAGCACTTGTCATAGAAGTAAACACATAGATCAAAAAATATCCCACAACTTTCTATCATGCTGTTTGCTGCATTGATGTAATTAAGTTGAGTCTGACTCTTTGTGATGCCATTTGCATTTTTCTGGGCAAAGATACTAGAAGGGTTGACTATTTTCTTCCCACCTCATTTTACAGATGAGGAAACTGAGGCAAAAAGGGTTGAGGAATTTGCCCAGGGTCATATAGCTAATAATAATACAGTTTTGAACTCAGGAGGATGAATCTTTCTGACTCCAGGCCCAATACTGGGCCACTTAGCTGCCTTGTTCATTCCTATAATATTTATTTTTCTAAGTCCTCCTGTGAGATGTGGGTTTAAGGAGAATGATCAATGTCACCACCACTAACTATCCCGACTCTGTGTATCTGGGGGGAAAACTTTGCCACTTCCTTCATTTCTGTGCATTTCTCCTTTTCTACTGAGCTTAAAAAACCTAACAAACATTGTAGTAGAAAACAGAAATATCTAGGTTCGATGTTCTTAGCTAGGGATAAATAAAGTCCCAGGATCTTTCACAAGACAAATCCAAGTGTGGCTGGAAGGACTTCTGGAGTCCATGTTGCACTTCTGTCTCTCCAAACCTTTCATTCTTCATGATGGAAGTATCAGAGGCACCTTTAGCCTCCTCCTTTGATTGACTTATTCTGCCCTGATGTTCTATTTTTAAGAATTCCTAGGTCAGTACCTCCATTCAGTTCCAGGCTGTACCTCAGGTTCTTTGGACTTTCTCTATCCATCTCCCTTCTAACCTACTCCCACTTTTCTACTCCCCACCTTTTTAGCTTCCATCTATGTGTGGTCTTCTCCCTTTAGAAAGTAAAGTTTTTGAGGGCAGAGGTTGGCTTTTTTCCTGTTGCTATTTGTTTTGTCAAAACTTAACACATAATCTATTTAATATGTATAGGACTGCTTGCCATCTGGGGGAAGGGGTGGAGGGAGGGAGGGGAAAAATCGGAACAGAAGTGAGTGCAAGGGATAATGCTGTAAAAAATTACCCTGGCATGGGTTCTGTCAATAAAAAGTTATTTAAAAAAAAAAACAAAAAACTTAACACATAATGCCTTGTACACAGTGAGTGCTTAATAAATGCTCATTGCCTTGTCTTGCCAGGACTTGGAAGAGCTCAGGACCATCAACCAGAAGGGCTTTGCCAGAATTCTACCACTTACTAACTATGTGACTTTACATAAATCACATAACATATCTGACTCTCAGTTTCCAGATCTATAAAAATGGAAGTAATAATACTAATAATGTCTGCTTTTCACAAGTCATAGGACTTCTAGGAGAGTCAAATGAAAGTATGTATGTGAAAACACTGAAATATAAGTGACATACAAAAATGAGCTCTTATTGTCATTAGGCATTTGTATAGGATTTTTCTTTCTTCTATTTCTGTTTTCCATTATCAATACCTCCCTCTCCACCCCCCATGAGAATTGTTAAGTGCTTAAAGGTTTCCTGTACAATATCTTGGACTCCCTTGTGATCGGGATCCTCCTAAGTTCAATAAACAAATAAATACTATTGGAAATTTAGTACTTATGATGTGGCTTAAATGCCCAAGAAAGTAACTATCAATGTTTTATTGAAATGGACTTAAAAGGTATCAAAGTAGAAAAGGCCCATCCAGTCCTCTAAGAAGCTGATACTCAATGTTGATTCCTATCCATATTCCAAAGGAAGCATCTCTCCTCCCAATCTGCATCCCTTTTCCCATGTGTGAGGATACATATATAGAGCTTCCTAGAGGGTCTATATAGTTCTAGGATATGAATAAATAATGAGTATATAGCTCAGCTGAAAGGAAAGAGACTGGCACCTACCCAGGTGGTCAGATTCAGAGTTTTGGAAGCTCTTGCTCGTTGAATGTCTCATGATCCCAACTGAGCTATGTTTGAGCTGAATTTTCAAAGCTACAGCTTTTCTGGGAATGCTTCCAGCATGGTCCCTTAAGATAACTCATATGGAACTACAAAATAAACAGCAGAAAAGAAGTCATTTTTAAAAAGAGAGAAAGTATGTGTTTTGTTTTTAATTTCTGTCACTTAGGCACAGAGATTCTAAAAGACTGCTGAAGAGAGGAGCAGACCTCACTCATTAATGATGGCCAATAAATGTTTCATGCTTAGGAAATGGTTCTTGTATACTTTATTCTGGAATTTTTCTGCTAATGGGGGGGGGCAGGAAAAGATAGCCAGATAATTAAAGTGAACAGATATTCTCCAGTCTTCACTTGGTCCCTTAGTTTGACTGATGCAGATCTTTTTTCCTTCCTATTTAGAGAGCAAAATTCATCATTTAGAGTTTTATCTTTGTTCTTTCACTGTCTGGTTCAGGAGTAGGTGGGGTAGGCTACTATCTAGGGCATAAGATGCAGGGAGGCACTGGGCACAATGAGTGATACTTTTTATTATAACTTTTTATAAATGCACATTAAGAGGAAGTTGGGATACTAGACAGAACATTAATCTTGGAGTTAGAATTGAGGTCCTGTTTCTGATAAACTAGCTGTGTGACCTTGGACAAGTCATCACTTTAAGGCTCCTGCCAACCATATAAGACAGTAAGTTGAAGACAAATATCAAAATTGGATCAATGAAAGGAATTTCTTACAGTAAAGAAAGTATAGCTGTACAACCACAACTCCATATATGCATATATATATGAAGTATAAATGCATATATTTGGATGTCTATGATTATAGTAATTTTTTGGGAAGTGATAATAGCTAGCATTTACATAGTGCATCAAGGTTTGCAAGTACTTTATTGATATCTCATTTTATTCTCACAACATGTCTTTGATTTAGGTGCTAATATTGTCCCCATTTATAGATGAGGAAACTGAGGGAAACAGAAGTTAACCTATGACTTGCATAGACTCAGACAGCTAATGTTTGAGAATGAATTTGAAATCAGGTTTTTCTGATTCCAGGGTCAGTGTCTATCTAGTGAGCCACCTAGATGCTTTACTGTGGTTGAATTGCTAATTAATTTATGGAATTAATTTATGCCATGAAATAGGGCGGCATGCTGAATTATTTGAGTAAATCCCAGGAAAGACTACAAATGACAATGGTCACTGATGCTGCAATTACATTTTAATAAGCATTCAAACTCAATTGCAGAGTGCAACTCCATAAGGCAGGCCATATTGTTTGAATGTCAAATGTACATTTGCCAAAAAGACTATTTTATGGAGAATTTACATAGGGAGAGTGCTCATGTGGTGATCAGAAAAAGCAATAAAAGAACACTCTCAAATCATCTCTTAAAAACTTTAGAATCAAATGTATGTCATGGGAGACACTGGTCCAGGACTGCCCTACATGGCATGCCCTTGTCAGAGAAGGTGCTATGTTCTATGAACAAAACAGAATTGAATTATCTCAGGAGAGATGTGAGTTGCACAAAGTGAGAAAATCCAACTCAATTGTTCATATAGATTATTGTGGTAGAGAATTCTGAGATTTTATTGGTCTGATCAGCCACACTTAGACACATTAACTTGATTTTAACATAGTGATGTTATTTTGATCCTTTTTGAGAACAAGGGACAACAACCAATCGAACTGGCATTTTAATAAGGCACAGAAGGTAAAGGTGAATAGATACTGAAAATACGGAGACAGATGGCAAAAAGGGGTATAGGGGCAGATGAGATGAAGACTGGGACAGGTTGATGAAGGAAGACGGACAGTGGAAGGAAAAGGATGAGGAGGGGGAAAGGCACAAAGTATTACTTATGTCATCATGGATTAGAATTGAGAGCAGCATTGACCTGATGGTGAGGGAAGAAGTCACAAGGAGAAAGAGTTTGAGGTCTCAGTTTTATAGGGTTTCTTAGGGAAAAGGCTAATTATTATCTGTGCCATGTTGGGGCTAATTCACTAACATAGCTAAATCTTCTCAAAGTTGTTGGTAAAACTTTAAAGTTAACATGGACATGTCATCTCAGTTAGGTATTCTTCTGGTCTTACTGTGGATGTCTGCAGCTTGTTTGAGATTTACATATTAGAAGACCAAAAAATCCTGATAGCAAAGTCTAGATGGTTTGGTGGTGTTCAGTCATTTTTCTATTGTGTCCAGCTTTCTGGAATCTAATTTGGGGTTTTCTTTGCAAATAGACTGTAATGGTTTGCCCGTTTTTTTCTCCAGCTCATTTGACAGATGAGGAAACTGAGGCAAACAGGGTTACGTGACTTGCTCAGAGTCATATAACTAATGTCTGAGGACAGATTTAAACTCAGGTATATGAGTTTAACTTAACTTTAACTTCTTGACTTTAGCCCTGGCACTTTATCTGTGCCTTTTTAAAAAATACATTATTTCCTGAACTGTTGGTTAATATGTGATACAGTTTGCAAATTATGGATCTGATCTTTGGCACAGTTTGTGACTTCTAGATTCCCTTTTGCAATCTTATTTCTTGCTATCGCTACTTTATACTGGTTATATACAGTATAGTAAGTAAACTTACTATACTGACTAAAAGTAGAAGGGGATACTTGGGGGGATCAGAATAAGATACAATTTTAACATAGTTGTTAGCTGTGGTGAATGAAATGTATATGCTACAGTCAAGGCTTAAAGTCTCTGGGGACTAACAACAGCAATAATGTCTGACATTTATGTAGTCTTTGCATATATTTTTATGAACTTATTCAATACAAGCATGGACATTTTCATTTACAAAGATTAGAAAAGAGAATTGCATATGAAATTGTAAATCTCTATTATGAACAGTTTAATATATACATATATACATAAATGTGTGTGTATGTACACACATATACACATATGTAAACTTTATAATACTAGCATTCAGAGTTTTTGTTACTTAAGCCTTATAGTCATTCTATGATGTCAGTGATATGCATATTATTATTTCCATTTCATGAATGAGAAAACTGAGGTCCAGAAATGTTAACACATGAAATTTGGCTATTCTTTCCTCTTCCACTTCCCCCCCAACCCTGGAGATGTAAATAAATAAGGAAGGAGGAAGAAAGAAGGAAACAAATCAGGTTAGTTAAAAATTAGACAAGCAAACTTTGGATTTTGAAGGATTCTTTTTAGAATTGGAAGAATTCTTAGAGATGAAGAATGTCCCTGGTTATGGGAACTGTCCTTAGTACTTGAAATGCCTTTAGCTCTGTCCATAGGTTTCCCACCACATCCAGGGCCATCTCCAATCATCCTGATCTATAACCAGACATTGGACTCAGACGGCTCCAGAGGAGAAAAAGAGGCAGTTGACCTTGCACAGCCCTCCCTCAATTAAGTCCAGTTCACTGCATGCAGGACATCCTAGTCCTCTTGGAGAAAGAAGGACAAACAACAGTTTTGTCCACACTCAACAATGGGACTGCTTTAGGAGTGACAGAAGATTGGGTGAACAGAATGAAAGCCAGAGCTAGCCCAGAATCCCATGGAACAAGGAAGCCTTACATGTCCCTAATTCCTAACTATCCTTGTCTTCATGCTCATGGTACCACCCTTGCTGTCTGAACCCTAGTTTCTCAATTTCTGGATTGATTTATTCACCTGAGATCTGCACACTGACTTCAAAGTTTGTGGTTTATGATCCCCGAATTGTCCTGGCTTTGGTTTATGATTGTAGTTTGATATTTTCACCTCTTCCCTCTCTTTTTTGTCCTTATGAAATCCTGGGTCATTTGACAAGCTCAGAAGATCAAAGTCTTTATACTTGGAGGAGAGGGAACAGGAGGAAAATTCATGAGCAACCTAAGGGATCATCTAGTACCATCACACCTATTTTTCAAAAATAAATTGAGGCATAGGACTAAGTTTCAAAGTATATGGGATTCTGTCACACTCTATCATTTTTATTCAGGAATGCCATCTTCTTTGGTGGAATTATATTTGTACTACTTGGTCCAAGAGGACAGAGTTGGAAGCATGGGCAGAAATGATGACAAAGAAGGTGGTATGGGTGTGTTTTAAAGCAAGTCCATTTCCTCATTGAAATGATAGACTTCTATGATTATAAAACTGTAGAGTACAATTACAATGATAATTATTGGCATTTTTCCTCCTATTGAGCTCAAATCTGTCACCTAATGAATTCAATTCTTTAGTTCTAGCTTTGCCTTCTGTGGTTATACAGAATAAGTAAAATCCTCTTCCATGCATCCTCCTTCCAAATATGTAAAGACAGCTGTCATAACTCCACAAAGTCTTTTCATTTCTTGGCTAAACATCCTTAGTTCCTCAAACTATTATTCATATGATATCGTTTTCAAACACTTCATTGTTCTGGTCAATCTCCTCTGAACATGCTGAAGCTCATTAGTGTCCTTTGAAAATGTGATGACTGGACACAAAGAGTGGTTTGATGAAGGAAGAATTGTTGTTATTCAGTCTTTTCAGCCTTTCTTGGCCAAAATACTGGAGTGGTTTGCCGTTTACTTCTCCAGATGAAGAACTGAGACAAACGGGGTTAAGGGACTTGTCTAGGATCACACAGCTATAAGTTCTAAGATCTGAATTTGAACCCATGAAGATGAATCTCCCTGATTCCAAGTCTAATGCTCTATCCGTTACACCATTCAGCTGCCCTGAAGGAAGAATATATTAGGACTATTGACTCTCAGTCCCAGTATCTCATTGTGGTATTGATAAGTCCCAGTACTGCTAGAAGAGCTCCTCTGAAGAAATATTCAATGAGGTGAGACATGCTGCTTTTTTGCCTTCTATGATAATAATGATTCATTCATAAATATGCTATTCAAGAAGCGAATCTACTCTCAACCAGCCATCTTCCTCCAATTTTGCCATAAAGATACAGTGAGATTTTTGTCAAGTATCTTGTAGAAACCCAAATGCTATATATTTGAAGCATAATTCTGATGTATAATCTAGTAGCCATACGAAAAGAGGGAAACCATTTATTCTAAGTGAATCTGTTCTGCTTCCTAGTGAGAGCGCCTTCCTTTTCAAATGTACTGTTAATTTACTGAAGCTGCTCCACAATTCTTCTAGGTTCCTTCATTTTAGTCTACTTTTAGGAAAAAATAGGAAAATAACAAGAAAACAAGCTATCTGAATTATTATAATTATATGACATTGTTATATGTGACATATAATAACTATATATAATTATATTATAATTTAAAAAAATGCTCCAGAGGCAGCACATATTTAATTCAATCAATGAGCCAATCAATAAGTACTTATTAAGCACTTATTATGTGCTAGTCACTGTGCTAAGTTTGGGGAAATAAGTACAAAGAATGAAATAATCCTCGAGGACTCAGGAGTTTATACTCTAAGCTCTGGCACCAACCATATTGCCATGTATATTAATATGTATTGAGAATTGATTTTCACAATAATAATTTTGAAATACTGGAAAATTATGAACAGAAAGATTTAGGTATATTAGTTATACTATGCTTTTGAAGGCAAAAAGGAAATCTACCCGTAAGAAAGAGAAGGTTTCTTTAATCTCAGTTAACTAGAAAATTAAATTAAACCACACCTTTCATGAGTAGTCTGGTTAATTGAATGTTTACCATGATATTTTAACCACCATGGGTGCTGTTTACCAGCTGCCTTCAGTTCAATAATAAGGATTAAAAACTATTGGGTACAAACTAACACATATTAATATATATTAACTACATTAATGTTTAACTAACATCAGAGAACTAATTATCAGAGATAATAGAGATATTGGGGGAAAGGAGACAGGTAACATCAAGCTCATCAAGTATCTCTCAGAGAGCTGGCTATCTCTATCTCCTTTGGTTGGTTGCAACATTAACGTAGTTAGACTCTAAAGGGTTAGTATGTGAGGATTTATCCTATTAAGCTTTTTACTCATTCTTTGAAAAACTTTCCTCTTCCCTTACCTACTGCATTTCAATGTTGTCAGTTAAGTGAGAAGAGCATAATTGTATACAGTATTTCATATACTATGAATAAAATCCAATACATGAAATCCTTAGTATGGTCTAGATGCCTACAGCTACTTCCCAGACCTGCTAGCTTAAGTCTTTTCTGGTCTTTAGGCAAGACAAGTTCTGGGAACTTAAGAAATATAGTTTAAATACTTAAGTACTTAAATATTGCCCTGTCCACACTCCACACCAATTCATTGTAGGGAAGAGAATAAGCTGGCTATTCGTGGAATCCAATAGGTTCAGTTATACAGTTCTTTGCCAGTTCCTATCCCAGACTACCTATCAATTATTCCCATGTGCTCTTTGCTCTAATATGGGTACATGCAGGAGCATCAATAAGTTGGGGAAGACAATAGATTATATATGTCCTTTTTTTTTTTAACATTAGGGAATCTGTAGGGAGAAAAATCTCTATGGGGCATGGCCAGCTTAGATCTCTGTCCAAGTGACTAGAAAGGTAAATACACAGGTGTCTTATCCCAACATGGTACAAATAATCAGTCCCACACAGGTTTCTTTTTCTCTATCACTTCTTTTTCTTGAAAAGCAAGTAAGCAGTCATGGCTTTCATTCTATGTCGGTGAGAGAGTTGAAAGGGGGTGTTAGGCTATTATTAAAGACTTAAACAGGTTTTTTTTTTTTTTGCTACATTGCTAATGATTCTGAGTATTGTATTTTGCTCACCATATGGGATGCACCATACCAGGTGTGAGAAATGCTGGCTGAGCACAAAATTCTCGTCAAATCTTTCATTTTTAATTAGCTCAGGTCATCACTCTTCCTGAACTGCTATTATATAATGCTGCTCTTTATTTGAGACTCTCTACATAATCTCTTCCTTCCTTGAAGACCGTTTAGCTCTTAAAATGGTCAAGACATTGAAGAAGTCTCCACAAAAGGATATTTGAGTATCACTCTCTTGGTTTGGGCAAATTTAGATTGTGCCATGGGGGCAATCCTGAGGTGAACTGTGAAGTTTTTGGGGAAAACTAGTACAATAAAAGTTGCTGACACTAATTTAGACTTTCCTGTTCAGAAACTATAATACACATTTGAACTCATTTGATCCCTAGTCATACTGTTTTTTCCATGTTTTTTTTAACTATATGAAGTCATATTAAAATAAAAACAAGGTCAATTTTGAGAGGAAAAAGAAATTATTTCAGGGCAACCCATAGTCTTAGTGGGGATGTATGGAAGAATGGGGTTGCACAGTCCCAATTTTATTTGCATAAGTGGTGATTTTGATGGTCAAGATGGTGAAGAGGGTGTGAGTCTTATTGCAGGAATGTCTATGAGCTTTGTTTTTTTCTGATGCCAGCTGGTAGAGCCACTTCCTTCAATCAAGCAAACATCAAGCACTTTTTAAGCACCTACTGTATGCCAGAGTTTGTGCTAGGTTTTGCCATACATAGATAATAAACCAGTTCTTGCTTTCAAGGAGCTTATAGTCTAGCCAGGGAGACATGTTTATATCTATGGAACATACAAAATAGCTACAAGGTCATTTATTTAGGGAAGAGATAACGGAGTAAGGCTTTAGAAGCTAGGGGTATTAGTAAAGGATTCACATAAAAAGCTGATGTTTTTAGCTGAGTCTTATGGAAAATGGAACTCTAAGAGACAGAAGTGAGGAAGGAATATATTCAAGACATGAAGCCCAACAGTGCGAAGTCAGGAAGATGGAAAATGAAGAACCATGATACAGAATCGACAATCACCTGACAAATACTAATAACTACAAGTTATATAGCACTTTACAGATATCAACTTATTTTGTTCTTATACATCCTTGAAAGATATGTATTATTATTATTTCACTTTACAGATAAAGAAACTGAGGCAGACAGCACACTTGCCCAAGTTACAGCTTCTAAGTTTTGAAAGCTAGATTTGAACTCAGGACTTCTTGACTTCAAGTCAAGTGCTCTACCCCATGTGCCATTTGGAACATATCATTTTATGGCCATCAATTACGCATGGAAGAATTGTTGGTATCACCAAAGTACTTGTTCCCAGGAATGACATATTTTGTACTTTGTCATGAACAGTGGATCCGGACACAGAAGATCTAGTTTCCAAACCCAGATCTTCTCCTTACTCCCTATGTGACCTTTGGCAACTGTTAGGCTTGGAATGGATTTTAGAGCTCAGCTCAGTGAGTCTTACCTTCCTTATAAACTAAAGGATTTAGAAATGAACAAGAATTTTTAGCTTGGTTTCTGGCATCTTGTTTGAAACTTTTGATAATTTTGGTAACAACTAGTGACCTTCATAATCTTTTGTATTTAATAACATGTATTTAATCCATGAGTCTAATAAGTGGTCTAAAGACTTCACTAAACTGCCCCACAGAACCATGACACAGAAAAGATGGAGAATCATTGGACTGGATGGTCTTTAATGTCCTTTTCCAGCAAAAATCCTTTTAATTGTTATTTTTCACTATATACTAGAGATGACCTACTAATGATCTTCCTTTGCAGGACTCCCATAGCATTTGGTGCTGTACCTCTTGTATGTACTATCCTGTAATATAATGTCACATTACATTGAATCATACTATGCTATGTCACTTATACTAAACTACATCATATATCATATGTCACATCACATGTATCATATATTATTATATTATAATCATTCTTATTACACTGCTAGATTTTTATCAGAATAGGGACCACAGATTTTGTAAACTTTAGCTCTCTCCTCTAAGTACCTTGAATATATGAAGCGTTTAATAAATGTTTGTTGTTTTTTTCCTAGTTCTGACCTACCCAGACAGGAAATTGGGGATGGCCATGCCCATTTTACTGCATTAAAGTTAATTTAACCTGAAATTCAGCCATCAGACTCCAGATGGCAGCAAAACTCCAGTCAACCATGAGATCCATAGAGTAGGGTTTAAACTACAATTGGAACGCCATGATTCATTTTTTCCTCTCACATGCAAAGAACTGCAGACTTTTCTTTTAGAAGCAGACCTATTTGGACAAAGTTGGCCATTTACTGAGGGAGGTTGCAGAAATTGAACTGTCGCTTCCAAATTGGCAAGGTCAAAAGAAAGAAGCATCACTGAAAGCAGGGCTGGGCTTGAGTAGGAGCAAGATCATTTCTGGTTGGAAAAATACAAGAGTTTTCCTTTTAGTATTCTGGTCATCTATATAGGAAAAGCTTTCCACTCCCAAACCTAAGCTTTCTTTTCTCTGTTTCCAGACTGCAGAAAATGAAGGTTATGTAATGGATCAATGACTTGTGGAGAGGGAATTTTGCCCACATTAGTAATTACATTAGTAATGCTCCATTTTTTTTTTTTTTTTTGATCGATGACTGCAGTGGCTAACAATATTAATGGACCTCAGCTGGGTCAAAAATGAGCCCTCTGCAGGTTTCTTCTTCTATTTTTCCTAGAGGTTGGAGTATGTCATGGAAAAAAAGGTAAAATGACAACAACTATTACTATTATTTCTGGTAATGTTGTTGTTTAGTCATTTTCATTAATGTCAGCTTCTTTGTGACTCCTTTTGGGATTTTCTTGGCAAACATAGTGGAGTGGTTTGCCTTCTTCAACTCATTTTATAGAGGAGGAAAGATCAGGGAGACTAAGTAATTTGTCTATGGTCACAAAATTGGAACATGAGTGAGCCAAAATTCAGATCCAGACCATCTGAGGTCAGGCTCCAGCCTCTCTCTCAGCCAGAAGATTAATTTAGTGAACAGGAATGATCTATTTCTGCTGCATAGACTTCATTCTGTGGGTGACTAATTGAACCTATTAAAAGGATCGCCATTGTGCCTGTAGCCCTGGATAATTTTTGTTTGGATTCTGGAGAAAGAAGATAGGATTGAAAGACAGGGAAGACCTCCAGGTCCATAGTCCTGGCTGAGTGTCAAAATACCTGGATCTAATTGCTGGGTCATGCCTTCTTTCAAGGAGCTTAGAGGCTTTGGAGGATAAAGGCATCTCAAGAGACCAGCCCCAAAGTCATAGCACCTCCCTGCAAACTTATCAGAATCTCCATCTTTAACCTCCAGAAGTTGGACTAGGTTTTTGCCAAGTCTAACATTTTATGAGAGACTATAATGAAATTTACAATGACATTTTTAGAGGGTAATTGGAGTCTTCCTAGATAATAATCAAACACTGCATTTATATTTAATACTTCAGTTACCTGTTCCCCTTCCCTGCAAACACTTCCTCCCCCAACAAAAAAACAAAACAAAACAAAACAAAACACAATAAAAATTAGCCATTTACTGAAGATCTGTCTTTTAGAATATTTCCAGAGAAAATACAAAAAGTAACATGGTACAAGCCAGTATCATCTGAGAAATGGAGAAGAGAAAATTCAGCAGGGGCTGGGGATGGAGTTGTCTTCAAGTAATTGAAGGGCTGTCACATGAAGGAGGGATTGGATTTCTTTTGTTGGGCCCCAGAGAACAGAACCTGCAGTGATGGGAGAAGTCACAGAGGCTAAATTGAGTTTTGTTGGCAGGAAAATCTTCCTCACCATGAGAAGAGCTGTACAGCAGCCAGGAGAGCTTGTACAACAGTGGAACAGGCTGCCTTGGGGGCTCTGAGAACTTTCTCTTTGGAGATTTCAAGCAGATGTACACTGACTACTTATTTCTTATATTATATTTGGGATTATTTTGTGGATGAATTGGGCTACAGGACTCTGAGTGTCTTTCCAACTCTAATATTCTATTGTGAGTCAGAGCAAAGTTGATAGCTTCAGCCAATTCTCTCTTCCCTTCCCTTGCCTTCTCTTGCCTTCCCTTCCCTTTCTTTCTCTTCTCTTCCTCCTTGTTCTTGTTCTTGTTCTTGTTCTTTTCCTCCCCCTTCCCTCTCTTTTTCCCTCCTCTCCCCTCTCTTTTTACTCTCTTCCTTCCATCCCTTCTTTCCTCCCTCCCTCCCTCCTTCCTTTTTCTCTCTCTTTCCTTTTCTTTCTTCCTTCTCTCTCTTTCCTTTCACCCTTTCTCTCTCTCTCTCTCTCCTCTCTCTCTCTCTCTCTCTCTCTCTCTCTCTCTTTCTCTCTCTCTCTCTCTCTCCCCCCTTCCCTCCCTCCACCCTCCTTTCCTTCCTTTACCAAATAGCTATGAATTTCCAGTGCAAGTCTGAAGTAAACAAGCAGGAAACATGTTGGAGTCATTCTTCTCCCTTTCTCCTTCACTCCCTTGAATCTCTTCCCAAGGGACCAAGGCCTGTTAGAAAAAGCTAGAGAATATTTCCTTCTGATATCTCTTTGGGCTATTAGTCTAATCCTAGATCTATACAAAAACCTACCACAAACAAAGATTAGACATCACTGAAATTATTACTTGAGAAGAAGAAAAGTTAACTGTTTAGGTGACTGAACAAATCTCATTGTTTTTCTAGTCTTACCTTACTCACTTACCTCTGGGTAGAATGGAAGTAGTAGCAGCTTTTCCATTCATTGCCCCACTGACATTCTGTTTGTGCTTACACTTCAATTATTTTCTCTTATTTCAAGGTCTGTCCCATTTGTTCTTCCCACAGCAAATTTGCTCAATGTTGTTTTTACCTTTAATGCCTATGCCAGAGCTATTACCAACACTTACAATTATTTCCTTGTACTAGCTCATCATTTCTTTAGCTACTTAGCACTTAAAAACCTTTTGAAATCCCACTCCTCTGGGAAATCTTCCCTGAATAAAGGAAGAAAGAAGGCTATTATATACAAGATCCCACAATTCTCTGCTCATTTTTCCTTTCTTGGTTGTATATGTGGTAGGTATGTGTTTTTTAAATATATGGATTTATTTAAAACTTGTTCAGTATTCTGCATGTCTTTAGCATCAGTGTGGCCAACGCTTGTTTGATTCAATTTAAAATCCATTAAGCACTCTTAAAGAGCTTTCAACCCAATATAGGGAATCTATATCTATATCTATTAAGGTAACACAAAAGGGATGTATAACAGAGGCTGAGCTAAAGTGTCAGAAGAAATGTGAGAAGGGAGAGGTGATTTTCAATGAGAGAATTAGGAAAATCTTTATGGGGAGTGGCCCCTGAGCTTTGTCTTGGAGGAAGAGAAAGACGTCAGCACACAGAAACATTTAGGGAGTATATTTTAGTCATGGGGAATGTAATGGCCTGTATAAATCCATAGAGAATGGAGAGGATAGTGAGAAACTGGGAGAATGTTAGCAAACTAGTTAGCAAACTAGACAGGAAGACAATATTTTAGGATCATCAATGAACAATAAGCTTGGAAAAGTGGATTGGAGACAACTTTGAATGACACTGAAGATGAGAGGCAAAAGCCTGGAAGTTTTTGAGCAGGGAATTGACATGGTCAGATCTATGCACCAGGAATATTATTTTGGCATCTGTGTGGGGTATTGTGGAGGAGAAAAATCAGAGACAGAGAGACTAGGTGTAAGGTTATTTAAACAGCCTGACTGAAAGGTAATGGGGGTTTTGAACTAGTGGGGGGATAGTGTGAGTGGAGAGGAGAGAGAGGTAAAGGACATATTGCCAAGGCAGAATTATCAAGAATAGGCAATTAAGTGGATGAATGTTTAGGGAGAGGTAAAAGTCAAAGGTGACTGGAGTTAAATCAGAGTAGAGTTATTCAGTAGGAAATTGGAAATACAGGAATGGCTTTTAAGGGTGGAATAACAATAGCTTATACAGATATAGCACTTTAATGTTGACAAATACTTGTCTCATGACATACCATGCTTGACACAACAGGTTATGCATGAATTATTGTCCCCATTTATAGATGAGGAAATTGATGTTCATAGAGATTATGTGATTTACCTCATATAAAAAGCTAATAAGTATACATAAGTATACAGGATCTGATCCTAGGTTTCTTAACTCCAAGTCTATTGTACTTTCCAGTATAATAACGAATCTCTCATCTATACTAGATATATAGATCTGTGAATCAATCAACAGCATTTTAAAACTCCTCCTATGTGTCAGACTTCATAATAGATTTTATGATGCAAAAACAAAGACAAAAGTGAAGCAGTCCTTGCCTTCAAGGAGCTTATAATCATCTATCTACCTACCTACTTACCTATCTATCTCACACATATAAATATACAAATGTACATAAAAGATATAAATAAATACACCTTTTTTTTTTTTTTTTTTTTTTGAGGAGAGAAGAAACTAGTAGCTGAGGAAATCAGGAAAGATTTCATGTTGAAAGAAGTCCCTGATGACCAATTCCTCAAGCTTTGAAGGAACTTGAAGAAAGCTAGGGCTTCTAAGAGACAAAGGTTAGGGGGGAGGGCTGTATTCTTTTTTTTTTTTTTTTTTTAAATAATTTTTTTCCAGTTTCATCCCACTCTTGGTGATCCCATTTGGGACTTTCTTAGCAAAGATATTGGAATGGCTTGCCATTTCCTTCTCTAATTCATAAAAATGAATTTTTACTACCTCTTAATTTTTTACACATGAGGAAACTGAGGCAAACAGGGTTAAGTGACTTACCTAGGGTCACATAGCTGGTAAATGCCTGAGGTCAGGTTTGAATTCAGAGTCTTCCTGACTCCAGGATCAGCATTCTATTCACTAATCCATCCAACTGCCAGTATATTTTAAGAATGGATAAAGTATGCAAAGACATAGGGAATATGTAAGAAAGGGAAAGAGGGACTAGTCTTACCAAACAGTTGTATGCATGGAAGGGAAAAATATGCAATAAATTTGGAAAGGTAGGAAAGGAAAGGGGCCAGATTGTAAAGGGCTTTAAATGACAAGTGGATTTATATTTGCTCTTATTCCTTATAGATGTCAATCTCATATCTATCTGTATCTCTCTCTTTGTTTATATATCAATAATTGAAGTTTATTGACTGACATGAATAGTCCTTCATTTTAGGAAAATCAGTGTTAGAGCTGTGAAGAGGATAGGTAGGAACAGACTGAGGTAGTAAAACCAAGCAGGAGGTTATTGCAATAGTTCAACTGAGAAATGATAGGAGCTTGTATAAGGATGGTGGTCACATGATTGGAGACAAGAGTATAGATGTGACCAACTGTGAAGTAGGATCTACAGCATTTGGTATTGAGGCTGACTGAAGTCAGCCACTAGGATAAATAGAAGAATGGTGGTTTCCCCTACAGAAACAGAGAACTTGGGAAGAAGGATGGTTTAAGTTTTCAGAAAGGTAAACACTGAAACTATGGTAGTTAAACTTGCTATCTGTGTGATATTGTTCATCCCTCAATGTTCCTAAGACTCAGTTTTCTTCATTTGTAAAATGTTGGCATTGGGTTAGATGGATTAAATTCCTTTCATCTTTAAATTCTAAGAATAGGTGTGTGAGGGATGTAGAAGACCCTTACCCAAAATGACTACTCAGAGATCATTCAGTAAAAAGCAGAAAAGTTGTTTATTGAAAACCCTTGGAGGATGAGCCATCCCATCATGAGATAAGAAAGAGAAAGCTCGTGGTAGGAGGGCTAAAGAAGTAGTAAAGATACACAGCTTTTATAGAAGAAATTACATCACAATTAAGAGAGCCTTGAGAAGAGGAGGGGGAGGCATCTAATTGGTTGTTGCTATTCAGAGAGATTGGAATGGAAGGTTTCTGTTTCCCCGAAATCACTTGATTTCGGGAAACAGAAAATCAGGCCTTCAGGCTTAATCAAGCAAATAGTGGTCCAGCTAACAGATTAAATATCGATAAATGTCAAATACTGATAAATGTCATCAGCTCAAGTTAAGTAAATATGTTTATAGCTGACCAAGGCTCAAGTAAATATGAGCCTGAACATATTATACAGGTCATAGGGGAAACACAGAAATAATGAAAATAAAATACAGAAAAAGAATTCATACATTCCTGTAAGTTCTTCACCTTATCTCTATCTATTCCATACAGGTGACTTTCTAAGTAAAAGCAGAAAAGAGAGAAGAGGACTAAGGATAAAGCCTTTGGGGACATCTACCTTTGGGGGAAGGAGGGAAAGATAACTACAGGGGAACAAGAAAAATGTTTTCAGGGAAGTAAGAGCAGAGGTGCACTGGAACCATTTTGGACTGGCTCATGAAAGGCTGTTGTTCATGACTAATATGATTGCAAATGTATAACCTATATCAAATTGCTTACAGTCTTAGGAAGGAGTAAAATAGAGTTGAAGAAAATTTGAAGCTCAAAGTTTTATTTAAAAAATAAATGTAGCACTAGCCCTGAAGTCAGGAGGACCTGAATTCAAATCTGGTCTCAGACATTTAACACTTCCTGGCTGTGTGACCCTGGGCAAGTCACTTAATTCCAATTGCTTCAGGAAAAAAAAAGAACATAATTCTGAAGATGGAGCCAATATGGTGGAGTGAAGCCAGGAAGCTGCTCCAGCTCTCCCAGTTTCCCTTGAAAACCACAAGAAACCAAGCCTCTGAACAGTCTGATGAAATGAAACCACTCTCCTGCTCAAGATAGATTGGAAAAACTTCAAGTAAGGGCAGTCTCACTGGGGTGAAAGGAATGTTCAGCCCAGCTCAGACATAGTCTGGGAAAGTCAGTGAGAAGGTGTTAATTATAGCAGATCAGCAATTTAGACCAGGAGTCCTTAAACTATGGCCCACGGGCCAGATGTGGCAGCTGAGGACGTTTATCCCCCTCACCCAGGGCTATGAAGTTTCTTTATTTAAAGGCCCACAAAACAAAGTTTTTGTTTTTACTATAGTCTGACCCTCCAACAGTCTGAGGGATAGTGAACTGGCCCCCTATTTAAAATGTTTGAGGACCCCTAAGTCTTAGACCCTTGGTCTTGGGTGAATAATGGAGCAAACCAGTGGGACAGTCTTCAGTCCTAGCTCAGAAAGCAAATTCTGGGAAACCAGGTTGTTTGCTGGAAAGAGCAGATAAAGTACCTCCTGCAAACACAAGGGGCTCTTGTGCTCAAAGCTAAGAATCAGAGTTGCACAGGAAGCTTGGGACAGTCCCTCCTTTACCTAGGAGCAGAGCTTGACCATAAAAGCAAAAAAGAGGAAATACCAAAAAAAAAAAAAAAAAAAAAAAAGGAAAGAAAAAGGACAAGAAATAGAAAAGAACTTTCATCATAGAAAGCTACTATGGTGACCAAAATATCAACTCAGATGAGGACAAAATGTCTACAACGGAAATCTCAAAGAGTAATATGAATTGGTCTCATGCCCAAAGAGGCTTTTTGGAAGTGCTCTAAAAGACTTTAAAAGGCAAATAAGAGAAGTAGAAGAAAAAATGAGAAAAGAAATGAGAGCTATGCAAGAGAGTCAACAGTGTAGAAAAGGAAAGAAATTCCTTAAAAAAATACACTTGGCCAAATGAAAAAAAAAAAAAAACCCACAGAAGAATGTAGAATTAACCTTCAAAAGTAGACTTAACTAAATGGAAAGATATAAAAGATAACTGAAGAAAATCATATGTTAAAAACTAGAATGGGACAAATGGAAGCTAATGACTCTCTGAGATATCAAGAATCAGTCAAAAAAACTAAAAAGAATGGAAAAATGGAAGAAAATGTAAAATATCTCACTGTAAAAACAGCCAACCTGAAAAATATATCCAGAAGAGACAATTTAAAATTTATTGGTCACCTGAAGATCATGACCAAAAAAAAAAAAAAAAAAAGAGCCTGGATAGCATTCTTCAAGAGATCATCAAGAAAAACTGCCCCAGTATTCTAGAAACATAAGGGTAAATACTCATTGAAAGAATCTATCAATCACAAGGAAAACCCCAAGGAACATTGCTGTAAAACTCCAGCACTACAATCTCAAAGAAAAAAAATAATGTAAGCCACCAGACAAAAATGATTCAAATATCAAGGAGCAACAGTCAGGATTACCCAGGATCTGGCAGTTTCTATAATAAAGGATTGGAGGGCCTGGAATGCCATATTTTGGAAGGCAAAGGACTTGAGATTAAAATCACGAATTAACTACCCAGTGCCCCCAGGGTGGGGCAGGGGGATCAAATGGATGGAAGATGTGGTTGTGAATGGACTCCGATGTGATAATAGCAAAGAAAAAGATATTAAGGGGTAGAAAAAAATCTGTACTGGGAGAAAAGAAAAGGGGATATATAATGGGACAAATTAGATCACATGAAGAAGCACAAAAGACCTATTTCAATCAAGGGAAAGAAGGGAGGGGGATGAGCATTATCTGAAGCTTGATCTCATTAGTTTTGGCTCTAAGAAGACATATTCATTTGGGAATAGAAATTTATCTAACCCTAGAAAGAAGCAAGAAGAGAAAGAGGAAAGAAAATGGAGGGGCCAAATAGAATGGAGTGCAGAAACCTAGGGAAGAGAAGAGGGAGGGCTGATGGAAGATAAGGTAGTAGATGGGGTAGGTTAAAAAAACAAAATAAAACACTACTAAGTGGAAAGGAAGAACAAAGCATATATGGGGAGAAAAAATGATGGCAGGAAATACAGAACTGGTAATCTGTGAATAGGATGAACTCGCCCATAAAACAGAAGCGAATAGCAGAGTAGATTAAAAAGCAGAATACAACAATATGTTGTTTATGAGAAACACATTTGACACAGAGAGAAGCATACAGAGTAAAGGTAAAAGTCAGGAACAGAATTAATTGTGCTTCAACTAAAGTAAAAAAAGCAGTGGTATCAATTCTAATCTCAGATAAAGCAAAAGTAAAAATAGATGTAATTAAGAGAGAGAAGTAAGGAAAGTACAAGAAATGAATGTAAAAATGAATTCTTAAAAAAAAAGAAAGTCTTGTTAAAATTTTAGTGTACTTATCCTTTGAAAAATAAATAAATCCTGAAAAATCAGGGCTTCATTTTTTTTTTTTACTTTATTTTTTAAACTTTTAAAAGTTACTTTTTATTTACTTATTTTTTACTTTTAAATTTTACTTTATTTGGGTTAAGATGGCGGAGAGGAGGCACACAGCTGCATAAGCTCCACGCTTTCTCTCACTATCCATTTCATTACAAGCCTCTGAATTAATGCTTGACTGAAAAAAAAACCCACAAAGAGTTACCAAGAGAAGCCATCCTTGAGATTCTCCAAGAAAGGTCTGTCTTTACTGGAGGGCTGGGACGGTTTTAGATCGGGCGCAGGCTGAGGGCAGCGGCAGTGAGAGCACGGGAGCAGACTGGAGAGGGGATGGGGAGTGATCGCAGCCATCTCTGCGGGGAGAGCTTCGCTACAGGTTTGGATACTTTGCTCCGGCAGCAAGTCAGCAGCCCAGCAGAGAAGCTAAAAACACCGGGGCTGAAGAATACAACCCCAAACAGCTGGAGTCTCTCGGGACCTGGCCGCCCCCCCTTCCCCCCCCCACAGTGACTCAGCACGCTCTGGGATCTCAGAGCCCACGCGCTCACAGTCCTGCTAGTGCCTCACTGCTGCCCCCTGCAGTCTGTAGAGGAAGCTCGATAACATACCCAGCCCCTCCCCCAAAGAAAGACTCCAGTTTTTTCTGTTTTTCTTTGTAGTTTGTCTCTGATTAATAGACAGAATGAGCAAGAAGCTGAAGAGGACTTTAACCCTTGACAGCTTCTATACAGATAGAGAGCAGACTCTAAATCCTGAGGAGACTAAAAACAGACAGTCCCCAGGTGAATCCCCAAAGGAGGAGATCATCTGTTCCTCAGCACAGATGAACCTCATAGAAGTGATTAAAAAGGCTCTCACAAGGGAGCTAGAAGAAAAATGGGGAAAGCAGAGTGAGGCTTGGCAAAAGGAGAGGGAAGCTTGGGAAAAGGAGAGGGAGGCTTGGCAAAAGAGCCTGGAGAAGTCAGTTAAAGAGAGAGTGGATAAAGAAGTAAAATCCTTGAAAAATAGGATTGGTGAACTGGAAACAGAAAACAGCTCTCTAAAAAACAAAATTGGTGAAATGGAAAAAAATTCCACAGAACAAAAGAACTCAATTGGACAATTAGAAAAAGATTTTTAAAAAGTGAGTGAAGAGAATACTTCACTGAAAATCAGAATTGAACAAGTGGAATTGAATGACTCGAGGAGACAAGAAGAATCAGTCAAGCAAATCCAAAAAAATCAAACAATGGAGAAAAATGTGAAATACCTTCTGGGGAAGACAACAGACCTGGAAAACAGATCCAGGAGAGACAATCTGAGAATCATTGGACTTCCAGAAAAACATGATGAAAAAAAAGAGCCTGGACACTATTTTCCAGGAAATTATCAAAGAGAACTGCCCAGAAGTCATAGGAACAGAGGAAAAAATAAACATTGAAAGGATTCATCGATCACCCACTGAAAGGGATCCTAAAATCAAAACACCAAGGAATATAGTGGCCAAATGCCAGAACCTTCAGATGAAAGAAAAAATATTGCAAGTGGCTAGAAAAACCCAATTCAAGTATCAAGGAGCCACAATAAGGATCACCCAGGATCTGGCAGCATCCACATTAAAAGATCGAAGGGCCTGGAATATGATATTCCGAAAGGCTAAGGAACTTGGTATGCAACCAAAAATAACTTACCCAGCGAGAATGAGCATCTTTTTCCAGGGAAGAAGATGGTCATTCAACGAAGTAAGCGAATTTCATCTATTTCTGATGAAAAAACCAGAACTTAACAAAAAGTTTGATCTACAAATATAGAACTCAAGAGAAATCTAAAAAGGTAAAGATTAATCTTGGGAACTATATTTTAACTATATAGATGTATAAAGAATACATGTATACCTTGTTCTAGAAATTGATATGGAAAGGACATTGTATCAGAAAAAGGGTAAAGTGGGGGTAGTACATCTCATGAAGAGGCATAGGAAACCTATTATATCTGAGAGAAAGAATGGAGGGGGATGAATATAGTGGGTATCTTACTGCCTTCAGAATTGGCTTTAAGTGAAAAATCTTAAGACATATTCAATCTATGGTGAAACTTCTCCCACCTCATTGAAAAGTGAGAAGGGAAAAGTGAAAAGGGAAGGAATAAGCTAAGCGGGAGGGAATACGGGAACTGGGAGGGAAAGGGGTAAGATAGGGGGAGGAACTCTAAGGCGGGGGAGGGATACTAAAAAGGGAGGGCTGTGAGAAGCAAGTGGTGCTCACAAGCTTAATACTGGGAAGGGGGGGAAAGGGGAAAGAAGGGAGAAAAGCATAAACCGGGGTTAACAAGATGGCAAGTAATACAGAATTGGTCATTCTAACCATAAATGTGAACGGGGTAAACTCCCCCATAAAGAGGAAGCGGTTAGCAGAATGGATTAAAAGCCAGAATCCTACAATATGTTGTTTACAGGAAACACACCTGAAGCGGGGAGATACATGCAGGTTAAAGGTAAAAGGTTGGAGCAAAATCTACTATGCTTCAGGTGAAGTCAAAAAAGCAGGGGTAGCCATCCTGATCTCAGATCAAGCTAAAGCAAAAATTGATCTAATTAAAAGAGATAAGGAAGGGCACTATATCTTGCTAAAGGGTAGCATGGATAATGAAGCACTATCTATATTAAACATATATGCACCAAGTGGGGTAGCATCTAAATTCTTAAAAGAGAAACTAAGAGAGCTGCAAGAAGAAATAGACAGTAAAACTATAATAGTGGGAGATCTTAACCTTGCACTCTCAGAATTAGATAAATCAAATCACAAAATAAATAAGAAAGAAGTCAAAGAGGTAAATAGAATATTAGAAAAGTTAGATATGATAGATCTCTGGAGAAAATGTAATGGAGACAGAAAGGAATACACTTTCTTTTCAGTAGTTCATGGAACCTATACAAAAATTGACCATATATTAGGACATAAAAACCTCAAACTCAAATGCAGTAAGGCAGAAATAGTAAATGCATCCTTTTCAGACCACGATGCAATGAAAATTACATTCAACAAAAAACCAGGGGGAAGTAGACCAAAAAATAATTGGAAACTAAATAATCTCATACTAAAGAATGATTGGGTGAAACAGCAAATCATAGACATAATTAATAACTTCACCCAAGAAAACGATAATAATGAGACATCATACCAAAATGTATGGGATGCAGCCAAAGCGGTAATAAGGGGAAATTTCATATCTCTAGAGGCCTATTTGTATAAAATAGAGAAAGAGAAGGTCAATGAATTGGGTTTGCAACTAAAAATGCTAGAAAAGGAACAAATTAAAAACCCCCAGTCAAACACTAAACTTGAAATTCTAAAAATAAAAGGTGAGATCAATAAAATTGAAAGTAAAAAAACTATTGAATTGATTAATAAAACTAAGAGTTGGTTCTATGAAAAAACCAACAAAATAGACAAACCCTTAGTAAATCTGATTAAAAAAAGGAAAGAGGAAAATCAAATTGTTAGTCTTAAAAATGAAAAGGGAGAACTCACCACTAACGAAGAGGAAATTAGAGCAATAATTAGGAGTTACTTTGCCCAACTTTATGCCAATAAATTCGACAACTTAAATGAAATAGAAAAATACCTCCAAAAATATAGCTTGCCCAAACTAACAGAGGAAGAAGTAAATATCCTAAACAGTCCCATCTCAGAAAAAGAAATAGAACAAACTATCAATCAACTCCCTAAGAAAAAATCCCCAGGACCAGATGGATTTACATGTGAATTCTACCAAACATTCAAAGAACAATTAACTCCAATGTTATATAAACTATTTGAAAAAATAGGGATGGAAGGAGTCCTACCAAACTCCTTTTATGACACAGACATGGTACTGATACCTAAACCAGGTAGGCTGAAAACAGAGAAAGAAAATTATAGACCAATCTCCCTAATGAATATTGATGCTAAAATCTTAAATAAAATATTAGCAAAAAGATTACAGAAAATCGTCACCAGGATAATACACTATGACCAAGTAGGATTTATACCAGGAATGCAGGGCTGGTTCAATATTAGGAAAACTATTAGCATAATTGACTATATCAATAACCAAACAAACAAAAACCATATGATCATCTCAATAGATGCAGAAAAAGCATTTGATAAAATCCAACATCCATTCCTAATAAAAACACTTGAGAGCATAGGAATAAATGGACTTTTCCTTAAAATAGTCAGGAGCATATATTTAAAACCATCAGTAAGCATCATATGCAATGGGGAAAAACTGGAACCTTTCCCAGTAAGATCTGGAGTGAAGCAAGGTTGCCCACTATCACCATTATTATTTAATATCGTATTAGAAACACTAGCCTCGGCAATAAGAGTCGAGAAAGATATTAAAGGAATTAGAGTAGGCAATGAGGAAACCAAACTATCACTCTTTGCAGATGATATGATGGTATACCTAGAGAACCCCAGAGATTCTACTAAAAAGCTATTGGAAATAATTCATAATTTTAGCAAAGTAGCTGGCTACAAAATAAATCCCCATAAATCCTCAGCATTTTTATACACCACCAACAAAACCCAACAGCAAGAGATACAAAGAGAAATTCCATTCAGAATAACTGTTGATACCATAAAATATTTGGGAATCTATCTACCAAAGGAAAGTCAGGAATTATATGAGCAAAATTATAAAAAAGTCTCCACACAAATAAAGTCAGACTTAAATAATTGGAAAAATATTAAGTGCTCTTGGATCGGCCGAGCGAATATAATAAAGATGACAATACTCCCTAAACTAATCTATTTATTTAGTGCTATACCAATCAGACTTCCAAGAAAATATTTTATTGATCTAGAAAAAATAACAACAAAATTCATATGGAACAATAAAAAGTCGAGAATCTCAAGGGAATTAATGAAAAAAAAATCAAATGAAGGTGGCCTAGCTGTACCTGATCTAAAATTATATTATAAAGCAGCAGTCACCAAAACCATGTGGTATTGGCTAAGAAATAGATTAGTGGATCAGTGGAAAAGGCTAGGTTCACAAGACAGAATAGTCAACTATAGCAATCTAGTGTTTGACAAACCCAAAGCCCCTAACTTCTGGGAAAAGAATTCATTATTTGATAAAAACTGCTGGGATAATTGGAAATTAGTATGGCAGAAATTAGACATGGACCCACACTTAACACCATATACCAAGATAAGATCAAAATGGGTCTATGACCTAGGCATAAAGAACGAGATTATAAATAAATTAGAGGAACATAGAATAGTTTATCTCTCAGACTTGTGGAGGAGAAAGAAATTTGTGACCAAAGATGAACTAGAGACCATTACTGATCACAAAATAGAAAATTTTGATTACATCAAATTAAAAAGCCTTTGTACAAATAAAACTAATGCAAACAAGATCGAAGGGAAGCAACAAACTGGGAAAACATTTTCACAGTTAAAGGTTCTGATAAAGGCCTCATTTCCAAAATATATAGAGAACTGACTCAAATTTATAAGAAATCAAGCCATTCTCCAATTGATAAATGGTCAAAGGATATGAACAGACAATTTTCAGAGGATGAAATTGAAACTATGACCACTCATATGAAAGAGTGTTCCAAATCATTATTGATCAGAGAAATGCAAATTAAGACAACTCTGAGATACCACTACACACCTGTCAGATTGGCTAAGATGACAGGAAAAAATAATGATGAATGTTGGAGGGGATGCGGGAAAACTGGGACACTAATGCATTGTTGGTGGAGTTGTGAACGAATCCAACCATTCTGGAGAGCAATCTGGAATTATGCCCAAAAAATTATCAAATTGTGCATACCCTTTGATCCAGCAGTGTTTCTATTGGGCTTATATCCCAAAGAAATACTAAAGAAGGGAAAGGGACCTGTATGTGCCAAAATGTTTGTAGCAGCCCTGTTTGTAGTGGCTAGAAACTGGAAAATGAATGGATGCCCATCAATTGGAGAATGGCTGGGTAAATTGTGGTATATGAATGTTATGGAATATTATTGTTCTGTAAGAAATGACCAGCAGGATGAATACAGAGAGGACTGGCGAGACTTACATGAACTGATGCTAAGTGAAATGAGCAGAACCAGGAGATCATTATACACTTCGACAACGATATTGTATGAGGACATATTTTGATGGAAGTGGATTTCTTTGACAAAGAGACCTGAGTTTCAATTGATAAATGACGGACAAAAGCAGCTACACCCAAAGAAAGAACACTGGGAAACGAATGTGAACTATCTGCATTTT
This sequence comes from Antechinus flavipes, assembly GCF_016432865.1. Taxonomy (NCBI): domain Eukaryota; kingdom Metazoa; phylum Chordata; class Mammalia; order Dasyuromorphia; family Dasyuridae; genus Antechinus; species Antechinus flavipes. Next base: position 428,162,297 of record NC_067401.1, on the reverse strand, counting down.
TGTTTTTCTTTCCGGGTTATTTATACCTTCTGAATCCAATTCTCCCTATGTAACAAGAGAACTGTTCGGTTCTGCAAACATATATTGTATCTAGGATATACTGCAACATATCCAACATATAAAGAACTGCTTGCCATCTAGGGGAGGGGGTGGAGGGAGGGAGGGAAAAAAAAATCGGAACAGAAACGAGTGTCAATATAAAGTAATTATTAAATAAAAATTAAAAAAAATAAATTTTACTTTATTTACTTTTTGATTTTATAGACTTAAGGAAATGATAGAAAAATATTTAATACTTTAGTTTAAACTTAAAAGTATGTCATATGTACATTTCTTCTCACCTCCAGAGAGACAGCACATCTTTGGAAAGGAGGATAATAAGGATTTGTGCCACAGGAGCCATGGTTATCTTTTATGACTTCTCAGCACCTTAAAACTATTTCAAAATGATTTCACTTGTGAAAATGTTATGGAAGGAGTGGGCAAATGGTGCAGGGTGATTGGCCAATAGCATTAAGCACTAAACCCTCTCCCTGACGTCCTTCTCCACTTCCTGCATATCCTGCTAGATCTTTGTGAGATGGCTTTTCCATGGAAACAGAACTGATGTGACAATCCACAGTGCATGTCTCATTACTCATTATAATCTTAACACTAAACTAAGATGGAAAATGGAGCTGGGCAGGTGTGGAGCCCCTAATAAGAACTTCCAAAGCCAGCCAAGCAAGGCAGGGGAACGGTTATGAAATGGAAGGGGTGGGGGTGGGGTCGAGAGGGAGTGTTGTATTTGTAGAAACAGTAGGACAATCCAGGGGAAAACCAGCCACTGAACAGCTGCTTTTGTCAGAAGTCAAATGACCTTAAACAGCAGGAAGGAAGAATCTAGTTTGGTCTGGTTCCTTGGAAATGATAGCCTACAACTTCTCCTGGGTAGCACCTACCCTTGGGCCAAGAACCTGTTCTCTGAAATTTAACCCTTTCCAGGACCTTAACAAACCACGTCCTTCCTTTCTCATTTCCCCCAAAGGCAAATGGGAATAATTTTCTTACCCATAGAGCTCTGGGTAGTAGACAGAAAGAGGGCCCTTGAAACCCAATATTAACTAACTTGGTTATAGCTATGCCATGAAAATTATTGGGAGTAATTATATCTTTGTCTACATTGGTTACTTGGACTTTTCCTCCTCTGTGTTTAAAAAAACTTCCATATTCTGGAGGGGAACTTTTTAGACAATAAATCCAGTTCATACTTTGCTTCCTTAACTTCTGATACTTTCTCCTATTCCAAAGATATAGAGTAAGAAAAGGGTGGCCCTGAAAGGAAATAAAGATGATTTACTTCAAATAAAGGAAGAAAAAACTAGTCCCATTCCATCCCATTCATTCTATTCAATGAACATCTACTAAGTGCCTACTGTGTACAAGACAAGAAGCAGCTAGATGACTCAGGAGAGAGAGCAAGGGATCTCGAATTGGAGTTCAAATTTCACCCAAGATACTTGCTGGTTGTGTAGAAAAATATTTAATATTCTAGTTTAAACTTAAAAGTATGTCATATGTACATTTCTTCCCCACTTCCAGAGAGACAGCAAATCATTTAGCCTCTATTTGCACTAATCTATTAGGGAAGAAAATGGCAACCATTTCAATATTTCTTCTAAGGAAAGCCCATAGGCAGTATTTTTGTGCTAGGGTCCACTGAGTCACAAAGAGCCAGACAAGACTGAACAATAGCAATGGGCCAGGTAATTTGCTAAGTGCTTTTCAGACATCACTTTATCTCATTCTTTGGAGGAGCTTATAATTTATTATGAGAATATAATCCTTGCGCAAGGAAGTCATCACACAAAATCTCCAAAATAATAGGGGGTAATTTCAAGAAAGAGAATGATTAGCATTCTCTCTTACTAAGGGGATGAGGAATGGCTTCAAAGGTGACACCTGAATTGTGTCTTGAAGGAAACTAGGGATCCTGCAAAATGCAGGTGAAGAGGGACTGCCTTCTAGGCACCAGAGAGCACTGGTACAAAGGCATGGAGGTGGGAGATGGGATGCTGATTCCTGGACAGATCAACTGAAATGGAGGATGTGTAGAGAATAATAAGAAATATGATTATAAAAGTCAGGGAGAACAAGATTTTGGAATTATTGACATCTCAAGAGAAGGATTTTATATTTTATACTCAAGGTAATAGAGAACCATCAGAGCTTTTGGAGTGGGGGAGATGACAGTATTCAGATTTGTATTTTAGGATGAATAATTAGGCAGTTGTGGAGAGAATCAGAGAAAGGAGAGACTGCAAGAAAGGAAACCAATTAGGAAACTGTTTCAAGAGTTTAAGCTATGGACATACTAGTGCATTCACTTTTTTTTTTTATTATAGCTTTTTATTTACAAGTTATATGTATGGGTAATTTTACAGCGTTGACAATTGCCAAACCTTTTGTTCCAATTTTTCCCCTCCTTCCTCCCCTCCCTCTCTCCCAGATGGAAGGTTGACCAATACATGTTAAATATGTTAAAGTATAAATTAAATACAATATAAGTATATAGTGCATTCACTTTTCTGAATAAGTACTCTCCTCCCTTGATATCTAATCTTTCTGGTCCAGATACACTCATGTGAAAGATCCAAACTCAAGTCTTCAGATCAACACTCTGGGGCAGTAACTGTTCCTATTGTAACTGGCTCAAGGAACTATTTATTGTCTTTGGCTCTGTGACCTTCTCTTTTCATGATTTCCTAAACCTTTAATGATCACTGAATCCCACCTCAAAGTAGTGAACTGTTAATTAAGAAGCTCCTCAATCTTAGAACACTGAGCCATTTTAGCTTCAAAGAGAACAATTCAGAGATGGGCTATATTTGATCACCTGGCTCCCTTCTGTCACTGCTACCATATCTCAGGACTTGATCTAACACTTTACTTTGTCTCTATCCATTCCCAATCCAGTCACTATACAGGAGAAGCATTTTAGGATTTAGAGCTAGAAGGGACTTGGTTTATTTAACAGCCCCATTGGTATATATCAATAAACTGAGGTCTAGAGAGTGAAATATCCTGTCCAGGTATAGTTAGGAAGTAATTGAATGTACCACAAGATTTCGATTTTCTAAGGTTCATTTGTGAGATAAGGAAAAACATGAAAATTCAGTAATAATAGTGTTCATTTATGAAAAATCGGAAAATGTGAAAACTCAGTAATGATATACTAGCAATGGACAATATGAAGTGAGGATAAAAGAAATTTCTTCAGTTGCAGAATAATAGGTACTAATCAGGCAATTTCTAATGAATTTTTGGAATATAACCTGTTTATCTGGGAATTGTTCATACAAGTTGAGTTCATTCATCTATCTATTTATTCATTATTTATCAGTTAATGATTTCAGTATCCATTTATATATCCATACATTCATTTGCATATTTATTTGCTGGTTAGTTTATTTTTAGAATGTTCCTTTAAGTGACCAAAATGACTTGTGGCCCTGAGAAGGCTGTTTCTGATACCATATGTGATATTTCAGTGTTGAGGAAGTACAGCTCTCTGCATTTATTTCAAGGCTTGACCTTGTCTTGTCACTGAGAAAAACCCAAGCTGGAAATTGCAGTTTGCGGGGATAGTTCTGCTTCATCACTGTTTTCTCTGATCAGCCCCACATATGGTTAGTTTCCTCTTCATCTTACAGTGTTAGCTTTGTTTTTCCTCCTTCCCTACTCTTCCCACTTGCCCTGTCCTGTTCTCATCTTTTGGAAATGCTCTATTTCCTTTAGCTCACACAACACCAATCACTCTTTCCTCACCTTTATATACTCTGTCGAAACAGAGAGAATATGACAAATTCAATTTAAGCTCATTTCATTACTCGTTGTCCTCTTAACACAAGACTAGACTTCCTTTGTGTTTAAGAATTGACATCTGTCAGGATGATGATGGTGGAATGGAACTACTCCTTATCCTGGTCCTCCACCTGCAAAGAATCTGGGAGGACAATAATGACAGGGGATTTGGAGTCAGACTTATTTCAATGATGACATTGCTGCTTACTGATTGTATGAATTTGAGAATGCCAGTTAAATTAATTGTCTGCATCTCTGTTTCTTCACCTGTAAAGTGAGGGGGTTGACCATTTTGAGATCCCATATAGATTTAAATCTATGAACTATTGATCTTCAAGAAAGGTAGTTCAACTGACCAAATATTCCCTCTAAAATATCCCCAACCAAGTAATCTAATCTCTAAATGAAAACATTTGATGAAAGTAAAACCAATACTTTCTGAACTCACACATTTTTTGGGGGGGGGTGGGGAAACTTAATTATTTGGAAATTTTCCCTTACATTAAGCCTAAATTTACTGCTCTGGTACTTTTATTCATTACTTATAGTTAGCAAATCATCTAACCTCTCTAAGTGTACAAATGAAAAGGCAAGCTATATTATCAGTGTTGACAGATTTAAGTAGGACAGTTGCAGGTAGTGGGATGGGTGCAACATGAGCTGACAATAATAAAAAATGAAAAGAAAATAGAATTTCTCAGCTCTTACTTTGTTTCTGTTCTTTACCATGTAGAATAGTCTTTAGAATGGGAAGGAGAGGATAAAAATATAAGACAAATCAAGAGATGTAAAAGAGACCACCAAGCTTCTTTTAGTAAGCCCAGGTCACAAGGCTGGATGAATTATATCTCGGGATTCTGAAAAAATTGTCAGGAGCTATCTATTCATCTAGCTGTAGCAATAGCATAATTATTGTGTGATACCCAGTCTTTGGCTTTCTAAGTCTTTGGCAGAAGAATAGCATGTCCCTTTCTCATTAGACTTCAAAAAGTGCAATAAATCTCAGGAAAGAGTGGATCATGGTGATTGGAGAGGGGTGGTGAGTTTTTATTATTTTTATTAGGGTAGGATCCTTTTGATTAAAAATGGAATCATTCTCTGGTAAAAAAGTGTGTGTGTATTTGTTTGACTCTCCACCTTCACTTACCTTAAGTTTGGGCAGTAGCTGGGATGTAGCAGATAAAACATTGCTTCTAACTTCAGGAAGGAGGAACCAAATAGTAGGAAAGAAGGGGATATGACTAAGAAGTCAAAATATGAATATTTTGACCTCCTTTCTCCTGGATCTTGCTTTCTTTCTTGCAAAGTAAGACATTGCTGGCTTGACTCTGCTCAAAGTTGCTTTTCTTTTTTACCAGGCTACTTGTAGGGGAGATCTTAAAAGTCTTTGTAGGAAAAATTTGCCTACTTAACTTCTTTGAAGACAGTAGTGGATAAAGGGCTACTTTAATCCTGGTAGACAGATAAACAGCTGGCAGACTTCTCCCTCCCTCCCTTCCTCCCTCCCTCCCTTCCTCCCTCCCTCCCTTCCTCCCTCCCTCCCTTCCTCCCTTCCTCCCTTCCTTCCTCCCTCCCTTCCTCCCTCCCTCCCTTCCTTCCCTCCTTCCTTCCTCCCTCCCTTCCTTCCTCCCTCCTTCCTTCTCTCCTTCCTTCCTTCTTTTCTTCCTTCTTTCCTTCCTTCCCTCCTTCCTTCATTCCCTCCTTCCTTCATTCCTTTCCTCTTTTTAAAATAACTTTTTATTGATAGAACGCATGCCAGGGTAATTTTTTACAGCATTATCCCTTGCATTCACTTCTGTTCCGATTTTTCCCCTCCCTCCCTCCACCCCTTCCCCCAGATGGCAAGAGTCCTTTACATGTTGAATGGGTTGCAGTATATCCTAGATACAATATATGTGTGTAGAACCGAACAGTTTTCTTGTTGCACAGGGAGAATTGAATTCAGAAGGTATAAATAACCCGGGAAGAAAAACAAAAATGCAAGCAGTTTATATTCATTTTCCAGTGTTCTTTCTCTGGGTGTAGCTGCTTCTGTCCATCTTTGATCAATTAAGGCTCTCTTTATCGAAGAGGTCCACTTCCATCAGAATACATCCTCAAACAGTATCTTGTTGAGGTATATAATGATCTCCTGGTTCTGCTCATTTCACTCAGCATCAGTTCATGTAAGTCTCGCCAGTCCTCTCTGTATTCATCCTGTTGGTCATTCCTTACAGAACAATAATATTCCATAGCATTCATATACCACAATTTACTCAACCATTCTCCAATTGATGGACATCCTTTCATTTTCCAACTTCTAGCCACTACAAACAGGGCTGCCACAAACATTTTGGCACATACAGGTCCCTTTCCTTTCTTTAGTATCTCTTTGGGGTATAAGCCCAGTAGAAACACTGCTGGATCAAAGGGTATGCACAATTTGATAACTTCCTGAGCATAGTTCCAAATTGCTCTCCAGAATGGCTGGATGTGTTCACAATTCCACCAAAAATGTATCAGTGTCCCTGTTTTCCCACATCCCCTCCAACATTCCCCATTATCTTTCCCTGTCATTCTAGCCAATCTGACAGGTGTGTAGTCATTCCTTCTCTCTTTCCTTTCTTCCCTCTTTCCTTTCTTCCTTCCCTCCCTCCTTCCCTCCGTCCTTCCTTCCTTCCTTCTCTCTTTCTTTCTCCTTCTTTCCTTTTTCTCTTTCTCTTTGCCTCAGACAGACTAAGACCTGGGAAATACCTTGGCTTAAAAAGAGACAAGATTTCTTATTGCTTCCAGAGTTCTCTTCAGCCATCCTGTTCTATTTCTTCCATAGAATCCAGATAGCAATGGAAGAGAGAATAAGGCTGGTGACCTTGCACAGCTCTACCTGCTTCACTTAAATCCAATTCACTTGCAAGTCATGACATGACATTCTGATTTCATAGCCCTTTTGGAGAATAAAAGACAAACAACAACCACAAGGATAAGGATTACTCTTTTCATAGGCAGATAAAGTACCAGTAGACTTTCTCTTTCTTGCTACTAGAAACTGGGAAATCTGTATGTTTCATGCCAACATTGGCCCAACTGGGAAAGTTATCTATTGCTATATTCTTTTTAGAAATAGTTACATGATTGATATTTCTATGATTTTTGTTAAGGAGTATAGTCTCACTTTTATAGGAATCATTTTTGATTGATTGGCCTATTTCTACTGAGTTAGAAATTTCTCTTTATTGTATATATACTTGAAAGTCCCTATTATGTCTTTCTCTGGAATATAAATATTTATTTAGTTGGCTTCAGCTTATTCAAAGACCCTAGGTGAAAAGAGCACTTTGGCTCTTAACAGATCTAGGGGGTTGTAGCCTCACTAATAAGATCATTGATGGAAGGGTTTGGATTGTCAAGATAATTGATGGAGAGCTATGGGCAATCTCATTAATAGCTGCTCTCCTGAAAAAAAATAATGGTAAACAGGAAAGATACCACAGAACTAAAGAGTCACATATTACCCTGATTTTCAAAAAAAGAGAAGAAGTTAGGGTCTTCAAATTGAATGACTTGTGGGTTTTACTTCTGTTCCTGGCAAAATTCTAGAATGTTTATTTAAAGAAATAGTTTCTGAGTATTTAAAAAGGGAATCAGTGATTACTGTGATCCAGCAGGGCTTTATTAAGAAATGGTCATGACAGACTAACCTTATATCTTTTTTATCATTTACTTCAGGGAATCATTTTGATAATTTGCCTCAGGGAATTTCACAGACACAGTATACTTAGATTTTTAGCAAATGTCCAATAGCATGACATTTTTAAAATTAAATTTTATTTTTTTAATTAGCCAAAATCTGTCTTCTTTTCTTCCCAAACTATGGTGGGAGTAACAAATCTGTCAGCCACAGCCTGCTTTTGTACAGCCAAAGAACTAAGAATGGTTTTTTATGCTTTAAAATACAATAAAACCTTATTTTAAAAGGCAAAATCCATTCTTAGCTCCAGAATATATAAAAGTAGGCTGTAGGCTGGATTTGGCCCTGAAACCTGGCTGTAGTTTGCTGATCTCTGGATTAGATTATCTCTAAGATTCCTTCCAACTCAGAATTCTATGAATCTATATATTGCGCTCATTGCATAAGCAGTGTCTACTCCATCAAGGGATGGTTGTGAGTAATGAAATAGCCCATTCTTAGAAGAATCCTAATTTCAGGAGACCCAAAGAGCAATAGTGAAATACATAACAGATGCTTGTAGGCTGAAACATATTGCTAACTTGTGGGCAATAAAGAAAGTAAGAAATATTATAGAGGAAATGGCAGGTCATAATGTAGCAAGAACATATAGCAAGAGAAAAAGATACCATATATGTAGTCTAAGTGTTACACTGGTCTCCTTGGAATGCTAAAAAAAAGTAGCTTAAAGCAGGAGGAAAGGGAAGGAAAGGGAATAAGCTTTTACAAAGCACTCATTATAGGTCAGGCATTGTGCTAAGTTCTCTACAAATATTATCCCATTTATTCCTCACAACAACTGTGTGAGGTAGGTGCTGTTATTATTCCCAGTTTACAGTTGAGGAAACTGAGGCAAACAGGCCTTAGTGACCTTGTCCATGGTCACAAAATTAATAATTGAGACTAGGTTTGAATTCAAGTCTTCCTAATTATAGACCCAGCATTCTATCTGTTCTGCCCCTTGGAGCAGGAATATTTAATACAAGATCCATGAACTTTATTTTCTCTAACTCCTAACTGAAGTTTAGCATTTTTTTTTATTATTATGAACATAGGTAACAAATCCCAATAGAGCTAGTGGGACTGGTGACTTTCATCAATAGGAATGACAGATATTTTTCATGTCACATTCCAGCTGTTGGAGGTAATTAAAATTTTTGTTCAAGCTCACAATTTCTAAAAATGACTGTAATTATTAAGTGCACCCCCAGATCACATATGAATATAGTCTTGTCTCCAGACTGCATTTCAATAGAATTAGCTTCCTTTTGTAATCTTGGGTTATTTTATTTTAAACATTTAAAAATAATACTTTGAGAAAGGTTTTCAAGCTTTGGCAGATACCATCAAAGTAGGGTCCATGACACAAAGTTTAAGATTTTTATGACAGTCTCAATGGGTGAATTTAGGCATGTAGGTGATGTCCTGGGGCATAGAGCACTAGACCTGGGGTCAAGGACATATAAACCCAAATCAGACTTCAGACTTTTTATTAGCTGTGTATTCTTTTGTAAGTCACTTAACTTTTGCATACCTCAATTTCCCCAACTGTAAAATGGGTATGATAATAGAATTTACTTCTCAGAGTGATTGTGAAAATTTAATGATATAATATTTGTAAATGCTTTACATGGTGCCTGACACCTGGTAATCACTATATAAATGCTAGAAATTATTAAATGCTGACTATTTTTCTGATTTATGGAATAGTGTAGATAGGATGTACATAGAATAAAAAGGTATGATTGTATGTGAATAACCCTTTGGAAGGAATATTCATTGATGAAATTATATTTTCATTTTGCAGGGCATTTCTTTTTACAAGGGAAGGAGTGTGGCAAGTAAAGTGCTGAACTAGGGAATAGGAAAGCCTGGATTCTGGCTCAGATATGTTATCATAGTAACTAACTCTGTGATCTTAGAAAAGTAATTTCATTTTTCATTTCCATTTTTCTTATTTATAAAATGGGGAGTGGTAGGGTAAGAATTGGATGAGGTGTTCTCTATGTCCTGTTGCTTCTGTATACCTTGCAGCATAATTTTATCATTTTAAATATTTATAGAGGGTGAAATTTGTTTGATATTTACTTTTATAATAAACCATTGGTCATCTCTGTGTTGATGCCAAGTAGAATCCCACTTGTAACTTTCTTATGGATAAACATCATCTTCTTTATCACCATTTGTTTTTGTGATTCATTGGGGTAAGAAAGCAAAGAATTCACTTTTTGGGCATGCATTTGGAGTTGTGACTTGCCCAGGGTCATACAGTTAGTACGTGTTAAGGCTGGATTTGGACTCAGGTTCTCCTGACTAAAGACTAGGTGTTCTATCTACTGCTCCATCTAGCTCTCCAAGAATTCATTTTTAAAGAGTTGTAGACTGTTTATAGCTCTGAGTTTGAAGAAACTGATGCAGCAAAAAAAAAAAAAAGTGGTCAGTAATATCTTATTCTTTGTCATTTCTGAGAATTCCCAGTTTAAATAAGGGCATATTTACATATCAACAATTTATCATCACTTCTGATGCTGAATCTGTATCCTTCCTTCTTGGGAACGTGCAACACAAGGGGGAAACATACCCACACACAAACACACACAGAAAAATTATAGACGGGGATAAACTATTTACTAGGATTAATATTTGACCATAATGACTGGGCAAAATTGCTGAATACTAAAATTATTGTTGTGCCCTTTGTTAAGAATAGCCAGAATACCGGGTTGTTCCTCTCCATCTCAAAGAGCAACAGATAGCAAAATAAAAGCACAAATCTATCTAAATTGCAAGATGAAATGGCCTATCATTAATTTGCCCCTACATTATAGGAAAGCACCATGTGACATTTTTTCTACTGTTTGAATGTGATGATAAATATGTGTGTGTGTGTGTGTGTGTGTGTGTGTGTGCGTGTGCTACTTTTCCTTCAGTGCATCATCTTCTGAGTCTAGGATAAGTTGATCTGGCTTTTGAGAACTGATGTATGATGATTATGGAAAAGGAAAGAAGATGAAAGAATGGGCTATGTAAAAGGCAACATTTTTGCAAACTTAATTTGCTTTCTTGTCTTATCTTACATTTATTTAACTATGTAGGAAATAGATTAAATCAAAGGAAAGAAGGCTTTCCTAGGCTCCAGCTGAAGCTTAAAAATGAACTAATCATGGTTTACCAGAGTTCACAGTTGGACTGGGCAGAATCCTTATTCTTGAGACAAATTCATTTGGGTGGCAGACTGGTGCATCGGATGTTTTGGCTATAGATGGAGCTGTATAAAGGAAAGGGTTAGTCTGTCTCTCTACATATTCTTTTCCTCCCTTCCAGAATATATTGTTCTTGCTTCCCTTGGGATTTGGGAGTAGGGGAAGCAGACCCTAGAAGTAAGTGACAAGACCCTGGTGACAATAGATTGGGGTCATTGTGTTATGTAGGAGCATGGAGTTGGTAAAGGAGGATGAAATGATTGCATAGGGATCATGGTTGCTGTAAGAAGGAAGTAACATTCTTCCTCCCCTTCAGAAGAGGAATTGCATCCTTCTTCCATGCTGGCTATTTGAGGCAACTAAGGAGATCCTATACTAGTGGTGAATTTATTTTGAGTGCAAAAAGAAAGAAACTAAAGAAACCCTTTTTGACTAGTAGCTGTTAGATTTGATAGTAGAGACTTTCCTTTAGAGACAGAAACAATGTGGTTAGAGCAGTTTAGCATTTCTTCTGGGGTCATTTTCCCAACCTACATTTTCACTCTCATGTTGGGATCCCCATACTGTGGCTATTACTTCTATTTAGAATCCTAGGGATAATTGTAGAGGAGGAAATGAATTTTCTGTACTGTTATTTGTAAGTCCCCACTAGTGTTCTTTTTATTTACAATCAACTAGTTGACTCAATTTGCTTTTAGCAAACACATGTGTTATGGGGATATAGGAAGGACATTTGGGACAAAACATTCCATGCCACTAAAAAAAGAACCTGGGACAAATATGCAGATCCATGGAAAAATTAAGTTAAAACATGGAATATAAAAATAGTGAAACTCGGGTATAGGATTACACATGTGGCAAAGGGATGATACAGCTATTGCTACTCCATGCCTAAGAAATCCTTTCTTTTTTTTCTTTTTCTTTCTTTCTTTCTTTCTTTCTTTCTTTCTTTCTTTCTTTCTTTCTTTCTTCTTTCTTTCTTTCTTTCTTTCTTTCTTTCTTTCTTTCTTTCTTTCTCTCTCTCTTTATTTCTTTTCTTTTCTTTTCTTTTCTTTTTTTTTTTTTTGCTGAGGCAATTGTGGTTAAGTGACTTGCCCAGGGTCACACAGCCAGGAAGTGTTAAGTGTCTGAGGTCACATTTGAACTCAGGTCCTCCTGATTTCAGGGCTGGTTCTCTATCCACTGCCCAACTTAGCTGCCTCTAGGAAGTCATTTCTTGAATTCATAGCCAGAGTTGAGTTTCTTGAAGTTGCTTCTGCTCTTGGTTGATTGTCTTATCACGTCCAATTTTCCTCAATGTGTCATTCTGTTTCTAGTTGAATGTGTGTTCTATGTTGATCTAATTTTTTGCAGTCCTTCTACTGTTAGAATCTGATGTTACTCTCTTAGATATTACAGTCTACAGTTACTTGGGATGAGTAATGATATGGGCAGGAGAGAGAGAAAGAGATTAAGAGAGAGAGAAGTTGAGAGAGAAGAGAAGAGAAAGAGAGGGAGGAGAGAAGAAAGAAGCAAGCTCGCGAGAGATAGAGACAGCACAGAGCCAGACAAAGACAGACAGACAGAGACAGAGAGAGCAGAGAAAGAGGGAGAAACAGACAGAGAGACAGACAGACAGAGACAGAGAGAGCAGAGAAAGAGGGAGATACAGAGACAGACAGACAGACAGAGACAGAGAAAGAGAAAGACAGAGAGAGAGAGAGAAAGAGAGAGGGAGAGAGAGAGAGAGAGAGAGAGAGAGAGAGAAAGACAGACAGAGAGAGAGAAAAAGAAGAGAGAGAGAGAGAGAGAGAGAGAGAGAGAGAGAGAGAGAGAATCAGTCTTTTCTCCCTTACTCATAGCAATTCTTTCTCAAAAGCAGACTCCAATTCTGCAATACTCCTTAACTCCCTCATTTGTAATTCTTCACTTTTCATCTGGTCTCCTGCTGGACAAGCCTCCTGATGGATTGACTATTATTTTTATAAAGAGATGCAGGGATGTGTATGATTCTTTCAGTCATTAGATATTTTCTATGTGACATCATTTGCTTTTCCCCAATATTCAAGCCTTATAATCCTCTTAAGTTGGTTAATAGTGTATTTATACACTGTGATGAGGTTGTGGGAAAATTTCTTAACACTAAAGGTTTAATCTATTGATTCAATTGAAGTGTTTGGATCTTCTATGATTATATTAATTGGGATGATGGGCAGCACTCCTACTTTGACATCAGGAAGATTTGGGGTTTAATTCCATTTTAGATATTAACCCTAGGCAATTCACATCAGCTTTCCGAAACTCATTTTCTATAAAATGGGGATAATTATAGCACTAAACATAAACTTACTATAAGGATCAAATGAAAAGGTACACATGGAAGAGTTTGCACAACCTTATAGCATTATATAAAGATCAGTTATTGTTATTATTGTTATTATCATTAGTATTATTATTAGATTAGCTTCCCAAAGCCATTTGTTTTCAGGGCCCTCATGAAATAAAAGCCATCTAATCTGCTGAGCCGGTGCTGCATGTATAATAGCTGTTTCCCTCTCACCCCCCTGCTGCTGGGTGACTCATTCCACTCAGAGACAGCCATTCTGGGTCTTGTGTGGGTGGCTGCTGCAGAAAGAGAAATTTGTTCCTGGATTGATTGCTATCCTGTGCAAAGGAACAATTGTCCTAAATGTGTCTTTGATTTGCCATTATTTTTAATATCATCTTTATTATTACCGCCATGATGAGTCTTTATATGTGAAGAGTCCAGAAAAGAAATGAACATTCACTGTGTACATTTAAGAAAGTTGCTAGCTTTTCACTCTTGTGATACCCAATCCTTTAAGGGCTTAACACTCCTTTTCTGCCCTCAGTCCCATAAAATTGAGCTCTTTCCCTTTGATTTTGTGTCTGCTCCAAAATGTAGCCTAAATAGCTCTCAGTCCCATAAAGTCAAGCTCTTTCCCTTTGGTCCCATGTCTGCCCCCAAAAGTAGGCTAAATAATCATCTTTGTAAACCTTTAATTCCTACCTGCCATGGGGATCCAGATTCAATGGGCTCTCTCTCCTCCCATTCCATCTAACAGATGGTACCATGATGGCTTTATGACTTCTGAGGCCTCAAAGATGAATTGCTTCCTTATTATACTTAGAATATGTCAGAACAGAGATGGCAATTAACAAGAATCTGGGGAAATTAGAAGAAAAGCTCTTGTTTTTAATTATTTTTATGTGTACTTCAGCTTGTACTTAACCTAGGGTGGGGAGTGGGGAGGAAAGGGATGAGCTCACTCAAAAGTGATACAGTTTTTTGCTTTTCTTCCTATACTTAGTACTCAATTCAGTGCTTGGAACACAGTAAACATTTAACAAATGCTTATTGCTTGACTTTGTGGGGAGTTGCCATAGTTTTTTTTGTTTTTAAAAAGGGACTGCCTTTGGAAACAGAGGACCTGGGTTCAAATTTTAACCTGTTGTCTGCATGGCCATAAGTGAATCATTTGACTTTGGGGTCTTGGTTTCCTCATTTTTAAAATGATGGTATTGGGTTATTTGGCTTCTTTTGACTATAAATATATGAACCAGTGATTCTAAGTTGCCATGGATCAGCAATTCTACACTCATAGAAACACAGATGAAAATCATTTGTCTGAGGAGGTAGGAAAGGAGGAAAGAGGAAGAAAGCTCCTAACCATTTGAAACTACATAGATTTTATTCTGATTCACAATAATTGTAGTTAATAAAAGCAGAAACTCTCAAGTCAATTTGTGCCATTTGAACCTTCAGCAGAGGAGGATATTATAATGGCCAGCTCTTCAAGTTGTTTCCAGGAGATGGATGCATCCTGACATGCAAACTTTACATTGTGGGCAGCTAGGATGTGGGGCTGTCAAATATGGTAGATTGTGTCTGCCTAGGTCTGTGGGGCTGACATTTATGTATTATCTTTCCCTATTCTTAGTTTTGAGATGGTCTGATCAGGGCTGCTGTCCTTCCACCTCTGCAGAGTGGATGGAAGGGAGTGAGAATGATGGAGGAGCAGAAACAGCTGAGAAAAGAGGATTATTGAAAGGTAACATACATTGAGGGGCCAGAGATCTGAGTCATGACAAATGTGTTTAAGTATGAAAGGCTGCTCTTCCATGATAAGGGTTGAAATGGAAAGGATGCTGCAAGATTTCTTCTTACTCTAAAATCTATAATCCTATTGCTCAAGTCCCACTGTTTCCTGTGATCTCTTTCAACTCTAAAATTCTGTGATACTTTAAGAATAGAGATCTGGAAATAAACACATATTCTTCCATCTAATTATATATGCTAAGACTGTAAGAACCAGTAAGGGAAAGAATTTTGGAGAAGTGTTGAAATCAGTACGTATAATGTACTTTTTACCACTCCAATTCTATCCTCCCTGTTGATTGAAGTTTTCAAGCTAGATCCAATATCTTCAGCTTGGAAGTGAGTCCACTTTGGCGAGGGTGGGTTAAAAAGGTGACTACAGAAACCAGATTGAGTTTGAGGGTGGAGCTAAGGATGGATCATGGTAAAGTCTAAGCCACAAGTAGAAATGGTGCAGAAATCAAAGTTAAGGGCTAACAAGACCATAAGATGCTCTGGAGGCATCTCTTGGTAATTTCACAAAGTTGGAGGGTTTTCTTTTCAAAAAGGAAAGACCTTCTATTCAGACTGGTAAGAAACTTCCAAGCCTTCACTGTGATTTGCTGCTTTGTAGAATTGATTAGAGGAAGAAAGGCTTTGGAAGAATTTAATGAAAGAGGGAAAGGCTTTTTCCTGGCTGAATGGAAAAAACTGATTGGGGGAAGAAAGTTTGACCTTTTCCTGCATTGCTATCAACTTCTGGAGAGATGAAAACAGACACTAGCCAAGGGATGGATGTGGAAAAGCTCTGTACATCCCAATCTTAGGGCTTCTTCTTTTTCTTTTTCTTTTTTTTCTTTTTTTAACTGAAAAAGAACAACACTGGTTTGGTAGACCCAAAGAGGCTGAGCAAAGAAATAAACTGAGAAGCAAGCTGCTTGGTAGTGAATTGTTGAGCAGATTGTTCCCAAGGAAAATAAAGAATATCAGGGCCTGAAGTACCCCAGTTTAAATTTCCTCGAGCAATGTAAACCCTATGTTTGTGCCTCCATGATAATGTTCTTCTATGTATCTGTTCATTTCTCTCCCCCCCCCCCCCAGACATTGTGTGCATTGGTGAGTATTGGTGGGTAGGTATATGGATAGAATATTGTATGATTATTATTGTAGCTTTGCTTTCTGACTTTTCTTAAATTTGAATTTTTTTAAACACCAAAGAGCATTTCCTTGCATAAAATAGAATACTGAAAGAAGATTTCTCATGGATTCATGAATCTCCACTTCATACAGTTTGCTTTTTTAAAAAAAAAGTACATGATAAATTCAACATGTTATTTTCAAAACTAAAACTATTTCACTTAGCTGAGCTTCCCCTCAAGCCTCCTTCTGTTCTCTTTACATTTAAAAATTCTGTAAAATAGCTCTTTTTTTGCATGACTGTTGCTAATTTCTTTTCTCCCTTTAGGAGATAAAAGACCCTCCCCTCTCACTCCCCCCCCCCCAAAAAAAAAAGCATAGCCAGGCTAAAGGGATTTATTTATATGGGGCCATGCCAAAAATGTATTTCTGTCAGGAAGTGGACAACATACTTCATTATTTTAAAAATGTTATTTGTTTGTTTTCTTTCTTTTTTCCCTTTTTTAAAAATCAAAGCCTTTTATTTATAAAATATATGCATGGGTAATTTTTCAACATTGACTCTTTTTTTATTATAGCTTTTTATTTACAAGATATATGCATAGTTAATTTTTCAGTATTGACAGTTGCAAAACCTTTTGTTCCAATTTTTCACCTCCTTCCTCCCACCCCTTCCCCCAGATGGCAAGTTGACCCATACATATTAAATATGTTAAAGTATAAGTTAAGTACGGTATAAGTATACATGTCCAAACAGTTATTTTGGTGTACAAAAAAAATCGGACTTTGAAATAGTGTACAATTAGCCTGTGAAGGAAATCAAAAATGCAGGAGGACAAAAATATAGGGATTGGGAATTCTATGTAATGGTTCATAGTCATCTCTCAGAATTCTTTCGTTGGGTGTAGCTGGTTCAATTCATTACTGCTCCATTGGAACTGATTTGCTTCATCTCATTGCTGAAGACGGCCACGTCCATCAGAATTGATCATCATATAGTATTGTTGTTAAAGTATATAATAATCTCCTGGTCCTGCTCATTTCACTTAGCATCAGTTCATGTAAGTCTCTCCAGGCCTTTCTGAAATCATCCTGCTGGTCTTTTCTTACAGAACAATATTAACATTCAAATACCACAATTTATTCAGCTATTCTCCAGTTGATGGGCATCCACTCAGTTTCCAGTTTCTGGACACTACAGAGAGGGCTGCCACAAACATTCTTGCATATACAGGTTCCTTTCCCTTCTTTAAGATTTCTTTGGGATATAAGCCCAGCAGTAACACTGCTGGATCAAAGGGTATGCACAGTTTGATAACTTTTTGAGCCTACTTCCAAATTGCTCTCCAGAAGGGCTGGATATATTCACAATTACACCAACAATTCAACATTGACTCTTGTAAAACCTATTGTTTCAAATTTTCCCTTCCTTCCCCCTACTCCCTCCCCTAGATGGCAGGTAATCCAATACATGATAGCATATTCCATAATAGATCCTTTGAAGATTGGGTCAATTAGTGCCTTGGTCAGAATTCCCAAGTCCTTCAAAACTAACTCTCTCCACAGTATGGTCTTTGTATAATCTATTCTCTTAGTTCTGTACACTTTATTATGTGTCATTTCATAACCTTTATAACCTGTTTCCTCATCATCTCCTATTGTGCAACAATATTCCACTAACTTCATATACAATCTACTCAACATTCTTCAATTGTCTAAGAATTATTTTTGGGCAGTCTCTATAATTTCAGTTCTTTTCAGTTTTCTCCCTCCCTCCCCTTTTTATTCTCCCTTTATATCTGGAAGTTTGTTTTGCTTGTAGCTATTACTTCTTTAGTATTATTCTCCCTCTTAACAACCCCTCTTTCTATTCCTGCTAATTTTTTTTTTTATGTATTTCTACACCAAATTGTTGGGTTTATGCTCATCCCTTTTTTGTTTGTTTCATATTAAATTTTTTTCTGATGCCGACTCTCCTCCACCTCCTCTTCCGCATTTGTGTATTCTACTCATGTACCCCAATTATGAGAAGTAGCGAGTTCTTCTCCTTTCTTCTTCCTTTCTACACTTGTGCATACCTCCTTTAACTCTCCCTTTTCTTTTCCCTTTTAAAGCTCTCAAAACAGAACCAATCTAACATAAGGGTTCTGTTTTTTTTATTTAAGTCTCTCAGTGCCGTTTGAAGACATTAAAATTGTTAGCACTTATTTTTTCCTCTCCCATTAGAATATTAGCAGTACATCATCAGATAGCTTTTTTTCTAATTGCTCACATCAATTTACATTTCTTGGTTTCTCTGGGCCAGTATTTATATTTCAAAGTTCCTGCTCAGTTCTGGTCTTTTCATAAAAGATACTTAAAATTCCTCTGTTCCATTAAAGGTTCAGTTCTCTCTCTAATGATCTGCCCTAACTACGTGAAACTATTTTCAGCTTAAAGGGTTATTTATTCTTGGTTGCAAGCATTTTTTTTTGTCTTTTGGAATCCTACATATTCTAAGATTTTCTCTGGTTTTTAGTAGAGGCTACAAGGTCTTGTGTGAACCTGGTGATGGTTTCTTGGCACTTGTACTATTTCTTTCAGGATGTTTATTCATCACCCCAATTTTAGTTCCTGAATTGAAGATTTGTTCCAGAGCCAGGTTCTGCCTTATTGCTGCATCGTTGGGTCGAATGGTTGGTACTATCTGGTCTTGTCCTGTATCCCCTCACTTCTTGTACTTTTACCTTCTGAGTTCAGACTCCTTGGACCTTTTAATTCTGGATCTTTAGGCTGTTGTCTACTTTCTCCAGATGGAATTTATACCTAATCATTTTGGTTACTGCTGAGAGATACTGATGTTGGGCTTGGGCTTTGCTAGTGGGGACTTTAGCTGATTTTTTGTGCATTTTTATTTCCTATGGTATCTAGAAGTAGTTTGTCTTTGGATTTCTTGATCACTGTTTCATCTGGCAAGACTGTGAGAGTTTTTCTGGGGAAGATATGTAAAATCTGGGTGACCTTTCTCTGTTCAATGACTACCTTATTATTTTGGTTTAGTAAATAGCAAGGCAGTTAGGTGGTACAATGGATTAAGTTCTGGCCTTGCAGCCATGAAGACCTGGATTCAAATCCAAATTCACACACTTAACTAACCATATGATTTTAAACAAGTTACTTAACCTATGTTTGCCTCAGTTTCCTCAACTGTAAAATGAGAATAATAATAGAATCTACCTCCCAGCATTGTTGTGAACATCAAATGAGATATTTGTAAATAGCTTACATAGTTGGTGCTATATAAATGTTAGCAGTCATTGTTAACATTATTAAATGTTTCTGTTTAAAAGTTAATTCAATATAAATCAACACTTGCTATGTTTACTTTTTTCTTTTTCTTTTGTTTTTTTCCCTCTCATGATTGTTCCCTTTTCTTCTGATTTTTCTCTCCCAACTCTATTCATAAGGAAATGTTCAAAAAATGAATATATGTGTATTATCCCTTAAACTGTTGTTTTTATGCATAAATGGGGAAAACAAAAATAAATAAAAGAACCAGGTCTCTCAACCCCAAAAAACATTAATTCAAATCATTTTGGCCACATTGTTAAATGACAAATATGTTGATAGGGCTCAGGAGACATAGTGTACAATTACAGGAAACTGATTCTTTCATAGGAATACTGCTATAATACTGGGTTTCTTATAAGCATAGTCACTCTCTCTGTAACTTCTTTCCTTTAATAGTATGAATACAAGTGGGATGATTGAGCCAACCTAGAGACCCTAGAGAGAAGAGACCTCTGGACTTCCAGCTTTGCTATATACTCATTCTCTCTCACATAAAACATGAAGAAAAATATTTCCAAAATATAGCAGATATTAGATTATTTTAGAAAGAGATGGAAAGGACTTCATGTATCATAAAATCATGATATTTACATGGACAGAGCAGAGGACATTCAAAGGGGATACAGCCAGTCAGGAAAATGTTAAAAACATCCATGTTAAATTTGAAACATACTTTAAAAAATATTCTATTCATGGTTTCAGATATTCATTTGTAGGGGAAATGTACATTTTTATGAATCTTTGTCAAATTTATATTAATAAAAAGGAAAATTAAAAAAAAGAATCAGGATTTAGAGTTGAAAAGACCTTAGAGATCATTTAGTATAATTTCATTTTACAGAAGAGGAAACTGAGGTCCCAGAGGGATTCAGTAATTTGCTCCAAATCAGCTAGGTAGGAAAGTATGGAATTGTGAAATCAAGCCAGACCTTTTCACTTCAAATTCAGTATTCTTTCAACTATACCCTCTGATTTCCTATGTGGTATTACTAGTTGACAGATGGGGAAGCTAAGCTTCAGAAGGGTTAAATAAATGACTTCCTAGTCACTGTCAGAGTTAGGATTTGATTTTATATTTTCTGATTTATATTCAAGTCTCTGTCACTACACTGTGTTGAAGAAACTGAAGTCTAAGAAGAGCAAAATAATTAGTCTAAAGTTAGAAAGAACTTATTCAGGCATTTTCCAGTCATGTCTTGACTCTTCATGAACCCATTTTGAGTTTTCTTGGCAAAGACATTGGAGTGGTTTGCTATTTCTTTTTCTAGCTCCTTTGAGGAAATTGAAGCAAACAAGATTAAGTGACTGTCCAGAATCACACAGCTAGGAAATAAATGCCTGAGGCTGGATTTGAATTCAGGTAGATGAGTCTTGCTGAGTCTAGGTCTGGTGCTCTGGACACTATAACACCTCTAGCTGTCCATACTTTATGCTGGAGTAGAGATATCCCCATGACATTCTCTTTGTCTCTCTCTGTCTCTCCCACTATTTCTCTGTCTCTCTATGTCCCTGTCTCTCTGTCTCCCTCTCTCCCTCCCTCTGTTTCTGTCTCTCTCTCCCTTTTTACCTATCAGTGTACTGATGTATTTTTTCTCTTTCTGTATTCATTTATCCATCTATATATCTATGTATCTCTCAGTATCTGTCTTTCTATGTCTCTATCTTGGCAGTTTTAGTTTGAAAAAGGTCCTTAGTGTCTGATATCTTATCCTTTTATCAGAGAAGGGGCTGTGCTCCACAAACAAAGCAGAATGAAATTACCTCAGAAGAAATGCAAGATTCACAAAATTAGAGAATCCACCTCAAATGTTCATATGGACTATTTTTGTCCAACCTGTGGCAGAACATTTTGAGCTTGTATTGGTCTGATCAGCCACTTTTAACACACTAATTTGACACTAACATAGTGATGTCATTTTAGTTTTCGATAATGAAGAACAACAATCATGTCCATGTCCTATCTATATATTTATCTATCCATCTGGGGTATCAATGTATCTCTCTCTCTTTCTCTCTCTCTCTCTCTCTCTCTCTCTCTCTCGTTTTGTGTGTGTGTGTGTGTGTGTGTCTATTTCCTCCTCTCCCTCATTCTCCATTTATATATCTATCTCTGTCTCTTATCTGTTTATCTATATCATATCAATAGAATGGCTTTCTTATTATTTTATTACCTTTAATGTAATAATAAGTAGCTGTATTTTAATTCTTCATCATACAAATATATGAGTAATTTTTTTTAAAGGAAAAGCTGTAGATGGAGAGAATTTAATTAATTTAATTAAATATTTAACAATGCAAAATCATTGAGAATTTAATAATTCAAAATCATTGAAATCAAATTGATACCAAATGACAATTTGATGAGGTCTAGATATGGGGTACCTAAATGAAATTAGGGTTTAATTGAGGTCTGCTGGCAGATTTGGGGTACAGGGAGTCAGAGATCCCCTACAACCCCCCTAGATTCAGTGCAAGGATATGGAGTTAAATGAGGACTAGTGGTGGCACAAGAGTCCCCAATAAGAGCATTTATTGACCCGAAAAGCTAGATTGATAAAAGAGATTTATTATGGGGTTTGGAAATAAGGTTAAAGTATAGTTAAGGAAATAGGTAAAGGTACAGATAAGAAGGGCACTGGACACAGAGTTCTAGTGGACAGGGGGTCCTGACACGCCAGGCATGAGGCTGCCATGTTTGGGACCTCTGCAAAGAGGGGATCCCAGCTTGGCCCCTTTTATAATGGGAGATTTAGCTAGAGGGGCCTATGGGTGTAGCTCAAAGTTGGCTCAGATCTGGGTGGTGTGGGACAGAGACAGATAGGGATCTTCTATTGGAATTCAAAGGGACCAGGATTTGTGAATCAAAAGGTCCTTGATTGATAATTACATTAACTAGGAGGGGTTGGGAATCAGAAAGAAAGGAATAAGTCAATTCTTAAAGGGACCATACTCTCATCAAATTGACCTCACATAATAAAATATCCTGCTTCAATTCATTTTCTATCCTTAGTATAGAAATGCATGCACACACACATTCCTATTTTTCATTGTATGTACCTTCACTTGTAGGATGTACATGGAGGTGAAGAACTAATCATTTCTCCTCTAAGTAGATCTTTTTTACTTCAAGAATGAGAAACAAATGTATCTTAGTTCATCTTCCTCTGACACAAATTAATTGATACTTTGAAATGAGAGAGGTGAACTCATGGACAAAATCAATAGTGATGTAATAGAGATTTGGGGAGTGGAAATTTGGTGTGTTAGGGATCAGTGAACAGTCAAATAACAGGCAGGGCCTTATCATTCCTCAGCAAAATTATCAGGAATGTCTTTGCAGCAAATAGCAATAGGAACTCCAAAAGGCATATGGCATAATCAAATTATCAAGATATCCTCCAGACATCTTGAGGATTCTAGAGCAGAGTGTGCCTAGAAAATTAGGCTCTAACAAGAATGGAAGCTGACACAGAAAATTACCACTGCTTCTGTAGCACAAGGGTACTAGGGTGAAGTGATTTGAAGGACCCAGGAGCTCTAGGGCTTAGCACAGTTCTTAGAACATAGCTCTTCTACTTAACAATTTTGTGTGACTTTGGGCAGGTCACTTTATATTCTGGCTACAGGCTATAGTTCCTCCCTTCCTCCCTCCCTCTCTCCTTTCCTCCCTTCTTCCTTTCCTGCCTTCTTGCCTTCCTCCCTCCCTCCCTCCCTCCCTCTCTCTCTTCCTTCCTTCCTTCCTTCCTTCCTTCCTTCCTTCCTTCCTTCCTTCCTTCCTTCCTTCCTTCTTTCCTTTGTTCCTTCCTTCGTTCCTTCCTTTCTTCCTCCTCCTTTTTTTGCTCCTCCTCCTCCTTGTCCTTCTTCTTCTTTCTCTTCTTCTTGTCAAGCATAAAAAGGAATTCACCTAGGAAAAAACTTGCTGTAATTAAAGGGCAAAAAACAGTTTTTTTTTTTTTTTTTTTTTGGTAGAGCAAAATTAAAAAGAACTCTAAGGAAGTTTAATATTCAAGAGAGTCACATCAGAAATGTGAATCAGAAGCTTGTGAGATCAGTCTTTGTGCAACCCAAAGCTACCCAAATTCCTCCCATTATTCCACATACTGCTATTATTTAACTCTTGAGCCTGCTTTAAGTTTCAATCATTTGCATTTTCCCATTTTTATTGAATGCATTAGAATGCAAACTTCTTCAAGCCAGAGGCCATAACTTCTTCATCTGTAACTTCATATGGCCAATCAATGTTGCTACTTAACTGTTCTAAATCAGCTTTGCAGATGAGCTGTTGGCACACTTCCTCTGAATTCTTTGATAACTCTTCATCCTCTGCTGACCCTTTAAGTCACCGGTCTCTGTCCTTCTATCCTGGAATATTTTCTCTTTTCTCTCTATGTTCTTTCCCTTGGCACTCCATTTCATTCCCATATTTTCAACCACAATCTATAGGCAAGTGATTCCCAAATCTAAATATGCAATCTTGATCTCTCTGTAATTCCAGCCTCTGCACTTAGACTTCATTTTATTTTTCTCCCATGAAGATCTCATCTAAATTTTCAACTTCAATGATTTAAAGAAATAATTTCTTTCTTTCTTTCTTTCTTTCTTTCTTTCTTTCTTTCTTTCTTTCTTTCTTTCTTTCTTTCTTTCTTTCTTCTTCTTCTTCTTCTTCTTCTTCTTCTTCTTCTTCTTCTTCTTCTTCTTCTTCTTCTTCTTCTTCTTCTTCTTCTTCTCTTCTTCTCTTCTTTTTCTTTTTCTTCTTCCTCTTCCTCCTTCCTCCTCCTCCTCCTCCTTCTTATTATTTTTCTTCCTACATCTCCTCCTCTTCCTCTTCTTTTTCTTCAGTTTCCTTATCTCCACAATTATGAGAATGTACTACATCAATAAGTTATATCAGTTTTTTAATTCTAATGTCCTGTGGTTCTACGAAGTTTTAGAAAATGATTACAATTCTAGAGGCACTGTTTCTATGGGTTACCAAGGCAATTGTTTTTATTCCATTCATTATAGTGAGATATAACAGATCTTCAGTTGATTTTAAAATTCAACTTGGTTTTTGAGCAAGGCATTTTATTTATTTTAACTATTTCTATGTATCCATTCTTCTTGAGTGGAAAGAAAATATAATAGGAAAAAGATAAATACATTTTGGCTATAGTTTCTGTGGATCATGTCCTTTTTCCTGAGAACTTAAAAAAATTCTCACTGTTTCATCATTGAAGTTCCATTTTCAGAATTGTTCTATGGAAAAAAAGTTGAGTCAGAAAAGAGGAATTCATGAATATAATCTAGTATTTTAGCTCTATTAAAAAAAAACAGATATGTTTCATTTTTATAACATGTTTATTTCTGGATATCTCTTCCCCTTCCTGAGGCATCTAGAAAGTTAGGTCCTGGAGTCAGAAAGACCTGAGTTCAAATTCAGTTTCAGACATTTACTAGCTATGTGACACTGAGCAAGTTACTTAGCATTAATCTCCCTCAGTTTCTTAAACTATAAGAGGGATAATAATAGCACCTGCCTCACAGGGTTATTGTGAAGATCAAATGGAATAATATTTTTAAAGCAAATGATCTGTCCTGTTGCTTAAATATCTTTTTTTGCCAACCAAACTTTTTAGATTATTGTATAGTCTAAAAAATCCCCCAAACCAAATTAGTTTCCCTCTATCTTATTTAGGCTGGAAATACAGTGGCTACTCATAGGCTTGATTCCATTATTGACTGGTACAGGAGCTTTGACCTACATTGTTCCCAGTCTAAAGATTGAGACCCAGAGATGGGGATGACTTTCCCAAGATTATATAGATTGGTAATGAGAGATAACTAGGGATTGATGGAAATAGGTTTCTATATGTTTAGTTTTACTTTGGACATATTGAACTTGAGATACCCATGAGACACCTATATTGAGATATCCAGCAGGGAAAAGACAATTTGGAACTGTAATTCAAGAGTGAGATTAAGGCTGGATACATGGAAATTGGAAGGTATAAACAGAGATATAGATTACAAATTCTTTGAGTTTGAGGTCTTTTTGGAAAAAAAATCTATCTTTGTATTCAAATGCTTACCACAAATTTTTACATATAGCATTAATAAATGATTGAATTGAACTAATGGGAGCTGAGAGGATCACAGAGAGAGAAATAAATGTAGCAAGAAAATAAAAGATTGAGAAGGAGCAATTAGCAAGGAAATAAGCATTTATATAATACCTATTACATGCCAGGCATTATGCTAACTACTTTTTATAAATATTATCTCATTTGATCTTCACAACAATCTTGAGAGGTAGTTACTATGATTATTTCCATTTCAGAGGTTAGATGACTTTCTCAAAAGTCACATAGCTAGTAAGTGTTTGAAGTCATATTTGAATCTAGACCGCCCCAATTTCAGGTTGATGCTGTATCCATAGAACTACCCAGCTATCTCATAGATGTTATACTTGTCCAAAGTTAATCCAGTTAGTATTTGAAATCCAGTTTCTTAGATTCCAGATTTAGTGTACTTGTAGGAGGAGGAGAAAACATTCCTTCTATACTTTGTTTGGGGCTCAAGAGGGCACGAAGGACAGACATCTGCCAATGTCTAGATCTCAGAAAAGGCAGTAAGAAGCTATTTATAAATATTTATAAATCTATAAAAGCTGGATTTCTAACTGCCTTGGAAGATGAGAGTTTATCATGAAGAATCATTGTCAACTAGCTATTAAGTAGTTAATATAATTCAAACTCAAAGTAATGTATTTCTTTGTGAGTTCCTGGAAATTGCAATCTGTTCTAACTTTAGTTTGTTTCAGAATATTGGGAACAACATGAAAAGCACCTTGGGAATGCCTAATGTAACCAAATTGGAATCCTTGAGTAGCATAGATTTATCAAACAAACCATGTGAGACTAACCTGATTGTGCTGTCTTTTATTGGAATGACAACATTTCTTTCTGATAAGGAGGCAGTCTCTCTGGCCTGCCCAGACTTTCAAGAAATCATTTGAGAATCTTCTGCCAGAGGACAAAGTGATTTGGAACCAAATCTCACATCTACACGGCCTTGCCACTGGAAGATAACCGCCTTTGACTGCTCCTGACTAGAAGGACAGGGTTAATGATTTCATCAGTTCACTGCAGGAAAACATTACAAGTTGGGGATCAAATATCACAGTCTGTGCTACCATGTGTGAAATTTTCTAAAGTGTGTACCAAACAGCCTATTTCTGATCTTAGCTTTGATTATATATATATATAGATATATAGATATATATGTCTATATATCTATATCTATATCTATCTATCTCTATATATTTTTTTTCACATATAATAAGATTATACCACAATGCCAGAGACCTCTCATGAGTTTGAACAGTTAGAGTGAACATTTATATAGCCCTTTAATGTTTAGAAAGCACTTTGAATAATTAATTAACATTTAATACATTAGCTTAGCAGATCCTCCCAATTTTCCCAGGACTCATAGTTAAGAAGCATCTAAGGAAGAATTTGAATTTAGGTCTTCCTGATAACAAGTCTAATGCTCTATTCACTATACCACTTTCTATTGTTAGAAACTCTATTTTTCAGTTTAAAATATTTTAAAATGTTTTGTGGGTGGCAGAAAAATGAATCATTAGCACGTTGGGTTCAACGGCTACTGTTCATGTTGGTGTTTGATGTTGGTCTTCCTGTTTTGAAATCAATCTCCTTTGTGGCCTTGTAACACATGGTAGAGACTATTTGACAGAACCACCAGTCAATGTCCTTGTTGTTACTGGTGGTGAGCCAGAGGAATCTGAATAAGAATGGCATTGTCCTGGGACACAGAGAGGTATGTGTCTGGATTGTGGCTCTTTGCAGTTTACATGCTAATAGTAGCTCTTTTGAGTTTAATTTTATGGAATAAAGAGAGGGAACTGGGGAGGATGGTAGATTTTAGGGAAAGGAAGACACGGTGGCGGGATCTCAAGAATACTGACTCATGAACTGTTGGATTTCAAGTATTATGCTTACTCTGGGGAAAATGTATGTCCCTTGAAAGGAAAAATATCCTACATCCTTTCAACCCCAGGTTGGTGCTCTGGGAGAAATCCTGGCTGTCCTCTATCAGTTATACATTTCTGAAAAAAATCACTTGGTTCCTCTCTAAACTTCACTGACATTTGTTTGAATTTGTTAATGGATGATTTTCCTACTGACTTTGCTACCGTTTCATAGTCTTTTCTTGTTGTACAGTCATGAACCGGTTTGGAGTTGTCTTGAAAAAGAGTGGAGTGGTTTGGAGTCATTTGCTATTTCCCTTATCCAGTTCCTTATATGGATGAGTGAATTGAGACCGGGTTAACAGAGTTAAATGATTTGCCTAAAGTCACACAGCTAGTAAATGTCTAAGGCTGAATTTGAACTCAATAAGGTGAGTTTTCTTGACGCCAAGCTCGGCATTCTCCACTGCACCACTTGGCTGCCCTCAAAATCTTATAGATTATTAAAGCCAGATTTTGGGGGATATTCTAGTCCAATCTCTTATTTTTTTACCCTAGTAAACTGAGGCCTAGAGGAGTGTGGACTTGATAGTAAATTGTTTAGTAAATGATTTTAATATAATAAAGATATTTGACATTGACAGAGACCCCAGAGTCAAAACCCATCATTAGTAGATGAGTAAACTCAAGGACCATGAGGTTAAATAATTTGCCTAAAATCACATAGAAAGTAGAGGTATAACATGAGCCCAGTCTCTCAGTCTTGGTCTTCTCGATTGCTCTATTCTATTCCATCTTCCATTCTTTTGCCTTTTCCAAATTGTCAAATGGACTGGGTTGAGAGCATTGCCATACTCTAGAAAAATAACAAGAAAATTATTCCAATCCTATTCAAAATCCTCCCCTCTTCTGTCTCCAACTCAAGTAAACTTGGGTTTCAGTTTTCTCCTCTATAAAACAAAGGGATTATACTAAACAATTCTTTCTAGCTTCTACTTTCTGCCCTGGGTCATTGGGTCAGGGATTGGGCAACAGAGTTTGGATCAATGGAAACCTATCAAGGCTATTTATCAAATATCCCACTTAAGATGCAGTCATGAAGAGTAAAGAGTACTGACCAAAGACTTAAGAGATATGATTTGAAATGATTCCAAATTTCTCTTATTTACAATGAGTCACTAGCATCAGCATCAAAGAATAGCAAGAATATTTTCAGCTTTCACTAGTTTGTGCCTGAAATACATGTCCTAACATTTATTTCTAATATATGTATGCATGTTTATATATTATTATATACAATATATTAACATTTAATGTTATTGTATTATAATGTATTGTTAGATATGTTTTATATTTAGTATTATTTATCCATTGATTAATTATTTATATATTATTCATGTTAATCAATATATAAATACACAACCACAAATATATAGATCTTTATCTCTATCACCTATATCTATGAAACAGAAAAAAATCCTCACTAAATTAAGAGCTGGATATCTATAAAATGAAGGTATTGAACCAGATGAATTTTCAGGATCCTGAAAACTCTAACATTTTATGACATAAGCATATTCAGTATTATCTGAAAGGTCATTCGATGTGTGTATTGCCCCATCAGCTGCAGGCATTCAACAGAAAGAAAAATTCTTTATCTAGAATTAAACTCTAACTTATCTGTCAGATCCTGTGATAAGCCTTGGGGATACTAATATAAACAAACTAGACAATTCCTATTCTCAAGGAACTTACATGCTAATGAGGGAAGTTAACTCATAATGAGGAGGACACTCCAAGGATCTGCTTTTTAGCTGTTAACATGTAGATTTCTCACAGTGGAAGATTTTTTATGGGCTCACTTGTGTTTGACTTTGAATTGAGTGCACTTGAAAAATATGAATTTCAACCTCTTATTCTTTAAAGCTTGTTTTTTTTTTTTTTTTGTTCATAAAATCAGTATTCATAGCCATCCTCTACTGCCAGACCACACTGTACTCATAGTAAGTAGATTGTAAACTCCTGAAGGGCAGGGTCTGTCGCATTTTTACATGTGCATGTTAGGTCCTAGTCCAATGTCTTGTATACATCTAGTTGGTGTTTCACAAATTGGATTGGGTTGCATTTGGCCTTGTTTCAGTTCAAACTGATTCTTTCTTTTCCTTCCTTTAAAATACCACCATTTATCTTCTTTGAAGGTATTTGGAGAAAGAGTGGGAATCCCAAACAGAACTGAAACCTTAGCTTCTTTCAAAGCTCAGCTCATGCGACTCCTTTAAGCAGAAGACTTTCCTGAATCTGCTATTTAGTGTTTTCTCCTTCCTAAAATAATCTCTGTTCACTTGTGAATTTTCCCTCCACTTCTTCCCACACCAATCTCCAATAGAAGAATTTATAAACTTCTTAAGCCTAAGGCTTATATTTCACTTTGTCTTTGTATCTACCATCCTAACCTTGAATATGAGGTGATTAATAAATGCTTATTAGATTGAATTGTTTATCCCCTCAAGGGGGTGCGCACCTTTCCCATTGCACTAGTTTCCTGGGGTCTCCATCTCTCCTCTCTCTTTTTCTGTGAGCACTTCTCTGGCCTCTTGCTTTCAGCACAAAAATTCCTTGTTAAAGCTCTGATCTTAAGTAGCAATAGTATGGACTCTTTTGACATTTAAAAAAGTGCTATCATTTTATTTTATTTTATTATTTATAAAGTTCTTTGTTTTGGCCCAGTGCATATTCTTATTGATCTTGTCTCCCATGTAAACCTTCCCATTTCTGCCTTGTTAGCTGTTCTAATGCTTTCTCCTGAATTTACCTATTTCTTGACTGCTGACCCAGCTTTGGCTGGGTTTCATGCCATCTGCTTATTTCTTAGACAGAGCTAGGGGCTGAGACATTGGTGATAGGTAGTGTCTTGACCTTCCCATGCCTTCTTTCTTTCTAAGAATGTTACTCTTTTGGGAAGTGATGAGAAATTCTGACTTGGTTTGACATTCCTGAAGGCTCTGGGCACATTGTGTTGCTGTTGTTGCTTTTAGGATGGGAGGTGGAAACTATGATATAGAGCACTTGGTCTGGAATTAGGAAGAACTGAATTCAAATATGATCTCAGACATTTACCAGCTGTGTGCCACAAGTTACTTAATCTGTCTTCCTCAGTTTCTTTATCTGTAAAAAGGAAGTAAGAGCAGCAACCTATCTCCTATGGTGGATGTGAAGATAAAATGGGGTAAGTTTTGCAGAGCAATTTCTAAATGTTAAAAGACTATAAAGGTAGCTATAATCCAATCAGATCTGGTTTTTCATTTTGCCAATTTTAGAATCACAAGACTAAGAATTGATAATGGCCTTAGAAATTCAGCATATCCAGAACTTAGCATAGTGCCTGGTATAGAGTAGGCACTTAATCATTGCTGGTTGATTGACAACAGGAGGATTATAGACCTAGAATTGAAAGAGACTTTAGAGTCTATACAGTACAAATACAATCATTTTACAACGAGGGAGACTGAAGTCTAGTGCAATGGATCTCAAATGTGGTCCAGAGATTTTTGGGGCCTCTGAAACCCTTTTAGATGGTCAACAAATTCAAAATGAGCTTTAATTTCTAATATGGTAAATATAATCCACATAAACAAAATGTCTTTGGACAGATCTTCAATAATTTTTAATAATGTAAAGATACTGAAAACAAAAGTTTAAGATGCCCTGGTCTAGAGAATTGAAGTGCTTTGCCCAAAGTCCTCTTTTAAATTCACTAGACTGAACTTTTGCTCTTTCATTTCTGGGGTACAAGTGATGCACTGATTTTCTCTAACTCCCTTATCTTCTCTCTCCAAATTACAGAGCCATAAATATGGTTATCTGTAGATGGGAACTGCTCCTTTCCTTTCCCCTGCTTTTAATCTCATACTTTAAAACCTATGCTGGAAGACTAAGTAAATTTCTTTCACCTTTAACTCTTCAACAAGCTTAATAATTTCATAGACTCACAATATTAGAATTGTAGAGAAACTTAGAGCTCATCCAGTCGAGCTTTTCAGCTGGAGCTTTTTACAGCTGAAGAAACAGACCTGGAATTTACTTTCTAACTTGAATTACTTTTTCACATAAGTTTGCTGGTTTTCTGGGTCCCTTCTGAATACTATGCAGTTTTTCTATGTCCCTCTCTTGTGGAGTTTGGGACCAGACCTCATTGGGGAGAAGATGAACAATGTTAACCGCTAGAGGGATGACCACATTTGAAAGGAATCAAGGCTGTTGGACTGAGGGCCCTGTTCCTGTCAGAGACATCTTTTGTCAAAGAGGACAATAAGAAAAAGAAGTTAAGAGAATGAACTCCATAAACAAAGGAACTCATTTCCTAAATTAGGAGGGCAGCTCTGGGAGGCCTATCGGAACTCCAAGGACTCCAGAAAAATCGGCAAAGGAAAGATACAGGAACTTGAGGTAATTACGAAGGCTAAATGGAGAATAATTTCCTGGGAAGGTGACATCTTTTCTCTGTGATGTCAGAAGCAGCTGGTGTTGCCTTGACAACCTCATTCAATCTATGTGTTGGGGGCACAGGAACTGCTTGATTTAAATGTTCTCTTGGGAAAGTGGGCTAAATATGGACTACACCAACCCCCAAAGCAAGTTAATAACAAGTAGACATAACCCAAAGTGGGCATTTTGGTGGGCGGACATAATTCCAGGGAATAATGATGCTAAGTGACTTAAGAATTGAGAGTAGAGAGAGTTGGGATTTTGCAGGATTTAGGCTTGACTCAAAATCCAATCCAACCTTCTATAGCTTCTAGTTGTATAACTCTGAATGTCCCTTATCTTTTTCAGATTTAGTTTCCTCATCTGAAAAATGGGAAGGCTTGTAATATAGTAACTTCAGTCCTGGGGGAGTCTGGCTTCTATAGAGAGGGATGAAATTCTTTTAAATAGCTTTTTATGACTTTACCCTAGAGCCCATGGGAAAAATCATTGAAAGAAAACTGGCTCACATCTAGGGTCTCCCCAAAAGGAACTAGAAAAATATTCAAAGTACTAGGTAGATCAGACATAAAACAGTTATACATTTCCTTCAAATACAAGAGATGTTTAAAATATAGGATTTATGGATGTGCATTGACAAAGACTTAAAATATGAAATGATAACATGACTTCTATTTATTTATTCTGGAAGATGGGTACTTGAATCATGGAATTATATTTTTTTGGTGGGATTGCTGAATGGTCAATTCACTTTTCCCTTGGCTCTATCAGATCAATTTTCTCAAATTCCATGGCTCAGTACGATCTACATGCTTAGCACAATGCCTGGTACATAGTAGTCACTTAATAAATACCTGTTCACTTTCCTTTTTCCTCCTTCCCATAAGAAAACCACAACAGGACTTTTTTTTTTTTAAAAACCCTCAATACCTGGTGCATGGCAGGCACATTAATTAAAAAAAAAAAAAAAGAGCTTGTTGATTTAGTCTTAGTCTGCAATCCTCCTTAATCTTAGTGCATTTCCCCTGATGTTATTTCCTCTTTATCCTGTATTACTTGTTTATTATTAGTTGTTTTCATCTTGTCTCCCCCCAGTAAACTACTTGAGAGAAAAAAAGAAAGAAAGAAAACTTTTTGAGAGCAAGAACTGTATTTTTTTTCCTTTGTATCTTTGATACTTAATACAGTGCCTGCTACAAAAGGTACCTACATGTTTGTTGTTTTGATTGATGATGGAAATGGTATTTCCATTTACATATATCTATTGCCTTCCATATAGGAAGTGCTCAATACATATGTATTGTGATAATTGTTCATGATGCCTAATTACAATTAAGAGGAAGTCAAGATTCACTAATTTTGGTATTTGGTTCATAAAACAGTAGGATTTACTTGCATAGGATTTAGTGTGATGCAGTTGAAATCATGTTAGATTTGGGATGAGAAAATATGAATGAGATTTTTAGTTCTGTCATTTTCTATTTGTCTAAACTTAGGTCACTTAATCTCATTGGGTCTCAGGTTCCTAATTTAAAAAGTGAGGATGGTAAGGTAGCTTAAATTCTGGAGTCTTCTCTTTCTAAATCTAAGACCTTATCTATGAAGAAGAATGACATCAAACATGCCCAGGAGATAAAGCTAAGTGTGGTAGGAGCTATTCCCCCTGCACCCAATATTTGCAATTGCTGATGTTTAGGAAGTCATTTACTCATCACTGGGCAAGCTCTTCTGCTACAAGTGTCTTATTTTTTCTCCTTATCATCCTATGGAATAGATATTGTGAGATTACCAATTTCAACTTCAATTTCTTGTTTTTCCTCAGTGTACATGGTCTTTCCAAAGTAAAACCAGCCCTGCCAGATGACAAGGGATTCCTTTATTGAATTTAAATAAGGTGAAATTCTTTCTTTATTTTAAATGGATTTTTCCCTTCCTTCCCTCCTTCCTTCCTTCCTTCCTTCCTTCCTTCCTTCCTTCCTTCCTTCCCTCCTTCCTTCCCTCCCTCTCTCCTTCCTTCCTTCCTTCCTTCCTCCCTTCCTTCCTTCCCTTCTTCCTTCCTTCCCTCCTTCCTTCCTTCCTTCCTTTTTTCCTTCCTTCTTCCTTCCTTCCTTCCTTCCTTCCTTCCTTCCTTCCTTCCTTCCTTCCTTCCTTCCTTTCTCCCTTCCCTCCTTCCCTCCTTCCTTCTTTCCTTTCCTCCTTCCTTCCCTTCCTCCCTCTTTCTTTCCAAAACAACAGTTTTGTGGCTTATGGGGGAAAAAAACCCTTCATAGATCAAAAAATGTAAGTGGTTACAAGTAATTTTTTCTTTTTTTCTTATAATGACTTTAACTTTGTGCTAAACAGAGTCAAGTGCTTCTTTAGTAAATGGAAAACATGTTTTGGTGTATCTCAATTGAACACAACAAAACAAAGTAGCAGTCTGTCTAGTAGTTATTGTAAGTGGTGAGGATTCAAGACAGTGTCATAAATCATATTTATCTAACTTACCTTTGTTATAATATATGTGTATATATTTATATTTATGATACTATATGAACATCTGCATACCTATGCTTACATATGTACTTATTTTCTTCCCCATTAGAAGGCAATCTCTTTATGAGTAGGGATTACTTCATTCTTTGTATTCTTATCTCCAGACCTTAGCATAGTGCCTGGAAAGCTCTTCAAAAATGTTTGTTGGTTGATTGATTGAGAGTATTGATTCAATTAGAAAAAGGCAAGAATCAACCAATTCATTCATTCATTTAATCATTTGACAAATAATTATTGGATACCTATTACTTATGGAATATTATGCCAGGTTTTACCTAACTAGCAAGATAATTAAGATATGATACCTGTTTTTGAGTTTAGTCTAATAAGGAAGTAAAATAAGGATGTTAGAGTTACAATACAAAAAAGAATAATGTATGCACTTGAGAGATTTTTGAAAAGAGTATCGTGAAAATCCCGAGCAAGAAGAGAGTATTTCTTCTTTGACAGTATCAAGGAACATTTCATAGGGAAGGGGACTTTTGAGTTGGGGCTTGAAGACCTCAAAAAAGAGAATATGGAATGTATAGGGAGCCTTTCTGACATTTTCCAGCAGAGGAAACTAGTCAGCAAGATTTTATTTTTTTTAATTGAGTGACAGCAATGGGCATTGCTCTGTGCTGGGGGAATGAAGAAACAGGAGCTATGTATTCTCAAGGATCATCTAGTCCAGCAGGGAGGCAAGATATGTGCATACAGAACATAACAGAACAAGGCAGTCTGCTGTAAGGCCCTAAGTTATATGGAATAAGAGGGATATATTCAGAAAAATAACAGATTATTATTTGAATCTAGTGAATGGCTTGGCCAGATATTCTGGACTTTTGTCACTGAAACAAAATCCCAGGCCAAATACTTTCTTGTCTGAATGACTCGGCTAATTAATTTAAGGTTTATTAGGGAAGTTAATTGAATTTAGCTCCCTAAAATCATGTCTTGACTAGAGTTCAGTGGACCACTGACAAGGCCACAGAGTTGGATGATATTTCCCACCTCAAATTGACTGATCTATAGAGCTACAATTAAGTAATCCAAGATGGAAATTAGGTGGTATCTTTCACCCCTTCAATTCCTTTTTAGGAAGGGGTGTGAGCCAAGGATCACACCTTTTTTTTTGCCTTCCTTATCATCCTATAGAATAGATATTGTGAAGTTACCACATTCTATGTAGTGATTCACACTCATTTCTCAGAGTTCTTTTGCCGGGTGTAGCTTGTTCAATTCATTACTGCTCTATTGGAACTGATTTGGTTCATCTCATTGTTGAAGAAGACCACGTCCATCAGAATTGATCATCATATAATATTGTTGAAGTATATAATGATCTCCTGGGCCTGCTCATTTCACTCAGCATCAGTTCATGTAAGGCGGGAAACCCAGTCTTAAAAAGACAAGACAATTGCTGATTGCTCTTTAATTCTCACTTTTCTCCCCAAAGAAAATACAGAGATAAATAGATTAAATATTAATAAAATTATTAAATAGATAAATAGATTTCTATCTACCTCACAGACAATTCAATCTCTTTGAAGGCAAGGTCTGCTTTTGTTTTTGTTTATTGTCTCTGCATCCTTAACAATACTGCTATGCCTTAGATATAACAGGTTTTAAGTTTTTGTTGAATTGAAATGAATAGCCCGACTGCACAAGATCCTCTGAATGACTTAAGACCCAGTCCTACTGTGACACTCTACCTGTCTGGTCTGTTCTAAGTATTCTGTTGCAAGGGCTTTTGTGGAATAGCAGTATGCTGTAGAAGCAAGTACTAGATCCCAGGGCGACTGGGTTTATAGTCATAGCTCTGATCTTTCCTAGTTGTGTGATATTGGGTTAAGTCCTTTAGCCTAGTGGGATTCAGTTTCCTTATCTGGAAAACCAGAGCTTGATCTAGTTGCTTCTTAACATTCTTTTCATTTCTGTTTCTATGAATATCCTTCCTCAATTATCCAACTATTGAGTGCAGTGGGAATGGTGGTTTACTCTTGTAACCCCTTGTTGGAGAGGGGGATCAGGGCTTAGACTGGTGACTCATTTGAGCTCGAGAGTTCAAGCTGCAGAAAGTAAAGCCAATTGAATATCTGTATTATGTCTAGCATTATATGATAAGTCCCTAAGTGCAGAAGTCCAACAGGTCACCTGAGGAGGGGGAGACTTCACCCAGTTTGGAAATGGAGCTGGCCAAAACCCCCTAGTTATCAGTGATGGGACTGGCCCAGGAATAGCTCTTGTATTTCTAATGTGGAAGAGATAGGGAGACCCAGTCTCAAGAAGACAAGACAATTGCTGACTGCTCTTTAATTCTCATTTTTCTCCCCAGAGAAATTACAGTGATAAATAGATGAATACTTGTCCACCTACCTCAAATTTTTCAAGGATTAATGAGTTGTAAGTAAAACACCCTGAATGTCAGGGAAAGGGCTTGGAATAAAAATAAAGCATCATCATTAATATAGCAGCAGTCTCAAGTTTGAATGGCTGGAAGTTTGGGATGGTTCAGGGGATCATTTAATAGCACTTCAAAGCTCACCACCAACAGCAGAAGCCTTTTCTATCTTTAAATACAAAACCTCATATTCTTTGTGCACTTGTAAAGTCAGTCTTTGCCACAGATGTGGAAACTTTAAGTCTTGTGATGCTCTTAAGATAACTGCAATTCTTTAGGTGACTCCTGTTCTGGGAGTTTGTACACTGGAATGGAGAGCCAACTCTATTTCCCCTTCCTGGAATGTGAAGACTGAAGAAAAGTTGGCATCAGGAAAGGAAAAGAAGAAAAAAGAGAGACCTTGATGATCTAATGGTCTGTTTCTATGTAATTGTATCTCAATGGTTGGCACAGTGCCTATGAAGACTTGAGAAATGCTGTACAAAAGAAAGAAAGAGAGTTTCTTCCCTTCCCTTCCCTTCCCCTTCTCTTCCCTTTCCCTTTCTTCCCTTTCCCCTCCCCTTCCTCTTCTCCTTTCCTCTTCCCCTTCCCCTCCCTTTCCCCTTCCTTTCCCTTCTCCTTCCCCTCCCCTTCCCTTTTCTTTCCCCTTCCTTTCCCTTCTCTTTCCCCTCCTCTTCCCCTTCCCTTTTCTTTCCCCTTCCTTTCCCTTCCCTTTCCCTCCTCTTTCCCTTCCCTTTTCTTTCCCCTTCCTTTCCCTCCCCTTTTTCTCCTCTTCCCCTCCCTTCCCCTTCTCTTCCCCTTCCCTTTCTTCCCTTCCCTTCCCTTTCTTCCCTTCCCCTCCCTTTCCCTTCCCTTTCTCTCCCCTTCCCCTCCCCTTCCCCTCCCCTTTCTTTCCCCTTTCCCTCCCTTTCCCTTCCCTTCCCTTCCCTTCCTTTCCCTTCTCCTTCCCCTCCCTTCCCCTCCCCTTTCCTTCCTCTTCCCTTTCCCTTCCCCTTCCCCTTCTCCTCCCCTTCCCTAAGCAAGTGCCTTCTGGTGCTTCTCACAATTGCAGAAATCATATATCTTTATCCATCTATCTATCATCTATTTATTTATATTCAAACACACATTATATGTACATATACACACACATATTTTGTGTGTGTGTATATATATATATATATATATACATACACATATATAACAATGTGCCTTGATTGGATGTTAGCTTATTCTAAAGAATAAATTCTAAGGAATTCTTTTGATGTGAGAGAGTGATTCAAGAGAATGAAGAGTTAAATCTGAAAATATGGCTGTGAATAAAATTTAGGCCATTTATTCTTTGTATGAACTCATGGCCACCTGTTCAGAGGAGAATTTTCTCAAAAGTCCAATCCAAGGCCATATTTTTGGCAGGCAATTTAGACCTATAGCTCCCTGGGAAGACTCATGCCCGTATTAATTGGTTACTCTCCTATATACCCAATTGCTTCTGGCTCTCTTTTGCTTTTATCTTTAAAGTCAGCAGAGAAAGTCTCCTGTCTCCTCATTATTACTTTGTAGAAAAGTATCTACGTGGGCTCAAGTCATTCTATAGCACCTGGGATCAATCAAGATCTTTCAGCCTTCACTATCCTATTAGTCCTCAAATAGATAGGATTGGGACATTCTAATTCTATGCCTTTCATTCCTCTTAACAAATAGTTCTCAAAAGTCTCTCTTGAAACAGAAGGGAAACAAATAAAGTGCCAGTTCTGTGCTAAATACTTAACAGATACAGTTTTGTTTGATCATCACAACAGTCTGGGGAGAGAGGTATTTTTAATTTTAGAGTTGAAGGAAAGGGGAGTAGAGTTTAATTTTAGAGTTGAGGAAACTGAGGCAGACAGCAGTTAAGTGATTTGCCCAAACTCACACAGCTAGAAAGTGTCTGAGGCCAAATTTGAACTCAGGTTTTCTTGACTCAAGACCCAGCATTCTATGGATTTAAATATCAATAATTATTATATTAATATTAATAATAAATAAATTTAAATATGTAAATATCCCTCTAATAAATACTTATTAGAACTCTTTTTTTTCAACCTCATATTCATCAGATTGTCCCAATAATGGAAAAATTTTTTCCAATACAAAAGGAGAAAGCTGGGAAGTCATCTTTGGAGCTTCCTTATCCAGATGTAGACAAGAGAGAATCATGGCTCTCCTATTGCCTTCAGAGGCCTCATGTGACTATATAGAATATCCTTTAATAAATCTTTTTGGGGCATATCAGCCTTGTATCTGATTTTTTTCTTCTTCCTGATCCAAGTACAGAGTCTCAGTTACCACAAAGTCATTCATCTGTAAAGACTTTTACTGCCAAATATGGGAACTGAAATGGATAGGAAGAACAGGTAACT
This sequence comes from Antechinus flavipes, assembly GCF_016432865.1. Lineage (NCBI taxonomy): Eukaryota > Metazoa > Chordata > Mammalia > Dasyuromorphia > Dasyuridae > Antechinus > Antechinus flavipes. The sequence goes on along the minus strand of NC_067401.1, from coordinate 428,123,244 downwards.
GCTAGAATTTGTATAGAGTGCTTCTAATTTACTCCCAAAGTGATACTCCTAAAACATAGTTCTGACCATGTCACTTTCCTGTTCAAGAAGTTCAATTTGATTTAATTTATCCTTTGTTCCTTATTGCCTTCAGGATCAAACACAGTCTCCTTGATTTGATGTTTCAAGTCATTCACAAGCTGGCTCCAAATTGCCAAACTTATAATAAATCACTCCTTGCATCTACATGCAAGCAAAATAGAAACAGATCAGCCTTGTAGCTGTTCCTCACACATCAATCCATCAATAAACATTTATTTAACATATCCAATGAACCAAGCATTGTGCTAAATGCAGGGCTACACAAAATGGCAAAAAACCAGTCCCTGCACCCAGGAACTCTCAATCTAAACAAATATTTACAATTACATATAGGATAAACAGGAAATAGTCAAAAGCAGGAAAGCACTAGCATTAAAAGAAATTGGGGAAGGCTTTCTATAGAAGATGGGATTTTTGTTGGGACTTAAAGAAAGCCAGTAGGTGGAAATAAGGAGTTGGAGCATTCTAGACATTGGGGTTAGCCAGAGAAAATACCTAGAAGAGAGATGTGACATTTTATTTCTCCCCTCTTGAGGCAAGGAGGCCAATTAAGAATCTATTTAAATAGTAGTCCAGACAATAATTGATGAGGGCTTGATCTAGGGAGGTAGCTGTGTGAGTGGGGAAGGAGACAAATGAAAGAGCTCTTATGGAGGCAGAATCCATAAGACTTAGCAATAAATTGAATAAGTGGGGCGAATGGAAAGTGAAGATTGACACTGAGGTTCTGAACTTGAGTTTGAAAGATGGTGATAGGATGCATCCTGAAAGAGGAGAAGTTAGGGAGAGTAATGTTTTGGACCCAATCTAGAATGAGGAAGCTAAGTGACACAGTGGATAGAGTGCAAATCCTAGAGTCAAGAAATTTGAATTTGAATTTGGCCTCAGACACTTACTACTTATGTGATCCCAGACAAGTCCCTTAGCTCTCATCTGCCTCAATTTTCTTATCGGTCAAATGGGAATAATAATAGCACTTACCTCTCAGGGTTGTGATAAGGATTAAAAAGATGAGATAGTATTTGTAAAGTGTTTCACAAACATTAATAATAAATGCCAATTATTATTATTCCCTCTTTACCTCCTCTTCTTAGAATATCTAATTTCCCTCAAAGCTCATTTTAAGCATCACCTCCTACAGGGAGCCTTCCCTGATCCTCCTACTCCACAGCTGCCAGTGTCTCCCCCATTACCTTGTATTAACCTTGAATATATTTTATATAGTCTTACATGTGCACATGCTATTTTCTCCAATAGATAATATCTATTGGTACTACCCTCTTTGAGGGCAAGACCATGTACCAAACAATCAAAGTGAGCACATGTGTGTTGAGGGCATGGGCAGAGTGCACTATCATTGAATAGGATAGGTAGAAGATTGTGTGTACGTGTGTGTGTGTGTGTGTGTGTGTGGATATTAGATTTATTTGTCTACTCATTACATAACTAAAAGAGTATGTCTTCTTCTTTAATATTTATGTGCCAGCCTGTTAAAAGTATCATCATGTATAAATCCTTAGGGAGGAAACAGTGTGAAAGGGATAAGCGGGCAAGGGTGAATGCTCTGTCAGATCTTCTTGAGGAAGGGGTAATTAGGCCTCTGGCAGGGCTTGTAGCTGAGTCACAGAAGAGCTTTCAAGGTTGTGTGGGCATAATAAGCACATTGCTACTTTTCCTCCCTTTCTGGAATTAAAGGAGCAAGTCATTCTGCTTGTGAATATGTCAGAGAAGCAATGAGTACAAAACGCAATCCAGTTCCCTTGTTTATTAATGAACACTTAGCCCCGTTGAGTTATTTTAAAATTCTAATTCTGTTCTGAGTTTTTAGCCAAGAGGAGACAAATGAAAGCCCATTTGGGAACAAAATCTGATGTATGTTATAGCATGAATTTTAGAACGTAGTAGTAGAGACTTCTAGGATCAGGGTCAAACAATCATGATATTCCCTAAAAGATTGGATAATTAATGACCTATAATGAAAAGCAGCAATGGTAAGGCTGGCCTTAGTCAGGAAGACCTGAATTTGTGATTTACATCTAATAAATACTGGTTATGTGACTCAGAACTTGTCACTTTAATCAATCAACAAGTCTCTAAGAAAAGCCTAGTGCCAGCTATTGCATTAGGTATAAAGACAAAAGTAGATTAACCTTTGTTCTGAGGAGCTTACAATTTAGCAAGAAAAGATAATTCATACCTTTATAGGCATATAGGAGAGAAAGTACTAGCAGCCAAGACTATCGGGAAAGTATTGAAGTGAATATTGTGTTTCAGTTGACCCTGGAAAAAAGGGATTCTAGGAAGGGTGAGGAGGAAATATATTCCAGGCATGAGAGAAAACTGATCCTGAACTACAGATGAGAGATAGCTGTGTGTAAGGAATAGTAAAAAGATTAATTTCACTAGACCATAGTGTACTCAAAGGTAAATAATATGTAATGAGACTGAAAAGATAGGTGGGTCCAGGTTGTAAAGGGTTTTAAATGCTAGAGAGAGAAATTTATATTTGATTCCATAGGTAATGTCAAACTGTTTTGGTTGTGTCCAAATTTTTGTGACCTCATTTTTTTGGGCTTTCTTGGCAAAGATATTGGAATGGTTTGCTGTTTCCTTCTCCAACTTATTTTTCAGATGAGGAAACAGGCAAACAGGTCTAATTGACTTGAGTAAGGCCACATAGCAAATAAGCATCATGAGTTCAAATCTGCCCTTTATAAAATGAGCTGGAGAAAGAAATGGCAAACCTCTCCAGTATCTGCCAAGAAACCCCCAAAAGGGATCACAAATAGTCTGAAACAATGAACAATAACAAATTTTCTTTGTAAAGTCTAAGGTAAGGTCGTCATCCTTGAGGTTGTGGGGAAAGTAGTAAGGAAGGTTTGAGGGTAGAAAAGAAAATTAATTTTTAGATTTTCTGAGCACCTAAGATCATAAGGGAGGAAACTAGTAATTTTGGGAAGTCTCTAAATGGATGAAATCATAGATCTGCTCCTTGCCTCTCAAATGAGTGTAGTGGACAAAGCACTGAACCTAAAAGACCTAAATTCTAGCTGATTCAGCTCAGCTAATTAGCTATGGGACCCAGGGTAAGTAATTTTATTTCCTGATCTGATTCTCCTCTTCTGTAAAATGAAGGATTTGGATTAAATCATTGCTCTTTAAGGTCCTTTCCCCCATGAAAATTCTATGTAATTGTGAAAGTCCTTTAAAATGGTATCAGATTTTATATGTAGGATTATTATTAAAGGAGCGATATGAAGAATACTCAAAGGCTTGCCTTCCAGATATGTTACTGAGGAAGAATGATCAGTCAGTAGAGACTGATCAAACTTAATAGTATAGATACATTTTTTCATATCTACTGGCAAAGAGCAGGGCCTTGAAGGACCAAAACCAAGGACAGCTCACAGATTCAGTAGAGTGAAGTTCTTCTATTTTTGATCTAGGAAAGAGAGACTGGCTTAAAAATGCTTGGTCATATGACCGATATGGCAACAGAAATAAATAGCCTTCTGATTTTATCTATCAAGCAGGGTATAAGATGAGGAGGTATGTATGTTCTCTGAAAGTCTTTTCCATTATAATATGAGATTTATAGTCCAAATTAAAGATGTGCTTCTTATAGATATGAAGTTTTTCCTTACTAGTGAAACAAATTATACTGGTTACATCAATCCTCAGACATCCCAGGACCTCCTAGAAGAGACCTATTACTCAAAGATTTTATCCTTATTATCCACACAGAAAAAGTCAAAGAGATGAAGAATATGTTATTTTTCAAATGGTGACACACATTTCTATGAAAGCTTATCTATTAGTATATATTATCTCCATCTCAATTTCTGTCTCTCTCTCCAATTCCTCCCTTACCTCTCTGTCTCTCTTTCTCTCTTTCTCTTTCTGCCTCTCCTCTTTTTGTCCTGTCTCTTTTTCCTTCTCCTCTTTCTCCTCCTTCCTCCCTCTCTCTGTCTCTGCCTCTGTCTCTGTCTGTCTCTGTCTGTTTTTGTCTGTCTCTCTCTACATTACATATTTATATATTTTTTATCTAAACTTAAATCTATCTAGAATAGACAGTACAAAATGGACAATGAATTGGTATTAGAATTAAACAAGAAGAAAACAGTAAGTTAGATTGCTTTTAGGAAATTGCAAAGCTCCTTTATTGACCTCAAACTTCTCTCAGAAAGAAAGGAACAACTTTTTAATATCAACATTTACTGGTGGTGTTTTATGGAGACAAGTCAAGGAACAATGTAGCCTCTGGGTAATTAAAGATGATAATCATAGCATAGAGACACACTCAGGGTGAGTAGGATGCAACAGTTTTTTTTTTTTTTTTACAAGTCAGGAACTCTGAAGGAGAATTAGAGTGAAAGTTGTCAGGAAAATGAGCAAAAACAGAAGGGCCAAGAGAGCAAGGGGTGTGGGGAGGAAGATACTTCATTAGTATCCTTGTGAGAAACTTCTGGGAGGAGGATGGATGTTGGAGAGCATGGGCAGATATGGATCGAGCTGCTGACCAAACATCTAAATAAATTAAAAGAGAGATCCAGTGGGAGTATGTGAAACATTGAAAAAGTTTTCCTGCATTCTCAAGTGATTATTATTGTTGTATTATTGTATTATACAATAATACATATTATGTAATATGTATTATTATATTATACAATTATATTATGTTATTATATTCTATATTGTATTATACATTGCAGAAACAATAATCAAAATCAATCAGGAAACATGATTCCATTAACAAAATAGTAATTTAATTCAATTGAGCAAATGTGACCCCATTATACAAAGCAAGGCATACCTGTACCTACTTAATTAATAAGGAAGGGAATTAGTACTTTTAAAGTGCTTACTATGTGCCAGGCACTGTTTAATATATAATCTCATTCAATTCTTTTGACAACCCTTTGTGAGGTAGGCACTGGAGAAACTGAGACAGACAGAGGATAAAATGACTTGCCTAAAATCACAGGAGTAAGTGCCTGAGGCTAGATTTGAAGTCAGGGCTTCTTGACTCCAGGCCCAGAGTTTTATCCACTAAGCCATCTAACTGCCTAAATAAAGATTGGAGACCATGTAGAACAGTGGTTCTGGAATCAAAGGATTTTAGTTGAAAACATAGGCCTTCCATTTGCTGGCTGTGTGACCAAATAAGTCACTTATCAAGTCACTGTGTCTTCATCTGTAAAATGATAGGATTGCAAGGCACAAGACACATGTGACAAATTCACAAGGGCATTTTCCTTGCTAAAAGGTACTTTTATAAGAAGAGGTCATAGACAAAATGAAGAGATAAAATAGCTAATAGGAGTGGCAAATATGAAATAGATTTGGAAAAGCATATAGTTAACTAGGAAAGGTTTTTTTTTTTTAAACAGTTAACAAGGGGAAAAACAAGTTCCCTAATGAAACTCACAATTAACCAAGAGAAAAGGAATATGGCATGAAGTTGGAGTATGCCATTGATTAGCAGATTAAATCCATAGATGACTTTAGACATCTAAAAGAATTCAGAGAGAGTTACCCTGAATGGGAGAGAGATGGGGTAAAAAGAAAAACAATAAGAGAATGAGAAGAAAGACACCACTAAACAGAACTCTATGGTAGGCTAATCCAAAAGGAATTCAGCAAAGATGGTGCAGACCATAGGTAGATTTATAGGGGAAATTTAACGTCCAGTGTTTGACATCATAACTTGGCTTTCTGATTGGGTACAATAAATGGGGTTACCCAAGATTTTTACAGGAGTGGGACTATAAGGCTGAGCTGATCCCATCAGTATCCTCTCCTGCTTGCCTCAGAGAATAAAATAATTTTATCAATACTTTAGGTTTCCTCTGTCTATCTCACATAGTTCCCCAAGACCTCATCAGTTTTGTGAATAAGTTTTCAACTAGCATAATCTGTGAATATTTTACTACAGTATACATGTCTATCATATTCTTTTTGCAATTACTAGGGAAGAAGTCAAAGATGTGTTTTAATCAGTAAGCATCAGGATGCTGAATGAGTAAAAGAGCAATAACTTAAGTCATATAGGGTGAGACCTTTTCAGGTGTAAATGAAGCATTTCACAGTTTAGGGGTGAAGCTTTGAACAGCTCAGTTACTTATGAAAAAGGCAGGAGAGATAATGCATTTGCTTCTGGGGCAGGGGATTTCATTTTCTCATTTTCACTCTTTCCCTCTCAACTCCTTTGCATAGAACATAGGATTCCACAGAATTTGGATCACTGTAGGTTTTTTTTTTTTTTAATTGACAGGTGGTCACCATAGCTTAGGTTGAGGTCCTTCATCAAGGGAACTTAACTTTGAACCAGGAAGAGTTGTGCAATAGAAGATATAACTTCCTTGTCACCTTCCCTAGAAAGGGATAAACCTCAAAGTCAGGGCTTTTAGAGAACAGAATTTGATTCTCCTAATCCCAAGTCTTTGTTATTTTTGAAAGCTCTCAGAAAAAATTTAACTAAAAGAATACATAATGAACATGGTAACATATTGACAAGCCTGAGATTAGAGGTTGTAGACACTATAGCTGCCCATAAAAGAGTAAATCTGGGAAATTCAGCAGTAGAGACACCAATTGATCAGGCTCTTTGTCTTTTTGTAGAATTAATCTGAAGTATTATTTATGTTTTTATCTTCTTTTCTGTCCCTAAGATTTAGCATAGTGCCTGGCTGTAAAGACTAAAATAAATGCTTGCTAATTCAAGCATGAAAATTTAAGTGGAAACATGCTCTGTACAACCAGATGTGTGTATATATATATATATATATATATATTATATATATATATATATATATATATATATATATTCACACACAAACACACACACACACACACACACACACATATATATAGTTTAGTTGTATCTGACACTTTGTGATCTCAATGGGGGTTTTCTAGGCAGATACTGAAGTAGTTTGTCAACTCATTTTCCTGCTGAGGAAACTGAGGCCAGATTTGAATTGGCAAAGAATAGTCTTCCTGACTCCAGGCCTGGCATTTGCCACCCAGCTGCCCAGTTTTCATATTACTATTAGAATAACTGGACTGTGAGTCAAGTCATTTCTAATTTTGGCTCTGTTTCAACTACTATAACTTTATAATTGTTGATAAGTCATTTAACCTTTACATGCCTCAATTTACCTATCTGATTTTATTTTTGTTTTTGTTTTTTAGAGGCAATTGGGCCCAAGTGACTTGCTCAGGTGATATAGCTAGTAAGTGTCTGAGGTCAAATTTGAATTCCGGTGTTCCTGACTCTAGGACTAGTTTGCTGTTCACTGTATCACTTAGCTGTTTACCTAAAATTTTCTAGGCAAAATCAGCCCAGGAGATATAGATTATCCTCATGAATAATATTTTGAAAACACACACAAAAAATTTCCAATGTGAAAGAAAAGGAGCTTATCAGCCTACTGAGCTTGTTAAAAGACAAACAGAAGATAGAGAGAAGAGCTGGTAGTAGAGAATGAATATGAAACTATGTCAGAATCTTGTAGGAATAACAACAGCAGTGCTAAAGCTGAGATTGAGGTAGCATTGGCTAGAAACCTAAATATACAAAGAGATTTGTTTTTTTAAGTGGAAAATTGGAAGGAAAGAAGATTAAAGAAGGGTTAGGGCTACTGCTTTGGATGACTGGGAAAATGAGAGTTGCTAATGGAAAGAAGGAAGAGTTTTACTTTGCTTCTATTTTCTCTGCAAAGGAAAACAATCTTTGTACTGGAGAGGGCAGGAAAAAATGGTTAGTAGAACATCAGTATCTGAGATAAGGGAGCAGCAAATAAAGATTAATAAGATGAATTTGTTGAGGTGAAATTTAATAATAAATGTAAAATTCTACACTTGCATTCAAAAAGTTACCTTTACAAAAATAGGATGGCTAGATAACAGTTATGATCTGGGATTTTAGTGACCTGTAAATTCAAAATAAATGAACAGATTGATATGGTTGCTGGAAAAAAATCCAATGTAATCTTTTTAAAATATCTTTCATTTTCACCTTTATTTCTAAATATATTCTTCCTTATTCCCCTGCCCAATCATCCCTAGTGACAAAGAACAAAAAAAGAAAGGGGGAAAAAGGAGTTCAGCAAGCTTAACATGACAATGGAGCCTGATGACTTGCACAAAGTTCCATCTCTGCAAAGAAAGGAGAGACATGTTATTTTCATCTCTCTCTCTCTCTCTCTTTTTTTTTTTTTGGAGGGGGGGAGATAATCTTGATCATTATAGTTTTTTTTTTTAAAACATTCAGTTTCAGTTTGTTCTTTCTGAACTTTCTGATTGCATTATTATAGTTGTTGCACACATTATTTCCTTGATTCTGTTTATTTTGTGTTAATACCTATGTCTTCCTATGCTTCTCTGTGCATTGTTTCTTATGGTGAAGAAGTATATTTTTTGTTTATATATCAAAATTTGCTTAGTTATTCCTTAATTATTGGGCATCTGCTGTGTTTCCTTGCTACTGCAGAAAAAAATTCTGCTATAAATATTATGGTATATATGAGACTTTTTTTATCTTTGATCTCATTGAAGTATGTTTAGCAGTGGGTTTTTTTGTCTCAAAGGAATCTAATTTAATCTAGTAATAATATAATAACAGAGATACAGTGTATAGGATTAGAAAGATGACAGTCCTGAGGTTCTGTGACTTGGAAAGATGTCATTGGGAATAACTTTAATTCAGGGTTGCATCTTTTAGGGAAGACATGAAAACTGGAATTCCCAGAAGTCAGATAAAATGGCAGCAGGCTTTGAAGTCATGCTGGCAGAGAAAGGCGGAGAGATAGCTTGGCTATGGGATTTCAGGTGGAGATAAAATAGGTGTTCAAGTATTTGAAGGGTAGTCTTGGAGAAAAGGGGTTAAACTTCTGATTCACAGAACTAGATTCACACATAGAACTCTGATTCACAGAGAAAAGGAATTAAACTTCTGATTCACAGAACAACTAAAAACAATGGGTAGAAGTTTTATAAAAATAGCTTTGAACAGTAAATAAAGGAAAGTATCCAAGCTGTTGGAGATATACCAGCGTGAAATGTGTTGTCTGAAATCACAGTGGGGTCCTCCTGAGTAGAGAACTTTAAGACCGAATGGAGGCTTGTGCAGTTATATATTGGACTAGATGGATTTCTAGAGTCTTATCCACCCCTGACAGTCTATAAAATGAGGGGGTTGCTCTAGACGATGTCTAAGGCTCCTTCTGGCTCTTATTTTATAAGATTCTTTATTCCAAATGGTTTGATGAATATAATTTTAGCAAAATAACAAATACCTGTCATTTTGACTGTGAAATTTGTTGAGGAAGTCTGGATTTAAAAGTGTATCAAATCCTTTCACTTGGTTTGTAAACATTTGGAAACATTGTTTAAAATCAATTGGTCCAAAGAGAGAGTCATTTGTTATTAACTGAATGTAGTACCTAAATTCAGGAATGGAAAATTCCAGCTAGAGCAAAGTTAAGCGTAAACAACATTTGAACCCCATCTCCCACATCTTTTCTCAAAGCTCAACAAAGTCTCAGTTATCATCACTAATTTCTTTTGCCTCTGATACTTGCCAACTTTTGAGTTTGTATGAATGACCTTTTTGATATTTAAAATAGGGGCATTGGAGTAGATGGGCTTCTAAGATTCTTCCTGGCTTTGAATGTTATGAGCTATGACCCTATGATGATTTTGTAAGATGTCTCCCACCTCTCATATCCTATGAGAAATTCTATTTCTGTTGGAGAAGTTTAATGTTCACAGATATATGAAAGGCATTGTCCCTTTCCTATATGGGCATTTGGGTTGCTCAAAAGGGTAGAACAACAGATCATTAGTGTAAGAAATACTGATTGAATCAGCTTGGGAGGAATCTGTCTTCCTCACACCAAAGTTACCTTTTCAGCAATCCAAATATCCATATATAAAAGGGTTGATAACTTACACACACGCGCACACACACACACACACAAGTGCATCACAAAAGGTGTCAAGAGGAATTGATCCTAAGTCCTCTGATCCAGGGTGGATACTTTTTCCATTGTGCTACAGCAAGGTACTTTGCCTCAGTGACTGGGTTTATGGGTTCATTGTATGCACGTGGGCATGCTATGGTAAAAGAGTGTTGGCTTTTGAGACAGAAGATCTAGGTTTAGGTCTTACTTCTGAGGCTTCTTACTTGTGTGATTTGGAGTAAGTTATTTCACCTCTCTGTACCTCGCATTTCTTATCTGCAAAATGATGAAGTTGGTCTGGAAGGATTCTGAAGATTATTCTATTTCTACATTTATGATTCTATGCTTCTATGAACTTTGAGCATGGGTCTTGGGCTATTGTGTTATGAAAAGGTCTACGATAGATATAGCAAAATATCTCTATCACATAGGATAGAGGGAATCATTACACAACATGAGTCTGATGATACTGACCATCACCACTGGCTGAACTTACCATGCATATTTACTCTGTCAAGAAGTAGATTGATGTGACCTTCTAAATTCTCTTCCATCTCAAAAAAAAGTTTATAAACCTATGATTTTATGTCATTTTTGAGAACTGGAAATAAATGAGTGTTTGCAGCCTTTAGTCCACATTTATGAGATGAGATCAACACAAAGAGAATTTACAATTGAGGTAAAGGCATCTGTAAGTACCATTATCATTTCAGTATACCACTCACATCTTGGACCTGCTCTGAATCAAGGAAAAATTTGTGTGTGTGTGTGTGTGTGTGTGTGTGTGTGTGTGTGTGTGTGTGTCCATTTCTTGCTAAGGAACATGTAGTCCTTGGATCCTTTTCCACTTGAAATTCAAACATCGTCTGGCAGGAGTTTCTGTGACTCTGGTGTATTATCTTTACAGCTCATGGTTTCATGGGACATTTGTGCAGATGAAATTGATCAAGAGCAGAAAGAAAATAGCTGTTGCCTGGGCAACCGGCTGGTGACTCACCCCCGACTTTGAATCTCAAAAGCTGTGAGACTGCAGTAATTTTCCAGATGCTAAATCCAGTCCTTCCTCTTATCTCTCCCCCCCCCCTTTCTTTTCTAACATCTCCATGCTTCCTTTCTTTTTCTTCACCTCCTTCCCACTGGACCCATCCAGTCCTGATGCCTGACTTTGCCTATGCCCACTGCAGAGAATCCTACATGTTTTTCTGTTTGCTGAAGTCTCATAGCATCCATTTCCATCTCTCTTGTGGATTGGCTCTGCAGATAGAGCTCTTAGTCTCTTCCCTTCCACTCCAACCTTTACTGTTTTGCCTGGAAAGTTATTAAAACAATCCTTGCAGTGGCCAGATGGCAAAAATCCCACTGGAAGATGGTTCTCACTAGTCTCAGGGCCATGGTGCTTTTAGGTGCCACTGATCCATACCAGGGCACTTCTTTCCAAATATGCACATATTTGACTTCACAGAATTGCAGAGCATTTCTCTGGGGCTTGCAGATATTTTTCCCAAGGCTGTTTCTGAGGAGAACTGTTTTTTTTTTAATTAAAACTTTTTATTTTCAAAATATATACATGAATAATTTTCAATATTCACCCTTACAAAACCTTGTGTTCTAATTTTCCCCTCCCTTCCTATCCTCCTCTCCCCCAGACTGTAAGTGATTCAATATATGTCAAACATGTACAATTCTTCTTTACATATTTTCACACATATCATGCTACACAAAAAAAATCAGATCAAAAAGGAAAAAATGAGAAAGAAAACAAAATGAAAGCAAACGACAACAAAAAGAATGAAAATACAATATTGTGGTCCATATTCAGTTCCTATTGTCCTCTTTCGGGGCATAGATGGCTGTTTTCATCACAAGATTATTGGAACTGGCCTGAACCATTTCATTTTTAAAGAGAGTCATGTCCATCAGAATTGGTCATCGTGTAATCTTGCTGTTGCCATATATAATGATTTCCTGATTCTGCTCATTTCACTCAGCATCAGTTCATATAAGTGTCTCCAGGCCTCTCTGAAATCATCCTGCTGGTTGTTTCTTATAAAACAATAATATTCCATAGCATTCATATGCCATAACTTACTCAGCTGTTCTCCAACTTATGTGCATCCACTTAATTTCCAATTTCTTGTCATTACAAAAAGGATTGCCCAACAAGACTATACAATGATTAATTCTGATGGACATTGCTCTCTTCACCAATGAGATGATTCAAACCAGTGCTACTTGTTCTGTGATGAAGAGAGTCATCTACATCCAGAGAGAGAACCATGGGAACAGAGTGTGGAATACAACATAGTATTCTCACTCTCTCTGTTGTCATTTGCTTGTGTTTTGTTTTCTTTCTCAGTTTCTTTTTCTTTCTTCTTGATCTGATTTTTCTTGTGCAGCAAGATAACTGTATAAATTATTATTAGCATATATTAACATATTTAACATGTATTGGACTACCTGTCAGCTAGGGGAGGGGATGGAGAAAAGGAGGGGAAAATTTGGAAAAAAGGTTTTGCAAGGATCAAAGCTGAAAAATTACCCATGCATATGTTTTGTAAATAAAAAGTTTTACTAAAAAAACAAGCAAGCAAACAAACAAAACTAAAAAGGATTGCCACGAACATTGCCACATATGGATCTCTTTCCTTCCTTTATAATCTCTGAGCAGAATTTTGAAGGGATATTTTATATATTTGAAGCCTTCCCTCTTCAGTATGGTACAGTGGTACATGATACAGAGTAGACAATGCTGTCAGAGAACTAGTATTTAAAATTCACTAATGATGCTTGCTACATTAGTGATTTAGGCAAATCACTTAACCAAAACCTCAATTTCCTCATCTGTAAAATGAGGGGTTTGTATTAAATAACCTCTGAGATTCTTTTCAACCCTGAGTTTATGATTCCTTCCTTTCTGAAGCATTTCTCCCCCCCTTCCCATCCCCCCCGGCTTTTGGCAATTTCTGACCTTCTTCTATATCTGATTCTCCATTTCTTTCCTCTTAGCTGTCATTATTTGTCCTTCAGTGTTAATTTATAAAAATATACCTGGATCTCTAATAAGAGATCCTTTCCTCACTAATAAATAACTCATTCTAGTGCTTCATTGTGTCATTGAATGAGATGGTTATTGAAAGCAATGCCTACAAAACACAAGGTTCAAAAAGTTTTTCCATATCCATGCTAGCAGGAGAATGTAAGCCTATTCCAGAAGGGTTGATCACTTGAATGTTGGCCATTACATGATGAGTTTTTTAACTACTGAAATTCATGAAGCCATCTAACAAGGTATGAAGGATTTCGTGTAGGACCAATAACCAGAACATTTCTACACTGATGAAATTATTGATATTTTAATGTATTAAAAAAAGGGAAATTTTGAAGACAAACGATGCCAAGAATGGGTCTTATTAAAGACTTTCAGTCATCATGATGAGTAGTGGGATAGATATTATTGGTTATTTTTTCTTGGAATACTGAAAAATATGCTATACAGGAAGTTTCATATTGCAGTGATCACTTTCTATCACAGATTACAATTACTCTATACTGATAATCTTAGCCTGGGGGGACTGAGAGGTGTAGGGCATTGTCCAAGATCACAAAGCTGACAGAGGCTGGAAGACTTGGACCTAGATTCATACTCTATCCACTATGTCTTTCTACTTCTTACCCCCATTTTAACTCCTAGTCTTCAAAATTCAGATAAGTAGTAGAAGCTAACTAACTTGCTCAAAGTCACAGTAATAGTGGCAATGCTAGGAACAGGTCTCAACAGCCAACCCAAGCTCTTTAGGGGCAGCTATAAGATAACTTAGAAAATCAAGTCTGGATTTTATGCCCTATCCTCCTTTTAGTAATTTCACTTTCTCTATTCTCACCCAAAGCTTGGATGTATTTCTTCCTTCCACAGAAATATAAACTTTTTGAAGACAGAGACTGGCTTATTTCCGTATTTGTATCCCTAGCACATAATAGGGCAGCTACGTGGCACATCAGATAAAATGCTGAACTTGGAATCAGAATGACCTGAGTTCACATATGATTTCAGACATTATTTAGCTGTGTGACCCTGGAAAAGTCACTTAACCCTGTTTGCCTCAGTTTCCTCATCTGCAGAAGGAAATGTCAAACTAATTCCCGTATCTTTGTCAAGAAAATCCCAAATAGGAACACGAAGAGTAGGATTTGACCTAAGCAACTAGACAGTAGCAAAAGCACATAGTAGGTGAGATTGTTGACTTGATAGTTGAATGTTAGCTCAAGGCTGTTTCCTCTATAATGGCTCACAATTTTAGACAAGCTCCATACTTCAAAGCTCTCCCGACATCAACACTTTTCTTAGGGTACTGTTTGATATGATAGCCTGATGATAATTGGGATGAATTCTTCAGACTGGTGTCAAAAAGATTCAAAGTCAGGTTTTCCCAATTCCAAGTCCTTTTTGGTCTATTTGGGTTTCTCTAAGTATGATTTGTATATATTAGAGTGTGACTGTTAACCATGACTTTTGTATTGCTTCAAAGGAATATTAATATAAAAACCTCTCATATTGCAGATATACTTGTTCCTGACCTGTTTTTTTTTAAGATGCCACCCATTCTAAAGAAGAATAGAGAATCTTGTTGAAAAAAAAATCTATTAAAAATAGTAGGCAGGGTAAATACATTCCAATTCAGAGATTCTATAAGTATGTGCATATTGAAATGTTTTCCTAAGAGTCATACATTGAGAAGTTTTTATTCTATTTGAATATATATATATATATATATATATATATATATATATATATATATATATATATATATGCAGAAGGCTCTGAAAAAAAAGTGTGAAGTCCCTGGTAATCAGTGGAGTCCAAACATTTGTCATAATATAATTGCTCACCATCTCTTGTTTTGTTCTACTCTAAGACTAAGACTTTTGGTAATGTATTGATAACTCTGGACCCATTCTCCCAGATTCAGATTGGTTACAGCTTTCCTTTGGAATTCTAGGGTACCCCTGACAACTTGCTCTTTAATGCTTTAGGATTATTGTCTACTGTAATGTGTTCTCTCTATTGTTAATCACCAGTAAGTGCCTTGCAGTTCTAATTGCTCAATAAATAAACATGATAAATGTATATTAAACACCTTTTATGTGTCAGGCTTTGGGCCAAGTGTTCGAGGGACCAAAGAGGCAAAAGACAATCCCTGTCTTCAAGAAGTTTATAATGTTCCATTTAACCAATTAGCATCAAATTAGCTTTTACAAAACACTCCAAAGATATAGCAAGAAAATACAAACGTCTCCTTCCACTGTTGGGAGAGTATATTCTCCATTATGTCACATTGTCTCTGGGAAGAGTGCCTTTAGAATTAATCCAGTTCTACATTGCATACACCTCACCAAGTTCACTTCCAAATGTAGCTTGGCCAGTGATTGATGGCCAGGATTGATATCTCTGCTATTGTTGGATAAGGTTGCACAAGTTGCTCAGGACATTGTTTCTCATTATCTGGATTCTGGCAAATTCCTTCATAGATTCCAGTTCTTAGACTTCTAATGACTTACTTTCTTGACCCTCAGAGCTTAAGAGGTCATAATCATCTCCAACTTTCTTCATCTAAAATCTGGAAAGAAGGGAAATAATAAGGACAGAAAAAATAGAAGGGTCCGATGTTCTCCACTTATGACAGTATTGAGTGAGAGAAAATCACAGGGTTCTCTCCTTCCAAAGGCCCCTAGATGTTTGTCTCCATTCTCCAAAATTAGCCAAGCCAAAACAAACTATAGCTAGGAATTTCAAATTGATTTTCTAGTGTCTTTTGAATGTACCCAAGTTCCAGTTTCACAGCCAATAAGAAAGTTTCCCTTTTACCACTCATTTAGAGGACTAAAAGTAATTTGTGCTTAATACTTGTGCCTTCCCACTGAGATTATCTCCATTTGTACTTAGGCTTTTACATGTTGTCTCTCCCATTAGATTATGAGCTTCTTGAGGGCAGGGACTGTTTTTGTCCCTGCTCCTCCCCTTGCCCCCAGCTCCTTGTCTTTTTTTTTTTTTTTGAATTTCCAGTACTGTCACATAATAAGTACTTTATAAATGCTTGTTGATATAACTGAATTTTCAGAATGTCTGTGCATGCTCTAAAATCTAAGTGGGGATTGCATTATTCCATGCATATAAAGAATGACATCATTGACCAGTTCCTGTTCCTGTCCCTGTTATAATTAATTTGTGGGAGAGAATAGAGGAATTAGTTAGATAGGTATTGTAATGCCGGAGAAACTGAGCAAGATAGAAATTAGAAAATAATTCAATAATTTATTAAATGAGAGAGATTTACTGGGACCAATGGATCCATGTTTGGTCCCAGGGCTGAATATCAGATACAAGACTCTTTTATAGGATAACAAAAACAATGACATGATGGAGGAGGTACCTGGATAGGATGACCTAATCGGGGGAGGCACCGAGGATGACATAATGGGGGAGGTAGTGGAGAAGCTCCTGATATTCTAATGACATCTAAAATGGATAAAGACCTTTATCTCATTAAACATTAAGAGGGAATAAGTATAGCCTAAGATCTAAGATATAAGATCTTTATCCTATCAAACATTAAGAGGGAATGGTTATAACCTGGGACAGAATAATTGAATAGGACAATTAGGGAAACTGGGTCAGCACATTAAAAGGGAACTGTGGCACAACAGTATGTACATATATAGGTAAGTAGAATAAGTTGTTGGTGTTTGATCTTCATTATTGACATGCAAGTGAGTTGGATTTAAGTGTGCCAGCTGGGTTCAATGGCAAGATCAGAATGACTAGAGATTGCCCTGGATGTTGAGTAAGTAGATCTATAGATAGGTAGATAGATATAAATAGTTTGGCAGGTAGGTAGTCAGATAGGTATACGGATTATTGTTTGTCCTTCATGCTTGAAGAAGACCAAAATAACATCAAGACGTCAGGATCAATGGAGGGTATGTTCTGACTATGGCTGATCATACCATAAGAATTAATAACACTTTACTACAGGTCTGGCACAAATAATCTATATGACCATTTGGGAAGGAGAGATCTCAAATCTGTCCATAAACACACACACACACACACACACACACACACATGCATGATATATATAGATAATTAGATAAATAGAGAGATAAGCAGATAGCTAACTAGACAGATATTTAAGCGAATAGCTAGATAGAAAGATGTATATATGATAAGTAAATAGATAAAACATTTATTAGCAATCTACTGTATGCCATAGTCTGTGAGTTTCTTTGAGAACAGGGACTGTTTTTTGCCTTTCTTTATTTCTATTGCTCAATACAGTACTTAGCACAAAATAAATGATTAATAAATGCTTGTTGACTTATTGTTGTAAGTAAGCCCTGGAAATGCAAATAAAATCATGCAAGACAATCTCCACCCTTAAGCAGCTTAGATTCCAGTGGAAGAAGGCAAAACCTAAAGAAATGCTAAAAGGAGGAGGATGGAAAGCTGTGCAGATAGGACTAAAGATGTGAGATTCTTTTGTTTGATCTTTTGAGAGTTGCTTGATTCTTTGTGGCCCCATTAGAGGTTTTCTAGGCAGATATTGGAGTGGTTTATCATTTCCTTCTCCAGCTCATCTTACAGAAGAGGAAACAGAGGGAAATTTAGGATAAAGTGACTTGCCCAAGGTCATATAGCTAATAAGTGTCTGAGGCCAGATTTGAACTCAGGAAAATAATTGTTCCTGACTTCAAGCCCAGCACTCTGATCACTGTGCTATCTACTTGAGATCTGTAGAGAGGTAATCTAGAGTTCCTTACAATTTCTTTATCCACAGCCACAACAGTTGTGAGAGTACATAAAACTAATGAAATGGGACTGGGGAAATTATAGATGCATTGGGAATAAGACACTTGAGAAATCCCACATACAGCACCTATAAATAGACACTTCCTTGCTATCTCCTGCTTCCCTGGGGGGAAGACCTTTGCAAAATTTTTTCCTTTCCAAAATTTATCAACAGTGGATTATTGATGATGTTAATTCAGGCAGAGAAACAATCATCTTTTTACTAAGGGACACATTGAATTGAACACTTGAACTTTGGAATACATTTTTTACTCTTGGGATTTTTCCAGGTGCTTCATGTTATAGCTGAAACTTCTTTTTATCTGGGGCAAAAATGATGGGGAACAGAAAATGGTAACATAATTGAACTGAGAGAGGAATTCTCCCATAGGGGCTGGGGAAAGTTGGGACTCAGAAAGGGCCAATATGGTGATAGTAGCATGTCTTCTTGTCCCCAAATAATAAAAAAATAGCTAGTATTAGCTAGCATTCTTTTAGCACTTTCCCCAAACATTTTATGTTATCTCATTTGATCCTCACAAGAACCCTGGGAGGAAGTTGCTACTATTATCCTTATTTTATAGATGAGGAAACTGAGGCAGAGAGGGGTTAGGTGATTTGCTAGGCTCACACAATAAGTAAATTTTGGGGAAGAATTCCCAAGTCAGATGTTCCTGCCTGTAAATCCAGTTCTCTATCATCATCCTGTCACTAAATTGCCTCTAGCAAAGGGACTTTGCCGGGAATAGCAATGGACTTGCCAGCATAAGGAACATCTAAGTCAAATGGAATAAGATACAATTTGATGGGGATGAATGCAAAGTCTTACTTTCAGGATCAAAAAATCAATTTCACAAGCATAAAATGAGAGCGTGGGCATGGTGTGTGACTATGGCAAGACAGAAATTTGTCTGAATAAATAGCTGGGAATATTAAGGGATTGCAAGCTTAATAGGAGTCAGCAGTGTAAAATGTCAGCCAAGAAAGCTAATGCAGTCTTAGGCTGCATTAAGAGAGGGAGAGCTTCCAAGAATAAGGAAGCAACAGTCCCTCTGTATTCTCTTCGGGTCAGATTAAATCTAAGTGGCACATTTGATGAAGGACATTGCTCAGCTGGAGGTATCCAGAGGAACATGACTAAAATGATGAAAAACTTTGAACTTATCATATGAGAATTATTTGAGGGAGATTGGGATGTTTGGTCTGGGTAAGAAACTTATAATAACTGTATTCCAGTATTTGAAGGGTTGTCATTTGAAAGAAAGATTCAATTTGTTCTATTTGGCCCCAGGAGGCAGAACATGAAAGCAGTGTTTGAAACTTGCAAAGAGGCACATTTAGGCTTGATGTACAGAAAAAACTTCCTAAGGTATCTCCACCCCGCTGTGGTCCCTCCCTCTCTCTGATTGGAGAGGAGTGGAGAGTGGACAATGGAGAACTCCTCTCAAATCTTCCATTTAAGGAGAGTCCTCAAAGCAGTCATCTCATTTCCCTCCTGGCTGACCAGGTACTTCTATTCTTTCTACCCTTCAGCTTTTAATTATGTCATCTTTTCCCATTAGACTATGAATTTCTTGTGAACATATACTATGTTTTGCTTTTCTTTGAATCCCTTGCACTTAGTTCAGTACCTGGCACATAGAGGGTACTTGATAAATGTTTATTAACTAACAATTACAGTTATCCAAATAAAGGCAAAAAAAAAAAATGACTGTTTTGAGAGGTTGATGAACTCCCTACAGCAAGAGACCTTCAAGCTAAGGCCTGAATGACTATTTGCTGGGAATGTTGGATTGTTCCTGTGTTAGTTGGATTAGGTAGTCTTAGAAGTATCTTCCAAATCTGGATTTCAGTGACTGTGACACTTTTCATAAAGTCTAATAGGTTTTGGTTTCTGAGTCTCTTTAGTGACTTCATGATCTTTCTGCTTGGATCTTTGTTTTAAGCATTCTCTGAGACTAATAGGATCAATAGAAGTAAAGCAAAGGACTAGAGGATTCTACAGGTTACATTGTTATTGACAGTGAAGATCTGAGATGATTTTACTATGCTGGGAGGGTAGGAGGAGAGGGGGATGTAGCCATTGTGAAGAGAAGACAAGAAATTTATCTGATGAAGTCAGCAGAGGTGATCCTGAGGTATGAGCATGGGATATTTCTCCTAAACTTTCATGCATAGAGACATTTGTTTAGTTTCTATCTTCAATCAAATGCATCCAAGTCTGGACAGTACTAATGCTGGATAAGTCATTTGTCTCACTCTGTGACTATGATAAATGTTAGCATGGTGGCCTTCTATCTCACTTACCCTACAATGTACATGGTTGCCATTTTGTGTGTTAGGAGTTCACAACCAAGAGCTAGTCTTCATGGCTGCTCTTTCTTTTATTCAATTGAATTTCACTTTTGATTGGGCTTTGGGATAATCTTTTGGAAAATACTCAAGACTTGCAAGTCCTAGTTCAAAAACGTCTTGTTGTGAATATATGAGAGCTTTGGGCTCTGCTTTTGGCAATGTATGACTCAGGGCTAAATGGCTCGCAATCTGATATGAAGAAACCTTTTGATGGCTATGGAACCATAAAGACTGATGACTATGTAAAAGACTGATGGCTATATAAAAAGGAATGGCTACTCCCTCAACTATTTTCTGCCTTCCAAATCATGTCAGGCAGCTTGGAGCTTCTTGAGACAGAGCACAAGGAAGGGGCAGCATTATTCTGGACTTTCTCTGGCATGAGTATATGGCTTCTAAAGTGAAGCAAAGGAATAAGATCTATAGGTTTCACTGTTCTGGCAGAGGTCAGTATATATTGCTCAAGATCTGAGATGAGTCTACTATGCTGAGTGCGTGGGTGGAGAGGAGAGAGGGATTATAGCCATTGTGAAGAGAAAGTAAAAAAATGATCTGGTCTGGATACTGGGATTCCAGGAATATGGAGGCAACATTGGGTAAACTTCATTTTGGATTTGGGCTGCCTCTTTGGGGTTATTCTTTCCTGATTTTAGGTAAATGAGTATCTATCCCGAGATGGACATGTCCAGACTCAGTGATCACCTCATGTATTAGAGAAGTCCAGAATTCCTGATCTCCTTTGGGTTGGGAGCTAAACAGTGGTAGAGGGAGTCTCTGGCAACTATTGCGACTTTCTTGGAGAGATACTATTGCGACTTTCTTGGAGAGATTGGATGGGATTAAATCTGGCTGGTTGAGCAACAGAAATGTATGGGGAGTTGTTTAGAAAGCGAAGGGTTGTTTTGAAAGGTTAAGTATCTTATTAGTAGTCATGCAAATTATTTCCTAAATTCTGATGAAGTTTAAATATTGACCTCTTAACAGTTGAAAACAGCAAGTTGCTGTTTTCAACTTTTATGTTTGGTAGATCTTTCATATGTAGGAATGAATTAGCTATCCTATATCTGCCTCATATATTATATTGAATATCTTTTAGGGAAATCATAGTTGTGAAATAACCTAAGCTATGAACAAAAAAGATAAAGGGGTAAAGGGTTACTGAGCCAGATTATAAGAAAAGGAAGCCTAATTCTTCTTCGCAGAGGCTATTGTGCTTCAGAATTGAATAACATCCAAACCACATGCACAAGAAGTGGTACCATCCCATAGTCCCTGTGGGTTTAAAAATGGTTCCTCAATAGTGATTTCCATCTAGGTAGAGTGGAAAGAAAACTGGCATATATTAAGTGCTTACTTTACCATGCTAAGTACTTTACAAGTATTATCTTTTTTGATCCTTAAAATACTGGAAAATAAGTGCTATATATTATTGTTTAGTCATTTAGTCATGCTGACATATTGTGACCCTGTGAACTATAGCAGTTCAGAACTGTTCATGAAATTTTCTTGGCAAAGATAATGGAGCTGCCATTTCTTATTCTAGTGGATTAAGGCAGAGGTTAAGTAACTTGACCAGAACCACACAATTAGTGAGTGTCTGAGACTAGAGTGTCTGACTCTCTGGGTCCAGGAAGTCATCTAGTTGCCGCCAAATATTATTATCCCAATATTACACAAATTGAGGAAACAGGAAAATAGAGTTTACGAGATTTGTCCAAGGTCACACACCTAGTGAGTCCCTGAAGCTAGATTTGAACTTGGTTTTCCCTAATTTGAAATCCAGTACTTTATCCACTATTCTACCCAATTGATTGGAAGAGGAAGGAAAGAAAGGCAAGACACTCCATGTGAGGTGATTTGCTGTTGTTAAGTAGTCTCAACACACTATTTAACAGTACATTATGAGACACATTATTGTTCTGATAATGCAGTTTCAAAACCTACCCTTTATTAGTTAAATCCTTGCAGATTCATGACTCGTAGTCCACAGATGGTATCCTACGCACAGCTTGTGTCCTCTGAGGCAAAACACATTTTTGCACATGGACAGGAAGGAAACTCTTTCATGTCCTTTAACCAAAAAGGAAAACTGACCTTCCCATCTGAAACTTAGATTTTATTCATCCAGTGTGCTAGGATTCTTCTCCACATTCTCCCAGTTCTCCAAGGTTTGATAAAATTATGGGGTTTGCTATATAGCAAGTTTTTAAAATTTCTTCTGAGACAAAAAGATGCTAGGCAATTTTTCTTTTCTATTGTTTTTAGAACAATTGTCAAATTATTGAACTGATCTCAATATTTTTCTCCTTCATTTCCCTTCCATAAGTAATCCTTTCATCCCTCTTTCTCAAAAGAGTTGCCCAAGGTGTCAGAAGATGAGTAGTTCTAAATATTGTTGTCATTGATTTGTTTTTTAATTGTATCTGTTTTTTTTTACCCATTGGGGTTGTCTTGGCAGATATACTGAAGTGGTTTGCCATTTTCTTCTTCAACTCAGTTATAAAGGAGGAACTGAGGCAAACAGGGTTAAGTGATTTGTCCAGCATCACACAACTAGTAAATGTGTGAGATCAGATTGAACTGAAGTTCTTGGCTCTATATATTATACCACCTTGCCACCTAAGTATGTAAGCCTGGGCAAATAACTTACCTTCTCTAAGAATCCATTTCTTGATCTGAAAAATAGAAGCAACCTTTTCATATGTTGGCAGCTGTATGGTAGTTTGCCTATCAGTAGGGGGATGTTTGATCAAATAATAGTATATGAATGTGAGAATACTTTTATACTGTAAGAAATGATGAAGAAAATTGACTGACTTTTAAAGTCTCTCTTTGTTTAAAGTAAAAAAAGAGTCTTTAAGGAACATTTTTTGGTCCATCTTTTCTGCTAATCTTCCTAAGAGGGTCAGTCAGGAAGAGAAACAGTACTCTGAATTGTCTGTACTACACAGTGGCTACTGTTTCCTTGGTTTACCTTCCCTGCAGAGCAGACCCAGTGGGAACAATTTATCTCAATAAATTAGAGAGCAGTACAAAATAAGTTTCAAAGGGCTGGTGGTGGGGAAGGGAATTTGAATGAAGTGATTAATAATGGTAATTTAATTTCTTATCCTGTAAGAGAAGGCATCCCTCTGCTCATCTCTCCTCCAAAGTAAGTGAAATATATGCTGATAATACTGAGATAAATGGGTGATCCTTGTCTAGAGGGGCTATAATTAAATTGCTCACTTTATTTTCACCTGAGAGTCACTTATTTTTTGAGATTACCCCATGGTTGAAGAAGCCTCTTGTAACTAGTCATATGTCTGAAAAATTCTGAATCAAAAAACCACAGCATTTTAGAACTGACTGAAACTTCAGTAGTCATTCAGGTCAACCCATAACCAAAAAGGCAGTTTTATTTTAGCATCCCCAAGTAGTCATATGATCTTTGCTTGAAGATTTCCAGGGAGGGGAAACCCACTAAAGTGACCTGAAGCAGTCCTTCAATATTTGGACAACTAATTGTTAGGAACTGAGGGGTTGACCATTAAATGGAGGATAGTTGAACAAGCTATATGGTATATGAATATCATGAAACATTACTGTGCCGAAAGAAATGAAGGGGATGGTTTCAGAGAAACCTGGGAAGACTTACATGAACTAAAATAGAGTGAAGTGAGTAGAACCAGAAAGACAATTCATACAACAAAAAACTACTTATCTAAATATAGATATCTATACATATACATGTATATAAATGCTATGTATATATAATATATGTAGCTGTTATCATATGAATTATCTCCTTAGTTTGTTTCTTTCTCTATATATTCACACACACACACACACCACACCATACACACACACACACACACACACACACACACATACACACACACTTATGTGGCCAAGGTAGGAATTTGTTTTGCTTGACTGTACATATTTGTAATTGAAGTTTTATTTTTCTTGCTTTCTCAAGGTAGGTGGGTGGATAAAGTGGAAATGAAAATGAGATGATCAATCTGATATAAAATTGAGTTAAAAATAAATTACTCTAATTGCTAGCATTTTCCCTTATATTAGATGGAAATTCACCATTCGTTCACTCTTATCCATTGCTCCTATTTTTAAGCACTGAGGTTGAGAAATTTAAAAAAGATAATCATTTTTATTCTGAATTTAGCAAACATTAATAAAACTGGCACTTCTCTTTATATAGCAGGATAGGAAAAAACACTGTATGTGAATCTGTGAATCTCAAGTATGTACAACTTGTTAGCTGGGACCCAACAGAACAAGTTCATTAGATTATGAGCTCCTTGAGAACAGGGACTGTTTATGCTTTTCTTTGAATCATCAGCACTTAGCATGATGTCCGACACATAGAGGGCACTGAATAAATAGCAGTTGACGCAGTTGAATCAGTCAACTGATCAAACAGCTTGATTTAGTAAATTAGACCAGATGTTAGAAAATCTGATTTTATTCTTTTCTTTTGACATAATATAAAAACTCTGGAGGACATTTCAGCTTTTGAGTCAACTGATTGCTTACCTTAGCCTAAAAAATACTGTTCTTTTTCTCTTTTCGTTGTTTTGTAGTTGTAGTTGTTTAGTAAATTTTGTAAAAGAATTTTAGAATTGGAAGATGGGAAGCAGCTAGTTCAAGGACTAAACGAGTGCAGGAATTTTTCTTAAATATTTGAAGAATTTCATTTTCCCCATTTTATTCTGTCTGAGTCCAGTGAAGATCATTAGCAGAGTCTACAGAAAGGTACGTTTTCCTGCAGTATGACAAAGACTTCCCTAGCATTTATAATTCTCCCCAAGTAGAATGTGCTTCTTCCTGGGTGGTAGACTTGCTGTCACTGGAGAAATTCAGAGGTCAGATGCAGCATGGCATAGTGCACAGAGTGTTAGACTTGGCTTCAGAAAGAAGGAAACTTACCTATTGGCTATATGATCACAGGCAAATCAACTTAACTTTCAGTTTCCTAATCTGTCCAATGGGACAATAAACTGTAGCATGTAATTTCATAGGATTGTTGTAAAGGTCATATGAGATAATGTATGGAAAAGACTTGACAAATCTTAAAAAAAATTTTTTTTCTATATAGTTTACATAATATAGGGATTAATTGTTCTTTATTTTTCACTCTTTTATTTAATATTTTATTTGCCCCCATTTACATTTAAAACATTTTTTACGATTGCTTTTAAAACTTTAAGTTTTAGATTTTCTCCTTATTCCCACCCCCATCCCTCATTAAGAATGGGAAGTTATGCAAAACATTTCCATAAAGGACCTGAAAAATCTTAAAGCACAAATTACTAACAATTATAATTAGGACCATGATGGTAATGTTTAGCAAAAGTCTCTTTGAAAACAATGTTCACAGGACATGCTTTAATTTGCATTATTCACGTTTTCTTCATCACTTTCTTAAGTCTAAACAGTCAACAAAATCGTAAGACAAGCCTAGATTTATAGTATTCACCAATTTTGGAGGTATAATTGTTAATGATTGGCTCTCCTGAGCTGGTATGAATTACCATACCTGGAGCATACCTGGTTATTCTTATTCTTATTCACTAGTCAAGAATTTAATAGGATTGAGAAGTGGAAGGAATCTCAGAAATTACATTATCTGATTCTCTTGTTTTATCGATTAGGAAAACTGAAATCCAGAAAAGGATTTGTTTGCTACTTGTCTAATATTTATTTTTTTTTTAGGGGAAAAGAAAAATTTTCCCCACATAATTTTAATAATAGCAATAATAGTGCTGGCTTTTGATAGTATTTCAAGGTTTGGAGAATACTTTTCTGCATTCTCTCAGCTGAGTGGGACAAAATTTTTCTGAGATATTAATGCTTCTATTTAGAGACGGGATAGAGGTTCAAGGAGTTAAATGCATTACTCATGATCACACAGTGTGTAAACATTTGAAGGTTTTGAACCTAGGTCTTTTTTGACTTCAAGTTCAGAACTCTTAAAAATTTTTAAAAAAATTTTCTTTAGTTACATGTAAAAATGACATTTTTTGGATTGTACATGTTCATTTTTTTTCATAATTTTTTATGAATGTTGGGAGAGAAAAATTCAGAACAAAAGGAAAAAACCAGGAAAGGGGAAAAAAAAAACCAGAAGAAGAAAAAGGTGAACATAGTATGTGCTGATTTACATTCGGTGTCTGAATATGGATGGCATTTTCCATCTAAAGTTTATTGGGATTGCCTTACATTACTGAACTGCTGAGAAGAACCATGTCTGTCATAGTTAATCATCACACAATCTTGCTGTTGCTGTGTATAGTGTATTCCTAATTCTGCTTGTTTCACTCAGCATCAGTTCATGTAAATCTTTCAAAGCTTATTCATCATTTTTTATAGAATAATAATATTCCATTGCTTTCATATAATGTAACTTATCTAGCTATTCCCCAATTGATGAGTATTTACTCATTTTCCAATTCTTCACTACCACAAAAAGAGCAGCTGCAAACATTTTTGCACATGTGGATCCTTTTCCCTCTTTTATGATTAAACTTTTTTTAGTAATAGATTTTTATTTTCAAAATACATGCAAAAATAGTTTTCAACATTCAGCCCTGCAAAACCTGGTGCTCCAAATTTTTCACCCTCTCTTTTCCCATCTCCTCCCCCAGATGGCAAGTAATTCAATATATGTTAAATTTGTGCAGTTCTTCTATACATATTTCCACATTTATCATGCTGCATAAGGAAAAGCAGATTGAAAAGGAAAAAAAAATGAGAAAAAAATCAAGCAAACAACAACAAAAAGATAAAAACACTATGCTCTGATCCATATTCAGTCCCCCTAGTCCTTATTCTGAATACAGATGGCTCTCTCCATCACAAGTCTACTGGAACTTACATGAATCACCTCATTGTTGAAAAGAACCATGTCCATTACAGTTGATCATTACATAATGTTGTTGCTGTGTACAATATTCTCTTGGTTCTACTCACTTCACTTAGCATCAGTTTATGTCAGTCTCTCTCTCCAGGTCTTTCTGAAATCATCTTGTTGATCATTTTTTATCGATCAATAATATTCCATTACATTCATATACTATAACTTATTCAGCCATTCCCCAACTGATGGATATCCATTGAATTTCTAGTCCCTTGCCATTACAGAAAGGGCTGCTACAAATATCTTTGCACATGTGGTCCTTTTCCCTATTTTTATGATCTCTTAGAGATATAGATACAGTAGAGACACTACTAGAACAAAGAATATGCATAGTTTTATAGTCTTTTGAGCATAGTTCTAAATTGTTCTCTAGAATAGTTGGATTATTTCACAAATCCACCAACAATGTATTAGTGTTTCAGTTTTTCTGCACTCTCTCCTATATTTATCAATATTTTTTCTTGTCATCTTAGCCAATCTGAGAGTTATGTAGAGGTACCTCAGAGTTGTTTTAATTTGCATTTCTTTAATCAATTAGATCTTTTTTTTATACAACTATAGATGGCTTTAATTTTGTCATCTGAAAATTGTTCATATCCTTTGAAAGGAATTGTTCAAATCCTTTGAATTTATTAATTGGGGAATGACTTGTATTTTTACAAATTTGACATAGTTCTTTATATATTTTAGAAAAATATTGTCAGAAACATTGGTTGTAAATTTTTTTTTCCAACTTTGCACTTCCCTTTTAATCTTGTTTCTGTTGGTTTTGTTTGTGCAAAACCTTTTTAATTTAATGTAACCAAAGTTGTCCATTTTGCCTTTCATAATGTTCTCTAGTTCTTCTTTGGTCATGAATTCCTCGCTTCTCTAAAAATCTGATAGGTAAATTATCCCTTGCTCTTCTAATTTGCTCATGATATCCCTCTTTATGTCCAAATGATGTACCCATTTTGACCTTATTTTGGTATGGGGTGTGAGATGTAGGTCTATGCTGAGTTTCTAACATTATTTTCCAGAAATTTTTGTCAAATGGTGAGTTCTTATCCCAGAAATTGGAGTTTGGGGGCTTATCGTTAGATTATTATTTGCTTTGATTATTGTGTTGTGGGTATCTAACCCATTCCACTCCATCTTAGCCAGTACCAAATAGTTTTGATGACTATTGCTTTATGATATAGTTTTAGGTCTGGTACTGCTAAGCCACCATCCTATGTATTTATTTATTTTTTTTCATTAATTCCCTTGATGTTCTTGATCTTTTTTTTGTCCTTTCAGATTAAATTTGTTATTTTTTTTTCTAGTTCTATAAAATAATTTTTTGGCAGTTTGGTATGACACTGAACAAGTAGATCCATTTAGGCAGAATTGTAATTTTTTAAAATTTTAACTTGGCCTACTCATGAGCAATTACTATTTTTCCAGTTGCTTAGATTTGACTTTTTGTGTGCGAGAAGTGTTTGGAATTGTGTTCATATAGTTTCTGGGTTTCCCCTGTCAGGTATTCACCCAAATATTTTATTTTGTCTCCAGCTATTTTAAATGTAAATAGAGACAATGTTCAGAGGGTTTCTGTTTAAATCTAAAACCTATTCCCCTGATTATTCCTTGATGTCTTTGTAGGTTTCAATTTTTTTCATTCATTTTTCCAATTTAATTTTCATAACTCTGTCATCCAGCCTCTTCTTGAAACCTTCCAATGAGGGTCTCCCATTTTCTTTTGGCACAATCTTAATCATTAAGAAGTTTTCCCTTTGACTGAGCCAGAAATCTGCCTCTCTAATTTCTGGTGATTCTTCCTTATTCTGCCTTCAAAAATAGGAAGAGCAATTCCTCTTCTATGCATTATACTTTTAAATGAAGACAGATAAAACATTCTTGGTTCCTTTAACCATTCTTCAATGGTATATTATCTAGTTCTCTCACCATTCTAGTTTCTCTCTGTTGGATTTGCACCAGCCTATTTTATATTTCCTTGTCTAGTTTGCAGCTCACTTCTGCCTTCACTCCAAAGCAGAATTTGTCATAAATTAGGAATCTCAAGGTAATTGCTATATAGTTAACAAATGTTAATTAACTAATTTATTTGTTTTCTATTTTTATTCTGTTCTAAATTCTCCCTTTTCTTCTACTCTCTACCCACTCAATTAAGACACCCATTATACATATGAAGTCATATCAAACATATTCCAAGTTAGCCATGTTGCCAAAAAAAAAAAAAAAAAACCAAACCAAGAAATATCAAGTGAAAAAAATATGCTACAGTCTGCACTCAGAGTTCATTAGTTTTTTCTAGAAGTGAATAACATTTTCATCATGAGTCCTTTGGAACTGTCTTAAATAATTGTAATGCTGAGAATAGCTGTCACTCACAGTTGATCTTTGTACACTATTGCTATTACTGTGGCCAATGTCCTCCTAATTTTCCTCATTTTATTTTGATCAGTCTCTAGAAGTCTTTCCAGTTAAGTAATTTTAAGCTATGCAAAAGATGAAAGATGGATATACATACTATGGCAAAGCTATGTAGGCTTGGGAACTCAATAGTAGCAAAGACCCTCATAATTTTTGTTATTCTTGAAATGAAAGAACAAAAGGGACACTAAAATGAAAAAGAAACATAATCCAATCAGGAATTGAAAAATGAAAATGGCAAATGTGAATAATGATTTCTTATGGAAAGACAAGGACAAATGCATGTATGGATTTAAAAAAAAATTTCTTGAACTGAAATGGGATGCAGTGTGTGTGTGTGTGTGTGTGTGTGTGTGTATGTGTGTGTGTGTGTTTAATGGCAGAGTGGGTCTGCACTTTGAGGAAACAAAGTAAACTTCCTCAATTTCCTTTTACATAATGTAGAGCTCCTCATCCTTTCTATCCTCTTTCAGTTGCTTGTCTGTCAATCAAGCAACCAATCTATAAGCTTTTATTAAGTGCTTAATATGTGTGTCTGGTCTAGTGCTAATTGTTGGGCACATAAAGAAAAAGCAAAAACCTGCCCACAAGAAGCTTATATTCCAATGGGATGACTACATAAATGTTAGAATGTAAGCTTCCCGACATCAGGTTTTTGCTTTTCCATGTGTGCATATATGAATGGGTATATATATATATATAATAATAATGGGTATATATATATAAAATATAATATATATACATATATATACATATATATGTGTGTACATATGTAACAAACATACAGAAAACCTTCAAGGGGAAGGCACTAGCATTTGAGAGGACCAGGAAAGGTGTTTTGTGGTAGGTACAATTTTAATTGAGTCTTGAAAGAAGTTAAGAATTCTGGGAGT
This sequence comes from Antechinus flavipes, assembly GCF_016432865.1. Classification (NCBI taxonomy): domain Eukaryota; kingdom Metazoa; phylum Chordata; class Mammalia; order Dasyuromorphia; family Dasyuridae; genus Antechinus; species Antechinus flavipes. The sequence continues at coordinate 428,092,773 of NC_067401.1, read as the reverse complement.
TAGCAGCTGGAGGGAGTGTTTCAGGCATGAGGAATAGACAGTGCAAAGACACAAAATGGTAAGTGGAGTGTTTGTGGGAGGAAAAGCAAGTAGGAAGGTATGGTTAGATTATAGAATGTGTATAGGAAAAATAAATAAGAAGACTAGAAGAATACAAAGGGTGCAAGTTATAAAGAACTTTAAATACCAAAATACCAAAGAGAAGCTTATATTTTGTTCTATTAGTAATGGTGAGCCACTGGCTTCTATGGGGATATAAGGGATAACATGATCATATCTAAACTTTAGAAAGAAGTTATATGGAAAATGATTAGAGGGACAAGACTCTTGAGGTAGGGAGCCCAGGTTCAAAGCTAATGCAATAGTCCAGGCCAGAAGTGATGAGGACCTGATCTAGGGTGGGAATTGGGGAAGTGGAGACAAGGGGATAGATGGGATAGATTACATGTGGATATAGAGAAGGAGCCTATTGTGGAAAAAGAAATTAATTGGATTTGTGGAATGAGTGAGAAATTGTCTCTACCCTTACATTATGAGCTCCTTAAAGCCAGGGACTTTCTTTTTGCCATTCAGTGGATTCTCAGTCTGACACCTAACAGGCATTTAATTAATACTTATTGACTGACTAAGGCCAATTCATCTATATGTGCTCTTGATATTTGTCAACTTCCTATGGAGTGGGACTGGATTTATTTTTGTTTTGCTGTCATCGGCTATGGTACATCAAAAGAAGAATGGCACCTTTCCCTGTTCCTCTCCTCACCCCACCCCAATCCCAAAGTTTCTAGCTGTGCTTTCTTAGGACCAACTAGAAGAGACATTCTGAAGGAACAAGAAAGACTCCCTGTTATGATCAATTGCATTCCTTCCTTCTGTTTAGAGACAGAAATTTCATAGTAATATTTTAGATAAACACACCCTACTCTTTCCTAGGACCCTAGAAATAGTCATCTCTGTGAACAAAATAATATATAGGCTGGTCTTACCTTATGTATCTCAAAGTCTGGTAGTTGTTTCTCATTAACATATTTTTACTAAATTAATAAGTGAGAGATTTTTAGTAAAATCTTTAATAAAGAATCTCATTCTATTTTTCTGAAGGAAAAAGAGATGTGGGTTAAAAGTTAATTCAATTAGAAAGATTCAGAATCAGTTGGATAGATAATTCTTGATGGTTCAAGGTCAAGTTGGCAGGAATTCTCTGTTGAATATTTTCACGAATGACTTCGGGAACTTCATCAAAGTTTTAGAGGACACAGATTAACTAACACAATGGATGAAATTATGATTCAAAGCATCTCAAACATCAGGTTGAATTGAATATAATGAAATTCAACAAAGAAAAATATCAAATCAATATTTGGGTTCAAAAAATCAACTTAAAATATAGAGATTGTAGAAGAAATGGTTAGACAATAACTTACCTGAAAAAGGACTGAGAATGTCACTGTGCTCATTGAGTGAGTTAGCATTGTGTTGCAGCAAAGACATTCTTGGGTTGTATTGAGAAGTGTAGCTTCCAGGAATAAGAAGATGAGAGTCCTACTGTGCTATGCTAGAGTACTGTGTTTAAAGTTTAAACACCGTTTGAAGTTATTGATAAGCTGGAAGATATCTAGGAAAAAGAATCTTAAACTGTAGGTCATGACCTCCCCATGGGTCTGTGTTACCAAATGGGTGGGGCTGTGAAGAATTTGACAACAGTAAAAAAAGTATCAAATATTCCTCCATGATTTAATTCTTTTATGTAAAATAATAAAGCAAATGTCTCATTAATATTCAAATTTGTTTTCATCTTTAATAAATAATATTATGTATACCAAAGAATTGTTTTAAAATTAAATTTTTTTTTTCCCTGAGGCAATTGGGATTAAGTGACTTGCTCAGGGTCGCACAGCTAGGAAGTGTTTAATGTCAGAGGCCAGATTTCAACTCAGATCCTTTTGACTAAAGGTGCTCTATCCCCTGCACCAATTAGCTGCCCCTAAAATAAATTTCTTTATGACTTATTATCAGTAAATGTTTGATTTGTCTATCAATTTTATACAGCTATATGCTCAGAATCATGTGAAAATTTCTAAGGTTAAAAGGGACTGTAAGTGGAAAAAATTTAAGAAGCTCTGGTTTAGAGAGTGGTAATCAGTATAGTGAAGGGTCTTGAGTCTGCATCACATGAAAACTAATTAAAGGAATTGGGGATATGTAGCTGGAAAAAGAGAAGACTCTGGGAGAACATGATCCCTGTATTTATATATTTGAAAAGAACTCATATGGTGGAAGAGGTCCATTTATTTGCCAAAAGGTACATTTAAGCTTGAAATCAGGAAAAGGTCCCTAAGGACTCGAGCTTTTCAAAAGTGAAATGAACTGTCTTGAAAGATGATGGCTTCCTTTTCATTAGAAGTCATCAAGCAAAGGTTGAATGATCACTTCCTTGGTGTATTGGAGCAGGGGATCTTTTGGGGATATTGGCTATATAAGATGGCTTCTGAGATCATTTCCAACTCTCCCATTTTGTGCTGATTTCTGCAGAGGCAGAAAAAGCATTTCTTAAATACTTTAAATGGTGTGTGGATGCTGCTTTTGCCTTGATCAGGTGGTAAGAGGATGATGCTTAAGCTAATGTCCTCCATCATCTGAACAATCAATAGTATATGATCATTGACTGTACTGACAACACATTCTGAGAATTCTGGTTTGACAGGCTGAGTAAAAAGTAGGCAGAAGACAGCATAGTGAGCCAAATGGATGTCTCAGGGTGGCAAAATGATCTGATCTCAGCAACTCTCCCATATCTCCTGTTCTGAGATTAAGGCAGTTTGTAGAGAGGAATTGCAGGGAAAAGTCTGAGTAAATGATGTGTGTTTGACCACACTAAGCTTAAATGGGATCATCCATCAAAGTAGGTCACTTCTGTTTAAGTTGTAAATAAGATTATCTCTCCTTTCCCTCCTTTTGCATATAGATCATTTGGGAGTAGTGAACTTTCACTACTTTTTGATGCAAAACAGTACTGACCTGATCACCTCAGTAGTATCACCTTTCCAAATTGATACCAAATTTTGAGCTGTGAAAATAATGACAGAATCTGAAAGTTGGAAAGGTTCTCAGAGGTCATCTCATTAGTTCAACCTATACCTCAATCAAAGGATTTTCTCTTCCAAATACACTCTCTAAAAGATGATTGATTATTCACCTATTGCATGAGTATTTAACGATGGGGAAGTCACTATCTCTGGAAGTAGTCCATTCCTCTGATGGACAACTCTAATAGTTAGAAAGTTTTTTCTTTACATCAAACTAAAATCACCCTCTACAACTTTAACTTGTTGCTTCTAGTAAGAACATTCTTTGTACTTCCTCATTCTCAAATTCTCAAAGATATCTGCCATGTTTCCCTTAAGCCTTGGATATCATTTGATAGAATAAATATAAAGTTCTATGGGGTCAAAAATCAACTGCACAAGTATAAGATGAGGTCAGGAATAGCTAGGCAGTAGTTTCTGTGAAAAAGACAAGAAAGTTCTGGCGTGTGACAAGCTCAATATGAATAAATAGTGTGTCATGGAAGCCAAGAAAAAGCTATATTGGGATCTTGAACTACATTTATTAAAGCAATGTTGTCCAAAACAAAGAATGCAATAGCTTATCCTGGTCAGACAATATATAGAATATTATTTTTATTTCTAGACATTAAATTTTAGGAAGGACTATGGTAAACTCAAGTGAGTCCAGAGACTTAATGACAAGAATGATAAGACAACTGGAGCTAATTCCATAGGACAATCAGTTGAAGGACATTAGAATATTTAACCTGAAGAAGAGAAGTGAGAGTGAATGGGCAAAACCCTGAACTGAGAGACATTGAGTACAAAGGTATTCCACCACTTCCCCGATTCCAAATCTCTATGATTCAGCTTCCTCACCAATTGGAATGGGTGAGGAGAATTGCTCTCCATGGTCTTCCAGATCAAGTATTCTGGGGTTCTGGTAAAAAGTTAAATGAAAGGTTTAAGTTAAATTCTGAGATTAGTGTTATTTTTATGGTCTGGCTAACATTCTGTGAAGGGAGTCTCTTTTTACTTCTCAGAGAAATGTGGCCTTCAGAGAAGTCTGAAAATTTGTTCTTAAGGAACTTTTTGGTGAAATTTTGTGATAGTTATGTAAGCTCTTACAGGTTGATTTCAAAGGTATATTAGGACAGATAAAGATGCAGAAAATGGGAAAACAACCCACACAAGCAAGGACAGGTCAAGGTGCATCAAGGATGGTAGCTGTTTTATTTCAGATTTTTTTTTTTTTGGCAGCTAAATATGCTCTTAATAAAAACCACTTTCTATTTTTATCCCATTTTCTGCTATTCTTTTTTCATGTCCTGATGTCTCCATCTTCTGCCCTGTGCCAAAATGCTACCTATAAATTTCAAATCTGTGTATGTTTGACAAATTCATCATCTATTGCTGCTGGCTTTGCTTGGTATGGCACATCTTCTTGACACCTTATTAGGAGAACTTGGTGCCTGTATGCTTGCCAAGGCTCTGATTATTCCTGGGTGGCCATATGCTGTGTCAGCTAGCTGTGGGCAGTCTGTAAATGAATGACTTGAATTCTAAACTGGTTTAGCTTTTATTTGCTAACTATTTTATATCTGCAAACTGGGCAGGGGACCCCATAAACATGTTTACTTTGGGGATCCCAGGCATGTGTCTAGTGAGCCTATTGCATAATACTTTTTTGAATAGCAATTCTTTAATTGACACTTTTGGGATAACACTGTTCACCAACTTCTGAGAACTTGCTCAATAGTTTTCTCTATAATTATTCAGTCCATTTAAATCTGCCTAGAAGGGAAGTAGAGGCAGATTTCCTCTTTCCAACTTTGGCTGACCTTTCATTGTGGAATTTAAGAGGGAAAAAAGTGTAGTAAAACAGAGGTTACTTGGAATTCTCCCAGGATAGATTATCCTGGACTTTTATAGTTTTATCCTTGGAAGTACTAAAGGGATTTCTGAGCATATTCCCTTCTCCCTTGTGCCTCCCCATCTTGAAACCCCTTCAAAATTCAGCTCTGGTCAATTCCTACATGAAGTCAGTCCTCAAAATCATTATTTTCACCCCACTCCCACACTCATCCCCATCCCCACCCCTGAATTTGTATTTCTTCTGTATCTATTTTAAAATTAATTTACATATTTCTTCTGTATTTATTTAAAATTCACACTGGGTTTTATTTTGTGTTTTTATTTCTTTTTTGGGGTGTGTGTGTGAAGCAGTTGGGGTTAAATGACTTGCCCAAGGTTACACAGTTAGTAAGTGTCAAATACCTGACACCATATTTAAACTGACTCCAGGGCTGGTGCTTTATCTACTGCACCACCTAACTGTCTACACTCCCCCTCCCCTTTTCCTTTTTACTCAACACTTGTTTTATTTTAAAATTCCAAGTGCATAACACTTATCTAGATTCCATTATTGTGAGTTTTGTATTATAAGCACTATTTGGAATTATTTCTGTAACGCATACATCTTGGTTTGTTATACAGTGTATACATTATATACATGTATATTGTTTTCTTTAAGAAAATGAAAGCTCTTTAAGTACAGGGATTTTGCTTCTGCCTCTGGATTCCCCAGTACCTTGCAGAGTGTCTAGCTTACAGAAGTATAGTAAAAACTTATTAAATTGAATCAAATTCTTATAACAACAACAACAATAGCATCTTTCTAGGATTTACCAAGCAAGGGGTGCATTCTTTTTTCATGAATTTTTAAAAACTATTTTAAATTTTATTTTTAATACTTTTTTTTTTGAGTTTCAAATTTACTCCCTCCCTCCACTTATCCTCCACTCTTTTAGAGGGCAAGCAATATGATATCAAGTACACATGTAAAATCATGAAAATTTCTATTTCCATATCAGCCATGTTGCAAAAAACAAAACAAAATAAACCCCAAGAAAATTAATGTGAAAAAATTATATTTCAATTTTTACTCAGAATTCATCAGTTTTGTGTCATCATAAATCCTTTAGAATTGTTTAGGATTGTCATATTAGGTCAGAGTAACTCAATCTCTCACAGCTGATCATCACCATAATATTGCTGTCACTATACATAATGATTTTATTCACTTTACTCCACATTAATTCCAATAGCCTTCCTAGGTTCTTCTGAAACCATTCTACTTGTCATTTCTTGCAGCACAATAGTATTTCAATACATAGCACAATTGATGGGCATTTCCTCAATTTCCAACTCTTTGCCACCATAAAAAAAGCTGCTAAAATTTTTTTTATATTTGTAGATTCTTCACCCCACTTCCACCTTTTAAAAAAATCTCTTTGGGACATATATCTAGTAGTGGTATTTGTGGGTCAAAGAGTATGCAAACTTGTACAGACCTTTGGGCACAGTTCAAAGCTTTTCCAAAATGGTTGGATCAGTTCACAACTCTATCAACAATGCATCTAGTATCTCAGCTTTTCTTGGGAAATTTTCTAAAATGGATCATATAAGTCCCATTCATTTAACCCTGTTTGCCTTAGTTTCCTCATCTGTAAAATGAACTGGAGAAAGAAATGGCAAACCACTCCAGTATTTTGCCAAGAAAATCCCAAACGGTGTCATGAAGAGTTGGACACAATTGAGAAACAACAACAAATGGATATTTGTCTATAACTTAGTGGGTCATTAAAGCAAATGAATTTGTCTATTTCCACTGATAAAAATGCAAATAAACATACTCCTCCAAGTAGTAGGAGACATGATCCTCCTTCTCTCTGTGTCACCTCAGTTAGAGTTTGTCCTTTGTTCTTGAAGAGAACCATGACCATAGGAAGGAAATGTTATGAGTTGCAAGTGAATTGGATTTAAAAGAGAAAGGGCTGTACAAAATCACTTGCCTCACTTTCTCCTCTGTGGTCAATTGGATACAGAACAGAAAGAGAAATGAAAAATAGGATGACTGGAAATAGCTCCAGATGCAATGGGAGCCCCTGACCTTTTAAAGATAAGATCTTTCCCAGTCTCTTTGTCTGAGGCAATAGCCATTCAGTAATTAAAGCTAAGTAAATATAAGGCAAAGAATGGCCTCTTTTACCTAGTGAAAATAAAATCAGTCTCGGAGAAGAAGACCCTCAGGGTTTTACTACCTCATTCACTGGGAGGGAAAGAATACTAGATTCACATTTTAGCACAGTCCAAGATCCAATCCAAATCCACTGAGACTGAAATTATAGGCCCTCTGGCTTCTAACACCTAGGAGTGTAAGAGCACTAATTGTACCTGAAACTGAGCACAAATAATACAAAGCTTGGGCCCACCTCTTGAAAGGATAGTAAAAGAAACAGCAAGTCTCTTCTGCTCTTACTTATCCAAGTTGGTTTCTATAGCCAGGAACACATTAGGAACATGGTGGAAAGGGAACTTAATCTCACCAGTTTTAAAGGCAGCCAAACTAGCATGCTCAAAAGCCAGGTTCCATGTCTATATTATGTAGAGCAAATATATAGAACTAATTATCCAAGACATGGTATAATCTGAAAATCTAATTGGAGGTGAAGATTCATTATAAGATGAAAACAATTTGTTCCATCGGCCATGAAGACCAGGTGTTGTGGAGTACTTAAAGCATTGGTTAGACATTGAAGACATCAAGGTCTGAAGTTATCACCAGTTGTCCTGATTGTCCTGCTACTGGATGGTGGTGGCTTTAGAAGAAAAAGTGAGGCTGATGAATTCATGCAACTCTGTTTCCTTAAATCCAAGTTACACATGAATGAAAAGACATCACCAAATATTCATAGGACACATTCATTTGTGTCCGACCTGTGGCAGAGCATTCTGCGCTAATATTGGCTGATCAGCCAGGAACTGCTTCTTATCTTCATTCAATTTTCTCCAAAACTCTATCATACCTAATTTTTCTAGTATTTTCTTTACCTCTTTAACTTTTTTCTTATTTATTTTGTGCTTTGATTTATCTAAGTCGTGAGAGAGCAAGGTTGAGATCTTCCACTATTATAGTTTTGCTGTCTATTTCTTCTTGCAACTCTCTTAATTTCTTTAGGAATTTAGATGCTACATCACTTGGTAAAGATATGTTTAAAATCTCTGCAACTCGACTTTAACATAGTGAATGTCATTTTGGTCCTCTTCTAGAACAAAGGACATCAACTAAATGACTAAGCGATCAATCAACCTAGCTAGGATAAAATACCATTCTTCAGGCTCCTTAAGATTGAACCAGACCCCTCTCTATTGATTCTACAGCATTGAAGGACAGATATCTTCAAGACAGCTTCTGAATATGAATGAGGACATTGAAAGAAAGAAAGGAAGAAAAAAGAGAGGGAGCTTAAGGAGTTGGGGAGAGAGGAAATGACATTAATATTGATATTAATATCTCAAGTTAAATGCCATGAAGAATGGGCTTATTTCATGTGCATAACTGCATTTATAAAACATCAGATTAAGATTCAGGAGTTATGGTTTTGGATCCTGGTTTTACAGAGAATTGGATGAGATACAATGAGCAATCCCTTTCTCTCTTTGAGCCTCAGTTTCTTCAGCTGAAAAATAAAGCAGTTGAATGAAGTAGTCTCTGAGGTCTTTTCTAATTATCTGAAATTGAGGATATTTCTTGGGTATCTGTAATCCCATCAACTGCAGTATTCTTGTTTTCCCTTTCCAAATGAGAGCAGAGGAATTTCCTTCTGTGTTGACTCTAGGCTTTCTCTTACAGCTAATTGTTCTCCCTGCAGGGACAGAGTCTTGCAATGAGTGAAAGCTAATGTCACAGGGGCCAAGGCAGCTTGGAGCAAGAAAAGAATGAGCCAGTGGTTACACTTTGCTTTATTAAAGTAATTATTCAGCCATGCTAAAATGGCTCATGAGGTTTCTATTTATTAAGGTTTTAATGCTCATTTATTTTATTGACTTTGGGGAGAACTAATGCAGATTTAATTTCTTCCTCGGGAATGCTGCCTCCTGGTATTTTTTATTTTAAATTAAATAAAATTCTAAAAACAACAAGAAATTGGAATTTCCATATTATTCAAGTGGTAAAACTGATGACTTCTTATGAAATGTACTTTGAAAGTACTAATGATCTCTTGGTTTGGCCAGGGGGTTGCGTGAGAATTCTCTCATTTACCTTTTCCTTTCTAGTTGAAAATATCTTCATCTCTGTACTCATCGTAGAGTGAATCACAGCATAACTGTGCTAGAAGAGGTCAGAGCAATCATGTAGACCAATTTCTTTCTTTCTTTTTTTAATAGATGGGAAAACTGAGGATGAGACTTAAAACAACTTGTTCAAGGTCAAATAGTAATTTAGTAACAGCCTGGATTTCTGGGCTCAAACCTAGAGTCACTCAACAACCTTTTAATGACTTCATGCTAAGTATTTTTAAATTACTTAAATTTTTTTAAAATAGCATTTTTTCTAAGTGCATGCAAAGATAGTTTTCAAAATTCACTTTTGCAAAATCCTGTTCCAAATTTCTTTACCGCTCTCCCCTCCCTTTTCCCCAAAGCAGCAAATAATCCAATATAGATTAAATGTGCAATTTTTCTAAACATATTTCCAAATTTGTCATATTGCACAAGAAAAATCAGATCAAAAGGGAAAAATAAACATGAGAAAGAAAAAAACTAAGCAAACAATAACAAATAAGTGAAAATAACATGCTTCGATCCATATACAGTCTCTATAGTCTCTGGATGCACATAGTTCTTTCCATCACAAGTTTATTGGAATTGTCTTGAATCATCTCATTGTAGAGAAGAACCAAGTCCATCACAGTTGGTCATCACATAATTTTATTGTCATTGTATATAATGTTCTTTTGGTTTTACTCACTTCGTACTAAGTTTTGAAATAGAAGGAAAAGCAAGAATATGACCTCTGACTTCTGTTTTGAAAACTGTCAAATGAAATAGCAGAGGACGGGAACACGGGCAAATTTGGATGTTCTGGTGACTTTGAGAAATGATAGGTTTCCTGGTCTTCTCTTTAATCTTCTTCAGTGATGACCCTTTCCCCCAACCTGTTCATTGTAATTTCTCATGTGGTACATACAAACAGCTGGATATTACTCTCAAGTGAAGAAAATGGAGAGTATAAATTGCAGAGTCCATATTTATCTAGTGCTATTGTCTCAATAAGAAGTTCTCTAACCATTCCCTTTTAGAGAGATTGTTCCTTTCTCTGGCACTTGACAATCATGTCATTTTATTCTGTACTGCCTCATGCTATTATTTAAATTTTCATGTGTCATACTTCTTCAACCATATTTTAGTTGACAGCATTTTAGAATTCTTTGTGTAATAGGGCCATGTGATAGAGACCAAGAACTCAGAGCCATAGAGGGAACTATGAAGCAAAAAGCTGTGATGATCAGAAGCAAATCTGGACCACGCCCTTCATAGATACTCTGAGTCTGTATATTATATAGGTCCAATGGAGGGCTTGCATTCAACTCTGTGGCAATCCTCAGCTTTTTCCTTGCTTGTGTGGGTGGGAAGTCTTAATCCCAAGGTGGTGTGATGAATTTGGACTGACTAGATAGAATTCCAGGAAGATATAGGACTGCACGTGGATATTTTTGTTGTATTTACATAGATTTGTTCAATGTTCTATATCTTGTTATCTTGATATTTGCATGAGAACTTAATAATCTTAGGAAAGAGTCAGAAATGACTCAAACTCCAATGTTCCCAGAGTTTCACTGAGTAGGCGGGTGAACATGCCAGAGGATTATTATTCAAAAATCTCGAAGACTAAACACGATCTGCATGAGCAGAGAGCTTCATTAATGGACTGCAGACTATATATGTTTCCTCCATAGCATATTGCTTTGCATAGAACATGAGTTTCCATGGGGAGTTGAAATGGAAGCAGGGCCAGGGATTGGACTACATTTTTACTGGTGTAGAGTTTGATGGTGGTGACATGCTCTTCAAATAATTAGAATCATCGTTTAGCTTTTTTTTTTTTTTTTTTTTTTGCTACATTTTGCTCATTCTCTCATAGTATTCTGTGGTAGGGAGTAGAAAGGGGTAAAGTTGGCAAGCAAATCCAGTGAGAAAGTTTCCACAGTTGAATGCTGAGGTTATTAAGAATAGAGAATGAAATCTATATTTCATAAGAACTAGGAATCTATATTATATTTAATGCAAAACAGTGTAGAAGAAAAACTTTGGAACCTGAGGAATTGGCCAATGGGACTCAATAGGATTGATTTTCCTGATAAGCAATATTACATTGGCCAAGAGTCATTGGCAAATGGCTGCAAAAGACTGTTTTCATGCTTCTAATCTATTCTATTTTCTCCCTTTCTACTTTCATCTAACATTAAAACACTGAGAAATATTGAGGATACAATAAATATAAGTATTATTGCAACATTGTGTAATGGTGGGAGATAGCTAAGTGATACAGTAAATAGAGCACAAGATTTGAATACAGTAACAGCTTAATTCAAATCCTATCATAGCCTTATATTAGCTGTGTCAACTTGGGCCACTCAATCTTTTTTAGCTTTAGTTTCCTAATAATAATAATAATAAAAGCACCTACCTCACTAGGTTGTTATGAATGAGGGTTATATAAGAAACCATATGTAAAGTGTTTAGTAAACCTTAGGGTATGATATAAATATTATTGCTATTACAATGGTATGAATATATGTATAATGTATAATCAGTTTTACAATGCAAAATCAACTAATCATCAGGCATTTATTTAACATGGATTGTGTGCTATATAATCTTTTAGGCACTGGGGTTGCAGACACAAAGAATGAGACAATCCCTATTCATAAGGAGCTAACATTCTAATGGGAAATTTAGTCTCAGTTAAAAACTGAGTTAATTCAATACAATTATTTTGGTAATTATCAATGAATTTCAATTGCATTTATTGTACTAAAAGAACAGAAAATGGGGGGGGGGAATAGGGATGTGAGGTAACTAACAACCATACTTCTCAAAAATATATACATTGCATTATTAATATTTTTTCCATTTTCTTATGTCTAGACAATTAACAACAATGAGAATAACAAAAACCAGCTTTGTTTTCTACAGTGTTTGCTGATTTCCAAAGTGTTAATTTGCTTATATTGAAAATTTTACAATTGGCTTTCTCTCAAGTTGGCTTCAGCATAGTCTAGATCCTCTAGGTAGTGTCAAATTCAACCCAACATTTATTAAATGCCTACTATGAGCAAGACACAGTGGCTGCTTAGGGTAGTAAAGTGTTGACCACAGAATTAGAAATGCCTGGATTCGTGTCCTTCTAACACATCATAGTTGTGTGAAGTGGGGCAAGTCACTTTGCCCCTAAACACTTCAGGAACTCCCTACAATTATAAATTGGAGAGCAGGTAGTAATCTGTCTTCCTAAGAGGAATTTCTTCACTGAAAATTTCCTTTACCAATGAAATCATAATCTAGTAAAAGGAAAACAGGCAAGATCTAGTTCTGGGTATTGAGGAAAACGCAATAATAAACAAACTCCAAATTTAGTAAGGAGTTAAAATGGGTACACAAGAGATAATATATAATATAGATTTAATCATGAGAAATAGCTAGATAGCTACATATGTGAATGAGAGGAAGTGTGAGGTAAGGCTCACTTTGGGGTTAGTAAACTCTGTATTCAAATCCTACACTTGATATGCATTGACAGTGTGACCTGATTGGAGGTGAGGAGGATGGAGCAATAAATATATTCCTCTTAAAGCTTTACTTTGTAGAAGATTGCTTTATTATCTATTTGCAGCTCTGCTTGGTTTCAAATCCATGAAACAGGAACTTAGATATTCTGACTCCAACTGTTTTTTTCCCTTGAGGGCTATAACTACTTCAACCTTGCTAAAGCTTTAAGGGTTGATATCTAGCAGTCATACATTTTTTTGGGGGGAGTAGATTTTTCTATTACTCATTAAATATTATTAACTTATTTTTGTAGCAGTTTAAACTTTGCAAAATACTTTTTTCCCCATTAGATTCTAATAATGACCCTGGGAGGAAGATGTTCTGGTTACCTCTAGTTTATAAATAAGGACCCCAAGATCCTTACCCAACATCACGTAGCTCAGATGTATCTGAATTAGGTAGCAAACCTACCTTGATTCAGAGCATATTATTTCATCTGCGAGAGGTAGCCTCTTGAGGCAATTGCTTAGTTCACTTTTATTATGTAAAGTCAGACTTCAGATACCCTTAGGACTTTTAATGAATGAAAAACTTCCAATCTAGAGCCTGGTTTAAAGATGTCCTTTCCCCTCGCTCCTCCTCAATGTTACTGGTTACAATGATATCATGTGAAGTACTTTGTAAACCCCACAATCCTATGGAGATGTTAGCTGTTCTTATGATGATTGCCGTGAACTTGCTTATGTTATAGAGGTGAATTGCCTGTTGGGGATGAGTTTTAGTTCCTGAGGTCTAAGCTTTAAAAGATTTATGAATAACCTAAGGTTAGCTAGATGATGTAATTGATAGAGTTCAGCCCTGGAGTTGGGAAAATCTGGATTTAAAAGTTCAAGTCCATCCCCAGACAGTGGCTAACTGTGTAATCCCAGAAAAATGCCAGAATTTGGGACCCAAATTGCCTCAGTTTCTTCATCTGTAAAATAATAGAGAAGAAAATGGCAAGCTACTCTAGTATCTTTGCCAAGAAAGCTTCATTTAGGATTGTAAAGAATGGGACACAACTGAAGCAACTGAACAACAGCAAGAACACAATTAATATTGTAGATTATTTCTCCTGGATTTCTTACTAACTGATGTAACTTGAGCATTGTACTCATAACTGATGTGGAGGTGCTCAAGCATGCTGATCTCTGCTTGGGGATTCTGTGCTAATTGGATCCCTGGAAATCACTTTTACTGACCATGCAGCTTATGAATATACATTTAAATAATGCTCTCAGAATCATGTTCAGGGCTGCATAGCAGGTGTATTTTAAATTAATAAAGGAAATGATCACCATGGTTGGAACTTAGTATTCATTTGACCCTAATAATTTCAACATTTTAGAAATAATAGCTTGATTCTTTTTTCTTTTGATTTTGGTTTCCATATAGCATTGCCAGAAAGTGCTTCTCTGATTTGACAAAAACTCTTTGAAAAGAAAATCAACAGGGTTTCTTGGCTATACAGCTGTTCTTTCAACATAAGTAAGAAAATGAAGCAGAAATGAACTGGTCTCAGCTTAGTTCTCTGACCAGATGTATTTAGACTGGGGAGAAAGGATAGACAAAACATATTTGGAGCTTAGCAAAATCCCCAGTGATTGAAAATTGATTTGAGGAATGATGGCCTTCACTCAGTTCAATTTGACAAAGGGCATTTTAGAAAGAAAAGGTTGTTCTTTGCCTCTGCCCTAGGAATAAAGCGAATGCCAAAAGTTTGGATCTTTTTCTAATTAATCTCCCTCCCTCATGCTTTATATGTGAAAGTATGGTTCCATATTGCCTGTAGTTAAGAATGTTGTTGCAAGGAGCTCAGAATCCTTCCTGGAGGGAAGACACAGGTGTCTGCAGATCAGACAACATCCATACTGCTGCTCTACCTCTGATACTTTGCTTCAAGGGCAACCTCAGGGTGCCTCGGTTTAAAGGGAGCCAGTCTGATGTTGATGTTTGCACTCTGAATTAATGTTATCCTCTGTTGCAGACAGATGGAAGTCTTGGGACCAGTTGTGTCAGATTTTAAGAGAATCTCATGAATAACCTTTAAAAGAGATGTAATTCATGATAGATTCTTTGCCCCATTCAAGAATTATGAAATTATGGAAGTGTGGACTGTCAATATTACATTGATTAGGAATCACTGGAATTTGAGCTGCAAGTCAATGGGATTATTTAGAGTGTGGAGGTCATCCTTATCCAAACTCCTCCTCATATGGGGGATGAAACTGAGGTCCAGAGAAGTGCCCAATGTCACATAGTCAGCAGCAATCTCAGGAGAAATGGGAGTGGATAGAATGGGGGATGTGGAGTCTAGATGGGTCTGGGTTTGATTCCCATCTCATATGCTTACAATTTGTATGTTCCTGGGCATGTCCCAAAGATTCTCCAATCTTTGTTTTCCTTATGTGTAAAATGGAGAATAATAATGCTTGAACTGTCTACCTTACACCATTGTGTAGAAAAGGCTTTGTCAACTTATTTTTAAAAACTTTCCTGCTTTCTTTCAAGTCTCAACTAAAATCTTATTTTCTGAAGGAAGCATTTCCAAATCTCACTTAATTCCACTGTCTTCTCTCTTCTAATTATTCCTGTTTGTTTTGTGGGGTTTATGGGGCATTCAGGAAGGACTAGCCCCTCTGATATGAGGGCTTGCTGAATCCTTTTCAGGACTTCTCATCCACTTTTGTGTTAACCCTTCACTCAACAGTTGCCTGTGGCCTCCAAAAGCTGTAACATGCCTAGTGGCCACATCCCATCATGGCAGATGGGGTTAGCCAGGTTGAGGGTAACTGAACTCATTGAGGCTAGCTTGGTAGATGTTTTCATAAAATATGTGTGAAGTGGTAGAGGTCTGATAAGGGTAGTTGTGAAACAGAAAAGAAGGATTGAATAAGAGAAGTATTTCTATTAGCTTCTGGTCCTATTCATTTCTCTTGAGGTACTGATCCTTTTCTCTCATTCTCTGGCTTTAACTAATGTATTGTTCTTAGTTACTTCCTAGTTAGTAAAAACCAGGTATCATTACTTTTCCCATTTATGCTTTTCTGATTATAGACTCTTTTAGTAAGACTTCTTTGCTCTTTTTGTTAGTAACTTTAGAAAGTGGAATTAAGAAAAGCCCAAGGTCTTTCACTGCATCTGGAGTCATCTCCAGTCATCCCAATCAAGATTTTACTATGGGATCCAGATAGTTCTGGAGAAGAAAGTGAGACTTATGACTTTGCACAGTCCACAGTCACTTAAATCCAATTCATTTGAACATCATCACCCTGATATCATGGTCCTTTTCAAGAATGAAAGACAAACAACAATCATGATTGATAGATCTGGACCTGCCTTGTCAAATTTGTCCCACAATACAACTATCAAATATTGGCAAAAATTTAACTTATTTAGATCTCTCATTATATTTTAATATAATACTTATTTTAATAAGCTTCATTACTAGGGGTATCCTGAATGTAGGAGACAAAACATTCGCAGGATGATATCTTCAGAACTGGGAGAAATATAAGAGATCAATTAGTCTAATACTTCAAAGGGAGAAAATTGAGGCCCAGAGAGGATAAGGAATTCTCTCTTTCTTTATCTCTGCCTCTTGGCTTCCTTCATGTCTCAGTAAAAATGCCACTGTCTATAAGAAATCCCCTTGTTGCTCCATCCCTATCTACTATTTCCCTTCTGCTCATTTCATTCAATAATTTTTCTAAGACTTCTCATGCTTTTCGGAATTCTTTTCTTTCATTTTCTTAAGATGCAGTACTTATGCCTTCCTCATATGATAAACAGACACTTTAGTTCTTTGCTTCCTCAAAAAGTGATACTATGGATTTTAGGAGGTATGTGGGATTTTTCTGTCTGCAGAAAAAAAGGAAGGAAGAAAGAAAGGAAGAAAGAAAAAAGAAGAAAGGAAGGAAGAAAGAAAATAAGCCAAAGTAAGACCTCTAGTACATTGGGAATATAGTTATAGGAGGGTTTATAGAAGGTTTAAGATTAGGATAGCACAAAATGGGAATTTAGGAAGGGGCTGCCACCTGTATCCTTTATATATTGCTCCTGATGTTTACATGTGCAAATGCCAATCATTTGTTACACCTAGTGCTGTTAAAAGGTTTTCTCCAACAGGAAGTTTTCAGTGGAACACATTATTTTCTTTACCTGGGGCATTTTGAGTCAATATGACATAACAGTGAGAATGTAGGACTTGGTAGCAGGATGTTAGGGGTGGACCTTATGCCAGCACCTATGCAATTTGGTAATGAAATGGAACACTCTTAAATCATTGCAGAGTTAACAATAACAAAAAAAGGTTTGTTTTTCTTTTTCATCTTAACATATCTAGGATAGGCAGCAAGGACACAGTGCCTAGAAATGTGTCTGGTTGATGGTCAAAGAATTCAATGGCACAAGTCATCTTTAGACATCCATCAAGTCCAAGAGTCCTGGTTTCATGTGGATGGGACTTTTTTGAACTTAGGTGACTTAGGAAGCTGCAGAGACCAATTAGACTCCAGAAACATCTTTGTCGTGTGACAATGGACAAACCACTTAATGCCTGTTAGTCTTAGTTTCCTCAGCATTCCAGAGTGCCAGATTTAGAATCAGGAAAATCTGAATTCAAATCCAGCAAGTTACTTAACCTAAACATAATAATAATTAAACTAACTTCCCAGGATGATTGTGAGAATCAAATGAGATAACAATTATCAAACCTTTATTATAATGCGTGGCACAGAGAAAGTGCTATGTAGATGTTAGCTATTATCTGTTAGAGATAAAAATACCAAAAGAACTTTCATTATAGAGCTGTAAAATGAGAGAATATATTTTAAAAGCTATACCTGTGCCAGTTATTACTGTGGAGGGTACAGAGAAAAAAAAAAAACACTGGGAATGTCTAAAAATGTTCTATAACATTTTTTCCCCATTTTTGATCAACATAGCTCAAAAAAAGCCCCAAACAAGCCAACAACACTACAAACTTACAGTTCTATGAAGGTATAATCTTCTGATTATATAGTAAACAAATGAGAATATTATGAAATAAGGTTAAAAAAAAAAACTCTGAATACTAGGAAGACATGTTCAACTTCCCTTGGTAAGCAATGGAGAGTCCATGAAAATTTTTGAGCAAAGAAGAAACATGATTAAACAAAGGTAGAGGGGAATACAAGGTTCTTCATAAAAGAGAAGAGTAGACAGCAAAAAATAAAAATGAAAGCACCAGTGAGCCAAGTGCTGGAAGTAAGTAAATAGTGGTGGCTCTTGAAGCTGTAGAAGATCCACAGAATCACAATGATGCCCTTTAAACTAAGTTGAGTATTTAGTTGACAATAAAAGAAAAGTACAAATGGACAGGCAGAAGTCAGATAATAGTTTTTGCTGAGGAAATTAGAAAGTCCCAAATTGATAGATTTGTAACATTAACATAAGCACCCAATGTAAGTCCAATAAAATTGGGTCCAGCAGAATTTGACCTGCCAACTGCTTCCCATCTGTGGCGTGATTACTTTTCATATTTGACAACTCTCTGGAACCCATATTACTGGGCAGATGGAATACTGGAGTCTGATAAGAGACAGCTGCCAACTAAAATGTGACAAAATGTTTCCACAACAACTGCCTCAAACAATGCTAAGACCAACTTACTCAGGAAGAGCTCATTCATAATATAAACAAGACTTCTTTATAGTATCAAAAAAGTCTCCAAGAGGAAAATGGAAAGATCAACAATGTCAGCTCCTGAGGCCAAGGCAAGGAAAGTATTGAGTGAATAATGTGTAAGATAGATACTTCTCTCCTAAGGTGTTTCCAGTTCAATCTGGAAGAAAGCTTGAACAAAAAAAGAGAAAGAAATTGAAAAGTGGTATGTTTCAGTCTGGATTCAGAATTGACATCAGTTCTTCCTCTGGAGGCAGACAGCATTTTTCATCAGGAGTCCTTTAGGATCATTGCATTGCTGAGAATAGATAAGTAATTCACAGGTGTTCATTGTACAGTGTTGCTTTTGTGCACAATTTGTCCTGGTTCTGTTTGTTTCACTTTGCATCAGTTCATGTAAGTCTCTCCAGGTTTTTCTGAAACCACTCTCCTCCTCATTTCTTATAACACAATAGTATTTCACCATGATCATAAACCACAATTTGTTCAACTATTCCCCAGTTAATGGATTTTTCCAGTGGGCTAAATTTAAGCACGTGCCTGTTTTACCTTAAACTTGATGGTTAATAGACCTGACAAAATTTGTCTTTTCTCTTATTGGCTATGAGACAAGGAAGAGTTCTCTTTCTTTAACTCTCCAAGTTATTCCTTTTGATTGTTTCAGGACTCTGCTTCCTCTAGCTGGAAATCTTAGGGTATAGCTCCATATTCTTTCTTTCTTTCTTTCTTTTTTTCTTTCCCTGTCACCTATTTTCTCCACTTTCCACACCTTTCTCTCTTTTCCCTCTATTTTGGATGAACTGCCTTTAGATATATGGCAGCAGTTGGCATTGTCTTCATTGGCAATATGATTATTTCAAGCAATCTCTGAACTTAGATGAGAAAAAGTTATTTTTTATCAAAGCAAAAAAAACCCTTTATTTAAAAAATTAAGCATTGACTTTCTTTGCAATCCTCTTTCATTTTATACTTAGAAAATATTATTCTGAGAAGTCATCAGACTGCCAAAGGGGACAATGGAATCATGGACCATAGGTGAACAGGTTTTCCTGATAATGACACCACTTTCACCCCCTGAGCCTAGCTTTTTATCACTTGACCCTCAACATGACAAATCTCCTTCAGCATTTTGTAAACTCCTGAGGAGAGGACAATTATTATTTTTGTCTTTTAAAGCTCATCACTCAGTCCAGGGCCTGGCTTCTAGTAGCTGAATATAAGCTTGTTGAATTGAATTGACACTGAAGATCTACTCTGGTTCTCTTCCTTCAGTACTTGGTTTCCTCTCCCCAGCTTCTTGTTCTTTGACTCGGTTAAGATGACAGAAAGCTCAAGGACAAGAAAAACTCTCCCTTCTCTTCTGATTCTATCAATTCTTTAGCTCTTAGGTTTTTTAGGATATGTAGCTTTTGTCCTTTTCTTTCCCAAGGGAGAAAGAAGAAATTGAAATCAATGATGACAAGAAAAACAAACTTTAAAAAGAGAATGAACATCAAAAGGTGATTATAATTCCTTAATGGGGTAGCCCTACTAAATATGTTTTTTAGGGTTCTTTTCCTTCTGAGGAATACCTCCACCCCCAATAAAAGAATCGCATAGAATGTCTCTTTGTCTCTGTCTCTATCTCTCCACTCATACACACATGTACTTATATAAATATTTATACATTTATACATATAATGGCAATTTATGGATATAATCTTATTTGGTCATCAAAGCAATCTTGTGGAGAAATCATCCTATACCAGTGAAATGACATTTTTTTTTTTTTTTTGCCTTTTAATGTAGCACAGTTCATGGCACATTCTAAGCATTTAATATAGATTAGCTTAATGTTCTCGTGTTATCTCCTCTTTTAGACTATGAGTTTCATGAGAGCAAGGACTATTTTTTTGCCTATCTTTGTATTCTTAACACAGCACAGTAACATATGGTAGATACTTAGTAAATCCTTGTTCTCTTAACTATCTCCATCCCTAAAGTTGAGATTAAAAGCCAGGAAATTAATACTTGGCAGATATGATAAGGCTAAGAAAGGAGTATGAGGACCTAGGATGAGAGATCTGAAAAGAAGAAGGTCAAAGTCTGGTCCAAAAGGCCACAGTTGAAATTTTATGTCCAGTTCTGGGTGTGCTCTGTTATGAAGGATTGACAAACAACAATGTATGCTGAGAAAGAGAATGAGGATTGTTAAAGGTTGGAGAACTGCCACATATTGAAGAAACTTGGGACAAAAGACTTGGAAAAAAGATGTGAGAGAAACATGGTGGCAACATCTAGGTATTTGAAGGGTTGTCATCTGGGAGATGAATGAATCTTGTTCTCCTTGTTATTGGAGAGCAGAATTAAGAGCAAAAACTGAAGGAGATAAGAAGTAGATATAAGGTGGACATTTTCCAGCAGTTAGACAGAAATGGGATGTACTACTTTGAGAGATTTGCCTTTCCTGGCAGCTTTTAAGTAAAACTGTACAGTGGCATATTAAGAATACAGAATGGATTCCTGTTTAGGTACAAGTGAACTAGATGACTCCTGAGATCTTTTCCATTTTGGAAATTCAGTAATTAGAAACCTTCAGTGGAGATGCTGAGGTTTGGGCAGAGTTAGGAAGAAGACAAAAGAAAACAAAAGCAACAACAAAAGAAGCAAAAGAAAAACAAAAGGAAAAAAACAATGAAATAAGACTTGCATTCGAAAAGTAAGGTGTTTGAGAGAAGAGATAGCTTAGTGATGTGTGTACTTAGAAATTAGAGTCCCATGTATTTCTGGGGCAAAAGTTAAGGAAGCCACCAAATTGGCATTTGTGAGAAGAACTGTTTATTTGGGAACTATTAGGCAGATAAGAGACCTAGACAGAAATGATTTTATTATTTCTTTAGTGACCAAAAGATTTATGAGAGAATCCTCTGGTTTGAACTGTGTAATAAGATTGGAACTATATGTGAATCTTCATGTCCTTAAGATTAAGTAGGGTAAGATTATGTATCTGATACCTAGGATCTATTTAATTTGATTGTACTATACTCTGAAGGCTCAGTACATTGAAATAGCTCAGGCCCTTTAATAGCTGTCTTGAGTACACTGTACTTCAGAAACCAGAGGGGAATAGGAAACTGTCTTTTGTCTCTTTTTGTATCTCCAAGACTTAGCACAATGTCTGATACACAGTAAGTACTTTAAAATGTTGATTGATTGATTAATTTGGGATATTCTAGGGAGAATTTCTAATTAAGGATTGGTGGACTAGAAGAGTTGCTTTCAAGGTGAGGTCTGTAAGGATCCCCAAGATCATTTCAGAGGGTCCTCAAGGTCAAATTATTTTCGTAATAATACTAAGATATTTGCCTAATAAAATGTTTTACTCTTTTTGAATTATATATTTGTATGAGATCAAATCTTCTTCTTGTGCTCCAAGCAAAACAACATATCCCAACAGACTGATACAGAAGCAGATAGGGGAATCCAATTGTTTTCTGATAAGCCAGAAATTAAAGAGATTTGGAAAAACATGTAAAACAATATAATTCTTTTCACTAATTTTTTTTTGTTTTGGAAAATAGTTATTTTTCACAAAAATTATGTTAACATGTAATGGGTTTATTATTTTAAATGAATAAATATATTAAAAATTTATGTTTTAATTTCTAATACAACAAATGATGGTAGATATTACTAGAGATATATTGGTAAATATTTAACAACTGTCTCTGTAGGAAAAAAACAAACAACAAACCCGTGACATATTTTCTCCATTATTAACATTTTCTCCATTACTTTTTTTAAGTCTGGAAAAACAACAAAATAGTAAACCAAACACTGATTTTCAGTGTTTGTTTATTTCTGAGATGTAAATATTCACACTGAAAATTTAATAATCAGTTTGAGTTGGCTCTAGCACATTATTAGATATAACTCACATAAACAAAACCATTTTGGCATTCTGATTAATTTTTAAGAGTATGGAAGGATCCCAAGACTAAAATAGTTATGAAATTGTATGATCTCTAAATAACCTTCTAACATTCAGATTCTGGGTGAATCTGGGATAAATTTTAGGTCTTCTGGTTGTAATAAGACATATTTTCTCATGAATTATCTAAAAACCTAACTAAAAAGCATTCTTTTGTTCTGGATCACATTGGATTGAAAAGTTTCTCATTGGATTAGATGATTTACCTGATCAATTTTAAATCTTATGAAATATTTATGAATGTGTACCTCCTGTGTGTCTACTGATGTGCAAAGTCCATCTCCTCTAGTTATGAAGCCTTCAGTACAATTTATTGAGAGATTCTCTACCTACTAAGGCCGGAAATGATGTCAAATTAAAGGATTATGTAGGGGGCAGCTAGGTGGTGTGATGGACAGAGCATTGTTCAAATTTTACCTCAGACACTAGCAGTGTGACCCTAGATAAGTCACTTTATCCTGTTTGCCTCAATTTCCTTATTTGTAAAATAAACCGGAGAAGAAAATAGCCTCACACACTTATTAACTATGTGACACTGAGCATGTCACTAGCCCTGTTTGCCTCAGTTCCTTATACATAAAATGATCTGGAAAAAGAAATTACAAATCATTCTAGTATTTTTGCCAAGAAAAACTCAAATCACAGAGAGTCACAGAGAGTTGGAAATTACTAAGCAACAGCAACTAACTAGAATATTTTAAAAATATACAGGGAACATAAAAATAATGAAGTTTTAATTTGCATATAAAACTGATCATAGGTGAAGATGTAATTAAAAACTAATTATCCAACAAAATACGATTTTAAATTTAGAGCTAGACACAACCTTAGAAATTATCCCAGTCCCATTATTTTGAAGATGAGAAAACTAAATCCCAGATTGGGGAAGTAGAGAGGAAAGAAAAAACAAAGTCAGCATTTGAATTCAAGTCTTTTGAACTCAAGTCTTCTGACTATAGAGAATTCCTCTTTTCATGATATACCACAACACCTTTCCTAATATCCCATAGCACATCACTTTTCTTCCTTTTACTTGGGAAAAAAAGAAATATATTTTTTTCTTACTATATATGAGGAAATTCATCCCAAATTATCTTAAATAGGATTCATTTTGCTTTTCCCATTTTAGGAGGAGTACTACAACTCTTTTTAAGACCCAAAGTGATAAATTGCTTAAAAGTGGTCTTTTTGAGACTAAAAAAATAAAATAAAAGATACTGTGTGAATTATAAGTGATAATACTACCAGCAACGCTGAGGAGGAGGATGTAAATCTTGCTAAAAGGCATTTATTTCTCTTGTGCAGAATCTATTTGTATATGGTAAATCTTTAAATGAAAGCATCTTATATGGTGTTTTACTTAGTATGTATTAAAACTTTTACTGTGCATTCACTTTGTGTCTTACTAAAATAATTCAGTGACAAATACATACTTTGAGTACTCTTCACAAGACAAAGCTATACATGTGGTGGTTTTTTTTTTTTTTTTTTTTGAGGGCATAGTTCTTGATGGGGTAATCAAATGACATAGTTCAATATTTAACACATTTTAGACACACAAAGTCTTAGTCTGGAAAGTGTTACTGGTAGCATTATTGCTGTTCATGCATACTCTTTATTTATTTTTCTGGTCTTTTAAAAAGGACTCCTTTTAAGCATTTTTTCACTATGGCTCTCAAAAAGAGTATTGTTCATACAATAGGAAAAACAAAATGAATCCTATTTGGGATGGTGATTTGATAACAGTGTTTGGTCACATTCATTTTATTTATCTGGGCAATTTTGCCTGATATGAGCATGAGTGAGTATAAAATGCTCTAAGTAGTGTCTATTTTCCCCTTCCCACTGAGGTTCTCATCCATATCAACAAAAGAGTTTTTCATTAGCAGCTTTCAATCCTTGCATAATGGTCATCTTTTTCTGAGGCAACAGAACTATTTAATGATGATAAGATTTAATAATTCCAGATACTACTGTTTTTTTCTTTTGTGTTGGATTCTGGCATGGTTATTATAGGAATGATGGGTTCCTCTTGAAGCCAGTTTCTGAAGGAAAGTCAGTGGTATGCTGTCATTAGTGGACAGGCTACCTCCTCACCTGAGCAGAATTGTCTAGGACTGCCCACATGGCTAATTAACAAAATGGAATAGGAGACTCTAAACTGATGATCCAAGAGCAGGCAAGATTCTTACATGAAATGAAATCCCAGATTCGTAAACTTATATGAAATTGTTGTTGGGGTTCATAGTTGGAATCCAAGTGAATGGAATCTCATTTACATTTTCAACATTTAGATGTCTCTAAAGAAGTAAATGAACAACTTTTAAATCATGGACTCTCTCCTTTGGAGTAGGACTTCTTAAACTTTTTTCACTCGTGATCCCTTTTCACCTGAGAAATTTTTGCATGACTTTTGTATGTAGGTATAGAAAATAGGTATACAAATCAAATATTTGCTGATAACAAATCAACTTTTGCAACTGCCACATTCAGCTATATGACTCCATGGATCATAAACTAGTTTAAGAAACTGGGTTATAGGGGAGAAATTCTCAAACATTTTAGGTTCTCATATTTAGGAATATGCTATAAATGTTTAACAATTAGCTTTCTGGAAAAAATGTATAAAGGACATTTAAATAAATATCTCTAGGACAGGGCAAGGGAGAGAGAAGAAAAAAAGAAAAAATAAATTGATATAACTTCATTATATGTTTAAAAGGAATAGTAATTAATATATAATAGATCTTTAGTTTCATGTACAATTATTTTAAAAATTATACTTTTATTGAAATGTTTGTTTTACTGCATAAATTTAAAATTAAACAAATAAAAAAATGAACCTTTATTATTAACATTTTCTTTATCATTTTCTCACATCTAGTCAATCAACAAAATAAATAATCAAGGACTGACATAGCATTGTCAGTTTCTGAAGTATAAATATTCACACTGAACATTTAACAATTGGCTTGGAGAACTTGATATGAGTCATCTCTGATATTCCACTGATTATTCCCCTTGAATTTCAGTAAATCTACCTCATACTCTATGATTTAATGTGAAAGGAAATAAATTCTCAAATTTATCATGTATACATAATACATGATAAGATATAAAAGAATTAAACAATTGTTCATTAAAAATATTTGATTCAAAAACATTTTTAGTCTCATAAATTTGTTAAATAATACTGCAAGGAAATTTAAAAATCATTAACTACAATCCCTACTTTTATGTACGCAGAAACTTGAGACCCATAAATTACTTCCAATAGTATTTGACATAGGATTTGAACTCAGCACTTCCTGATTTCATTTCTGAAGCATTATGCTTTATATCTCACTGCCTCTTTGGTTTATCAGAATGTAAACAAATTCAATAGTGAGACTGCTGCTACTTCTTCTTCTTCTTCTTCTTCTTCTTCTTCTTCTTCTTCTTCTTCTTCTTCTTCTTCTTCTTCTTCTTCTTCTTCTTCTTCTTCTTCTTCTTCTTCTTCTTCTTACAGGAAGTGAGTTGTTACAGCTACTAAGTATTGAGGCTGGATTTGAATCCAGGTTCTCCTGTCTCACTGTTCTATCCACTGTGCCACTTAACTTCCCTAAGACCATTGATTATTCATGTCAATCAATGGTTTTATACTAAGTAAAGTTTTTGAAAAATATTCCCAATTTTTTTTAGCTGTTCATTTTTTCTTGCTTTGGATTTGATTGAGAATGAGACTGAGAATCCTGATTTACAGAAACAAGTGATTATAAATGATTTAAAGACGTGAGCTCATTTAGAATAAATGGTATATGCTTTTCTAAAAACACATCAAAAATTTTATAACTTTATTAAGTAATCATTAATTCTGAGTTTTAGGTTATTGCTGATATTAATCAACCTGTCTTTTACTTGGTTGTTGTCACTGACTTTTTTTCCTCCTGTAAATGAATATGAATAGGGTTTGATATGCAAATTCCTCCCCACCCCATCTCCTCATTGTATTCCCTCTAATCC
This sequence comes from Antechinus flavipes, assembly GCF_016432865.1. Classification (NCBI taxonomy): domain Eukaryota; kingdom Metazoa; phylum Chordata; class Mammalia; order Dasyuromorphia; family Dasyuridae; genus Antechinus; species Antechinus flavipes. The sequence goes on along the minus strand of NC_067401.1, from coordinate 428,066,436 downwards.
ACTTTTTCTTTTTTGCTAGCCGGATACTTTTGGGTTATTTCTCCTTTAAAATTTTTTTAAAAAATTCATTTTAAACTTAAGCACAAAACAACAAAAAAAGAACATTTCCACGTACATACCGCACACAACAGATTCAATATAAAGCAACACATTTCCATTTCTAATTTTAGAATGTTTCAGTAGTATAATATAGTTTTTATTCATTACTAAATATTTCTCATATGTTTTTGATGATATTCTTGTTTCCCTTAGAGAGTGCATATGCCTTGATTGCCTTGATTTAATTCATTTTCTGGCTTTATGAGATTGATTGACAGAAAACTCTAAAGTTCTGGTATAACTGTAACTCAAAATACTTCATTTTCTACATGAAGAATGACAGCTTTTCCCAAAGGGATTTCATGATCTCTGAAGCCAGGCCCCTTGAGGTAATATAGAAGAATTCAGAAGGTGATGTCAAGGACATAATTGTTACTGATCTCATGATGCAGAGTCATCATTGTCCAGTTCCTTGAAATATTCTTTGCCTGACTTCACATATTTTGCAGCATAATCCAGTATAGGAAACTAACCTGACAACATATACAACACAGATCCACAGGGAAAATCACTAGATAATCAGATTATCTGGAGCCGCTCTGGTTTTCCGTGAAAGTCTCACTTGTCTTTCTAGCTATCCCATTTTCTAAGATATGCAGGTTGGTAGCTGACAAATAAGACCTTGAGCTTATCTTTACTGTAAGTGTTATCAATAGACTAGCTCAGGGGCAACAATATGGTGTAGTGAATAGAGTGCTGGGAGTCAGAAGTCAGGACTCATCTTCCTGAGCTCAAATCTGGCCACAGACATTTATTAACTATGTGATCCTGGGCAAGTCACTTAACTCTACTTGCTTCAGTTTCCTTATTTATAAAATGAGCAGGAGAAGGAAATGACAAAATACTCCAGTATTTTTGCTAAGAAAACCCTAAATGAGTATAACAAAGAGATAGACATGACTGAAACAACTGTGCCACAGTAACAAATACACAACCTCAGAGTGGGACAGTGTCTGGGAGAGCTATTGGCAGCAGCTGATTTCTTCCTGATTTACAGAATAGCTCCTATGTCTCTCTGTGGCAACACATTTTAATTTATTCTTCTCATTGTCATTATGAATATGAGCAGGGACTCTAATTTGATTTCTTGATTTCTCCTTTTCATGTTCATCCTCATATCAGAGACATATTTAGGATAGTGACCGAGAATGATTTAGATGTTGAGAAAAATGCACAGGATTGTTCCATATCACATCAATTATTTAATGGTTGATGATTTTATTGGTTTGAAAATTATTTCTCCTAAAAGAATACAATACATCTAAAACTGAGGAGATTATTGTTAGTGCTTCAAATATGTTAAATGATTTGTCCATGGCTATATAGGTAAGGCAGATTTGAATTCAGATCTTCCCGATTTGTATGTCTGCCTCTACCACACAATTCTAATTCTTCATAATGGTAAAATACTCTATTGCATCAAGGTGACCATTAATGGAGAATGATTAAAATAGTCAGAGATCTGAATGGGTTTTGAGTCTCCTTTCCACTACCTATAGTCCTAAGTGAATGTAAACTCAGGCAAAGTAATTTCTGGGAGCCAGAAAAGTCACTGGTTTTATAAGAAGGGGCTATATGTTAACAATAGCTCAGGGAGTCTGGGAGCACAGGAGAAATATACTTGAAACAAGGTGTTAACTCAGTGGAATTGATGATGTGATGGTTGTCTAGTTCACATAGAACTTAATATGGAGATGTAATGGTTCTCTAGTTCACACAATCATAATATGCTGTAATGATGTAATTATAATAGGGTATTTAAGGGCTAAGAAGGACTGGAAGAGGGATATTCTATTTTTTGACCATCTTCTTGGTGGCTCTCCTGCCTTCTGCCCTCCTGCACTAAAATCAAGGCTGGTCCCAAGGTCCTCCAGAAAGCTAGCCCGAACATTATAGAGGGATACTGAAAGCAGCTGTAGGAAGCTGTCATGGTATGTTGATTCAATGAGCAGTCCCCAAGAAAGAGGTGGGAAAGGGGAAGAAGGGTATATTCTTGGCAGTGGGATAGAATATTTTTTTAAAAAATTATTTTATTTTAAATTTATGAAATAAAACAAGAATTTCCATAACATAGCATAATAAAAAGGTTGATTGCACTTGAAATTGCAAATCTGTTATGTACAACTTGCTATTCCTTTTAAATATAGAATTGTCATCATGTAAATTTCTTTTTTTCCTTTTTTTCTTTCCCCTATCCTGCCCTAGAGATGGTTACCATTAGATGTGAATAGGTATATGTGAAAAAAATTCTATACATGCTTCTATTTAGGTAGATTCTAGTGCTTAATTCCAGAATCTGATTATAGAGTGGGGAGGCATGTTGGAGATACTAAAGTCTCAGCCAGCTTGGCTCTCTCTAGGACTCACTTCAACACTGAGTAGATTATTCCTTGCTATATATACCCTCATTCTCCCAGGAATGATGTGGCAGATCGTCATTACCTAGTCACAGTGCCCAGAAAGTGACTTGCTTGGAGGCACTGAAATCCTAGTTTTTTCTTCATGTTCTCTCTTTTTTCCAGATGCATCCATAAATAGATACTTAATGTTCATATAGCTGAAGGTCCTCTTGGGACAAGTATCTCTGAGAAGAACCAATGACCGAATCTCTTTAGAATCCTTTGTATTCATCAGCATGAATTTTTACCATGAGTCTTGTTTAAGATCACACAGGTAGTAAGTAGCAGAGAGAAAATCATAGTATGATAGGATGCTGGATATAGAATTGAGAGAACTTCATAGGTCATGTTGTCTAAAGCCCTCATATTATAGGTGAGGAAATAGACCCAAGAGAGGTCAAACCACTTGCTTAAAGTAACATAGTCAGGATTTGAATTTAAGTCCTTTCACCCACATCTGGTGCCCTGTATCTGGATGAGCAAGGATTAGAATTCAAATCCTTTGACTCTAAATCCTTTAGACTTCCCATTATTTCATAATACTTCACCTATACAAAGCTTGACATTTGTTATTTTTATTTATTTATTTATTTAGTACTTTGAAGCAAGTAGGTGGTACAGTAGATAGAATATTGGATTTAGAATCAGGAAAACTTGAATTCAAGTTCAGACACTTAATGGCTGTGGTTTCCTGATTAAATCTCTTAATCTTTGCCTGCCTCAATTTCCTTATATGTAAAATGGGGTAATGATAGCACCTACCTCCCAGAATTGTTGTGAGGAAAAAAATGAGCTAATATTTGTATACTGTTTTATAAATCTTAAAGCATTTTATAAGTGTTATTGCTATTACTTCATAATCTTTGGCCTTAAACTATCAATAACTTTGTGGGTAATTCTAGTCACTGTTCACATCCAATTGTTACAGGAGAAATAGAGGATTACATTCTGCAGCTAGACTACCCCCACTTAGGGACTACAAATAAGGTCTGGAGTTATTTTTAGAAACATGGCTGCAAAACATATTGCTGAGCTGTGCCAGGAAAATGTATTTTTAAAAGACAGGGAAGGACACATATGGGAAATGCAATGAGCATAAAAATGAATTGCAGGCAACCAAATCAGCATGCAAATGGTTTAGAACTAGATGCTGCAGAATCTTTCATGCTGACAAGTCCCAAGGCATGAAGCCTGTAGTGTCTTCTGAGGAATGGCTTCAACCCTTTTTTTGGGGGGGGGAGGGTGAGCAGACCAGACAGCTGCTATCTGCCACAAAACATTGCTTTTCTGGGGGGAAAATGGGAAAACACAGAAAAACATGACCTGAGGATAGAAAGTTGTAGGGCATGTGAGATCTGGACTGGGCATTGAAGATAATTGGGGGAAGAGAAGAAGCAGAATGAAATCCCTTTGAATTTAGAACATGTATTTTTTGTATTCCTAGCACTTAGCTGAGTGCCTGGCTCACAACAGGAGTTTAATAAATTTTTATTGATTAATTGATTGGAAGATTATTTGTTCTAGATCTGCATAGCATGAAATACAGAGATTGGGTTTGTAATTATAAGGAAGGTAGCTTGCCCAGTGGAGAGAGTACTAGATGTGGAATCAGGAAGGCATGATTTTGAATCCTTCTTCAGACACCTCACTTCAATTCATGTATAATTCAAGACATAAGCTTGTAAAGTCATTGGACCTTTTTGAAAATGAAGGACAAACAATAAAAATAACTAGTGTAATCTTGTATAAGTCACTTAAGCTCTTTCAATCAGTTTCCTTTGTAAAATGAAGATATACAGTAGCACCTATCTCCTAGGGTTGTTGTGAGGATCAAATGAGGCAACATATATAAAATGATTTGCAAACTTTAAGATACTGCATAAATGCTAGTCATGATAGTGATGGTGGTAATGATGGTGGTAATGATGATGGTGATGGTAATGATGATGATGATGATGATGGTGATGGTAATGATGATGATGGTGATCGTAGTGGTGGTGGTAATGGTGGTAATGATGATAGGAATGATGATGGTAGTGGTGATGATAATGATGATGATAATTACATTGATGATGCTGACAGTGAATCAGGAGGTTGCCCTGCATTTGAATTTTAGATATTTTCTGTGTATGACTTGAGCATATATCCTTTCTGAGTCTCTGCAAAATATAGATAATAGCAAATACCTTTCAAGGTTGTGGGGAGGGTGAAAGAAGATAAATGTATATGAAATGTTTTGCAGATTCTGAAAGGCTAGATCAAGAAGAGCTATTGTTTCATCTAGGACTTTAGACTATCCCTTCACCAGACTCTCAGTTAATTCCCCAAGTCTGTATTCAGGGTTAGGTCACCACAGATGGAAATTGGAATCCATGTGTAATGACAAACCACAAAAGTAATAACTAAATTTCATAGTTCAGTTAAAGCTAGTCAAGCCTAGGGGTAGTAAATGGTACACTGGTCCTTTCTTTGCAATTAATAGTATTTTATTTTTTCCCAATTATATGTAATTTTCAACATTCATTTTTGTAAGACTTTGAATTCTAAATTTGGAAGCAATTGTGTCATCCTGTCCATGGAATAGCATGACATAGTGGAGAGATTATTGGCTCTGAAGTCAGAGGACTTGGGTTTAAACCTCATCTCTGTGACGTTGGGAAAGGGAATGGAGTAAGAGCAATGAGCATTTATATAGTGTCTGTTATGTTCCAGGCACTATGTGAATTCAGTGTTTTTACAAATATCATTTGATCCTCATGACAACCCTGAGAGACAATAACTTAATAAACTGAGAGAGACAGAAATTCAATGACTTACTCAGGGTCACACAGCTAGTTACTGACTGAGGCCTGATTTATACTTAAGTCCTCCTCTCTCCAGACCTGTGTTCTATACACTGCAATCAAATTTATTGCTTTTCCTTACTCATGATTTTATCTCCCATTATCCCATTGTGTTGTGTACTCCTCCCCAGATGGAATGTGCTCCTTCTTCACATCTACTTCTTCTCTAGATTTTTTTTTTTTGTTAAAGTTCAGCTCAAGCACTTCCTTTTGCACAAAGCTTTTTCTCATCCTCCTATCTTCAAGTACCTTCCCCTCTCTTCCATTATCTTGAATTGATTTTTCATATATTTTACTTCTGCTTTGTTCACAGATTTATTTATTTATTTATCTAGAAAGAATAAAATAGAAACACCTCTAGCGCAGGGACAGTTTCATTTTTGCCTTTGTCTTCCTAGCACAATGCCTGGCATATGGATGCTTAATAAATGATTAATCCCATCTCTTCTTTCTACCTTCATGATCTTGGGTGGGTTATTTCTTTTTTCTAGATTTTAGTTTGCTCATCTGTAAAAGGAGATGACATTTGAAATCTCTTCCAAATTTAAATTTATGATCTTCAGCTTTCTGTACATGGCATTCCCATGTCAACTATGCACCTACATCCCTTTGATTTATACTTTGTTTCAAAGCAAATGTAATAAAGGAGTGGCCTTTCTGTACCTCCATTCCACTGATTGGGAATTTAAAGAGTTCTTTGATCCTCAGGTAGTTTTGATGGTCTTGCATGTATGTTACTAGCCTGTAGGCAAGAATCATTGAGTAACCTAAACTTGGAGTGGGCCAAGATTGCCACAGATGTGTTTTTTCAGTAGACTGAGAATTAAAAAAAACACATTTACTATTTATTTGCCTCCTCAATTCATTTCACTTAAGGGAGAGGAATGAAAGTTTGTGGATTCAGGGAAAATTTTTGACTAATCAATAAATATGCATTATATATTTTGAGTTTATTTCATGCCAGGAACAGGACTGTATGTCATAGGGAATATGAGATCAAGATGAGAAGTTTCACTGTCTGTAAAGGGTTTATAATCTTAATGGAAGCCAATATTAGAATGCAGATAGTGAGAGAGGAAAACAAAATAGTGTATGGTGTGGGCTTTACTTCAGTTCAGACAAGTCTTGAAGAGACTTGAAGAGTTAATTTACCCAAGAAAGCCAATGAAATGTAAGGTTGAATTAAGAGATTCTGAATATTTAGCACTAAAGAAGTGATGATTCTTTTGAACTGGTTGGAATACAGGTGGAGGACTGTGATCAGTTTTGGGTACCATGTTTTAGGGAAGATATTGATGAGCTGGAGAGTCTAGACAGTGGCAACAGGAATGGCAAATGGCTTTGTGGTCATCCTCTCATGAGGATCCATTGAAAAAAATGGGAAATTTTTACTTTGTAGAATTTAAGATTTAGGAGAGGAAAGTAATGGGGACATGATAATTGTCCAAGAATCAAAGGGCTGTCATGTGGAAGAGGGATGAAATATTTTGCTTGGTTCTGGAGGGAAGACTTAGAATTTATGGATCAAAGCTTCAAATGGGAAAATTTAAGGTCAATATAAACAAGAATTTCCAGACAATGAGAGTTAGCTGAAAGTGGAAAGGCTTGCTTTGGGAACTTGCTTTATTTTGAGTCCCTCAACCAAATGTTAATTGATCACTTGTTGGGTATGTTATAGAGAGGAATTAATTCTTATCTCACATAGAGTTGGACTTTCACCCACTGAGATCTCTTCTAGCCCTAAATTCTGTTATATTGTCCTTCTTTTTCTCCTTCTTCTCCTCCTGTTCTTCCTCCTCCTCCTTTTCCTTCTCCTCCTTCTCCTTTTTTTTCTTCTTCTCCACTATCACTTCCTCCTCTTTTCCTCTTCTTTTCTTGTTCTTCTTATTTTTGTTCTCCCTCCCTCACTTCTTTCCTTCCTTTCTTTCCTCCCAAAATGGTCTGATCTAGGAAAAAATCTTATCTCAGCTTTTCTTGCTTTGAGCAGACCTCTGCACTTGCCCCATTTGGAATCCCATATACAATAATATTACATTGACTAAATCAATAAAATGGATAATAATGTTTATAGTACTTGAAGTATATACCTCATAGGGGTGTTGTGAGACTCAGAGGAGACAATGTATATAAATAGTAGTTATTGTTATTATTATTTTAATGCCAAACATTGCTCCTTTTTTTGGGGGGGGGATACTTCTGGAAGCATTCCCTTCATAGCACAGTACAAAGAGAATATGATTTGGAGATCAAAAACTCTGATCTTGGATAAAATAATGATTTCTCTGGGGATTAGTTTTCATATTTCTGAAACAAAAGTCTTGGACAGGATGACCTTTTGGATCCCTTTCAGTTCTAAATATATCATCTTATGATCTTCCCCATTATAGTCCTTCAAATTGCAGAAGAGATATTTTCCCCATAGTTGTCTTTTCTAGGATTGTTATTCTTATTTCCATCTGAAAGTCCTTTCTTATATAAAATGGTTCATCATTCTTGCAATAGCCTGTATCCTATCTGGTTGTGGTCTAATTTTTCCATCTCTCTCCCTGTCACCAAATGCGATGCCCAGAATTGATCCCAAAGTTTTAGATGTGGTGTGATGTACTATAAGTGCAAGGGACTCTTGATTTCCTGAAATCAGTATATTTTGATTAATGGAACTAAAGTTTGTTTCAAGCTTCTTTGAAGCCAAGTCACAATATTGGCTCAAATAGATCTAGAAGTGCTGGGGCAAAAAGCCAGCTGAAGTTGTGAGAGATTCTTTTTCTCCCTGAGTGTTCTTTACATAAATCTTAGTGTTCTGAGCATCCAGAATGGGAATGCAATTTGATTATTAAAATCCAGTGATTGGTAGTGATAAGAACCTAATCTTGTTTCCTATTTAATTCTTTTACTTCTCCCAATCTCAGTTTTCCTCTTCTTCAAAATGGGAGTAATATATTTATACCTCCCAAATCACAGGGCTGTTTGTTGGGAGAAAAGTGCTTTGTAAAAGCACTATAGTTATTGAGGTTATAGAGCCACTCAATCATATAAGGGGATGCCTCTTTCCTGAAATGTCACATTCACTTCCTCCCCTCACTCCCACCTCTTACTTTACCTCATCCCAGGATCAATTAGGACACTACCTGGCTTAACTCCCTATTCTCTAACAGAGTACTTGGTAAATTCTAAATCCATATGAGTTCATTTTCAGAGCACTATAAGCAGAATGCTGGCATTCTGTAGTCTGACCAGGAAGTCTTGTGGAAGAAAAACCCTCCAATATTTCACCTTTGATTGGACCTGGTCCCTAATCTGTCCTTTGTGCTAAAAGTAAACAACACATTGACAACGAATGCTCCAGCCTGGGAACACTGGGGATTGGGGAAGCTAACTGCCTTTTCAGGGGAGAAGCTGTTTTCCTGGAATCAGACAAGGCCAGATGCTGGGAAGGCACCACTGGGGATGAGGTGTAGATTATTTATCTCTGTTGATATAGAGTATGAGCCTCATTGTCTGCAGAGACAGGAGAAGGGCTCTTATTTCTTTAAACATCCTGGGGAGAAAAACACAGAAAGTGATCCTTCGACCACATCCAGAGGCCCAATGAGTCACCAGCCCTGGGACAGCAAAAGGAGGTGTAAGAATGTCAGTGCACCTGTCCTAATACCCACAGGGAAGCCTCAGGCTAGCTCTACTGCTGGTACTGCAGTTATCCTTCCCAGCATTCAGTTGGACAATTGCTGTATCCCCAGCAGCTCCGCTGACATCAGCAGAGTTGACTGATGCAGGGGAGCTCAAAGCCTTTTTAAATAAAACAGATTGAAGAAGAAAGGGAGCCAAGTTAGGAAAACAAACCTCTCCTTGAAGCTAGATAGTCATGTAACAACAGACTTTTCCTAGTTTAAGCCACAGCCAATGTAAGACAGAGACACAGAGAAAAAGGGATAGAGAATTATAGAGACAGATACAGAGCGACAAAGACACACACATACACACAGGGTGGGGGAGAGAGAGAGAGAGAGAGAGAGAGAGAGAGAGAGAGAGAGAGAGAGAGAAGGAGAGAGACACACAGAGAGAGACAGAGAGACAGAGAGACAGAGACAGAGACAAGGGAAGAGAGAGAGGAAGAGAGAAAGAGAGAGCGAGAGAGAGCACAAAAGAAAATGATAAAGCTGCATCCTTTCAGCCATAACAGAAAGAAAATCAGTTGACTATAGTAATTCTTTGACCCAGAAATAGGACAATTTTCATCTCATATGCCAGCTCCAGCTGTTGATCTTATCCCGATGCAGACAGTCCTCCACATCTTTTGCAAGGCTTGCCTTAGCCCCTTCATATAGCAGTGGGATGAAGATGGGGGGTCTGATGATAAGGTATTGCTGGTCTCAGGGACCTGAGTCCTTGAGGATTGTCACAGGATTTTCCACCCACTATTAGGATGAATTTGAAGAGTCCATTTCAGAATATGGTCCCTATGCACCTCAGTTATTTCAGAGAGGGTAGAAGACATTCAGAGGAGCCTCTATGCCTCAGAGCAGGTACTTTAAAGCTTATTTAGACTGGGGGTGGGTGGGTGATGCCTATGGACTTGGGTGGGAAAAATTACATCTTTATTTTCACTAACAACTAAATTTTAACATTTTCTTCATTTATAAATTTAACAAAAATATCATTCTTAAAAGAAGTTCACAAGCTTCATCAGATTTCCAAGGAGTTCATGGCACAAAAAATGAAGAACTAATCTAGTCCAATCATCCTTTTTGCAGACAAGGAAACTGAGACCCAGAGAATGAAATGGTTTGCTCAAGCATACATAGGTAGAGATGAACTCAGTTCTCTAAATTCAAATTTGGTATTCTTTCTACTGTTTTGTGGAATTCTAGGAGGAATCAGGATGTTTGGTTCTGAATCAAAGATCCAAAGGGGTTCTCTGACCACTTTATCTGAGTCTAGAACAGTTCTTAGAGGGTGACTGTGGTTTCTTGGACTTGTTCCAACAACCTGACTTCAAGAATCTCTGGATCCTGCAGATATTCCAGGATTTATGGGACAGGTTTCTTGCTTTCAGATTTCAAAACAATGCCTCTGATCCTGTCTCATCCTGAAACTTCCTTCAGCTCTTGGGGCCTCTTCTTTCTGAACCATCAATCATCCCCGAAGCCTTGTCAAACTGAAATATCCCTCTGCAAAGTCCATTCTCTTCTCCCATTGTTGAACTCCTTCTGGAGTCCATTTTGTGGAGGTGCCCTCCTAGTCCTTTTGTTCTTAAGGCAATGTTGTATTTTTTTTTGTTTTGTTTTGTTTTGTTTATATTTATGTCTTCAATGTTTAGCAAAGTGCTTGACATACAGTTATTATAGTAATTAATTAATCTTTCTTTCTATCTTCTTCTTTCCTTCCTTCCTTCTTTATTTCCTTCCTTCCTTCCTTCCTTCCTTCTTCCTTCCTTCCTTCCTTCCTTCCTCTCTTTCTCTTTTTTCCTTCCTCTCTCTCTCCTTTCCCCCCTTTTCCTTTCCTCTGTCTCTCTCTCTTCCTCCCTTTCTTCCCTCCCCCTCTCTCCTTCCTCCCTCCTTTCTTCCTTCTTTCCTGCTAAGAGAGATTGAACTAATTAGCTACATGCATATGTCTAATAAATGGCAAGTCCAAGCTTCTATCTCCCTAGCTAATTTAAAGTTATTTCTACATTGCATTACCAGGACCTATATGTTCAGAAATAGTCATACCTCTAAGATGCCTATGATCGGGAAGGACCTTGTTAGATAATCTGTTAGCTGCCTCCATATAGGACCTCATCTGTGATTCATCCTGGAAAGCTATACCAGAAAATAGGATGGAGTGGTATGGTGGAAAGCTCACTAGATGAGTGGCTTGGGTTCAATTACTCCCATGTCACTTGATACAGGCTTCTTGAAACTCTATTTCCTCATTGGTAAAATGAATCCTTACCCTCTTGCACCTGGGCCTTAAACGCTAAGTGTTTATGGCTTCCTGGATTCCAAAGGCTGGTGAGGAGGTGTGAAGCTAGCTTTGGAGCCTATGGCTGGTTCCTTGTTGCCACAGTAACCACACAGAGCAGGACTTAACAGAAAATTACAGGGTATACACAGTGACAGAGTCAAGCAATTTTCTCTCTCTCTCTCTCTCTCTCTCTCTCTCTCTCTCTCTCTCTCTCTTTTCAAATTTCTCTTTTTAACAAGCTGTACTGCCTATGACAACAAATGAGGGCAGCAGGCTGGGCTGTGTCAGGGAAGATGTGTTTATGGACCCATCACAGGAGGGAATAAAGCATCAGGACATGTGTAGTATAGTTTTGGCTCTGTACCTGACCATTAAGACACTTGTGTACTCAAAGGCTTAGTTTTGTAAAGGTAGCATGCTAGCCATTAATTGCATACCTAGTACACAGTAAATACTCAATAAATGGATATTGATTGCCTGCCTGAAATAGACACTGGAATTAGGAAAATCTGGGTTCAAATGGAACTCCACCCTCACCTAGATAAAACACCAAGTTGTCCTGCCTAACTCTAAGAGCTATTGTGGGAAAAATGCTTTGTACACAGAAGCAAATAAGCCGTTATTATGATTATGTGACTACACAGTGGCCCAGGCCAATATAAATTCAATCAACATTAGCATTTTCTCTTGTCCATTGATGGCTACACTGGAGACCAGAGACCTGCCCAAAGGTCCCACCTTCTGCCTCTGCTTAGTCCACTTACTGTTAATACCAGCCACACAATGTTAAACTGTGTTTAGTTCTAGTTTTCTTATTTGTTAATTAGCTTTGTGATTTTCCACCAAGCATCACCTTTTTAGTCTGTTTTCTCAGCATTTGAATGCAAATAATAACATGTGTCTGACTTACTTCACTGTATTGTCAAGATCAAATTCTATAATAATGGATTCAAACATGCTTTGAAAAGTTAAAATTGAATCATGCATATAACGCCCCTCCTCCTTCTATCTCCAAAGGTTAGCTTTAATGGACTTGATCTTTCTTTAGACCTATTTTTCCAACTCTTTAATGGATGTTTCTTTTTTGGATGTTCTTTTGTTATTTCCATGCTTGAAATAGAACTCCTCACCCTTCTAACCCAAACAGCTTTGCTTCCTGATGTCTCTCTTCCAGACATATTGTTCTTTTGTTTATCCCCGCTAAAAACTTGAACAGGCCCATGTGTACTCCTGTTTTGTGTGTATCTGCCTCTCATCCCAGGGCCATTACATCTGCCCCTCTTTGTGTGGGGCTCCTTCAGGTCTTTGATGTTCTCTATTGGAATGTAAGCTCCTTAAGGGCAGGGATCCTCTGACTTTTGTGTTTAATATTAACAGCTACTATTTATATGGTGTCATAAGATTTGCAAAGCATTTCATTTTATCCTACACAACACATAGAGGTAGCCCCATTTTACTGATGAGGAAATTGAGACAGACAGTTAAATAATCAGCTCAGAGTTCTCATAACTACTAAGTGTCATGGGTCAAATTTGAACTCAGTCTTCTTGACTCTATCCAGCATTCTATCCATTTAGCTGTTTTTTTTTTTTTTTTGTATCCATAGCATTGCTAACACATAAGAAGCCTTAATAAATGTTATTCATTCATTTATTTGACTCTTTTTAATCCCTTCAAAAGTTCAATAAATACCTCAGAGAAGACTTGCCTGGGATTATAGAGTTACAATGTCTTAAACCCAGGATTATTCTAATAAAGGCCTTTTCTGACTCTGAGTACAATTTTTTTTTAATGACATGATTGTTTCCAACTCCTCATGACTCCATTTGGGATTCTCTTCACAAAAATATTGAAGGGGCTTGTCATATCCTTTTCCAGCTCATTTGACAGATGAGAAAACTGAGGTCAACAGTGTTAAGTGACTTGTCCAGGTTCACATAACTAATAGAGCAGCTAGCAGGCCAGACTTGAAATCTGGAAATCTGTCTTCCTGATTCTAGGCCTGGTACTCTATCCACTGTACCATCTAGATGCACCACATGACATTTTGTTGCATATTAAATTTTTTAAAATAACTTTTTATTGATAGAACGCATGCCAGGATAATTTTTTACAGCATTATCCCTTGCACTCACTTCTGTTCTGATTTTTCCCCTCCCTCCCTCCACCCCCTCCCCTAGGTGGCAAGCAGTCCTTTACATGTTGAATGGGTTGCAGTATATCCTAGATACAATATATGTGTGCAGAACAAGCAGTTTATATTCATTTCCCAGTGTTCTTTCTCTGGGTGTAGCTGCTTCTGCCCATCTTTGATCAATTAAGGCTCTCTTTATCGAAGAGGTCCACTTCCATCAGAATACATCTTCAAACAGTATCGTTGTTGAGGTATATAATGATCTCTGCTCATTTCACTCAGCATCAGTTCATGTAAGTCTCGCCAGTCCTCTCTGTATTCATCCTGCTGGTCATTCCTTACAGAACAATAATATTCCATAACGTTCATATACCACAATTTACTCAACCATTCTCCAATTGATGGACATCCTTTCATTTTCCAGCTTCTAGCCGCTACAAACAGGGCTGCCACAAACATTTTGGCACATATAGGTCCCTTTCCTTTCTTTAGTATCTCTTTGGGGTATAAGCCCAGTAGAAACACTGCTGGATCAAAGGGTATGCACAGTTTGATAACTTTTTGAGCATAGTTCCAAATTGCTCTCCAGAATGGCTGGATGTGTTCACAATTCCACCAACAATGTTGTCCCTGTTTTCCCACATCCCCTCCAACATTCCCCATTATCTTTCCCTGTCATTCTAGCCAATCTGATAGGTGTGTAGTGGTATCTCAGAGTTGTCTTAATTTGCATTTCTCTGATCAATAATGATTTGGAGCATATTTTCATATGTCTATAAATAGTTTCAATTTCTTCATCTGAGAATTGTCTGTTCATATCCTTTGACCATTTATCAATTAGAGAATGGTTTGATTTCTTATAGATTAGAGTCAATTCTCTATATATTTTGGAAATGAGGCCTTTATCAGAACCTTTGATTGTAAAAATGTTTTCCCAGTTTATTGTTTCCCTTCTAATCTTGTTTGCATATTAAATTTAGGATTTCCTAGTAAACCAAATTGGAAAAAGAGAAGGAATTACTTGTAGAACCTCTTTCCCCAGAAATCTCTAAAAATGGGGGAAAGCTTCATCTTCCATAGATGCAGAGTTGGAATCATTAGCTTCCTAGTTGATACCTCCTAGTTGAACATCACTTGAAATAGGCTACTTTTCTGCTAATATATGTAATCTTTCAATGGCTTCTTAACTGCAGAACAAAAGACTAAACTCCTCAGTGAAGAGTTAAGTCTTCCCCAACTTGGCCCCTAAGTTTATCTAGTTCTGAAGCTTGAAGAAATCTTAGAAGGCATAGATTTTTTTTTTTAAAGTTCCATGACATGAACAAAAACAATAGCAAGAAAATGAGGAGAGCAATCACAATAGTTCAGAGATTCTAGTTTGGAATTTAACCTTCTCATTTCACAGATGAGTGACAGGCTCTCACAGCAAGTAGATTTCTAAGAGAGGATTCCTCTTCAGGTATTCTTGACTCCAAATCCCATTCTCTATCCATTGAGTCTTCATTTAGTTCACTTCGTCATGGTAACATAAGTATTTTATAAGATGGTCTGTAAGGTATCTTCCAGCTTTAAATCTGTAATCACTGGTCCACAAAGTAACAGAGATAGAATTTGAACTCAGGTCCCTCCATCTCAAAATCAATTTCTGATGTCCCATTCTGCCTTTTGACATGGAAAGGAAGGAGAAACATTCCAGGAAATTATAATGCATAAGCAAAGGCATAGGGGGAGGACAAATAAGGTACAGTTATGAGTAGAAGAACATGATTGAAAAGTGGCTTGAAGGTGAAAAGTTTTGAGAGGGAGCAGGTAAAATCTACTATTGTTCCTTCAAAGTCTTGCTCAAATTTCCATTTTTTAAATGAGCCTTCTCTATTTCTGGGGAAGGGTAGGACCCTTTTCTTTCCCTCCCTTCCATCTCACTTTTACTATGTGTACTGATCAGTACTACATCCCCTATGGCTCCCATCAAGGTGCTGCTCAGAAGTAGTTAAATAGACAATGGCTGAATGAATCTGGGCTTCCTTTAGAAAATCAAAATGCAAAATCAGAATTAAGACAGTACAAATCACAGGACAGAAGGAACCTCTTTTTTTTTTTTTTTAATTGGGGTTGGGGCAGATTCTTCCTTGCAGAGTTATGCAACTTGAGGGCAGAATGTGAAGAACCCACTGGGGTTCTTCTGAGCTGTTTTTTCCCATTTCCATGTCCTACTCAGGCTGCTGAGATCTTGCCAATAATTTCTTATTGGCTCACCCAGTATGAGCAGCCATCGATTCTTTCCAGTTAGCAGAATGCTGACTTCATCTCTTTAATTCCCTTAGTCTCCCTGGTGTAACTGTAAAATAGTTACCAGCCTTTGCCTACCACTCCCAGATTTATGCAGCAGGGAAGAAAAGGGATGGGAGACTCCGAGGGATGCTTTTCTAAGGAGCTATGCCCCGAGTCTCTCCTGCTTAGGAAGTGGTTATATTTGGGAAAGACCTCAGCTTAAAAAGGCCCAGGTCTGCCACTGCATTTGAGCCCATTTCCAGTCATTCTGACTTTTATCTTCTCATTGGGCTCTGATGACTGAATAAGAGGGTGAAGTTGATCACAGCTCTGCCTCACTGAAATTCATTTCCCTTGAAAGACATCATTATTCTGATGTCATTGGTCCTTTTTGAGAAAAAAGGATGAACAACAACACAATCTCTTGAAAATGCTTCGGAAATCACCAAATATCCTGAAGTTCTAGCCCTTCTTACCTCTCCTTTCAATGATGGAAAGAGAAAACCTTAAGTTTTGACATTTCTGTCACGTTCTAC
Source organism: Antechinus flavipes (assembly GCF_016432865.1). NCBI lineage: Eukaryota > Metazoa > Chordata > Mammalia > Dasyuromorphia > Dasyuridae > Antechinus > Antechinus flavipes. The sequence continues at coordinate 428,050,211 of NC_067401.1, read as the reverse complement.
TCACTGTTCCACTTATACACCTAGAAATTTCCCTGCCTATATGCCTTCGGCCACCCTCTGTTCCCTCTGCCTGCAATCTCCTCTCTCTGCAGCTATCTGGGTTTCAGCTTCTTCATCTTTAAAATTAGAGAATGAGAGGATTGGCTTAGATGATCCTTAAGGATACTTTTAAAATTCAATGCATGGTTTATTTGTGCATAATAAACCTCAGGCTAAGTCGAGGCAAAAATCATTTATTAAGTACCTACTGTATGCCAACACTGTGGCTGAAGGGCACAAAGAAAGGGAAAAATAATAAAAGCAAAAAAAAAAAAGGAAACTCCCAAAGAAGCTGAGAATCTAAAGAACTAGACTTTGCAAACCACTGTGTATAATAAGACATATACAGGATAAATTGAAGATACTCAATAGAAGAAAAGCTCTTGCCTTAGAGTTAGCAAGTTAGCTGAGTGAGAAATTCATATTAACATTTCCTGCTGAATTTTCTCAACTTTTAAATACACTGGAAGCCCTTTATATGTCTAGGTCAGGAAAACAAATGATAGGACTAAAACAAATGACAAAAAGAACCTTTGATCATTTTAGGTATGCCATTTGAGACCAGAGGCAATATGGTAGGGTAGAGTAAGTCAACAGCATGTTGTTGGTCAGGAGTTCAGTTCTGGACTCAGAAGCTGTATGAACCTGAATGATTCACTTAATCCTGAATCAGTTTCCTCATCATTTCCCAGCTGCATCCACAACATGCCTTCTGCTCTCCAAATGTCATCTTTCTCTCTCTCCAATTAGAACCTTAGAATTTGGGTTGAGATTCCTTGGCACCAAAGGTGAGTTTTTGCTTTAAATTTCTGTGGACCCTGGTCTTATACTATTTCTCTGTTGACTCTCCTTATGCTGCAGCTTGACACCCTTATAATACCTCTTGTTGTATTGTTTCCTCCCACTATACTGTAAATTCTTTGAGAGTTGGGAACTTGGTGGAATTAACCCTAGTTCCTGGCACATAGTAAGTGCCGAATAATCTCTCTCTCTCTCTCTCTCTCTCTCTCTCTCTCTCTCTCTCTCTCTCTCTCTCTTCCCTTTTTCTCCCTTTTTTATTCGTGCCACTCTTTCTCTCCCTCCCTCCTCCACATGATAATAATGTCCTATATACCTTACAAGATTGTTCTGAGGATCAGATAGTTCAAATATTTGTAAAAATCCTTTGAAAACTTTAAGATATTGCCCAGATGTTAATTGTGATTATTTGTGTAATAGAATACTTTCATACAGAAATCAATGTCATTAATAAAGTGCCTCAAGGTTAGATGTGAAAATGATTGTCGGGAGCTGGAGTACCAGGTTGGAAAATCCCTGCTCAAGACTATCAGCTCTGTCTCTGTGAGGGCTGAATGGCTTTGGCCCAGTCATCAGAAACTAACTGTTTTGTCTCCTGAGCTTGATGTCAGCTATTCTCAGAACTGTCAAAGTATTATTGTCAAATTCTATCTATAGTTTACTCAGGATAACATGACTGTTTATAGCAAGTTTTCATATTGTCACATGAGGCAAAATGGACCCTTGTTTTCCTGACATCTGAATAGGTCATCCGTTTACCTGCCTGCCAAAAGGACACACACACACACACACACACACACACACACACACACACACACACACCCATTCTCCCCTGCTTACTACCAGCTGCCTTTACTAATGGATCTTCCAAATTATCTGGCAAAGACAAGGTTCTGCTGCCTCAGCACATGGTAGCCCTCACAAGCAGTGAGTAATGGAGTGTCCCTCCCAGAAGTCGACCCTCCTGTTGCCAAATGTGTTTGCCAAGTCACACCTACAGAGAGTCTGGTGCCTCTGCTTGTTCATCAGAAGCAAATCAGATTAACACTGAAAGGAGGTGCCACTGGGAAAAAGGACCTTGGAGGCAGCTTCGCAGCCTGTCTGTGGCGTCTTTTGCCCCTCAGACATGGCAGGTTGTAACATAAGACTTCATTGGAAGCTGGTGTATATTTGGATGACTTTAGAACTCTAAAGCTTTATCATTTATTGGGATAGATCCATAAGGGAAGAGTCCTCTGTGTCCCCATAGACTGCAGAGGTTATGGAAGGCAACATAATTTAATCATGTGAACTAGAATTTGACCAGGAAAAGAGGGCTAACATCATCTTTTCTTTGGTGGTAGAAGTATGGATACCCTCAGACTAAGTCCCATGGATAAGCTCTGTAAAAGTCTATAATTAATCTACATTCTACTGTTTGTAGAATAAGCTGAAAATGGTGAACTCAGAGCTTCATTTCCCCTTGAGTCTAGGAATTAGAGCTCACATTTACATGGCACTTGATGACTGACAGAACCATGAAGTAGGGTGCATGAATCATGGCCTCTCTTCTTCCTCCAGATCCTTCCCAAGGTGCCTTTCTTGCGTCTGCATTTCTGTACTGACTTTCTCATGGGTTTTCTTTTCTGTTCACCTGTCATCTTACTACCAGGGCCTTCCCTTGTCCCCAAATGGTTTCAGAAGCCATATAGTCTTATTCTCTTTTCTGAAACCTCTTGGTTCCAATACCCCGCACCCTCACTCCCCCTTACCCCCCCCCCCCTCCCGCCCCAGTCCTTCCCTTCCCTCTTCTTTGGTTCTGTAACTGCTGAGTTACAGAACAGAGCAGAAAGAAAATGATTCCCTTTTGTTTCCTCTGCTCAGCAGAATTCAGATTCAAAAATAAATGTGACTGTGGCCTACAGCATTATTGGGAATGGGGCTGATGTCTGTGAAAGAAGGCCTATACCCAGCTGGGTGCAGAAATCAGTGTCTATTGATTTTATCTAGTCTGCTGAGCTTCCTAAACTTGCTGAGTTTAGCAGTAGGAAGGACTATCAAACAGATCTCAGAAATTTCCTTTTCCTCTTTTTTGACAGATGAGAAAACTGAGGGCTGGAAAGTAAATGATTTGCCTGTGATCACATAGACAGTTAGGTAGCACAGTGAATAAAGTGATGGGCTTGGAATCAAGAAGACTCATCAGAATTCAAATCTGGCCTCAGACATATAAACTGGGTGACCCTAGGCAAGTCATTTAACCCAGTTAAATAAATGGATTAAACCCAGTTTTCCTCAGTTTCCTCAGTTTCCTTATCTGTAAAATGAGCCATAGAAGGAAATGGAAAACCAAGCCATTACCTTTACCAAGAAAATCCCAAATGGAATTATGAAGATTGTTGGATACGACTGAACAACATATAAGTACTAGAGAGAAAAATTAAATTCAAGGTCATAGATCTAGAGAGGACCTTAGAGGCCATTTGGTATGACCTTCATGCTCTCGTTTCACAGATGAAGGTAAACTGAGGCCCATGGAGTAGAAATGATGAACCATGGTCGCAGGATATCTACCTCTGAAGCCATTTGCTCTCATGCCAAACTTTTCTAATATTTGAATTTGATGGAATGTCACAAACCCTGTAGAAGATGCAGTGATAGAAGTTCTTGGGAGCCCTATGTGAGAAGGGATTTCTGAAATAGGCAGGTTTGATAACGACACCTTCAGAAATCCTTGCTGGAAATAATAAAAGTCCCAAGTAATGAATGGAAGGTAGGTAAGGGTTAAGACAGAACTTTTCCAGGCTAGGGATGGAAGGCTGAGTCAGAGGCTGTTCTGGAGAAACAGTGCCAGTTTCCTCACTGCATTGGAAAGCTTTGTCCTCTTCAGGAGTCAAGTAGGATAGAAAAATACCGCAGTGGCTGACAGATTTCCAAGAAAATTACAGGTTCTGCTCATAGTGAATTTCAGCAGGTGGCGCCATTTGTCCTGGAAAAAAACACCCAATTTTACCCCTCCCAAAATAAAAAACAACCCTCTACATTCCCCTCCAAAACAACTCCAACAAAATACAGCAACAAAATCCACCCAAAGAGTAGACTTAGTCCCAGACAGCTCAGGAACATGGAATGAATAAGAATGCCTTAATTTGCTTACCATAGCAGTCACCTTGGAAGGCAGCTTTAGGTTTGCAGATCCAAAGGGACATGGATAAAAGATCTTCCAGTCATGTAATGTGGACTTGCTCCTCAGTACTGACCAGAAAGGAAGAATTCAGCCACTATCCATTACTTTCTCCTCTGTCCTTGAAATTGCAGGGGAAAATCTTGGTTCTGGGAACATGTGGGAGGAATTTAGGATGTGCTAAACTCATCGCATCCCTTGGAATTCCTTACCTGGGACGTTCAAGATGGTGACCTCTTCCAGATCTTCCCTACCATGTTCCAAGCATTTAATGTTTCATAAGAGACAGGCAGTGCTCTGGGACATATCATTTAGAGGAGCTGAGCATTAGCAGGGAAATATTATTTCTCCTTAAGTACCATATGCTCTCAGTGGTATCAGTGTATCTAAAATTGGATTTTCTTTGGCGCTAGGAGAGATACAGCTCCCACTTCTGCCATTAACTTATAGTATATCCTTGGGCAAAGCATTTCACCTGCAAGAGTCTGCTTTTTTGTCTATGAAGTGAAACTGTTGGTTGGTCTTTAACATCTGTTTGGGCTCAAATAGTTCATATTTCTTACTTAGCAGGTACTTAGAAAGCTGATGTTTAATGTAACTTATTCACATGAGGAAATAATCAAAGCAGCCTACAGGTTGCAAGGCTGTGCTTCCTAGGACCATCAGAGTACTAAAGGGTTTTCCCCAGAATGTCTTGGTGACATATGAGCTTGGTTGAGGAGGTAAAAATTCCATATTCCACTGTGGATTCACAGCCTGTGTAAGAAAAGACCAGTTTCCAACAGACTTCAGAGCCTTCTTTACTTTGGAAAGTCATTGGAAAAGACATAGAGAGGATGACTGAAAGATGAAGTGAATGAAAAAGAAAACCCCAGGGAAAATTGATTTTCCTATTTCCTTTCCTCTCCCTATTTCTGAAACATGGAGACATTTTCCATTTTTGAGGTTCCCCTTCCTCAACTCGAGCCAACAATTCATCTGACATTTTTTGAGAAGGAAGCTTGTCTAAAGGGCTGAATGGGACTCAGCAGTCCCATTTCCCATGTCCATCTCCAGGGGTCCTCAAACTTTTTAAATAGGGGGCCAGTTCACTGTCCCTCAGACTGTTGGAGGGCTGGACTATAGTAAAAACAAAAACTTTGTTTTGTGGGCTTTTAAATAAAGAAACTTCATAGCCCTGGATGAGGGGGATAATCATCCTCAGCTGCTGCATCTGGCCCGCGGGCTGTAGTTTGAGGACCCCTGATTCTAGACAGTAAAAACAGCACCAGAGAGACTGAAAAGAGCTCTCAGGATATTTCATTTGCTTTGATGCCCAGATACTTTGACATCTAGGCAGATTGCTTTAACCCTGCAGGATTTACAACCCTCCCTGGGTGATAGCTGGGGGATGGCTGCATCAGGCAGGGATGTGCTTGACTTCCTTAATATCATGTCTCCATATCGGAGGACCAGACAGGATTGATGCAGAGAGGTGGCAGAGATGGGCTGTGCCAGGGGGTCCTTTGGCTCTGAATGCCTAAAACTGCAATCAGGCTTTTGGGGAAGAAGATGCAGTCAGAGACAAATGCCCGCAGAGCCTGAGTGTAGTCACTGCAGCACAACGTGAGCTTGATGGCTCTGCTGTGTCAGGAGATGCAGAGGCCCCTATGGGTAGATCCAGGCTGGCAGCTGCAAGGTGACTGACTGTCCATGGGCTGCACCAGACTTTGAGAGTGGGAGAACAGCTAACAAGCCATTATGTTCTCTCTGCTTTGAAAGTGATGCACTGGGTAACTCTGGCATCAGCAAAGAATCAGACTGCAATTATGAAGGGGCTGCTTTCAGTTGAGACAATGGAATTAACTAATTATTTCAGAGGAGTTCTTCTCTGAGAGTTATTTCAGTAAACTAGAGAAGAAGCAGTGGAAAGTAGACCAGATTGGGAGTCAGGGACTCTGGGTTCGAATCTCTGTTTATATCTATTGGCTAATCCCTGTGTGACATCAGATGAGTCATTTGATGTCTCTGCTCTTCAGTGGCTTTCTCTATTAAAATTAGAGGCTTGGGCTAGATGACTTTTAATGTCTCTTCTAGGTCTAGATGGCAGACAATTACTTCTTTATCTCTTGAATAATAAATAATACCTTACATTTGTATAATGCACTGCAAAGCACTCCACTTCCTTAGCCAAAAACTCTGTTGGTCTTTACTATACGCCTTTCTAATCAGCATTTTACAGATGGGGAAACTGGATAATATCAGTTTATCCTTAGATAATATCAGCTCCTCGGGAAAAAGTCCTATTTTCATTTTTTCTTTTAATCCTCAGTCCTTAGCATAGTGCCTAGTATAGACCAAGTCTTTAAAAAATGCTTTTGATTGTTGTTGATCAAAATGGAGTGACTTATCTAATGACAAACAGCTCACAAGTGGATTTGAAACTTGGTTTTCTAACTCCAATTTCATCTTTGCATACTATCAAAAGGGCTTTTCATCAATCAATACTCTCCCCCATTTACTTTACAATCCAGAAACAACTGCCTTTTTGCTTTTCCTGGCATGACACTCCATTTCCTGATGCCTCCTCATGCTTGGAATCCTTTCCCACTTAACCTCTCCCACTTAACTTCCCTGACATCCTTCAAAACCCATTTCCAATGCCTTCTGCAGGAAGTCTTTCTTGGCCTCATACCCCCATCCTGGACTGCTAATGCCTTCCCTCTATAATGTTGTTGTTCAATCATTTTAAGTTCTGTCCAACTCTCTATAATCCCATTTGGGATTTGCTTGGCAGAGATATTGGAATGGTTTGCCATTTCCTTCTCCAGCTTATTTTCCAGATGAAGAAATTGAGGCAAACAGGATGAAGTGACTTGCCCAGAGTCATATATGTAGTAAGTGTCTGAGAATGGATTTGAACTCAGGAAGATAAGTGTTCCTGACTCAAAGCCATGAATTCCTGACTCAAAGCCTAGACCTCTATCCACTGTGCCATGTAGCTGCCCTTCTCTTTGGGATGATATTCCATCTATCCTCTTGTCCATCTACTATCTAAAATGATCTTCAATCTTTTCTCTCTATCTTTTATGAACATTATTTGCATGTTGTCATAACATAGAGAACCATAGCTTCTTGAGGGCAGGAATCATGTTTTTACTGTTCTTTATATCCTTGGTACTTATTCCAGTGCCTGATGCATAAGAGTTAAATGCTTTTTGATCAACTGATTGACAGTAGACACAGGGTTGCACATAGATATTTTGTGTCTGGGACAAATTGTTGAGGGGCAGGTGGTTAAGTGGATAGTCCGACTACAAGTGAAATTGTACCAGGAAAAAGTATCTTTATCTGAGGACAATTCAGAAGGACATCTCCAGAAAAGTGCTTCAGAAATTTGTTCTTAAGCTTTGATAATTAAGGAAAGAGTGTTTTTCATTGCTCTCCAGAGTAAGCAATAGTACCATGGGGGTGATGTAAGCTAGCACAGAACCAGAGGCAAGGTGAGGGGGTGAATGGTAGTTGCCCTAAGGAGAGAGCATCATTGCTTCCATGGTGACGAAGTGTTCTAAAATCCTCTGAGGCAGAAAAGCTTCCAGGACCTAGGACAGAGCTCTGGTCACTTGGTGCTGCTGTTCCTCTGAATGGGAATTTGCTGAGTATTAACTTCATTGCCTGCATGAGATATAGGAAAAGTCAAAGGCAAAACCTCTGTTCACTAGGAATCTCTCATTGGAGAGAGAAGATTGATACACATGAAACTATCAATTAATCTAAAATATTTATTGTGTCTACTATGTACTGGACACTGTATTAGGCACTGGGAAATGAAAAGTCTTTGTTTTCATTTTTCTTCTATTGGGAGAGGCAACATGTTCATATAGAAGGAAATAATCTCTCTCTCTCTCTCTCTATATATATATATACATATATATATATACATACATATGCATATATTTGTGGAGTTGAGGAAGGCACTAGCAGCAGAAAGAGATAAGGAAGGGCTTTACACAGAAGATAGAGCTGGGGCTGATCTTTGAAGATTTTTAGAATTATAAGAGACAGATATGAGGAAGGAAACCAGCTGGAGAATCTTTCAAACTTTTGATGTAATAAAAGGTTCAAAATCACATATATATATAGATCAGTTAACTCCCCCACCCCCCATTTGTATATGGAATGAGAGAAATTCCCTTTGTTTGGGGGTCACAGTAATGGAAAAGCAGCTGGCTTGTAGATGCAATAATATTTGTATGAGACAGTGAGATCTGGAAATATCCTGAAGCTGGTGCTCAATCAGGATGGTGAGTCTGAAAGATTTTATATTGGATCCATAAGGAATTAAGGTGGTTAAGGTGGTTTAATTAGCCATGTCTTTTTACTCCAAATATATATATATATATACTCTTCTCAATCCACACATCTTTACTAAATTTATGTGGTTAATATGGTGCTAAGCACTCTGTAGAATACTCAAGACATATTTCCTGTTCTCAAAGAGTTGGCATAATACTCTGGTTTGTAATCCAGTTGAAGTCAATTTATAGTTGCTACTATTTAAGCTTAAAAGACCAGGTGGAGACCCTCTGACAGATGTTGGAACAGCTACTTCTTGTATGATGTTGAACCGATTATAATCTCCCTGAGTCAAGTTTCCTTATTTACAAAGTCACAAGGTTGAACTTGCCTTTTATGGTCTTTACGGGCTATGGATCTATAGTCTTAGGGGCTTCCTTAGTTGCTTCTTGTGCGATCTGGTGAGTTCTGCTGAGTTACCAATTTGATTTCAAACCTTATTATCCCCTACAGAGTTCTTAGAAACTGCCTTGGCCTAGTGGACCTTATTCCTCCCAACATTCCCCTCTTCCTTTAGCTCCCTTTTGGGTGTTGTATTCCCTATTACAAAGTAAACTCCTTGAGGGCAGAAGCTTTCTTTTTGCTTATATTTATAACCCTTGCACTTAGCATGATTACCATAGTCAACATTTAACAAGTTCTTATTTCCTTCCTTCCTTAATTATCAAAGCCTAAGCATATATCCCTGGAGCACTTTACTGGAGATGTCCTTCTGAACTGGCCTCAAGTCCCTAATTACTACTCTTTGCACTTAACAATTTAACCAATTCCAAATGTGCCTAATTGTACTAGTGTCTGGCTCACATCACTCTACCTCTTCAAAAAAAAGAGCATACCAGAATTTATCAAACATTTTGCTAAAATCTAGGCAAGTTTTATATACAGGCTTCCCTCGATGTACTCCTTAAATAACCATCTACAAAGGAAGTGAAATTAGCCTCACATAATGTGATGAAGCCACGACATCTTTGCAATCACCACTTCCTTTACAAAATGTTCTTTAAGCATATATTTAATGATACATTCTACACGTTTTCTTTTTTGGTCCAAGAATCAAAGTCAGTTTTACTAATCTAGAATTGTCATATTATATTCTTTCTCTTTTTGGAAAGTTGAGATATTTGCTTTTCTCCAGTTCTGTAGTATCATTCCCTTTCTTTTAGATTATTGACAATGGTTCAGCCATCACATCTGTTAGTTCTTTCAGGATGCAGTTCATCTGAAAATAGTGACTTGAATTCATAAAGGCCTCCTAATTTGCATTACTATCTCTTTATCTATCTTCCTATTAACTATCTTTTTTTCCCTTTTTCATCCAAAACTCAATTCTCTTTGAAAGGGGAAACATGAAAAATAAGAGTTGATCATCTCACTATCATTTAACATTCATTGTCCCATCTATCCCAAACAATGGTCATAATCCTTTTCTGAACTTCCTTTTTTATTCAATTTACTTTTCTTTTCTTAAAAAAGATGGTAGCAATCCGACCAATCTTTGGTAATTCTAAGTCAAGGATTCTTAATCTTTGTTTTGTGTCCTGGACCCATCTGGTAATCTGGTGAGTTCATGAACTTCAAAAAAAAATCATAATTGTAGGAAATGCTAGGTTTCCTTTAGAGGTTAATGAAATAAAGATGTATTTTCCTCCCATCCAAATTCATCCACTTGATGAAAACTAGTTGAGATATGTACTGTTAAGAAAAAGGAGAGAAGACTTTAGGTGAAATACATTACAAACATTACTTATGCCTGAATTGTCCTTGGAATTTTCCTATTCTCTAGTTGCATTATCACTCTGAGAAACCTCTGTCCCAGGACCTTTCTCATTCTCAATTGTGTCTCCTCACAGGATCTCTATTTTATTGCTATTTGAACTTTCTTCTGAAACTTTTTCCTTCACCTTTCTCCCACTATTAGGCAATAATTTTGTTTTAGTTTTATTTTGTGGCAGTACTGGTCATGTTTGTGTGCTTACTATGATATTATGTTGATAACCAATGTCTGATCTCGACTAAATGAAACCAGATTGGGCTATTTTTTCAACCTTTAGTAAGCTAGTCATGCCATACATATATTTTATGTTTTTAAAATTGTTCTTTTAATTATGTTCTTTTATTATTCCAAGGAAATGTGAAAGAGTCATGGCTCTTGGAGAGCATACTTTACTGACTGTTAGAAGTATTGTAACTGCCATTGATATGGGAAAAGTCAAGCATTTCAAGGTCCATTTGTGTTGTCATGAAACAGGAGCAGTCTTATAGAAGCATAAAGAAAAATATAATAAAAATGAAAAATAATACCAAGAACTAACAAGGTCTGTCTCAGGAAAATCTGATTAAATCTCAGAAAATAAACAAACATCCTCATGTTGACATGGAATCTTGCGGGATTGTTATCACAATGTAAGAAATATAGGCTTCTTTCTATAAGAAAATACCAGTAAAATTATTATAAAGACTTGTCATATGCAAAACAATGGAAAAGCTATATTAAATAGTGAGAAAAGTTAAATTTTAAAGATGGAATTCACTTTTACAATAAGGGTTATGACAAAACTATTATTGGAAGGAATCTAAGTGAATCCATTATAGTCGAGATCAGACATTGGTTATCAACATAATATCATAGTGGTTTACCTTCACTGGATCATAAAACAACCACACATACCCCATGTTCTCCACCCTCCACTCCCAACTTCCATTCTCTAAATATTTGTCTTCATTGATATTATAAATCTGATAAATATATTGATATACTGAAAAGATATTTCTGAATTTTCTATATATTTCTGAAAATATGGAAATTTCAAATTTTGATGAAATACAACATGATTTTGCGCCATGCCATATGCCATAAAAGGTTAAGAAATTTATCCTAGAGTTGGAGATTAACATTCTTCTGTGATCTGTGACTTTTCCTTATTTAAGTCCCATTGAAACTCTATGGTCTATGATCAAGATTAGACTTGGGAAAATGTACTGTTTGTTGAATGTACACTTACTTTCCAATATGATAGAGGTGTGTTTTCATGATGAACTAAATAATATATGTTAAAATCTTGTGAACTTAGTGTTATGGAATGTCAAACAAGTAATTGTAGCAAAAGTACAACAAATTGCATAATAGAATCTTTTTTTAAGTAATAAGAAGTCGGTAAGGCACACTTAATTATTTTACTTGGTTCAGCTAATGTGTACCCTGCTGTGATACATTGCCTTGTGAGAAAAATTATTATATTACTATTATAAATTTAATAACTAATTATTAAATTAGGGCTCAGACTTTTCTATTTCCTCATTGAAGTCCAGACCTTGTAAAAAGTCAGTCTCTGAAGGATTTAATAGTTTGAAGAGATCATCCTAGTGCTTAAAGAACATGCTCTTCTGGGGTGGGACCCCACCCAATTAGGATTCCTAACTTCTAAACAGAATACAGTCTAGAGATGTTCTAACCCAGGGGAACTGATCCTCTGTCCTTGTACCCCTCCATTAATTTAGAGTGACCCAGCTCATCAAAGAGAAAACCACCTGGAGTGATCTGAGATGGATTCCTCTGTCTAGATGCCTGGAGGCAACTTAGCCTCATGATCAAGACAGATTCTTAGCAGTAGCAGTGAGGACTTTTGCCTACCTCTTCACTAAATGTCCATCAAACAGAGTTGATTTTCACTTGTCAAGGGCATTCTTTTTCACCAATTATTTAAGGCTTTCAGAGTCTTCATGTTTTTATTTTTGGTTACTGAGAGAAATCACTGATCAATCAATTTATTGATTGCTGGTCAGCTCAATTAATAAATTGATTATTAGTTATCTAGCAACTCTGTCTCCTGGGTTTTTCACTTGTCACAACTGTGATACAGTCTCTTTTATTTTTATTTTTTGACATATTTAATGTTTAAGGAGAACGAATGGAGTATAGTGATTAGAGGCCTGGCTTTGAAGCTTGGAACATATGGGTTCTGCCACTGATATATGCTCTCTATGCAACCATGGACAAGAAAATTATCCTCTCAGTACCCTCTTGGAGACAACTTTCTAAGTATTTAAGTTACAAATTAGTTGCTGATATTTTTTAGGTAGAGAAAATTTCTATGCCAGGAATCCTCAGCATTGATTACTATCATTGTGACAACTATTTAAAAAATTATTTTTCCTTTTACTAAATTAAAATATCAAAATCAGGCTCTATAAATTCTAGCAATTGGCCCAAGTATTACCCTCTGGGGTTAAGAAGAATACATTTAGTTCTTGCCCATATGTTTTTTTAAAATGTATTCACATGCCCCCATCCCATACTTTAACACAAGTCTTATGCTCAATTCTTTCAACTTATTCTGACATGAAGTGGTTTTGAGTGCCTACTTGTACCAGTCCCTGGTCTCTGGATTTTGTGCTGGATTTAGGTTATCAATGAACTTCATGAAATATGGTACTGAGGATGATGTGTCTTAATCAAGGCAGAGAACACTAGAATTATCCCTTAACTTGCTCTGGGTGCATTTGTTTTTTTGGATGCCCCATAATATTGCTGACTCATATTCCCAAAGATCATCTGTTTCCCTGCCAGCAAAGGAGGGTTACTCTGCTATTTTAGAGTCTCTTTTTTTCTCTTAAATCCATCAATTAAGCAAATACTTACATTATGACCAGAATTAAGCAGTTATCCAATTAATAATTATTTATAAATGATCCTTAATTAATTAAATTGTCAATTTGACAAATATTTATTGAGAACCTATTGTGTGAATTGTTCACGGAGTACAATGAGGCATGAAACAGGAATCCTATTCTTAATAAACTATCACAATAATTGAAAAGACTAAGGCTTGAACTCATAAAAAATTAGATGGGAACATATGAAAACTGATAATAAAATGCTGTCATGAAACAGGAGCAGTTTTATAGAAGCATAAAGCAAAATATAATAAAAATGAAAAATAATACCAAGAACTAACAAGCTTTTGTCTCAGGAAAATCTGATTAAACCTCAGGAAATAAGCCAAGATCATCATGTTGACATGGAATTTTGAGGGAGTAGAATAATAACTACTATGGGAGGGGAAAAAGTTCTGCTCATACATGCCTATTAGAGGGGATGGATGATGTCTTGAAAACTGTTCAGAGAAATTCCCTATATTTCATACCATTGGACAATTTCCTCTCACCCTAGAAAAAGGCAAAAAATGAAGGTACCCTTTATCTAGAAGGCACCAGGAAAGTGATCAATTATTTTTTGAGATTCCAGGATCCTCATTCCTTCTCCTCCCAGCTGTCTCAGTGAAAATTTAATTAAATGATGTTTCCTTTTAATATTCAGTACTCCAGTCTTATGATTTTCTCATGTTGGTGGATGAGACACTCTTCTTGATCTGAGCCTGGAAAGAGACATCTGACATATATTATCTGTGTGACTTTGGGCAAATAGCTTGCCTTCTCACTCCTCTGGCAAATGATTCTTAAGATCATAAATTACATATGAGAGCTGTTATATTATCTGTTTTCCTATGATTTTATGACAGTGTAATATTGCATTAGAAATAAGGACAGAGGGACAGATATAACCTCTGTAAGTTGTGTGAGAATGTCATAATACCTATTAAAATGGTTTTCTATATCTCTCTCTTTCTCATATCTCTTATCTATCTATTCATCCCCTAGAGGATTATTCCACTGAGGCTTTTTTGGGATTTTTATAGAACCCTCAGACCAGGAGGTAAGATGCATTCATTTAGATAATGGAAGCATCAACCAGCTTTGGAGGGAAAAAGCAAATTAGGGCTTCCTTTGACATTGAATATTGTACCCAAACTCACATTCTAGAACTCTTAAGCCAGATTTCCAATTTCAAGGAGGATAATTTAAAATGTCACTAGAAGAAATATAAAATTGAATTAAGCTGTAAGTTTTACATACAGATGGAATAATAGAATTCTGATAAACTCTGTGCAAAATAAAAAGGCACAAGATACTTCAGTCATCAAGGTCAGTCAGTGAACAACATTTATTAAGTGTTACTGTATATTAGGCACTGTGCTAAGGACTGGGGTTACAAAGAAGGCAAAACATAGACACTGCCTTCTATGACCTCACACTGATATGAGGGAAAGGAGAGAAAAAATTTTGCAATCAACTATGGAAAATCATAGTTGAGAACTTAAGAAGGCCTGAAAAAGACTGTATTTGGGTTGAGTATTGAAGGCAGCCAAAGAAACCTTGTATTCTACTTTGCATCATCAAAACTATTTGTGTCCTTGGCATATACAGCATGGTAAATATTTAACAAGCCGTTTTCAGAAAAAAAAAGAAATCACATAGACTTTTACACTTAATCTGTATTAACATTTTCTTAATGTTAAAGAATCAAACAATAACAAATCAAATCCTAATTTGTCTTATTTGCCAATTTCAAATTGTAAATTCTAACACTGAAAATTTACCAATCAGTGCAATTGAACCAGTTGGAGAAGGCCACCCTTGCAACATCTATACTAAATCTTGTCATCTCAGGATAGAGACTCTCATTTTTCTTTTGGGCATTCTTTCCCTTGCTTGACTCAATGACTTGCATACTGGTTTTTTTGTGAGTATATATATATATATTTTAAAATTTGTATAGAGAATTTTTGAAATGAAAATTTTCTCTACTAATGCAAATCAATAACTCTTCTATGTGATTTGTAATAACTTTTTTTTGCCTACAGTTATAAAAGGGGAAATGATTTGCCCAACATCATATAGATAATATGTATCAGAGGCAAAATTTGAACTCAGATCTTCTTGATTGATTCTAAAACACTATACCAAATTGCCTCTCTATGTGTCATCCACCACTGGTTTTTCTTTTATATTTGATCTGAATCTGATTTCATCAATGAGGGGAGCAATTTAACAAACATCTTCTGCAAAGGCAGATGAGTCTTAGAAGTTTCTTGGTGGTACTAAGAAGTCAGTTGATTCACCCATCATCACATTTTCAGTTTGTGTGTGAGTGAAACTTGAATATAAGTCTTTATTTTTTAAAAAGAATTTATTTTAACACACATTGCTTTATGAATCATGTTGGGAGAGAAAAATCAGAACAAAAGGGAAAATCATGGAAGAGATTTAAAAAAACAGAAAAAAGAAGTGAATATAGCATGTGTTGATTTACATTCAGTCTCTTTAGTTCTTTTTCTGGATGCAGATGCTATTTTCTGTCCAAAGTCTATTGGGATTGCTTTGAATCACTGAACCACTGAGAAGAATCAAATTTTTCATACTTGATCATTGCACATTCTTGCTGTTATGGGAACATAGGTCTTTCTGACAGCGATCAATGAAAGTTTCTTGTATTAAATCTGGAAGTGATATATGTATTTTTTAGCTTTATTCCTGAGAATTTGGACCAATGAAACTGTGTTGAAGCCATTCATATGAGTCATAGATAGACTTATTGGTACATTGAATCTAAGAATGGGGTTACTTCTAGCCAATGGAATTGTGCTGGACAAACAGCTGCTAGTTTTGGGTCCAAAGACCCCTTTTCTTTAATTCCCCAGATTTGGATGACTGATAGGCCAATGTCCAACATTTTAGTAGGATAGTCTTAGCTAGGAAGAAATAAGTAGCCAAGGGATTGAATTTGATTGTGTTGTTGGTATTCACCAGTAATGCAGTAGATTTAGTGATTATTGAAAATAAAAAAACAAAGTCTTACTCTAGTTACTTAAAGGCAGATGGGGGTACAAAGGATAGAGCTCTTGACCTGGAATCAGGAAAACTCATTTTCCTGATTTCATGTCCTGCCTTTGACGCTTGGCAAATCACTCTACCTTCTTCCTCATCTGTAAAATGAGCTAGAGAAAGAAATAATAAATTACTTAGTTATCTTGACAAGAAAAACCCAAATGAAACACAAAATTGCTTTTTGTCTCAAATGATAAATTTCTAGTTACAATTTTTTCCCCTTATTTACCTAAAAAAATCAGTGAGGATTCAAACCCTGAGATCCCCAGATATCAAGATGTAAGTCTTTTTCTTTAAAAAAAATCCTTTCATTTTTAAGAATTATGTTATCATGTTAAAATAGTTTATTAAAATATAGCACTTCTTAAATGAAAGAGAGACAATTTTTTATTTAATTGATAAATTCCTTTAAAAAACATTTCAATGAATGCTTTAAATTGAAAATTTCCCAAATGAGTATCATGGAGGACAAGGATATGGGATGCTTATGGCTTCAATTTTCCCATCATTTTTCTTCTAGACCTAACTTAAAATAAAAAATTTCACTTATTTATTTATTTATCTATTTATCTATCTATCTATCTATCTATCTATTTATTTATTTATTTATTGGAGATGGGCACTCTCTACCTTTCTCAGGATGGAAGTGCAACAGCCCCTGGAAGGTTCAATCCTGCTGCTGATAGACCCAGAGTTTTTCATCTTCTCTGTTTTGGTACTGGATTGATTGATCCCTTCTTGGGCATCTTTTCTTCCTTATCATGCTGGTGCTATGCTTAGTTATACTTAGTTGGCTTTAGAACTACTGTATGTCAGAACTCCTGAGCTCAAATAATCTATCAGCCTCAGCCTCCTCTAGTAGTAGGAATTACAAATGTACACCACCATGACTGCTTAACCTTGAGAATACTATTAAGGTATCGGGTTCTACTCTGAATAGCTCCTCATGGGCCATTAATAGTAAGTCACCCTTCTTCTTGGTAACATTTCTGTCCATCCTTTGGAGGAAGTTAGAGGAAGACAGAAATGATTCAAAGAGACTATGATTAGAGGGAAGGAATAAAGAGCGAGACAAGGTTGGATCTCAACCTAAGCCTTTGGAGAAATATTCCCTTCGTAGTAGATGATGAGTTAACGAACCCTACAAAGCCAACTAACTTTGCTTGTCATTTATATCTTATTGATGTCCTCTTGCTAGATGACATTGTCTAAGTAAGCAAGTGTACCCTATACTTAAGTGTATTTATGCCTGTCATTATAAATGATATTGAATCACTAGTATTTTTGTTTGTCCTTGACCTCCCAAGATAAGACAAATAATGACATGGTAATAGTCTTTCCCTTCCCGCTATTCTAATACAATAGTTAGGTAAGCCCCAATTTGACTGAGGTCTAAGGGGCTTGTGATCTATGCCAATCCTTGTCCTCTACTTGCCATTGTGTTTTGCTTGGTTCCATCTTTATCACATAGTGAGAAAGCATTAATTAAGTGCTTACAATGTGCTAGGCATTGTTAAGTATACAGGAAAGAATAAAAACCCTGTTTCTACCTTCAAGGAGCTCACATTTTAATGGAGACAACATAAGAAGGGTTCCTAGCAAATAGGGAGGAAGGGTTCCTGAGAAGGAACCTGGTGTGAAGATAACCAGGAAATATGGAGATCTGGACCTAGGTGAGATAATGTAAAGCTCATCTATCACAACTGGAGGGTCATGGAGATGGAGTCCAAGATTGTGGTATGGAAGAAGTAGAGATGATAGTCTGAGTAGAGAAAGCATGCTGAAGAAATGGCTAGAAAGTATATATAGTTTTTCTTTAAATTTCAAATATGCTGGGAAAAAGAGAAGGTGGAAGTGTTTGGAATGATGAGAATAAGAGAATAGAATAGAAATGTGTATTCTAGGGGCAGAATAACCAGATCTGGTACTCAGGTCCTAAACAACACTGTTATATGTCCACAAATCTTATTCTGGATTTACCTTTCTTATCGGATTATACTCTCCCAGTCACCTGGAAACCTGATGCTTCTCTGTTTCCAAATCTTTTCCATCTTCTGGAACTCGACTACCCTATGTTCAATTTCCTTAGAAACCATCTGAGAGTAAGTATTGCTTCATTCTTTAGATTTGTATCCTCAGCTCTTATCACAGTATCTGATCCATTAGAGATGCTTTTATGAATAGTTGATGATGGATTGAATGTATAAACAACTTTCACTAACATGACAAAATTATAATAGAAAAACATCATCTATCCCACTCCTTTCATCTTTCCCTCTTTATCTTTTAATCAACAAGTGCATTTTGGTGATGACTTTTTGAAGTACTTCACCTTTGTTCTTTAATCCAGGAGGGGGATGCTAGTGTTAGAATTTTGGATCATGTATTAGACTCGCAGGGGTCCTCAAACTAGGGCCCGGGGGCCAAATGCAGTAGCTGAGGACGATTATCTCCCTCACCTAGGGCTATGAAGTTTCTTTATTTAAAAGCCCACAAAACAAAGTTTTTGTTTTTACTATAATCTGGCCCTCCAACAGTTTGAGGGATAGTGAACTGGCCCCCTATTTAAAAATTTTGAGGACTCCTGTGAGGAATGATACTTTAGAGGAGCAATGATAGTGTCTCTAGGAACTATGAGGAATCTTACAATTACTGAGTTTAAAGGGACTTTAAAGGGCATCTAGTTAAAGCCCTGTAGAATCCCGACTACAATAACCTTGGGAGTCAGTCATCCAGCCATTATTTGAATACCACCAGTTTCAAAGCACTCACCATTGAGCTGAAAATCTCTAACAACAATACCTCAGTCTTCTGTTTCTGTCTTCTGGACCCCTCTTTGCAAACTCAGTCTTTCAAATGACAACCCTTTATATATTTGAGGACAGAGAACATATTGTCTCCCTTCCTCCTATTCTTTGCTTTTCCCTTCCCTATTTTCTTTCAGTTACTGAAACTTTTGCCCCGACTTAGACCACAGAAAAGAGAAATGCAGAAAGGAAAGTAACCTATCAACAGACCTGAAATGACTTCAGTGTTAATAAATATGAGCCTGATGTCCCAGGATTTTCCTTCTAAACTTAACCTCCATCGACGCTATATACATTCTGCTTGTATATAGTTACTTGCATGTCATCTTCCCCATTAAAATGTAAGTTCCATGAGAGTAGGGACTGTGTTTTGGTCTTAGAGTAGCCAGTGCTAAGCACAGTGTCAAGCAAATAGTAAGAGCTTAGTAAATATCTTTTGACCGATAAAAAAAGATCAAAGAGATGATCATTTTCAACTGAGAACTGATTTGTCCTTTCTATGAAGCTGTCATTGCTTTCTCTGGGGCAGGAGGAAAAAATGGACTCTGATTTGTATCCAAAAACAAGTCAAAATGTATCTGAAGAAGTGGAATTAATTGTTTGTTGTTCAGATTTCTGAACAGATGGATGGAATACAATGGTATGGTCTGGCAAGAAGCCTAGTAAATTTTGACAGCAGCCATCCGGCATGATAGCTGCTACCAGGGCCACTCTTGAATGCTTTTGGCAGTACCTTTCTTTGTCTATTTTTCTTGAAAGAAGTCACAGTTGCCTTTATTGAGTTAACTTGACTGACCCTTTACATGTGCTCTCATTTCTCAGTAAATTCACAAAGATTTCCCTTACAAATTTGACTCAGGTGGAAGATGGGAAGGCCCAGAAATTCACTGGAAAGGGGAGGTCATTAAATATATAGAAATATTGAGGTTACTGATGCTGTTTAAAGGAACAAATGGCTTTGGAGACCAAGGTCCCAGCTCTGTTTTTTTTTTTTTTTTATAGCTGGTTTAACATTAGGTAAATCTCTGAATCACAGAATTCCATCATCAGAAAGGATCTTAGAGACCATCTGTTTCAAATATACCTGAAAAATCAGTGGGCATTCAGCGTTTTGATTGAGTAACTAAGAGAGAACCAATTGTTTCTTGTCAGCCTGTGTTCTACTTGTACACAGACCTAATTGTTGGGAAGACTTTTTTTTAACTCAAGTTTTTATTTACCTCTTTGTAATCTACACCATTGCTTCCTATTCTGTCCTCTGGGCCAAAAAAACCCAAATCAAATTCTTCTTCCATGTGACAGACTTTCAGGTATTTGAAGATAACTACCTTGTTCACTTGGAGCATTCTCTTCTCTGGGGTAAACACCCCTACTTTTTTCAACTAATTCCCATATAGTCTGCTTAAGATCGTTCATCTTTTAGCTGACCTTCCGTATATCTGCTTACTAATATCCTTTTTATTACTGCTATTTCTAACATTGGAAACAACATTTTGAAATGGTTTGACCAGGAGAGAACAGCAGTATTGTCATTTCCTTATTCTTGAAACCGACATCTCTTTTAAGTGGGCCTACGATCACAACTTTTTTTTGTCCATTATGTCAAACTGTAAATGCAAAATGAGATAGCAGCTTACTGAAACAGCCAGATCTTTTTTAGATAAATTCTATACACATCTTTTTCATTTTGTGCTTGTGGAGTCAATTTTTTGGAATCAGTTTGACTTTATATTGATCACTATTAAATTCCATCATATTTAATTCACCAGTGTCCTAGCATCTGTGATGATATCAAGCTTTAGGCAAGTGACTGACAAAACTCCTGAGTATAGCCCAACCAGATTAAAATGTAATTGGAAAATGTTTAATGAAATAAAAATGCAATATAATATAGATATTAGCATATAATTAACATAACGTGTTAATCTGTGGTTTTCTAAGTCAATATGTGACCTTCAGGGACTGCTATTTGATTTTGACATAGGTTTCCCAATTTAAAAAGGTCTTTTCAGATTCCCCATTCTGTCATCCACCATTCATCATCTGCAAATTTGATAAGCAGGACATGTCTGGTTTTTTCCTAAGTCATTAAGAAAAAATTTCAACATTACCAAAGCAAGGACAGATCTTTGGGATTCCACTGGACACCTTCTTCAAAAATAAACCATTAATGATTACTTTTAAAGTCTGGCTACTCAAGAATCTAACCAATATCCTATAATTTCTGCAAGATTAGCATGAAATAATTTATCCAATAAAATACTTTGCCACAATTTATTCATTCCCTAGCAAGTATTTATTAGGCAACTATTTTGTTAATAGACTAATACTAAATAATAAGGATGCCAAAATAAAATATTATTCCAAAATAAAAAGCCCCTAAGAATATAACATTTTAAGATCTGATCAAATACTATTGTGCTATAAAATGACA
Source organism: Antechinus flavipes (assembly GCF_016432865.1). NCBI lineage: Eukaryota > Metazoa > Chordata > Mammalia > Dasyuromorphia > Dasyuridae > Antechinus > Antechinus flavipes. The sequence goes on along the minus strand of NC_067401.1, from coordinate 428,028,910 downwards.
TCAATGATTTTAGAAAAACCTGTAAAGACTTGCACAAAATAATGAAGAGTGAAATGAGCAGAAATGAGAACATTGCATATAGTAACAGCAATGTTTTTTGAGAATGTTTTTAAGTGAATAAGTGATTTTGTCTATTATAAATACACACATTTTTTATTATATTGTTATAGAAATTTTTGTTTTATTTCATAAATTAGAAATAAAAAAGAGAATCTAATATTTCATTGAGGGTAGGGGAACAAATATGTACACAGAAAAGCCAATACAAAAATATATAAGAAGCAAACATTGAATTTTTTTTTTTTGGAGGAAGGAAGGACTTCTAACAACTAGAGTGAGACTCAGAAAATGTCTATATAGGAAAGAGATCATGCTTGACTGGAACCTTGAATGAAGCTAGGATAACTAAGAGATAGAAATAAAGAAAAAGTACATTACAGGAAGCAGGAACTGTAATGTCACATGTAAGGTTCAGCAAATACGACAGGACAATGAGATTGAAATTGTCTGGGATGGAGAAGTGGGACATTAATATGAAAGTAGAGAAGAAAGATGTGTTGGAATCAGAGCCCCTTTAAATGCTAGAGGATATTGCACTTTATCCTAAGGAAACAGGGAGCTATTGAAACTTCTTGAGTCAGAGAGTTCTATAGCCAGACAAGTGTTTTAGGAATATAATTTTTTAACAATTTTGTGAAGGGTGAAGAGGGTAGATTTGCAAGCCAGGAAACCAATCAGGAATGAAATGAAATACTGATGATTAGCACCATACTGAACAGAATGGTGACTGTGTTAAGTAGAGAGAAGGGGAAGAAGACAAAAGATGTGTAATTCACAAGGTCTAGCAACTGAATTGATTGGGGTGGGCTGAGGCAGGTGAGAGAATCAAGGATGACTTTGAAATTGAGAATCCAGATAACTAATGTTTTTTTTTTTTTTTTTGGGCACACAGAATCAAAATATATTTACACACATATTCATAAACATAACATACAACACACATTTGCAATACACTGTACATATATGCATGTATATACCATACACACAATACATATATACTACATACACACTCAATACCTACATAGACTATATGCGTACCATAATACACATATTTGCATGAAACATTACACTCATATACATGCACATGTATATGTATTTATATACCACACATAGATATGTGCATATGTACAGCACATCCACATACATTTTGGAAGCAAAACTTTTCATTCTTCTATGAGGCTTAAAATTCAACACCATTCCCACTCCACTGCTGGACAGATAACTAATGTTAACAGAAGTAGAGGAGTGAGGGGAAAAGGTGGATTTGGGGAACAGATTTATTTTGAACATATTGAGCTTGAGATGTCTGATACATTCAGTGGAAATGTTCAAGAGAAAGAAAGTTGATGGAGGACAGGAATTTAGGAGGTAAAATAAAATCTAGCATTCCTTTCATCTAATGGAGAAGGCTTTTTTAGAAGTTTATTAGCCTCCATTTACTAAGACATTCTAGAATTTTATCAGTGAAAATCTGGACAATAGTTGTCTGAAGTCTCACTTGATGTTTTTGGGTCCTCAGTTTTTTCGTCTGTAAGACAAGAACCAGATGATCTTCTAGCTTTAAATTTCTGTGGCTTTATGACCATAATGCAATAGGATGCTTATTAAGGGGGAATGTGGTGACTGACCTGACAGGATATGATCTGGTTCAATACCCAAATAAACCTGTTCTTGGAACTCATGTACAAACTTTTATTTGGTACAGGATGTTGTATAGTGGTTTCACAGGAAACTGAAAGATTGAACAGAATAAAATGCTTTGATAATCAGATGGTGTTGAATATGAATATGGAAAAGTGTTTGGGGGAGATATTATAAATGACATAGCATAGGTAGTCTGAAGGAACAGGCCTTTTGAGAAAGTAACTACATGGCTATTGATAACTTGGATTTTGTCCTTTCAGTATTCTCTGTTCATATTCTTCAATAATTGATTAGGGAATGGCTCATATTCTTACACATTTTTATATCTTGATATTTATATAACTTGATGTATATACTTATATTGGTGATGAAACCGTCATCAGAAAAATTTGTTGCAAAGATCCACACTCACTTCCTCTCCTCAAATTAACTGTTTTCTTCCTAATCTTAGCTACATGATTTTGTTTGTACAAAAACTTTTAAATTTTATGAAATTAAAATTGTCCATTTGATCTTCTCAGATTCTTTTTATCCCTGGTTATGAAATGGAAAAAAAAGGTAAAAAGGTAAAAAAAAAGACAAACTTACCAAAAAGAAACTTAAAAATAGGGAGGAGGAGAAGGCTATCACTCAAGAAGGTTCTTTTGGTCTGGAAAGGGAATTTGCTCTTGAGGTCATCAATCAAAGCCCTTCACAAACTAGTCTAGTATGCAATTCTTCTCATGTACATAAGAGTCCAGCTCTACCAGCCTTCTAACTGCTTCCCAAATGCATATTCCATGTCCCATTCTTGTCTTTATTTCTTTATTTCTAGAATTCACCCATTCTTTATTTCTTTATTTTTAGAATTCACCCACCTCTCCTCTTTGTACTTTCTCCATGAAATTTTTCTTGCTTTGATTCACCATGCTGTTAGTGACTTTCCTTTCCTCCCACCCCCCCCCAAATTCCCCTGTAACTGTTTGATATATTCTTACATATGTACATGTGGTCTCCCCAATTCAACTGCAAGCTTCTTAAAAACACAGATGTTTTCCATCCCTCTGCCTTCCATCTCTTTGTCCCTGTCTCCCAAAATGCTCTTCCCTCCCCATCTCAACGTCTTAAAATCCCTGACTTACATCAAGTCTGAATTCAAAAAGAGTCTTCCACCAGAGAATTCAGTGACTTCTTTAAGGTTCCAGTATACCTCTGTGTGTGTGTGTGTGTGTGTGTGTGTGTGTGTGTGTGTGTGTGTGTTCCATTAGAGAGTAATTTTGTTGAGAGCAGGAAGGGTCTATTTTCACTTTTTTTAGGGGAGGGGAGTGTATCTCTTGCATTTAGCACAGTTTATGGCATATAGTAGGTACTAAATAAATTTTTTAAAAAATTGATTATTGTATGTTGTAAGTAGATATTTCTTTGGTACTACTATCATTGTTTTAATAAATTCTTTGTATTTTTTTAAAAAGAAAAGTAAATACTAATGGACAAGAAGGCAATAGTATATAAGTTACTATAGGGTAACCAGTTGACTGAAAAATAACATAAAATTTACCATAAGGAATTTGACTTTAAAAAATTCCTCTTTATTATAGGATATTTCTTTAAAAACTCTGGTATGGAGAAATAGTAAACCTTTTACCACACATTGGGAGAAAATAAAGATAATTTATTGATTCTTTACTGTGTATGAGTATGCTCAATTTATTATACTTTTAACATGCTGTGAACATTTTACATATCCCCAGTTCATTGTAAGTTCCCTGACAATAGGGACTATTTAATTTTTGTCTGTTTCCCAGAGCTTTGAACTGAGCCTTGAAAACTGTGTTTAGCAAATGTTTGTTAGGTTGGTTTGAATTATAAACTGTTTCTTAGGATTATGTGGCCATTAAACAGGTAGCATCATTTACCTGGTGGCAGCTTATCCTCTTTGAAGGCAGTACAACTAGAAAAAATGAAGGCAACCTGTTAGTAATAATGCTAATTTTATAAATTCAAACCTATATTCTGCTTTGACAAAGATTTTCTTTATTCATCTGTGTGTATTTTTATAATTTTCTTGAAGAGATCTCTTCTTTTTTTCCATTCTATTGTTCTTTCTATTTCTTTGTATTGCTGGTTTAAGAAAATCTCTTTCCTTGCTATTTTTCAAAATTCTGCATTTACTTGGATACATTTTTCCTTCATCCTTTCTTTTCTTTCTTTCTTTCCTTCCTTAGTTATTTGCAAAATCTCATTAAACAGTCATTTCTCTTTCTTGCTCTTTTTCTTTGGAATGTCTTTTGTTGTTGTCTCCTGTACAACATTGTGAATTTCTGTCCATAATTCTTTGGTGCTCTATCTACCACATCTTATTTCATAAATCTATTGGTTACCTATACTTCATATTTATAGGGAATGCTATATATGTCACATCCATATAGTCTGATGATTTTCCTGATTTTCTTTAATTTAAGACTGTATTTTGTAAAAAGAAGCTTAAGATTTGAACCACGGTCAGCTCCAGGTCTTGTTTCAACCAAGCTTCTTCACCTTTGGCTTCAAAATAATTAATCTTACTGATATTGACCCTCTGATGGCATCTATGTATAGAGTTATTTTTGGGTTGTGGGAAAAGAGTCTTTGTTATGACCAATGAATTATCTTGACAAAATTCTATTAATCTCTGTGCTTCCTCATTTTGTATTCTAAGGTCAATTTTGCCTATTATTCCAATTATCTTTTGATTTCCCACTTTAACATTTGATGAATGTGACATCTTTTTTGGGTGTTATTTCTCAATGATTTTGTAGGTCTTCATAGAGCTGATCAACTTTGGCCTCCTAGCAATCAGAGCATAGAGTTATATTATTGGGATGTTGAATAGTTTGCCTTGGATTCAGACAGATACTGTTCTGTCATTTTGCAGATTATACCCCAATACTGCCCTTCTTATCTTTTATTGACTATGTGGACTACTCTGAATCATCTAAGGGATTCTTGCCCACAATAATATATGTAATACTCACCTAAAATTCACCCATTCCTATCAATCTGAGTTTGCATCAAGATGTCAGTGTTTAATCTTTTCATCCTCTTTTGGATCAAATCCAGCTTACCTTGGTTTATAGATCTTACATTCCAGGTTTCTATGCAATATTGATATGTATAATATCAGATTTTCCTTTTGTCCCTAGATGCATCTGCAGCTGAGCTTCCTTTTAGCTTTGGCCTAGTTCCTTCATTAGTACTGAAGATAATTATAGTTGTCCCCTACCTTTCTCCAGTAGTGTGTGAAAAGCATTCTGACCTGAAGGATTCATTTTCCAATGTCATAGCTTTTATCTTTTTAGTATTATCCATGGGGTTTCTTTGAAAAAATATTGCAATGATATGTCATTTTCTTCTCCAATGAATCACTTTTAGCCAGAACTCTCCATTATGACCTGTCCATTTTGGATAATTCTGAATGGCATAGCTCACAGTTTCTTGAGTTATGGGAATTCCTCTGCCAGGACAGGGCAGTGATCCAGGAGAGGTCCCTAAGCTCACTGGTACCCAAAACAATACCTTTTCAAAAAATCTTTTTGTTTTTTCTCAATTACATATAAAAACATTAATTTTTTTTTCAAATTTTGAGTTCTAAATTCAGTACCTCCTTTCTCTCCCACCCTCTGTCTCAGAAGGTAAGCAACTTGACAAAGGTTATACATGTGTAGTCATGCAAAACACATTTCTATGTAAGTCATGCTGTGAAAGAAAACACAGAACCCTCTTTCCCTCAAAATAAAGAAAATAAAGGAAAAATGTCTTTGATCGGCTCTATTAATTCTCTTTCTGGGGATGGATAGCATCTTTCATTATAAATTCCTCAGAACTGTCTTCACTCACGGTATTGATGAGAAAAGCTAAATTATTCATGGTAGATCATAATATGGTATTGCTGTTACTGTGTACAGTGTTCTCCTCAATTTGCATCAGTTCATATAAGCCTTTTTCATATAAGCTTTAATTGTTCAGTTATTTTTCAATTGTGTCCTACTCTTCATGATTCCATTTGAAATTTCTTGGCAAAGCTTACTGGAATGGTTTGCCATTTCCTCCTTATTTCACAGATGAGTAAACTGAGGCAAACAAGATTAAGTGATTTGAGAGATAACTCAGTTTACCTAAGATGGAGAGTTTTAGATTTCACTCAAGGGTAAGTTCTTTCTAGCTGGCATAGGGACCTGATGAAGACTACCAGTTCTCACATGTCTTCTCAAAGTTTTTTTCTTCAGCAACCTGAAGTGAGGTTTCCAGCTTCCTTCTTTAAACTGGAAGCCAGAAATGCCCAAAGCAACTCAAAGGCTTGAAGCCTGAAGAAAGTGGGCTTTTCCATTCTCACCAACTCTACCTTCCCCCTCATACAGGATGGGACATTCATCTCTCTCAATGAAATGAAAAATTTTAATATTCATTTTGAAAAATTTTGATTTCCAAATTCTCTCTCTTACTTCTCCTCCCTCAGATGGTAGACAACTTGATTGGTGTGCAATCATGCAAAGCATATTTTTATATTAGTCATGTTGTGAAAGAAAACATAAAAAAATTAAAAAATATAGAAAGTGAAAAATGATATGCTTTAATCTGCATTCAGACATCATCAGTTCTTTCTCTGGAGATGGACAGCATTTTTTTCCTACATGAGTCTTTGGGATTGTTTTGAGTCATTGTATTGCTGAGAATAGTTAAGTTATTCACAGCTGATTATTGTGTTCAATGTTCTCCTGGTTCTTTTTACTTCACTTTGCATCAGTTCCTCTAAGTCGCAGAAAGATACACTTTTCTCCCTTTCTGTCACCAGTGAGGTTGATGGGCATTGTTCCTCTTTCACCCCTCTCTGTCACCCAAATACCTATTAGGGTATCCTGACTCTATAATCTATCTATATTCATTATGATATCAGCATATATTGACATAGAATATCCCACTGTGTTTATTGTTTGTTGATTACAAAAAAAAATCAAGTTTAGGACAGTAAAATGATCTCCTTGAAGGGCATAGGAATTTTTACTAGTACATGCTAATCAAATAAGATTTCTGGAGAAACACAACCACAGATGTTACTCTAAATAACCTTTAGGTTATTAATGTCAAGGAGCCATAAAATGAGTAGATGTTTGCTTATCATGTTTGTGAAAGGCATGGAAGATGTCTTACATAAAGGCCATATAATAATAATGATAATTATAATAATAATAAAACAGCTAGCATTTTTAAGGCTTGTTAAGCATTTTATAAATACCATGTCATATAATCTCATAATAGCTTTGGGATGTAGGTTCTAATTTGGAAGAGAGATTCTTTATAGATGGTGAAATACTAAAGATTTTCATGTTTGCAGGTGATATTGTGCTGATTGCATCAAGCCACAGAATATTACAAGGCCTTTTCAGTGACATTTATTATTATGTAACTCTTAACTAGGTGGCACAGTGGCTAGAATGCTGGTTCTGGAATCAAGAAGACCGGAATTCAAATCCAGCATGGCCCTTTCTGGCAGTATAATCCTGGACAAGTTATTTAATCTCTGTCTCAATTTCTTTATATATAAAATGAGGATAGTAATAGCATCTATCTTTCAAAACTGTTGTGGGGATCAAATGAAATATTTGTAAAGCACCTTGCAAACTGTAAAAACTAAATAAATGACAGTTAATATTATTATTATTACTGAAACAAGATGACCTAGCAATCCCTTTAGGAAAAAATTAATGAAAAAATTAATCTGATACTGTACAGATCAATATTGCACAGAAACCTGGAATGTAAGATCTATAAACCAAGGTAAGCTGGATTTGATCAAAAAGGTGATGAAAATGTATTATGCACATTGTGACATGCAATTAAGTGACTGATCCAATGAGGTAGGATTCCAACACATAACTTAGGGGGAGGCAGATGAAAATAACCAAATAGTTGGGCACAGCATTCAAAAGGAAGAGAGAAATCTGTATTGCCTCTGGGAAATTATGCAATGCTTATGATGTGCCTAGCTACGCCTTGGAAGAAAAATCCTCTTTTTGACACAAATATATTCCTAATCTTTCTGTTTGGTGGTGAATCTTGAAATGCCACATTCTTTAAAGCAATAATATCAAACTCAAATAGAAATGGATTCCTACAAGCCACATATTGACTTAGAAAACCCCAAATTAATATTACATTTGCTCCTTTTGCATTTTTTACTTATTTTGTCAAACATCTACTAACTGCATTTTAATCTGGTTCAGAGCACTCTCAGGACTGCAGGCCTTCTATGGTTTGTGAGTTTGACAAACCCTGCTCTAAAAAATAAAAGGTGGGAAACCTGAAAAGGTCATGGAGAAATGCATAATGAGGGCAAATAGTCTGCAAAATATTTACAGTGAAATTTTATCAATTTGTCAATTTGTCAGTCATTCAACAAACATTTATTAAGAACTTAGTATGTGTCATGTAGTCTACTAAGTGCGAGGGACATAAAAAGTCCAAAACAATCCTTGTCCTCAAGATACACATGCACGATATATTTAGAGTAAATGGAAATTAATCTGAGGGGGAAAGACATTAACAGCTGGTGTGAGAGAAGGAAGGGAAAGTAGTGGGAAGGCCTCCTTTTGAAGATAGGATTGGGGCTGAGTTGTGAAGGAAATCAAGGAAGTTATAAGGAAGTGAGAAGACAGAGAAACATGGAGGATAGTGGTACAAAGGCATGAAGATAGGAGGTAGAGGATTATGTGTAAGCAACTAAAAATGTAGCAGAATCATAGAGTGTGTGGAGGGAAGCAGGGTTTAAGAAGATTGGAATGGTAGAAAAGGGTCTGGTTATTAAAAACTTGAAATGCCAACTGGAGGAGTTTATATATAATTCTGGAGATGATAGGTATCCATTGGGGCTCACTGAGTAGGAGATTGACATGATCAGATTTATGCTTTAGAAAAATAAAAAATTGCTATATTAAAAGGATTTAGTGTGGTCTGAGGTACATGTGAAAATATTAGGCAGGTCAATAATGAGAGAAAGAGGAGGGGAAAGAGAAGGAGAAAAGAGGGAGAGAGAGATTTTGATCCATCAGTTAACACTAATAGGGTTATCCCCCTAAGAGATCAAAGATAGAAGAAAAGGTTCCATATATACCAAATGTTTATACTAACTTTTTTAGTGGCAAAGAAACTGGCAACTAAGGGACAACTGTGAATTGGAGAATGGTTGGACAGATTATGGTATAGGAATGTAAGGAATCAGCTACTATGCTCAGTCAGTCTGGGGGACTCCATTTTAAACTCTTATTTTTAACCTTGACTACATGGCAGACAGCTGCATAACATGGTAACCATACTCACTAATTCCATCTTCTCATGATACTGAAATGAAGGAGGGGCTGAAGAAATTTTAATCCCATCTCCTCCCTGATTACATGGACCAATTAAAAGCTGAGATGACATTTACTCTTTCTCCTCATTTGAAATGTGAATCAATCACAACTTTCTGTTATATGAAATAGTTTACTATAGGTATAGAAAGCAGAAAACAGATTAACTTCTGGTTTTTTCTTCTTTCTCTTTCTCTCTCTCTCCTTTAGTTCCTTCCTTCATTCCTTCATTCCCTCATTCCCTCCATCCTTCCTTCCTTCTTTTTGGAGAAAGTCAGGGTCTGAGTGTCTGAAGCCTCATTTGAACTCAGATCCTTCTGATTCCAGGGCTGGCACTTTCTCTATTGTGCCACCTAGCTAAGGTGGCATCCATGTGTCTTTTAACAAGAATATAATGCTGTACTATTGGGCTGTAAGAAAGCAGAATTTTATTAAGTGCCTACTTTGTAAACAGGCACTTGCAAAATGCTTTACAAATATTACCTCAATTGATCCTTACAATAACTCTGGTAGGTAAGTGCTATGATTATCTTCATTTTACATTTGCGGAAACTGAGACATATAGTAGTTAAGGTGACTTATGGTCACATAAGTAGTAGAGTCATCTTTGAACTCAGATTTTCCTGATTCTAGGCCCAATAGTCTTTGAACTATGTCACTACTTAGCTTTCAAAGAGACAGTTTCAGAGAATCTTAAAAAGAATTACATGCCTTGAAACAAGGTGAAGTAAGCAGAACCAGAGCATTTTATACTATGACACTAATGTTGTAAAAATAAACAATTCCTAAAGACTTAAGAACTCTTATCTATGTAATACTATCTTGTGTGGAATGGAGAGATAAAGTGAAGAACTTACAGGAATGTTTAAATTCTTTTTCTTTATTTTTTATTATTTCTATGTCTCCATGACCTTCATAAGTATGGTGTATGCAAGGCAATATTTACTTAAAACTTTGGATATATTTACTTAACCAGAAATGATGACATTTATCCTTGCTCAATGTTATCGATATTTAGATTATTAAATGCCATCAGCTCAGTAATCTGAAATTTGAAGGTCTGACTGATGATTCCTCTTGGAATCAGGGAAACGAAGCATTCTGTTCTAATCTGCCTTTGGCACCAATGTTTAACATTTAATTAGAGGAGAGGGCACCTATTTCTCAATGCTCCCCAATCTATGATGTAATCCTTTGTAACCAAACCTATAAGAACTGTATATTTTTCCTAAATCTTTAACCCTTCTACTGTGAGCTTTCTCTTTTCCTCCTCGTAGTTGAATTGCTCATTTTCATGAGTTTATTAATAAATAACTTTTCTACTTTCTACTGAGTGATCTCTGAGTAGTCATTTTGGATAAGGGTCTTCTACATCCCTCACATAGTCAATCATGAAAATGCTCCCCACCTCCTCAACAGAGAGGTGATAGAATCCAGCAAAATATGACACATTTTTGGATGTGCCCAATATGGGAATTTGTTTTGCTTGTGCATGCTTATTTGTTACAAGAGTTGTGGGTTCCTTTTTATCATGTATGGTGCTACCACTTGATCTAGTTTTGTTGTACCTACTTTAGTTGGAGTGATATTTCTATTTATACTAATGCCATTTTTATCTAGCTGACCTATTGATTGAGAGATATTTAGTTCAGGTAATCTCTGAAACAGATAATGATTTGTTTAATCTTTTTCTGCATTTGTGAAATTCAAAAGAAAAAGTGGTCCATAAAGAGCCAATTCATAAAATTCCATGGGGAATGTGGAACATGGAAAACTATAATGTCTGGAGTCTCTATCCAGTCTGCTTATTTCAAGTCCTCTCAGTCTTTATATACTTTAGTACAATTACATCACTACAGCACACTGAGCATGTGTCAACTGTGGAACCATTACATCATCATACTAAATACTAAGTATATGTAAACTAGAGAACCATTATCTCATCAATCACACCGAGTAAATATCCTGTTATAAGTGTCCTTGTTTCAAGTATATTTTTCCAGACTTCAGGCCCTCTACAGAAAACATATCTTAAACATACTTTTTAATAGTATAAACTTGACAAATAATACATGTAAATATTTTCTTTGTGTAAAGGAAGTAAAAAATTATTTACAATACTGTGAATCTCTGTTATGTATAGTTTGTTTTAAAAGCACATTAAATTTAACTCAGTAATTCCCAAACTACCATGCTTAGCTATGTTCCTTTATGAAATTCCTTATTTATTCTGTTTATTTTTCAAAAAGTTTGTTTAAAAGTCATAGACACTGTTCCTCTTTTTCTTTTTTGGGGGGTAGGGATCACTCTTACTACCTTTTATCCCCAATAATTCCTTCCATCTCAAAAAACCCTCTCATGAGAAATAATTTTTGTTAAGTAAAACAAATGCAGTTATTGGCTATGTCTGAAAAATCTCATTTGTAGATTAACACCTTTTTGCCAAAAAATCGGAAGCATCCACATTCAAGAGAGGATCAACATAAGCATTTAGGGGAATCAGGAAATGGGTCTTCTGGACTTTAATGGAAACTTGAAGGAATTTAGGTAAACCAGGAAGTAGAGACAAGGAGGCAGGATTAGGACTGATTATTTTTCACCTATACATCACCAGGCACCTACCTAGACTCTTTCTAGCCTGTTGCTTTCCTTTATATTTAGTCTTCTTCCACTAGAAAGTTAGTTCCTTGAGGACAGAGATTGTACTACTAGTTTGCATCTCTATCCTAGTGCTTAGCACATTGCTTGGAACATAGTAAATCCTCAATAAACAAACAAACAAAGGAATGAACAGATGAATGAATGAACAAAAAACCCCAACATATATATATATATATATATATATATATATGTGTGTGTGTGTGTGTGTGTGTGTATGTGTGTGTGTACACATACACACACACATATACACACACATACATATAATTCCATCTTCTTTTTCAATTAACTAGACATACACTTTGCCATTTGGCTCTGTTTTCTCATCTGTGAAGTGAAATAATATAGTAACTTTTTATAGAGAGGTTTGTTGGGAGCTGATTATAAAAAGTCACTTTCTTTTACATGCAGAAGAGAAGTAATCAAAGTATGTGTGCAACATTAACAAGAAAACTGTGGACCAGATTCTTTTTCTTATTGAGAGAAACCTCTCAATATTCATGGTTCAACACTAGAGAATCTTTATTTTGACAGTTCTATTTACCAGTCTGCTGGCATATAGACAGCTCTAAATGCTTTAATTTGTATAATTTCTACTCTCATATAATGGAAAGAAGAAAAAAAAATCACATTAATTATTGGGTATTCAGCCACTTATATGACATTTTCTTTATTAGAATAGGATTAGTGGGCCTATTTCAAATTTTATCTTTTCTACCTTATTCCCAAACTTTAAGCATCATTTCTAAATGTAGAATCAATACATTTATACATTAATTAATTAATACATTCTCTAAGTACATTAATGTTAATGGAAGACAAATATAAAACAAGGTCAGTCTTGTTTTCCTTTTTTGCATTTTAAAACTCATACAAAGCCCTTCTCCCAAGGAGCTCAGAGAAAGTGAAAGAGACTAAATTATCTCATTATTTGCATATTAACATCTTTATACCATCTCCCACACAGATGATTTATTGGTAACATCAGATATTGACAAATTGCTTGTTCTTTCTTCTTTAAATGGAACTCAAAATTGCAGGGAGAAAACTTTTCTAGTTTCTGGGTAGAAGCCAGAATCATCTTTCTTCCCTAGCTACCAACTTACAGAGACCCTGTCTGACCTCAAGCAAATTATTTTGCTTTGGAGAATCTGAGTTTCTCCTTTTGTGAAATGAGGGCAACAGTTTGCTCATCCTAGTTCTCTCCTAGGGATTGTTGTTAATGAAAAGAGTGTTTGTACTTTGCCTGCTGCAGCAGCATTGCAGTGTTGTAGGAAATAACTGCAGTTCTCACAAATCTTGAAACTTTTTGAATGAAAAATCCCACAAATACAAAATATGCAGATTATTTTAAATTATTTTTAAAAAATGTTTTAGTTTCTAAAATTCAAAAAAACCTTAAGAAAATCTAGTCCAAATCCTCTCATTTTACAGATATGAAGAAATTGATGCCCAGAGAGAAATAAAGTGACTGACATAAATGACATGGAAATTCCAATTGCAAAATAAGAATTCAAATCTAGATAGTTCAACTCCAAATCAATCACTTTCTATGATCTATTTCATTTTTTAAAACAAAAAAATTGTTTTATATTTCTGAATCTGAAGAACACCAACAAATATGAATATTTTCATATAGAAAGAAGAAAAGAAAAAGAGGATTTAGTATGAAATAATGAATCTTATGATCTATAGATGAACTCCTGACATATAGATGATTTAAAAAGCTTCAATTTATATTTTTGCTATAATGAAAAGAAGAAAAAAGAAGCTTAACCATTGAGTATTCAGCTACCTCTATGGAAGATTATTATCTTCAAAATGTAAGTTCAATGCACTCCTTTATTTCTAAAGATATCCCACTTTTCTGTGTGGTACACTCAACCTCCTTCTGGTTTCCATTATAAATTTTCTTTCAATGCTTCATTATGCTCTCTCCTTCCTCCCTCTTTCCCTCTTTCCTTCTTTCTTTCTCTCTCCTTTCTTCCCTCCCTTCTTCTTCCTTCCTTCTTTCCTTCCTAAAATTTTTGCTATCATTACCCCCTTTTATCTCCTAGTTCTATCCTAACAACAATAATAATTACACAACAACAAATTTCCCTTTGAACAATATGTCATAATAAATCAAAATAAATCCACACGTTGACTTTGCCTGAAAATATCATTCCATGTCTAAAATCCATCAAGTTTGTCAAGGGTGGGGAGCATAAAGTTGCCTATAATGTTAGAGATGGGTTGTGACCTAAAAGACATTTGGAAGAAATGAGTTAACACATACACTTTTAAATACTTTGAACACTTTGAAATGAAAAAAAATATATATATCTCAGTTATTATTCATTGAACCAACAATTTACTTGACATTTCTTACTTGCTTTTGGGTATTTAGCCTATGTTAGGCTAATCCTACCCTTCAGGTTTGAGGTTTAAAATAACAATTGTGGCCTATGAAATCCAATTAAAACCAAATTTATTAATTAAGCATTTAAAGGACACCTTAAAGTTTCAAAAAATAGTATTATATAAATGCTGTCTACTAATAATGAAATAAGATACTACCATTCTCTTTTGTCACTAAGTCAGGAGCTCAGGACAACCACTTGTAGGAGGTTGGAACTCAAAGGCGATCTCTGACAAACTCTTTTTCTTCTGCTACAGATTTTATATCACAAGTGGTCTCAGTCAGAATGACCTCCTCAAATATTAAAGAAATAGCCAACCTAGAGCAACCAGAGTATAATAAGTTTTGGAATACTCTGCATATATTGGGGTGGGAGCCAAGGAGAAAGATATGAGGAAACTTAGGTGTAGGAATGAAAGGAAAAGGAAGAAGGGGTTCTAAAGTCCTAGGTACACTGGCCCAATTGCTCCTCCTCAGTTTCTAGCTGTCCACATAAAACCAGTTTATTTCCTCCCATGAGAGAAGATTGAGGATAGTGGAGGAACTTATTTAATAGCAATAATAAAACAATAGTAACTAACAATTATATACGGTCTACTATGTGTCAAGCACATTTTTGATCTTCACAGAAACTTTGGGATTTAGTTGCCATTATTATCCCAATTTTTCCAATGAGTAAACTGAAACAGCCAGAAATCTGTCTGTGCCCAAGGTCACAGAACTTGTAAGTATCTGAGGCTAAATTTGAACTCAAATCTTCCTGACTAGAAGCCTAGAAAGAATTTGAAGAAGCAAAATAATACATCACCTTTTCCTATTTTGCTTCTATGCATCTAACCAACCTGGTAGAAGAAATAACCCATAATATTTATAACTTTAGAGGAAACACATGCTGACAAATGCTCCTAGTTGTGAAGTGCATCTAAGGTGACCCCTCTGAATATCAAAAGACCACATTCCCAAGATGACTGTGGACAATTCTATCATAACTTTGCTTATAAACTTTTATCAGAATTTCAAATAATGCCCTTGAGCAGACAGTTAGCATCTCTCTTGGTTTTGCAGTCCCATTCTGCGATGAATGGTAGCAATGCAGCACATCTTTATGAGCTTAGCCCTGAATTTATTCTTTTTATTACTTGCAAAAGCCTTATATTTATTGATGAGAAAGAGAGGGTTTTGCACTTTTCCTTGCATGATCTTGCCAACACTGTACAACTCTACAATGTTCTGAATCTGCTTTGACAGCCACTCGGTCAACAAGCATTTATTAAGTATTTATTGTGTTCCATACACTGAACTAAGTTTTGGTATGCAGAGAAAGGCAAAAAATATGGGCCCTGACCTCAAGCAGGTCACATTTTAATGTAGAAACATACAATAAGCAAAAGGATCTTGTGCAAAAAAGACTTGCTATGTAAATACAAGGTAATCCTCAAAAGGAAGATGGTAGATCTTTTTAAATGAAAGAATCATTGCTAAGGAATGCCTGAAGGTATCTATTCCTCAGGATAGCAGTTTTATGGGCTAGTCAAATGATAGCCTTTTGAATCTATATTAGATTCTTCTAACAGTAATATTTTCTAAGATCATGCGATTGGTTGTTGCTACTATTATTCAGTCATTTTCAGTTATGTCTGACTCTTCATTTAGATTTTTCTTGGCACAGATACTAGAATGGTTTTCCATTTCCTCCTCCAGCTCATTTTGCAGATGGAGAAGCTTAAGGCAAACAGGGTTAATAAACTTGCCCAGGATCACACAGCTAGTAAGTGTGAGGCCAGATTTGAATTCAGGAAGATGAGTCTTCCTGAATCCAGGCCTGGCAGTCTGTCTATTGCATGACTTCACCTCCCCTTATGACTGGAAAGAGGCCAATTAGTTTAGAGAAAAAGTCCTATCATTTTCTTTTCCTTTCAATAATCTACTTCTCAAACCTGTATTTTCTCTAACAACTCTGGTAGGGCCACAAAATGTACCAGCCTTAACAAAAATCCCTGAAAGTTGACCCTATTCACTGCGGTGTTCCTGCAACTCTCCTACTAGGGCTTAATGAGTCTTTTTTCTCTAGGGTAGATATTAATGGTCCCCATGGAAGGTGATTAATATTGGTGAGAGTGTTCTGAGCTTTAAATAAAAAGAGATAACTAAGTCTGCTCTTGTATGTATTCCTTCCTATGAGAAAATAAGGACACAGAGAAAATAAATGTTAGTGTCAGCATCAGGAAAATGAACAAGCAATAAATATCTCCTGATTCTCAGTTTGAAGACATTTTTCCATTCCAAGAGATACTATGTTGTTGAGGAAAGAGCACTGGAACCAGAGGGTCTAAATTTGATTGTTGCTCCTGACTTTACTAGCTGGGTAACCATGGGCAATTTACTTCATTTTCTGCATCTACCAAACAGAGTTAATAATATACATATGGTTTTCATGAAGAGAGTCTCCAGTAAACTTTAAAGTGCCTTCATAAATATGAGTTATTACTTCTTTTACTGTTTTTACAATTTTCTGTATTTCAAACTTTAAACAAAATAAAACAAAACTTCCAATGAGTACGGTACAAAGCAAAATTCTAATGAGTAGTCTTAATGATACTACCCAGCAATTATAAAGCACTAAGGTTTGCAAAGTACTTTATAATAATTATATCATTTTATCCTGATAACCACTTTGGGAGGTAGGTGTTATCATTATCTCCATTTTACAAATGAGAAAACTAAGGCAGGCAGGGGATAGTTGACTTGTTCAAAGTGACACTGCTAGTAAGCATCTGAAACTGGTTTTGGACTCGTTTTCCTGACTCTAGATCCAGTGCGATGTCCCTAATAATTCAATATTCTCCTTTAAGGAAAGTGTGTGTGTGTGTGTGTGTGTGTGCATGTGTTTTATCTTTTCAAATAGACTATAAATGCCTTTAGATTGAAAACTAAATCTTCTAACCTTTCCTGTCCAGTTATGATAGTATAACTTTATAGTTATGTCTTTATATAGCCATTCCTCTTTTATTGTTTTGTCATGTCTAATTCTTTGTGACCTTGTTTGCACTTTTTTTGGACAAAGATACTTCAAGAGTTTGCTATTTCCTTCTCCAGCTCATTTTACAAATGAGGACACTGAGGTAAACAGAGTTCAGTGACTTGCCCAGGGTCATACTAGATAGTAAGTATTTGAGGCTGAATTTGAACTTAAGAAGAAGAATCTTCCCTACTCCATGCCTGGCGCTCTTAACTGTATGCATTACCAAGGTGCCCAAGACAGCTACCCTATTACTTTGTAATAATCTCTTCTCAACTTGAGTAGAGGGCTTTGTTTTTGTTTGTGCTGCTCTTTCCAGGGGCACAGAACCTCTTGTGAGTTGGAACAAAGAGCCTTCTAATAATACCTGTCTTATATATAGTCTTAACCTTCTACAATGCTGAGTATACATTGTGTAATTTGACCCTCACAATACCAAAAGTATGTCTTTCAAATATTATTATTCCTGTTTTCCACATTAAGAAGTGAGGCATAAAGAATTTAACTTCCCCATAATCACACAATTAGTGTTAGAAGCAGAAGCTGAACTCAGATACCTTAAATCCTGATCTTCCCCCATGGTATTACTATGATATTTGCTATAGCTTCCCAGGACAGAGAATGTCATTCTCCGGGTCCTCAAACTATGGCCCGTGGGCCAGATGCAGCAGCTGAGGACGTTTATCCCCCACCCAGCGCTATGAAGTTTCTTTATTTTAAAGGCCCACAAAACAAAATTTTTGTTTTTACTATAGTCTGGCCCTCCAACAGTCTGAGGAACAGTGAACTGGCCCCCTATTTAAAAAGTTTGAGGACCCAATCAAGAAATTAAATACAAGATTTTTAGGAAGTGAGCATCCAGAAGAAATGGATTCCTCATACAAAGCTACAGTTATGTCATGGGAATAAGTGGATTTGGAGTTGAGGTATCCGAGTTAGATAAATTCATGTCAGTAAAAAGGATCAGCACCATGGTCAGAGATTGAGAAGACCCACCTCCAAGAGGCAGATTGAAAAGTTTGATGTCCAGGTAAAAGAGAAAGGAATCTTAATTGTATTCAGATTTCACAAAATTTGAATAAATATGCACATGAATTAATGAGTGAAGATGTGCCTATTAAAAATGTTTACTATGTGTCAAACATTGCTGAGTGCTAGATAGTCCCTGTGCTCAAGGAATTTACCTTCTAAAAGAGGAAGACAACACATATAAGGGAGTGATAGCCAGAGAGGGATGTTTTGATCTGGAAATTCACAGGGATAGTGACTATAGGAAAGCAATGTCATGATCTTTGTAAAAATATTTGAATGGATCTAATTACTGTTTCTAGAGCTAGGGGTGGAAAGAGAAATAATTGGGGGGTTGCAGGAGATGGGAGGAGCAATATGTATATAAATGGCATGCAAAGTAAATGGACTAAGTGCATTTCTATCAGAACTGCCTCTGGCTAGTTATGGTGAATTCTCACTAATCAGGGAAGTGAAGTCCCAGGTAGGATTGGATATTGCATTTATTTGTGGGCATATGTGTTCTAGTTTCCTCTAACTTATTTGAATCAATGTTTAAGTGGACTTTTCCTACTTAATAAAGACATGGCTGTCTTCGTGGTGGTTGATATCATTTTTGCATCCCTGGTGTAAATTATGATTCAAGGCAGTTCTGGACGCAGTCATATTTTAGAAATTTATTAATGATGATCATTTTTTGGGTTTATGTTCTCATCCAGAGTTACCCCAAGGAAGATATGACTTGGTTCAATTTTAGGTGTTCCCTGGTGTATTCTTTTTTTTTTTCACAAACATAAGCGTTCCAAGACATTTATATATAAAATCTATTTATTGCAAAGTATATAAAAAGACAGGGCATCTAGGTGGTGTAGATGTCAAATCTGGCCTCAAACACTTATAAACTATGTGACTTTAGGGAAGTCACTTAACCCTGTTTGCCTCAGTTTCTTCACCTGTAAAATGAACTGGAGAAGAAATTGGTAAATTACTCCAATATCTTTGCCAAGAAAAGACAATAGAGTCACAATGAGTTGGAATGAACAACCACAGTGTAAAAAGAACAGATAAGGCATTCGTATTTTACTCCATTTAGAAAGGAACCAATTATATAACCTATCTACATGTCTTCCTGCTTTGTCTTTCCTTACTTCAATCTGTTATGCCACGGTTTTCTTTGATTATTCTGCCTCAGTTTCCCTGAATTGTTTGCCCCAGTTTCTCTAAATTGTTCTGTCTCAGTTCCTTGAATTGTTCTGCCTCAATTCCCCTGGTTGCAATCCCCTTATTGACCATTAGGACTGATATAAATTAGGACTAGGAGGCCAGACTATTAGCATTCTATAGACCCATAAGCTGAAGATGGTTAATCTCAGATTGGGGGGGGTCTCCTATCTCAGAATCAGTGGCTCCTAGCTCTCCCAACTTATCAACATTTATGATCCTCCCTTACTCCCAACCTGTCAGAATTGAATTTATGGTCCATTCCCTGGAAGTTCTCTCTCAATAGTGCTCACTTCCACCCCTGCCTTTGTGTCCCTGATTGCTAGAGTCCTATATGAATCTCTGGAGTCCCTCAGTTTCATGTTGGATGCTTTGAGACACGAGTTCAATTCAGCTGCTGGGGGTAACATGGATTCTCTTTTGCTTCCAGCCCAATCTCTCCTTCTAAATAAAATATTAAAACCTCTCTAATCTCTATCGTGCCTCAGTTTCTCCAACATTACAAATCCATCTTCTTAGTTATCAACTTGATTTAATAAAAGTTCAGTTCTGATTATATTACTCCTCAGCTCAATAGATTTTAATGGTTCTCTATTGCCCTCAGTATCAAATTGAAAATACTCTGGCACATAGAGTCTTTCAGCTACTTCCCATCCAATCTTTCTCATCTTATACTTTTTTCTCCTGTAATATTCTATAAGTCAGCAATGCTAGCCTATTTGCTCATCCTAAAACATGACACTACATATTCTTCACTTTTGCACTGACTGTCCCATACATGTAATATTCTCCCTCCTTACTTCTGACTTCTCGCTTCTTTCAAGTCTCACCTCAAATGCCATCTTCTGCCAGAGGCTTTGCCTTGTCTGTCTCTCTCCTCCCTTCCAACCCTTCATCTTTTGTTTACATTCTCTTTATATTGCCTATGCCTAATTATTTGCCTGTTGTTCTCCTTCCCCTCTCTTTTTGTTCTTCTTGAAGGCAGAGATGCTATTTTTGCTTTTTGTTCTATCCCCAGCACTTAGCACAGTGCCTGGCACTTAATTGGCACTAACCATTTAATAATTGCTTATTGACTGCCTTCTTGATCCTTTACCTCGATGGATGGTTAGGTATTACTATATATGCAAAAGCCAAATAAAGAAAATCTGAATAGTTTGAATGAAATGGTAGTGAAGGGGGTGGAAGGCAGACCATTGTCCAGCAACTATTACTTGCTAAGACCCTGATTTTACCAAGATTTAGTCAATGACTTACTAGCTGGTTCATAGTATAAATATATAAAATGGTGTTTTCAGGCACTTAATACTCATTAAAAATATAGGAGGCCTTAGAGTGGATTTAAAGTCTCATCTAAATGAGAAATTGGAAAATAGGCTAAATGGAAAGAAGTTTATTTTGGATTTGAGAAAGCCTTAGGCATTTGATACTTCATTGGATTTTATTCAAATGGTCATAAAAAGGAAAGGACTTAGGGGCCAATGTTGAAATGCTGGAGTTGTTAATTATTCATCTAAGATAAAAATTTTCTGACTAAAAAACTTCAGGAAAAATACTAAATTTCAGTTTAATGGCATACTAGATAGGGGAAGTCTTTTAAATGTCCTAAACTATGGTCTTACTTTAATATGAGTCCACTTTCCTTGGCCAGATGGCAGGTAAGCTCCTTGAGGATAGAGATTTTTTTGGGGGAGGGTCTTTTCTTTGTGCCTTTGGTGCTTAGTATATAGCACTTAGTAAGTACTTATTGATTGATTTGATGAGTTCAAAAATGACAATACAATTTCAATAATTCATTTAGGAAGGAATGTAAGAGTCCATCTTGTCTAACTAAACCTGACCAGGAACTCCCTCTACACACATGAGATTTTAACCTTTTTTTTTTTTTAATCATAGACTTTGTCTATCTGGTGAAATTACTGGTCCCTTCTCAGTCATGTTTTTAAATGCATAAATTAAAGCATATAGGATTGCAGATGAAACTAATAATGAACTATAGTTATCAAATTGTTAAAAAAACCCATAATAATGAAAAGTTCACAGACCCTGGTTTAAGAACTCCAGTTTCTATAATTTCTAACCCAAGTATTTATAATGCAGCTTCTAGGGCAAAACACTGGGGATACAAAGACAAAATTAAACAAAAAACAGGTTCTATTCTTTAGTAACTTATGTTTTATGGTAGAAACAACTTACATATTACAAGTATATACATGATGATTAGAGGATGAAGATAATGATGCTGATGAGGAGGAAGAGGAAGAGGAGGAAGAAGAGGATGAAAATGATGATGAGAAGGAGAAGGTGAAAAAGGAATAATTTCCAACAGCTAGGGATATCAGAAAAGGCAGGCCACATGGGAGAGAGAGAGGGTATAAAAACTGACCTTTGGGTATAGGAGCTGACCTTTAAAGGAAGTCAGAGTTTCTAAGAGGGGGTGGAGAGGAGGGAGTACACTCTAGGCAGGGTTTACAGCATGTGCAAAGATACAGAGGTGGGGGGGTGAAGTAATGAGTTAGAAGAACCACAGGGGATCTCCACAGGGGCTACAATTTGGCTGAAGTGAAGGGGTGTGAAGATGAATAATGTGCAAAAATTTGAAGAGATAGGATGGGGCTAAAACTGAAATGTTTCCTGTGTATCCTAAATGAAACAAGGAACCCAAGAAGGTTGTCCAAAAACACAGTGGTTTGATTGGATCTGTGCTTTAGGAAGATGATTTTGGAGAATGAATCCAAGAAAATAAACTCTTTTACATGTTGAGTTTAGAACGTCTATTAGACATCCATTTTGAAATCCATTTTGAACTGGAACTCAAGAGAGAGATCTCTAGTGTTGGTGGATTTACTCCTTGTTAAGGAATTCCATGTTGTTTAAATATGATTATAATTGTTAAAAATGTGTCCCTTATTTAGAGTCAGGATCTGCCTTTTTTTTTTTTTTAAACTCCTACCTATATATTGCCTAGATCTGCCCCTTGTGGTAAAGTTGCTCATGTTCAAATACTTTTCCCCATGACAACTTTTCAAATAAAATATTAGCTATTGTGAGACAGTTAACATGTTGCCTCACAAATGTAGGGCTAGAGGGTCCTTTATTTTACAGACAAAAAATTGAGACATAGAAACTAACTGATTTGTACTTGGATAGGAAGTGGCAGAGAAAGGATTCGAACACAGGTGCTTCGATTGCCAATCTAGAGCTTTTCCTCTGTGCTAGGTTTCTGGTTAAAAATCTTAGTGCTTTCAAGTTATCTTTATAAAATAGGATCTAGAGTATTCTCATCATTATGATCATTGTCTTCTTTTCTGCCAATATTTTTTCTTCAGGGTAGATTTGAATACATACCTTCTAGATAACTTCAATTAATGTAGACTATTTGTATTCTTTTTGGCTGCTATCTCATGTGTTTGACTTACATTAGTTTTTTTTATTTTTATATATAACTTTTTATTGACAGAACCCATGCCAGGATAATTTTTTAATAACATTATCCCTTGCACTAGCTTCTGTCCGATTTTTCCCCTCCCTCCCTCCACCCCCTTCCCTAGATGGCAAACAGTCCTATATTATATTAATCTTTAAATCCAATTTTGGGTCTTGTACTTGTCAATTTTTTTGTCTTATGGAGATGATTTTACATAATAGGAATAACTATTAAATCTTATCTTATTAGATTTAGGTCAGTATTTTCACCTACCAATACCTTGAATTCTTACTATGGAGAAATGAGAAGGGAATAAAGATTTACTAAGTACATACTACGTTCCAGACATAGTGCTATATACTTTTACAACTATTTATTACTCATTTGATCTTCATAACAATTCTGTGAGGTAAGTCCTATTATTGCCCCCATTTTATATTTGCTTCAGTTTTGAGACAGAAGGAGATTAGGAAGATTTAATATATCTGAGGCTAAATCTGAACACATCTTCTTGACATCAGGTTCAACACTCTATCCGTTGTACTAGCAGTTGCTTCAATGTCTTTTGAGATACAAAGTTTCTCACTTCATTGAATGGAAAATATTTTTCTGTCCTAGTTATTTCCCTTATGGGAATGTGTGAGAATTGTTTTAGGAAGATTCTAAAAATTACCTGGTAGAACAAGATAGCAGACCCTGAGGTCCTTCCTTGAACTAACTTGCTAAGCATTCCAACTCTATTGCAGAGAGCAGCACCTCCATTGGATTGTCCACATTATTTGAATAATCAATTGTATGATTGCCAAAAAGACTATTTTATGGAGGACTTACACAGGGCAAGCGTTCACAATGTTATAAGAAAAAGCAATTCAAGAACACTCTCAAGGTCTTTCTTGAGAACTTTAGATTTTGATTATATAACACAGGAGATATTTGCACAAGACTGCCCAATATGGTATTAGTTCATCAGAGAAAGCACGTGCTCTATGAACAGAGCAGAACTGAAGTAGCTCAAAAGAATACGCAAAATAGATATGCAAATTAGATATGCAAAATTTTCATTTGGACTTTTTGTGCTTGACTTGTGGAATAGCATTCGGAGTTCAGCCAGAATTGAACAAACTGTAACTTGACTCTAACGTTGTGATGTCTTTTTGGTCTTCAAGAAGGAAGAACAACCAACATATTGTTGGTTATGTGAGATTAGGAATGGAAGTCTAAACAAGGTGGGGTTTTAAAATATAAAGTCCTTAAGGAAAGGAGGCATGTTTTACTAATTGCCTAATTTTAGGCATTTTGTAAAAATTATGCATTTTGACCTATAATGGTCTGATATATCAGCCATTGGACCTACCTTTGAGTCAAGGAGAGCTAGATTAATGCTTGCCTTTTATAATACAATTTATGTAGCTCTGGGCAAATCACAATTGCTCCTAGCTCTCTAGAACTCTTATCAACTATAGAATTAATATTGATAAATTTCTGATTGGCATTGGTAGACTGAATTTCCATACCCAAAATATCCAATACCAATGAAATTGCATATATCTAGAACAATATAATAACAAATTAGGTGCCACAACCATATTTGTACATGTTGCTGCTAGACAAAATTTCTGAATGCCAGAATTGTTGGGCCCACAATAGATGACTTCTCTTCTGTTTCCATAGATACACCATTGTCCTATCCCTTGAGTTTTCCTTCATCCTGTCAGCTGTTTATGGTTCCATGCTATCCAGTGGATTAGCTTTGTGTGATTAGCTTATTGTCTACCATCTTGACTATTTGACCTGCCTGTGATCTTTCGTGTGATAAACTGATTCTCATATGTATCAACCAGAACTATCTGGAAATTCATTTTTTTGTCACATGATCTTGCAAAGAAGTTCTTCTTGTTTTTTCTTTGAGAGAATTGAATATATTCATTGCATATGATCCCTATCTATTAATTAAGGCATAGATTTTCTAAGAATCTAAATAGCATTTTAGTAGCATCACTTGTTCTACTTGTTCTCTATGTGAGGCTAATCAGATTATTTTACTAATTAATTAGAGGATCTAACTCAAAACATTATCTAATCTATTATGAAATGAGCTAATAAATTAAGACTATTTCTTTTAAAAGGTTTCATTATTTAGACTTCTTTGTGACTGAAGCAGTTTGTGATGTTTTTAAAAATAGAAATACATATTCTAAGAGTCTTAATGCTGGAAAAAACCTTAGAGTACAAATCCTTATCCCAATACTCTTCAGTTTCCAAGGGATGAAATTGAGACCTAAAGAAGTTATTTGTCTGTTATATTTTGGATATGAGGTCCTGAAAAACATCTCTGTTCTTTAAAATAACATACTAAGTCTTTTGGTTTTATGATCTGAAAGACATTAAATATTTAAACAGAAAAAAACCATCTCTGTTTATCATGTTTCTCCCATGTTTTTGGCCCTTTTTCTCAATATGGGGAAAACAGAACAGGATTTCTGCTTATTTTCAAGTCAAATTCTATGTTCTGCCATGGCAGTTTTTATCCTTAATTGAAATTTTTTAGTCCCAAATGTCCACATTACAGGCATTTATCATAAAAGGAGGGAGAAAACTTGTATAACTTGCCCAAAATCTCAACATTACTTTTCTGCAAAATGTCTTTGTAAAAAAAAAATAAAATCCATATTTGGGGCTTTGTCTAAGATGAAGCTGTCTCTACTCTATGTTCTTTTTTCTTTACAGAAGTTTCTGGGAAAGACATTATATGGGGCACCAGAGAAAAAACATATCCAGATGGATCATTTAGTTAACATTTCCAACAGAAATGTTTTTATTATAATTTTATTAGCCAAATACTGAATCCAAAAACCTTTTATCTTCCATTACAGTTTTCTTGACATGGAATTTGAGCTCACCCCGGCATAGACTCATATGCTTTAGTTGGAAAAAAAAGTGTGTATGCATATATGTGTGATATGTATATGTATACATATGCATATACATACATAAGTATGTATGTATATATGTGTCTGTTTCTCTCTCTATCTAATTTCTAAACCCAGTCACTGATTCTCTAATGGATTGAAACAGTATTTCTTGGAAGTAGTGTAGTCTCTTTCACTGAAGGTAAAGATTAGATTGGCCATGTCCCATGCATGCCTTATAAGGGATTTTACAAAGAGATGGTCTTTAGTCCAGGTAACATCTAAAGTCCCTTCCAAACTTCCACATCTGTCTTCTTGAACTGTTAGTATTAAACTATTTAAAATAATCTTCCATCTACTCTAGATTTCTCTTGAATATTCTGCTTTTTATATGTCTTCCTCATTCGAATATAATCTCTTTTAAGGCAAAGACAATTATTGCATTTTATTTGTATCCTTAACACTTTGCACAGTACCTGTCATAATAAATATTGGTTGAGAAATTGATTGTATAATGCTTCCTTTTTGTCTAGGGCTGGAAAAAGAAGGTCTTTCTTGTTAAAAACTACTTGACTAAACCAGACATTTTCTCTGCTGTTGCAAAGGACAAAGCATTTCAGAGGTAGAAAAAGATCTCAGAAGTTCTTAAGGTCAACTCATATCTGAACTAGGATCTCCCATACAACACTGGCAATAAATAGTCATCTAGTGTCAGTTTGAAATCCTCTAGCAAAGGAGAATCCACTAGACACTAAAATAGCTCATTCTACTTGTAGGTGGACCTCTGATTGCTTAAGAGCACTTCCCTAACATCAAGCCTAAATGTGCCTCCCTGCCAAGAACCAAGGTACTTTGAGTTCATAGGATCATAAATCTCAGGAACTCAAAGGCAGTTTACTTCAGTACAGCCTTTCATTTAAAAGTTGAAGACATTGAAGAACAGTGCTTCAATTATTTGCCCAAGGTCACACAAATCACAACTGACAGGACCAAGATTTGAACCTAGGTCCTATGATTCCAAATTTAGTACTCTTTCTACAGTATCATGATGGTTCACAATCATTATTTTTAGTTCAGCCTTCTTTGATTTGGGTCAAATGAGAAAATATTTTTAAAGCTTTTAGCACATAGTAGGTGCTTAAGAAATACTTATTTCCTTATTACCTTCCTTCCTTCCTTCCTTCCTTCCTTCCTTCCTTCCTTCCTTCCTTCCTTCCTTCCTTCCTTCCTTCCTTTCTTCCTTCCTTCCTTCTTTCCTTCCTTCCTCCCTCCCTTCCTTCCTTTCTTCCTTTCATCAATTTTGTGATAACAAAGAATTGGAAACAAAATACAGCTCATTGTCTAGGTTATGGTTAAAGAAATCATGGCACATGGATATAATGAGTTATTAGCTGGTATAAGAATTGATAAATATGAATATGAAGAAATTTGAAAAAATCTAAATGAATTAATGCGGTGGTGCAGAGTCATAAATCACTACAACCATACAAATAGAAAAAACCCACACAAAACACTAGTCAATCATTTATAAAGTACCTACTTTGTACCATGCATGGTGCTAAATGCTGGGGATGCAAAAGAAATTCCCTAACTTTAAGAACCACACAGTGTAATGGAAAGACAACAAGCAAATAACAGAGGGAAAATTCAGCTAGAAGTAAGAAGGATTTGGGAAGGTTTTCAATGAGATTTTAATTGAGACATTAAGGAAGCTAAGAAAGCCAATAGGTGCAGATGATGAGGAAGGACATTCTGGGTTTTTCATTTTGGAATGATTTTTAAAGCAGATGGAAGATTTTGTTTCAAAACCAGCAAGAAACACCTATGTCACTTGATAAAACAATGAGGTGTAGGAAGGGGTATGAAATATAAGAATATTGGAAAGTTATCAGGGGACTAGGATTTGAAGACTTTTGAGTGACAAACAGAAAATTTTGTATTTGATCTTAGAGATAAGAGGGAGCCACATGAGTTAATTGAGAAGAGTGACAAAGCTGAGCTTTAGGAAAAAACACTTTGATGGCTGAATGGAGGAAGAATTGAAGTAAGGAGAAACTTCAGGCAGGTAGACCCATTTCAGCTATCACAATAGTCCAGGTATGAGGACATGAGGGCTCTCACCAGAGTGGTAACAGTATGAGAAGGGAGAAGAGGAATGCTAAGGAGATTCCATCTTCCCATGTGATTGCCTTTTCAGATACTGGAAGATAACTGCCATGTCCCACTCAAGTCTTCTCTTCTTTCCTTCTCATTTTTTTCACCTGAGATTTTGAAGATAGAAACTTGAGGCTCATCATTACTCCAGTGGGAAATTTAAAATGGAACCAACAAAGAAGGAGACAGAGGACTAATGCTAGTGTGGTGAGATAGGTAAATGTGATGTATTAAACAAAATTTGCAGAAGGTAGCTCAATTAGGAAGGGGGTAATCAGTGGAGAGAAGGAACTTCTTTGAGCCAGAGAACCAAGAAGTTCAGGCAGGGAGTAGAAAAGGAAACAGATCCAAACTGTTTGGAAACTGACAGGCCTTGGTAAGAACTTGGATGTGGTGTCAGTGTTGGGGGGACATGGAAGATAAAGAGGAGTCCAGGTTGACTCCTATGTTTCTAGCCTGAGGAACTGGCAGGATGATATTGTTCTCCACAGTAATACATAAGTTAGGAGTGATGGAGAGTTATAGGTTGTAGACATCTCCACCTCAAGATGTCTGAAAGACAGTTGGAGCAGAGAGACTGAGGATATTGCAATGACAAGGAAGAAACATGATGGCTCAAAGGAAGATATATGAGAAGATACACCTATCATAGCCCTTTGAAGAGATCTGGGATGCACAACTATGGTACATTGCACATATTTTGCCTTACTGATAATTTTGCCGATTTTCCTTCTCTTTTAAAAATATTTATTATAGGGTAGCTTTCTGAAAGAGTTACTGAAGGAAATTATGTTGCTGTAAAAAAACAAAAGGACTTCAGTAAAAATGTGTTTAAATTTAACATGTATTGATATTAGTATTACATGTATATTAATTATTAAATCCCATTATTATCAGTCATGTTAATTATTGTAATTAATTATACATCAATAATTATAATCAATAATATTAATATTTATTAAAATTAAAATTAGTATTACATGTATAAGTATTTAGTATGTATTAGTATTTAAATTTAGTAGTATATAAAATGCTTTATAAACTTAAAGTACTAAGTAAATGTTTATTATTTTATTACTATTGTTATAGTAATATGACAATAATTCCATATTAGTAGTAATAATTATTACTAATAATTAATTTTAGTAATAATTACTAATAATTAGTAATAACCATTCTTAAAAGAATTCCAGACAAGTGTTTTTTTTCTTCATTGTCTCATTTTAAGCACTATTCCTATTTAGTTTGGTGGATGAATATATATATATATTTTTCTTGCCAAAGGTAAATCATGGAGTCCAATGCTATTGTTAGAATGTTGACCTGGGAGTCCAAAAGTTCTATCCCTGGCATTTCTAGCTGAATAATTCTGATTGTTTAACATCTCCATGACCCAGATAGTACTTTAAGTTACAGGTGACTGGAAGCTACATGATGAAGGCAGTTTCCATAACTTAATCCTAAGTCCAAATTTTTAAAGAAACAAAAAAGGGAAGGAGGAAATGGGCAAGGAAAATAGGTTATCTAGGCTTCTTTGACTAACTTGTGCCCCAGAATGTCTGAAAACATTCAAGAACCATTATCTCAGGGAATCTTTTGAAGCTAATGATAGGTATCCCAAATATCGACTAGCAGTACCTCATATTAACTTGGAGTAATTGAGGACAGACCCAGAAAGCCATAAAAATCCCTGAAGGTAGAAATAGTTTGAAAGAAAAAGTAACTTGGTTGGGGAATCTTTTAATGATCTGTTCAAGTTGCTATTGCATAATATCCACCTCTGGCCAAAGAGGAATTTTTTTTTTGTCTATCTGTCATGAATTGCAGCTGTTCCAGAAGATTTCATGTTTTGCTTGAATATTATTATTATAGCTCAATTTGTTGTCACGCAAATCTGTGAAACCATGAGTCTCAGGCAAGCCATGAATTCTTAGGAAACAACTTCTCTCCTATTGTTCCCATGGTTCTTAGTTCAGGCTCCCACCATATTGACTTTTGGATCTGTTTCCTTTTCTACCCCCTGCCTGAACTTCTTGGTTCTCTGGCTCAAAGAAGTTCCTTCTCTCCACTGACTACCCCCTTCCTAACTGAGCTACCTTCTGCAAATTTTGTTTAATACATCACATTTACCTATCTCACCACACTAGCATTAGTCCTCTGTCTCCTTCTTTGTTGGTTCCATTTTAAATTTCCCACTGGAGTAATGATGAGCCTCAAGTTTCTATCTTCAAAATCTCAGGTGAAAAAAATGAGAAGGAAAGAAGAGAAGACTTGAGTGGGACATGGCAGTTATCTTCCAGTATCTGAAAAGGCAATCACATGGGAAGATGGAATATACTTGTTCTCTTTGATCTCAGAGGCAGAAGCAGGAGCAATGGGTTGAAGTTGAAAAGAGACAAGTTTGGGCTTGTTATTGATCAGAAGTATCCATAGACAGAATAAATTGCCTCTGGTGGTGGGCTCCTCCTCCTTATTGGAAACATTTAAGCATATGCTAGCTGACCACTAGTTGTATTTGTTGTAGAGGCAATTAAATCATTTTTGGGATGTCTCAATTGGACCAGATCTCCACTGAGGTCCAACTCTTTCAATTCTATGATTTTACAATTTTGTGACTTCCTTTAGTTCTGATCTTCTCTTCTGTGAACCCTCCTTGGCTCTTAATTTATAACTGAAACGATAAACTTACCTAGGGCCATTGGTCCTTGGGTATCTGTTCCTGTTTGCAGTTATTGAATCTACTACCATGCTCCTCTGCAAGGTGCTATGCATCCCTTATCACATTTCCATATTTTTCTTCTCCCTGCTCCATCATGCAAAGAGGAAGTGGTTCCATAGGATCCAAGCAGGCAATAAGGAAATAAATAAAATCTCATGCAGTTCACATTTAGAGAACACTTCCTTTCCAGCTTACCATATTCATGATATGGTATGGTCATAGGAGTCTCTTTTTTTGTTCCATTGTTTTGCAGCTGGTTGATGAGGATATGGTGGTGGTTTCCATCCTAAATGAACTGTTTTATTCAGAAAATCCTACTCTGAATTAGCAGACTAGTTCCCACTGTCTATGATAAATATACTTCTTGAATAGAATGGGAAAAATAGTGATATTTTTAATGAAAGGCAAATAAGATGCAGCCTGCTTCTCATGACATTCTATAAATAAAGCAATGATTCAGCCGGAAATTTCTCAACCTCTCCAAACTTTCTCACCTTATTCATGCCATTGATTCCAGAGGAAAAACATGTATAATGATATAGATGGAGTGATGCAATTCCTTTGTCATCATTGGAAGAATGATTCAAAGCACAGTTTTTACTAAAATTTATCGGGAGCACCATTTTCAGATATGATAGATAATACATGTTAAGATAAGGAAAAGGACTGAACCTGTGATGTCATTGCTAAAGGGAATACTCTTTCATTCATTGATGAGGAAACTCCAACTACCAATACAGGCCACAGGTGACTTTATTTTGGTCTTAGAGTGTTTCATAGAACAGAATAGAGATAGGTCAAATGATTTGCTTAGTGTTACATAGTCTGTATGTGTTAAGAGGTGGGATTTGAAAGTAGGTCCATAATACTGCTATTAAGAAGTGATTCTGTTCTTAGATAACTCAGTTTGTTATTAGTTTATAAAATCCTTAAGAAGGAATACATTCAAGTCAAAAGCTATGAGCCTAGAAGAGCACCCTCTATGACTATAACATGTTCTCAGATCAGAATTCCTGCTTTGGTCTCATGTTCCTCCTCCCTTTCTAGTATTGATTCTATCATTGTTCATTGTAAAGGGCTGGAACTCTGGAGAAATACACTTGAAACAAGATGTTAACTCAGGGGAATTGATGAGATAATGGTTCTTTATTTCACACATATATAGTATGCAGTAATGATGTAATTACAATAAGATATATAAGGACTAAGAAGGACTAGAAGATAAATATTCTATTTTTGACCAGCCTTGTGGTGGCTTTCCTGCCTCCTGCACTAAGGGGGAGACTGGTTGAGACTGGCAGACTGGCAGATAGGCAGACTGCTGGAGGAGACTGAGAAGACTGAGACTGGGTCAGACTATGACAGGCCCAGACCGTGGAGACTATAAAGACTTTGGACTCTATTCTTGTCCATTATCATAGTGTCTATCCTGTTGAGACCAAGGCTCTTCCGGGGGACCTACAGAAAGCTAGCCCGGACATGACAATCCATTGTCATTGTCTTTCATTCTTGAAGAGGACCATGACATCAGGAAGATGATGCCATGATATGCATGTGAATTGGAAGGAAACAAAGCAGGACTATGCAAAGTCACCAGCCTCACTCTTTCCTTCAGAGCCATTTAGACCAGGATGACCAGAGATGGACTTAGATGCAGTGGGGAAAACTTTGCCTTTTTAAGCTAAGGTCTTTTTCAGGTCTCAGTTTTACTGAAGGATGCCCATTTAGTGATTAAAGCTAGGTAAGAAATGAGGCAAAAATGGCCTCTTTTAGCTGAATAAAAAAGTCCATCTGGAAAGGAAATTCCCTCAGGGTTTCTGGTCCAAACAGAAATAATTTTGCTATTTACACTTTGAGTTATAAGAACCCAAACAATGACCAAATGAGATTTAGGGCCTGGATCTACTGTTGGCTAATCAATGAGAGCCAGAGTGATTTAGATGTTTTTTTCTGAGGCAACTGGAGTTAAGTGACTTCCCTGGGGTCACACAGCTGGGAAGTCTTAAGTGTCTACATTTTGAACTCAGGTCCTCTTGACTTCAGAGCTGGTGTCCTATCCACTGTAACACCTTGCTGTTCCTCAGAGTGATTTAGATTTAAGGCATGGACCTTAAGATATTTAGCCTGAAAATCCCAAGATATCTTGTAAGGTTTTAGCAATCAAAATTTACATTCCTTTGAACAGAGCACCTGTAGATAAGGGTATGAAACCCTATATACATAGTAAATGAGGGAGGGAGGGAAGAAAGGAAGGAAGGAAGGAAGAAAGAAGCTGTGCTGCCTAATTGGAATTGATCCTGTGTGGGGCAGCTCCTACTACTCCCAAGTTGTTGTTTGTCCCTCATTCTTGAAAAAGACCATGACATCAGAAAGGTGATGAAAACAACAACAACAGCCATGACTTGCAAATGAATTGGATTTAATTGAGGGAGGGAGGACTTCAGTCTCTTACTCTCTCCTCTGGAACCATCTGGGTCTAGCAGCCAGATATAGATCAGGATGACTGGAGATGGTTCCCAATTATCTATTATAGCTATGTACTAGTTCTACTTCTCCTTTCAATTAAATTAAATTAAATTTGTGCTTATTGAACACTTACCATATACCAAAGCATGATGATACAATTGAATCCCTTCCCCACTTCACTTCCACTAATCCTCAGCTTATTTTAGAATTTAGGATCTGTGCTAGAGAATCATGCAACTACATTTCCCAGGATCACTCCAAATTCTTCTTACCTAATATCACCTGGGTTCTCACTGAAACATGTTGTTTTCAATTGTCTTCATATATGTCTGACTCTTTATGACTACATTTGGAATCTTCTTGGAAAAGATGATGGAACAATTTACCATTTCCTTCTCTAACTCACTTTACAGATGAGGAAAGTGAGGTAAACAGGATTAAGTAACTTGCTGAGGATCACACAGCTAGTAAAGTGTCTGAGGCCATATTTGAACTCAAGAAGTCTCCTTGATTCTAGGCTTGACACTAGCCATTGCACTATAGAGCTTCCCATCACTGATTTTTAGCAGTTCTTTTTATTTATTTCTGAATGAATGAAGATTAAATTATCTATAGATAAATATTAATTAAGAGCCTACTATGTGCCAGACGCTATGCCAACTTCTTTGGAAAAATTGTCTCATTTGGTTCTTATAATAACATTGGGTATCTCCCACTATTATGACTTCTATTTTACAATTGAGGAGCATTAAATGATTTGCTAGGGGTTCTGTAGCTAGAAAATGAGTCTGGATTTGAACTCATTTTTTTCTTGACTCTAGGCCCAGTACTTTATCCATTGTGTCACCTCGCTGCCAGGGAAGTAAGAGCAGAGGGACAATCTATGAAGTTGATTTTTGCTACATGGGGGGTAGACATTTTGTCAGGTTCAGTTCCCACCTGTTTCTCTTTTTGAGATGTCACTAGGAAGAAATTGCACATATTTAACTTGGCTTCCCGTGACTTCTGTGGATTCCACTGCACCCACAACCACATAGTTCCACTCCTAAGCATGCATGACCCAAGAAAAGTCAGCCCAGTGGTTTTCCCTTCTCTGAGAGTGGTTGGGTTTTTTCTTTAGTGAAAGGCAAGCCATTTCCCTCCGCTCTTCGCCCCAGTATCTTTTGTGCTATGCAGCAAGTAGAAAAAAAAAAGCGCAAAAGCTTTGTGTGTGAATGTTAAGGGGTGAGGAAGTTAATAAGAGCTTGCAGGACCACAGAAACCTACATCTCAATTGTCGAAGTCCTCCTCCTCCCTTTTCCACCTGAAATGGATTATTTCTACTCCACAGCGCCCTCTCCCTTTGAAAAAGACGGGGCTGTGGCCCTGCCGGGTCTTTGATAAGATGCCGGAGTTACGGTTTGTCTGCTAGTTCTCTGTTTACAAAGCTTCACGTAGCCTTTAAGGCTAGGACACGAGCTACTGTTCGAAGCTTTTCATCAGCAAGAAGCTCCTTGTTTATTTCAATGCATTGAAAGGGAGACTGCTGTTGTCCCCGGGGACATATTAGCTTTTCACAGAGAAACCTCCTCCTGAGGAGCTGCGTGCAGACTGATGCCTCATAGAGCTTTGATGTATCCAGGCAACAATGCTCTAGGGAGTCTTCGAGGTTGGACTCTGCACGAGTCCTCAACTTGCTTTACCTGAGTCGAGGTGGAAAACGCATTGATGTTCTGGAAGACAATTTGGAACTAGTTTAAAGAAGACTTGGAAATAGACACAGTGATGTCACCACCCGGCACGTACTCCAAAGAGGCCATATACAAAGGGTGGGTTCCCAGACACAAAAATATTTTGGAGCACCTTTTGTGATTGCCAGAAAACTGGAAACTTTCTTTTGAAAGGAGTGGCTGAAATTGAGGAGTGTGGTCAATATGAGGGCTTCTTAAACTTTTCTCACTTTTGACCCCCTTTCACTTGAGGAATTTTTATATGGAGCTGAGTAAATAGATATCAAATCAAACAGCTACTGATAACCCCCCCCCCATAATTTAGTAATCCCCACATTCAGTTTAGTGATCCCATATGGGTCAAAACCCATAGCTTAAGAAACTTTGGTTTATATGACTGTGATGCATTAAAAAAAAATTTTTTTTTATTGATAGAACCCATGCCAGGGTAATTTTTTACAGCATTATCCCTTGCATTCACTTCTGTCCCGATTTTTCCCCTCCCTCCCTCCACCCCCTCCCCTAGATGGCAAGCAGTCTTTTACATGTTGAATAGGTTACAGTATATCCTAGATACAATCTATGTGTGCAGAACCGAACAGTTTTCTTGTTGCACAGGAAGAATTGAATTCAGAAGGTATAAATAACTCTGGAAGAAAAATAAAAATGCAAGCAGTTTATATTCATTTCCCAGGGTTCTTTCTTTGGGCGTAGCTGCTTCTGATGGGCATTTACTCAGTTTCCAGTTCCTTGCCACTACAAAAAGGACTGCTATATACATTTTTGCACACGTTCCCAACCTTTCTTTTTAAAAAAATAATAGCTTTTAATTTTCAAAATACATGCAAAGATAATTTTCAACATTTACCCTTGTAAAACTTTGTGTTCCAACCTTTCCTCCCTCCATTCTTCCCACTCCTTCCCCTAGACAGCAAGTAATCCAGTATATGTTAAATATGTGCAGATCTTCTATACATATTTCCACAATTATCATGCTACATAAGAAAAATCAGATCAAGGAAAAATGAGAAAAATAAAAAGCAAGCAAGCAAAAAACAACAAAAAGTAAAAATACTATGTTGTGATTCATATTCAGTTTCCACAGTCCTTTTTCTGGATGCAGATGGCTCTCTCCATCATAAGTCTGTTGAAATTGGCCTGAATCACCTCACTGTTGGAAAGAGCCGCATTCATCAGAGTTGATTATCACCAATCTTGTTGTTCTGTACAATGTTCTCTTGGTTCTACTCACTTCACTTAGCATCAGTTCATGAAAGTCTCTTCAGGCCTCTATGAAATCATCTTGCAGATTGGTTGTTATAGAACAATAATAACCCATAAGTCACATACCATGCTTATTCAGCCATTCCTCAACTGATGGGCATTTACTCAGTTTCCAGTTCCTTGCCACTACAAAAAGGACTGCTATATACATTTTTGCACATGTTCCCAACCTTTCTTTGTGAAGAAATCACTTAATTTTTAAAGAAAATAATTTTGTGTGAAATATTCATAATGTATCAAAGGAATCAAGCATCAATCAAGAAACCAGGGATTGAAATGAGGAAACCATTCATTTATACATAGAGAATTTGGAAGAATAGAAGATATATAGAGAAGCACAATATCTTTGACATTTAAGAGATAATTGGGAGTCTTAAGAAGGAAAGGAGAGAAAAATAACAAATTTGGGAATCTATAAAACAGGAAATACAATTTTAGCTAGGAGAAAGTGAGTTAATTTAAAATGTTTAGTCCTTAGACTGAGTAAGAGAAAGGCCTGAAAAGGTAATTAAGATGATTAAAAGGTAATAAAAGGTATTCTCAGTTACATAGAAGGTGTAAATTATGGTATAGGATCAATGATAATGGTCTAATATAGCATGGGGTATGAAAAATATTAGAAATTCATGTGTATATATTTAAGAACATTAATTAAAAACACTCCAAGTATATGTATATATATGTATACTTATTTGAAAGTATATTTCATGGTTTATAAGTATAAAATATTATGTCTATTGCACTACTGTCTGCAACTAGTTTCAGGTTATTATTTTGAACAACATAGTCTAACCATTATATTTGTAGTATCCTAATGAGATTTCCTAACCACCTGGCATCAACTCTCAAGGGCAAAGGTGCAGACAGGAATTCTGTGGTCTGGGATTTGAAGCCAGGTCTTCACTTTCCACTATGCCTTGAGATATTCTACTTTGTATATAAATAAAGATAACACCATTTTCCCAAGGGTGGTGATGGATTACACACCATCTTTCTTTCTTACCAATTTCCCTTGCAATCAGTAATATATATTTGCAAAACAGCTGGTTAGACTAAATAGTCTGTCAAAGTTGGGGACACAATTTATGAGTGTGGAATACAGAAAGCACCTGGCCAGTTTATGAGTTGGAGCCATGATGCTGGCCACGAATAGCATAAACTAACCAATTGATTTTATGAGCCAAATTTGGAAATGGAGAGTTAGAGATGCTCACATTTTGAGGTTGGGGAAAAAACAAATGGGAATAGCAAGATAAATTAGGTAGGTAGTACTGTGTTTCAACTTTGTACCTAGCCAAATAGTTGAACCAATTTGATCATGGAGAATGTCACTTGAATTATGGCTGAATAGTGAGGTTGTTAATTTTTCTCTAAAGTCTAAGTAGCTCTCAGGTCAGTAAGGATCTCTTCATCAATTTGACGAGCAAGAGAATGTCCATAAGGGGCCATCTAGAATAGTGATAATAGATAGATAGAACATTTATGAAATACTTCTAGTATGTTAAACATTGTCTTAAGCACTGAATATACAACTACAAACAAACAAGATAGGCTCTATTCTCAAGGAATGTAAATTCTAACAGAAGACAATATATAAAGGGAGGTCACAACTCTCAAATAATTTACATATTAATGGTGGAAAACATTTCTTTAAAAGGATCTGGCAAAGGATCAAGGAGAACCTTGGTTTATAAGGGTGGGCAGGTATAATTCCCAATGAGAAGGTGAAAGCTCAACTAACAAAAGCAGAAGTCTTAGCAATGTCTTATAAGGATGCTGTGGGGAAGAAATAAGCATTGCTGTTAGGATGTAGTTAGCAGTGAGAGAAGATGTTTCAGAAGTGAAAAAAGGCCTTGAGTTAATATCATTTGAAGATTAATTGAAGGACCTGAGTCTACTTAGCTCAGAAGAGCAGAGCATAAGGGGTAACATTTTAAATATCTTCAAATATTTGAAAGCTATCAAAAAGAAGGAATAAACATTCTGCATAGCTTCCAAGGGGAAGAATGAAGAGTAATAGATGAAAATTGCTAATAGGTAAATTTAGCTTTAATGTCAGAAAATATTTCCTAACAACAAGAGCTGTCCAAAAATGGAATGGATTGCCTCTGGAGATTTTTGTTTCCCTTTGCTGGAAAGAATGGATGACCACTTATTTTGTATGCTGTAGAAAACTTTCTTGTTTCAGTATGGCTTAGACTAGCTAAGTCCTTGTGATTCTGTTTTATGTGTGTAAGACACATCTTTTGTGTGTATGTGTGTGTGCGTGTATGTATATTTGTGTGTGTATGTCTGTCTGTCTATATGTTATGCACACATACATGTATATATATTGAAATTATACATGTATATATAAATTATATATACTGAAGGCATACATTATATACACATATGATCATTGATATGTATGTATATGTATATATATACCTACATATGTGTATTTATCTATATAAAAATAAACATTTCAGTGGTTGTTTTTTGCTGATTTTTTGGAAAGGAAGTCTACTTGATGATTTCTATGTTACCTCACAAATAAGCTAAGGTTGCTGAGATATGACACCAATAAACAGGAGCTATTGGGTCTAACTCTAGCTAACAATACTTGGTTTGTTTCTATCTCTGAGCTGCCACAGCCAAAACCAAGGATTATCTGTCCATCTATCTATCCATCTATTCATCTATCTATCCATCCATCCATAGTATCTATCTATCTATCTATCTATCTATCTATCTATCTATCTATCTATAGATGCAGATAGACATAAATATAAACATGTATACAGATATATATAAATACGCACACCCAAGAATATCCAGAAATTTTGGACTTGGATTTATAGACTGGTTCAGGATATCTATATCTATATATCTATATCTATATATTGTTCTGGGACTATTTGTCAATGGAAGGGGCAAAAAAAATGACATTGGGACAGAGTAGTCTGAGACAGAGTAGACTAAAAGAGAGAATCAGTATGCCAAGTGAGACCTCTTAATGGCCAGCAGCAAAATTTTGCCTTTCCTTCTTGTATGGTCCCCTCTGTGTATCAGTCTTCCTCTGTGATGTTAATTAATGAACAATAATTCCATGATAGACTACACTATAATCTGTCTGAGGTTTTAAGTGCAAAAACCATCAGAGAAGTTTGTCAATAATGAATCTGTATTCTCCAGTCTCAAATAGGAAGTCTTTGCTTGGTGCTTGAAAGCCTGCATAATCTGGTTTATCTTTATTTTTCCAGTCTTTTTACACCTTGCTCTGGCTCATAATCTGAGATCCCATGATATTGGCCTCTTTGCTTCTCCTCTCACAAGACACTTTATCACCTGCTATCACTGGCTTTCCTTCAGTCTTGGGGTTCTCTTCATATTTCATCCTCCTGGCTTTCTAGGCTTCCTTCAAGCTCACCTATAAGAAACCCTTCTCAGTATTGCATAATCCTTTTCCTCTGTTTACTTCCAGTTTATTCTGCATTTTGTTTGTACACAGTTGTTTATGTATTGTCTTCCTTGTTAAACTGAGCCCCTAAAAAATAAAATTAAAAAAAAATAAATTGTGAGCTCCTTGAAAGTAAGGGCTGGTGATTTCCCCCCTTTCTTTATATACCAACATTTAACACATAGTAGGCACCTAATCACTGTTGCTGACTGACT
Source organism: Antechinus flavipes (assembly GCF_016432865.1). Lineage (NCBI taxonomy): Eukaryota > Metazoa > Chordata > Mammalia > Dasyuromorphia > Dasyuridae > Antechinus > Antechinus flavipes. Next base: position 427,989,216 of record NC_067401.1, on the reverse strand, counting down.
TTCTCAGACATGAGATTTTATTATTTCATACTTGGAAGAACCAGTAGTTACAGAACCTTGAATTATTGTCTGTAGTCATGTAGAAGACTCAGATCTGAGTTAACTTACAAATGATTTTAATTAGGAATCTGGGTGAGGTAGAAATAGGGCAGAGACATATGGGATTAAAAGTAGGCCTAAAAGACTCCAAATCTCTCAAAAATTATGCATGGAGCTGATCTCTTGAATATAACAAGACTGCCTGAGCTCCATTCGTAGCACAGGTGCATGATATAACAAAGGTGCCTGTGGGTGGAGGATGCTGCTTTATCATCCTACAGAAGAGGAAATGTTGGCTTGAAAAATAGGCCATAGACATTATTAGTTTATCTCATGGATTCCCAATGTGAGTCTTGGCTTTCTCAACATTAATTCCCTGCCTGGATTATCCTCAGAGCACTTTACAACTTCAACTCTTGATTCCTACTCAGTAAAGTTTGCATTTCCTGGTCTTTAGGTAGAGTTTGAGTCTCATACACCCATCCTTCTCTTTGGGCAGTTTTGCCTATCTGATATAACCCATAAAAAAGAACTTGCCTTTGTTTAATCAGACAACACCCTTTAGACAATGCCATGGTATTATCCCTGTGACTAGTCCAAAACAAAGATTTTAAGAAAATGCCAGCATGGCTGAAGAATAAATTAATGCCAACTGATGAGAATGAAGGTCCTAAATATCATATAAATATCTTAGTAAAAATCCAAGCTAAATTAGTAAAAAAAAACAATCTGAATTATAGAATATTTTGTTTAAAGGAGGTTGTTTTGTTATTTGGAAGTTGTAGAAACTTGATATAGGACAACAATGTTGATGAGTATGACTTTTAAGGAAATTTAAGTAATAGATTAAAATGGTTTATTATTCACATATATAACTATTTATATGCAAGTGGATGCCTCCAAAATACTTGAAGCTTCTTGAAAATAGTTTTTTCTCTTAATAAAATGTGCCAGCTAAAATTCTATGTATGTTTTAGATTTCTTTGATTGACTGCCTTTCTGCCATATTTAGCTTTGATTTATTATTAATGATAATAATAGTCAGCATTTACACAGAAACTTAAAGCTTGCAAAAGGCATTACAAATATGGTCTCATTTGATCCTTACAACTATCTTGGGAAGTAAGAACAATTAGTATCCTCATTTTTACAGAAGAGGGAAATGAGACAAATAGAAGTTAAGTAACTTGCTGATTTAAATAATGTATCAGACAGGATTTGAACTCAGATTTTTCTGTCTCCAGGACCCATTCTCTATCTACCTTGCAAGCCATCGTCTTTGAAGAAATTACTATAGTTTTTTAATTATTGGGTTCTGAATTAATGAGATTTTACTGCCATAAATTATTCTTTTTAATTCTGGGTTGAAGAACTGACTTTATCATATAACAAGTGTCACATCTTACTCTCTACAGTCTCTAAACCTAATATAATCTTTAATTTTACTGTGACAATTTAAATGGAGTGCAATCAGGCATAAACTGGGCATAAGTGGGAGCTGTGAAGATTGCTAATGTTTTGCTGAGGCTTAAGCAAAGGAACCAGATAGTTGGATCCATGAAGGCCCAACTGGGAGAAGCCATGACAATCAGGATTACAGTGGTCTTCCAACCTGCGATTCTACTATCAAGTGCTTCACTTATTGATGTTATGGGTTTATGGAGACTGCAAACTGAATTTCTGGGATATTAAACAGTTTTATTGAAGATATTCTCCCAATTGCTTAACTAAAGGTTCAGCTATATATTCTTTCTCTTTTTGTTACTCTTCTAAATAAGCTTATTCTATGTTCAGAAGATAGCTAAGCATTTCCAGAGATAGAACTCTGGTCCTGGAGTAAGGGAGACATCAACCTGACTTCAAATATGGCCTCAAATATTTACTAGTTGTGTCACCCTAGATAAGTCACTTCACCCTGTCTGTCTCAGTTTCCCCATCTGTAAAATGCACTAAAGACAGAAACAGCAAATAACTCTGTTATTTCCACCAAGAAAACTCAATTGGGGTCACTAAGGGTTGGACAAGACCAAAATGACTGAACAACAGCAATTTTAAGTTCAGAGGCAACTATATATAGATTATATGTTGGTTGTAGAGTAGATTTGGAATCAAAATGATCTATGTTTGAGCTGTGTCACTCTGGATAAGTCACTTAAATTCTGTGATTTAATTTTCTCTTCTATAAAATGGAGATAACCTCCTAGAAGTGTCATGAGGATAAAATGAACTGTCTATAAAGCATTTTGAAAATCTAAAAGTGTTATAGAAATATGAGTTATTATTATTACAATTATTATTATATGCTTATGTCTTTGTTAGCTTGAGTACTTGCAGAAGAATGTCTTTTGAGAATCACAACCTTATATTGTGAGTTTTTTCCAGGGCAGCCAGGTTGTTCTAAAGCACTAAGATTTGGTTTATTGTGTCAGAGATCCAGCTCTGAATCAAGGATTACAGCTATAAGGTTTTTAATACACATTTTCTTATTTGATTCTCACAACAATGCATTGAAATGTTTATTTTGCTATTTTCAGGGTCAAAAACACTAAATTTTGGAGAAGACCAAAAGTCACAAAACTATATTGTGTCAGTTGGAACTTGAACCCCAACTTCTCTAATTCAATGCTTTTCCCAACCATATCCACATTGCCTGTGCAGAGCACATTCTACTAACAATGGTCTTTTCCTATAGGAAGTTTATTCAGTCATTGCTGTCATGTCTGACTCTCCATGAATCCATTTGGGCTTTTCCTGGTAATAATACTAGAGTGATTTGCTCCTTCCTTCTCCAGTGCATTTTATGGATGAGGAAACTAAGGCAACAGGATCACACAGCAATTAAATGTCTGGGGCCAGATTTGAACTCTGATTCTAGCCTTGACTTCTGTTCACTGGGCTATCTAGCTGTCCCCCTTATAGCAAGTACTTTTGATTATTGCATTAATGAAAACTATCTCTAATTAACTGATCATGATCAAAATGCTTCTCTGGGACGCTGGAGCAGTCATCCCATTGAGTTCTGAAGAGTTTCATATTTTTGCCATCATCCTTTTTGGATATTGGGATTCCAAATAAATTCTCAGTAAAACAGATTGCACAGTCATAGTACTGCAGTTTTGACTTTTTCAAGTTGCCTGAACTGCTGGATGTGATACGAGAGCTAAGGCAGAGTAATCATATTTATGGAGACAGGAGGAGGAGAAAAATGAATAAGCAATAAACAATTGACTAGAAGTAGACTTGATCTACAGAGAAATTATAGCCTAGAGGCTCAATCTTCACTTAGGGAAAAAAAAAGAGAGGCAGCTGATTCTAGCAATGTTACAGATGAGTGGTGGCTGATGCTTTTATAATGAGTTTTTCCTATTAAGGGAAGAATTACATTAGGGAATGAGATTTCTTTTGCTTATTTAAAGTATAGGAAAAGTGATTTTGAGAAAACTGATTCACTTTGTCTTTTTTCTTTCTCCTTCTTTGATTTTTTTGGTCTCTTTCCTTTCTCTCATCCCTAAATTACTCATTTTATTTTTCTTTTATTAAAAATTATTCATCTTATTTCCTCTTCCTCTTCACCTGACTGTCCTTTTTTCATTTTCTTCTCCCCTTTCTTTATCATTCCCCATGTCTTTTCCCTATTTCCTTCCCTTATTTCTTTTCTTTTACATAAGGCCCCCCACAGCCCAATGTTTTCTTTACTGAAGTTGAGCACAGATGATAGTGTGGGGGTGATATATAAAATACTTTTTTAGACTTTCACATTTTTCCTAGAGGAATTGTCAGACAATGGGTTGACAAGATCCCAAATACAAACAACATCATAAAAATGGCCTTCTTAAAAATTCATCTGGAACAAAAAAATCATAATTCTCTGGTTTCATATCTCACCACTGCAGCTAGACTGAAATCCTGTTAAAGGAGAAGTTTGCTAGTTTTCTTGTAAGTGCCATTTTGTAGAATTAAAATAAAAACTCCAAATGCACTCAATTCTGGTAGAGCTGTCCTTTTCACCCATCAAGGTAAGCTTTCTTTCTTTCTGTTTTGCTACACCCACTGCTTTAGCTGTGCAGATTATTGGCAAAGAACAGTAGCTGAGTAGCAATTGGGGGTGGGTATTGTTTTGTCTGGGAAACACAAGAAAACTCCAGCATACAAGTAGTCATTTCCAACTAAGATTTACTGTATAGCTCAGCACAATGACTGGTAGTATCTTTTTTTTTTAAATTGTATTTGCTTCTACTGGGGCTACCACAATCCAAACTAGTTTAGCTCATGAGGATAATTGTTATTGCAATAATGTAAAAAATAATCAATTGTCATATCTCTCTATAAAGCTTTAAGGTTTACAAAATGCCTTCCTCCCAACACCTCTGAAAGATAAGGGAACAATATTATTATGATTTTTACAATATAGGACCTGAGACTTAGGGAGGGTAAGGGACTTAACAGTTAAAAAAATTGGACACATTTGCTAAGTGTCAGAGGTAGATGATAAAATTTGCCCAGTTTTTTATTTACTAGAATTGGTCTAGGGTTTTTTATCTTTCTGTTACTAATTTCAGGTTATGGTAGCTGACTTTTGGGACTTAGAAAATATAGAGACATAGAAACAGCAAGATAGACCAGAAAATTCTAAGAATTAAATTTTTATTTGGTTAATTTGAACTAAAAACAAACAAATCACTTAAAGGTTTAATTTGAGATTCTCTAAGGTCATGCATGGGGAGAGAGGTAAGGGTAGAGCGGATAAGAATACTTCTAGAATACTAATAGTTTAAATACCTCCTCAGATGCTTATTAACTGGGTGATCCTGGACAAAGAATTTGAGTTCTTTCGGTCTTAGTTTTCTCATCTATAAAATAGGGATAATAATAATACCTACCCCTCCAAAGTTGTGGTAATGAGACAATATATAAAAATAATTTTATAAACTTTGAAGTTCTATAGATAAGGAGTTCTTAAAGTGTGGTCTAGAGCATACTGGGGGTTTCTGAAATCCTTTCTAAAAGTCTACAAATTCAAAATTATTTTTTATTGTTAATATAGTAAATATCTATAAATATAACCCACCAAAACCAAATTTGTTTGGACAGTTCCTCAATAATTTTATAGCATAAATATACTAAACACAAAAGTTTAAAAGTCTTGGTAATAGATGATGATTCTTGTTATTATGGCCAAAGCAGAGACAAGGACATACTTGACTCTCTGGAGAGTTCAGCTATCAGGTAGTCTCTTGGTCTTGTGTTAGATGATCATGGAATACTAGAATAACAAACTTGTAGCTTGAAAGGAATTAGGGATCATTAAAATAATATTTTCATTTTTCACAGATGAGAAAAATGAGACCCAGAAAGATGAAGTGACTTTCTGAGATCACAGAGGTAACAAGTAACTTAGTCATGATTGGAACCTGTGTTTTTGGATTCCCATTACAAATATACATAATCAAGCAAGACAAATTTCCACATTAACCATATCTACAAACAATTCTGCTCTAATCTATCTGGAGAGAGGTAGAAGATTTCATCATGAATTCCTCTGAATTGGAATTAGAAATTGTGTTGACAGGAGTTCCTAAATCTTTCAAAATTATTTGTCTTTACAATTTTATTATTGCATTAATTATTCTCTTGGTTCTCTTCATTCCATTTTGCATCAGTTCACATGGGTCTTCCCAGGTTTTTGAAATTTTCTTATAATTTTTCTTTTATAGCCAATAATATTCCATCATATTCATTTACTATAACTTAGTCAGTTTTCCCCTAATTTATGGATAGCCTCAGTCTCCAATTCTTTGCTACCAAGAAAAGAGCTGTTTTAATTTTTAGGGGGACATATGGGTCATTTTCTTCTTTCTTTGCTATTTTTGAGATATAGACCTAGTAGAAATATCACAAAGCCAACCAATGTGCTTTCCTTTGTTCTATTTTTAGGCCACAGCAGAAAGAGGAAGGAAATCTAATATATACTTCAGCAAAAGGTGGTTCTTCTATCAGGATTAAGTTTAAATGTTTTAAGATGTTTTAAAATGTATGTGAAATGTTTAAAAAGTGACTCTCCAACTTTTTTTTTTTTGCAAGGCGATTGGGCTTTCCCGGCTAGGGTCACACAGATAGGAAATATTAAGCTTTCTGAGGCTTAATTAAAATCAAGCCAGTGCTTTATTGCTGTGCCATCTAGCTGCTTCCCCTTCCCATTTTTATACCCAATACACTTTTAAGTTTGAGTTACTAATAGTTTCTCCATCACTTTCTTTTAAGTATAGATAGTTAAAACAAAAATCCAAACCCTGATTTATAATATTTTCTGATAATTGACAATTTGCTGTGTAAATGTTCACATTGAATACTTAACCATCAACTCTTTCAAGATGGTAGGAGCTGGCTCTAGCACACCTGGGCCTTCAGCTTCCTTTTTCCATGATCATCCTTTCCTTCTTCCCTTTATAGCTCTTCTTTTTTCACTCAATATTTACCAAAACTTTAGGATAAAAACATTTTTTTCTTCTGTTAAAGATCTCACTGATAAGGTAGGTGAGCTACTTTGAACTACAAGATAATTTTTTCATGTCCTTAGATATAAACTGTGACAAGTAAATGTAAATGTAGCTATGGCCATATCCTTCTCACTCTTATAGGGAAGAAAGAACTCTGATGATTGGTTCTGTCTTCCTACCTAATCAAAAAGATAATTTATCATTCCTCTCTATCTTCCTATCATCACTTCCTATCCTATTCTCCCTTCTCTGGAGAAGAGCAAGTAATTAGAGATGTTTTCATAGAGTGCTTGTATGCAGAAGTTACAGGTAGACGTTGTTAAATCCTAGTTTTTCCTCCTTTTATGGATTACAAATAACTATAACTCAATAAAGCAATGGGTCAGAAGTTCTAAGATAGCTGAATGCTTACCAGAGGTTCTTAATTTGGGCTTGATGAACTTAAAAATACTCTGTTAACATATTTCTTTATTGTAGATGCATTTAATATGGAATCTCTGCTAGATAGAATGATAAACTGCAGTGCATATTGGGAGACAACATAAAGGGGCAATATAGCTGATTTTTGTATAGGTCCAAAAGATCATTTTACCTTACATCTCAAGATGGGTGTAAGTAAAACAATTTCTATGATAATTGCAGTTATATATCAATATCTGTTACAGAGGATGAAGAAAGAAATTCTTTGAAAATTTTGACCATTCCAAATTAGGTCAATTTTTAATTCAACAGATGTTTAGTAAATTCTTGCTTTGTGAAAGACACCATTTTAAAAATTTTACTGATTAGAGTTACCTGTTTTACAAACAATTGTTCAAAAATATTTGTTGAATTGAAACATTTAGGAAGGATATTGATAAGCAATAAAGTGAATGTTCAGAGGAGAAAACATAGCATGGTGAAGGATCTTGAGATCATATCATATGAGAATCAGCTGAAGGAAGTAGGGAAGAAAATCAGGGAGGTCATAATGGTAATCTTCTAGTATTTGTATGATTCCCATGTAGAAAGCAAATTAAGACTTATACTTCTTATTTCAGAGGGTAAAAGTCAAGAAGTCAACAAGCATAATTAAATTTTCTACTATGTCTCAAGCACCTTGAAAAATTATAGGGTACAAAAGAAAGGCAACAAACAACCCCTGCTCTCAAGGAGTTCACAGAGTAAAGAGGGAAACAAGATGCAAACAACCATGTTTGAACAAAGCAGAAATAGGATGAATTGTAGATAATCTTAGAGGTAAGGAATGAAGGGGGATCAGAATAACTTCTTTTGCATGGTTGGATTTTAGTTGGCACCTGAAGCAAGTTGGGAAATCCAGGAGGCAGAAATGAGGGGGATTTCTCAGCATCAGGGACAGGCAAAGAAAATATAATCAGAAAATAAAAACTAGGGAATTAGGAAAAATGGGTGAGAGTTGCTAAAAGGCAAACTTTGGTTTGCTGTTAGGGAAAAAACACCTTAATAATAATTAGAGCTTTCTAAAAATAGAATGCTCTTCTTCTGGAAGACCTGGGTTTCCTATTAATCATTAGAGGTCTCCAAACAGGTTGCAATGCCATTAAAAAGATCCAATAAAATATTGCAAAGAGTACTAAAGCTCAGAATGACCTAAAACGATCGAGAGACTGAAAGACAACAATATAATGAAGGGATTTATTGATTTATCTATCCATCCATTTGTTATTCATTTATTCATTCATTCACCCATGTATCTATCATCTATGTATTTATATGTATGTATGTATGTATGTATGTATGTATGTATCTATCATCTATCTCTCTATGCATCCTTTTACCTATTTGCCACTATTTTGAGATGGGGGAAAAAAAGGATCAAAGTAGGGATAGAACTATTGGTTGGGGTAAATGGTACAATAATAATTGATAGAAGCTCCTGATTACTTATTTTGCTACTATTTTTTCTGTTAGGAACAGATTTTGTACTAGTAATGACAGCACAAAAAAATAAGCAGGTTAAAATTAATAACCAATAAGGAAGAAAACCTAGCTAAGCCAAATGAATTTTTGTCAGCTGGCTCAGACAAACTATGTCTTTGGGGCATGAAAGAGCTAGCAGGTGTAATTGTTGAACCACTGTCAGTGAACAAAACAGGATAGATACCACAATATTGGAGAGAAGAGCAAACCTTATAGACTCTCAAATAGGGAAGAGAACAGAATCTGGAAATTAGAGGCCAGTGAGCTTGATTGAGATCCTTATAAAAAGTCTGCAAGAAGTCATGCAAGAAATGATTTTCAAATATTTAGAAAGAGAGGTAGTGATTACAAAAAAGAAAATACAGCTTCTTGAAGAGCTAGCTATGTTAGACTAACCACCTTCCTCACTTCTATCCCCATTTATTTGATAGGATCACTAAACTAGTAGATGTGGGGACATGCAAGTGAGGGGATGCAATTTACCTAAATTAGAGCAAAGTTTTTGATAAAGTATCTCACACTGTTCATGTGAAGAAAGAGGAATGTGGACAGAGGTGTCAAACTCAAATAGAAAAGGTTCCCCGCATGCTCCATATTGATTTGGAAAACCACAGATTAACATTACTTATATTATGTTTTTTGTAATACATTGTAATATATTTATTTGTAATACATTGTAATACATTTATAATACATACAAATGTAATACATTTAAATGTAATTACATTTATATAATGTAATTACATTTTAACTTGGTTGAACTTGGGAATTTTGTAGTGGTAGGACCTTGAGTTTGTCATCTCTGGACCAAATGATAATTCAGTGAAATGATTTGAAAAGTGATTGGGTGACCAAATTAAAAAAGAAGTTATTAATAGTTCAGTGTCAACATAACCAATACAAGAAATGAAAGACATGTTTAGAGAATAGTTTGTCTGAAAAAATATTGGGGAATTTTAGTGGATGACAAGCTTAATATGAATTACTAGCATGATTTGATAACCTGAAAAGCTAATGTAGCTTTGGATTGCATTAAGACAGGGATACCTTCTAAGAATAAGGTTGTGATAGCCTCACTTCACTCTGCCATCTTTAGACATCATCTAGAATATTATCTTCATTTTTGAGTGCTATGGTTTAAGAAGGACAATGACAAACTGAAGAAATCAACTGTTTGTGAAGGGCCTTGAATCCATGCCATGAGAGGCCCAGTTAAAGGAACTGGATATTTTAAAAATAATAGCTTTTTACTTTCAAAATATATGCAAAGATAGTTTTCAATATTCACCTTGCAAAACCTTGTGTTCCAAATGTTTTTCCTTTCCTTCCCCGCTTTTGCTGCACAAGAAAAATCAGATTAAAAAGAAAAAAATGAGCAAGCAAACAAAAACAAAAAAAGATGAAAATATTATGTTATGATCCACATTCAGTCCCCCCATTCTTCCCTCTAGGTGCAGATGGTTCTCTGTCACAATTCTAGTGAAACTGGCCTGAATCATCTCATTGTTGAAAAGAGCCTTGTCCATTAGAATTAATCATTGTATAATCTTGTTGTTGCTGTGTACAATGTTTTCTCAGTTCTTCTCATTTCATTTGGCATCAGTTCATGTAAGTCTTTCCAGGCCTCTGTGACATCATCCTGTTGATCATTTCTTATAGAACAATAATATTCCATAACATTCATATACCACAATTTACCCAACCATTCTCCAATTGATGGGCATCCATTCAGTTTCCAGTTTCTTGCCATTACAAAAAAGGGCTGCCATAAACATTTTTGCACACGTGGGTCCTTTACCTTTCTTATGATTTCTGAGATCTTAGAGATACTGCTGGATCAAAGGGTATGCATAGTTTGATATGCCGTTGGGCATAGGAACTGGACATTTTTAACCTGGAGAAGAGAAGATTCAGGAAGAACATGAGAACAAGTATTCTGAAGGGCTGTCATATGGAGGCATGAATTGTTGCATTTAGTTCTAGAGCAGAGAATCAGAAGTAAGTGGTGAACATTGCAAAGAAAAATTGAGGCTTAATGTTAGGGAAAAAACAGAAGCAAAATAGCTTAACTTTTAGAGCTGTCCAAAAAAATGGAATGGGTCGCTACAGGACATAGTGGCAGCTCCTATTGTCCCCACACTGGTGGTCTTTAAGTAGGGGATTAGCTGCCCACTGTGAAATTAAGGCAATTAATGACTTTACTAACCATCTTGATTTGCTTGAGTTTCCTTACTCAATTCCAGAGAATTTTGAATTTGAATTAAGTTGGGAATCAGAATCAGCCAATCAGGAGGCAAACTAATCATCCCTTGAGTCTGATATATCAACTCTTCTCTTTGATGTTCTTTAAGTGAACCTGACATTCTTCTGCTGTGTCAGCAACCACAACATCAGATTAAGCCTCCACAGACATCCTGAGTTAGGAGGACCTCCTTGTTTAGGCTTCATAATCCCTCTCACCTAACCCTTTCCTTAGCTTGGTTCTATCTGTAGGTCTTCATGCATGCTGCCAGCTTGATTGAAATAAAGCACGCATATACATCCTAATTCAGTTTGTTTTTCTTAGACTGAACTCTGAGCTTGACATCACTTATTGGGTATATTACTGTAGGAATATCTTTTTTTTTTAAGTCCCTTCAGACTCTGACATTCTATGAAAAAGAGAGATTACCTTTAGAAAAGAGGTCCTGATTGAGACGAGAGGGCATAGGAATATAAGTATATCAGCATATCAGTTAGTATAGTATGGTGTAATGCCAGCCCTAGACTTCAAATCTAGCTTCAGACATTGCTAGCTGTGTGAATCTGCACAAGTCATTCAACTTGTTTTCCTCAGTTTCCTCATCCACAAAATGAGCTGGATAAGGAAATAGTGAGTCACTTATCTTTGCTAAGAAAACCTCAAAGGGGGTCATGAAGAGTTAGATTTGACTGAAAAATGATCAAACAACAATTATTATATGCAAATTTTATAAAATATTACATTTTATTTGTAGATATAACATCTCTTATGAGATTATAAATTCCTTGAAGGTAGAATTAAATTAGAATTAGATTGTGGAGGCACATTACATGGTAGAAGGGCTTAATAAATATATTTTCAGAAGTCCTAGAAAGGAGAGGAGCCTGAACTAGAGTAGTGCAGAGTGTTGTGAAATATGTTAGATAGACAAAATCAACAAAATATTTTGATACTTGGTGATTTTAGTATCAAAGTGGTCATGGGCAAATGGAAGAAACTGGTTTGGCAAGTAAGGTCAAGTCATTAATGAGACCAAAGACTTATAGAATGTTTAAGGTACATATATTAAAAATACACTTTTGGAAAGTTTATTGAATTATTTTTTGTTTTTCCATCACAGTCATTTTCAGATATAATATCCCTCCTACACCCCTATCCAGTAGTGTTTTCCTTCTAAAAAAAGTAAAACAATTAAGTCATAAATAATATTCTCAAGAAAAGAGAAGATGCTGAATGTGGCAAACCAAGTAATATAATACATTTTAAAAATGAAATTGACTAGTTCTTAATAGTACAAATGCAGATGTAGTTGTCATTTCCAAACTAGCTTTTAGAATATATTCAGATCTGTATCTGGTGAGGGCAAAGTTCAAAGGAAATACCAAGTTAAGAGAATAAAGAAGAAAAAGCCCCAAATGCCATTACAATAGCACTGAGCAGACGTTCAAAAGTTTTAGATCTGGAAAAAATTGTTAGTGTCTAAATAGTAAAATAAAACAATGACCTTGACTGTTACCATTTCCTAGAAAAGTTTTGCTGATCTCAAACAGCTGCCACATAAAGAGACTGAAAGAGACTGGAAACGTTCTTTACTAGCAATCACTTAATCTCCTTGCTGAGTCAAAAAATGTGGTAGTTGAGTAGGGCAGTGATTACTGAAGCAGCTTATTTGCAAATCGTGATGGATAATTTTTGAAGATTATGAGCAGTTTTACTTTATAAAACAGTAAAAATCAGTTTAGGCTAAAGCAAGAATTGTTAGCTTCACCTAGCATTTTAAAGTTTGCAAGCATTTTACATATGCTCTTTATTTGATCCCCATAATATCTCAGGGAGATAAGTGATATTATTATTATTATTCTCATTTTATAGGTGAAGAGTAGTTAAGTGACTTCTTCAGGAACACATAATTTGAGTTTATTCAGCAAAAGAGTGACATGAAGACACATTTGCTTTAGGAAGATCAGATTTGTATCTATGTGGAGGAGAAAGTTTTGAGGTAAACTTGAAAAAGTTTGGAAGACCAATTAGGGAATCATTTGTATAGTTCAGGCCAAAGGTGATAAAAGAGGGAACTAAGCTAGTGCCTGTGTGAGTAAAGAGAAAGAGACACATGTAAAGGATATCATAGAATTGAAATTGGTTCCCAAACTCGGAATCTGAATGACTGCAAGAGAGAATGGTACCATTCAAAAAGAAATAGTTGGGAAGGGGAGGGAGGTTTGGAGAGAGAGATAATTAGGTCTATTTTGGACATGCAAAATGTGTACCATATTCTATTCCTGTCCTTCCCCACCTCTCTGCGTAATGGTAGGAGACATGTTATATTATGTGTACATCAGAAGCATTTTTAAATTAAATTTTGAGTTTACAATGTTTTTGTGATCTCTTTATTTTGTGATCTCTTGATTTTGGTCATTGTACATGTACTTTTTCTGATCTGAGTTATTTTACTCTATTAATTTATGCAGATCTTAAGCAGTTTCTATGATTTCCTTATATTTATTGATTTTTACTGACCAATAATATTTCATCAGATTTATGAGCCTCACTCATGGCCACCCACTGTGTTTTTAGCCCCTTGTTACTACAATGTACATTGGACCTTTCTATCTTTGACTACCTTGGGAGTGTAGATCCAATGATAGAAATAGTGGGTTAACGCATATGAACAATTTAATGCCCCTTGAAGAATAATTCCAAATTGATTCAAAATTTCTCCACACCCTTGACACTGGGGATTGTTTATGTTTCAGTCACTTAAGGGAAAAATCCAGTTTTTATGTTTAACAGCCAGAAAAAAAAGTATGAACACCACAGTGTCTTTATAGAACAGCTTCCTGTTTCTCAGAATGTGGTGCGCTTTCCCTCTGTTGAAGAGAGCCTTTTCCAGAGCAAAGGCCTGTTCCCTAACCCCAACTTCTAATAACCCTATTTTTGTCAGACAACATAATTTTTTGAATAATCTTAATTATTTTTAATAATAGCTTTTTATTTTCAAAATATGTGAAGATAGTTTTCAACATTCACCCTTGCAAAACCTTGTGTTCCAAATTTTTCTCCCTCCTTTCCCCTCAACCCCTAGACAGTAAGTAATCCAATATATATTAAACATGTGCAGTTCTTCTATACATATTTCCACATTTATATGCTATACAAGAAAAATCAGATTAAAAAGGGAGAAAAATGAGAAAGAAAAAAAAGCAAGCAAACAACAACAAAAAGGTGAAAATACTTTGTTGTGATCCACATTCAGTCCCCATAGTTCTTTTTCTGGATGCAGATGGTTCTCCCTATCACAAGTCTATTGTTGAATCACCTCATTGTCAAAAAGAGCCAAGTCCATCACAATTGATCATCACATAATCTTGCTGTTGCTGTATATAATATTCTCTTGGTTCTACTCACTTCACTTAGCACCAGTTCATGTAAGTCTCTCCAGGTCTTTCTGTCTTTCCAGGTCTTTCTGAAACCATCCTGCTGATCGTTTCTTATAGAACAATAATATTTCTCTTAAAAAAATTTTTTTTTGCTGAGGCAATTGAGGTTAAGTTACTTGTTCAAGGTCACACAGCTAGGGAGTATTCAGTGTCTGAGACTGGATTTGAACTCAGGTCCTCCTGACTTCAGAGCCAATGCTCTACCCACTGTGCCATCTAGCTGCCCCAGAACAAAAATATTTCATAACATTAATATATCGTAACTTATTCAGAAATTCCCTAACTTATAGGCACCCTCTCAGTTTCCAATTCCTTGCCACTACTGCTACAAACATTTTTGCATATGTGGATCATTTTCCCTCTTTTATGATCTCTTAGGGATACAGATCCAATGGAGATACAGCTAGATCAAAAAGTATGTACAGTTTGATAACCCTTTGAGCATAATTCCAAATTGCTTTCAGAATGGTTGGATTAGTTCACAACTCCACCAACAATGTGTTAGTGTCCCAGTTTTCCCACATCCCCTCCAACATTTATCGTTTTCTTTTTCATTATCTTTTCCTATCATTTTTAGCCAACACGAGAGGTGTGAAATAGTAATTCAGAGTCACCATAATCTTTTCAGACACCCAGGTTTGCAAATTTGGTATGGCCCTTGCCTACTCACTTTCTCTCAGGTCACATATTCAATCAAATACCAGCTTTCCTCAGTTTTACCTCTATGCCACCTCTCATAGGGGATCTCTTATCTCTATTCACATGGTCACCTCTCTAGTTTATGTCCTGATCACCTCTTGCCTAAATTATTGCAATAGCTTCCAAAATGCCTTATCCCAAGTATCTCATCTCTCCAATCATCCCTCTGTGGTTGTTGTCAAATGATTTCTTATCATGCAGGTCTGGCTATGTCACATTCACTGCTCCATAAATATTAATGAGTTCTTATTACCTCTATCTGTTTGGTTTTTAAAACCTTAAAACCTGGCCTCAGAACTTGGCCCCATTCTATTTTTCTAAGCTTATTGGAAAGATTATATTTCCAATAATATAATCTTTTATTTATACTTAAAATATATAAAATGTTATTTATATATTTTATATTTCTTTATATTTCTTCTCTACACTCTGATGTCAAACTAGTTGGTTTTGATTTATTTCTTACATAAGATACTGCATATCTTTGTACTAACTGCCATTCATGTCTGGGATGAATTCTGACCACCTCCAGCTGGCCTTTCCTATAGGAGACATAACCCACCTCAGGAGGTAGTCAAGATGGGGAATCATTTTGAGGAGTATGAATTGAGAAGAGAAACACTTACAAAAGTTGATCCCTTAACAAAGAATTTTTCTGCAACTATAAGAGGAGCAAGGGGATTTCTTTCTCTTTCCTTACTTTGATTAATTATTTGGTAGTAAGACTGCAAGCATAATGGGAAATAACACATTTAGCAGGGAGCAAGTCCAGTGAGAAAGGCATAAAACTTGGGGAAGCTTTGTAATCAAGACACCTTTAGATATGACCATCAGGAGTTGAGATGTGTAAAGGAATGGACCCAGGGAGCCCAGCTAAATAACACGTTCCTCAGAGATGTACCCAGGGGACCACTGTAAGTATAACATGAATAAGAAAAAAGGATATTTGTTTTGCTATGGGCATTCTCTTTTTATGTTCCTTCTTCCCACTGATATTGTGTTTATTTATGGGAGTTTTGTTGAGGGAGGATATTTTGTATCTATTATTGTTGCTCTGCCATCAGTAAATATTTCTATATGCACTTATGTATATATTAACATATATGTATATATATATAAATGTGTATATATGTACATATAAATAAAATATAAGCTTCTGAAATGTTATATATTTTCTTTTTTGGAGGATATCTTTTAACACAATGCCTGACATATTGTAATTACTTAATAAGTGCTTCTTGACTGATTGATTAAAACAACTATGGAAGCTTATTAAAGAGTGGGACTGGTCTCTCTGGTGTCAACTGGTTACCAACGTGCTCTCTGTTCACCTTTCTGAAATATTAAGAATGCTTTGTCTAGTCCACTCCTTTGCTCTAATCATCCTGTACCTTGTACTATGCCATCAGAGCACTTCATGTAAGCTGCTTTGTCCACTCTCTTCTTGGCTCCCAATACATTTTCTAAACTTGTTAGAATGCAAGCTCCTGAGGGCAGGAAATGTTTTGTTTTTGTCGTGTTCTCAGCAGCCTGGAGAGTAATTTTTTTTAAAGTCACTGACAATAAAAAGAGAAGGAAGTAGAAATCAATGACCAGAATGATTAGAATATGAGAAAGGAGAAAGAATAAAAGAAAGAGTTAAAAGAAGGTAGAAAAGAAGAAAGAAAGAAGAGAAGGCAAGAAAGAAAGATTAAAGGAAAGAAGAAAAGAATGAAAGATAGGGGGAAAAAGAAAAAGATGAGGAAATAAGAACAGGAATAAGCTCAAGTGAGGAATAAATATATATTAGATACACATGGCTGGGACATATTGTTTGAAAGATGAAAAGCAGAAAAAGACTATTCAGTGAGAATATTCTTCTGATACACATCTTGACACTTAAAAGACTGATTATTAGAATTTTAATCAAACAAATAGGTTTGAGTCTGGCTTAGTCATTGATTAGATTAGTGACCTTATTGAAATTACTTAGTATATCTAAAAATCTCAGTTTGCTCATCTATAAAATGGGTTTACTGATAGCCACATCGTGTACCTCACAGTATTTTTGTGAGAAGAGTATTTGAAAGTACTCTATGAATGTTTTGCTCTATCATAGCTCTCATCCTGATATCCAGCGACTTGGATATTGTTTTCCTAGGTATCTAGGAATAGATTGTTGGACCAGGAGTCAGGAAGATCTGAAATTCAAAGTCTGCTTGGTTCAGTTACTTAACCTGCCTCTGTTTCCTCATCTGTAACACGGGATTAATGACAACACACATCTACCAGGGTTATTATAAAGATCAAATAAGATTCTATTTATAAAAGAGAATCTCAAAGCACAATGAAAATGCTGGCTTTTAAAAAATGGAGATGAAACGAATTCATGTTGTGTTAGGTGTTGTACTTATTTCTAATGATCCCTGACTTAACTGCCAGAGAATCTGAGGGGCAATTTATCTTTAAGATTAAATAAAGATCAGCCTCAGGAGCTTAAGCCCACTTGTTCCTTTGTGGTTCAACTGCCTGTAGGCTACTAACTTCATTACAACTAAAGCATTTCCATGACTAATCAAAGTTCACATTTTTTTCCTCATGTGGTTAGTAAGAAACACAGAGGCATAGGTCAAGAGATAGAAATGACCTATTAGATCAGAAATCTAAAAAAAAACTCAAAAAAAAGTTTTTTTTTTCCTTTTTTGCATCTGGCCTTTTTATTCTTCATACTTTCTTTTCTCTGGTTTCAATGTTACAGCATCTACCCCTGTGCGTGAAAAGGATTCATAACCTGGTGGCTCAGATTCAACCTCAGAATTTGAGAAGGTTTTTTTTTAAAAAAACTTTCACTTAAAAACAAAACCAAACCTTTCTTGATTCTTCCACCCATAGATATAGTACAGTTTCTGTTTCCACTAGAAGTCTATTTTTATTTATACATATATGCATACATATATGTTATATATGTTTATTTATGTACCTGTTTCTCTGTTCCAATAGAACACAAGTTCCTTGAAGGCTAGATGTATATTTTATTTTTGTCTTTCTATCTTTAGCATTTAGCACTATATCTGGCACAAAAAAGTACTTAATAAATACTTGCTTCTTGACTGACATTATTATAGAATTACAGTAATAAAAATAATAATAATAGTTATCTCAAAATTTATTTAGTTCAACACTATATGATGCAGAATTTTCCTCAGCAATGTTCCTGGTATCCCCACAAGTAATAATTATAACTACCATACACACACACACACATATATATATACACACATGTGTATGTGATATACACAGGCACAGATTCACACATATATGTTTACAAAACACTTCACAAATATAATCTCATTTGAACCTCACAACAACCCTGGTAGTTAGCAGCAATTATTATTCCTATTTCACAGATGAAGGAAACTGAGGTAGATGGAAGGGAAATGATTTGCCCCAGGATACACATATGCTAAGTATCTTGTGATGGATTTGACCTCAGGATCTGACTCCAGGTCTATGATTCTATTCACTACATCTTTGTAGTTAGGATATCTTTTTTGGTGAAGTGATTTTTAGGGAATTGTTTTCATTTAATTATGTAAGATCTCTCTTGTAATTTTGATGGTCTTGCTGGGGCTTTCTTCTACAGTACATTTCAGCTCAATGCTCCCATTATTTATTGAGCAACCATTATGTATCCATAGTGTTCTGTTGGATAGTGGAGGTATTTCAAAATTAGAAAAATATATATACTCATACACATATACATGGTGAAGAGCTGCTGTCAGTAACCACCTGATCCTAGATTCAGTACCTTACTCAAGAGATAGCTTGATGTGCCCTTTCACTCCCCAGACAATATGTCATAAAAGATTTATTGCATCAACATCTATTTACCTCAGTTTCCTCAACTGTAAAATGGAGATAATAATGGCGCCCATCTCCTAGGAGTGTTGTGAGATAATATTCGTAATGAACTTTATAAACCTTAAATTAAAGCATTATATAAATGATAGCTCTCATTGTCATCACCACCTCTACCATCTGCTTATCACATGGGACATGGGACATGGTTCTAGTATCCTGAGATCTTGACATCAGGAGAACAGGAATCAAAATTCAATTTTAGATGTTTTATTAGCAAAGTGCCTATTTTCCTTCTTTAAAGCTGAGTTTTCTCATCTGTAAAGTGGTAATACTGATAGAAATTATGAAAAATTATTGGGGAAATAAATTAATGAATCACTAATTAAAATGTTGAATGATTTAGGACCCAGGACAGATTTCTGAGCCTTTCTACTACAAGTCTCTCCAGAAGATGACACTTGCCCATTACTCTTTCTGGGTTCTCTTTGGATCCATCATTCATTTGGATCCAATCTTGGATTCATATAATTATATATGTATATATTATATTTATATATGACATATACAATATGACCTACATATCTTCGTCTTGACCATAAGGATGGCATGAGAAATTTGTCAAATGTTTGATGAAATCTAAGGTTATTATGTCCATATATTTCCATGTTCTCCAAATATAGTAACCCTGAGGAAAAAATGAAATGAAATTGCAGTGACATGTCCTGTTTTTAACAAAGTCCTCTTGGTACATAATGACCACTATTTTCTTTTTTAACATGGTAATCAAATAAACCTTTAATAGTGAATTATAGATTTTTTCCAGGATTTGATTTAAAATTACTGAATCAAGGTTTGTATGCTCTATTGAGCTGTTCCCTTTCCCTTTTAAAATAAGATTTGCCATTTTCTGATCTTAAAGCTCTTTTCCTCATTCTTCATGATTCTTGATTACTATATAACCATTAGTAGGCAATACTCCTTATAGCTACAAAGGTCCATTTGCCATTTGGGAATTGGACAGAACACTTCTTTCCTTGATTAGCCCTTTTCCATCCTTGCCAAATGGCTAAGGGAACATAAGTAAAGGATAGAGGATTGTAACTCTTTATAGCTCCTTAGAATCACTATTTTTGTTGCGAAGCAAATGATACAAAATGTGCCCTCAGTTGAGGGTGACTTGGAGTAGGAAACTATGCCAACGTGGTGAGGAGACATAGAGATTCTGGGATACAGGAATGAGGCCATTCTTGGGAAGGCTGCTGCATAAGAATAAGTTGAGTAGGATGGAGTGGGTAAAGGGAGGTAGTCTTCCCTAGTCCATCATCTGGTAGCTGCTTATTTTAACTAACCATTTTGTAACTTAATTATTAAGCTCTGCTGTTCCTGTGCTGTTGAAGGGATCACTGAAGCTTTTCCAAATTCTTTGCTCTGATACAAAATGCCAACTACCCCACTCTATATCAGTTCTCATTTTACAATTAAATGCCGGATATCCCTCCTTTTTGGCTCTGACTGGCATAAGCTTTCTTCATTGAGGGTGACACACATTGTTGCTGTCAAAAAAAGAACATAGAGTACAAGTTAACTATTCTAAAACACCTGTTGAAAGGCGTTGGCAAACAGGTGGGTTTGTGGTTGTGTAAATAAGCATGTTAATGGATTTCAAAGTACCTGAAAACAGAGAACTACCTGTTCACCTTAAATTTCGTGTCAGACTTTGGTCTGAGTACCTTGTTGCATGTGTTAAGGGTTTTTCTTCTTAAGTTAAACCGCTTTTTTATTGACATCAAGGTTAGGAGACATTCTGCGGTTTGCTCTTTTGTGTTAAAAGAAGGTTGCGTTTTCAGACCCTAGGATTGATCAGTTTCCTTTTCCATACAGGTACATTCTTGTCAGTACCTGCTTCATGTTCAATCCATCTGTCCTTACCTATGTCAAATATTTGATGAAACCTAGGACTATTGTGTTCATACATTCCCCTATTCTCCCAGTATAGTAGCCCTGTTAAAGAAGGAAATGGGATTTCAGTAATAAACCCTGTCTTTAATAAAGTCATCCTGCTACATAATGATCCCTACTTCCTTTTAAAAGTGCTTATCAACTATCCCTTTAATGATATGTTCCAGAATTTTTTCTTGACCTTGACCTAAGGAGACAGTCATGGTATGAAGCCGGATATTGGCAGCCAGTTGTAGATTCTATTCTCATCTCTGGAACAGTGAACAAAGAAGCAGGTGGTTGCCAGCTAGCATGGTGGTGACATTTATGATAGGAATACTTCTCCCCGAGGACTTGTCAGTAATGGAGAGGACCATCCTGTCCTGGACAAATACCAAGGAAAGGCCAGATCACTATGTTCCCAAAGATTCCCTGTTAACCAGGAATCAATTGTCACTCTTTGCTCATTTTCCTTTAGTGCCACTTGATGTCATCCTGGTGAACCTGAGGCATTCAAATCCAGCCTGATGCTTACTACCTGCATCACATTCACTTCCCTTCCTTGTCTTCAATTTCCTCATTCACAAAACAAGGTTGGATTCAATGACCTTCAGTGCTCTTTCCATTCCTGACCTAGAATCCCAAGTAACCGGTCTTATAAATTGAATCTGTTGTTCTCAATGAACCCAACCGATTGAGAGCATCTTGGGAATAAATAATAAAGCCCACATGTGGAAGCTAAATTCTCTCTTGGCAGTCTTGCTAGCAAAAATAATAGTTAACTGAAATTTCTTATCACTGGGGATACAAAAAATTTCCCTTTGACCTTGCCCAGTGGAGGTTAAATCATTTCATCTTAAATGGAATAGAAATGGTTCTCAAGATTTGATTGGCTTAGATCTGAGAGTTATGTGGATTCTTGTTCACTAAAGCATAAAAATATTTTTGAGGCTGTTAACACTTGACTGATATGTCAAGGGTG
Source organism: Antechinus flavipes (assembly GCF_016432865.1). NCBI lineage: Eukaryota > Metazoa > Chordata > Mammalia > Dasyuromorphia > Dasyuridae > Antechinus > Antechinus flavipes. The sequence goes on along the minus strand of NC_067401.1, from coordinate 427,967,598 downwards.
CATCAGGGCCAACATACTCTGCCCCACTGTCCAAACATGTTTCAGTGTAGAGATGTTGGGGACTCACCTACTAAAGCTGAGTGATTTATCCTTGTCGAGTAACTTGGCAACTAGTTAGTAAAAGTATAGAACGTAGAAACTGCAGTCAGGAAGACAAGTTCAAATCCCATCTTAGACACTTATCAGCTATGTGACCCTGAGCAATAAGTAAGGATAATAAATAGCACTTTCTTCAGAGGATTATGAAAATTAAATATGACAACATATTAAAAGCTCTTTGTAAACCCTAAAACACGATATAAATAAATGTTATTATTACATTTTCTGTGCGATAGTTTAGTAAATATTTGGTAATCTTTTGAATAATGTAAGAATGTCTTGTTTCCTCCCAATATTATACCTCACAATTTTTTTCTTCATCTAGCTTTATTTTTTTTTAGGTTTTGCCATTATGCCTCAGCTGCTGTTTTGGTTTCTCTCAATGCCTGTAACCTCTTTAAACGGGAATATCCATCCTTCCCTATGGCCTTCTCTCCCTGGAACATCCCTCCATCAAGATAGTTTCCTTCTTCCATTGGTGAGTATCTCCTAGTGCCTTCCTTTTTGTGGAAGATCCCAGGCTGCCTAACCTTTATTTTCCTGGTTCTGTTTTCAGATTCCAATGCCATTCCCTTGCTTAGGTACCTCCTTCTCCTTGCCCTCTCCCAATCTGGCTTTTCTGTTTCCTTTTGTGCCTTCTTTTCCTCCATTAGGATGTAGCTCCTTGAAGACAAGAACAGATATTTGACTTGTATTTGCATATTCAGCACATAGCAGACTGCTTGGCACATATTAAGTGTTTAATAAAATAAATATTCAGTGTCTTAATTAACAAGGGACTGATCCAAGCTGGCCTTTCTTACAACAATTCTCTCCCATTCCTTCTGTTGTGTCTGATGGTAGTAATATTGGGAAATCTCTATGCCTGGGAACACAACGTACATTTCGAGTTGGAAAAGATCTCGAATGCTGTCTAGTCCAATTCCCTCATTGTGTTGATGGGGAAACTAAGGCCCTGGGAGCTGAACTGATTTGCTCAAAGTCATATAGGATTTGAAGATCAATGAAAAGAATTAGAGATGTTTACCTTGGAGAAGAGGAGTCTCTGGGGAGATAGTATAGTTCTAATATCTGAAGGGATAGCATGTGGGAGAGGGATTATATACATACTTGATTTTATATTTTATTCTATTTGGTCCCAGAGAGAAGAATTAGGAACATCAGTTGGACATTATAAATTGATAGTCAATAGACATTTATTATGCACCTACAATGTACCAGGCATTGTGATACAAAGAACTAGGGATTCAAATCCAAAAATTAAATGGTCCCTGATCTTAAAGAGCCTATGTTCTAATGGAAGATATAGCTTTACTTCTGACACATGGAATACTTTGAGAAAGTCAAGTGGGTATAATGGATAGAGTCATGAAGACTCCTGACTTAAGACACTCTCAGTCTCAGTTTACTTGTGTATAAAATGAGAAGGTTGGACTTAATGGCCTCAAGGTACCTCTAGGGTCTATATCTATAATCCTATAATGTGTGTATGTAAACATATACTTAATGTATGGAAAACAAATACAAGGTAGTTTGGAGAAGGAATATGCTAGATCTGGAAGGAATCTAGAAAGGTTTCAGGTAGAAGGTAGCACTTGAATTAGGTCTTTTTTTTTAAAATAACTTTTTATTGACAGAACCCATGCCAGGGTAATTTTTTACAACATTATCCCTTGCACTCACTTCTGTTCCGATTTTTCCCCTCCCTCCCTCCACCCCCTCCCCGAGATGGCAAGCAGTCCTTTACATGTTAAATATGTCACAGTATATCCTAAATACAATATATGTGTGCAGAACCGAACAGTTCTCTTGTTGCACAGGGAGAATTGGATTCAGAAGGTATAAATAACCTGGGAAGAAAAACAAAAATGCAAGCAGTTTACATTCATTTCCCAGTGTTCTTTCTTTGGGTGTAGCTGCTTCTGTCCATCCTTGATCAATTGAAACTGAATTAGCTCTCTTTATCGAAGAGATCCACTTCCATCAGAATACATCCTCAAACAGTATTGTTGTTGAGGTATATAATGATCTCCTGGTTCTGCTCATTTCCCTCAGCATCAGTTCATGTAAGTCTTGCCAGTCCTCTCTGTATTCATCCTGCTGGTTATTTCTTACAGAACAATAATATTCCATAACGTTGAACTAGGTCTTGAAGGAAGTTAGGAATTCTGAGAGATGGAGTTGAGAAGGGGGAGCTTCTAGATATAGGAGATGACCAGTACAGGGGCTGAGATGGGAGAGCTGTGAGAAGAGATAATATTAACCATAAATAGAAAGATTTACCTTTACAGGTATTGGGTTTTCCTTCACTGTCATTCTTAGAGAAAAAGTTAGATGGCCAACCCATTTGCTGGGCAAGTCATAATGATGATTCCTTTAGATATTTTAATTGTACTACATTGCTGCAGAAATGTGATTCTACTAAGTGTACCTATCTTCTCTCTCTACCTCCCTCCTTTTCCCTCTCTCTTCCTCTTTTTCCTTCCCTTTTCCTCTTTTTCTCCCTCTTCTTTTCCCTCTCCCTATCTCTTCCTCTTTCTTCCCTATCCCCCTCTGTAATTGAGATTAAATGACTGGCTCAGGGTCACACAGCTAATAATTAAGTGCCAAATGTTTGGGACTGTATGTGAATTTAGGTCTTCCTGACTCCAGGACAGATGCTCTATGCACTGCACCACCCAGCTGCCCCCATGCTTAATATCTCATTAAGCAAATGGATGCTATAAATAAGATTAGAAAATGAAAGGTTAACCTGCTATGGAGAATAACATTTTGAAGTATGTCAATAACATTATCTGCATACAAATAAGGTATTTGATTACAGGGGAGTCACTTAAGCTTTTCCCTCAGTTTTCTTTATCTTTATTATATATGAGAGGGATAAAAATACCATTGGAATCTAGCTCACAGGGCTGTTAAAAGTTCTATTTTTTAAATGTGTAAACCCCATTGAAAACTCTAAATGCTAAAGAAATTTCAGTCATTATTATAATTATTAACATGTGGATTATAATGACTCTAATCTCTTAATGGCATGCCTCAATTCCACAACATTGGGTTTATCTTTAGTTTGTTGCATCATGTATTTAAAAGTAATGACAGATTTTCTTTTGAAATATTAGTTAATTCAGACCATTCATTCAGACTAGGTATACCTGCCTAATTACTTGCAAACAGTGAAATTCATCAAAACAATTTATTTATAGACTCTTAGAATTGTAAGGGAATTCAAAGATCAAATAATCTAATTTATACCTGGAACAGGGATCCCCTATGGTACACTCTTGACTCTAGATGCTGCCTGAACACTGTCTAATATTCTTTTTGCCATGATAACTGGCCAGATCTTTCACCGATTCCTCTTCTCATACTGAAAAAAAAAATTGGTTAGACACTTGAATTCTTTTATGATCCGTGTGAAATTATTGTAAATTTTTAGAGCTCTGGGTTCCCTGAGATTTTTTAAGCAAAGAAAAAGTTTGCTAAAAACTGGCTGCTTTAATATGGATTCTGAATGGAAATCTCAACCTCGACTCTACTACTTGTGGTATTATATGACTTTGAGAGGAGGATGTTTAATTAAATGTAGTGTAATGGGAAGCCAAGATGAAAGGTACTAGGAGTGTGTTTATATATGTTTCTTCCTCCACCCCCTTCTTCTCCTCCTCCTCCCTTTGGTATTTCCTTTAGAGGGACTAAGTTTCTCACCTTTTAAAAATGAGACTTGGGGGCAGGGAAACGTGACAGAAGAATGGAGAGGGGTGGTATAAGCTGTGGAGCAGTGCTTGAAAGTCATTACAGGAGAATGAAAACTTTCTTGAGACCAGAAATCAGGAGACTAAACTCTTACATATATGTATGTACATAATACCCTTCCATGGAGACAGAGACACTCACATAATGCACATATAAATAGCACATATATACATGCAACACACACACATGCACACATACATATTATGTGTATTTTATGTATTGCATATAATATATAACATATAATGCACAATATAATAGATGTAATATATAGATATATCTATATTGTATGACTTTGCCACTGGCCATCAATTAGTTGTATGTCTTTGAACAAGTCATTTCATTTCTTTGAATTTCCTTATCTGAAAGTTGAAGGAGTTGAACTTGGTGATATTTCCAGCTCTAATTATCTACTGGATTCTATACTATGTGTGTTTGTGCATGTGTAATTAGTGTATATACACACATATATAGAATAATTAGGTGTTATTTCCATTTTATAAATGGTGAAATGAAATGGAGTTATAGAATTATAATATATACATATATATATACACACACACACATACTACAAACCATGTATACTACCTATTATAGTATATAGCAAATATACTATTAAAAAGAACATAGTATATATATATAGTATAATATATGCTGCATATAGTATTTTATTATATATAATATACTATATAGTATATTATTAAATTTTACACTATATAGTATATTATAGGTCATAATATAAACCTTACATCTACATAACACATATAGTAATTAATTAATATATGATTATACTTGTATTATATTATTACATGGGTCATTGTGTATATATGTCCTATACATATTCTGTAATATATAGTATATGGAATATATACCACACATAGCATACACATATAATATATATATATATATATATATTTATTATAAACACAATGCATATATACTATATATGCTTGTGGGATTGTAACCCTCAAACACCAGCAAATTCCTATTTACTTGCAATATAAAATAGTTGAGTATTACTTCCTGTTTACCTGCAATGTAAAATAGTTGGGAATTACTTCGGAATTTTTTAGACAGTTTAATTTTCTGTTTCTTACATTCAGTAATTTTAACTACTTGGAAGATATCCTTGGGAATAAGCAATCAATCAACCAATCAGCCAAAAAGCATGTCTATCAATTCACCACTAAATTAACAGTTGTTATATATACTATATCTATATTGTAAATAAGTAGGAGAGAGATATATATATATACACATATATATAACAGTATGCTATATACTATACTATACTATAATATGTAGTATATATAATATATTAGTATTACATATAATATATAAACAGATCAAAAGAAATGCAAGATGCTCAAAGTTAAGAACCCACCCCAAATGTTCTTAGGGACTATTTGTTTCCAATCTGTGGGTAGAGCATTCTGAGCTCATATTGATCTGGTCAGCCACAGTTGGACACTTCTGTAATTTGACTCTGACATTGTGATGTTATTTTGGTCCTCTTCGAGAATGAAAGACAACCAACCAATATAGTATATAATATTTTTCTATAACATATAGGATGTTGTATATGTTTTATGTAGTACATACTAGGTATTATATATATGTATATGACTTTTAAACTATTTTCTCATCTATAAAATGTGAATAATTACGTCTAACAAAAATTTGTGATGATCAAATGAGATGTTATCTATAATAAAATGCTCTTGGGAAGTCAGGATAGTTTTGAGGATTTTCTGATACTTGTGGGGGTTATAATTTCCTCAGGATTGTGAAATCCCTATATTTTACAACTTCAGTATTCTAAAGTTCAACTTTTGCCTGAAGCATGACTTTCTTTTATGATCCCTCTCTCACTTCTTATTTCTCTAACTTTTGCTTTACCCTGCTATTCAGTAGATATCATTGATTTATATTTACTGTCATCACACTTTCCTCTGGATACATCATCCCCAGATGCTTCCTTCCTGCTTGAGGAAGTGTAAACTTCAAACAGGCAGGTGTTATTCCTGCTCAGCTATAACCAAGAGTTACAAGACAGGTGTTACTTTCTGTTTCTAGTCAGCTTCACTTTCTGCTACTCAGACACAATCATTCTCACCACTTGGGAGGTGCTCTTGGGGATAATCAATCAATCAGTGGATCAATATTTACTAAATGTTGACTATGTCTATCAATTCCCTACTCAACCAATATATGTCAAGGCACCATGTATCAGGACAGTTGTGATTTCTTCGATCTCCATTCAATAGCAAGTGAGTAGGAATAGAGGAGGTATATATATATATGGTGGGAGTAACATAGGATGATAATGATGATGATGGAGAGGAAGAGGAGGATGCCAATGATGGATGGTGGAAGAGGAGAAAGATTCAGAAAATCTTAATGTAGAAGGTGGCAGCTTCTCATTAAATCTATCATTACTAAGGGAAAAATGGTGTCAGTTAGGTGGTGCAATGGATAGAGTCCTGGAGTTAAGAAAATCTGAGCTCAAGTCTATTCTCAGATATGTGAAACTTACTATTTGTGTGATCCTGGGCAAGTCACTTAAACCCAATTGCTTCAAAAAAAGGAAAGATTAATGTCATTTTCCCCTGAAACAATAACAACTAGGAATTGTGAGAGGTAGAAATGAAAACAAAATTAAATTTAGGCAGAGGTAGCTAAGGCTGGGAGATTGGAGGTGGAAAGTCATGTATAGGGAATAATAATATGAAGTCCAGTTTGGCTGAATTATATTGTTCATGGAGGGGAGTAGTGTGTAACAGAGCTACAAAATAATAATAAATGTAATAATATATAAATATAATAACAAAGGGGCAAAAGGAACCTAAAGAGAGAATAATTCAAATTTTAATATGACTCAAAGGCACTTAAAAACAACAACAACAACAACACCGTGATAGCAACAGTCTTCTCACTTCTTCTGGACCTTTCCTTCCATATCTGAAAAACTTGCATGATTTCTGTTGCACCCCAATTGCCCCAGGTAACACTCTTCCTACACTTCCCTTCTCAGCAAAGCTGTTCTCTGCTTTTCAGTGGGGGTGCAGTTAAAGTTCTTGCTTACATGTGTGGGTGGAGGCAAGGGGAGCAAATGCTTCGTATGTGTGTGTGTGTATGTGTGTGTGTGTGTGTGTGTGTGTGTGTGTGAGAGAGAGAGAGAGAGAGAGACAGAGAGACAGAGAGAGAAAGAGACAGAGAGAGAGAAAGAGAGAGAAAGAGAGAGAGAGAGAGAAAGAGAGAGAGAGAGAGAGAGAGAGAGAGAGAGAGAGAGAGAGAGAGAGAGAGATCAAAGGGAACAGTAGTGAGGTGGGCTCTTGTCTCTGCACTCAATTTCCTTTCATTTTAACCTTACTGTAAATGTCACATTGTTCTCCCCTTCTTCCTCCTCATCTACTTCTTGGTCCATTTTTGGAGAAGTGCTAGAGGTCAAAGTCACACTGATTATAATGAGCACATACTCACAAATAGATTTGAGGTTGGTGGGGTTCTTGGCATCCATGATCTTTGATATTCATGTTCTCATTTCACTCTCACCATAAGCCTAAGTATTTTCAAAATGGCTATTGTAAAAATTTAATTAAGTAAATAGAAAGTCAGAGTTGGAAGGAATCCTAGAAATCATTTAACCTAGTCCCTTCATTCTACTATAATGAAGAAACTAAAGTTAACAGAGAATACCAGGTTACTTTGGTCACTGCAGTTATTTCAGATTGGGAAAATCTTGGAAGTGTATTCCCAGTCTGTGTTTATGTGACTGTCCCACTAAATATTTTGAAAACGGGGTAAAAAAGGAGTGGTGATTTTGCCATGTGTTAAGATAATAAAAATAATTTTGTTAAAAATGAAATTTAGCTTTATTGAAACAGCTCAACTACAGCTGGACAGTTTTTTTGTCTTCTAAGCTAGGCACTCTTTTTAGCCATCTAATTGGCTAATAGTTGACATTAGTTGACAAAGGAGGCAATATAAATACTATGTAAATTTGACGTGTAAATACATTATTTGTGATCAATTAATCAATAAGCATTTATTAACCTCTTTGTGCCAGGCACTGCACTGTGTTGGGGTTATAAAGAAAAATAAAACAAGAAGAGAATCTGCCCTCAAGAATTTGTATTCTATTTTTTAACTAAAACTTTTTTTATTTTCAAAACATATGCATAAATAATTTTCAACATTCACCTTTGCAAAACCTTGTGTTCTACATTTTTTTCCCTTCTCTTCCACCCACCCACTCCCCTAGATGGCAAGTAATCCAATATGTTAAACATATGTAATTCTTCTATACATATTTCCACATTTATCTTGCTGCACAAGAAAAATCAGATCAAAAAAGGAAAAAATGAGAAAGACAACAAAATGCAAGCAAACAATAACATAAAAAGTAAAAATGCTATGTTGTGATCATACTCAGTTCCCACAGTTCTCACCCTGGATGCAGATGACTCTCTCTATCACAAGACCATTGGAAGTGGCCTGAATCATCTCACTTTTAAAAGAGCTACATCCATCAGAGTTGATCATCATATAATCTTGCTGTTGCTGTGTACAATGAAATACTTATATTCCGAGGAGAAACAATGCACATGTATAAATGTTTAATATATATGACATGTCCATATACATTTGTATATATAAGTATGCATATGTGCATATATATAAAATAGGTATGTGTACACACACACACACGGTATTTACATGGTATATACAGAGTTGGTAGAAAGTAATTTTAGAAAGGAATGTATTAGTCAGTGGGAGGATGGGAAATCTCTCTTGCAGAATGTGGCATTTGATCTGAAGGAAGCTAAGTATTCTAGGAGAATGATGCTAAAGTTGTTAGCCTGGACAACTGGGAGGACAGTCATGTCTTTGATAGTAACAGGCAAGTTTACAAGAGAGATGAGTTCTTTGGAAAAGATAATTATTTATGTTTTAGACATACTAAATTTGAGATGCCGATTTCCAATAGTCCTGATAATGTAGGACTAGAGCTTAAGGGAAAGATTAGGACCAGATAGATAGATCTGGGAATCATTATTATAAAGCACTAGGTGGTGAAGTGAAGAGAATGACAGACCTGGAGTTAGGAAAAATCATCTTTATGAGTTCAAATCTGTCCTGAGATATTTACTAGCTGTATAAGCCTGGACAAGCTACTGTTAGCCTCAGTTTTTTTTATCTGTGAAATGAGGAAGGAAATGGGAAACCACTCCAGTATCCTTGTCAAGAAAACTCCAAATGGGGTTACAAAGAATCAGACACTGTTGAAACATGACTGAACAATATTCCATTTATGAGCTAAGAGGAAAGCCCCTGGAGTTGGTGTGATTGCACTTTCATATGTGCACCAGATATCGAGCAAAATTACACTTAAACTGGATGTAATTTTTGCTTAAAGATCTTTGGAAATAAATCAATCAATTTCAGGCTTTTTCTGAGTCTGTCAGCTCCTGTTTTCCCTGTTGATTCACAAATAGGTTTAGACGGTGTTCTAAGCCAAAAGATGATGCTTCCTAAGGGAAAGAGCTGTTGTTGTGAGGACTTTTTGGAATTTTGTTTTCTCCTTTGCTTGAATTTTTGGACCTTTCTCACTTTAGGTAATGAGGTAGCACAATGGAATGAATATGAACTTTGACATCAGGAGGTCTGAATTCATATCCTGGCTCTGCCAATTACCCTCTAAAAATTTGGAAAAATAACCTCATTTTTCAGGGTCTCAGTTTCCTCATCTGGAAAATGAGGGTTTTAAACTACTAATTAATACACATTTATTTAGTACTTATTATATGCTGGATCCTTAAAGCATTTATGGGCAAAACAAAAATGAAGTAGTGTGTACCTTCAAAATGCCTACATTCTATGAGGGGAAACAATATGAATGTATATAAGAATCTTCTAAATGTATTTTTTGGGAGCACTTGCTGTAATATGCCTGGAAAGGCAAGTCAGAGCTTGTTGTTAGTGTATTAAGTGTATCTTGTATATTAAGCAGAAATAGGAGAACAAATCATGCAATGACAACAAAATTGTAAAGAAATACAACTTGGAAAAAAGTTAGGATCTAATCAATGTTATGATCAACCAGAAGGTCAGAAGATATAAGATGGAATATTCATTCATCTCCTGCTGAAGAAGTGATGGACCTAAAATGAAGAATGAAACATACCTTTTTGTACATGTTCTTTGTTTTTGAAATTTGTGTATTTATTATGAGGGTTTTCTTTTTCTTTTATTGTTCAATTTGGGACAGTATTAAGGAGAGATAAACACTTGTAAAGATGAATGATAAATAAATAAATAAGAAATCATATGGTGGAAAGTATCTGATTTGAAGTTAATCAATGTTCATTTATTAAGGACCTAGTCTGTATAAGGCACTGGTTTGGCACTAGGGAACTTAGACAAGAAGAAAATAGCTCTTACCCTGGAGGTATTCACATTCTATTACTGAAGATAATGTTTTCAATATATGAGCCATATCTGAGTTCAAATACTGACTCTGCCATTTACTACCTACATGTCCTAGAGGTAAATCCCTGAATTTCGCTGGGTCTCATTTTCTTTGCTTGTAAAATGAGGAGATGGGATAAATTGATCTTTAAAATTCCTTCTAATTTCGGAACTATGCTTTTATCTGACTTTTTATACAAAAATATTATGAAGATTGATGAACTAATGGGCCAGATGCTGACATGGGAAGTTTGCAATTTCCAGCCTATTTGGGATATCACAAATGTGGTGTTTTTTTAAGTACCATGATGAAAATTTAACAAATTTTTTTCTCGATTTTTAAAAATTATAGCTTTTTATTTACAAGATATATGCATAGGTAATTTTTCAGCCTTGACAATTGCAAAACCTTGTGTTCCAACTTTTTCCCTCCTTCCCCCCATCCCCTCCCCATGATGGCAGGTTGATCAATACATGTTAAATATGTTAAAGTATAAGTTAAATACAATATATGTATATATGTCCAAACAGTTGAAAATTTAACAAATTAAGAGTGAAATACCTCTTTTCAATATATACCATTTCAGCATATGGCTGGGAAAGTATTTGAACATATTTTCCTTAGGGATGGATTTTGTCTTATACATTTAGTGAAATCATCCATTCTGCAAAAAGTGCTGTTCAATCATCATATATCTTTCTTATAGTTGCTGCTATTTACTGTTTTCCACTGAATTCCTACTCTAGTGTTTTATCATATCATGGAAGTTATTCTATATGGCAAGGAAGATCAAAACATTTAAAATGAGAAGAATCAAAGCCATTTTACTCATATATTCTCTTAAAGTTACTTAGGCTATCAAAATCCTATCCCAGCTGGTGCTTGTGAGTACAAGTTTTCCTAAATATTTTATTACTGAAAGTTATAAAAATTGAAGCTTCTTCACCATTAGCCTTTTATTTACATTTTTTGATATTTTCAATACTTTAATTTAATATTTCAAAAATTTATATATTTTCTCCACCTGCCACCCAAGTTGCAAGCTCTCTATGCCTAAACTGACAGATTTTGGAAGTTTTCGTGCCAAAAATAAGATTTATCCAGTAATTAGCCTCTCCAAACTTATAGGATGGGCAAGTCACTTAACCCCAATTGCTTCACCCTTCAAAAAAAAATAAATCAACTTAACAAGATGATAAGATTTCTCTAAACTTAAAGAATGTTAGGATTATATTCCTTTAGCTAGAAGGAAAATTGGAAATCATCTGATCCAATTCTCTAATAGTAAGCCTGAGTAAAACACTGCTAAACTGGCAAGAATTGAGGAGGACACTTTTTCCCAAGGGTATGATTTATGGCTTAGGCAAAGCTCCTTAGTGGGCAGCTAACTGGAGCAAAGGATAGAGCATTAGACCTGGAGCCACGAAGACTCATTTTCCTGAGTTAAAATCTGGTTTTAGATACTAGCTGGGCAAGTCTCTTACTGCTTTTGCCTCAGTTTCTTCATCTATAAAAATGAGCTGGAGAAGGAAATGGCAAGCCACTCCAGGATTTTTGCCAAAAAAATTTCAAATGGGGTTATGTACATCTGAACAACAATAAAAATAATTAAGATCACCAGATGAATGACCACTAAGACAGGAATAAGGATTAAATAATGAAGAACAATAGCCATGATGAAGATAGTATTATAATAGGGAGATGTATTGGAATTCAAAGGCTTCCTTTTGCTATATATGTCATTGATTCTATCAGGAGTCCCGACATGGGAGCCAGAGGACCAGGGCTTGTATACCAGATTTTCCTCTTATTACTTGGGTGAATTGGATCCTATTCATTCACCTTTTTAAGGGAGTTTCATTTGTAAAATAAAGGGCTTAGATCCAATAATCTTTCAGGTACCTTTAAGTTCCATATCTATGATGTGATAGAAAAGAGTTAAAAATACAGAAGTTGAGGCTATATGATGAAACTTCACACTGTGAAAAGATATCATTCTTTAAAAATCTTACTATGATCATATTTGATGATGAATGGAACAGCTATAAACTTTTCCATTCACTATTATGAACAGCTAGTTCCCCTACAAGTCCCACTCAAGTAGAACTGATCACTATTACCAACCTGGGTTTGGACAGCTTCTGCTGGTGCGACTCCACCCTTCAGGGGAACCCCCTAATTTCATTTCTCTTGAGAGTTGAGGTTGAATACCTTGTCGGAGACCACCAGTGTTCTAAAAGGAAATGTAGTGAGTGTCATATTATGGTTTATAGATACCAATGGCTGGGAACTATGGGGGTTGGGGAGGATCGATCATATTCCCCACCCAGCTTGGTGGGGGTTCTTTTTTGCAACCTAAAATAGGCACCAGAATTGCAACCGTTTCCTCCCTATTCTGCCTTCCTGCCCATTTCTGTACTTTGAAAGGGTCAACCACAAACATTTTGCAGGGCCTGGTGAGTGATGAGCTCAATCTACCCTTCAAGGACAAAGCCTGAAGCAGACTATTGGATAGGCTGGGGTTCTAGGAAGCCCTGTGGTCTTCACCTGTACCAGAAAGAAGAATAACCCAAGCCTGATCAGTGTGATTAGCATAAGAGCATTAGACTTAGATTGACCTAAATTTCGACTTTAAAAAATCATCAACAACAAACATTTATTAAACATGTACTGTATGTCAGGCACAAAGAAAGGCAAACATAGTCCCCTAGCTCAAGGAACTCACATTCTAACACCTAGTTTCAAATTCCAGATCTGACATTAGCTCTGTGGCTCAAATTAATCACCGAGTCTCAGTTTTACCATCTGTAAAATGAAAATAATAATAATTGATAACATTTTATAATATTTAAAGTTTGCAAAGCACTTTGTCAATATAACCTTTGCAACTCTAGAAGATAGGTGCTATTATTTTCATTTTACAGATGAGGAAACAGGTGAAAAGAGTCCAGGTGAACTTCTTCAACGTTATAAACGTAGGAGGAGCTTGAGACTGGGATTTGAACTCACATCTTCTTGTTTCCCTATTCAGAACTTCACCCATCTGCCTAGCAGTCATACTAATATTCTATTACTTACTTAAAAAAGTTCTTATGGGAAAGTACTTTGCAAACTGAGATAAATGTGATACTTATATAAACTATTATTTTGGAAGCTTTTCTTGTTTTGTACTTTGCCTTCTATAGATCTGAGTGGAGGCCCAGAGACAGGGGAGAAGAAAAGGACAGGATTGATCCTCTAATGTTTACCTGCCACTGCAGCTAAGAGTAGATAAAGCACCAGTCCTGAAGTCAGGAGGACCTGAGTTCAAATGTGACCTCAGATACTTAAAATTTCTTAGCTGTGAGATCTTGAACAAGTTACTTAACCCCAATTGCCTCAGCAAAAAAAAAAAATACCCCGAAGCCTCCCCAGTCCATTAAAGGAAGACATAATGGGGAAGTTGAGTTACCCTGTCAGAGTAGCAACAGCAGAAATCAAGATCCAAACAAAGCTTTTTCCCCCACAGGCAGGGAGTTTGAATATCAGCTATGGTCCAATTCTGCAAAAAAATTGTGTGTTCCAACTGGTGTGAATAGGCACCAGTTCCCAAGTGCAGACTTCCCTCCCTTCTTCCAATTCCTGATCCTCCTACTCTCAAATAAGAATCCTAATAAAATGTAAGACTACTCATTGCGAGAGTTATTCTCTCTGTGGCCCCAGTAGAATACCCAGATTTTAAGTGGGACGCCTTAATAAGTTTGTAAAATTTTCTCCTTAATTAAAACTGGCTTTTATTTTGTCTTATGAACAGAATGTTCCTTTGTACTGGGCTTTTGGTATTTTGAAGCTCCCTGAGACTTTGTTAAGATACCAAGCAATATGGACTTTGTGGAGTTTGTATGATTTTGCAAAAAGGATTCTGGGACTTTCGTTGTTATTGTTAAAGTCCTCCTTAGATGGATATTCATTCAATAATGATTCCACTCTTCTCAAAAGGAAGAAAACATTTATTAAGATCAAATTTTGAGTTTTGGTGACTAGGAGAATGATGATACCATTAATAATCATGAGGAAGCTAGGAAATGAAACTTGTCCACATGAAACTTTAGAGAAATATTCATAATTTAACCAGAAGTGATGCTTGAATATAAAGGAATAGATCTCTAAAAGTGATGTTTCAGGTACCAGGAAGAAGGAAAAAAGAAATTTTGGGACCTCTGTCCTTTCCTGAATTCCTCAAATGACGTCACTTGAGAGCCTATGTACCTTGCCTGTTAGGTCAGTCCTGCTTGTTAATAACAAACATCTCAGAGTTCCCTACATCTTGAACATGCCTAAAATTGGATTCTTAGCTTTTCCATAAAACCCACTCTTAATTCTGTGAATCCTTTTCACTAGATTAAAAGCTTCATATGGACAAGGACCATTTCTTAGCTTCCCCATGACTATTAAAGGTCTCATCATTCTCTTAGTCACCCAGAATCAAAATGTGATCCTAATATATCCCTAGGAAGAACCACCCATCAATCACAGTCTGTTTAGAATGAATAGTGTATGCTACTTTTTTTATTCTTAGCTAATTGATAATCAGGTTTGAATAAAGGAGTAGAATGTGAATGAAACAGGGATCCTTAACATTTTTTTTAAATGTGAGGGTCTACTTTGGTTTTTAAGATCTATTCTCAGTATAGTTTTTTAAATGCATAAAATAAAATACACAAGATTACAAAAGAAACCAAATATATTGAAATTATTTGTATGTTTTTTTTAAGTTCATAAGCCCTGGATAAAAATAGACTCTTAAGTTCCTAGATTACAGAAGTAAAGATTAGATCACCTAGGTGTGCCATCTAGTCTTCCCATCTACTCTCTCTGGGTGATTTCTTCCAACTCTCTTTTTAATTATTTTCATAGTCTTTTGCATAGAAGTCTTTTATTGGTTTTTTACTGTACTATAGAAAAGATGTTAAATTTAAAGGGAGCAGGCTGGGCCTCTAGACAAAAGAGTTTGCATTCTCAGTTATCCAACAGTGATAAATATAGTAGTGAAACATGTTAAGAAAATGTACTAAGGAGCTGGAATAAATTTTCCATGGATTGATATAGTTCGTGTACATTTTGCATTGAGGCAAAAATTAGTAGCCTATTTTGGTCTTCATGAAAAATTCCAGAAATAATAACACCTAATATCTGCATACCATTCTTATTTGTATCTTTTTTCATTGATTATCGTAACAAACCCATACCATAAGTAGACAGGAGAGATCTTCACGTTCTCCTTCCCCATTTTTCAGAAGAGAAAGCAAGACCTTGAAATGGTCAAGTGATTTATGAGTAGCACAACTGCTAAACAGCAGATCTCCTAACTTCACAACCAATTCACTTAGCACTACCCCACACTGCTCCTTTGAGCTTTGGAAGGATAAAAGCCTTGTCCCCAAATCACTTGAGTAGCAAACTAGAACTTATATACAAGTTTTCTGAATTGAAGGTGGGTATTCCTTTTAGCATATCATGCTTGTCCTTTAGTCAATTAAGAATATATTCAACTATCTATTTATCTATCTATTATCTATCTATCTATCTATCTATCTATCTATCTATCTATCTATCTATCTATCATCTTTCTGTCTATTCAATTTTCAGGCTTTTATAAAGGCCATTGGGATTCAAATGGAGTTACTTGACTAAAGCCTTAAACCCAAATTTTCCTGATTCAAAGCTCAGCTTCTATTGGTCTGATCAGCCACAACCAGATATACTTTAACTCAATTCTAACATAGTGATGTCATTTTGGTCCTCTTTTAGATTGAAGGACAACCAACTAAACCCAAATCACTCTGCCTCTCATTAATTGGTCAACAGCCCAAGCCTCACTAGATTAGTGTTTGTATCCTGATGGTTCAAAGAGAGTGTAAATAACTATTGTTTCCACTCTGGCCAGAATCTGAAGATCTTCACCTCTCAGATTAATTTTTTTTGGGGGATAGGTAAAAAGGCCATTCTTTTCCTCATTTTTTACTTAGCTTTAATCCCTGATTGGGTGCTACTTCGGACAAACTGAAACCTGGGAAGGACCTTAGCTTAAAAAGCCAAGATCTCATACTGCATCTGTAACCATTTCCAGTCATCCTGATCTATGTCTTGCCCCTGCTTGCAGATGGCTCTGAAGGAGACAGTAAAGCTGGTAATTTTGCACAGCTCTGTCTCACTCCAATCAAATGCACTTGTAAATCAAGATATATCAACTTTCAGAATGAAGGACAAAAAATAACAACAGCGGCTCACTCTATCTATCTATCATCCATCTATCTATATCTATCTATGTATCTATGTATCTATCTATCTATCATCTGTTCATCTATCCATCCATCCACTTGTCTGTCTATTTATATCAGCTAACTTTTTATTGTTGAGCTATTTATATATCTACTCATCTATCTGTAAACAATTTATCCACCCTTTCTCTATCATCTAGATATCCAATTATTTATCTATTCTTTCTCTATCCATCCATGTAGCCATCATCTCTTTCTCTCATTTATTTTTACTTCCATGTATGTATATATCTGAGTCCAAGAAATAGACAAAAGGGAGGCAGTCAGTGGGGGTTGGGGAATTTGAGTGGGGGGTCCTACCTTTATTGCTCTGGATTGAGTTTATTTTGTGATGTCTTTTTTTTTTCTATAGGCCAGAGACTTGCATGAAATTTGGTCTTTGTTGGCTATAATGGTTATTAAGGAAAATGCAGAGGGTTGGTTCATGCTGCTGCTGCTCTGTGCTTCAAACTGGACCACAGAGACCAGGTCTGGATGATAATAAGACACGCTGCTATTTGCACTCTGTCCTCATTCACATACCACTTCCTGTCTTTTTCTTCCTGATCTTTTGCTCCTAGTTTGATCTAGCTCTAATCTAAATATAGTCCATGGTTTCTACTTTCTGAGCCATAGTGAAGAGAAGAGAGAATGTAGAAGGAATGCCCAGAGGCAACTGCTCTTGTCACTTCTGAAAGAGAAGAGAGTGACAAGAATAAAGGTCAAGAGCAAATGCTATGGAAGTTCTGGTTGTGTCCCCATTGTTTAATTATGGTCAAATTAAGTTACATAGTTCTAATCATACCGAATCTTTAATTCCTTTTTACAAGGGTGAGACAGTATTTCTTCTTTTGGCAAAAAGAAATCTTTAATGACTTTAAAGCTATCTTCTCATAGATATGACTATTTGGGATCCTATCCTGTTTAACAATGAAAAGTCACACTTTCAGCCCTGTGACCCATTTGAAAACTCTATTGGCTAGAATTAGGCAGGGGAAGGGTGAGAAATTCTATTGTCCCTTTATTCAAATAATTTGGAAGTATGAGTTATTAACTATGGCATTACTATGGAGAGTAATAAATATAATACTATCCTTTGACCCCTTTTAAATTAATTCACCTTCTTTTCCCATTTTGTGTTTTACCTAATCCTCTGAAGTTGCAGTGGTAGCCTAGTCTTTTGACATATTCAAGATTTTGATGTATAAGTTCATTCTGTTACCAAGAGGCATACTTTGGCCCTTTTCTTCTCTATATGTTCTCCATAACTATTCCCATCAAATTCACTTGCTTTCTTCAAGATTTTGTGCTCATAGTTCCATCCATTCCCTATTTCCTCACTCTGGTGAGCTGATGTGAAAGACACATGGATGGTTAATAGAAATGGGATACTTTCTTAGTTTTCAGCAGAGATTTGAACTCCTCCCATTGTAAGACCATAAATCACCAACATCCCTTCCTCCACCTCTGTCCCACCTTGCTTTTATGCTTAAAAGTACATGTAATGATTATAACCATTATAAAAATCACTAGAAACATAAAGTGTTTCAATATGCTCTCATCCCTGTTCCCCAATAATTGATCAATATGTTTCAACACAATATCTCTCATAAAACATGGTGCCCATAACTAAATAGATTTCCCTGAATGTCAGCTCCCATGTTCTGTGAACCTCCCTTGATTTGAATTCTACATAGTTACAGTAATCAGAATAATATTTCATTAACTTTTGGTACAGTCACCTCCTATACATTGAGCTTCCAGATAACTAAAATGATCAAATGAAGAAGTATAGAAGGATAAAGACTCAGTACAAAGTTTTAGAAAAAACCTCATTTGGTAATAGGTATGATGAAGATGAAGATCTAGAAAAGAGACAGAGGAGAGGTCAGAGAAGTAGGAGGGAATTAGGAGAGATTACAAATATTTTGATGAGAAAGCATCAAAGAGAAAGGGATGATTGGCAATAGCAGACAGCAAGGATGTCAAGCAGATTGAGGACTGAGGACAATTAGATTTGTCAATTAAGATTAGTAACTTTGCAGAGACTAGTTTTGTTTATTGATGAGGTCAGAAGTTGTAAGATTATGAAGGGTTAAGAAGAAAGTGAGAAGAGAGGAAGTGGTAACATCCATTATAGACAAGTTTCTCAGTCATGAAAACCCAGAGAAGAGCAAGAATATAGCAGCAAAGAAAGATAAGCACTAAGAAAGCATTTGCATTTAGCAATAAACCAGTTTTCTTGGGGCTCCTGACAGTGTTTTTTTTTTTTTTTTAAGTCTGTTCTTGTGGTCTAATTAACAGTAGCCAGAAAGCTCTAAGAAGGAATATAGGGTGTTTTCATGCAAAATAGTAGACTCTAGTTAAGATGACAGAATTTGTGCGTGTGTATTTGTGTGTGTGCGTGCCTGTGTGCTACTATTTTGTCTGAAATGCACAATTTTCAATGTCTTTCTCTAGTTGTATTTTCTCATTTTTTTAAAGCAAGGTTGTGAGTCACAAATAAGTTTGTTTCAGGTTCTGTTCCTGAAACATTTCTTATAGTGCCAGACTGAGGCTGACATGAGAGATATGTAAACAGAGAGTCAAGCTAATTCATTAAAATTTGAAATTAGTGATTTTTCAGGGTTCATTTGATATTCAGGCCATGTGGTAAGCTCTGCTCCTCAGCTGCATTATCATGGCGTGGTGGTTGTTCTCGACTCTTGAAGACCATGCTAGTGGAAGGCAGGTGGGGGCAGGTCCTAATAAATTGGGAAGACTGAATGAGGGCTTTGTAAAGAAGGCCATTCCTGTCATCTAAGGGAGAGCATAGTAGCTAATTCTGGAGAAGCTCATTTTCAAGACTGGCCACTAATTGATCACATTTTGACTACTTCAATTTATGATAACATGGGGTGTGTGAAGTTGGAATTTATAAATGAGGGAGAGCACCCACATCAAAAATCATGGTGCTTTGAAAAATTGAAGAATTCAATATAAATGAATATACTGAAGTGGATCTCTTCGATAAAGAGAGCCTTAATTGATCAAAGATGGACAGAAGCAGCTACACCCAGAGAAAGAACACTGGAAATGAATATAAACTGCTTGTATTTATGTTTTTCCTCCCGGGTTATTTATACCTTCTGAATCCAATTCTCCCTGTGCAACAAGAAAACTGTTTGGTTCTGCACACATATATTGTATCTAGGATATACTGCAACCCATTCAACATGTAAAGGACTCTTGCCATCTCGGGGAAGGGGTGGAGGGAGGGAGGGGAAAAATCGGAACAGAAATGAATGCAAGGGATAATGCTGTAAAAATTACCCTGGCATGCGTTCTATCAATAAAAAGTTATTAAAAAAAATCCTTGACCTAAATAAATAAATAAATAAATAAATGAATGAATGAATGAATATACTGGCAGGCTTTGAGAAATGAGAACAGAAAGTTCTTCAAGAGAGAAATGAATTTTATGACTTAGTTTTCTAGTCTATAAATGGTTTTATGATCAAATATGGGATAATAGAGCCAATCATATTTACGAGCCTGGTCTTGGAGTCAGAAGACTTGAGATTGAGCCCTAAGTTCTATCACTGACTGTTACCATGGGTAAATCACTTAACTTTCTAGAACCTCAGTTTCCTCATCTGTAAAATGGTCATTGCTTTCTTAACAGTGATGTAATGAAGATAGTGCAGAGTAAATCATCAAATACTAGGAAGTATGAGTTATCTATATATTAATATTAAATTTTTTCTTTTGAAAAATAATTGGAGTTAAGTGACTTGACTAGGGTCACATGGCTAGGAAGTGTTAAGTATCTGATGTCCCATTTAAACTCAGGTCCTCCTAAATTCAGGGCTGGTGCTCTACCCACTGGAGCATCTAGCTATTCTGTGAGTTATCAACATTTGTAATTTGTAAGCTCATTTTCTTGTGCAAGTGATTTTGAGAATATAGTTAATGTGTAGCATTTCTTCCAGTGAGACCTCAGCCCTCCATGCTGCCATTGGAGGTTGCTAAGCACTGAGTACAAGGTCTGCATGATTCAGATGAGGGGCTTTTAATCTTTTGATAACCATAGATCTCTTTCAGAACTTTTACAGGTGGAACTTCATAACCTCAACCTGTGCATCACTATGGCTGGTATTTTATCAAGAGAGATGTATTAATAAAGAGAAGTAATAATACTCTCATTTGATGAAATACAGATATTCATGAAGTTAGATGTGGTGTTCTCTTTAAAATATAATGGTTTTCTCTGTGAGCAAGTTTCTTGGGGGGGGGGGGCAGGTTCTGGAGGCAGCCTTAGTTTCGGTTCCAAGTAATAATCACCGCAAGTACAGCCAGCTGATAAAATCCAAAAGTTTATTTTCTCCTTCCTTGATTCCAAGAGCTCTTCCAGCTTGTCCTTTGCTTTTGCCTCTGCTTTCTTCAGTCTCCACGCAGCACAAAGGTGGAAGATAAAATGAATCTGAGAGTGGGCTTATGGGCTTCCTCCCAGAGTGCTCTTTGGCCCCGAGAGCTTCTTGCTTATACGCTGTTCACTGAGTATACACCAATCATTATATCACTGGGAAACAATTATTTATTGTGTAATTAAATCAATGCTAAACTAGCTTTAAACATTGTCTCCTCAATTCCACTCAGTACCTTGTTTCAAGTTCTGGCCCACAACATCTCCTCGTAGGATCAGATCAATCATACTGGACCATGCTAAATTAGATAATTATTGTCTCTATTAATTCTAATGAGTTAACACTTTGTAAGGATTTCAACAGTTAGAGTCAAAAATTATAGCCAAAATTAATAAGTGAATAAATGATTGAATTATCAATGGAACATTTTAGGCCTTACAAAGTCAAAAGTTTGCTATTATTATATTTATCTTCCTGACCTCCAGTTAGTTCTGTGGGGAATTGCCAGTTCGTTAGAATGAATCACTGATACAGTGAAAGCGTAGACTTCAAGCTGGCTCTATCTCTGCTTCTCTCTTCAGGCTTATAAATTGGGTTGATAATATTACTTTATATGCACCTGTCCCAGAGCAATTGGGACATTTGATAGGTGTAAATTTCTGTGCCAGTAGATGGAAAAACTAGGTGTTAATATGGTGATTTCACATTTTCTCCTAAGATCAAATATTTTATTCTTCCCCACCCAATTTCATTCTTCCAACTCATGGGCAGAAGTATAGCATGACTTAGTTTACAAAGAACTTTTCTCTTAACCTATAACAGGGTTAACTCTAACCCTGTGAGAAAGTTAATACAACTTTATTCTACCCATTTTATAGGTGAGAAAACTAAAACTGGAAGTTAAGAGCTATTATTATCCTCATTTTATAATTGATGAAACAAAGACATAGATTTAATGATTGTCCCAGGATCACACAACTGCTGAATTTAAACTTCTGACTCTAGTCTCATCTAACTGCCTCTAGTGTGGTGATAACTTCATTTCCCTCACTTTTTAATGCATTCATTTTGAGTTCAACTCATGCTTATAGGACAATAGAAGAATCTGTTAATATCACAATCATGTTGTGGGGAAAGGAGAGCACTCTTAAAAGTTTCATCTGAATTATTAACACTCTATTAAGTCTAGAAAAATTAACAAAATAAATGGGACCCTGATTTGTTGCTGATTTCTGAGCTGTTAACTCAATGAAAACTTAACAATGGGCACTCATAAAACAATTAGAGTGGTTTTCACCACACCACTGATGGGATGCTAGCTATATTACATGGCACTATGATTGATGCTGAATATACATAAAAAAGTAGGGCACAATCTCTGTTTTCACAGAGTCTATAATCAAAAGTGTGAAAAGATGAGACATATTCAAATAAGCGTGAGAAAGGGGAGAATATACTAAGTGCATGTAAACCTTGTCCCAAAGTCCATTGAGATGAGATTCTATCTTGGTGGAGATAAAGACTGCATGAGAAATGGGGCAGAGTTGGTGAGCAGCAGAATTTCATCTTTCAACCAGTCCCTTTTGGGGTGAATCTTCATGTGGAGGTCTCAATCAGGCATTCTACAAACAAGAGTCTTCTTGCAATTTAGTGTTCAGTAGACTCAGGTCTTCAAGAGAGACGAGGTAGAAGAGGACAATCCCACTTTAGGTTAGTGAATAAAAAAACACAAAGACCTGTGAAAGACATGAGAGGGAATTGTAGTCTTTTTTAAGTCTCTATTTCTAGCCTGCTACTATAGAAACTTGAGGCATATTTCCTTTGGTGAGATCTAGGAACCTCTTTGTTGGTTGAGTTCCCTTCTTTTGTTTCCAGTGGGAGATCTTCTTTATTCTGTTATTGTCTGATATATAGCTTCCCATATATGCTTCTCTACTTTCTTTTTTGCTATGATTTGGATGAATGGTTTTGTTTTTATCTCAATTCTCTTATGTGAGCTTATTATAGAACTGGTATCAAATAGGAAAGGAATCAAGCACTGAATATAGAGCTTGAGGTTCCTCTTCTCTCACCAAATGACAAAGCAATCAAAAGTTGGTTGAAATCTGGTCATATCTCCTAGATGAACAATATTTAAGGGAACAGAGAGATCTAATTCTAGTCTAGTATCCTCTTCTACCTCTGAAGAAATCTGACCACTTGTTTCCCTGCCTGGTAGCAAATAAAATTTCCCTTGAGGATTAGGGGAAAAGAAGGATTAGATGTCTATTCTCCCTATCTTTGTGCCATACAAAGATGAGTCCTTTGTCAAACATGCGTTTCATTATACATGTGTGGCCCATCTCTACCTGTAAATGCAAGATACAGGGGAAACATGAGCAAAGAGAAATAATTTTCCATTCAATGGGAAAAGGAACTTGAACTTGAAAAATGGAAGAGAAGGATTTGAACAGGTAATGATATATAGGAAACCCATTCTAAGCATTCAACAAATTCAATTCAATTAAACAAATATTTGTTAAACACCTACTATGTGCAAAGCACCATGTTATATGCTAGGGGTACAAAGGCAAAAACAAATCATTTTGACCCTTGTCTGAAGGGTCAGACAAGTTGAGAGCTTTAAAAGCACTAGCATTAGAAATGATCTGCTTGAGCCTTCATCTGATATATTCCCTACACAGCTATTTTCCCTATGTAAATTTGACCAGTTGACTTCTCAATATTACTTAACCAACTAACATAATTACATTTTCAAAGGACTATATCAAGAAGATATATCAATAACCAGAGTACAGAAGCATAATGCAGTAGATAGTATGAAATATCTGGACTAAACTAAATTCAAATCCGCCTCAGATACTTAGTAGCTCTGTGACTCTGACCAAGTCATTTAATCTCTTGGTCTCAGCCTTCTCATCTATAAAATGGGTTATTGTGAGTATAAAATGAAATAACAATTGTAAAAGGCTTTGCAAACTCTCAAGTGCTAAATAAATTCTAATTGTTGCTTTTGTTTTTGTTAATGGTTTATAGGTTCTTTTTATGTTTTTACTCATTTATTTCATAGAAATTTTGTGGGATCCCTTTGTTTTCTATTTTTTCAAATAGCTTTGAAAAATTGGAATGAAATTTTCTATCTGATTTTTCTTGTGCAGCATGATAAGTGTGGAAAAATGTATAGAACTGCATATATTTAACCTATATTGGATTGCTTGCTATATTGCATTGTCTAGGGGAGGAGTAGTTCTAAGGAAGGGAAGGAGAAAAACTTGGAACATGGGGTTTTGCAAGGGTGAATTTTGAAAACCATCTTTGCATGTATTTTGAAAATGAAAAGCTACTATTTTTTTAAAAAAGAAAAAACTCATCTATTAATGTTGATTGTCAGTTTTATTGGTATATAATTATTTTCTTATTTCTCTTTCATTTGTTGTGAATTGACTTTATGTTGGCAATTTGATTTTCATTTTTCTTTTCAAAAGTCAAATTCATTTGTGATATAAATTAATGAATAAAAAATCTAAATCTTAATTTTATTTTATTAATTAAATGGTATTTTAAATATTTAAATGTTTAGTATATTTAGATGTTTATTGATTTGAAAATTATTTTCTACAGTTTTAAAAAGTTGACTTTTTTCTTTTTACTATGAAAGTGTTTCTGGAAATAATTTCCCCTAAGAACTTCTGTAGTGTCATACACAAATTTTGCTATGTTGTCTCATTGCTCCCATTATATTTAATGAAATTAAATATTCCCTTGGAGTTTTTGATCTGCAAATTTTTATGATAAAAATACTTATCATCTACATTTTTAGGATCAAGATACTGAATGTCTCATTAATTTTATGCATTTTATTGTTGTCTTTTAGTTTTTATATCACCAACATGTCTATTAGTATATCTTCCCTCCATTTCCATGCAAGCCATTTCATATAACACATATTTTTTGAATTTTAAAAAGGAGGAAAAATAGGCAAGAAAATCAGTAAAATCAATAAATACAAAAAAGTTTGAAGATGCATGTAATGTACTGCACTTATGGACCTCCCACTTCTACAGTGGACTGAGGTGGTGGTATTATTTCATATCTTTTCTTTGGAGTCATGCTTATTCTTTATAATACTGCAACATTCACTTTTGATTCTCTTATAGTTGTCCCTTCCATTTATATAATTTTGCTCACTGTATATATTGTTTTCATTATTTTGCTTGTTTCATTCTGATAGAATGGCTCTCTGTATTCATCATATTTTGTAATTTTTTAATAGTAATATTATATTTATATAATTGCATTATTATATTATATTCATAAATCTTGATTTGTTTAACCATTTCTCAATCAATGGACAACACCTTGTTTCTTTCTTACCCCCAAAGTGCTACTATATGCATCTTCTTATGAAAGACCACCTTTATTTGTTTATTCCTTTAGCATATCTTTGATATAATTTTTATTGCAATGTGCTCAATAAAAGAGGTATTCAATATGTTTCTTTTTTTGGTATTTTTTGAGATTTTACATTTATCTAATATATACGTATATACACACATAATATATATATACATACATACATACACATATGTAGCTGTTTATATATGCATATACACACACATGCACCTACACACATAATTTCAATTTTCTACTTTCTATTTCAATAAATTCCCAGATTTCTTTCAAGTCTAACATTTCTAACATTCTAATCAAATTTGTCATTTCTTTCTTGTTTTTTTTTTTTTTTTTTGGGGGGGGGAGGAATAGTTTTGTCTAGGTTTCAAAGGGAGTACATTTAGGTCTTCTACTATTATAATTTTATTGTTTATTTCTCTTTGTAACCCATTTAGTTTCTCCTTTAAGAATTTAGATTCCATGACATTTGATACATGTCTATTAAGTGTCAAGATTAATTAATTTTCTATGATATCCCTCAGCAAAATGAAGGTTTTCTATTTATTTATTTTAATCAAGTCTATTTTTGTGGTTGCTTTTTATGATATCATGTTTAGCACCCCCATCTTTTTACTTCAGCTGAAGCATGATAGATTTTATAACAGCACCTTATTTTAGCTCTGTGTCTTAAGGGTATTTTTGTAAACAGAATATTGTTGGATTCTATTTTCTAATTCATTCTGATATCTACTTCCATTTTATAGACTTCTCTATTTATGGCTCATCTTTAGAGAGAAGAGCAGCAGGCTCAGTACTAAGGTTCTATGCTTGACATAATATGCTTGTACTCCTTTTTCCCTCTGCTCTATCCCTTGTCCACACTCCAGATATAAATTCTTATCCTTTATATCTTTTCCATTAAATTCCTCTTTATAATTTACTCTTCATGATTAGACTTTGTTTTGCTTGGGTATCTCCTTGAACCCATTCTCTCCCATTATCTCTTCCTTCTCTTCCCCTTTCTTCTTCTATAATTCAAGTGAAATGCACTTCTGCACTTACTTTCAGTATGTATTATGTCCTCTTTTCATCAGTTTAATTTAAGTGAGGTTCAAGTGTTGACTATTCCTTTCAAATACTTTCCTTTTTGTTTATATAGTCTTTTAACTAGGTACATCAGCTCTGTGAAATAATTTTCCATTCTCTTCTTCTTGCTTCCCCGCTCCAGCATATTCTTTTCTCTTTCCTTTCCTTCTTTTACAATCATCAAAATGCAATAAAACCACTCCCAAACTCTTGATATTCTTTAATTCCTCTATGACCCCTTATGTTATTAGAGTTATGAGGGGACATTTATATTATTTCCCTCTGAAAGGATCAATCATTTCAGCCTTGTTTAGCCTTTTCTAACTAATCATTCATATTTATCTTTTTTTTCTCATGAGTCCTATGTTTGTATTTCAAAATATCAGCTCAGCTCTTGTCTTTTCATTAAAAATACTTGCCAATCCTTTATTTCATGGAACATCTTTTTTTTTCATTTGTAGGATAGTACTCATTTTTTTTTGAGGGGGCAAATTATACTTGATTGTAAGCCTCTATTTTTTCTCTTTCAGAATATTATATTCCAAATTCTCTACTTCTTTAGGATTATGGCTGCTAAATTATGTTTCAGCACTTTACTTCCTTGTACTTGAATTCTTTCTTTTAAACTATTTGTAGCATTTTTGTTGTTGTTGTTCAGGAACTGTAAGATTTTTGGCTATAAGAACATTATTTGGATGTTTTATTTTGAAGTTTCTCTCAAGATGTGACTTGTGAATTCTTTTTAAGCTTACTCTTTTCTCTTATTCTAAAGGATGTAGGCTATTTTCTCTTATTTATTGTAATATGATAGTTTTTTCTTTTTTGGCTATGGTTTTCAGGTCATACAGTGATTGTGAAATTATGTCTCTGTTTTATTTAATAGGTGAATTCTTTTTAATATATGTTTTTCAAGGAGCTTATTGTTTGGGTAAAGTTATACACCAGCATAGTGCTTTTCTAGATCTTTGTGAAGTAACTGTGTATATGAGTATCAATGGAGGTAAAAGAAATTGGGATGTGTTGTTTTCTCCTTTTTTTTACCATTCACTAGTTCATAAAATTAGAGTTAAAACAATAATGTCAACACTGTTCTAAGCTGTTAATTCTTGTTTCAACTCTTTCCTCCATATCTTTTATCTCTCTTCTGATTATTTGTAAAATTATATTACAATTCTTAAAACCCTTCTTCCTCCATTTCTTCCAGGAATTCTAATAGAATTTATATGTAACATGTATATTTCTTTGAGGTTTTGATTATAAAAGTTTTAAAGTCGTTCTCTTTTTTGGGTTTGTGTTTTAGGCATCACTGTTATGAAAATATCTTTGTTATGATAGGGTTCTGTATTCTATTACTAATTCTTCCAACCTTGCTTCCCAAACTGGAACATCTTATCAGATGCAGGATTTACTTCAATTTTGTGTTCTTTGGAGTCTTGCCACTTCTTTTTCTTTGTATTGAGAGTTGTGTTCTTTAAGGATCTTGAGGACAGTTCTGACTAGAACCTATAAGTTTTTATTGCAACCAAAGCTGTTTGATCTAGAATTAAATCCGATAATTGCCCCTCTAGTTGAAACTTTGCAAGTTCCTGATCTGAATTTTGGACTAATATGATTATGGCTAATAACATTTGGACTAATTATGATTATGATTTTGAGTTTTCCCTTGGCTTCAGTAAACTGTTGCTTGATCCAGTTATCATCAGCTATCCATGTTTCTTAGAATTAGACTTCTATTAGTCTGAATTATACTTCTATTATTCTTAATACAGACTATCTTGGTCTGAATTTCCTTTCTTGGTTATTCAGATGCAGGATTCAGACCAGAATGAATGCTAGATCTGAGACTATAATCCAGGGTCATGGTTACCCAACTGTTGCCTTCTGAATGCTTTCTACTTTTCTTCTTTCTTCTTTTGCAGAACATTGCCTCAGGCCTGTGATCAATTTGTACCTTAACCCACCATCCCTAGTTGAAAGTCTCCTAAGTCATATTGCATCTTTGACCTAATTCTAATGCTGACAGTTGTCACATAGTCCTGTTTCCTGGTCATCATCAGTCATATATTCTTTGATCCAGGGCCACTAATCTCCTGGTTATTCCTTGAACAAGACACTTCAATTCCAGGCATTTTTTTCTGGTTCCTCCCATAATTCTTCCCTCATATCTGGAACATTCTCCCTCCTTCTCTGTTTCAATTATTGGCCTTCTTGGTTTTCCTCAAGTCCCAATTAAAAATCCATCTTTTACCAGAAGCTTTCCTCTTAATTCTAATGCCTTCATTGATCAATTATTTCCTACTTATACTGCACATAGCTTTTTATATATTTGTTTGAATCTTATCTTGTCTCCTCCATTTGATTGTTAGCTCTTTGAGGGTTTGTTGTTTTTCAGTCATTTTAGTCATGTTTACCTCTTCATGATCCCACTTGGGGTCATTTGGAACATTCTTGCCAAAGATACTAGTGGTTCATTATTTTATCATATTTTACAGATGAGGAAACTGGGGCAAAAAGAATTAAGTGACTTATCCAGAGTTACATGGCTAAGAAGTGTCTGAAGCCAAATTTTAACTCAGAAAGATATGTGTTCTTGACTATAGGTTTAGCACACTATCCATTGTACTACATAGCTGCTCCTTGAGGAAAGGAACTGTTTTTACCTCTTTTAGTATCCCCAACAACTAACACAGTGTCTGTAACATAGTAATAAATATTTTATTGATTGAATTATTGAATTCTGTGCTGGATTTGTTACATTTTTTTCATCTAGTACACAACTAGGTTTCATTCAGTCTCTACATATAAGTTCTTCATAGTGCATGTCCCAAGTTTCCCTATCTTTATCAAGATGGGTTAGAAAAATAACTCATTTTTATCTAATCTTGTATTTCCAGATCAGGAGTTGATCTTATGGTTTTCTAAATCTTTGTGTAGTAGTTATAAGTACAAATGTGGGAGGTAAGACAAACTGGATTATATTGCTTTCTTCTACTCCACCATTTTGAATGGTCCACAAAATTCAACTAGGCTGAAAATACTGATGGAGAAAATCAATAAAATTTCTGTTTAAAAAAGTCCTACTGCAAAAAAGAATGACTATGAGGAAATAAAAGTCTTATATTTGGGCTAAAACTTAATATGAAATGAGAGGCAAGTCTAGATAGTTCTGAAAAACATTTTTTGACACTCACTAAAACTCACAATGAATCAAGAATGTGATATTAGTCAATAAAATAATGGTATCTTAGGCTATATGGAGGAACAGAGTGAATAAGACAAGGGAGATAATATTCCTATTGTCCTCTGCCCCCATCTGATTATATCTGGGGTGTTTTTGTTCTCTTTTCTCAATGACATATGGCAAGGACATTGATAGACTGTTTGTAAAGTTCATGGAATCATTTTAAACCTTTGGGTACTTTGGAAGCTGAAATGAAAGCTTCAGTCACATTGGAATAGTTTTTAAGGATCCAATCTGAGTTAGAATAATCATTTAGTTAATTTCCACTGTCCACTCACTACACCAACTTTGGTTGGATTTTCCCTTTTGAGACAGACTTTGGGTAGTCCTGCTCAAAGCAGTGACGTTGATATCTGTTTAGTCTGTGGTTGGGGCATTATAATGCTGTAAATTCTAGAGGCTGAAGATGAAAGAGTTGCATTCTCTTTTAAGTGCCCATTTTTTTCATAGACACATTAACCACAGATGAGGTGGAAGGAAGGCCACAGAAGGTTAGTAAGAATCAGCCGAAGGAAAAGAAACTTAAAAAAAAAAAAGAAATTTGTAGCACCTGCTAAGACTTTCCAACAACCTTCCTTCCATCCTGAAACTTCCCCTCGAGGCACAGGAAGTTCACTGACCATTGTAAGTGCATAAAAGCTCAGAGGACTCCTCACTCTTCATTCTCTCCTCCAGATACCCTCAACCCAACAGCAGCCATGAAACTCCTATTGGTTTTCTTCTGCTTCTATGGTTTCACACTGTCCACAGTGGAAGGTAAGCTGGGAAATGAATTGCTTAAATTTGATGATAGGATTACAAAAATGCATGGAGCTGGGAGGCAAGAAAAAAATTCTCACTTACATCAGGCAAAACTTACTAGAGATATATCACTTTTCCTAGGATACTTAGGGATACTGATTTGGGGTCCCGGTTGCGGGAATAGAAGTGCTTATACCCTACAGTCAGAAGATTTTGTGGCAAATGATGAGAGAAGAGAAACAAAGAAAAGAAAATCATAGCAATAGCAATATAATTAAGTTCTTGCATATGCCTCTATTGATTACAAAGGAAAAGACCATGTGAGAGTGCGCAGATAGATCATTATCAATTCATTGTAACTATTAGAAAGAGAATTCCAAATTAATGCCAAACTGATAGGTGGTAGTGGTGAGAACATGTCATTGCTATTGATTTTTTGGAAGAGTTTATTTTTCCTATTCCTTTCCTGCTTCTTCTTACTTCTCCATTATTATTCTTGATGGATTTGCCACTGAAGTCCTATTCTGATATCTCATTGTGAAAAGACGTGCCCTAAGATATGAGAGATTGGACAATTGGAGTCTAAATTTTAGTAGGTTGTACCAAAGAGTATGTTCCATTAAATAGCTTGTATATTTTCCATGTATGGTGAGATGGGTCATTAATAATAATGGCTGACAGTAACATAGTCATATTAGGGTTACAAAATTCTTTGCATATATTTTAACACTCATAGCTATTTAGTAAGTTGAGTATGATAAGTAGCCCAGAGGATATTTAATAGGGGCAGCTAGGTGGTACAGTGGATAATGTGCTAGGTTTGAAATCAGGAAGACTCATCTTCTTGAGTTCAATTCTGATCTCAGACACTAGTTATGTGACTCCAAACAAGTCACTTAACCCTGTTTGCCTCAGTTTCCTCAAATGTAAAATAATCTGGAGAAGGAAATGGCAAACCACTCCACTGTCTTTGCTAAGAAAACCTCAAAATGGAGTGACAGAGAGTTGGATATGACTGAAATATTGAACAACAAAAGTACTATAATTATTATTTTTATTTTTAGAGGGGATGAGAGTAGTTGTGATTTACATATAGTCACACAACTAAAATATATCAGAGATAAGATTTGAATTTAATTAACTTAAATATTTGTTAAATTATCTATTATGTGAAAAGCTTTATGCTGGACTCAAGGAATAACACAATTGTGATCCTCTAGAGCATAGGATTTTCCTGACAACAAATCTACAACTCTTTCTCTTCTACTAACTGCTTTTTACCATGGACAATCACATGTATCCAAGTTGCTCCTGCTTCTGTGTGGTGGACATATATTTTATTTGGTCTTTCTGGTCTCTTGGATGGAAGTGCACTCTGCTTCTGGGGATGGTGTAATTAAAAACCTGGCCAATAACAAATGTTCATAGACTGAATATTTGGACCAGTTCTTGCTCTTTGTTGAAATTTTTCATGATTAATAAGGTGTTATCTGGTTGATGCTCACGTTTGGATGAAACTCCAGAAAAGCAGGAAATAGTACCCATGTTGTAAGTACTTATTAAAACCAGGTTGGGGCTAACCTGACTGATTAGTACCATGATCTTTCCTATTCCTGGCCCTCAATTTTCCCACTTATAAAATGGAGAAAACTATCTCTGTCTTCTGACTTGATTCTTAGGGATATTATGATATTTACATAAATTAGCAGAGATGAAAATCCTGAAATCCCCTGGGGAAAAAAAACTTTATGATCATGTATGATTTCACCCAGGAGACTTCTGTTTTTAGAGCAAGAAAAGAATTCTTAAACAGTAATTTAGAGGAATGGGCCATGTTTCTCCCTTACATTGGGTTCAGAAAGCATCTAGCTTCAAAAAATTTGTGGAGATGAGAAAAGGGAATGTTTGAAAGGACTAAGGTGAATGTTGAAAGGAAAATATGGAAAGCTATCAGGAGAGAGGAAAAAGAAGTATTTGGTTAGATCCATTTAAAAGAATCATCTTCTTGTATCAATGAAACTTTCCATCAAGTGTTAGGTAATCATGAACTGATCATTAATGCCTTGAATTAAATGCTTTCAGTTGATATTGCCAATTTGGGGCTAATGCAAGTGTCAATGACAGAAAAGCAAAACAACAGGTAGTAATATAATTAAATTTTGCTTCTGGAACACTATTCTTCTGAAAAGCTTGGTCACTAGGTAAAACATTGACCTTCAACCTGAGTTCTCCTTGATAATTTCTAAGTATGAATGCAAAGTGACCTCCTTTAACCAGGTTATCCAGTGCTTCATTAAAAACATATCTTTTCTGTTCTTTTCTGTGTTACTATATAAAGAAAACAGGATTTGGAATCAGAGGGCCTGAATTCAAGTTTAAGCTTTGCTCCTACCTTAGGTATTTCCTGTGTGACTTTATCTGTTAAATGAGGTAGAAGGACAAGTAGATCTTTGGATCCCATTCACTCCTAATTCCATGAGACTATGGGATGATTTCAGTTACATAAATGCACTGGAAGCTATATAAGAGACTAGATAAAGATCACATTTTTGTGGGTCTTGCAATCTAGTACAGTGACATCATGATCAAACTATTTAGGTGAGAGGATAGGAGCCTTACTTTAAGATGATTCAGAAACAACCATTTTATTCTTAGTAGTTATGGAGATGGAAATGATTTTAACATAGAAGGCATTCTGCTTGAAGCTAGGCCATTTCATTTTTAAAAATTAATCCCGACACCTGTCGGATTGGCTAAGATGACAGGAAAAAAATAATGATGAATGTTGGAGGGGATGTGGGAAAACTGGGACACTAATGCATTGTTGGTGGAGTTGTGAACGAATCCAACCATTCTGGAGAGCAATCTGGAATTATACCCCAAAAGTTATCAAATTGTGCATACCCTTTGATCTAGCAGTGTTTCTATTGGGTTTATATCCCAAAGAAATACAGGAAAGGGACCTGTATGTACCAAAATGTTTGTGGCAGCCCTGTTTGTAGTGGCTAGAAACTGGAAATTGAATGGATGCCCATCAATTGGAGAATGGCTGAGTAAATTGTGGTATATGAACGTTATGGAATATTATTATTCTGTAAGAAATGACCAGCAGGATGAATACAGAGAGGCTTGGCGAGACTTACATGAACTGATGCTAAGTGAAATGAGTAGAACCAGGAGATCATTATACACTTCGACAATGATATTGTATGAGGACATATTCTGATGGAAGTGGATTTCTTTGACAAAGAGACCTAACTGAGTTTCAATTGATAAATGATGGACAGAAGCAGCTACACCCAAAGAAAGAACACTGGGAAACGGATGTGAACTATCTGCATTTTTGTTTTTCTTCCTGGGTTATTTTTACCTTCTGAATCCAATTCTCCCTGTGCAACAAGAGAACTGTTCGGTTCTGAAAACATATATTGTATCTAGGATATACGGCAACTTATCTAACATATATAAAACTGCTTGCCATCTAGGGGAGGGGGTGGAGGGAGGGAGGGGAAAAATCGGAACAGAAACGAGTGCAAGGGATAATGTTGTAAAACAAATTACCCTGGCATGGATTCTGTCAATATAAAGTAATTATTAAATAAAATTAAAAAAAAATTAATCCTGGCTCCTAACGCATTGCCTGGCACATAGGAGGTATTTAATAAATGATTGTTGATTGATTAACAATTATCTCATTGGACACTATAGTTTCCCTCTTTTTTAGTGAGTTAATTATAGGTTGGATTTATTTATTTTTCCTTTTTTTTTCTTTGACTAGGTGTGGGAAGTGAAATCATGAAAAGAAGTTTTTGTGTGAGTCTGTCAAGTAAGCCCCTGCCTGTCCACTCAGTTAAGAGTTACACCATTGAAGAAGGTCCAATGAAAGCAGTGATGTGAGTTTATACAAGCACTGGCTTCTAGGGAGACAATGAAATCCTTTCCTCTAAAAGCAATCTGTAGGGATAAAGTTCTCACCTTGAATGGATCCCTGTTTCTTACCTTTTTTGGCCATTTTCCTTCCAAGTGTAAAGTGGAAAATTATTCTCACTGATTCATGTTAAATAACTGTGTCCTGCTATCAAGGGTTGAAAAACCGTAGAAGTTTTAAGAGATTCTTAGTCTTTACTGCCTAACAGGAAATGATATATTTTTAACTTCTCTAACTATCTCAGCCAAGAAAATAGTTTGGAAATTTAATAATGTTAAAAACATAGTGTCAGGGAATGATTACTGGACTATCAGTTTGACAACTTGGGTTCAGATCTCTATTATGCTAATTATCATCTATGAAGTTTTGAATCAATCAATTTCCTTCTTTGGCCTTCAGTTTCCTGACCTACAAAATTATAGGGGTTGATTTACTCATCCCTAAGGTACCTCCTGATTTCAAGGCAGTGACTCCATGATTCCATGTGTTCAGGAATGAACTCATGGCTGGGATCTTCTATTTCTCTTACATTCAAGTACATGATTCATTTATGTGAGGGTTTTGGTTACTGGCAGAGGTATACTGAAGAAACATACCTTGAAAGAAAAAATAAGAAAAGAAAAAGATAAGCATATATCACCTGCTATATGCCAAGAGTTTTCTTTTAAATAAGTATTATCTCATTTGATTTTTACAATAACCCTGCAAGATTGGTGCTATGATTATCCCCATTTTTACAATTGAAGAAACTGAAACAAATAAAAATTAAATAACTTATTCTGTATATCACAGCTAATA
Source organism: Antechinus flavipes (assembly GCF_016432865.1). Classification (NCBI taxonomy): domain Eukaryota; kingdom Metazoa; phylum Chordata; class Mammalia; order Dasyuromorphia; family Dasyuridae; genus Antechinus; species Antechinus flavipes. The sequence continues at coordinate 427,932,383 of NC_067401.1, read as the reverse complement.
AGTATCCAAGACTAGAATTGAATTCAGGTCTTTATGATTTCATGCTCTTTATTCAATTGGCTAGCAGTTGCCTTAGAAATTGTCTTCAACATGCTTATAGCCAACAATCTTTTTCTTATGTCTGCAATCATCTTATTGGCCAATACATATTTATAATTTTTTTTAAACTTAAGATAATAAAATAAGAGAATTCCTCCTTGGTCAAAGAATGGGATGTTAATCTTAGTGGAAAGTGAGATGAAAACTGTTAAATGAACACAGCAAAGCAATTGTGATTGTTGGCTCTTGATTTAACATTAATTAAGTCTTCAGAAATAATAGAAAAACAGCTCCTTGTGTCCAGTCTAAGCTTAGCCCTTGGCCTGACATAGTGAAAGAATGATTAACCTTTCTTTTATCTTTTTCTTCCAATACAGTTTTGTCACCCGCAAAGGATTTAAAATCTGTGCTGATCGTGAGGTCAACTGGGCCAAAACTGTCATCAAAACTGTGGACAGCAGACTCAAAAGGAAACATATGAACCAGACTAAGCCAACAGGATCACAACCACCTACTGGAAGGACCATGACAATGTCTGGAAAGCCATCATTAATCTAGGAATGTGGATGAATGGAGAGAGTGCTGCACTTGAAGTCATGAAGATCTGGCTTCAAGTTCTGCCTTAGACTTATACTAGCTCTGTGACTCTGGGCAAGTCATTTAACCTATCTCAATTTTCTCATTTATAGAATGAGGATAATAATAACTTTAAAATTTACTTCACAGAGGTGCTGTGAAGAGTGAAAGAGGACATATTTTAAGTGCTTTGTATATGTGGAAGTACTGTATAAATATAAGTTATTATTGTTAGCACCTTGTCTCTCCTGCTGCCTTTCAAAGAAAATAAAGTAAATGTATTCACATAGATGGATCATATTGTATTCATCTTTCTGGGAAGATTGTATGTGCCAGAAAACATTCTGTACTTTTGCATTTCATGTTAATTTTTTCACATTCATCTTAGAGTTATGATTAAAATATTTATTATTAAAAAATCCTCTTATTTATTCAGAATAACTCAGAAAGGTTTATTTTATCATAAAAACATATTATGAAGTACTGATGGAAAAAAGGTTGAGTCAGTCTTTATCACATGATTATCACAATGATAATGAATCAATTATAAAAATGAATTTTATAATATGACACATGAGCAGCAATGGTATCAGCTCACAGTTCTGTCCTACTTTATGGTTTACGATGAGTTTTCCTCATACCACTCCTGTTAAGGAGATAGGAAAAGTATTAGCCCCATTTTACATATGAGAAAATGGAATGGACAAGATTAGACAAATTTCCCAAAGTTCCATGTTACTTATATATCTAGTCCATATGTCAAAAAAAAATTCTTTGCTAGTGTCTATGGCTGTGCATCAGAAGAGAAAGAGTAAGAGAGGGGAAAGAGAATTGGACTAAGGGTAAGGAGAGCTATTGTAGGCCAAAATAGATGGATACAATAGGTAAATAGATATATAGGTAAAACATTTGCTAAGGGATTACTATGCTCAAGGCACTGTGCTAACTATAGAGATGGAAATATAAATCAGAAAGACAATCCTTGCAATCAGGAAGTTCCATTCTGATGGGAGAAAACAAGACAAAAGGAGTTAGCTTGAAAGTGACATGGAATATCAAAAGTTCACCTATGACAGCATCGTCTTCTAGTTTCCATTTTTAGGGGAAAGGAGACAATAGTTGGAATACAAACTCAATCAAAAGGTTGTGCAACCTTGGACAAGTCAGTCCATACTCCAAAGGGCCAGAGATTTGAAGCTAGAAGGAGTTTTAAATCAACTAGTCCAGCCTCTCATTTTATAGATGACTCTAAGTTTCTTTCCCTACCAAATGAAGAAGTTAAGTCAGATTACCTTCAAAGTTCCTAGTAGCTCTAAAATTCCATTAGTGCATGATTAGTTCTATTATAGATTATTTTTTAGGATGAACTGGATTTTACAATACAAAGCACTGCAATCAAAAATACCTACTTATGTATTGTTAAAATTCCCTTTGTCACTCCCTATCAATGGGACAAGCCGAGAATTTAGGAATGGTAAGCTAATAGACCCTGCTGGGTCCTGAATCTGTGCCATTTACCTCATTAGCATAAACAACTAAGGGGCTAGTCTGGATTTAAGAGGCATAAAGAGCATCTAGTAAATGGCAGAGCTAGAAGAAACTAGCACCAAGACAATCACTTTCTGAGGCTACTCAGGTTTGTAAATATAGTAGTTTGTTTGAAAACAAATGGTGTTTTTGTAGGAACTTGGACTGCCTTATCTCCTTATGGTCTTTTGATTCCCCATTAAGAAGGCTAATAGACAGAACTTGCCATCTTTCCCTCACAAGATTACATTAAGTGTCATCTTCTTTTTGTTTGGGGGAGAGGAGGAAGCATTATGTCTTCTATTTTTGCTTGTCTGTCTTTCTCTTTCCAAAATCTAAATTTGCATTAAACCTTGAAAACACATGCACTTGAACACATAAGGATATGAAAATTATGATTTATTATCAACATGAATATAATTATATCACAGATGTGCATGGATTCACACAGGCCACATACTTGCTCTAACATCGTTGATATATTTCCCTGGACATCCTACTCACACCACTATCTGGAAGCTGGACAGGGCATTTGTGCCATGATCCTCTCCTTTGTATACCTTTCATGAAGCAGGTGAATGATGTTGAAGAGGCAAGGTGTGTGCCAGAGTAACACATGAGAAGGAAGAAGGTTTTAAAATCACATATAAGCATGAAGAATGTGTCACTGGGAAATAGGTCCTTCTTGCACATCAATAAGATGAAGAGTGGCAAGGGACAAGGGATGAGGGAAGGCTCATCCCTGCAAGCCAGTGGGAAAAGGAGCAGGTGCTCAGCTTAGGCCAGCTGACCCAGACTGCTCCCTCCTCTGTTTAGGGTCTTGGGCTATATCATGGGGTAGGTAAGTTGGGAAGAAAGTGTTCCCTGGAGCCTAGGCTTGATATTTGCCAAGAAAGAGATCCACCTTTCCCTGAATATCCCATCAGGTAGATTAGACACTTGAGGTCCAATTCCCTTTGATAGCAGCCAAGGGAAACCTGACTCCAAAGTTCAGCGTTGTCTTAGCCTTTTTACTTAGCAATTGTGCTGGGTCTTGGGCCAGGCAAGGACTCATCAGTCTATTTGGTACATGGCAGTTGTGTGGAATGCAAAGAGCATAAGAAACATGGAAGATGGGAGAGTACTGGGAAGAACAGTGATTAATCATCCTTATCCTTAACCTCATATTTCAGGATCTGGAGGACTCCACATAGTTGAAGTTGTCCTTCTGGTCAATGAGTGTCTTTTGATACGTTTCATCCATTCTCCTCTTTTTTTCAGAACTAAAAAAGCCTTCATTTTGCTCTAGGACTGTGGTAAGTTAACATGGAACTTCCCATCTTTGCCTAAAGTTCTCATTCTCTCTCTCTCTCTCTCTCTCTCCTCTCTCTCTCTCTCTCTCTCTCTCTCTCTCCACAGATAATTTGACAACATTTAGCTTTGCATAGCCTTGTTTCAGATTTTCTCTTCCTTTTTCCCATCCCCTTCCCTAGATGGCAAGCAATCCAGTAGATTTTTAAACATGTTAAAATATATGTTAAACCCAATATGGATAAACATATTTATACAATTCTTTTGCTGTACAAGAGAAGTCAGATCAAAAAAGAAAGTAAATGAGTAAGAAAACAAAATGCAAGTGAACAACAACAAAAAGAGTGAAAACATTATGTTGTGATCCACATTTAGTTCCCACAGTCCTCTCTCTGGGTATAGATGGCTCTCTTTATCACAAGAGCATTGGAATGGCATCAATCATCTCATTGTTGGAAAGAGTCATGATCATCGGAATTGATCATCATATAATATTTATTTTGCTGTGTACAATGATTTCCTGGTTTTGCTCATTTCACTTAGTATCAGTTCATGTAAGTCTCTCCAGGCCTCTCTAAAATCATTGTCCCAATCATTTCTTATAGAACAATAATATTCTATAAATTCATATACCATAACTTATTCAGCCATTCTCCTACTGATGGGCATCCACTCAGTTTCCAGTTTCTTGCCACTATGAAAAAGGCTGCCAAAATATTTTTGCACATGTGGGTCCCCTTCCTTCCTTTACAATCTCTTTAGGCCTAATAGAAATACTGCTGGGTCAAAAGGTATGCACAGTTTAACAACTGTTTGAACATAGTTCCAAATTTCTCTCCAGAATGGCTAGATCCATTCACAGTTCCACCAACAATGCATCAGTGTCCTAATTTTACCACATGCCCTCCAATATTTATCCTCGTCTTTTCCTGTCATCTTAGCCAATCTGACAGGTGTGTAGTGGTATCTCAGAGTTGTCTTAATTTGCATTTCCTGATCAATAATGATTTAGAGCACCTTCTCATATGATTAGAAATAGTTTTAATTTCTCCATCTGTAAATTGTCCATTCATATTCTTTGACCATTTACCAATTGGAGAATGGCTTGAATTCTTATAAATTTGAGTCAATTCTCTATATATTTTAGAAATGAAATCTTTATCAGAACCCTTAAATGTAAAAAATGATTTCCCAATTTATTGCTTCCCTTCTGATCTTGTGTTCATTGGTTTTGCTTATATAAAAACTTTTAAACTTAATATATTCAAAATTATCAATCTGGTGCTCAATTATGAGTTCCAGTTCTTCTTTGGATACAAATTCCTTCCTTCTCCACAGATCTAAGAGGTAAACTAACCTGTTTTTCTAATTTGCTTATAATCTCACTCTTTGTGTGTAAATCATGAACCCATTTAGATCTTATCTTAGTATGTAGTGTTAAATATGGGTTGAGCCCTATGTTATTCTATGAGTTTCCAATTTTTCCAACAGTTTTTGTTAAATAGTGAGTTCTTATCCCAAAAGTTGGGGTCTTTAGGTTTGTCAAACACTGGATTATTACAGTTATTGATTATTTTGTTCTGTGATCCTAACCTATTCTATGAATCAAATATTGATATCACATCAACTATTCTATTTCTTAGACAGTACCAAATGTTTTTGATAATCACTCCTTTATAATAAATATAGTTTTAGGTCTGGCACAGCTAAGCTACCTTCATTAGCATTTTTTTCATCAATTCCCTTGAAATTCTTAACCTTTTATTCTTCCAGATGAACTTTGTTATTAATTTTTCTAGGTCTGTAAAATAATTTCTTGGGAGTTTTATTGGTATGGCATTAAATAACTAGATTAACTTAGGTAGTATTTTCATTTTTATTATATTTGCTCAGCCTACCCATGAACACTTGATATTTTTCCAACTGATTAGATCTGATTTTATTTGTGTGGAAAGTGTTTTGTAGTTGTGTTCATATAGTTCCTGACTTTCCCTTGGCAGATAGATTCCCAAATATTTTATGTTATTGACAGTTATTTTGAATGGAATTTCTTTCTGTATCTCTTGCTTCTGGACTTTGTTGGTAATATATGAAAATGCTGATGACTTGTGAAAATGTTTATTTTTTATCCTGCAACTTTGCTAAAGTTTTGAATTGTTTCTAGTAGTTTTTTCATTGATTTTCTAGAGTTCTTTAAAAAATACCATCATATCATCTGCAAAGAGTGATAATTTGGTTTTCTCATGACCTACTCTAATTCCATTAATCTCTTTTTTCTTCTCTCCTTGCCAAAACTAACATTTCTAATACAATATTGAATATTAATAGTTATAGTGGGCAACCTTGTTTCACTCCTGATCTTATTGGGAATGATTCTAGTTTGCTCCCATTGCATATGATACTTGCTGATGGTTTTAAATAGATGCTACTGATCATTTTAAGGAAAAGCCCATTTATTCCTATACTCTCTAGCATTTTTTTTTAACAGGAATGGGTGCTGGATTTTACCAAATGCTTTTTCTGCATCTATTGAGATAATTTTTGTTAGTTTGGTTATTGATATAGTTGATTATGCTAATAGTTTTCCTAATATTGAACCAGCCCTGCGTTTCTGGTATAAATCCTACTTCTTCTATCTCCTCTTCTGTGAATTAGTCACCCATGGTGGTATACAGCTTCCAAAGGTAGTCCTCTTGGATGATTCTGAAACCTCCTCATCAAAGCAGTTGAAGGCATTTTGGATAAAATTCTTGAGGTTCATCCCATTCAGCTTCTCTCCAAACATGGTCAGGAATGTGGTAAAACTCATGGCCTAGGGACTCACTCATCATTCCTTTCAGATATTCATCTATGGGATTCTTCCCAAGGAAGGGCAATAAGTCACGAGGGCAATTTGTCAATGATTTAATCTCAATTATGGTTGATCATTTTGAAAGCTTTTTTGAATTCCTGAATCTGAGACTGGTCAAAAACACTGGAGATAGCCCACTGTGGATATTTCTTTATGGTTTTAGTCTTAGCCTATTTGCTTAACATCTTGGATTCTTGGTAAGATATTCCAGGAGGCCAGGTAGAGGGTTAGAGAATATAGCAGTTTTGTCAGAAACAGAAATTTGATGTCATTTTCTCTGCCATTCTCATGACCTCTGTGTTTATTCCCCATAGCAGCCTTACACTTGATTCTTAGATTCATCTTAGATTCTCCCACTAAATTCACCTAATTTCTTTATCATTCAATCTTGCCTAACAAACAAAATACAAGCTTTCATCTTTTTTCTTTAAGTATTTGATTACATTTGCTTCTGTCAATATGGTTCTTTTTTTAAAAAATATAATATTTTATTTCTGACTTATTCAGTTTCTTTTTTTGAGATTGGGTTATTTAGATTCAGTAGGTTGTCAGTTTTATTGCCATATGCTTGGGGAAAATAGTATTTAACAATGGAATTTTTATTTCTCATTTGTTATGAATTTAACTTAAAATTTTTAATATGATAACAGTTTTCCTTTAAAAATGAAATTAGCTAATTATCTATTTTTATTTTAAAAACATTTATTTTTATTTCTTTGTTGCACTCACCCTAATTTCTGGGTTGAAGTCTTTTCCACTGGATCAGGATCAGAGGCTTTTCCACTTGAATCATGATCGGAGCTTTTCCACTGAAATCCACTGAGGGGTCTGTTTGTCCCTGTTCGGGCGCCAAATGTTAAGAGTTCAAATGTTGGAGTTTGTTCTCAGAGGACAAATGTTAAGAGTTCAAATGTTGGAGTTTGTTCTCAGAGGACAGCCGGTTTAGAGGCTTAGAGCCCTTCGGATGTCTCCAAATCCAAAGGTTCTGTCCTTCAGCCTCTGCCTCTGCCTTCTTCTGCCTCCAACAGAGATGGAAGATCTCTCTTATCTCCTTCTGGGGAGCCCAGCCACCAATTTGCCGCGGAGAGAGGGCTTCTGGCGTAGCTCCACTGAAGTCCGTCAAAAGTGTTCTCTGCAGCAGAGTCGTTTCTCTCGAGTCTAGCGCGATCAGCCAGCCAAGAGGAAAAAATGTATTCTGGAATGGCTGTCTCGCCTTATATGTGAACCTTCTGAGAGAATGGGATTATGGGTTTTCTCCCATAGTGCTCTCTGGCCCAAAGAGCTTTAAGGTGTGGACTTTGAGTAAAGGTGGGAACACAAGCCTTGTCTTGATTAGTTCTACTTAGTACCTTGTTTCAGGTTCTGGCCAAAACAACTTCTTGTAAGATTAGATCAACTCTAATTACTTAGCAGTTAGTAAGGATTCCAACATCTCCCCCTAACATATTGCCTTATTATTTTATTTTATTTTTTTGCTGAGGCAATTGGGATTAAGTGATTTGCCCAAAGTCACACAGGTAGGAAGTGTTAAGTGTCTGAGGCCAGATATGAATTCAGGTCCTCCTGACTTTAGGGGTGGTGCTCTATTTACTGTGTCACCTAGCTGCCCCTTATTATTTTATTCTTGATGAAATAATCTGCTGTTTTTATATTTGTTCTTTCAGCTCTTCTTTCTTGAGTATTTGTTTAGTCTCCAATTAATTTTTAGTCATTTCTCCACTGGCTCTTTATTGAATATATATTTGAATTGACATTTATAAAATATGTGTTTATATTTGTGTTTTTGTGCATCTGTGAAGATTTTATGCCTTAATGTATGGTCAGTTTTTGTAATTATATGATGCACAGCAGAAAAAAAATTATGTATTCCTTTCTATTCCCAACTGTTCAAAGTCTCTCATGTGTACTTTTTCTAAAATTTTATTCAATTCATTAACATTTTTTTTTGGGGGGGAGTGTATTTTTTGGTTGAATTTTTCTAATACTGAAATGGATACATTGAAGTGCCCCATTATTAAAATCAATTTTTATTTTCCCTTGTGATCCATTTGACCTTTCCTTTAAATATATAATCACTATGACATTCAGTGAATTTATGTTTTCTATTCATTATTTATGGAAATTTTTAATAAAATGTAGTTTCCTTGTTTAAGTCTTCAATTAGAGTTTATTTTTATTTTTATCTTTTCTGAGATCATAATTGCAATTCTTACATCTTTTATATGAAACATTCTAACTCTTACTCAAGACCCTTATTTAAACTCTGGGTAAATCTTTGTGTTTTAAGAGTGCTTCATGCAAATAACATATTGAATTCTTCTTTCTAATGTCATCTTCTATATTATGGGTGACTTCATCATATTCATACTCACAGTTACAATAATTAATTTTGAATTTCCTTCATCTTCTGTTCATATACATTTTTTCTTTATTTCCTCTCCATTTATAAAGAAGAATAGAAAGCAAGGAGTGTGCTTAGCCTCAGTGCTTAGATTTGATGTTTCTACTCCTTGTCTTTTACTTGTCCACATCTTAATCACATATTTTTATTCCTGACTCCATTCAATTGAAACCTTTTTCACAATCTATCATCTGTAGAGTTTATTTTGCTTATAACTATTTCACCCCTTAATCTATCCCTTTCTCTCACTTCCTCTTCTCTCCTCTCTGTTTTATTTTCTTTCCCCCTGTTGAATGAAATGTATTGTTGTACTCAATTCTATGTATGCACATACTTACTTCATCTTACCAGTTCAGAGGACAAGTAAAATGAAATATTTCCCATTTACCTCAGCTTTCTTCTCTGCTGTCTCCTGCTTGCAAACTCCAATTATATGAAATAATTTCCCACACTCTGACTTTCCTTCCCATTATGCTTTTCTTTCATCCTCCTTTTTCTGTATTCTTTTAACATCATTAAAAAATAGCAAAATTATTCTGAGATTCTCTGTCTTAGACTTTCTTAATTTCAAAAAATGATAGGCAGTTGCCAAAGGCGTATGAGTCTTACCTTCCCCTATTTGAATTTAAACACATCACTGTTCAGTTTCTTATGTGTTTTCAGCTCTTTATAACTTTGTATATATCTCTTTTCTCTAATATTTTTATTTCAAAGTTTCTACTCAGTGTTTTCCTTTTCATCCAGAACCTCTGTGAATCTTCTACTTAATTAGAAGTCTATTTTTATCTTTTAGGATTATATTCAGTATTGCTGGATAAGTTATTCTTTGTTAATATTTAAATTTTATTTTTCCCGTTACATATGAAACAATTTTAAAATTTATTTTTAAAACTTTCTTGATTCTTTCCTTTTCTCCATCCCCATCTCACTGAGAAGGCACATGTGAAGTTATGCCAAACAGTTTCATAAAGGTCTTGTTGAGAAAGAAAACATAATTCTGATAGAAGTGGATCTCTTTGATAAAGAGAGCTAATTCAGTTTCAATTGATCAAAGATGGACAGAAGCAGCTACACCCAAAGAAAGAACACTGGGAAATGAATATAAACTGCTTGCATTTTTGTTTTTCTTCCCGGGTTATTTATACCTTCTGAATCCAATTCTCCCTGTGCAACAAGAGAACTGTTTGGTTCTGCACACATATATTGTATCTAGGATATACTGTAACCTATTTAACATGTAAAGGACTGTTTGCCATCTGGGAGAGGGGGTGGAAGGAGGGAGGGGAAAAATTGGAACAGAAGTGAGTGCAAGGGATAATGCTGTAAAAAATTACCCTGGCATGGGTTCTGTCAATAAAAAGTTATTTAAAAAAAAAGAGAAAGAAAACATAAATTTTCCCCTCTTCCCTGAAAAAAAACTCTTGAGAAAAATCATGATTCAACCTGTATTCAAACATAATCAGTTCTTTCACAGGGTATGGTTAACATTTTTCATCATAAGTCCTTCGGAGTAGATTTGTATCATTGTATTGCTAAGAATTCCACAACATTGCTATTATTTTGTACACAGTACATTCCACTTTTCATGAACTCATGGAGGACTTCTCAGGTTTTTCTGAAAGTGTCCTGCTCATCATTAAAAAAAATAGAATAATAGTATTTCATTATGATTACATACCACAATTTATTTAGCCATTTTCTAATTGATGGATATTCCCTCAATTTCTGATTCTTTGCTCTGAGAAAAGCGCTCCTATAAATATTTTTGTACATTCAGGTCCTTTTCCTTTTTAAAAAAAATCTCTTTTGGGCTTCATGCCTAGAAGTGGTATTGCTAGTTCAAAAAGTATTCCTGATTTTAGTTACAAATTGTTTTGTAGAATAGTTAAATCACTTCATAATTCCACCAATAATGTATCAATATCTTATTTTCCCACATTCCCTCTAACATTTCTCATTTGTCATTTTTCTGGTCCATTAGCTAAATCTAGTAGGTATAAAGTCACAATTCAGAATTGTTTTAATTTGCATTTCTCCAATCAATATGAATTAGAGTGGTTTTTTTTCCATATGGCTATAGATTCCTTTGATTACTTCATCAGAAAACTGTTCATATCTTTTGATCATTTATCATTTAGGGAATAGCTCTTATTTTTTATGAATTTGATTCAGTCCTCTATATATTTGAGAAATGAGGTCTTTATCAGAGAAATGTGCTTCAAAATTTCTTTTCATAGTTACTATTGATAACTGTATTTCCTTCCATTCTGTTTTCCCCATGACCATTTATTCTATTTTGTCTCTCCTTTCATTCTGTCCCTCCTCAAAAATGTTTTTCTTCTGACCACCTACTCTCCCAGTGGGATCTCCCTTTTATTACCCATCCGCTTCTCATATCCTATTTCCCTTGTACTTTCCTGAAGGGTAAGATAGATTTCTATATGCATATTAAATTTGTATATTATTTCTTTTTAAAGCCAATTCTGATGAGAGTAAGGTTCATTCATTCCTCTTCTCTTCCCTTTCTTCTGCTTCATTGTAAAAGCTTTTTCTTGACTTTTTAATAGCAAATAATTTATCCTATTCCATCTCTCCCTTTTCTCTTTTTCCAGTTCATTCCTTTCTCTGGGTAAGTTATAAATGATTGTAAGTCTATATCTTTCCCTTTTGGAATAACATATTATAATTCTCCATTATTTAAAAGTAGTGGCTGCTAAATGTTGTCTTTTCCTCTTTGTGAATTCTGGTTTGTTTTATTATTCTTTTTTGACCTTGAAGTTCTGGATTTTGGCTACAATTTTCCTATTAGTTTTCATTTTGGGATTTCTTTCAGAGGTAATGGATGTGTTTTCCCCATTTTTACTTTGAATTCTAGTAATAAGAATTCTGGTCAGTTTTCATTTATTATTTCTTGAAATATGATAACTAATTTCTTTTTGGAGTGGATGGTAGTGACTTTCATGTAATTCAGTGATTCTTAAATCCTCTCTCAGTGATCTAACTTATATTTTCTTCTATTTTTCAATCTTTTGAATTTATTTTAATATTTCTTACTAATTTTCAATTGATTGGGTAAGATTATAGTTTTTGTGCTAAGCTATTAATTGTTTTTCCTAATTTTTACTTTACCTTTCATTTTAGTTAATGTTTTCCTCTATCTCTCATTTTATTTATAGAATTATCTAAAAACTGCTTAAAGTGAACTTTTGCTTCATTTCTTCCAGAAACTGAGTTTGAATTAGTGTCCAAGCTTTATTTTCTTTAAGGCTTTTTTGGTAGATGTTTACATTCATTCTCTCCTTCTTGGATTGTATCTTTACCATTCCCATTTTATTTTCTTCAACATGGTAATGCTTTGTGAAATGAATGGGAAACCTTAATCACATGTAGTCTGCTTTTCTAGTCCTATTTAAGAAGGATTCCTTATGAAATAGCATTACCATCCATTCTATTTCCACTGTCTACTCCCTATAGCCATTTGTCTTCCATTGTTACCAAATAGGTGCTGGGCAGCTCTGCTCTCGTCAGTGATGTTGGTGTCTGTGGTTGGGGTATAAACTTTAGACACAAGAGGCTGGAGATAAAAGAAGTATAAACTTTTTAAAAACACCCATTTTGTTTCATAGATACGATAACCACTGGCAAAATGGGAAAAAGCCACATAGTATGTGCCTAAAGAATTGGGCAAAGGAAAGTTTTTTTAAAGTTAGTAGCTTTAGCTAAAATTTTCCTGTAAGCTCTCTTTTACCTCAATAATCTTGGTCTCATGACAGGAAATCCACTGACCATCACAGAGCACAAAGACTTAAAGGGGTTTTCACACTTTGTTCTTTTCCCCAAATACTTTCAATCCAACAGCAACCATGAGGCTCTTTCTGCTGATTCTTATCTGTTCTTGGGGACTCACAGGATGCATGGTGGAAGGTAGGCTGATAAATTAATTTTTAGGGTTGGATAAAGATGGGATAGCAGGAAGCATGGAGGTGGGAAGCAGGAAACAGAACTCTCATTTAGCCCTGGCCATATTTGCTATGAATAAAACACATTTTAAGGCACTTCAGGTTCTCTAATGCATGAAATGGACATGATGATTCTTACCTGCAGGGAACTTTGGCAACAATTCATGAGATGACAGACTAAATGGAAAAAATCATTTAAAAATTAGTAACATAGATCACTTCTTGTAGATGTCTGTCCTGGTTATAAAGGAGGAAACTGTACTAGAGACTGTTATGGGCCAGAACTTGAAACAAGATAATAAGTGGAATTGAGGAGACAATGATTAATCCTATAACAAATAATGGTTTCCTAGTGATATGATTGGTTTATACTCAGTGTAGAGCATATAAGCTAGGAGCCTTAGCCAATATTCATTCAAAGAGATTTAGAAGGCAGAGAAAAGAGGTGAGAGCTCAAGCTCTCAGAACCAAGGAGAGAGATAAGCCTCTAAGAAAACTAGCCAAACCCCAAGTGAAAGAGATAGGACTTTGAAAGAGATAATAAAGGATTTGGACTTTAACACCTGGCTGTACCTGTGGTGATTACGGAACTGAAAGGAAGGCTGCTCCCAGAGACCCCAAGAAAACTGAAACAAGAGAACATTACAGAGAACATAGATGGATTATTGCCAGTCTAGTTTCACTTCTGAAAAAATAATTTCAAATCAATGTTCTAGACATTAGGTGATTTTGGGAACTGAAATCATGAAGACTCAAGTTCAAATCTTTCCTAACTTACTAATTGTGAGCCTGAGTAAGTCACTTAGGCTTCAATTTGCCTCAATTTCCCCATCTGTAAAATGAGTAAACTAATAGCTCCTATCTCCAAGAGAGGTGTAAGGATAAAACAAGATTTTATTTATTTATAGGTGTGCATGTATAGATATATATTCGTATATGATGTTTATCTCTCTCTTTAATGTCATCCTTAACTATTATTATTGTAATTATTATTATGTTCTTATCTTAGACATCTTGCAGTCAAATGAAAAGAACTAATTTTTCCAATGGGAGATTATTTTTCCTTTTTCTTTCCTCTTTCTTCCCTTTTATCTTGGTATTGTTGATGAATCTGCAAATAAGATTGATGCTTATGATCCTCAGCATCTGAAGGCTATACTAATGGTGCTGAAATCTTGTCAAGTCTTACTGAACTGAAGAGACTTCAAGTATGGGCTAATGTATTCATTATGTAAGGGTCTGCTGGGAAAGATGGATCAATGGTAATAATGACTAATACTGACATAGTGCTTTGAGGCTTACAAATTTCTTCAGAAATGCCATCACAAATAATCCTCATAATTATCCTTTGAGGTTGGTGAGATATGTAAGCTTTAATATGTACATTTTTAGAAGTCAAGCTATAAGACTGTCATGTGATTTTCCTATAGTCACACAACTAACACCTGATTCAGGCTCTCTTGTTGTTTTTCTGGATGTGGATAGAATTTTCCATCATGGATCTTTTGGTATTGTCTTAGAATATTGTATTGCTGAGAAGAACTAAGTCTGTCAAAATTGGTCATTGCACAATATTATTTTTACTTTCTAAAATTATAATTGTAATAGAGATATGTAAATAAGGCACACACACATAGACACACTTCAAGATTTCTTGCTTCAGGGTGGTGAATATGTATTCCATTTGATCTCACTGATCCTGGGATGGAAGTACATTTTTGCTTTCAGTGATGATGTGCTTAGAAGAATCTGAGCCAATATCTTATATCCAATAACAACCAGTAGTTGTTCTGGGAAGAAATTTTGAACAAAGAAGACTGTGTTTATCTGACTATGTCCACATCTGGATTGGTCTATGAGTCTCCATGGAGACAGAAAATAGAGCTTATGTTTTTTTTTTTTTTTTATCATACCTAGTTGGGCCCATCTATTTCTGCTACTCACTTTCTGAATGACTAGCTATGTTTTGTCTCCTCACTAGTTTCAGTATCCCAAATGGGGAAGCCAATTCCTGCTGTGATTGAACTCTCGGGGAACTTATGATATTTAAGTAGGCTGAAAGAGCAGAAAAGCCAGAAAGACTTCAGGGGAAAAGCAGTATGATGATGTACCTCTGTTCAATTCTGAGGGTCTTAGGAGGAGCAATAGGTGACTTCACTGGGGAGAGAAAGAAAAGAGGATTCTTCTAAAGTAATGCAGAGAGGAAAGATCAGATTTTTCTTTCATTGGTTCAGAAAGAGTTCAGATTCAAAACAAATAAGCAGAGATGAAAAAAGAAAGTTCAGGAGGCATATGGTGACTGTTGAAAGAAGAGGGTAAAAAGAGATGGAGAGATAAGATAAGGATGTATTTTATTTAGCTCTATCTTAGATAACAGCCTTCTACAACAAGCAACACTTTCCACCAAGTGCTGCATCATCATTAACCCCTCTCATAAATCAAATGTTTCTGCCACTTTGAAATCAGGGCAGGCATCTATGGAAAAATATGTAAGAGCTACTAACACTGAATAATTTCATTTAAATACCACTATTAAATTTCTTTTCATTTCTGTTAATCTTGATCAATAAGGGAAACATGTTAATCTTCATTCTAAATTCTTTTTAAGGATTTCTAGGGGAAGCCAGGTGATTCAGGGGTTAGAGTGTCAAGCCCACAGTTAGAAAGACTAATCTTTGGGATTTCAAATCTGCTCCCAGACACTTACTAGCTATATGAACACAGGCAAGTCAAGAACCCTCTGTTTCCTCAGTTTCCTTACTTGTAAAATGAGCAGGAGAAATAAATAGCAAGTCACTACAATAGCTTTGCCAAGAACACCCCCAAAAGGGTCATGAAGACTTGGACATGACTGGAATGACAACAACAACAACAAAGGGTTTCTAAGTATAGTCACCTCTTTAGGCCAGATCATAATCTTATATTAATCATTAAAAATGAGTCTCCCTTGTGAACAAAATGCTATATTTAAAATCAGTCACTGAATTCAAATCCCAACTTTGCTACAAGTGCCACAGATGTAAGTATTAAATTAATTTAAAAGAAAACTTTGCCTGTTGAACTAATGTCATCAGACCATCAGTAAGCATTTATTAAACAACTATTTCATGCCAGGCAACGTGGTAGTCATTAGGGTTACAAAGAAGAAATGGATTGGGACATTCTTGCACTTTGCTTGAAAATATTTCAATATTTTAGTAGTTATAAAAATGGAAACGAGTTTATTATTATTCATTATTAATTTTCCTACATTGTGAAAGATTAACTCCTGTTTCATTTTGTCTTTGTATTTCTAGTGTATACCACATTGCCTGGCATATAAGAGTTGCTTATAAATTTTGGTGTTCTCTTCTTTTCTAAAATATGATCCTTCTCTGGGAGCAGGCTTCTTGGGGATCTTCTGGAGGTAGCCTTAGTTTCAGTTCAGATCAATAATCACCTTAAATGCAGCCAGGTGTTAAAAGTTCAGTCCTTTATTGTCTCTTCCAAAATAGCATGGTTAGCTTTCTTAGAGGTCTACTTCTCTGCTTAGTTCCAGGAGCTCTTGCAGCTTGTCCTTTGCCTCTGCCAGCTTCAGCCTCCAGCTCTCTCTGAATGTCTAGTTCTACTCAACTGAATCCTGCTTTCTCAATCTTACCAACTGATGCCTTCACTGACTCCTCACTGAGGCTCTGAGAACTTCTTTATATATTATCTTTTAAAGGTGTGAACCCAAAAGTTGACTCCTCCTCTGAGAGTGGGATTGTGGGAGGTGTAACTTTTGAATCTCCTGGACTTGTGAACTCTAAAGTGTGAGCTAATGTGTGAACTCTCAAAGGTGAAACTTAAGTATATAAGCATTGTTTCTATCAGTTCCAGTGAATTAACACTTTGTAAGGATTCTAACAATAAATCTTGCTGATGGTCTGAATAATGTCAATACCAATATCAATAATATCAATACCAACAATATCAATTCAACAGATACAATTTCCTTTACTTTTTATGAAGTGATTATAGGAGGTTTGATTTTTTTTCCCTTTAAAAATTCCTTTTTTTCCCTAGGTGTAGGAAGTGAAGTCATAAAAAAGAGTTTTTGTGTGAGCTGGAGCCAGCCCCTTCCAAGCAAGAGGGTGAAGAGCTATACCATTGCTGAAGGCCCCATGAAAGCAGTGATGTGAGTTTCAGCTTCCAGGGAGTCCATAAAATGGCCTCCCATTTTTTTACAAGACCAAATGCCTTATTTTGAATGGTCCCTCTTTTCCATTTCTTAAATCATTTCCCTTCCAAGCTGTCTTCATTGATTCACATCAACTAACTGGGTCCCTAAGAAAACTTTAAGAGATTGTGAGGTTTGTTCCCTAATATGAATATTATAGTAACTTCTCTAGTAAGCTTGGCCAGGAAAGTACCCTTTATAACTTATAAAATTAGTAACATGGCAAGAGGAAATGCTTGTTGGACTTCTAGCCTTAACATCTGAGTTCAAATCTGAGCTCTTCTATGAGGCCTTAACAAATCTTTTCTCTATTTTTGGTTCTTAGTTTTCTGATTTTCTGTGAGGTCTTTGGATGTTGGCAGAGATACAGTGAGGAAATGGACCTCAATATAACTTTTAATGTACTTATTGCCATTTAATCCTTTTCTCATGTTCAATGGCATCATATTGGTCATTAAGTATTGCTAATATTTACTTTAACTTGGATTGAGAATCAGATGAAGGAACTCCCCCTTCACCAAAGAATGAGGTATAAATACTTATAGATAATGAGAATTAAAGTAAAAATTGTTGGGTAGGCACACACTACTCATTCATTGTTCTTAACTTTTTATTATTAACTCATTCTACAAATATTTATTAAAAACCTACTATGAGCAAAACACTTAAGGGTAACATACAAATATATTATAAATGTAATATATCTCACATGTGTAATACATATATATTTCTTCTTTTTTCTTTTTTTATTAAAGTTTTTTATTTACAAAACATATGTATGGATAATTTTTCAACACTTACCCTTACAAACTCTCTTTTTCAAATTTTTTCCTCCTTTTCTCTACACCCTCCTCTAGATAGCAAGTAGTTCAGTACATGTTAACTGTTACATGTATATGTACATATGTATACATATTTATACAGTTATTGCACAAGAAAAGTTGGAACTAGAAAAAAAAACTTGAGAAGGAAAACAAAATGCAAGCAAACATCAATAGAAAGCATGAAAATGCTATGTTGTGGTCTATACTCAGTTCCCACAGACCTTCCTTTGGCTTTCTTCATCAATGAACAATTGGAACTGGTTTGAATCATCTCATTGTTGATGAGAGCCATGGCCATCAGAACTGATCATCGTATAGTCTTGTTGTTGCTGTATACAATGATCTCCTGGTTCTTCTCATTTCACTTAGCATCAGTTCATGTAAGTCTCTCCAAGCCTCTCTGAAATCATCCTGTTGGTTGTTTCTTACAGAAAAATAATATTACATAACATTCATATACCACAGTTTATTCGGCCACTCTACAACTGATGGGCATCCATTCAGTTTGCAGTTTTTTGCCACTACAAAAAGGAGTGGCACAAAGATTTTTGCACATGTGGGTCCCTTTCCCTCTTTTAAAATCTCTTTAGGATACAAACCCAGTAGTAACACTGGATCAAAGGGTATGCACAGTTTGATAACTTTTTGAGCATAGTTCCAAATTGCTCTCCAGACTGGTTGGATCCATTCACAGTTCCACCAACAATGTATCAGCGTCTCAGCTTTCTCACATTCCCTCCAACATTCATCATTATCTTTTCCTGTCATCTTAGCCAATCTGACAAGTGTGTAGTGATACCTCAGAGTTGTCTTAATTTGCATTTCTCTGATCAATAGTGATTTGGAGCATCTTTTCATATGATCAGAAATAATTTCAGTTTCTTTTTCTGAAAATTGTCTATTCACATCCTTTGACCATTTATCAATTGGAGAATGGCTTGAATTCTTATTAATTTGAGTTAATTCTCTATATATTTCAGAAATGAGGCCTTTATTAGAACCTTTGAATGTAAAAATATTTTCCCAGTTTATTGCTTCCCTTCTAATCTTGTCTGCATTAGTTTTGTTTGTATAAAACCTTTTTAATTTAACATAATAAAAATTTTCTATTTTGTGATCAATAATAACCTCTAGTTCTTCTTTGATCACAAATTCCTTTCTCTTCCACAGATCTGGGAGGTAAACTATCCTATATTCTTTTAATTTGTTTATAATATCATTTTTTAAGTCTAGATCATGAACCCATTTCAACCTGATCTTGGTATATGGTGTTAGGTGTGGATCAATGCCTAGTTTCTGTCATACTAGTCTCCAATTTTCCCAGCAGTTTTTGTAAAATAGTGAGTTCTTATCCCAAAAGCTGGGGTCTTTGGGTTTGTCAAGCACTAGATTACTATAGTCATTGACTATTTTGTCCTGTGAACCTAACATATTCCACTGATAAACTACTCTGTTTTTTAGCCAGTACCAAATGGTTTTGATAAAATTATAATGTAATTTTAGATCTGGTACAGCTAGGCCACCTTCATTTGATTTTCCCCCCATTAAATTCCCTTGAATTTCTTGACCTTTTGTTCTTTTAGATGAATTTTGTTGTTATTTTTTCTAGGTCAGTAAAATAGTTTCTTGGGAGTTTGATTGGTATAGCACTAAATAAATTAGTCTAGATAATATTGTCATTTTTATTATATTTGCTCGGCCTATCAAGAGCACTTGATATTTTTCCACTTGTTTAGTTCTGACTTTATTTGTTTGGAAAGTGTTTTGTAGTTTTGCCTATATAGTTCCTGACTTTCCCTTGGCAGATAGATTCCCAAATATTTTATACTATCAACAGTTATTTTAAATGGATTTTCTATTTGTATCTCTTGCTGTTAGATTTTGTTAGTGATACTTGAAAATGCTGATGATTTACGTGGATTTATTTTGTATCCTGCAATTTTGCTAAAATTGTGGATTATCTCTATTAATTTTTAGTTGATTAGCTAGAATTCTCTAAGTATACCATCATATCATCTGGAAAGAGTGATAATTTGGTTTCCTTATTACCTACTCTAATTTCTTCAATGTCTTTTTCTTCTCTTATTGCTAAAGCTAGCATTTCTAATACAATATTGAATACATATATATATTTATATAACAACTTGGCCTCTGCCCTCATAAATCTTATGACTCACTTCATGAGGAGCAATGTATTATAATGGATGGCATACTGATTTTGGACTTAGAAGATTTGAGTTCAATTTCCAATTCTAACCCCATTAAACTCAACAAGGTGACCAAATCTTTTCATCTCTCCAAATTTCAAATGCTCCATCTCCCAGGGATGATTGGTCCATTTTCCCCAAAAAGTAATCCATAAGAAACTTCTTATGTTCATTATGAAATGATCCTTGGCCTGATAGAATGACAAAGAAATTAACAATTTCTTTTCCTTCCCTTTCAGTTTTATCACCCGCAAAGGATTTAAAATCTGTGCCAATCCAGAGGCCAACTGGGTAAAAAACGTCATCGATTCTGTGGATAGCAGAAGGAAAACTGAAACGACAACAACTTCACAGCCAATTAATAACTAGGCCTCTATCAAGTCTGGGCTGATAGCATTTTTCTAGGTTGTGTGTTGGATTGGATAGCATTAACTTGGGATGAGGAATTACCTGTGTTCAAACCTTTCCTCAGAATCCTTATAGCTTTGCTATTTTAGTCAAATCATTTAACTTTGCCAAGCTTCTGTTTTTTTTCATCCTTCAAATGGGGACAATATTTGTAGAATTTGCCTTATAGGATTACTTATGAAAACCAAAAGAGAGAATGTATGTTAAGTGCTTTGCAAACCTAAAAATACCATATAAAAATCAGTGATTCTTACTAACACATTGTCTATTGTCAGCTTTCAAAAGAAATAAAGTGTCTGCATTCACACAAACTGTTCGGATTGTATTCACTTTTCTACCATCCTGAAAATTCTCTACTTTGATTTTTCGAGTTATTGATGTTCATCTTAGAATTGTGTTTGAAAAATATTTATTATTCAGAACAATGTTTTTGTTTATTCAGAACAACCTGGAGAAATTTATGAAGTCAGAAAAAAGAGGTTTATCTTTAAGAGAAATCAAGGAATAGGTTGGCAGGGAAAAATGATAATATTTATCATATCACAAATCAATTTCTTAAAAAGATAAATGAGAAGTGATGCTATAAATTTACATGCTTTAAGGTTTACAATGAATTTTCTTTATCTCTTTTTTATGAGGTAGGACACGCAAATATTAGACATTTCTTAGATGAGGAAGTAGAATAAATGAGTTTTATCAGGTTGCTCAGACCTCTACTGTATTATCTATAGATCTGGTCCATATATCATGAACAAATTCCTGTTAATATCTATTTCTATACATTAGCAGTGAAAGAGTAAGAGGTCAAAGAACATTGAACTAAAAATCAGGAGAGCTGGTTCTAGTCCAATGACAAGATAGCTGTAAGAGCCTGTACTAAACATTGAAGATACATTGATAATCGCAAGAAAATCTTTGCAACCAAGGGATTTATATTCTGAAGAGAAAAAATGGCCCGAAAGGGAGATAAAGAAGGAAATGGCCACAGGATGGCTCATTTTGTGAAGGTGTACTAAAAGAGATCTAGATGGCTGGTTTGGAGCAAGAAAAGGTAAAACTCATCTATGAGATCAGAGCATCTCACAGAGAAAGTCCAAGTTTCCAGCAAGAAGGGACAAAGAAATGCAAAATGAATCATTCCTTGGTGTATAACCTCCAACAAATTTATCTATGCCACATAGAATCATAAACTTGTAACAGAATAATGTTAAATGTTAAAGTCCAATCTCTCATTTCATAGAGGAGAAAATGAGTCTCAAGGTTTCAATTTCCTCACCTTTGTAATGAGGGTTAGATCAGATTAATTTTAAGGTCCCCTTCAGTTCTACAATTCCATAAATTTATGATTGGTGTCATTCTAAATTTTTTTTAAATTTAGGAATCTAGTTTATGCAATGTAATTAACTATTACCAAAATATACTGCCGATTACTGTTAAAATAGTTGAACCAACCTTTATTTTACAGGACCTGACAAGAATTACAAATGAATTCTATTATTTGAAAACTAATAATTCCAATATTATATAAACTGTTTATAAACATAGGTAAGGAAAATTTTTTTTCAAATTCTTTTTATTATTTAAATATGATCTTGAGACCTAAACTAAGGAGAGACATACAAGAGAAAGAACACTATAGCTTAATATCTCTAATAAATATAGATGCAAAGATTTAAAATACAATATTAGCAAAAAGTACAGCAACACATGATAAAGACTATGCCCTATTACTTGGTAGAATATATACCAGGGATGTAATGGTGGTTCAATATTAAAAAAAAACAACCTATGAGCATAATATAATTTATTAGGCTGTATTAATAACAAAATCATAAAAATCAGATATGATTTTAAGATACTTATTAGATATGATCTTTTGATAAAGAGCTTGCATAAGTATTAAAAGTTGTCATGTCATTACTTTGATATAGTCATTTGCTGTTTTTTTTTTTTAGTAGTAATAGGCAGGTGATTTGTTTTAAAGATTAGATTTTATTTATATAATTTTCTAGGCTTATAATTTATACAAGGCATAGCTCATTCCTATCCACTGCTTGTTGCTCATCTTCTGAGTTGTTCATTGCAATAAATATCAATTTAAACAAAAGCAAGAGTCACAATGACTACTTCTGCCAATGTATATAGCAGTCTGCACCCATGGATCTTTCCTTCTATTCCAAAAAAAGGAAGGAATACTTCATTTTCTGTTCTTTGGTGATCAGGGCTGGTTATTTTTTATTGCAATCATTGTGTTTATTGTTGCTTTGGTTCTGCTTACTTCAGCTTATAGCAATTTGTAAACACTTTTCCATGATTTTCTGAATTTCTCATGTTCACTTCACATGGAACACAAATTTTCCAGCATCTTAATATATCACAGTGATTTTCCCAATCAGTAATTAATCAATGGCTTTCCATTTTGTTTCTAGTTTTTAATTATCTGACACCAGGCTATTTGATACCTAAGGTATAGGTGGTCTTAGATAAGAATAGATATTCTTGAGAGTTGGGGGAAAGATATTTTCTTCTTTTTAATCTCTCAGTTTGTGATTATGGGTTTCTTATTTGGAAAGAATTTAAAAGATCTTTTGAGATCATGATCCCCTCAATAAAATGGAATATAAGTTGATATGAACTGGTAGCATTTGCCATTGATGGGGCTTGAACTCAGGACTTCTTAAGTTCAGTACTTGTCTTCTCTTCACTAATACACACTGCCTTGCATGTATTAGCATTAATATGATAATAAGTGGGTAGAGGAAAAAAAGAAACCACGGGCTATAGCATTGGTGGTATTTTGGAGAGGGAGTAACGGAATGATTTTCAAGTGAATCACAATACTCACAGCTGTCTGTAGAAGGAAAGAGGAAAGAGGTGTCCCTATATCTTTGTTTTTTAGCCTTTTTGCTTTATTTCTTTCCCTTAGCACAAGGATAAATGGTCCCTTCTTAAGAACAGATCCTACTCTTCCATCCCATGAGTAAGGTAACATGAGCAACATTCACTTTCTTTTTTTTTTTTTTTTTCTTTTGCTGAGGCAATTGGGGTTAAGTTACTTGCCCAGGGTCAGACAATAAGGAAGCGTTAAAGGTCTGAGACCAGATATGAACTCAGGACTTCCTGTCTTCCTGGTGCTACAACATTCACTTTCAAAGAGGATCAAATGCTGTGCACACATACCTGGGCAATGGTCATTAAAGTGAACTGATTAGTGTATACACCTATGCAAGAATATTTTGAAGCTGAAGGTTTATTTTGTTGTTCTTGGGAATAACTCTTGGCACAGCAATAAAATGTTCAAAGTAATTGGATGTTAGTCATTGGACAATTCAATGTAATTTTATTGAGTCTTTTATTTGATAGTAATCTATTTTAGATTGTTCTTTAAGGTAAATTATAGTTTTTATGTAAAATTACCTCTTGAAATCATATAACAATCAAAGTTACTGCATACAATGCCTGTGTATATAGTTTATACAGACTTCTCTAGACTACCAGATGGGTCCAGGAAACAGAAAAAAACCCCTCTTCCAACAGAATATTGATTACTATAATTTTCAGATGAGGAACCTGAGGCTTAGTAGGTAAAATGACTTGACCAAGATTAAAAAGCTACAAAGTGTCAGAGGTGTCATTCAAACCCAAGTTTTCTTCACTCTAACTTATACATATCCCAATGTAAGATGCTAGAGATGCAAAGAGAATACAGGATACCATTCATGCTCTTTTGTAGATTGCAAACTAAAGAAAAGGATGATTTTATATTATACATATATGTATAAATTTTATATATGTTATATATATGTATACACACACACACACACACATATATATACACACACTTTCTTTATATATCCCTTTGCAATATCTCTTAAATAAATCCCTTTCCTCTTATTCTGTCATTATTTCAATGTATTTCTAGTGCTCAGCACAGTACCTGGTACATAGTAGGAACTTATAAATGTTTATTAAATGGAACACATCTCTCTCTCTCTCTCTCTCTCTCTCTCTCTCTCTCTCTCTCTCTCTCTCTCTCTCTCTCTCTCTCTCTCCCTCTCCCTCTCCCTTTCTCTTTGTATCTTTCTCTTTTTTCTCTGCGTCTATCTTTGGCTCTTGCTCTGGCTCTGGCTCTCTCTGGCTCTGGCTGTCTCTCTGTCCCTAGCTCTAACCTAAAATCTTGTTAATTTGTAAAAATACAGTGAGAAACAATGCAACAGAAATACATCAGGAATGACATAAGAAGATACTTATTTAAATTCTAGCTCTTTTATTTCTCAGGTGATCTTGAGAATCTCTTGTGACTATTTTCTTTAGATGTAAATGAGACCTTGTAGTTTATGATTCCTGAGGTCCTATCCATCTCTTTTTTAATTTTTTAAAATAACTTTTTATTGACAGTACATATGCATGGGTAATTTTTTATAACATTATCCCTTGCACTCACATCTGTTCCAACTTTTTCCTTCCCTCTCTCCACTCCCTCCCCTAGAAGGCAGGCAGTCTTATACATGTTAAATATGATATAGTATATCCTAAATACAATATATGTGTACAGAACTGAACAGTTCTCTTGTTGCAAAGGAAGCATTGGATTCAGAAGGTAAAAATAACCTGAGAAAAAACCAAAAAATGCAAACAGTTCACACTCATTTCCCAGTAGCTGATTCTGTCCATCATTGATCAATTGGGACTGAATTAATTCTTTTCTTTGTTGAAGATATCCACTTCCATCAAAATACATCCTCATATATTGTTGTTGAAGTGTATAATGATCTCCTGATTCTGCTCATTTCACTCAGCATCGGTTCATGTAAGTCTTCCCAAGTCTCTTTGTATCCATTCTGCTGGTAATTTCTCACAGAACAATAATATTCCATAACATTCATATATCACAATTTACCCAACCATTCTCCAACTGATGGGCATCCATTTATTTTCCAGTTTCTAGACACTACAAAAAAGGTTGCCACAAACATTTTGGCACATACAGGTCCCTTTTCCTTCTTTAGTATCTCTTTGGAATACAAGCCCAGTAGTAACACTGCTAGATCAAAGGATATGCACAGATTGATAACTTTTGGGGCATAATTCCAGATTGCGCTCCAGAATGGTTAGATTTGTTCACAACTCCACCAACAATGCATGAGTGTCCCAGGTTTCCCACATCCCCTCCAACATCATCGTTATTTTTTCCTGTCATCTTAGCCAATGTGACAGGTGTGTAGTGGTATCGCAGAGTTGTCTTAATTTGCATTTCTCTGATCAATAGTGAATTGGAGCATCTTTTCCTATGGCTAGAAATAGTTTCAATTTTTTTTGTCTGAGAATTGTCTGTTCATATCTTTTGACCATTTATCAATTGGAGAATGGCTTGGTTTCTTATAAATTAGAGTCAATTCTCTATGTATTTTGGAAATGAGGCCTTTATCAGAATCTTTGACTGTAAAAATGTTTTCCCAGTTTGTTGTTTCCCTTCTAATCTTGTCTGCATTAGTTTTGTTTGTACAAAACCTTTTCAATTTGATATAATCAAAATTTTCTATTTTGTGATCAATAATGATCTCTAGTTCATCTTTGATCACAAATTCCTTCCTTCTCCACAAGTCTGAGAAGTAAATTATCCTATGTTCCTTTAATTTATTTATAATCTAATTCTTTATGCCTAAATCATGGACCCATTTTGATCTTATCTTGGTGTACAGTGTTAAGTGTGGGTCCATGCCTAATTTCTGCCATACTAATTTCCAGTTTTCCCAGCAGTTTTTGTCAAATAATGAATTCTTATCCCAAAAAAGTTGGGATCTTTGAGTTTGTCAAACACTAGATTGTTATGGTTATTCACTATTTTTTTCCTGTGAACTTAACCTATTCCACTGATCAACTAATCTATTTCTTAGCCAATATCAAATGATTTTGGTGACTGCTGCTTTATAATATAGTTTTAGATCAGGTACTGCTAGGCCACCTTCATTTGATTATTTTTTCATTAATTCCCTTGAAATTCTCGACCTTTTGTTCGTCCATATAAATTTTGTTTTTTTTTTTTTTCCCTAGGTCATTAAAATAGTTTCTTGGGAGTCTGATTGGTATAGCACTAAATAAATAGATTAGTTTAGGGAGTATTGTCATCTTTTTTATATTCACTAGGCCTATCCAAGAGCACTTAATATTTTTCCAATTATTTAAATCTGACTTTATTTGTGTGGAAAGTGTTTTGTAATTTTGCTCATATAATTCCTGACTTTCCTTTGGTACATAGATTCCCAAATATTTTATGCTATCAATAGTTATTTTGAATGAAATTTCTCTGGCTGTTGGATTTTGTTGGTGATGTATAAAAATGCTGAGGATTTATGTGGATTTATTTTGTAAGCTGCAACTTTGCTAAAGTTGTGAATTATTTCTAATAGTTATTTAATAGAATCTCTGGGGTTCTCTAAGTATACCATCATATCATCGGCAAAGAGTGATAATTTGGTTTCATCATTACCTACTCTAATTCCTTTAATCTTTTTCTCAATTCTTATTGCCAAGGCTAGTGTTTCTAATACAATATTGAATAATAATGGTGATAGTGGGCAACCTTGTTTCACTCTTGATCTTATTAGGAATGGTTCCAGTTTATCCCCATTAAATATGATGCTTACTGATGGTTTTAAATATATGCTCCTGAGTATTTTAAGATAACATCCACTTATTCCTATACTCTCAAATGTTTTTATTGGGAATGGATGTTGGATTTTATCAAATGCTTTTTCTGCATCTTTTGAGATGATCATATGCTTTTTGCTAATTTTGTTATTGATATAGTGTAATGGGCTGAGGCTTGAGTTGATGCACTGAGGTCCCAAGTACATGAGGCTAAATAGTAATTGGACCATAATCTATTAATATATAAGCTTGGAGAAAGAATGACCCCCGCCCACTCTTTGTGCAAGTCCTGATGTATTGTATAGGAAATGACGATTTTGGTGGGTGGCGGCAGGGGAGTGGAAAAGGAAGGGGAAAGAGAGACTACTTGCATTGCGATTGCAACAGACGGCCCTTCAGCTCAGGTTTCTCTCTGCTAGCTGGATTCCTGTCTCAGCTGCCCATATTGCTATAGCAATCTTTCTTGCCCATATTGCTATTGCAATCTTTATTCACCTCTTCACTTCAATAAAGATTGAAGATTTTTCCCTTAACCTGAATTCCTGACTCCAGCTGATTTTAAATACGCGGTCATTACAATATAGTCAATTATGCTAATAGTTTTCCTAATGCTGAACCAGTCCTGCATTCCTGGTATAAATCCTATTTGGTCATAGTGTGTTATCCTGGGAATGATTTTCTGTAATCTTTTTGCTAATATTTTATTTAAGATTTTAGCATAAATATTCATTAGGGAGATTGGTCTATAATTTTCTTTCTCTGTTTTCAACCTATCTGATTTAGGTATCAGTACCATGTCTGTGTCATAAAAGGAATTTGGTGGGACTCCTTCAATCCCTATTTTTTCAAATAGTTTATATAGCATTGGAGTTAATTGTTCCTTAAATGTTTGGTAGAATTCACATGTAAATCCATCTAGTCCTGGGGATTTTTTCTTAGGGAGTTGGTTAATAGCTTGTTCTATTTCTTTTTCTGAGAAAAGTAGTTCCTAATTATTGCTCTAATTTCCTCTTCATTAGTGACAAATTCTCCCTTTTCATTTTTAAGACTAACAATTTGATTTTCCTCTTTCCTTTTTTAAATGAGATTTACTACAGGTTTGTTTATTTTGTTGTTTTTTTCATAGAACCTATTCTTAGTTTTATTAATTCAATAGTTTTTTTACTTTCAGTTTTATTAATCTCTCCTTTTATTTTTAGACTTTCAAGTTTAGTGTTTGACTGGGATTTTTAATTTGTTCCTTTTCTAGCATTTTTAGTTGCAAGCCCAATTCATTGACCTTCTCTTTCTCTATTTTATACAAGTAGGCCTGTAGAGATATAAAATTTTCCCCTTATTACCACTTTGGCTGCATCCCACACATTTTGGTATGACATCTCATTATTGTAATTTTCTTGGGACATATTAATTATGTCTATGCTTTGCTGTTTCACCCAATCATTTTTTAATATGAGATTATTTAGTTTCCAATTTTTAAATCTATTTTCCCCTGGCTTTTTATTGAATGCAATTTTTATTGCATCATAGTGTGAAAAGGATGCATTTACTATTTCTGCCTTACTGCATTTGAGTTTGAGGTTTTTATGTCTGATATATGGTCACTTTTTGTATAGGTTCCATGAACTGCTGAAAAGAAAGTGTACTCCTTTCTGTCTCCATTTAGTTTTCTCCAGAGATCTATCATATCTAACTTTTCTAGTATTCTATTTACCTCTTTGACTTCTTTCTTATTTATTTTGTAGTTTGATTTATCTAATTCTGAGAGTGCAAGGTGGAGATCTCCCACTATTACAGTTTTGCTGTCTATTCCTTCTTGCAGCTCTCTTAATTTCTCTTTTAAGAATTTAGATGCTACACCACTTGGTGCATATATGTTTAATATTGATATTGCTTCATTGTCTATGCTACCCTTTAGCAAGATATAGTGCCCTTCCTTATCTCTTTTAATTAGATCAATTTTTGCTTTTGCTTGTTCTGGGGTCAGGATGGCTACCTTTGCTTTTTTGACTTCACCTGAAGCATAGTAGATTCTGCTCCAACCTTTTACCTTTACTCTGTATGTATCTCCTTGCTTCAGGTGTGTTTCCTATAAACAAGATATTGTAGGATTCTGGTTTTTAATCCACTCTGTTAACCATTTCCTCTTTACGGAGGAGTTTACCCCATTCACATTTATGGTTAAAATTACCAATTCTTTATTACATGCCATCTTGCTAACCCCTGTTTATGCTTTTCTCCCTTCTTTCCTTCTTACTCCCCTCCTGAGGATTAAACTTGTGAGCACCACTTGCTTTTCACAGCCCTCCCTTTTTAGTATCCTTCCCCCACTTTACATTCCTCCCCCTATTTTACCCCCTTTCCTCACAATTTCTGTATTCCCTTCTGCTTAGCTTATTCCTTCCCTTTTCACTTTTCCCTTCCCACTTTTCAATGAGGTAGGAGAAGTTTCACCATAAATCAAATATGTCTAATATTTTTCTCTTTAAATCAATTCCGATAGCAATAAGATACACACTATGGTCATCCCCCTCCATTCTTTCTCTCAGATATAATAGGTTTCCTTTGCCTCTTTGTGAGATGTAATACCCCCACTTTACCCTTTTCCGGGTACAATTTTCTTTCCACCTCTAGTTTCTAGAACAAAGTATACATGTGTTCTTTATACATCTTTATAGCAGAAATATAGTTCCCAAGATTTCTTTTTACCTTTTTAGGTTTCTTTTGATTTCTATATTTGTAGATCAAACTTTTTGTTTAGATCTGTATTTTTCATCAAAAATAGATGAAATTCACTTATTTCATTGAATGTCCATCTTCTTCCCTGGAAAAAGATGCTCATTTTGCCTGGATAAGTTATTTTTGGCTTCATACCAAGTTCCTTAGCCTTTTGGAATATCATATTCCAGGCCCTTACATCCTTTAATGTGGATGCTACTAGATCCTGAGTAATCCTTATTGTGGCTCCTCAATATTTGAATTGATTTTTTCTAGCAGCTTACAGTATTTTTTTTTTTCTTTGTCTGATAGTTCTGGAGTTTGGCCACTATATTTCTTGGAGTTTTGATTTTAGGGTCCCTTTCAATAGACGATTGATAAATTCTTTCAATGTCTATTTTACCCTCTGTTTCTATAACATCTGGGTAGTTCTCTTTGATAATTTCCTGGAAAATGGTGCCCAGGTTTTTTTTTTTTCCAGTAAGTCCAATCATTCTCAGATTATCTCTCCTGGATCTGTTTTCCAGGTCTGTTGTTTTCCCAAGGAGGTATTTGACATTTTTTCCCTTGTTTCTTTTTTTTTTTTTTGGTTTTATTTGCCTGATTCTTAGTGTTTCCTCGAGTCATTCATTTCCATTTGTTCAATTCTGATTTTTAATGAGTTATTTTCTTCATTCACTTTTTTATAACATTTTCTAATTTTCCAATTGAGTTTTTAAGTAAGTTGTTTTGTTCCTTGGAATTTTTTTCCATTTCACCAATTTTATTTTTTAAAGAGCTATTTTCTTTTTCCAACTCATTAATTCTGTTTTTCAAGGATTTGATTTCTTTATCCACTCTATCTCTAAATGAGTGGCATGACTTATCCAGACTCTCTTGCTAAGCTTCCCTTTCCTATTCTCATTTTTCTTCTAGCTCTCCTGTGAGGGCCTTTTTAGTTTCTTCTATGAGAGTCTTATGTGTTGAGGACCAGATCATATCCCCCTTTGGGGATTCATCTGATGTTAAAATCTGTTTTTAGTCTCCTCAGGGTTTAAACTCTGCTCTCTATCCATATAGAAGCTATCAATAGTTAGAGTCTGTTTTAAGTTTTTGCTCATTTTGTCAAAGAAAACAAACTAACAAGAAAAACAAATGCAGTCTGCTTTTTTGGGGGGGTGGGGGTTGGATGGTATTCCTGAGTTTCCTCTACAGACTGCAGGGGGCAGCAGCGAGGCACTAGCAGGACAGAATGGCTGGGCTGTATCTGTGCTCTGAGACTCTGAGAATATGCTGAGACACTGTGGGTGGGTGTGGCCAGGTCTCGAGAGACCCTAGCTTTTCAGGGTTATAGTCTTTACCCCCTGTGTTTACAGCTTCTCTGCTGGTCTACTGGCTTGCTGCCAGGGCAAAGTAGCCAACACTATAGTAAAGTTCTCCCTGCAGAAATGGCTGAGATCCCACCTTACTCCCCTCCGGTCTGCTCAGTTGTGAGCTGCCTGCCTTTCTTTGTCTGCTGTGCTGCCACTTCCTGCCTTCAGTTTGTGCCTGATCTAACCATCCCCATTCATGAGCAAAAACAGACCTTTTCTGTCAATTTTCAAGGATATCTTCTTTTGGTAATTATTTGTGGTTTTTTTCAGCCAAGCACTAATTCTGAGGCTTGTCATGAAATAAATTATTCTGAGGGAAAAGACAGGGCTTAAGTAGATGTGTGTGTCCTCTCTGCCATTTTGGCCAGAAGTCAATCCTATCCATCTCTAAAGCTAATGAAATCAATCCAAAGCTCTCTTGGGTCTCAGCTCTCTCATTGCTTTGGATTAACAATAACTCATATTTATATAAAATTCTCGGTTCTTTACAGACTTATCTCATAAGAAACTCATAAGAGGTAGGAGATACACATGGGATATTTAGTTTTTCACTAGGAAAGAGCTGTCAGGAAAACCTTTTGGAAATCTATGTGTACTATGTGAATGGCATTGGAACTAGCACAAGATCTGTGATTTCTAATGGCACAGTGTACTCTTAGGAGAGGAAACTCCTACCAGTGTACATCTGCATCTTTTTTGAAACTTAGTCATAGAGATTTATCTAGAGCACTGAGATGTCATGGTCACATGACCAATATATATCAGAGATGGGAATTTAATTCAAATTTCCTCTTAGCTTAGTTTAGCTCTCTATTCACTTTGCCAAGGTTACATACTATGAAAGACTCTATAAGAATATGAATTTTTATTGTTCTCTTTTTACAGATAAGGAAAGTGAGGAAAATTAAATTATATTTTTGACATCCCTAGCTTTCTGTTCAGAGATCTTACCATTATAGAATACATTGGACTAAAATTGGAAAGAAAAAAAATCTTAATCAGAATTTTATTTTTCTCACTAACTAGTTGGGTATCTATGTTAAACCATTTAATGTCCATCAATCTTAGTGTCACAGAATGAAAAAAAGCTCTCACAATAGCTTTTTATTTTCTTCCTAGGAAGTCTCTATGCTATGTCACCAAATGGCAATTTGTTTGCAGGGAGTATGGGATCCCCATTCTTTTTAAAAATCTGATGATACCTTGTGAAATAAACTGAAAGCCTTGATTTGTTTGGGATGGTATTTTTAGTTCCAGTAGGTAGGGCTGCATTATGAGGTAGAATAACCATACATCCTGTTGTATTACTCATTTACTACTCACCATTTTGATTCAATCCTCCCGTATAAGATGGGTGCTGGACAGGGTTATTTTCATCCATGAGAGTGATATCTCTGTATAAATTGTGGTTGTGGCACCAGTTTTAGACTTTAGAGATGAAAGAGCTACAGTTTTTTTTAAATTCACATTTATTTTTAAGCACATAAGCCACTAACAAGGTAGGTTTATGGTCACAGGTTATGAAGTTGGGATGATATGAGTAACTGAAAATTAAAAAAAATATTAATTAGTAGCTCCTGCTAAGATTTTCCAACAGCTTCCTTCTAACCTTGAAAACCCTGTCTTATGACATTCATTGACCATTGTCAGGAAAGAAAATCTCAAAGGTATCTTCACTCTTCATTCTTTTCCTCAAAGACTCTCAGCCCAAAAGTAGCCATGAGAATGTTCTTATTAGTCCTTTTCTTTTTTTTCTGGCCTCATTGTATGCACTGGGGAATGAGGGATTAATTTGGGTTAGATGAAATACAGAATTCTCAAAAGTGAGAAGTTGGGAGGCAGGAGAACAATAATTTCATCTACCGCTGGCCAGATGGCTAGGGAAAAAAATTACTTATTCTAAGGAACTTAGGTATACTATTTCAGTTTATGAAATGGGAATGGTAACTAAAACCACAGGGCACAATGGAAAGAGTCATTAAAGAATTAATAACATAAGTTATTTCTTACAGATGTCAGTCAGTATTAATGGCAAAGAAGACTAAGCTAAAGAGCATAGACATATTGTTATCAATTCATCTTTACCATTTAAAACTATTTCAAGTTCATTCTCTAGATTGCTAGGTGAATGTGGGACTTGGAGTTAGGAAGATATGAATTCAAATCTTGCCTATACTATTAGAGATGTGATTGGGAAAAATCACTTAAATTTCTTTCCCAATTTTAAAATGGGTATAATTAATATCAGTTGTCTCCTAGGGTAGTTGGGAGATTAAAATGACATGATATAACTAATCACTTTGAAGTTCTACAACGATGTTGTTATTGCTATAATTATAATTAGACATCTTTTGGACAACCTGGGACATGTTAATTCCATTAATTTTTCAAGACATTATTTTTCCTATTCTCTCCCTCTTTATCCTGTTAATTCTATTTGTTATTATTATCATGAATAATAATAATAAGTATTCCAGTAAGGTATGATGCTGATGCTTCACTATGGGTAGTCCTCAGAACCTGAATACTATATCAATGATACTAAAATTTGTCAAGTCTTATATGTTCTAAGTATGGTGTAAGTGTCTATCATGTAAAAGTTTGTTTGGGAGAGCCAGATCAATGATAATAATAGCTGACATTACTATAATGCATTAAGATTGAAAAAGTTATTTGTAACGATAATTTCATTTGATCCTCATAACAATTCCATGATAGGTATTATATGTAATCATCGATATGTCTTCTTTAGAAGTTAAACTATGAGGTTCAGAAAGGTTAAGTGATTTGTTTGTGGTAACATATCAAAAGTGGAATATAAGCTAATATATTTAAACAAGCATTTACTAAGTTCCTACTATGTGCAAAGCTAGACTCTAGGGATACAAAGAAGTAGAAATCATTGCTCTAAAGGAGCCTTTATCTCTCCTGAAGAAACCCGTGTCTTGAATAATTTCTATGGTGTCACCCTTACTCTCACTGATTGTTTGCTTGCTGGCAATAAGAATTTTGGAGTCATATCCATTAATGTTTTCATTTACTGAGGTTTGAAGGATTTGTGATTTGTATCTAAGGAAGGAGTTCTCACACAGTTGGAAATAAGGCCCTTCTAAAATATAAAATAGCATAATGAATGGATAGACTCTTTTCCTGGAAAATGCTTATGCTTATGATGAGTTCTACTAAACTGTTCTAATGCATTATGTTCTAATGCAGATTCCTAAAAAAAAAATCCCACATAGAGACATATAAGGCTCTCATAGACATACATCTGCACCTCAAGAGCTCCTGCTTCAGAGTAGTTGGAATGTATTACATTTCATCTCTTTGATCCCAAGTTGGAAGTGCATTCTATTCTAGTTGACAATGGAACTAGGAGTCTGGAAATACCCTATATTGAGTGACTGTTACTGGACCAGTTACTGCTCTGGGCTAAATTTTAACACA
Source organism: Antechinus flavipes (assembly GCF_016432865.1). NCBI lineage: Eukaryota > Metazoa > Chordata > Mammalia > Dasyuromorphia > Dasyuridae > Antechinus > Antechinus flavipes. The sequence goes on along the minus strand of NC_067401.1, from coordinate 427,897,938 downwards.
AGAGCAAAAAAGATTATATAATTGATACCTAGATCTGAGTTTTCTCATGGGATTCCAGGCAGGCAGGAAATAGTGATCATTTCTCAGTATTTACTAGTACTATTTTCTTGACCTACTATGCGGATAAAATGGGATATTGTGGGTAGAACACCTTACTAAATGAATTGGATTTACCCAATTCTGTTGTTCAACTTCTGAATGACTGGCAGCAGGATGTCCCTCCCTAATGAACCTCAGTTTTCTCACTTATAAAAGGAGAGAGACATCCTCTGCTCTCTTATTTGACTCCCAAGGAAATTATTATATGTATGTAGGTTGACAGAGGTGAAGAGTGTGTAGTCCTTCAAGGGAAAAAGTCTTTCTCAGGAGGAATAGTAGGTAACCTCTCTGGGGAAAACAAGGAAAGAAGAATCTTCTAAAATAAAACAGAGGAAAAGATTAGGTTTATTTTTCCTTCATAAGATGGTTCAGTTTCAAAATAATTGTTAGAGAGGATGAAAGAATGCTCAGAAAGGACATGATAATTCTGAAAAGAAGAGGGTTGAAAGAGATGAGGAAAAAGGAAGGTGATGTATTTTGTTTAGCTGATCAAAAATAAAGAGTCTCTTCATCTTGGTTCTATAGATGTTGCAAGGGATCCATGGAGAAATCTCAGGGGGTCATGAAATTAGATGGGAAAATTACATCTTTATTTTATATTAGTATTATTTTATATAATATTTTATTATATATATATACATATTATGTATATATATACACTATATATTATTATATAAATATAGTATTTATAATACTATATTATAGTACAATATTTTACTATAACATATATCATATATATAATTATATATATAATGTCATTTCCTTCAATTATGATGTTTTAACTTTTTAAGTTTTAATTGTTATTTTCTGTTTCTTACATTATCATAGTTATTGCAAGTAACTAATTAATATAGATAATATAGTTATCCCCATATTCCATTCAGAGAACCATCTCATATGATGAATAGTATTTATTTTAAAGAGGGAAAGAAATCAACACACCAATCTATACACTGATAAAATAAAAAATATGTATAGTGATGAACACCTGTGAACTTTCCACCCTCATGAAGGTGTAGGTATATTGGGGATATCTTCTCATATCTCTTAATTTGACTCATATTTATTCATTATAATTTTGTGATATTAAATTTTGATTTTTTTGCATATAGTTCTTTCTATTTACATCATTGTAGTTACTGTGTATATTGTTTTATAGACTATGCTTACTTACTTTTGTTGCCTTACTAGTTTTATTTACTGTATATCGGCTCATGTACATTTTGGCATGTTTTTCTGCATTAATCACACTCTCAACAGCATAGTAATATTCCATTAGATATTATGATATGTTTCACCATTCTCTAATTAATGGAATTTGTTTCCAATTCTTAGCTATCACAAAATCTGCTACATTCTTGGAGTATGGTGGATGGGGTGGAGTGGGGGCGAGGCAATGACTTTCCTTTTATTGATGGCTTCCTTGGGGCATGAGCTCAATAATTGAGTCTATTAGGTATGGATATTTTAGCCATTTTATTTACATAATTATAAATTGTTTTCCAAAATATTTATATCATCTCACAGTTCTACCAAAGAATGTGTCAGTGTACCTAGACTTCTACTTCCCTCCAACATGAGCTGTGGGCTTTTTGGGTCATTTTTGCCAATTTGTTGGGTGTGAGATGAAATTTCAGGGTTGTTTTAATTTGTATTTTCTATTATTAGTGATTTGGAGCAGATTTTCAGATTATGAATATTTCACAATTCTTTTGAGAACTTTAAAAAATATCCCTTAATCATTTGCTTATTGTGGAATTGCTATTAGTCCTAAACATTTATTAACTGTTTATTAAATCTTGAAGACCAATCTTTATATTGTGTTTAAAAACATTCTGAGAAGAGATCTCTTGCCTTCACAAATTGCTAATGGGGTACATAACATATACAAACACACACATATATATACACAAACATAAAGGTAAACAACGCATGGTCTAAATGAATTTTTTTTCTTATATTAGTGGTGCTTACAACAATTATGTCATCATTAGCATAGTCACAACTAAATCCTTTTGTAGTTAGTTGGGTTTTTCCGCTTTGAGACCAAAGGTAGGTGCCTTTGGCAAGAAAGGAACAAAACAGCTACTAACATTGAATAGATTTGGTTTAGATCACCTTATTTTTATGTCCCCAAATCTCTTTTTCTTTTTACAGGGCAAGCTTGATCTTTAAATGAAACAACACTTAACTTTAACCTAAATTCTCTTTGATCATGTATAGAGACCTTCTTTTTTTGGCTAGGTTCCATCATATTATGTCATTGAAAACGTTTCTCCTCTTTTACAGCATCAAGAATACTGGATCAAAAGTAACATAGCTTGGGTTTGATTTTCAAATCTATTAAAAGCAACATAGTAAATATCTGTTTGATCTCAGACAACTCATCAAACACCTCATCATCTCACTTTCCTTCTCTTAAAAATGAAAAGATTATACTAGAAGATCCCATCCACTTCTCATTTTATAAGCCTAAGAGATTGTTTCCATTTTGTAAATATGGAACCTGCATAAAATATGAGACATAGACCCAACTTTCAAGGAGATGATGTGATGTATAGCATACTTTACTTTGGATCAAAGACCAGGTCTTGGATGAATATTTGAATTTTGAATTAGAATGCCCCCAAAGTATCTATTTTCTCATTAGCAGTAATGGTGATAGAAATGAACATGTTTTTATCCCTATTATTAACTTCCATGCTATATAGAATACAAGTTCCTTAAAAGCTGGACTTATCTCATTTTTGTTTTCATAACTGTAGCTCCACCTCATTTACTGGCACATAAGAAGCACTTAATATTTTTGGTTAATTGTTTGCACATTTTATTGGCATCAATTCAGGAGACAATGGCTATCCCATTGGTATCAATTCAGGTAACAGTCATCCCTTCCAGTTCAATAAGTTAATTGTAGGAGATTTAGAGCTTCTTTTCTTTTGAAAGTGGGTTTGGGAAGCAAAGTCATAATGAAGAGTTTTTGTGTGAGCCTAAGAAACTAGCAGTCAAATCAGTTAAGAAGTACCTCATTGAAGAGGATCCAGTGAGGGCAGTGATGTGAATTAATGCAACCACATGCTTCTGGTGAAATGAAGAAATGCTGCCCCCCTCAGGAGAAATCGGTCCTCAGAAATGAACCTTTTGATGAACATGTTTCCCCACTATGCCAATCTCTCTCTAGGTAGATAGTATGGATTTATCCTCATTGATTCATCTCAACTGTTCTCACTACAGTGCTGGAAAAAAACATATAAGCTATAAAAGCTTCTTGGGCTTTAGCTGTTTAATAAAGAATGTTGTATCAGAATTTGTAATGAGAGCAATCAAGAAAGTAGACTAGAGATCTAATAATGTCACCAACATAGGGTGGGGAAGATTACTTAGGTATGGGATTTGCCAACTATATGTCTTTGAGTAAGTCACTTCCCCTATTTAGGACTCAGTTTCCTAATATGTAAAATGATGAGGGTTAGATTAGTTGATTTCTAAGTTTCCTTCTTTAAAATCTGTGATCCTATGATCATATGCTCAAGAACAGACTCATGGATGAGAGACCTTGATCAGGATTTAGAAACATTGTCCAGTTTAAGTGAGAACTCTTGGAAAAAGGAAATGTAAAATGGCTTGGATTTTCTGGCATAGTTATTTTTGGGGAAATATACCTTGAAATTACTTGTAATATCCCCATCATCAATAAGTTCTTTTCTTCAGAGGCATCAGATTTGACAGTACATATATTCACAAGAAAATTACTTGAAGGTTGGTCCCTTTACCAAATCTGATTAAAAGGCTGAAACTTCGGCATTGGGATGTGATATAGAATAACATGTTAAATCAGTATAGTGAGGTATTGATGATTGCTGGCACTTGATTTAACATTCATTCATTCATTCCAGAAATATTTGTTGAGAACTTTTTATAAGCAAGGCACTGTAAGTTAGGGATAGGGTCTATGCCTGTGGGACTCCAGGTTAGGAAAAACTCTCAACCAATTCAGGTCTATATATTTCCTAAGACCCTCTTAGAGGGCTACCTAGAGAATTGTCATAAGCAGGGTGTGCTTTCAAGCTGGCTTTATATCTACTATTCTTCTTCATAGGAGGTAGTGAAGTTAGGTTCAAATCCTGCTTTCCATATTTACTACTTCTGTGACTTTCATTTGTGTACCTTGGTTTTCTTACCTGTATAATGGGGATATGGGAGGAGCTTAGAAAGTCATGTGGGTCTTCTCTGCCATCTTGACTCCGCCCCCTGTTGAATTGAATTTTGAACTTTTATCTTCCAAAGCCAAGTTGAGTGCCTTTCACGGCATCACAGTGCCTGGTGGGCTGGTGACCTCACGTGAGGAGGTGAGCTACATATTCTCTCAAGTTCCTTTTTGCTCTAGATTGATGTTCCTGAATTATACCAATTTATAGAAAGAGTAGAATCTACTTATTAGATGATGAATTTGATTCCTGGGGAAAATTCTAAAAACTGCCAGTTATCTAGAAAGATAGAGCTTGGTTTCTGCTTTCATGTATCTTATATCCTGTCAACATGAAGGATTCAAAGGGAGGAGGGAGGGATCCTAAAGAGGGAGAGCTGCGTAACACAAGTGGGGCCCATAAGTTTAATACTAGTGAAGGGGGTAAGGAGGGGCAAGAAAAAGAAAAGCACAATCTGGGGATATTGTCATAGATACAATAATTTCACTCAAGATAATGACAATGATGAGACATCATACCAAAATTTGTGGAATGCAGCCAAAACAGTAATAAGGGGAAATTTTACATCTTTAGAGGCTTACTTGAATAAAATAGAGAAAGAGAAGATTAATGAATTGGAGTTGCAACTTAAAAAGCTAGGAAAAAACCAAATTAAAAACCCCCAATCAAATACTAAAGTCTAAATTCTAAAATTAAAAGGAGAAATTAATAATATTGAAAGTAAAAAAAAAAACTATTGAATTAATAAATAAAACTAAGAATTGGTTTTATGAAAAAAACCAATAAAATAGATAAACCTTTGGTAAATCTGATTAGAAAAAGGAAAGAGGAAAATCAAATTGTTAGTCTTAAAAATGAAAAGGGGGAACTCTCCACCAATGAAGAGGAAATTAGAGCAATAATAAGGAGTTATTTTGCCCAACTTTATGCCAATAAATTTGATAATCAAAGAAATGCAAATTAAGACAACTCTGAGATACCACCACGCAATCTAACCAGATTGGTTAGAATGACAGGGAAAGATAATGCGGAATGCTGGAGGGGATGTGGGAAAACTGGGACACTGATACATTTTTGGTGGAATTGTGAATACATCCAACCATTCTGGAGAGCAATTTGGAACTATGCTCAAAAAGCTATTAAACTGTGCATACCCTTTGACCCAGCAATATTACTACTGGGTTTATATCCCAAAGAGATCTTAAAGAAGGGAAAGAGAAGTGCAAGAATGTTTGTGGCAGCCCTCTTTGTAGTGGCCAGAAACTGGAAACTGAGTGGATGACCATCAAGTGGAGAATGGCTGAATAAATTGTGATATATGAATATTATGGAATATTATTGTTCTGTAAGAAATGACCAGCAGGATGATTTCAGAAAGGCTTGGAGAGACATACATGAACTGATGCTGAGTGAAATGAACAGGACCAGAAGATCATTATATACTTCAACAACAATACTATATGATGATCAATTCTGATGGACATGGCCCTCTTCGACAATGAGATGAAACAAATCAGTTCCAACAGAGCAGTAATGAACTGAACCAGCTACATCCAAGGAAAGAACCCTGAGAAATGACTATGAACCACTACATAGAATTCCCAATCCCTCTGTTTTTGTCTGCCTGCATTTTTGATTTCCTTCACAGGCTAATTGTATAGTATTTCAAAATCTGACTCTTTTTATACAGCAAAATAACTGTTTGGACATATATACATATATTGTATTTAACTTACACTTTAACATATTTAACATGTATTGGTCAACCTGCCATCTGGGGGAATGGTTTGGGGGAAGGAGAGAAAAAGTTGTAACAAATGGATTTGCAACCATCAATGCTGAAAAATTACCTATGCATATATCTTGTAAATGAAAAGCTATATTCATAAAAAAGAAACAAAATTTAAAAAATCAATTTAACAATATGGACAAGTCTTATTATTTCTCTAAGCTTCAGGTATATAATTCATAGTGACCATGGGTCAGTTCTTGCCCAGAACAAATCTGAAAGAAACTCTTTTTGACCATTCTGATAGCTACTAATTAACTGCACAATCTTGGGCAAGGTAGTCAGTGATATATAATGTCATCAGTTTCAAAGTGGATGGAACCAGCTCTAAATCAGGTCTTCCTGTTCAAGCCTTCATTTTTCCACATGAGAAAATTGAAGCCCTGAGACTTCAGTCTCCTCATCTACAAAATGAAGGGATTTAGATTAGATGATCTTCAGATGACTTTAAAAGTCTTTTGAGTTCATAATCAGCCACATTCTAGACATGTGTTAGGAGGCTAAGAAACTAGATTGCATAATGCAAATCACTACCACCAAAATGAGCTGCCTGTGGTCTTTTAAAATGGACTTTCTGACCCTTTTATCAACAGGGAATCTAGAGAGCTTTTAACCCCAGGAAGCTAACTGGCCCTTCCAGGGACTGAATTTGTGCCTTTAGTCTCATTAACATAAATAACTTAAACAGTAAGACTGATCTGAATTTGAGGCAAATGAAGCTTAGACAGTATATAAAGAACTGAGAAACAAACACTGAGATAGTCACCTTTTGGAGCCAGATTCACGATAGTAAAGTTAGTGGGCTTGGCTCTTTGTCCATCAACAGTGACTACTTGTAGGAGCTTGGACATGCTAGATTACTTCTGTAAGGATATTTGATTGACCTTTGCTTTTAACAAGACTAAGTGGTTGGGCTTGCCAAATTCCTCTCACATACAGGGTGGCACAAAGGGAAATCCGTGGTAGAAAGACGATTATCTGTCTTTGGTGTCAGTGGCTGGCCATGCCCATGATCTCTGTTTGTTCCTTTAGTCAGCAAACCCTGACACAGGTATCTTGAGAGTCCCCCTTCTCATAGGGAGCACACATCCTTTGCCTGAATTTCTTTGCTACTCTACTAATATCCATTGTCCCAAAACAATACACAGCCCTTCTTAGGATTTTCAAAAGATTTTCCTTCCAAGTGATATATGGGAACTTAATCACAGGGTTAAGATAAGCAAATGGAAAGTTTGTCATTGCACACATTAACCCTCTATCATCCATGAGAGTGTACAAGGAACTACTTTCTCTTGGCTGACTGATCTCTAGATTTTGCTGGATTTAGCCAGTCCTATTCAGTCTGGGCTTTATGCCAGATCCAGCCCTCTGTTTCTCACTGAGACAGATTTGGTTCTGCAAGTCTGTTTGGTAGCTACAAACCTTGCTTATTCCCTTTAATCTTTGTATGAAAATGCTGACCTTAAAACAACTCCTTCCTTCCCTCTCTATTCTCGCTATCTTAATGAATACTCACAGGGCTCTCAGCCTGGAGGATGCTTATAGTTAACTCCTTCAATCCTAGTCTCAGTGGTTATGAGCCTGCTGAAATTTTGCCCTTTCCTTTGTTCCTCTAAAAGGAAGAGTCTTCCTTTTTCAGGTTGCTAGATTCACTTTTATTAAAGAAAAAATTATTAAGCTTAATTTTAAATACAAGCTTCTGGGGATTCTGAAATTGTCCAATTTGTAAGAAAAATCATTGAATCAGAGCTCTGAGACAATGGTACTTTATTGTAGAATCCATGTTCCCCTCTAGTAGACTTCAGAACTTCTTCATGATCTGAGATGCCCCCTTCCTCCAGGACCTTAGTTTTTCAGTGCTTGATACTCAAACAACCCAAGTCAAGAGGCCAAAAATACAGAATTTCATTGGTTGATAGAACTTGGCCTTGACTTCCTGGAGGGTCTACACAAAACACATAATTCCACTGGTTATAAACAGACTAATGACACATCTTGACAATCCTATCTGGACCTTTCAGGAGGTCATACCAAATTGATGAGTATATCCATGGTCTGGGCTGCTAAACATGTCAAAACATCTACATGGACCAATAGATTGGTAGAAAGGCAGGCTGCAGGTCAGCAGACAGGGTCATTTATTGGCCAAATATGTATGGTCATCTGCTCATACTGGACAATAGAGGTATGATAAGGGCTAAAGGGGCAACAAAAATAGCTGGGGGAGGGGTTTCCATTTAATTAAGTCATCTCTACCATGCTGGGCTTAGTTATTATAAAAAGGTGGAGGTCTTCAAGTTAGCTTCCTATGATTAAGCAAGTGAATTTACAATCTCTTGTTCACAGCTGTTAGGCCTATTATCAAAACTTATAATTAGCACTCTGGTGTAATCATATCAAACTGATTAATGCTGAATAAATGCTGGAATAAATAATACTGGAATAAAATCAGGGTCCAAATAATCATTTATCACAAGGTTAGATGCTGGAGATACAAAAGCAAAAACAAAAACAAGCATCTCTTCCCAAAACAGACTTTAAATTGTATTCAAGGATACAACATGTATACAGGTAGACAAATATAAAGTAATTTGAGGAGGAAAAAGGAGCAGTTAGGGGGAATTAGAGAACCTTTCAGGAATTGCTACCTTAGTTAGGAGAACTGGGATTCTTATGGAAAGAAGAGGAGGACATGAATTCAAGTTATGGGAGCATTTTTTTTTTTTTTGCAAATTCTGCAAATGGCACATGGAATGTCTAATTTGGAAAAGCCATGAATTTTCTGAAGCGTATTATGCAGGAAGGGGAGTGATGAGAAGTAAGGCTAGAAAGCTAGATTGGTTCAACATTTTGGAGATAGTAAACAGAATGCATGGGCTTGAGAGTGATGAGAAAGTAGAGGCAGTGAGTGAAGACAATTCTTTATAGTCATCTGGCAGTATTAGGAAGGGGAGACTATAAAATGAGAACTTGAGGTCACTACCTTCTTTCCTACTACATTGGGATTTTGTAGATATTAAATCTTTTTCTCCTTTACCCTTGAATTTGTAAGTTTGCTTGAGCAAGTATACTTATTAGCCATAACTCTTGAGTCCATCCTTTAATAGTATTTTCTTTACTTACTAGTATAGAATTTGGCTTCCATTGCTCTGGATATGGACCATAGCAAACTTCCAGCCATATAATCTATGATTCCAAAAATCATTTTCCTCTGTCTGGCATCCCCATGCTGTTTCCAGCAAGGGTTTCATCAACTTAATAATTTCTGGATCAATCTTGCCTTCTCTGTTAGATCATGCTACTCCCAAGTCCTAGTCCCCAATTTCCTTTTATGTGTGACCATCCTCCATTAGTATGTAAGCTCCCTGAGGCAGGAGTTGTATTTTTTTTTCATTTGTAACCCCAGTTCTTAGCACAGAGCCTGGAATATTGTAAGTGCTTAATAAGTGTATATTTTAATTGTTACTTTGCCAAGAAAAGATGCCTTGAATATACAGTAAATATAAGAACAATCTCAAAAGCAATGAGTGAAGGTTCATGGTCACCACAACCTAGTTAAATATTTCTATTTTTCAGTGGTTTCTTGATTTCATCTATGTGTCTTCCCTACTTCAAAAGATCAAAACCTGTGGCTTTGTAATTTTTTTTCTAAATTTGTAAATTTTATTTTCTCGATTACATGTAAAAAGTATTCTTAACATTTGTTTTTTGAAATTGAGATTCTAAATTCTCCACCCCCCCTTAGACCAAAAATCATACTTCAGAAAAATAGAGTAAATAAAAAAGTATATTTTGATCTGCATATAGACTCCATCAGTTCTTTCATCATAAATTCTTCAAAATTATCCCGGATTATTATATTGCTGAGTAGAACTAAATTGTTACAGCTAATAATAGTACAATATTGCTGTTACTATGCACAATGCTCTTCTGGTTTTGCTTTCTTCACTTTGTATCAGTTCATGGAAATCTTGCCAGGATTTTCTGAAAGCATCCTACTTGATGTGATTAGTGGCAGTACAGAGAGTTGAGGTGTGAGAATCCCCTTCTGGCTGGTGTAGATTCAATGTGAAAGAATTCACAAACCCAAAATATTAGTGGCAAAATAGGAAGTTTTGTTGTTGGTATTGCAGAAGCCAGCTTTACTAGAAAGACTGACTTTCTCAATGGCAAGGTCCTGGCAGAGAAATAAAGAAGGGTTATCACTAAGAAGAGAATATCTTCACAGTGGGCAGGAGTCCTGGCACGCAGCTATGCCAAGGAGAGAGAGGTTCCTTGATAAGGCATAGTCCTGCTTTGAGCCTCTGCAAATTATAAGTTTAAAATTGCATTTTTTATAGGAAATCTGAGCCTGAAGTTTCCATTGAATGAGGTTCTTTCAATGCCCCCAAGCCTAAATTTCCAGTTGAATGAGACCATTTAAGTTCCAACTGCTTACTAGAAATGGTCCTGGCCTAATTTTTACCTCAATAGAACTTGCAGCTAATTGTTACTAAGATAACAGAATGATTCTCTGAGGAGGGCCTTTCCCAGAGGAGGGTTTCTCAGAGTTCATCCCATGGCTTCCCCACCAAAGTCAGAGATGACAGTTTCAGGGTTCCCCCATCACTACTCATCATTTCTTATAGCATAAGAATATTTGTTACATTCAGACATTTGTTCAGACTTTTTCCAATTGATGAACATCCCTTCAATTTCTAATTTTTTGTTACCAGAAAAAGAGCTGCTATAAATATTTTTGCACCCATATGTCCTTTTCCTTTTTTCATTTTTTAAAATCCTCTTAGGGATACAGATTTAGTGATGGTATTGTTGGGTCAAAGGACACACATAGTTTTATATCCCTTTCAATATAATTCCAAATTGATTTTATTATTTTTTTGCACATTATGCCACATAATTCCCTTGGATCCTCGAGAGAAAGGGTATGCTAGGGCCTTCCTCTAGGCCTTTTAAAAAGCCTTTAAATTTAAAAAAAAAACATTTGTCTTTAATATCATTTAGGTTGTGCATTTTTAATTGCTCATTCTTGCTCTGTATGGTCACCAATTCCACCTTTACAGTTTTACATTTGATACTATTTCTTAACCCTAGCTCTTTAACACAAACCATCATAGTAACAGTCTATGTTAGTGTTCTATCATGCTCTAAAGCCACTATATCAAATGAACATCACAATACCTCTGTGAAGTATAGATTTATGATCTCTCTCCATTTCACAGATGAGAAAACTAAGATTTTGAGGCTTTCCCAGGGTCATAGAGCTAATAAGAACTAGATATTGGCTTTGGAATTAGATCCTTTGACTCCAAATATATTTTTCTTTCTACCCTAGCAATGAGCAAAACTCTTTGTATTTGAGAATCATTTTGTAGCACCTTTCTAGGAGTATTTTTCCAACTCCAACTTGAATTGGTTGATTGTTTTTAGGTAGAAGTTACTAACTACTATTCTTTTTAGTATTCTCTGTAGGAAGGAGTAACTTTGAGAGGTTGGAAGTTTTATAATCCTATTGTTTATAAGCTCACACTGGAGCTTTTCCCTTTCCTTATCAGTCAGAGCTAATTACTTTTAAAAGGGGCATATGATCATCTGGATAGGCAGCTAACTTTTGATTTTATTGGTAGAGGGAACTATTTGGTTCCCTCTACCAATAATATTATCATTTTTCTTGTAACTTAAAATCTTAGAAAACTTGTTGGAATAAGTTGACTTGTCTGGAGTCACATAATATGTCAATGGTGGGACTTGAATCTAGGTCTATTTGTCATCAGAAATGAATCCCTTGGTGATAGGGTATAGGAAGGATGAAATCAGGACTTAAAGGAAAAGATAGAATCTACACTAGGCCTTAATGAAACAGCAGGCTTTTAACAGGAAAGTAGGTAGGTGTGAATTCCAGGTGCATAGGATGGCAGGAGCAAAGTCCTCAGATGAAAGGTAAGTCATGTTCAAGAACAGTGAATGCCATTGCTAAAATTCTAATCATAAAAAGGTTTTTTTTTTTAATTAACTTGGAAACTTCTTGATTATGAGCATGATTTGCATTGAAAAACAATGTTTTAAATTGAATTTGTACTTAGCCACTCAACTTATAATGTACTCCCTTGTTCTCATTATATTACAGGATGTTTAACATTAATGGCTTTCTTAGCCTCAGGAGGCTGGAAATTGACAAATCCAGTTTGGGCTGACTTCAGATTTGGAGGACTGACCTTATCTTGGTAGCTTCAAGGGGACAAAAAGAGACCTTTCACTAAGCTAATAGAAAATAATAACTGATTCTCAAGGGGCTACTCCCTACCCCAGATCCCTTAAAGAGTGTGAGTATGGCTTCGGGGAATATATTTTAACTGATCCTTGTTATGTAAGGCAACTAGTGATCCAGAACAGAGCCCATTAGCAAACTGTCTAAGCAGAGTCTGAAGTGTTTACCTGTACTTTCTTTCCCTATGCCACTTAAACAAACTCATTTTTTCCAAGCTAGTAGAAGAGAAAACAAAACCACAGTCTATAACAAAATTTTTATTTTGCAAGCTGGAAAAAAATGACAATGTCAATGGATTCTAGATTTAAAATTGCAAGGACCTCTCCCCCAGATGTCATCCTGCTAATGATGATAGCTAACATACTCTGTATCAGGGACTATGCGAATCATTTAAAAAATATCATTTCATTTGATTCTCCCAATAGCTCTGGGGGGTAGGTTCTGTATTATCCCCATTTTACAGATGAGGATATGAAGGCATAAATTAAGTGACTTAGCAAGTACCTTACTTCAAATCCACTGCTCTAATCACTTCACCATCTTGCTTTCCTCTTGTTTCACAAATGAGAAAATGAAGGCCCAGGGAGTTTAAATGATTTACTTAGGGTCACATAGTAATTAGGTTTCTAAGGTGGGATTTTGAGTACAGAGTTCTACCCACCATAGTACACTGTCTCTTCCCACCCCCACCCCATCATCATAGACATTAAATTTAGGGATCATAGATTTACATGGTGAAGATCTTTAAGGTTTTCCAGTCCAATAATGTCATTTTGCAGATGAGGAGCCCTGTGAGGGAGGTTATATAGTAGGATTACTAGCATCATTTTATAGATGAGGAATCAAATACTCAAAGATATTAAATAACATGTTTAATGTCACACAGCTGGCAGATGTCAAAGCAGGGACTTGAACCCAAATTCTCTGACTCCAGATCTAGGACTTTTTCCTCTAGAGATTTGTTTATTAAGCCACATAAGTTTCCAAGAGAGTCTAGTCATGATTCATTGAAAATGTTTATTGTTTTAATTCATTGAGATTTTAGGTCACATTTTAGTCATACCATGACATTATCACATGTAATCCTCATAACATCGCAGAGCAGTAAGTCCTATTATTACCCCTATTTTACCGAGAAGGAAACTAAGACCTAGAAATTTAGTGATATGCCTCAGATCAAATTACTAGTGTCTGATTATTTGAATTTGGATTTTCCTGACTTTAGGCTGAGTATTCTAACCACTACATCTCCTATCTGCCTCTAGGATAGAGTAACTTGCTCATAGTCACATAGCTACTCAGTGTAAGAACTAGGAATTAAACCCAGCTCTTCAGACTTGGAGTGGGAATTCATTCCTCTGCACTGACAGAATTGGGTTATGTCTACTAAATATTGGAATAGTCAGTTGACTAAATACAAATATATGTCAAACAATTGTTTACAAACAATATTCTAGCTGTTATATTTCATATAGCTGTTATATACTTTCCTTCTTTTTCCCCACAAACATTAGTATCTTGATTGTTTTTAAATATATTTTTATTTCACTAAATATCTCTCAATTATATGTAAAAAATAATTTTAACAATCATCTCTTAAAATTTTGAGTTGCAAATTTTTCTCTTCCCTCATGCCCATTGACCTGCTCCTTGAGAAGGCAATTTGATATTGATTATTCATGTCAAGCCAAACAAAACATGTTTCCATATTACCCATATTGCAAAAGAAAACAGACACCCTTCCCCGCTTAAAGTAAAAAAAAAAGTATGCTTCAAACTGTATTTAGGATTCTTCAGTTTTCTCTTTCGAAATGGATAGCATTTTTCATTCTGGGTCCAATTAATTCTTTCACAGTTGATCATATTTGTGACATTGCTGTTAGTGTATACAATGTTCTCCTGGTTTGCTCATTTCACTTTGGACCAGTTCATGTAAGTTTTCCCAGATTTTTATGAAACCATACCACTCATCATTTCTAACAGTACAGAAATATTCCATCACTATCACATACCACAACTTGTTTAGCCATTCCTTAAGTGAAATGCTTGATTTCCAATCATTGTCATCACAAAAAGTTACTATGAGTATTTTTGTACAGATAGTTTTTTTTCCCTTTTCTTTGATTTCCTTGGGATACCAACCTAATTGTGGTAATTCTGAGTCAAAGCACATGCATAATTTTATAATAATTTGGAACTATGCCCAAATTGCTATAATTTTTTTCTTTGAAAGCTCATTTATTGTTTGTTCAATTTCTTCTTTCTACAATAAGGTTATTTTAGAATTCTATTTCCTCTTCTGCTAATTTGAGAAATTTATATTTTTGTAAATATTTATACATTTCATTTAATTGTTAGTTTTACTGATGTAAGTTGGGCAATAAAACTAACAATTGTTTTAATTTCATCTTCATTGGTGGGTACATTCACCCTTTTCATTTTTGATACTAAGTTTTTGTCTTTACTTTTAAAAATCAAATTAACCTATGATTTCTCCTGTGATCTTTAGGGTTTTTATTTTAGTGTTCAATTGGGGGATTTAAATTTTGTTCTTTTAAAAGTTTTTTTATTAGCCACATAGCCATAATCTCCATCTCTCTCTCTCTCTCTCTCTCTCTCTCTCTCATTGATATATGCATTTAGAAACAAATTTTCTCCTTAGTATTGTTTTGGCTTTAATTCATAAATTTTGGAATATTGTCTCATTGTTGTCTTCTTTTGAAAGAGATTTTTCTGAAGTTTCCAGGTACAGCTGAGAAAGAGGTATATAGATCATTTTCTCTCTTGCATCAATTTAGATGTGATATTCAAAAGCTGCCCATCCCATGCACCATTTTCCTTTCCATTTTAAAAGCTCTTCTGTGCTCTTTTATGCAAAACAATTTTCCTCATTCTTACTTTGCTTTTCCCCTTCTCCTAGGGCATTTCTTTTTCTCACTATTTTTTTTTTCACTATTTTTCTCTCCGTGTTTTTTTTTTTTTTTTTTTTTACATCATCCAACCTTAATTGACATTCCCATGCCTTCTTCCCATTTAGAAAGGTAAACAATTTAATCTTATTGTGTCCCTTATAATGTATTTTTCATCTTTCTCTTTTGATATTTCTATTGTCTTATATTTGAAGATCAAATTTTCTTTGACTTTGGTCTTTTTGTTAGAAATTCTTAAAAGTCCACTCTTTTTTTCTGATGAGTGACTTGCCCAGGGTGAGCAGTCACTGTGTATCAGAAGCAGGACCTAAATTCAGTTCTTCCTGACTTAAGTGTGGCCCACTATGCTCAACTGCTTCTCAGATTTTACTGGGATTTAAACAAGGCGAGCTAGATAGAACAGAGCATGGAGCACTGACACTGGAATTAGGAGGACCTGAATTCAAATTTGGCCTTAGATTAGCTGTGTGACTCCAGGTAAGTCACTTAACCCCGTTTGCCTTGGTTTCCTTATCTGTAAAGAGCTAGAGAAGGAAATGGTAAATTGCTCCATTATCTCTGGCAAGGAAAACCCCAAATGGTGTGAGAGAGTTGGACACAACTTGTTGAACACACAAGATGAAATCTCAGAGGACTTCAGAGCAGGTATCTTTATAAATGTCTGACACTGAAGGGAAAGGATGCCTCAGTTGCAATGGGCTGGGACAGAATGATCACAAACTTTTCCATAAACATAGAATTTTTCCATGTTAACAATCATAATCCCTTGCATTCATAGAACACATTATATTTTTAAGGTACTTATACATATAATTAAAAATAACTACAAATGAAACATGAAGGAACAATGTGAAAAAGTAATATTTAGCATATTATTGGTGCTAAAGGCCCTGACCTGGCAATATTTTAATCAAGGAGAAAGCTTTGAATTACACACTATACAGTGACTACATTGGGACTACCTTCAGAATAATCTTGAAAGCCAAGATAATCTGCCTTTACCCTCATCTTTTGTTAACATTCTAGGATGGGCACAAAAGTCAAGGGATAAATATCCATTGTGGCTCTTCCTCAGTATCTTCTGAAAGTACAAAATTCTCCAGTGACCAATCGACACATTTTTTTTTGTCATCTTTGACTCAAGGAAGGACCGGGAGGCAACAAAAGTCCCATTTGTATTGTGGAATGCCACAAAAGTGCTTTTCTATGGCTGGAATACTATTTGGACGATGGTGATGGGCACTGAGAACACTTATAAACATATATGATACCTACTCTAGGTGGAACACCAGTTTTAATATTAAAGCAAACAACAATAACAACTTCCAAAAAGAACAACCAACAACAGAAAAAAAAAACCTTAAATAAAGTGAAAGATTCAGACCTGGTGATATTTAATTTTCCTCTGGGTTCTTTGCCTCCCCTTCTCACAGGCTTTTAACCCCATCTCCAACTCATCCCTAATGTCTGACCTCCTGCCTGTAGCTTTCCATCCCTTTCTCAGCATGGAACAAACAGCTTTGCCTACATATTTAGCAGACCTTTAAGGTGAATAGCTATTTTCTTGGATGAAAGTTGATGAGGACAGACTGTGAGAAAATCACTTTAAGAGAAACTGCTGTGTCATACTCATTACTTCTCAGCTGAGCTGGCATTCTGAGAGAACTCATTCTAAGGTTGCCATAATTCTGGTTTACAATCCAGAGGAAATAGGATAAATGGAGAGAGCAGTCACTTTGAGATACATCAATAAATAACAACAGCGCATAACAAACAATAACAAACAATGCCCATTCATACTCTTGGGTGAGGTTTCCTTTTTTTTTTTTTTTTAGTTTATTTTAATACACATTGTTTTATGAATTATGAGAAAAATCAGAGCAAAAGGGAAAAACCATGGGAGAGATAAAAAACAGAAAAAAGGAAGTAAACATAGAATGGGTTAATTTACATTCAGCCTCCTTAGTTATATTTCTGGATGCAGGTGGCATGTTCTGTCCAAAGTCTACTGGGAGAGCTTGAATCATTGGAAAAACCAAGTCCTTCATAGTTGATCATCATACATTCTTGCTGTTATTGTACAATGTATTCCTGGTTCTGTTGTTTGGCCCAGCATAAGTTCATGTCAGTCTTTCTAGACTTTTATAGAAAGATTGTTCACCATGTTTTATATAGTATTCCATTACCTTCATGTACCACAACTTGTTCAGCCATTCCCCAATTGATGACCATCCATTCATTTTCCAATTCTTTGCTACCACAAGAAGAGCTGCTACAAACATTTTTGCATATGCAGGCCCTTTTCACTCCTTTATGATTTCCTTACCATATAGACTCAGTAATGGCACTGCTGGGTCAAAAGGTATGCACAGTTTTATAGCTCTTGGGCCATAGTTGCAGGTTGCGCTCCAGAATGGTTAGATCATTTCACAACTCTACCAACAATGCATTAGTGTCTCTTGGGTGATGTTTTCAGTCTCCTCCTATCCAATTTTAGTTAGCTGGAATAACAAACATGTGATTGAGGTTGGAATTTCATCATTATTTCCTTTGTCCACCCTCTGTGGGGCACTCTGTGTAGCATTGGGTACAAAATCAAGAAGACCTGAGTTCAAATCCTGCCATAAGTACTTCCTAATTATACTAATGTGGGTAAGTAATTTAGCTTCTTTTGGACTCTATTTCCTCATCAGTAGAATAAGGATAATAAAAGGCTTGCTTTAGGAGTTCCTGGTAGAATCAAATGAGATGTGTTAAGTTTTTTGCAAACCTTAAAGTGAAATAAATCTCTACTTATTATTATTGTTATTGTTGTTATCATTACTATTAATGGGAAAAGGAGAGCACAAGAAGATTGAGGAGATTGGATAATTTACAAAGTAGATAACTGGCTTCTTTTTAGAGAGTCACTTCAGGTAATTGAAGCCATAGACCAAAGAATTCTCTGATCTTATAATAATCTATATTGTTTAAGGATGGACACTAGAAAGAATCTGTATTTCTGTTAACCTCTCAATGTCTGTTGGAGAAAGGTACATGTAAATGGAATGCAATATTTCTGGGGAGAT
Source organism: Antechinus flavipes (assembly GCF_016432865.1). NCBI lineage: Eukaryota > Metazoa > Chordata > Mammalia > Dasyuromorphia > Dasyuridae > Antechinus > Antechinus flavipes. The sequence continues at coordinate 427,879,576 of NC_067401.1, read as the reverse complement.
GATTCACCAGAGTTATTTTCAAATGGATTTGTCACAGGATTGTGGGAGGTAAGGAAGAAGAGATAAATAAAGCAATTATGAGAGGAGAAAAGCAAGGTGAGGAAAAAAGGGGTTTAAGGGAAATTCTGAGACATAACTGAAAGAAAAGGAGCTTAATGAAAGAGGAGGATGGAAAGAGAGAAGGGCCATTATATTCCCTTACGAAGAATTGCTGCAAATTGGAGGAAAAAAGAAATAAATAACATAAATATAGAAAGCCATAAACCTGGAAAATGGGAAAGAGAAAGCTTCAGCTGAGGAATTATAAACCAAATGTAAATTTCTTTTGTTACTGTTTTCCTATTAGGTCCTGCAATAACAAAGGAATTCCAGTCATCTTTCCCAGAGGGCATGATATTTAGTGATCTGTTTCTGAAGGGATTTCTCACATTGAGGTAAATAAATATGAAGTTGTCTGGTCAGACATCTACAAGGAGAACATCCTATGATGATCATCAAGATTCTCAACAAGTCTCTGAACATGATTATTTTTTATTTCTCGAAGATTTGAGATCATTGGCATTGGAGAGAATGGGAGAAAGGACTGACTAATCTTTATCAGGATATCTAGGGACTAGCTCTCCTTCATGCATACTACATAGGTGATTGTGGCCAAGTTATTTTATCTTTGTGGACCCTAGTTTCTTTAGGAGGAAGGGCTAATTGATGGCCAATATTGCTTTCATTTCAAAATTCTGTGATTCTTCAATTTGTACAAAGGTCAACACAATATCTTTGTGTGTATATGTGGAAATCTACTCAATACCAGATTCTAGAAGGTACAAAAATGAAGACATTTAGCAACAGAGAAGCAATAGAGGAACTTAGAAGAAAGGGATTTCCTGTGATCCTTTTATCTCTTGCTGATCCTGACTCTTGGCGGTGTCTGAATAACTGAGTTCTCATCTCAGGTTATCTCAAAGTATGTCCAGTATTGAGATACTAGGTGTAGTCTATGAGTCATTGATTCTTAGCTGATTCTAGAAAATCCAAAGGCTTGTGCTCATTAATGAATATTTACTGACTGACTGAATAAAAAGCATCCAAAGACAAAAGAATTAAAAAACCCATGAATAATTTTGCCAGAAACAATGTTAGAATTTTTACAGAATCTTAGAATATGATGAAACTTTGAGACTATCCACTGTAAACTGCCTTTGACCTGAAATTCTCTCTACAACATCTTAAATAAATAATCATTTAGCTTTTAGTTGTAGATCTTTAGTGAAATGGAACTTTTCCGCCGCTTCTTATGACAACCTATTTCATTTAGGAAGTTTTTCCTTATACCAACCTTTCTGTGGCTTCCACATGTTGCTTCTGCTTCTGTTTTCTGACACCAAACACATTAGTAATCCCTCTTCCATTTGGTAGTCTCTTGAATACTGAAAGAATTATTATATAATTCCAACTATTATTCTCAAGGTGAAGCAGTTTCTTTAAGCAAAGTTTACATGAAATGGCCCCCTGTGAAGCCATTAATCATTTTGGTCATCCTCTTTTAGACCATCTCTAACTTGTCAATGTTCTTCCTAAAATGTGTCATCCAGAATTGCACACAATATTCCTGAGGCTAAGTGGCACCATGGATCAAATGCTCAGGAAAAGCTAAGATGAAATGCAGTTGCAAAAACTTACTACCTGCCTGATTGGACAAGTCAGTTAACCTGTTTGCCTCAGTTTCAACTGTAAAATGAGGATAATAATAATAATAATAATAATAATAATAATAATAATAATAGTACCTATCTTTCTGAGTTGTTTTTAGGATCAAATAAGATAAAACTTGTAAAGTGTTTAGCACAGTGCTTGATGTATAATGGGCACTATAGAAGTGCTATTATAATTATAATTACTTCTAATTATGTTCCAGATTCAGTCTAACCAGAGCAAAATAAAACAAATCTATCACTTACTATGTGCTGGACATCATGGATCTCAATACAACTAAAGATCACATTGTGGTTTGTATTAATATGTGTTGCTTCTGATGCTAAATCACATTGTTGACATACTGAGCCTTCAGTCCATTAAACTCCTATATCTCTTTTAGAGGTCCTTCTATTTAACCATAACTTTCCTATTTTATTCTTGTGAAATTGATTTTTTTTCATTCTTAGTGTAGAACTTTACATTTATCTCTATTAAATTTCAGTTCAGGGAGTGTAGTCCATCACATTAGCCTGTTGAGGCTTTTTTGTATCTTAATTCTGTCATACAACATATTCTCTATATCTTTTAACATTGTCCCATTAGAAATTTGTAAAACATGCCAAAAGCTTCTTTCTCCAAATAATTGATAAACCAGTTCTCCTTTTCCCCTTCCTGCTTGAAATTGTTTTCATTTTGTTCATGGATTTAAGTAATCATAAAGTAGTATTTAATAGTGGTCTCCTTCATTATTTCGTCGGTCCTTTGGAGAATGAAACTATCCTTGAAATATTCTAAGAATTTTAAATTAGTTTCTTCACTCTTGATAAAGACAATTTCAGCACTTTGCCATAACCTGGTCCCAGTTTATCTTTTTTAACTTTATTATTCATTATTTCTCTCACTGTACTTTATGCTCTAGCCATACTGACTTCCATGTTGTTCCTGATAAATGTTATTCAGCTTCCATTTCCTTATAATGATTGTTCCTTATGCTCAGAATTCATGAACTTCCATCTCTAAGAATCCATTATTTTTCTTCAAAATTTTCCTCAAGTATAGTAATACTGCTTCTATAGCAGCTCCTCCTGAGATCCCAAACTGCTAATGTCTTTCTCCTAAAAGTTATGCTGCATTTTTGTGTGCATTTTGCATATAGCTATTTATTTAATATTGTTTCCTGATAGAATATAAGCTTCTTGAGAGTAAGGACTGATTAATTTTTCTTTCTTTTTTTTTTTTTTGCATTCCCAGCATTTAGTGTACCTGGAACATAGTAGGCAATTTATTGATTGATTGATTGTTTAGACAATAAAATTCCTTAAAAATCATGCTTTTGTTTCAGGCTCATGATACTTTCCGAATTTTTTGTCCATTTCCCTTTTCTATTCTTGAGGGGGCAATTATATACCCAAACAATGATTCTGTTTCTCCTTGCACTGATTCCCAACCCACTGGTTAACAATCTACACTAAGATTGGGAAAAAATAATAAATTTCATAAGAAAAAAATAGGAGAGTCATGATTAAATAGGTCACCTAAAAGAGATACAGTTTAGTGGGTTGCAAGCTCAGTATGTCAACAAGATGATTTAACAACAGAAGTACATGCAATCTCTTAACAATTGTTAATCAGTCGCAATAATGCTAGAGGTCTACAAGAGATAACCAGGCAAATCTTAATTTGCAGTAATTATTTAATCATTGTTGTTACTTCTTTTCCATGTTTATGTCCCAGTCAATTAATTTGCTTGTTAGGAGAATAAACTGATCTGATGCTGAAAAACAATACAGTGTTGCTTCTTGTAGAATAGAATAACAATACTAACAACAATAGCAACAATAGCTTACAGTCTTCAAAAGCATTTTACACATATTGTCTCATGTTATCCCCAACATCCCTGGAAAATAGGTTATTATTTAAGGAGAAACCCGATGGTGCAGTATATAAAGTGCTAAAGTTTGGGAAGACCTAAAATCAAATCTTACCATAGTACTCTAGCTCTGTAATCCTGGGCAAGTCACTTAACTTCTCATATCAGTTTCTTCATCCCTACCATCTCAGGGTGAAATGAGATAAAGTGCTTTGCAAACCTTAAAGCATATATGAATGTTTTATTGTTATTGTTCAGTCATATCACTTGGGTCTAACTCTTCATGACCCCATTTGGGATTTTCTTGGCAAATATGTGAAGGTTTACCATTTTCTTCTTTAGCTCATTTTACAAATGAGAAAATTAAGACAAACTAGATTAAGTGATTTACCCAGGATCAAACAGTAAGTGTCTGAGGCTACATTTGAATTCAGAAAGATGTATCTTCCCGACTTCAGGTCCAGCACTCTACCTACTGTGCTTTCTAGATGATTATCTATTATTACATTAAATATTTTATTATCCCAGTAGAATGTAAGCTACTTGAGGGAAGAGACTGTTTTCCTTCCTTGTGTTATCAGTAGATCAGTGCCTAGTACATCATTAGCTCTCAATAAAGTCTTGGATCAACTTGAATTTTACATACAAGGAAATTTAGATTGAGGGGATAGTTATTTGTCATTCATGCATTCCATAAACATTTATTAACTACAGGTTATATGTCAGGCATTGTGCTAAGTGCTAGTAATATGAAGGTCTTAGAGCTATTATGTCCTTAAATTCTTTAGCTGTATCTAAACAATGAATTCAAAATTCAAAATGATATTAGTGCAAAGGAGGAGGGGGTAGGAATGAAATTTCATAAATCTATGGGTTTTTTTTTTGAAGGACCATGGCCCAATTGAGTCAAGTGCTAGTCTCACAGTCAGGAAAAACTGGGTTTTCATCTCACCTTTGAGCAGGGTACTTACTAGCAGGGTAACCCTGACAAGGTCATTCAAACCTTCTGGGTGTCAATGTTCTTATTTGTGAAAGGATGGTAGCTCTGGAGTTCTTATGAGGCTCAAGTGAGACACCATATTTATATTGTCTCCCAGTTCCTTAAGGGTCAAATATAAAATGCTATTTGATATGTAAAGTTCTTTGTTATCTGGTCCTTTACTACTTTCCTTCTTTCTTTTTTTGCCTGAGGCAATTGGGATTAAGTGACCTGTCCAGGATCACATAGCTAGGAAGTGTTAAGAGTCTGAGGCCAAATTCAAACTCAGGTCCTCTTGACTTCAGGATTGTGGTCTATCCATTGCGTCACCTAGCTGCCCCCTTTACTACTTTTCTAGTCTTCTTCCTCTGCTTCTTCCCCTGTTTCACATATTCTATAATTCAAATCCAGTGGTGACTCACGCCTTCTTTCTATTTCCCAGATTCCAAGTATTGCCATTGTTGGAGTTCAATGTCTCCCTCATTTCTGCCCCCTGTTTTTTGCAAGAATTCTTTTACTTGTGTCCTTAATGTTAGTGTCTGCTCTCTGTTAATTATTTCCATTTTATTCTCACATTATCTTCATGATGTTATCGGTCCTATTCAAGAATGACGGATGAACAAAAACAACACATGAATATGTGCATAAGTAGATGTACCTATATGAATATAAAAACATTCAATCAACTATATACAAATAAGATATATGTATATTTATTTGTATATATTACAAAGTACTTTACATATGATACATGTATATCTTGTGCATAATTAATGTATTTTGTTTTCTCTTTGGATTATTAGGGATGATTTTTACCTTTCTCTATATTTATCTGATTATATTATCTGTATCTATCTATCTATCTATCTATCTATCTATCTATCTATCTATCTATCTAATTCTCTGTATTCGTGCTAAAGAGGCAACTCAACAGATCCTGACACAACAGACTGTCCTGGCTGACTTGGCATACTGCCAGTGCTCTTGCTCTAGTGCTCAAGAACCCCACTCAGATGCTCCAGGGGAGCTTCAGGTAACCAGAATTTTTCACACAGCTTCCCTCCATCTGACTCCTTTGCCTCCTCTTCCTGACAAGGAGGGAAAGTTTGTCATGGATTGATTTCTGAAGAGTTCTTTTAGTTTATGTATCCTGAAACTGGAGTTACAGGTCCTTACATATTGGGCACAGGACATATCCTGTATTTTCTCTCCAAGGAAATCTGTGTTATAATTGCTGATACATCTGCTGCCATGTCAACATTGAGGCTCTTCATCTATATATTTAAAAAATATGGTGCCTCTATAGCAGCTTTTGCTGATGAACTCAGAGAGGACCAGATGGCTGAGGCAGAAGGGCTTAAAAGGCCTCCATAAAAAATATCCAAGATGCAATTGACTTGGAAAAGAAACAGCAAGCTCTCGTTGCTAAGCATCACTACCTTTTTAATGACCAGGGGAGCAATATTTTCATGACATTAGAAATCTCTTACTGTGAGAGAGTGCACAATACATGCATAGATCTGAAGAACCACCTGGACTACCATATCTCAAAGCAGAACATGTGATGCAAAGATCAAGAACGTATGATCTTATAGGTGGAGAACCACGTGATGTAGAGCATCTCTGATCAACAGGAAAAGGAAACAATAGCAAGGAGCAAGAATGCATGAGTTCATAAGTGGAGAACCATGTGGTGAAGACCATTTCTGCTCAAGAGGAAAAGGAGACAATTGCAAGGAGCAAGTATGCATGATCTCATGGGTGGAGAACAATGTGGTAAAGAGCATCTCTGCTCAACAGGAAAAGAAAACAATTGCAAGGAGCAAGAACATATGATCTCATGGGTGAAGAACCACGTGGTGAAGAGCATCTCTGCTCAATAGGAGAAGGATGCAATTGCAAGGAGTACAAACACATGTTCTCATGGATGGAGACCCATGTAGTGAAGAGAATTTCTGAAAACAGAAAAAGGAAACAATTGCCAAGTGCCTCACAGACCTGAAGTTACTAGTAATGTATCTTTCAGTATTTAGCACAGTGCCTAGCACATAGAAGGTCCTTAATAAATGTTTGTTGACTTAGTTTATGAAAGACAGTAAGCTTCTGGTGTGCAATTCTATCTATAAGATTCTATGTAACTAGAATTCTGTAGGTGCTAAGCAGTTTTTAGCCAGTAGTGATGTGTTGTCCAGTTTGTATTGAGCAAAACGTTCATGCTGCTTAAGGATAACCTTCTGTTTTTTGAAGTGTGGTGTTCCCAGCCTTGATGTTGGGAACGATTGAAGGCAAAAGTAAAAGGTGATGACAGAGGATGAGGTGGATAGATAGTTAAGTTGCTAACAATCTTCACCATAGCTTTCCTAAGCTCAAGTAGCTTCAGAGGCTCCTGTTTGTTTCTAAAATATTTTTCCTTTGTTTCTTTAAAAGTCCCTTTCGATATGACTCCCTCCTCTTACTTCTCCAGATTCATCACAACTTATTTTCCCGTATTCTGAATTCCAGACCATCTTAGCCTAACTGCTGCTCCTTGTATACATACTTTAGAAAGACTTCGGGACATGAGTAGAGAGTAGAAGGACCTGGGATGCAAGGAACCATGGGGTTCCAAAGAGACAGACATGTTTGAATGACTTGATAATAATAATAACAACATTTTACAGTGGGACCTGAACTTAAGTTATAAAATTTTTTGGTTTTATAAACATATAGAATTAGTTTGATTCAGACTTTTATTCACTGCTTCTTCAAGTCAGCAGCACCTAGACCTGATCACCATTCTCCATGTATGAAATGGTCTTCCCAGACCATGATGGGACCATCTTCTCATTCAAGACAGTGTGGGTCTCAACACAACTTACCTTTCTGGCTTTTCTGGCTCACTTATCAGTTGCTATTGTGAGATGATAGTACACTAAAACAATTTTTTGAAAAACTTGCCCTATCCCCTTCACTTAAGCAGCTGATATTTTTAGCTCAGTACTAAATTATCACTAATTTGCAGTAATTAAATTTGACCTATTATTTAACCCTATTCACCACACATTTAGTTAAAGCTTTGCTCCAATATAGACCTTCTCCAATCCTGCAGCTCTCTTTATAGAGCTTTACCCACACTATGCTCAAGGTTTCCCCTCTGGGCCTTTATAGGAGCTGTTATGTCTGCCTGAAAGATTTTCCCTCATACTCTCTCTTCATTTAAATCTAACTTATCCTATAGAGTCATTTTCCATGAGCTCAGTCCCAGTTGCAGCAGCCTATGCTGAACTCTCCCTTCCCTGAACTCTGCTACATTTATATGCAGTACTCTATTTAGAATTTATACTGATCTCTCCCCCACACTACAGCTCTTTAGGGAAGGACGTATAAACACATAAAGGATTATTACAATGGAAAAGGGGTAAAATTTGTCTTATTTTTCCCAAACAAACAAACAGATCAAGGAAGATTTAGTCTTTAGGTAAAGTCAACAAGCTAGTCAGGCAAAAAGTATTTATTAAACGGTTATCATGTGCCCAGTACTGTGCTACGTATTAGTGATACAAAGAGAGGCAAAAATCAACTTTGTCCTTAAGGAGTTTCATATTAATGGAAGAGACAATATGTAAATAACTAGGAACCTGTAAGATATAAGCAGAGTAGATGGAAGGTAATGTGAAAGAAAGAGGTATGACTCTGTTGTTCTTTGCTTGCATTGTTGTTTTTCTTCCCAGGTTATTTTTACCTTCTTTCTAAATTCGATTTTTTCTTGTGCAACAAGATAACTGTATAAATATGTGTACACATATTGTATTTAACATATACTTTAACATATTTAATATGTATTGGTCTATCTGCCATCTAGGGGAGGAGGTGGAGGGAAGGAGGGGAAAAGCTGGAACAAAGTGTTTGCAAGGGTCAATGTTGAAAAATTACCCATGCATATATTTTGTCAATAAAAAGCTATAATAATAAAAAAAAAGAGGCATGAAGGGAGGAAGAAACTTAAAGGACTTTTTCCAGAGGGGAAATTTTTAGCTTAGTTCTGATGGAAACAGAGGAGCTAAAAGATGGTTGTGAGAGGGCAGAGAATTCCAGTTATGATGGACTCCCATAGTAAAGACAAAGATTCAGGAGGTGGAAAGTTCTCTTTGAGGAGATGCATATGGACAATAGCTGGATTTCTGACTTTGTGGAGGTGGTAAAGTATAAGAAGATTGGAAAAGTAAGGGGAGAAATATGGATATGGTATCAATATCATATGAAAGGATTAGGGAGGCACTGGAGCCCACTGGATAGAGAGTGTCATGGTCAAACATAAGCTTTAGAAAAAATCACCTTTGAATGTAAACATAGGATGAATCAGAAAGGGAAGAATTTGAGGCAAGGAGACCAGATGGTAAACTATTACAATCGACCAAGAGTAAAAAGATGAGGGCTTAGACCCAGTATAGGTTTCTGAGATGAAGAGAAGGACCCACATATGAGAGAATTTGTGAAAGGTGAAGTTATAACAGAGAGGAATAGACTACCTTTCTTATGGTAGGCAAAGGTCTTCTTTGTGTTGGAGTTCTCAAGCAACAACCAGTTAGCCACCTTTGGGACATGTTGTAGAGATTCTTATGCAAGTCCCATATGAACTAGATGGATTGTAAGAATATGAGATTCAAAAACTTCAGCTTGTTTCTAATTATTTCATGTCCATATATTTTGTTTTTCCAACTATATTATAAGCTCTAAGAAAGCAAGGACTATGTCTCTGCTTCTTTTGTAACTCTACTCCAGTACCCTGGACTCATGTACCCAGCACAGAGTAGAGTAAATACATATTTCTTGGTTGGCTGATTGAAGTGTTCCTAAAGCTGTGCTCCAGCTGTTTCAGTAATTGGCTAGAGTGGTAGGACAATACTTATGCATTACTATAAAAATGCCTTCATTAATGGTTTAGGAGACCTGAAAACATGGTATATTTTTAAATTCTTGCCAGGTGAATATAATGCAGATACACGAGTAGGATGGGAAAGCTGGTTGAAATAAGGATGGGTAGATGGATATGTGGAAAGATCTATAGTACCCCAGATATCCTGAAGTTATCATTATTCTCAACTCTTCCTTTTGGAAAGACAGGTTATTTCCTCCTTCTCCTCCCCTCTTATAGAAAAGTTGAGAAGAGGGAACATCTGGGGAAAAATTAGTTCTAACTTGGACATATTGAGTTTGAAATGCCTATGGGACATCATCCAGCTGGAGATGTCTACTAAGTAAAAAAGGATTTGGAAATATAATTTAGGAAAGAGATGAAGGCTTTCAAATTGGTCTTCATCTGCATAGTGATAATAGTGAAATCCAGAGACACTAAAGAGATCACTTAAAGAAATAGTAATAATAGCTAGCTAATATTTATATGATGCCTATTGTGTGGCAAGCAACATGCTAGACACTTTGCAAATATTCTTTCATATGACCCTTGCAACAAACCACAAGATGTATTCTTTTTTATCTCCATTTTACAGATGAGGAAACTGAGGCAATTAATGCTTAGTGACATGCAAACACACAACCAATAAATTTCTCAGGCTGCATTTGAACTCAGGTCTTTTTGATTTCAGGCCCTGCCTGAAATCTATCCATTCCCCCAGCTAGCTATACAGAGATGACAAGAGAGTCCCTGGACAAAGTCCTGAGTCAGAGTGAGTTGGGCATGTGTGGTGAGAACAATATCTTAACCCCCTGTCCTAATGTAAGTTAAGCTATTTTTTCCCCCTTAAAATGATATTGAGCATGCTAGAGACTTAGTTTACTCAGAAGGCTATTGACATCACTTTGTCATCACCTGAGCATGAACAGCCATGAAAAGTTCCAAGCACCCTATCTGATACTTGGCTGATGAATCATGATGGGCATCTCAGACAAGGTTGCTGCACTTAGTTGATTGCATTCTGTTTTCCTTTATATCCATCTTTCAAAAAAATATCTTTCTCCTGCCATGGCTTTGTGAATATTCTTTTGTTAATTGTCAAGTGACCTACAAGAAACTCAATTTGCTCCCATATGAATTTATACTAAGGGGCTATTCTAAGTCAAGACCAGTCCAGAAGAGCATGGATGATGATTTTGCAGAGGAGGATGGGAAGTGCTCCTCAGCTAGAAGAATCACAGCAGAGTACTGTCATAATTACTGGGTAAAGTGCCTAAAAGGAGGAGGAGGTTAACAGTGTGAAATGCTGCGGAGTCCAAGAAGGATGAGGATTGAGAAACAATTACTGGATTTAGTAATAATGGGATCACTAAAGACCTTGGAAAGAGACATTTTAGTCAAGTATTTGTGATAGAGGTCAGATTGCAAAGTTTTTAGAGAAAATAGAGGCAATAAATAATAGCTTTTAAAAAGAAATTTGGCTTAGATGGAGAAAAGATTCTGGTTGATAGCTTGAAAGGATGGTAGGATGAACTAAGAAGATTTTTTATGGGGCTTTTGGACATGTTTTTAAATATGAGAGTAGAAACCAGTTGATAAGGAGAAATTGAAATTAGAAATAAAGAGAAGATTGAAGGGGAAAACTCTTAGAAAAGGCGTGGGAGCATCAGAATATAATAGAAGTGTTGGTACTGACAAAAACAAAGGGATTAATTTCTTTCGGTGGGGAATTACTGTTGAGGTTACTTGTAGTGTCCCAAAACTATAGAACCGGAGAGAAGAGGAAGATCAGTCACGATGGATGGACTCATTTTTTTTTTTTTTGTTAGAATAGAAGCCAGGAAGATTTGTGTTCAAGTTCTGCTTCTGTTATGTATCACTTGAATGACAACTTAAACACTCAGTGTTTTTGACAACTTTCTAAGGGTATAAATTGCAGAGAAGATTTTGATAGAGAGCATTTTCTCATCTGAGAGGGAATCCTAATGATATCACAAGTTTAGTCCCTATATTTATAAATAGTAATTTAATTGCATTTTATATGCCAGAACTTTTCCATAAACCATTGAATTACTATTATTTTGGAGGAATGGAAATCAATCACCATTGATATTCTCTCAAAAAAAAGAAACCAGAAGACACAAAATGTTAGCAGTTCCAAGTCTAATAGTAGAGTCTCCAAGTTTTCTTTGCAAAATGAGGGAGTGGATAAGATAGATTCTATACTGTAAATGCAATATTGATGATGAGCATAAGCAAAAAGAGATGGCCACAAAGGTAATTGCAATTGATACAGTAATATTTATTTCAAAGGATGAAAAAATTTGGTTTTGTGAAGACCTCTTCTCAACCAGGGGTTCTTAAATTTGGATCCATAAATTCATGAAGAGATTTTTATCTATGAAATTGTATGGGGAAAATACATCTTTGTTTAATTAACATCCAGCTGAAACTTAGCATTTCCTTCTCTTTCTTAGAGTCATTATTCTGACCATAGCACAAAAATGGCTAAAAACTACTTCTCTAAAAGTGAGTATAGAGGAAACTGAACAACATGACAGAAAATATACCACAATGTAAAAGAGACCAGAAATTAGCGGACCACTTAAAAGCCTCAAGTTTGTTTATCATGAATATTTTTCTGCAAGAAAAAAGTTAGATCAAACTAGATATGGTGAATATTAAACAACATCATAAAAAATATTGACAGAAAGGGGTTAGTTTTTGATGAATTATTCCTGAATCAGTGTTCACATGAATTCATAGTCAAAACAAAGGATGAAATATATATGCATACTATATACAATAAAAATGTATACTATATACAAAGCTAGAAAATATTTAAGTGAAAAGACATTGTATAGAATTTCAAATAGCTTTAATCCAAACTGCTAAAAACAAGCTTTTGAAGGAAAATGGCAAGTGGATAAAGGAAATAGTAATGATTCTGATTTCCCTGAAAAATACAACTGATGAAAAAAATAGTTGCCATGATGCAGAGGCTCAGAACTCTCAAATCTCTTTGTTAAGTGGAGATACTTGAACTTAAAGACAAGAATATCTATCATATTGTAAAATATAATGAATGAAGATGGGGTAGATTGCAAGTATATTCATCTCATGAAATAGAAACAAATAGTTTAAGAAAAAACAAACTTGTACAAAATTTGTTGCAATTGAAGCCTTGAAGAGAGTCAGGAATAAGAAGGGAGATTATTCCAGGCATTAGGGGACAACTTATGTAAAGACAAGAGAAAATAATAAGTAGATGAATTTGGCTGGAGTAGGGTATGTGAAAAGAATGTATGTGTAATTAGCTCAGAAAGAGAAAGTTTAGCCACACAGATTACAAAGGGAGTTTATAATTTATTTTAGATGAAATAGTGAGTCATTGAAACATATTAAGCATGAGAGCAATGTGACCCCGTCTGTGCCTTAGGGATATACATTTAGCAGGTGCAATGGAGGATGGACTAGGAAGAGCAAAGGCTAGATGAATGGATACCAATGAGTAGAATAAAATTTGGGGTTACTTAATCACTCTTTCTCAATCATTTACCGTTCATGAACAACTGTGGATGCTAATTATAGCTACCATTTATTTTCTTCAATTCCATTTCATTCTATTTATTTATTGGTTTTTAATGGTTTTTTATCTTTCCAAATACTTATGCAGAGATAGTTTTCAACATCACCTTTACCAAATCTTGTGTTCCATTTCCCTTTCTCTCTTCCTCTCTTTCCCACTTCCTAAGACAGCAAGCAATCTGATATAGATTAAACATGTGCAATTCATCTAAACATATTTCCATATTTGTCATGCTAAGCAAAATTAATCAGCTCAAAAGGGAAAAAAAAAAACAAATGAACAAATAACAATAAAAAAGGTGAAAATACTACACTTTGATCCATATTCAGTCTCCATAGTTCTCTCTCTGGATGTGGGTAGCTCTTTCCAATAGAAGATATTGGAACTGTCTTGAATCACCTCACTGCTGAAAATAGCCAAGTCTATCACAGTTAATTATCACATAATCTTGTTATTACTGTGTATGATGTTCTTTTGGTTCTGCTCACTTCACTTCACATTAGTTCATTTAAGTCTTTCCAGACTTTTTCCTAGCTAGCATTCATATAACTTTTCACAAATGATATTTGTGTAATATTTCCACAAATAATGTCTTATTTCCTCCTCTTAACAGTCCTAGGAAATAGATGCTATTATTATGTCTATTTTACAAATGGAAAAATTGAGACAAGTGACTTGCCCAAGGTCACCCAGCTAGTATGTGTCCAAGGCTAGATTTAAACTCCAGTTTTCCTGACCCCAGGTCCAATGCTTTATTCACTGTGAGATCTAACTACTATAATTATTGTTGTAACCTATGGCTGGACAATGTGATTTTCCCCTGCATGAAATTATTTGATTTTTTAAGAGGAACAAAGAAGTGACCTTGGTCTCTTTAAACATTAACAAATGGATTTATTTGCCAAATCAATAATTCTACACTCATGCACAAATCCTTCAGATTTAAAAAATAAATAAATATGGATAAGGAACAAGCATTTATTAAGAACCTCTTATGTGCCAGACATTTGCTAAGTGATTTACAAATTTTACTTCATTTGATCTCCACAACTGTGGAAAGGAGGTACTATTATCATTCTCATTTTATGGTTGAGGAAAAGGAGGCAAATAGAGTTTAAGTGACTTATCTAGAGTCACCTGACGTGTGTTTGAGACCAGATCTAAATTCAAGTCTTACTGACTCTAGTCTCTGTATTCTTTACTCTTTGCCAACTAAATGACTTTAATATGGAAAAGGAGATAATTTAAATGAATGACTAGGGATAATGAATTTATAATTTTTCCCATTGTCAGCTATGGCAAAAAAACTTTCATCATAAAACACTTAGCCTTTTCAACATTTTTTCATATTCTTTAGAAATTTCATTTATTCTATATACTACTCATATTCATCCTATTTCCCTGTACCACCCTGACACTGAGCATGGTGGATAGAGCAGTAGATGTGAGGTCAGAAAGAACAGGGTTTATATTCTTAATTCTGACAATTACTAACTGACCATGAGCTTGTGTTACATAACTTCAGAGGGCCCCAGGACCCTTATTGTAACTGGTAGAAGGAGGTATAGATGATACAGAGATATAGATCAGCTTGTGATATCTAAAACCCTTAAATATTGAAGTCTATACTTCATTTCCCCCTGTAACAAGTACATACATTTGTTCTTAAAGACTTTATTAAGGCAATTTAATTGAATAATACATTCCAAGATATAACAAAATGCAATTGGCATGGATTTAATTTATATATAAAATGAAATTTCTTTTTCTTCATTAAAATTCTAGTAGGGCATTCTTAAAACCCAAACCTTTCCTTAAATTATAACTATGGCCTATGTAAACTAGTAAATAAATTCAAATTAATAGGTATTTTAGGGCTTACAGTATGCAGAACACTGTGTAAAGCTCCAGGGGGCAGATGGCTAAATAATAGTTGGTACTGCCCTCATATAGCTATCTGCCATCTTTATTTGCCATGTCAACTACTAAAAATTGACTTGATGGCATGGACAATTGTGGTTTAAATGTACCTGTTGACCCTGAAATCTGGATGGAAGAGACAAATAAAGAATGTCCATCAATATTTGTGATTTAAACAGAAATCCCATCTTCACCCAAGGGGGGTATTGCAACAGTGACTCATGTGTGTTTTGAATACAATTGCCTATCCCTTGCTTTAAGAGAACTGAAAAAGGGAGATTTATGATAACAACATCCATCTACATCCCAAGCTGAGCTTCACAATGTATTTCTCATAGCAGGCTGGTTCTACAGCTATTTCTTTCAGACAATTCCTTGCTTTCTGCTAGAAGGGATTGCTTCTTTCTGTAGTAATAATCAGAAGAAGGCAAAACACTGAGAGTTTGGGGATATGTCAGTCAATTAGATTTTTTTAATAATAGCTTTTTATTTTTCAAAATAAATGAAAAATAGTTTTCAATATTCACCCTTAGGAAACCTTGTATTCCAATTTTTTTCTCCATTCTTCTCCCCTATCCTCCTCCCCTAGACAACAAACAATCCAATATAGGTTAAATATGTGTGATTCTTCTAAATATATTTCCATATTTGTCATGTGGAAGAGAAATCAGATAAAAAGGGAAGAAACATGAGAAAGAAAACAAACAAACAAAAACAACAAAAAGGTGAAAATACCATGCTTTAATCCACATTCTGACTCCATGATTCTCTCTCTGGAGGTGCATGGCACTTTCCATCACAAATCTATTGGAATTGCTTTGAATCATCTCATTGTTGAAAGGATCCAAGTCCGTCATAGTTGATCATCACATAATTTTATTGCTGCTATGTATGATGTTCTCTTGGTGCTATTCACTTAGCATCAGTTCATGTAAATCTCTCTAAGTGTTTTTTAAATTAGCTTGCTGATCATTTCTTATAGAACAACAATATTCATTACATTCATATGCCATAACTTGTTTAGCCATTCCCCAATTGATAAACATCCACTCAGTTTCCAGTTCTTTGCCACTACAAAAGGACTGCTTTTTGTACACATGGGACAAACTCCTTCAGAGAACTCTATGTCACTGAAATCCAGTCACAGCAAGGCCCCATCATGATTGAAAGACTTCAGGTACAAGCCTGACAATAGACTGTATATTGTTTTTGAGGAATAATCTTATTCAGTTTGCAGTTTTATCAGTCACATGTTTGGCTATTAGGAGTTGATTTTTTTGTTAAAGTAACTTAAGAAAATCCTCTATTAGGGCATAAGGTAGTTAGGTGTTGCAGTGGATAGAGCAGAGGGACTGGAATTAGAAAGATCTAAGTTCTAATATGGCCACAAAACACTTATTAGATGTTGGTCTCTGAGCAAATCACTTAATATCTGTTTGCCTTAGTTCCTTCATCTATAAAATGGGAGTTATAATATCAATTATGTCCCAGGGCAATTTCAAACATCACATGAGATAACATTTGTAAAGTCTTAGTTAGCAAGGTGTCTGGCACATAGTAGGTGCTATATTAATACCAGCTCTTATTATCTACATCACAAATGCATACATTCCTTGAAACATTAATATATTAATCTATCAATCTGAAGAGATCTACCTCTATAGGTGCTTTGGTAGCCTTTTCAGCCCTCTCATCCTTTTTAATTTGGCCTGCCTTAACATGTTCTCTTTACTGTTTACTTTGAGAACAGAACTGTCAAATTACCAGCCCTTGAGAAAGAACTTTCAGATGGTTTTGCAGAGTGGGGGAAAATGGGAAGTTAACAATCTGACAAGAAGAGCTCACTGCTGTTCCAAGATTTACAGTCCAATTTGGTGGCTGAAATTGGTCTGACTAAAGTTTGACAGACTTCAATCTGGCATTAGAAGAGTGTTCTGAGGTATTCTGGCTGGAGACAAGTAGGCCGGGCCCAACCTTGCCCTGTATTACACAAATCACCTGGTCTTATGGTACTTTGTTTGGGAGGGGGGGTATCAAGGGAAGTCCTTGAGGGAGAGAAGTGTTCTATGAATTCCAGACCTAAGTATTACTGTCCTTTCTAATAGCTCTAAATCTACCTTGTTTGTACATCTAATAAACACCAAACAGTTGTTTCCATATGTTGTCTCCCTCATTATACTGTGAGATCTTTGAGGTCAGGAATTATTTTTATTTGTATTTCTTTGCATTCCCAGTGCTTAGCATAGTGCCTGTGATATAGATGGCATTTAATAAATATGTGTTGACTTGTTGGTATTTTCCTGTGTTTCTCTAAGAGCATTACAGAGGTTTAACTATATATGTTTGTAGTAAATTTTATTTTTCTTCCTTTCCCAATTAGGGTTGGGGGGAAGGAGAGATGTGAGAGAGAGAACATAAATTTAAAAGTAAAGTTAAATTGAATCAAAACAATTTAAAAAAGCATATCAGAATAGATATACAGGAAGGTACTCACTGATATGTTCAAATCCCTTCAGAAATGTGTGTGCAAACCATGTGTGTGTGTGTGACAGGTGTATATCATACATCCCCTATGTTCCCAGGTGTATTTCATATGTCCCCTATGTTCCTTCTCCTTCCCTTTGTTGGAGCTTCAATAGGCTTTTCTGCCTCCATAAGCTTGTTACTGATGTAATCCTCAGAATCAGGAAAGACGTGCTAAGAAGATATCTGGGACTGTTATTTATTGTTCAATGTACTTGTCCAAGCGTTGGATGGGACCCTAATAGCAGCAATTTCTTGATTCAGGTTTGATGATGGGGAAGAAATGAGGTAATAGGAGGGCACTGAATAGTTAACAAAAGGAGGTTTACTTTGCCCTGATTCTGTGTCTTTATGACTCTTTACTTCTTCAGACAAGGCTGCTCTCATTTCCATGAGGAGGCACATCTGATCAGCAGGGCAGGAGTTGGTAAAAATCATGGTGACTGCTGAGGTCTTAGGTACTCACTAAATCTGAGAGGTCTAGAATCCATGTGTCTGGGACTTTTTATGTTTTGTAATAACTTGGGAGCTGCATCAACCAATCAGTTTTTAAGGACAGGTTTGTGTTCTTGTAGGGAAAACTAATCCCTTTTAGAAGGCTTGAACCTGTCTCATATTGAAAGGGGATAAAGGAGAAAGCTAAGTGAAACATGGGCTACTTAGATCCAGGGACACTTTGTCTCCTTTTGGGGAACAGCTGATCTCTGGCAAGGAAGGGAATGAGGTGGGAACCACCACCATCATCATCACTACAACTAGCATTCATAAAACACTTTAAGTTTTACAAAGCACTTTCTAAATATTATCTCATTTTATTCTCATGATAATCCTAGGAGGTAAGTGCTAATGTTATCTCCAGTTTTCCAATTGGGAAAATGAGGCAGTCAGAATCTAAGTGACTTTTCATATAGCTTGTTAGTGTCTGAGAATGGATTTGAACTCCCACATCAATCGTCTGTCCTTTGTCCTACTTAGCTGCCTAAGAGATGATGGTTAAACTCCTTAATTTGGCATTTGAGATAATGCATTGTCTGGTATTAACCAAACTTTCAGGTCTTATTCATTTCATATTGACAAAATAACTAGTGCAATGCTTTGAACATGACAGTTGCCACTCAATACCTACTATTAGTCGTTAATTTGTGCTAAGACTCTCGCTAGATATAAGTGTTGTTAAGTCATTTTAGAACTGACTCTTCATGGCCACTTTTAAGGTTTGCTTGGCAAAGATGCTGGACTGCGTTGCCATATCCATCTGCAGTTCATTTTACATATAAGGAAACCGAGGTAAACAGGATTAAGTGATTTGTCTGCAGTCACACAGCTAGTAAGTGTCTGAAGTCAAATTTGAATTTATGGATATATTCCTGCCAGGACTGGCAGCTGTCCCTAGATGTTATGAGCAGATAAAAAAGAAATAAATGAAATCATACTTGCTATTCTTTTAGGATTTCATAATCATGTTAGAGGTACTCAATCTGCACTCATATAAAAGGTGAAATCAGGTACAAAAACTGGCTTCTGGATTCATTCTTAGCTATTTTTATGCTGATGTAAGGAGAGCTTGAGACAATCAGCAATCAAGCTACAGGGTTTGATGATTTATTGTTGAAAGGCTAGAGAGGTTCTTCATTGGAGGATACCTACTGCAGTATCCCCTGTCTACCCTTTGGTGAGAGAACAGTGCTCTAAGAAAGCAATGGCCTTTCAAACCAGGGAGCACTGCATTGCATCAATCAGAAGATATTGAACTTACCAGTTTTCTCTCTGGATTTCTTTATTCAGACCATGTCAGAAAACCCTTAGGCCTAAGGAAGAGCAGCTTATCACTTAGTACCAATAATCTGGCTGTTCTTAGATTGAATTCAATGTCAAGGAAATGAAATTCAAGAGCAAAGCAAAATGTAAACAGAGTTCTGGACCTTCTGGAGACAGAATTCCTCCCCTCCTCCACAAAACACATGATAGGCTCCTAAAATCACGTATAAGTGGAATATTAAATCACCTTCCCACACATGAAACCTTTCAATTTGCAGCAAGAAATAATCAGAAAGGCTAAATGCCAGCTCTATATTCAGTCTTCCTTCTTCCCTCACCTATTTCTCTTTGCCTCCAAATCCAACCTATTATGTTAAGGCAGGCACTTATCTATGGATAAGAGTTGACATATTAACTTGTTGCAGAGGCTGATGGGAAAAAAACACTAGCAAAAATAATAAGTAATTCTTTGATGAATACTTTAGTTGCCAAGTACCCCCTTTAGAAACTGGTATAACTTAGGAGTATTCCTTTGTATGAGGCATTGATTCTTCCTTCCTCCCTGGGAGAAATTCTCTTTCCCTGTTCTTTTGCATTTGATTCTGAGAAAGTTTGTATGTTGTACTTTGTATGGCTTCTTAAACAGATCCTTTCTTTTCCTGTGATTCTAACCATTGAACAAATCCCTTCCCACTGATTAAAAACTAAGATTCTACACCAGTAAACCTCTTCGGGCTAGTGATGGCAGACTGGACGCCATACTGGAAAAAAGGTCTGGTCAGCTCCTTTTACAAAATGTTCTTGTTTCTTATATGCCAGTGGTCCCTTACTTCAATAATTTTTGGAATTTAGAATAAATCTGTAGGGATGGAACACTTGGAATTAATAGTGCCCCCAAAGAACTTATTTTAATAATGTGCTGCTTACAGCATGATCAAAGTTTCATGAAGCCATAGAGTAAGAGCTGGAAGGGACTTTGGAGATTATTTCACCTTCTTTTCTTTTAATAAAACTGGCTGACTAAGTAATGTTTTCTGGAAAATGTTCTCTCTCCCACTTCCATCTTTATCCAGGCTGTGCCCCATATTTAGAATACACTCCTTCCTCAAACCCAACTTTGCAGTATTTTTGAGATAACCTTCGACATGAGGCCTTTCCTAAGCTCTTCAGTTCTTTACTTCCTTGATATCCAATCTCTCTACCTCCCTACCTCCCTCTTTCTTTCCCTCCCTCCTTCTCTCTTTCTCTGCCTCTGTTTTTCTCTGTCTCTGTCTTTGTCTCTGTCTCTCTGTGTGTCTCTCTCTCCCCTTTTTTCTACTGACTAACATTTGTACAATGTTCTCCCTGCCCCAGGAGAATTGAAGACAGGGGTATTTCATTTTTACCTTTATAGTCCTATTGTCTTCTACATAGCAGATGTTTAATAAAATGAGTTGAATTAAACAAAAATAAAACGAATGTAATCCAACCCACTAAACCCACGAGAAGAAACCTAGGACCTGATAGAGTGGCCTCATACGCCTAGGGTTATAAAAAGGGACTTTTAATTTTCTTTATTTTCTTTATAGTGCTGATAGATTTGATGAGGATACTCAATAAAAGGTTGGTCCCTGTGACCTCTGGGTGCTTGATTAGAAGAAAGGCCTGATGCTACACACTCATTTGGTGTTAATTAGTGCCAAGAATAAGAAGAAAGAAGGCAAGTGAGATAACAAGCCTGGAATGAGTTCACATAAATATTTGAACTTGTAATAAATGCAGCCATCATTACCTAAGCAAAATAAATTAGGTTGGAACAATCAGGAAAGCTCTTAATGGTGTGATATACATCAATGAACTCAGGTCAGTGTACAAGGCAGGTTGATTATGGCATTGAATGCATTCAGCACATCTCACATAAGAGTTTCTAAGGCCTTAGAAACTGAGAATTTATGCTAATTATACCTCGAAAATTCCCTGGCCAGATAAGCAATGGATTGATACTAGTTTTTATGGATGGGTGAACTTAAAGTAAAAAGTGATTAATTGAAACCCAGAGTTCTAATGCCTAGTAGGCTTCATGTATGCATGTATGTATATGGAAACACATGTATATTTCTGTACATGAACACATATACATATATGTATGTATATGCATATTTATATGTATAATGCTGTTAATAGCAGAGCTAAGATTCACAATCACATAAATCTTAAATTAAGACCCTTAGGGAGGCCTCTAATCCATTCTTGGATAATTCTAATCATTGGTAGTTTTTCCTACTGTGGTAACTCAAGTCTCTCTCAACAAGTTCTGCCTATTTATTATTCCTATTTTCCACCTCTGTAGCCAAGCAGAACAAGTCTAATCCCTCTTTCACTTGATAGTCCTTCAAATACTTAAGGACAACTGTTTCAAGCCCCCTTGTTAACCCCTTCCAGGCAGAATATTTCTAGCTTGTTCAATTTATCTTCATGTAACATGGCCTTGAGTCTACTCAATGTCCAGGTCATCCCCATTTGGAAATACTCCATCTTATCAATGTTATGCCAAAATTGAATATAATGCTCTAGTCCTGATTTGGTCAGGGTAGCATACAATGTCACTATCACTTCCCCTGCTTTGATCATAAGGATTGTCTTAATGTAACTTGGGATTTCATTATGGTTTTTTTTTTTTGGTGGCCATCTCACTTTGTAAGTTTGCAATGCACACTTATCCAATAGCCATTCTCATCCATTAATACTTGTGAAATTCAGTCTGGAACTTCAATATAGGACTTTGTTTTTATTTCTATTAATTTTTGTCTCATTAGATGCAGTCCAGCACTTCAGCTTGCTGAGGTCTTTTTAGATACTAATTCTGTCATTCAATGCATGAATTTTCCCTAACAGATTTTTTGTCATCTGCAAATTTAATAAATGTTATCTATGCCTTCATCCAAATCATTGATAAAAATGTTAATGTGCATAGAGTGAGCACAGATGTGCACAGAGTGGGACATCCCACTGGAGAACTCCTTTAAAGTTGTTTTCCAATGATGATTACTCTTTGGATCAGGATATTCAATGATTTTTAAATGTACACTATTATGTTATAGCCTAGACTCTATTTTTTTCCATCTGATCCCTACAAAAATTATATTATCTTTTTTCAAGTCTGCTTTTGAGATACCAAATCCAACATTCTTGATCATGGTCTCAGTTCCTAAGTTTTTTTCTTGATTAATATTTCCTATGGGATATTTAGATATAGATGGATTAAGATTAAGTTTTTCATAAATTCAAGGCAAAAATGATGTATATTGACCAAATCACAAGATCAATTCCATGTTGATCTCTCTATTACCTTGCTGTCCGAGACTGGTACTTTTAAGAAGAATCCTAATCAAGGACTTTGGAATCATGTTATGTTTAAATGTATTCACTGTTTTTGAAGGACTTTTTTTGTAGGACAAAACTTTCACTTTCCAATCCAGGACATATGCATTCAGCTTATCAGCCACTTATTATTACCCTGAACTAAATGAGCATTACTCCCCCTGCCTGTTGAAGGAGCTTATTCTGCATTTCTGTTGCTAACTATAGCTGGTCTATCCCTGGTTGTTTTCTAAGAGACTGAATGACATCAAACTTGAGAGTTGGGAAAGTGGCCAAGTCACCTTTCAAGGGCATAGTCAATTCAGCCAAAGGACAACTGGAATTTGATTTAAGCTGGGCCATCAAAGTTCAACATGAAGTTCCATTCAAGGTGAATAAATGACATTAAAAAGCCCCACTAAAATAGACTTATTGAATTTGAAGATTAGAGGAAAAATCAATTGGAGATAGGCCAAGCCTGGGAATGGTGAAGGCACTTTCTACGAATCTATGGCTGTCTGGGAATAGTTGAGAAGTTGAGAGGCATCCAAGAAGTATATCAGGAACTGTGTTCAATCCCCAGGAAATGCCTTGCAGAAGGTTGTTCCTATTCTAAGTTTAGAGAGACAACTTTTTAGGATGGGAGAGTAGGGAGCCCCTCTGTGTCTGAATGCCTTTGCCATGGGCAATGTCAGTTCCATTGTCCGGAGGAGAACATTGCAGAAGATTAAATGTTCCTAAACACCAGAGTTTCTGATTTCTTGATATGTTTTCTTAAGAATTCTGCCTTGATTAGATTTCCTATGAGTTCTGTTTGTTAGTTCCTAAGAGTCTAACTCATAGAGTCACACCCCTTTCTTCATCAATCTACAAGGAAGAAAAAACCTATCATTCTTTGGACACCTACTTGTGAAGAAGAAAACACCATAACCCAATGTAAATGGACTCAATGAACCTGGAGAAATAGTCCCTTACCTTCTGCATTTGTTTTCATTCAATCTTCTCATTCCCACCTCTCTCACCTATATTTTCAGACTGAAATGATATAAATCTTATCAAGATTGGAGATTATACTTCTGACTAGGACAATGGCCAACAAGGTTATCTAGGCAATGGTTTAAAATAAAAGAAAGCTTTTGGGGTAGATTGGCTTCCTTTCCTGATTCTCCTCAGTTATGCAGAGTAATAAGTTTGGAGATTAGAAAGGTATGATCTTTGGAAAAGGGTTAAACTTTAAAGTTCTTAGAGATAAACACATATGTACAAATTGTGGTTTGGCAGGTAACAAAGTGAACAAGATTGAATGTTTTTGACCAGTCTAAGTAATTAGGTAGATATTCCTGTTTTCTGGATGTTGGGGTAGTTGGAGAAGGTCTTTGGAAGGTGAAATCCTAGAAAACATTATTAGGAGAAAAGGATAGAACTAGACAGATGCAAAATAGGTAGCTTCCTGTTGTCAGGACATAAGAATACGAGTCAGTATGGGGTAAGAGGGATGATTTTTAATATTATTGTTTATGATTGCACATCCTTTTTTAACATGACACAATTCTGATCTTCATGCCTGGTTGGCAGTTATCTTGTGGCAAATCAAACTGTATATATTACAAGTAAAAGCTTCATGAACTCAAGGAATGTAATTTCCTAATCGTGTAAGGGGGCACTGTGACACAACCAGTAGAAAGAGCACTGGGCTTAGGGTCAGAGGACCTAGATACAAATTTTGAAAGTTATACTTGCAGCTTTGTGAAGCTTCCCTTCTCTGGACTTTAATTTATTTTTCTAAAAAGTGACAGTATTGAAATACAGGAAGCAGCATGTACAGAGGAGAGTCTGTAGCTGGGATCTGGATTGGAATCCGACTTCTGCCACTTTGCAATTGTTACTGTAAATGGATAAACTACTTAAACTCTGTGGGCCTCATTTTAGCCATAAAACGGCACTGCTGTGAAAATCAAATTAGAACATAGGTCAAATACTTTGGAAACTTGCAAGAGATTATTTTAGATCCACAAATGCTTCCTTCTGCTCTTGCTAGGGAATCATCAGACAGTGCAAGGACTGAGTTCTGTAATCAATTGCCACTAAGAATACTCTCGTTTCACAAAGAAAAAAAAAGTATATTTTCTCATAGACACACACAACTTCTGCTCTTTCCCCTTTCCCCAAATGCTCCTGTGCTTTTTAGAAAATGGTGAAATTAGCAATTATCTGCTCCTTGAGACAGAATGAGACAGAAAATTCTGATCAAACTTGTTTTCTTCCATGATTTCAGCAAAGGAGGACAGTTTTTCATGCTCTATAGGGCTTCCTCAGACTTCTGAAGCTGGCCTAATTATTCTCCCAGCTTGGATGAGGTGGCTGTGACCAAGAGGGAGGTTAAGTGCTTTGCTCAAAGGCACACAGCTAAGTCCTTGAAAACATTCTCCTGGTTCCAGAATGAGGAGCTTAGCTGGGGAGTGTTAAGTCTGCTTTCCTTTCTAACATGTCTGGGGGGAGGATGTGGTTGTACAAGGGGCTGCCATTGTTTCGAAGCTGTGGGGGATTGAATCAGAGGGCAGGATTTCAGTTTTCCGCGTTTTGTCAGGAGATGGGAAAATAGGGTGCAGAAATTCACTGCATGAATGCATGGCTTATGTAAGGTGAGGCAAGAGCAGAGAGGGCAAGGCCGAGCGGGGGCGGAGGGGAGAGCAGGCGCGTGCTGTCTCTGCAGTGCAGATCGGAGCTTGGCAAGCCCAGCCCAGAATAGCGCACCGGCAGTGATGCTGCAGTGCGGGTACCAGCCGGAGAGCTGGGCTCGGGAGGATGGAGGATGGAGGATGGGGCGGGGGAGGAGAATTTGGAGAAGCTTGGAAAGCAGGGGGCGGGGTGGGAAGGGCAGTGGGGAGGGAGATGGAACGGGGCAGCAATGCCCGGTCCGGCATCAGAATGCTTGGGGATGGTGATAGGGATGGGGGCATTTGCGAAGGTGCATCACGGGAATGAGGAGGAAAGGAGGCAGAGGCCAGCAAAAAAGGAAGGAAAAGGAAAACAAAAGCCTTAGGCCTAATGCTCGGATGCTGCAATGGGGGAGATTTAAAGGAGCAACATTTGGAGATGTGATGTAGACTTTCGCAGCATTCTGATGGAAGGGGTTTCTCTGCTGTGTTTGGTTTCATTTCGCTTTTTCTCCATCCACATCTATTTTCCCTTTCATCTTTCCATCTCAAAATTAAACCAACTCTCCCCCTCCTCTTCTAGGTTTCCATATTCTTTCTTATTTTAAAGGTGATAAAGACAAGTAGCTTTTCAGTGGCCCAAGGAGATCTGTAATCTCATGGGACTTTATTATTCTTGTAGACCTCTGGATGTTACCTGGTAGACAGGATTTTGCCTGGCCTGTTCTTCTCAGTAAGATCTAATTTTACACTGCCTGACTTGGGCTAATTCTTTCTTTCAGAATATTGCAATTGGGATGATACCATCTCCTTTCATTCATATATACTGAAAAAATCTATGTGTAGTGTCAGTGGGTAGAGGGAAGAGAGAGGTCAGTAGGAACTAAATTAAAGGATACAATCTTCTGGCTGCTAGTGCCCTTTAGTACACTCACTTCCCTGCATTACTGATTTCAGAATCTGTCGGGCTCCAATTCTCCACCATTTTGGATCAAGCTAAAAACAAGCTTTTATTAAGTGTCTACTTTATGCAAGGCCCTACACTATATGGTGGGTATACAAAGGTAGAAATGAAATGATCTCTACCCTCAAGAAGCTTACTTATATTCGATTGGGAAGAAAACTTGCTCATATATTTATTCACACACATATAATCACATACACATATATTATATATGTGTGCACACATATGGATGTATGTATATAGTCCTTGTCCCCATTATATATGCATATGTATATGAAAATACATATAAATATGTATGACATATTCATCTAAATGTGTATATAGTTACATGCAAACACATATAGACAAAGATTGGAATCATGACATCACTGGTGTAGGGAATTGTAGTGAGATCTTCTACCAATGCAGGTGGGTATCTTCTTCTTTGCAACTGGTCATGAAAGAGTGCTTTAGACATTGAGCTGGAGAGGGGGATGGCTATCCACTCCAGTATCAAGGAAATCCCGATACAAGTCCATGAAGAGTTGACTGGGTTGAAAGGATTCAACAACAACAAATGGCATTGAGAGGTTAAATGACTTACTTGTAAGATTAAGGGATTTTCCCCAGGGTGTACAATTGCTATATGACACACCTGAATCCAAGTATGAAAAGGATGTGCAAATCTTCAATTGCTAGATCATTGCTACTTGTCATTTGTAGACCTCATGTCAAATATCTATCATGGAATACCATCTTTCCTGTATACATAAACAAATATACAATATAAGGATTACACTTAAGACAATCCCAGGCAAGGAACCTCCTTCTTCTAATTCCAATTCCAATTTTCTCTGTAATTTAAAGAATTTGTGAGATGCCTAGGACACTGAGAAGTTAATGATTTACCAGGATCATACAGCTAGTTTCTGTCAAAGGTAGCACTAGAACCCAAATTTTCCTGACTCAGAGGCCAGCTTGATTTCTCTTCAACCTCCCCTTCTCTCAGTGACAGCTAATGATGCATATACAATATAACTTTCTCCTTATAGAATATAAAGTCTTAATTACAGAGATCATTTCATTGTTGGGCCTCCTCTCCCCAGCATCTTCTACAGTGTTTGATATCTATGAGGTGCTTCACTCTTGCTTGTTAGATTGATTCATTTCCTCTGATCTCTCTCTTGTATAAAGTGAGGTGTGCCTGTGCCAAAAGCACTCCTTTAGTAGAATTTTGGCCTCTTTGTGATCAAGGCTCCTGCTGAATTTCAGGTGCTCTCAGCAAATGAAGTGACTAGAAAACAAAGGCTAGTTTGTTAGCTTGGACTCCTGAAGTCTTGCAGCATCTAAAAGAAATAGTCTGAGAAATATTTCCTTTTTATACATGCACTGCAGCATATAGAACAGGGAGGGAAAAAAGCCCTGAATTCTGCAGATATCTCAGAACAGACTCAGGAAAGCAGTCCTTCCTTCCCAAGGTTTTTGGCTTTGGCTTTTGCTCCTAGACCTTGACGATTTAATTCAACATGGAAAAATGCTGTTATTTTTTTTTTTCACTTAATTTCTTTTATATCAGGTCCATAGTTAGGTACTCTGGCATGCTTACTGTCATCAGCCATCTTAACAACACTCAGGTCTATCCAGGGAAATAAACCTTTAAGGAGAAAAGTAGGAAACAGGAATAATGGTACTTTAAATCATTTGGATCTTTGGGGAAAACTATCCACAGGAGTATCAATGATTCTGACAATGACATACCTAGGTAATTTTAGCTCAGAAATGTTATCTGAATAATAATTGACCTACGTGCACATTCTCCTAGGAGCACAGAACATTGAATTCATTTTTTAATCCCAGCAAGGAATCATTTGTCCAGATCCTCAGGGTTCATGAGGCATAATGGTCCCTTACAATAAATCTTTGAGCTTAAGATATGATGGTAAAATGGTTAGAGCTTTCAACCTGGGAATCAGAAAGATCCTAGTTAAAAACCACCCTCAGATACTTAACACCTGGATGCCCATGGATTTCAGACTCAGTTTTTTCATCTGTGAAATGAAGGAGGGGTTTAAGCTTTGTGGTTTCTAAAGATTCCTCATTATGAGAGCACTCTGGAGTTTAATATGGAATAAATATTCTGATGAAAAAAGATCCTGATGGGATGAAAGCCCCATCCATTTTCCATTTCCAGGTATTCATTTTAGAGGGAGAGGAAGAGGACAGGCTTAGGAAAAAATAATCATTCCTTTCTTTGTATCCCAGGGAAGTGGTTCTTAACTTGGGGATCTACAAATCCTCAATAAATTTAAAGAAATCCTTGAACTCATTTAAGAAAAAAAATTCACTAACCTTTAATTGAAATATAGCATTTAAGAAGGGATTCATGAACTTTATCAGATTGCTAAAGAAGTCTATGACAAAAATAGGGTAAGAACCATGGTAGCAGAGTGTAGTAGATTCCGAATACCTCATAATATTTGCATCATACTACTACTCTAGCTGGCAGACTCCATTTGTGCTTTGAAATGGTGCCACATTAATTGATTGAACACTTTCCTATCAAGTAAAGCAAAGGCCTTCACATCCTGTCTCTTGGTATCTTTTTTAGTTCTAAAGGGCAAGGAGAAGGTCAAATTATATGACACTCTCCTCCCTGCCCCATACACTATGGGAGAAATTCCAACCAAGCCAGGCTAAGTGATTTTCCCTGGTTTATGCCAGCTTATCAAGATTGTCAACTAGATAGGGCACTTAGGGGCATTGCTATTTGCCAGCTTTGTAGTTCCACTTTGATTCTGACCTTCAATCTAAATAATTCAAGCCATCTCATTTATCTAAACTAGTAAAATCTAGGACGCCCTACTACAGAATTAGAAGGAAGTTGTCAGATCCAGAGCATGCAGAAATGACACTATAAAACCCAGAAAGAAGGTAACCACAATCAGAGTGTGTCATAGAGAGCATTTGACAATCTGATTTTTTTTGAAACAGGAATAATGACTCCCAATACTCTCTTCCTGGCAACAAAATAACCCAGGAATGAAATATCCAATTCAGCTCCTTCCCTGATGGGAACTAATAGATCAGCCTAAGGCAATAGCAGCTGCTGCTAGAGCATCACTCAGAACTGTTTCCATCCTCCTCCTGCACAGGCCCCAGCATCCCCTCCCTCCTCATCTCAGCTGCACTAAATATAGCTCCCTCCGAGTGTGTGTTCTATATTTAGTGCCTTGAAAGTCAGAGTTCAGCACATAACTCATCAGGCCATTAGTCATTTTTCCATGCAAGGATCTGATATAGAAATCCATCTTCCTGGCTCGTGCATTTCCCACCAGGGGCTGCAGTGACGCTGAGAGAAAGAACTGCTAAGCCTGAATAGATTTCTCATCATCCTGGTGGTGTCTAGGAATGTAGGCAGGCAGGGGGCTGCATGACTGGTGAGCCATGGGGACTGAGCCAGACAGCTGAATGCTTTTTCCCTATGGACCTGTGAAAGGAGGAGGGAGTGCAGGAGAAACTGGAGAAAGCAAGAGAGATTCCATTTGTCCTCCTGGATCCTTATGCCTTTTTAATGATCTCCTTTGATCTTTAACGTCCACCATAATTGTTGTAAGATCTACTATGAGCCTCAGCTTTAGCCTGGGTGATGGTGCTTCTTTTGGATTGTAGAGGGTGGAGAGAATGGCATTGCATTATATTAGTATGTAAATGGCTTATTTGGAGACTCCCAGCTCCTATACTCAGCAAGCCATGGCCTATTCAGAGACACCAGTTTTGCTCTCTGAAGTCAGTAGCTCCCACTGCATCCCCATGCTGCAAAAATCTCAAATCTTGTTTTCTAACCCAAATATTGTTACCAAAACAGGGAGCAAGCTTCTACTTCATTGACAGGGATGCTGTTTCCAAAGCCTGGGAGAAGCAGTAAGATTTATATTGACTTTCCTAGATCTTTATCTCTTGGAGCTTAGGATTTGTTCATGAGATAGTATCTGGTCTGTAGGATTGTCCTGCAAAGAAATCAGTCACCTGAGTGCCCATCTTGTACAGAGTACAAAGAGCTCTTCCTCTGAGAAGCTTACAAACTTGAACAGTGTCAATTAAATGGTACTGATGTTATTCATCATTTGTTCTCAAAGAAGATCAGTGACATCAGGAGGGTGATGTCTTGACTTAAAAGTAAATTGGATTTAAGTGAGGCAGTGCTGGTACTGATAATTGGTACTTTAAGAATACTTATAAGGAAGAATTGTAACTTGCCACAGGAGTTTCCTCACACAAGAGCTACTAGCAATAATACTCAAACTAGATCTAGAGGGCACCTTAGAAACCATTGAATCCAAACCCCTTATTTCAGAGACAGGGAAACTATAGTTACAGAGAGGTTAACTAACTTATACAGCTATTAAGTATCTAAAGCAATCTATGAATTCAACTTTTCCTGGCTCCCAACTCCCAGCACCATGCTGTTTCTCAAGAACAGCATCTTATGATTTGCAAAGCACTTAATAGCTATGAGCCCCATCAAATTTTGCGTGCCTTTCACCAATGCTATAAGGGAAGTGCTGTTATTATAATTAATTTTACATAT
This sequence comes from Antechinus flavipes, assembly GCF_016432865.1. NCBI lineage: Eukaryota > Metazoa > Chordata > Mammalia > Dasyuromorphia > Dasyuridae > Antechinus > Antechinus flavipes. Next base: position 427,848,824 of record NC_067401.1, on the reverse strand, counting down.
GTGTGGAGAGATAGCATAGCATAGCATTTAGGGTTAGCTGGTCTCAAAATAAGGAGGTACAGGATTTATGCCCTACTTCTGATACATACTGGCTGCATAACCCTGGCAACTCTTTTGTGCTCTGGGTACCTTTAATAAGAGTATGCCATATAGGAAAGATACATTGGTAGAGAGACTTTCTTCCTATGGGAGTTTCCTATCACCACGGTTTTAGGTCTAATCTTTATTACTACAAATGAGAAAACTGAGGTTTAGAGAGACTATGGCTTGCCCAGGGATATATAACTATTGTCAAAGATGGGATGTCCTCTTGACTTCAAAACCAACATATTATCCTCTACATATGTACTCCTTTTCAAGGATGCTTACCAAGAATGAAAGAGAAAGAGGATTAAATCTCTTGTTTCTACCAAATATGGATAGGAAGAATTTCAGTAACTCTCCTAAAGTACTGTAGTAGGTCAACAAACATTGATTAAATCCCTATTATATAGCAGGCACTGTACACAATGTTTGTCATTCTGTGGGGACCAAAAACTGCTCTTTATGCTATTTATGCAGGTTGGTCAGCATCTTAGAAGACAAAAGTTAATGAAGCTCAAGAAAAGCCTCTCTATTCTTCAGGAGTGTCCCATTTTTTTCTTTTTAATGGAGGATACAGAAACACAAGGAGAAAATAACACACACTAGAGGATCTTGACCTATCCCAAGAAAATAGGATTTGGAATAATGTAAGATGGAAAGAAGAGACAAGGAAGGATCTCTAAACACTTGGAACTAAGTGATAGTCATGAGATCCTTTCTATATAGTGTGTATATATGCTGAAGTAGCATATGTTTATCCCCCAAGGAGTGAGGATGTAAATACATAGATGTTATTAGGAGAGTGAATATCCAGGAAAGGATGAGGAAAAAAAAGGGGAAGTGAGTAGGAAGTGGTCAGTGACTTCCTGCTGAAGGACAATGAGGGAACTATTTATCAGATACCTGAACAAAAAGAAATAAAAAGACTTTGAATTAAAAATGAAAAGGTAAGAAGAGAGAAATAAAGAGGCTTTTTGTCTTGCTGGAGTGTGCCTTCAGGATGAAACAGAGAATCTTTCTAGCTGTGTCAAACCAAAATGACTCCTACCTACTTCTGGGAGGCAAAAATGCTACTTCCAAAGAAAGAATTACAAAGGATTATGAAGTCCTGAAGAAGAAAATGAAGACATTAAGGATCCATGTGGTTTTTATTCACATCATTGTTACTGATTCCATGAAAGGACTTGAGAAGAGAAACTCTGATTTAGGGAGTGAGTAATCCAGTAAGAAGTTGGTATCTGGGGACAGGTTTGGAATTCTATCAAATAGCTTAAAATCTAAGAAAGATGATCTTCTTAGGAATGGAATGCTAACAATATTTATGATAATAAAATAATGAGATAATAAGAATAGAATTGATATAACAAGGTGTTTAATATGTATACCTCATTTGATCCTCACAACCCTTAAAGGAAGGAGCTATTATACCCGTTTTAAAGATGAGGAAATGAGATTGAGAGGGTCACTTGACTTGCCCAAGATCACATAATCAATAAATATCTGAAGTATAATTCCAACTCAAGTCTTCCAGACTCCAGGTTAATCACTTGTGTCATCTAGTTATAATAATAACTAGCATTTATATAATGCTTTAAGAGTTACTTCTTTACATTTTATTTCAGAGAATTCTGGTAATAACCTTGTGAAAGAGGTGCTATTATGGTCCCAATTTTGCAGATGAGAAAACTGAGGCTGTGAAAGTTTGAATAACTTGTTTAAGACTGGTAACTATCTGAGGCAAGATTCAAATTCAATTTTTTATTTCAATTTGAACATTATTCACTGAATCACTTCACTGACTAACTAGGATTCCTAAAATGTATTTGCATGGTCTTTAAACTTAAATTGGAAATTTAGTTTACAAACATTTATTAAATGCTTACAATGTGTCAGGTAAAGCAGCACTAAGCACTGGAGATTCAAAGAAAGGTGAAAAAAGAGACTCTGCTCTACAAGAAAGGAATGTATATATGGGAGAGACAACATTGTTAATTTTTTCAGTCAAGTTCAACTTTGCATGACCATATTTAGAGTTTTCTTGGCAAAGATACTAGGTGACTTGCCATTTCCTCCTCTGGCTCATTTTACAAACAATGTTAAATGACTTATTCATAGCTAATAAGTGTCTGAGAACAGATTTGAACTCAGGTATTCCTGACTCCAAGCTTGATGCTCTATCCACCACAGCTCCTAGCAACCTAGATAACATGTAAATAATAGCAAAGAGAGAAAAATTCCTAGGAATATCTACAAAAAAGCTATATACTATAGAAAGTACCTTCAACACAGAAAATGAAAAGCAGTACCTGTGCTTAGTAATTCACAGAAGGCAAATTTAAGAATTAAAATTCAGCAATAAAAATGATGACCTCATGTTTCTATACACAAATTTACAAAGAATGAGTAACAAACCAAGTGAACCTGAAATTCTAATTTAAAGAGGGAAATTGAAACTCATTGGTATTGCTGAGTTGTGGTGAAACATGACCCATGATTGATATGCTGTTCAGAAATGTGTACCTTATTTTAAAAAATGTAGAACAAATATTAGAAGCAAAAGGTGGGAAGAGGGAGCAGAGTAACATAGTATGGTAAGAAAGCAAAGAGCAAAATCCAGGAAGCATGGCTCAGCATATATGGATAAAGAAGCAGAGGCAGATAGTGAAATGATGTTAAAATCTATTAGTGACCATTTAGGAAGAAGAAAGAAAGGGATGGAATATTCATGAATACAGCCTGACACAATGACATTATACAATAATCATGGAGGACTTGGATTATCTGGAAATCTGATGAAACGCTGGCAAAAGCAGAGCAGTAATGATTCTTATTTTAATCATAGTTTCATCTTTTAAAATGGGGAGGAAATTACAAGGTAGAGATTATATTCTGAACTTGATCCCAATCACCACTGAGGAACTGGTTGCTGAAGTCTAAATTTTGTTACCCTTGGAAGAGAAATGGCACTTCTAACTTGAAATTTGTGATAGAAAAGTTGAACATAGTCTGAACTGTATTTTAGATTCTAGGAAATCAAAGAGTTCAGAGAAAGCTAAAATAGGAGGCTATGGCCTAAAATTTTCTGGGGAAATTCAGAATAGAAGAAATGATAACCTCTCAAGAATAAAATTCTGAAGACACAAAAAGAACATGATGAGTAAATGTGGTAACTATTAATGTCAAAGACACAAATTAATTCATCATATCTGATTTTTAAAAGATGTCCAGAAAATGAAAGTTAGTTCAAATAGAGCAGTATGATATGGTCTTATAAGAATAATATGAGGAGTGTTACATTTTAGAATGATCTGAGGCTGATGAGGAATGTCAAGGACAATGAACCCTATATTGGGAATATGAGCAAGTTTCAAAGACTATGGCTCTGTTGGAATATGAGAGTGGGATACTGATGATATAAAAACGAAAGAATTTCCCAATCCTTATTTCTTTTATATGTCTCTGCCAAGGAGAATAATTACTGATCAGCAAAGGATAGAGTAAAATACTTTAATAGGTAGGGGATGAAATAATGAAAGCCTTGATGTGTTCAAATCACCAGAACCAGATAAACTAAATTTTAGAATATGGAAAGACCTGGGAAATGTGAGTAGGGTCATTCTCAGTGATCTTTGAAAGATCATGGAGGATGGGAGAGGTAGATTAAAAGCGAAGTACAAATATCTCAATTTTTTTTTTAAAAGAAGAGATTTGAATCTGCAAACTTGAAGGCAGTCAATGACTTCGATTCTTGGCAAAATTCAAGAACGACAGGTCAAAGACAGTAGTCATATAGCTCAAAAGGTAATAGTCACTAAGTGCCGGGATTGTTTTGTCAACAATACCTCATGCCAGACTAACCTCATTTTCCTTTTGATAAGTAGATCTGGCCAATGGTGTCAATATAGCTTATAGTTATTGGTAAAATATTTGATGTAACTTTTCATATTGTTCTTGTCAGCTTCATCTACAGTATGGCCTCCAACACCTTTACCTTCTAAATTATCTCTTAAGCTATCACTCCTGTACTAGCTACACTCTCTTATCTCATGTTGACCACTTGATGGACTAATTCATTTCTATACTATCCTCTTTTGAGTTCTTAATTCCCTTATCAGATCATTGGTTGGGTCATAACAAGTCTCAAAATTGGATCATTCCTACCATCCTGGTCTTTGCTCCTATACAGGTTCTACAAAATAAAGTGGGAGAAAATCATGAGACCATTTTGATTAGTTCTGCTACAAAATTATATTATATAACTCCTTCCTGCTGATAGGAGATCTTTTTATACCTGCCTAATTAACTCATTATTCCTCTTATTATAATGAGAATCATTTTCAATGACAGAGACCATTGCAAGTTAATTATAAGGTAATTTTTTCCTAAATCTTTTTCATCTCACCTCAAACCTCATATGGTTTCTCTTTTATCCCTTCAACACTTATCTGAGAATTTTAATTCATATTTTACAAATATGAATTAATGAATGAGGCCATTCACTAAAACCTCCCTCATCTCACACCACTTAGATGCTTTCCACTACAGTTATTTTCTCTTTCCCTCCTGTTTCACATAATGAGGTGGCCCCTTCTCCTTGAGACTGCAAATGCTTTTACCTGTATAAGTGATTCTATTCTATACTATCTGCTCTAGCAGATTGCCTCCTCTCTTAACCCAACTCTCTCATTTATCTTCAATGTTTTCTTCTGAAGGAGCTGATTGTTTATTTGCTGATTGACAAGATAAGACAACTTTGAAGGTCTGGGTGGATTTTGGTGGAACTTTGATATATAACATCAAGTATGATGAGAGCAAAATGAATTTGGGTGGATTTGATTGACAGATCCAAAGAATGGTCATTAATTGTTTGAATTTAACTGGTAAGGAGGTTTCTAGATCAATGCTCCAGAAATCTCTGCTTAGCCTTTTGATGCTTAAAAGGCTTATCAATGACTTGAATAGATGGCATGCTTATTAAATTTACAAAGTTAATAGTTATCAAAGATAGTTGATGTATCAAATTAGAGAGTCAGGAAAGTTGTGATCCCTGCCCAACTTTTCTTTGCTCTCATATTTGATGTGAAGTTTTATGTACAATTTTAGGCATCATATTTTATTGATAAGCTGTAGAACATCCAGGGAAGAGCAACAAAAATGGCAAAGAGCTTTGAGTCCATGACACATAGGATTATTGGAAGAAACAGGGATGGATGAGAAAAGATTTAGGAGACCATGATGGATGTCTTCAAATATTTGAAGAGTTGTCATATAGAAGCATTTTTAGCATTGTTCTGCTTGGTGTCAAGGGGCAGAATCAGTAATAATAGGTGGAAGTTGCAGAGATTGAAGGTTACTATAAGAAAAATATTCTGAGATAGATCATCTAATTTTAATAGCTTTAATTTTTAGGATATATTAAAATATATTGACCTGAAATCTACCTTTGTGAGTGAATCTTCTCTCTTCTACATGATTTAAAAAAATTGAAAATAGCTGTCATATCATTCTGTCTTCTATTTTTAGATTAAACACATCAATTTCCTTCAAACAATCTCTGCATGAAATAGTGTACAAGTTGCCCTTATTAATGTTTTGATACTTCATTAAGTTTTGCAATCTTATCAATGTGGATTCTCCCTTCAGTGGTTCAGTTTATAATTTATTCATACTTTATCATTTAGGACTATTGTTGTGTGTGTGTGTGTGTGTGTAAAATAAACATATGAATCAAACATTTACTGATAATTAATTACAAATTTTTGACCTTCAAATTCATTATGTGACCTCTTGATCCAAAGTTTAGTAAGCTTTGTTTTACTGGATATTCTCCAACCTATGACCAGTGTAATATTTTTCTGGTCATAAATCTCTGTGGTAATATCCTTTATGCTATCTCTTATGACTCTTTCCATTTCCCTTTGTGTAAATTGCAATCGTGCTAGAAGAAAAATGATATTAAAAATGGATATTTGTTTCAGGAAGTAGCTTAGGTTTTTAAAAGCAATGTATCATTTCCTAGAGGTGAACCTATCTGATTTTTTCATCAAGATGGTATGTTAGATAGAGTATAGCATGTTAGGCAGACATGAGTTCCAATCCGGCCTCAGACACTTACAAACTGTGATATTGGGCAAGTCATTTAACTTTTACCCGCATCTATTTTTTTGTCTGTAAAATAGGAATAATAACAGCATCTGAAAAGGTTGTGAAGATAAAATGAGATATTGTAAAGTACTTCACAAATTTTGAAGTAATATGTAACTTAACTATTGTTACTAACATTGTTATTGTTATTATTATTACAATAACAGTCATTATTCATTCACTATGGATAATTAAGCTGAAATTGTTTTTGCATTTGTAGCTCTTATTTAAGAGACTGCAGTTTTCAGGTCTTGATACAAAAAGTACAACATATTCAGCAAATTAGAATACACAGAGGACTTTATCTTTAGGAACACCTTTATTTTGTGTTGAATAGCCAACATTATAAAGACAGACACTTGTGAGGAGCACATGTATCCTTCTTTTATGCTTTATTTTATATTAAAGATCAAAGAGTCTTCAAAATATCTTCATATTTTCCAAGGAAGTTGGAAAGATTTTAACATTTGTTTGAGAGAGTTATTGAAAGAAAAACTTAAAGGTGACATTTCTCTCTATGAAATGATTTTTTAAAAAAATATCAAACAATAAACACAGTTGGATATTATGTTCCTTGCATCCTTCAGTAAACAATGTTATTGTAAAGACATAATCTTCCATAAAAATCCCTTATGAAAGCTTGCCAGTTCCAATTTCATACTTCCATTAAATCTTAGATATACTTGTGAATTATTCTCATAGATATTGTTAAAATGGCCTGTACATTGATATTTATGTTGGTATAAAGACCATTTCTTTTCTGTAACAAAAAAATCATGATTTTCCCAAACATTTGTTATCTTTTCATCTTTTAGATGTTTGGGGAATCAACTACTTAATGTCTTTAAAGTTGGATTGTTTTCTTTCAGACTTCTCCTTTGTCTACTTGATCCAGTCCAATTTCTTTTTCCATTTCCTTTTTCTTTAGTGTAAATTCTACCTCTCCATGCAATACATTGGATTCTTTGATGTTAGAGTTCAGAAATGGTGGCTTCACCTGTCATGGATTAAGAAAAGCATTGATTTTAAGACACTGACATATTTTCTATTTTTTTTCCTGTTTTGTTTTCTTCTTTACAGGTTTATCATTAAATGTTTTTGCAATGATCCAGTTTAAGTGAATATTTCATCAAGCTTTCTTTGGTAAACTTTTTATTTATCCCATACTTTGGACTGTTTTATCAAATGAGACTTCATAAAATAATATTTTAATATATTTCTCCATAAGATTTTAAAACCAGTGTTGTCCTTGACTGCTGTTTGTCAAGGAGATTTGGCTTTTCTTTAATGGGGCAATTTTTACACTATTTTGGTGTCATTCTTATGATTTCAACCAATTAAACTTCATTAGGAAATAGTGATAATATATGCCAATATCTATTGTTAACATATTTTATCAATTTCCCATTTTGTGTCAATAGCCAATTTAAATGTCAGTTTGGAGTTGCTTCAATTGCTTGTCACATCTTTTTTTTTTTTTTTAAATTTCTCACAAATTCTACACTAGTGTTTTATCATGCCAGAAAATTACACAGAATTTTGAATGGTGTTTCCTTCACCAAATTTTTGACTAAAAGCTAACGCAGATTTATCTTGCTAAAAAAGCTTCAAGTATGGTTGTAGCAATAGATTATATCCACATTTGAAGCCCAGTCTGGAAAGATATTTATCATTATTTTGCTGATTTAAATACTTGCAGGAAAATTACTTGGTAATTAATTCCTTTGCCATGGCAACCCATTAACAAAATAGAACAGTTGTTAGTGGATGTGGCCTTCATTTACCTTTATAATGGTTACAGAGTAATGGGGAAATAAAAGGGAAGAGGGTACATAGAATGAGTATTTGTAAACTATTTATAAATCTTAAGTTAATTGCTGATAGTCTAACCATAAGATTCTAATCCAGTTACCCGTCCAATCTGACCCAATGAAATAAGAATTCCTTATATAATATGCTAGGCATTAGGCTAGGTATTGGGGATTCAGAGACAAAATCACAAAAAAACCCCAAAACTTTTGGAATACAACAACTAATGTCAATACCAGAGTACTGACTGCATCATACATAGCTTATTGTTCTTCCTAAAAATGAAGCAATGTAACTAGAAGGCAAAAGTGGAATGAAAAGATGACTTGATGGCTCTTGTAGAGGCAAATCAAGGATTGGCAGAGTTGGTGTTATGAAATGTCCAATGTCTTACCATCTTGTTTTGTAGTGCTCATGATAAACACTTATAAATAGACTGCCAGCAAGACAATTGTAGACTACATACTTATCTTTTTGAAGAGCATGAAAGAGTAGAACATTTTTTGAAAGGTGCCTATATGAGTTAAGATAACATATACTCATTAAATTCAATGCAGAGATATGAATAGGGGAGGACACTGAGAATATGTCAGTTATTCATGCTTATGAACAAGAAATGAATGCCAAAGGACAATGGCAAAAAATATAAATGAATACAAAACAACACACCAACATGACATGTAGAATTCATTTTCTTTAAAAAGAGTGTTAGAAAGCACTGGACAGGAAAGCCTTTAAATGAAATAATAGAAAATGAATTTGATTAAATTCTGACAGAGACCTTCTTTCTAATCTGGGAAGAATGTTGAAACTGACTTATTGAAGACAAAATCGTAATCGATAATAGCTTCTCAATTTCATTCCTCAAACATGACTCCCCAAACTCAGTCTAATACTTCAGAGGTTGTCAAAGTAGACTACAAAAACATCATTATCTTTATATTAATGTGGTTAAAGATTAGTTTTTGAATTTTTTTTGCCAGCAATGTGACACTGTTGACACATGTTACAATTGAATCTATTAAAATTCTCAGGTTTTTAAAATATTTTTTTGTAAAATCGTTCTAATATTGTATTTTTGACACTTTGAACTTAACTTTATACTTAGTTCTACGAAATATTATCTTATTCTCGATAAGCATCTTATGTTTTTCTTTTCTCATTATTCTCATTTGTAAAAATCTTTTTGAAACTTAATTCTATCATCTCATGTGTTAGCTATTAGCTGTCCTGGTTTTTGTATCCTGTACATATAGGAAGTATTCCATCATTGCCTTCATCCAAGCTATTGATAAAAAATGTGCACTAGAAGTCTCAGGATGGAATCCTATAGTCCATTAGAAGCCTCCTTCCTGTTTGAGATTTATTCATCAATACTCTTTGAGTAAATTTGTTACCGTGTACATCTCTTTGCATTATTTTTCCAATATACATCCATGGATTTTATCAGCAAAGATTTTATGAAAGGTTTCTTTCTTTATAAAAATATTTTACTTGATATCTTTTATTTTATCACCATATTTTCAAATATGTTCCTCTCCTTATTCAGAAAAGTATCCTTTGTGACAAAGAATAAAACAGAAAAGGAAAAAAATTACCCATAAAATTGGCCAATATATCTAATGGTATACTAAGTTTCTCACTCTGTATCTTACTTCTGCAAAGTGGGGCGAGAGGTTCATTTTCTCATCTCTTCTTTGGAGACAATCTTGATTAACATAATCATACAACTTTCACTGTTGTATTCATTGTATTCTTTTCACTTTGGATCAGTTCAAATAAGTCTTCCCATACTCTCTATTTTTCATATTTTTTTACGCTGTCATAATAATATTCCATTATATGAATGTATCATAATTTGCTAACCATTTCTCATTGTAGACATCTACTTTGTTGCCAGTTCTTTGTATGATAAAATTGCTAAATTACTAAAAAAATTGCTGATTTAATATTTTGGTGTATATGATATCTTTTCTTCCTCATTCAAGAGGTATTCTTGGGATAGGCGTTGGAAGACAGATGCCTAGCAGTGAGATCTGCTTAAAAGATATGCACATTTAATAGTTTTCTTCAATTTATAAGTTGTTTTCAGAATGTTCGAACCAATTCACAGCTCCACCAAAAATGCATTACTATAACTGCCTTTATTCATTTCCACATTTATTTGCACATTATTATTTCTACATTTAATTATTATTATTATTATTATTTTAATTTTTTATTTAATAATTACATTATATTGACACTCGTTTCTGTTCTGATTTTTTCCCCCTCCCTCCCTCCACCCCCTCCCCTAGATGGCAAGCAGTCCTTTATATGTTGGATATGTTGCAGTATATCCTAGATACAATATATGTTTGCAGAACCGAACAGTTCTCTTGTTGCGTAGGGAGAATTGGATTCAGAAGGTATAAATAATCCGGGAAGAAAAACAAAAATGCAGATAGTTTACATTCATTTCCCAGTGTTCTTTCTTTGGGTGTAGCTGCTTTTGTCCGTCATTTATCAATTGAAACTCAGGTCTCTTTGTCAAAGAAATCCACTTCCATCAAAATATGTCCTCATACAATATCGTTGTCGAAGTGTATAATGATCTCCTGGTTCTGCTCATTTCACTTAGCATCAGTTCATGTAAGTCTCGCCAGTCCTCTCTGTATTCATCCTGCTGGTCATTTCTTACAGAACAGTAATATTCCATAACATTCATATACCACAATTTACCCAGCCATTCTCCAATTGATGGGCATCCATTCATTTTCCAGTTTTTAGCCACTACAAACAGGGCTGCTACAAACATTTTGGCACATACAGGTCCCTTTCCCTTCTTTAGTATTTCTTTGGGATATAAGCCCAATAGAAACACTGCTGGATCAAAGGGTATGCACAATTTGATAATTTTTTGGGCATAATTTCAGATTGCTCTCCAGAATGGTTGGATTCGTTTACAACTCCACCAACAATGCATTAGTGTCCCAGTTTTCCCGCATCCCCTCCAACATTCATCATTATTTTTTCCTGTCATCTTAGCCAATCTGACAGGTGTGTAGTGGTATCTCAGAGTTGTCTTAATTTGCATTTCTCTGATCAATAATGATTTGGAACACTCTTTCATATGAGTGGTAATAGTTTCAATCTCATCCTCTGAAAATTGTCTGTTCATATCCTTTGACCATTTATCAATTGGAGAATGGCTTGATTTCTTATAAATTTGAGTCAGTTCTCTATATATTTTGGAAATGAGGCCTTTATCAGAACCTTTAACTGTGAAAATGTTTTCCCAGTTTGTTGCTTCCCTTCTAATCTTGTTTGCATTAGTTTTATTTGTACAAAGGCTTTTTAATTTGATGTAATCGAAATTTTCTATTCTGTGATCAGTAATGGTCTCTAGTTCATCTTTGGTCACAAATTTCTTTCTCCTCCACAAGTCTGAGAGATAAACTATTCTATGTTCCTCTAATTTATTTATAGTCTCGTTCTTTATGCCTAGGTCATAGACCCATTTTGATCTTATCTTGGTATATGGTGTTAAGTGTGGGTCCATGCCTAATTTCTGCCATACTAATTTCCAATTATCCCAGCAGTTTTTATCAAATAATGAATTCTTTTCCCAGAAGTTAGGGGCTTTGGGTTTGTCAAACACTAGATTGCTATAATTGACTATTCTGTCTTGTGAGCCTAGCCTTTTCCACTGATCCACTAATCTATTTCTTAGCCAATACCAAATGGTTTTGGTGACTGCTGCTTTATAATATAATTTTAGATCAGGTACAGCTAGGCCACCTTCATTTGATTTTTTTTTCATTAATTCCCTTGAGATTCTCGACTTTTTATTGTTCCATATGAATTTTGTTGTTATTTTTTCTAGATCAATAAAATATTTTCTTGGAAGTCTGATTGGTATAGCACTAAATAAATAGATTAGTTTAGGGAGTATTGTCATCTTTATTATGTTCGCTCGGCCGATCCAAGAGCACTTAATATTTTTCCAATTATTTAAGTCTGACTTTATTTGTGTGGAGACTTTTTTATAATTTTGCTCATATAATTCCTGACTTTCCTTTGGTAGATAGATTCCCAAATATTTTATGGTATCAACAGTTATTCTGAATGGAATTTCTCTTTGTATCTCTTGCTGTTGGGTTTTGTTGGTGATGTATAAAAATGCTGAGGATTTATGGGGATTTATTTTGTAGCCAGCTACTTTGCTAAAATTATGAATTATTTCCAATAGCTTTTTGGTAGAATCTCTGGGGTTCTCTAGGTATACCATCATATCATCTGCAAAGAGTGATAGTTTGGTTTCCTCATTGCCTACTCTAATTCCTTTTATATCTTTCTCGACTCTTATTGCCGAGGCTAGTGTTTCTAATACGATATTAAATAATAATGGTGATAGTGGGCAACCTTGCTTCACTCCAGATCTTACTGGGAAAGGTTCCAGTTTTTCCCCATTGCATATGATGCTTACTGATGGTTTTAAATATATGCTCCTGACTATTTTAAGGAAAAGTCCATTTATTCCTATGCTCTCAAGTGTTTTTATTAGGAATGGATGTTGGATTTTATCAAATGCTTTTTCTGCATCTATTGAGATGATCATGTGGTTTTTGTTTGTTTGGTTATTGATATAGTCAATTATGCTAATAGTTTTCCTAATATTGAACCAGCCCTGCATTCCTGGTATAAATCCTACTTGGTCATAGTGTATTATCCTGGTGACAATTTTCTGTAATCTTTTTGCTAATATTTTATTTAAGATTTTAGCATCAATATTCATTAGGGAGATTGGTCTATAATTTTCTTTCTCTGTTTTCAGCCTACCTGGTTTAGGTATCAGTACCATATCTGTGTCATAAAAGGAGTTTGGTAGGACTCCTTCAATCCCTATTTTTTCAAATAGTTTATATAACATTGGAGTTAATTGTTCTTTGAATGTTTGGTAGAATTCACATGTAAATCCATCTGGTCCTGGGGATTTTTTCTTAGGGAGTTGATTGATAGTTTGTTCTATTTCTTTTTCTGAGATGGGACTGTTTAGGATATTTACTTCTTCCTCTGTTAGTTTGGGCAAGCTGTATTTTTGGAGGTATTTTTCTATTTCATTTAAGTTGTCGAATTTATTGGCATAAAGTTGGGCAAAGTAACTCCTAATTATTGCTCTAATTTCCTCTTCGTTAGTGGTGAGTTCTCCCTTTTCATTTTTAAGACTATCAATTTGATTTTCCTCTTTCCTTTTTTTAATCAGATTTACTAAGGGTTTGTCTATTTTGTTGTTTTTTTCATAGAACCAACTCTTAGTTTTATTAATCAATTCAATAGTTTTTTTACTTTCAATTTTATTGATCTCACCTTTTACTTTTAGAATTTCAAGTTTAGTGTTTGACTGGGGTTTTTAATTTGTTCCTTTTCTAGCATTTTTAATTGCAAACCCAATTCATTGACCTTCTCTTTCTCTATTTTATACAAATAGGCCTCTAGAGATATGAAATTTCCCCTTATTACCGCTTTGGCTGCATCCCATACATTTTGGTATGATGTCTCATTATTATCGTTTTCTTGGGTGAAGTTATTAATTATGTCTATGATTTGCTGTTTCACCCAATCATTCTTTAGTATGAGATTATTTAGTTTCCAATTATTTTTTGGTCTACTTCCCCCTGCTTTTTTGTTGAATGTAATTTTCATTGCATCGTGGTCTGAAAAGGATGCATTTACTATTTCTGCCTTACTACATTTGAGTTTGAGGTTTTTATGTCCTAATATATGGTCAATTTTTGTATAGGTTCCATGAACTGCTGAAAAGAAAGTGTATTCCTTTCTGTCTCCATTACATTTTCTCTAGAGATCTATCATATCTAACTTTTCTAGTATTCTATTTACCTCTTTGACTTCTTTCTTATTTATTTTGTGGTTTGATTTATCTAATTCTGAGAGTGCAAGGTTAAGATCTCCCACTATTATAGTTTTACTGTCTATTTCTTCTTGCAGCTCTCTTAGTTTCTCTTTTAAGAATTTAGATGCTACCCCACTTGGTGCATATATGTTTAATATAGATAGTGCTTCATTATCCATGCTACCCTTTAGCAAGATATAGTGTCCTTCCTTATCTCTTTTAATTAGGTCAATTTTTGCTTTAGCTTGATCTGAGATCAGGATGGCTACCCCTGCTTTTTTGACTTCACCTGAAGCATAGTAGATTTTGCTCCAACCTTTTACCTTTAACCTGCATGTATCTCCCCGCTTCAGGTGTGTTTCCTGTAAACAACATATTGTAGGATTCTGGCTTTTAATCCATTCTGCTAACCGCTTCCTCTTTATGGGGGAGTTTACCCCGTTCACGTTTATGGTTAGAATGACCAATTCTGTATTACTTGCCATCTTGTTAACCCCGGTTTATGCTTTCCTCCCTTCTTTCCCCTTTCCCCCCTTCCAAGTATTAATCTTGTGAGCACCCCTTGCTTCTCACAGCCCTCCCTTTTTAGTGTCCCTCCCCCCGCCTTAGAGTTCCTCCCCCTATCTTACCCCTTTCCCTCCCAGTTCCCGTATTCCCTTCTGCTTAGCTTATTCCTTCCCTTTCCACTTTTCCCTTCTCACTTTTCAATGAGATGGGAGAAGTTTCACCATAGATTGAATATGTCTTAAGATTTTTCACTTAAAGCCAATTCTGAAGGCAGTAAGATACCCACTATATTCATCCCCCTCCATTCTTTCTCTCAGATATAATAGGTTTCCTATGCCTCTTCATGAGATGTACTACCCCCACTTTACCCTTTTTCTGGTACAATGTCCTTTCCACATCAATTTCTAGAACAAGGTATACATGTATTCTTTATACATCTATATAGTCAAAATATAGTTCCCAAGATTAATCTTTACCTTTTTAGATTTCTCTTGAGTTCTATATTTGTAGATCAAACTTTTTGTTAAGTTCTGGTTTTTTCATCAGAAATAGATGAAATTCGCTTACTTCGTTGAATGTCCATCTTCTTCCCTGGAAAAAGATGCTCATTCTCGCTGGGTAAGTTATTTTTGGTTGCATACCAAGTTCCTTAGCCTTTCGGAATATCATATTCCAGGCCCTTCGATCTTTTAATGTGGATGCTGCCAGATCCTGGGTGATCCTTATTGTGGCTCCTTGATACTTGAATTGGGTTTTTCTAGCCGCTTGCAATATTTTTTCTTTCATCTGAGGGTTCTGGCATTTGGCCACTATATTCCTTGGTGTTTTGATTTTAGGATCCCTTTCAGTGGGTGATCAATGAATCCTTTCAATGTTTATTTTTTCCTCTGTTCCTATGACTTCTGGGCAGTTCTCTTTGATAATTTCCTGGAAGACAGTGTCCAGGCTCTTTTTTTCATCATGTTTTTCTGGGAGTCCAATGATTCTCAGATTGTCTCTCCTGGATCTGTTTTCCAGGTCTGTTGTCTTCCCCAGAAGGTATTTCACATTTTTCTCCATTGTTTGATTTTTTTGGATTTGCTTGACTGATTCTTCTTGTCTCCTCGAGTCATTCAATTCCACTTGTTCAATTTTGATTTTCAGTGAAGTATTCTCTTCACTCACTTTTTTAAAATCTTTCTCTAATTGTCCAATTGAGTTCTTTTGTTCTGTGGAATTTTTTTCCATTTCGCCAATTTTGTTTTTTAGAGAGCTGTTTTCTGTTTCCAGTTCACTAATCCTATTTTTCAAGGATTTTACTTCTTTATCCACTCTCTCTTTAACTGACTTCTCCAGGCTCTTTTGCCAAGCCTCCCTCTCCTTTTCCCATTTTTCTTCTAGCTCCCTTGTGAGAGCCTTTTTAATCACTTCTATGAGGTTCATCTGTGCTGAGGAACAGACGATCTCCTCCTTTGGGGAATCACCTGGGGACTGCCTGTTTTTAGTCTCCTCAGGATTTAAAGTCTGCTCTCTATCTGTGTAGAAGCTGTCAAGGGTTAAAGTCCTCTTCAGCTTCTTGCTCATTCTGTCTATTAATCAGAGACAAACTACCAAAGAAAAACAGAAAAAACTGGAGTCTTTCTTTGGGGGGGGGGGCTGGGTGTGTTATCGAGCTTCCTCTACAGACTGCAGGGGGCAGCAGTGAGGCACTAGCAGGACTGTGCTGCGCCTGCGCTCTGAGATCCCAGAGCGTGCTGAGTCACTGAGGGGGGGGAAGGGGGGGGTGGCCAGGTCCTGAGAGACTCCAGCTGTTTGGGGTTGTATTCTTCAGCCCCGGTGTTTTTAGCTTCTCTGCTGGGCTGCTGATTTGCTGCAGGTTCCAAACCTGTAGCGAAGCTCTCCCCACAGAGACGGCTACGATCACTCCCCACCCCCTCTCCAGTCTGCTCCCGTGCTCTCACTGCCGCTGCCCTCAGCCTGCGCCCGATCTAAAACCGCCCCAGCCCTCCAGTAAAGACAGACCTTTCTTGGCGGATCTCAAGGATGGCTTCTCTTGGTAACTATTTGTGGGGTTTTTTTTCAGTCAAGCATTGATTCAGAGGCTTGTAATGAAATGGATAGTGAGAGAAAGCGTGGAGCTTATGCAGCTATGAGACCCTGAAAGATTATTATTTTTCTGTAACAATTATATTACTAGTTATAAAATTATTTATGCATGTATACACAAACATGCATATATGTAAACATACATAAGCACATGTATATATATATATTGTGTTCATGTATGTTACACACATTTTTTTCCTTCCATCTCTATCCAGGCAAATCCTTCTCATCCTACTTCCTTTGTGCTATCTGGATACTCCTTCTTTACTAATCAATCCCCTTTCATCTAGGATTCTTTTTTTTTTTTCACATTGCTTCAATCATCTAACCATGGAAACTTGTATCTCTAAAAAATAATTGCATCCCTAGATACCCTCTCTAGTATTATTGCTTCTCTAAAATAATTATGTTTATTATTATTATTATTACTATTACTATTATTATTTTACTTTTTTGTATCCTTAGCACTTAGCACATAATGCTTAATAAATAAATATCCGAGGCAATTCCATTCTAGCCAGTGTTCAGGGAAGAGAAAGAAATAGGAGTAGACTCTTCATTGAAAGTACTGCTAAACTGATATATGTCAAAAACAACAGGAATCTGACTCTCATTAAGTGAACAGAAAGCTACATCTCTTGTCCATTCCACTTTATACTTTGTAGAACAATATTTTTGGATCAAGAGGGTTCTGACTTATAACTGTGATACAGTCTCCTTCTTAATCTCATGACTCTTCTGAGGCATTAATATTCCTACTGACTGTGTGGTGGACAATAGGGAAGCTATTCCCTATTCAAAGACCTAGGTGGTAATCATATGTCAAAGATGATGTCAAGGAACATGGAGCTGGGGATATAATAAATCATAAGATATCAATCATTAACTATGACATTATCAAAAAAGGTGAAGAGTTGGAGATATTCTCTCCCATTTGCTTCTTCTGTACATTCATAAGGATACCACCCTTACTCTAGCCCTTATTTTCACATACCTGGAATAAATTAGTCTTTTATCAGGGCTTGCTCTTTTTAAGCTTTTATCTATCCAATCCACCTTCCACACAGCTAAGATAAATTTGCTAAGGCACAAGTCTGACCATGTCTGTCATTCCCTTGCTCCAGAACTTTTAGTGGCTCCCCACTGGATGAAATACAAACTCCTTGGGCTGACATTTAAAACTTTCTGTAATTAGTGTCCTTTTTACTTTTTCATCTTTACTTTATATTACTCTTCTTCACTAATCCTGGACTGGATGGGCAGTGCTTGCCCAAATTTTAGCACGTGAATCAGGGTTTCCTATTTCCTGAATTATAAACCCATCAAAAAGAAATATGCAGCCTGGAAGATCATAGATATTTCAGAGGACCAGCAAGTGGTTGCTGGATTATTAAGGCAATACCAGAGGTTCATGACATCATGAAGGGATGGGGAAGGGGAAGCAGATTGGCTTGTAGGCTCATAAACCTTTTCTTCCATAAGAAAACAGACTAAAAAAGGAAAGAGTTTTATCCAAAATAATTTTTTCATTGGTGACAGTGTGTTCCATCATTTGGCATCACATAAAAAGTTATTAGTATGACTCCCTGAGAAGCAATTACTCTTTCTTTCAAAAGCATTAAAAATGTTAACATTAAAGAATTACTTACTTTGGAAGGAACTTGCCGAACACCTGCTGTGGAGAGAGTTCTATGTGAATTATTTGCTTCTTGCTGTTTTCTACCTACTAAGTACATTTTCAGATAAGTGGAATGCTTACTGTTTAAAACTTTGCATCTGATCCAATGGCAGAACCTAAAAATTAACCCAACATGGGAAGGACCATCTGGTCCAAGATTTTCTTGTCTCCAAGTTAGCCTGGAAGAAAATGACTCTGCTGCTTAGATGGGGACTTAGAATTCTCTTAGTTCATGAAAATGTCTTCCTACTTGAAAGGAAACTGTTCATATAGAGAAGAAAATGGTTCATAGTGTCCTAGGCAGCCTCTTTGAACATTTGAACTGTTATCTGCCCCATTAAATGTGCTCCTCAACAGTCATGCCTCTTGTTAGATTTTGTTAGATTTGTTAGGATGACCTTTAAGCTTAACTGGAGAATTGCTTTATATGAATGAAGAATAAATGAATGGTTTATACACCAAAGAGGCTTGTTTCTGTTTCCCCATTTATTATCCTACTTGTTTAAGTGTTGGTTGATTGGGATAGTCTTCACCTTTTTCCCTATCTCTGTCACCTCTTGTTTTATATTCACATCAATTGAAATTGTCAAATAGATAATCAATAGTCCAAATATACTTAGCCCTTTACAGTTTACAAAACTACTGATGACCTCAATCACTTCATTAAGTGATGAAATAAATTCTGTAAAATTCATTTCCTCATTTTGTAGAAGAGAAAACCATTCTATACGGTTTCTCAGCCAAATGTATTCCTATATTCAAGGCCTATCTTTTGGAAGCATCTCTTCTAAGAATCTTTCTTGATGGCTCCTTTTCATCACAATCATAATCTTTGTATTTCCCTTCCTCAGCTCTTCTGCAAACTTTATTACTTTGAGGATCTATGTGTTATCTTTAATCGTAGATACTGCCTATACCAGTGCTGAAGGTAAGCCTTTTATGCTGTGGTCAAAAGAATTCATTACCTGGAAACCAAATCTTTGATAATGAGTCTCTTCAAATATAGAGAGAAATTATTATTATAACCAATGATTTGGGGAGATCTAGAATTCTCCTCCTTCTTCTAAAGTCTTTATTTCAAGGTTCAGCCTCTGAAAGACTGAACTAATGACAGTAAATAGGATTAACATCCTCCTCAATCTAGGTATTGCTATTCCATCCAACTTTCAAGGAATTTAATTTAATCTAATTTTAAAATAATAATTTAATCTAAGTTAAGTATAAATTTAATTTAATTAAGGAATTCTAAGGTGAAACTCCAAGTCCATTGTGTTTTGCTCAGGTTTGGGAAGGGATCCTTTGTCTAGATTTCCTGAGTTTGGAAGTCATTTGGCAATGGATGGCATGATCAAAATTACATTCTCCCAACCTCTTATTGGGATAGTTCCATCTCTCTCTCTCATTCTCTTTGCTTGTTAACCAATTAGAGTTGATTGACCCATTTTTCCAAAAGAATATAAATTGTGAGCCCATTGTCATGAATCATCTCTGATCCAAGCGAGATGACCAAATGACCATTCCTTTTTTTTTAAAAAAAAATAAATGCTAGCATTATTAATAATATAAAGTACCCAGAAACTATCTCTTGAACTTTTTAAACATCACAATAGCACTGCATATTTATTGAACATTATGTCCACCAATACAATTTAAGCTTTCTAAGAGTTAGGACTGTGGTTGTTTTGTTCTTTGTATCCCTTGAGGCTAGCATAATACTTCATTGGTAATAATTATTTAATAAAACTTGTTGAATTAAAGTCATTATATTTAAAGTATTAAATTGTGCTAATTTATTGTGGGGATTAAAATTATCCCACCTACAATAAAAGAGACTGAGGCAGAATTCTGAATTGATGGCACTTTATCAAAGGGTTCATGATTCCTCAGAATTTCCTCAGTATCTGTGGTGTCTTCTTCCAGGACCTTATTTTTAGAGGGCTAGATGTCCAGTCATTGAAGAACAGCTATACCAAATACAGAATAATTCAACTGATTGACATATGATGCATAAGCTAAAATAAGCAAGATTCCTTGCTTCATCCAACTTGTGACCTTGTCGATATATTACTTTGCTTGTCCACACAAGATGGACAGGCTTTTCCTTATGTTGAACAGAAGGAAATGCTTCAGGCTATCACAGCCAGTCACTTAAGTGGCCATAAGATAGTTACCTGCTCCTAATAGTCCAGGGATTGGTCCAGAGATACAAAAATATTTGGACAATTTTCCATGTATTTGTCACCTCTGCTACACGGGGCTTGGTCACCAGGACAAGGAAAAGCAAGGGCGGAGTGCTGTTAGTTAACTTCTTAGGGGTAAGCAAGTAAACTTAGAATCTATAGCCCACAGATCTGAGGCCTTATATACAGAGCTATATGAGTCTATCAAATTGATTAATACTGATTGGAATAGAGTAGGTATCCAAATAAATCGTCTCTCGCATGGCATATAAAGGTTTGCAGGATTTTCACTTTTTTTTTCCTGGGAGGCAAAAACTTTGTCCTCATTCTTCATGTCCCCAAATTATGGGAGGTTAAGTAGAGCTCTGCTCAACTATTATTCACTAAATTCATTTGAACATGAAATAAGTAAGGGTCTTTTTTTTAAGACCTTAGACAAGGTAGACCTCTGGCACATCTGAAATGACAGGTAGGTTCTTAGTGTAAATAATGAATTCCATTAAAGTGATTTCTCTGACTGTCCCCCATGCCTTGGTTCTCCCTGCTCATCTCTACCTACTGGTTTCCCTGCCTTCTTTTGAATCCCAACTTAAGTTTCATGTTCTTCTGATATCCTTTTTTAAATTCTTCTTAATTCTAGTGCCTTTCCTCTTTTAATGATTTTTTTATTTATCCTGTTTGTAATTTTTACATATGTGTTTGCTTGTCCTTTCCATAATTGGATTGTGAGTTCCTTGAGCATGGTAGCTGTTTTCAGCCCCTTTTTATATTCTCAGAACTTAATCAAATGCCTGGCACATAATAGGTACATGACAAATGTTTAATGACTCACTGACTAATCAAATTTTTATTACTAATATCAAATAATAGTAGCACTTATGTAGCACCTACTAGATGCCCATCTCTGTGATAAGTGCTTTACAAATGTTATTTTATTTGATTTTCAAAATTATAATTGTGCAAAATATAACAATTGACTCTGCCTGATTGAAATAATGATTGCAAAACAGAATAATTACAAGTGTTTCACCTGATCCATTAATTAAGACACCAATCAAGACTTGACTACATGAAAGTCTCCATATCCATGACTATGAAGGCAAACTTGTGAATATAGTGCCTGGTATATAGTAGGAACTTAATAAATCCTTGTTGATTGATTTAATGCTTAATCAAAATTCATGGACATTTTTGTAACATAATTCCAAATTGTTTTTTAGTTCCTCTCTCCTGATTTTATCTGGCTATATATTTCTATGTCTTTTTTTTTCACTCTCAGTTAGATTTCCTCCTTTTCCTCTTCTCCTTTAGCTAGTGCTATTTTTTCTTTTTTAAATTTAATTTTTGTGTCCTTTTGAAAAAGTATTTCTTTCCCTCACTTCATTTATCTTCTCTTTCTGGTTAGCCTAGACTCTCATTGTCTGATTCATGATATATTTATTATTATTAGATATCTTTTCTTTATTTTATATAATCAAAGCTTCCAGGGTGGATGTCTATTCTGGATTCTACCCTCTAGCAGCTTTTTGCCATGGCCTTTTAGAGCTTACTCCATGTGTCACTGTGTCCTTTTCCATTGTGCCTCAGTTATTGTCAATTATTGCAGATGTCAGAGAGAACATTATCTTATGGTAGAGGACTTTTCTCCTTCTTTCCCAGATCCAACACAAATCTACACTCTTGTTGACCTTTTATCTCCTAGATTTGCCTGGGAATGTCTGTTCTGAATCTGTTATTCCACTCCTCCAGATACCAGTCTCTCCACAGAGGTTTTACTTCCCCATCTCCCAGGACAAACCAAATTTTCAGGAATCAAACACCCTTCAGGCCTCATCCAGTATAAAGTTCTCATTCCCCCTTCATACCCATAGGAGCATTCATCAGAAAGACCCCTTGCCTTCTCCCATTTGGGGTCTCTTTCTTTCCTTCCCCTATTCAATTTTTTCCTCAGTCCTCATTCACTCTTCCATACACTATGTAAAGTAGATTCATATTTGCAGGATAAATCAGCCTGGGCTACATCCTGAGCACATTATTACATTTCTTCATCCTTTTTCTAGTGGGTATAGAATAGCTTTTCATTATTCAAATATGCTTAATTTTGTTGCAGAAATTATTGCTTCTGAATTGAATTATTAAATTTAGTCTATATCTTTCTTGAAATTTGAAGTCTTGGGTTTTTCCTGGAAGCAATACTGTAAATTCTTTCAATTAGAATTTAATTTTTTTTTAATATTCAGAAGTACTGGAGAGTCTTCTGTTATTTCCTTCATTATGGTGTTAATGATTTCTTCTTGTCCTGTTCTTCTGGGAGATCTATGATCCATTGGTACTCTATGCGTTCTGTCTTTGCTAATATAGTCACCAGATTTTCTTTTAACATTCTGAGTTTTTTTCCTCTTTTCTTTTAAATCATCTTTCATTTCTGTGTATTTGTGTTCCCAATCTATTATTTTCTCATTTGTTTCTTTGGTGATTCCTCCCTTTATAGATTACATTTTTTCTATTCTGCTCATTATTTCTGTTTTGCAGGACATAAATTTTGCTCTCATTTCTTGTATAAACCAGTCAGCAAAAGTGTATTATAGCTCCAAATTTAATTTCCACAGAGTGCTTTGTCTCATCAAGTATAACATAATTTTCATTCATTTTGCAATATTTGTTCATAGATGCATGAACTCCTTTCTAGATCTGAAAGTCACATTTCCTCCAATCACTCTTTTTCCTATTGATTTATCTGTTTCTGTTCAAGGTTTTTTGAGATTTCTCCTTCTTTGAATCTTTGCTACTTTCATCCCATATTTTCCTTATTGCTCACTTTTAACTTCCTCTTCTATGATTAATGTTTCCTTAGTGATTAGATCTAAAAGCATATCAGCTTCCTCCTTCCATGAGCAATTCAATGTTTATCAATCTTAATCTCTGCTCCAACTGATTTTTGGGTAGTCAGAACTGACTTCAGTTGAATGTTGTGTTCTTCTCTTGTTTGTTCTTCACTATGGAGGAGTATTAGTACCTCAGGAAGGTGAAGTCATGACATGCAAAAAAAAAAAATTGGATTAATTGAGGGAGGGCTGTGCAAGGTCATCTGCCTCACTTTTTCCTCCAGAGCCATCTGGGTCCAGTGGCAAGATATAGATCAAGATCACTAGAGATGTCCCTGGATGAAATGGGAGACTTTGGCTTTTTTAAGCTAAGGTCTTCAATAGATCTCAGTTTGATGGAAGTTGCACCCATTAGGTGATGAAGACTAAGTAGCAGTTGAGGCAAAGAATCTCCTCTTTCACCTAGTTCAAATAGACAAATAAAGGAATGAATGAATCTGGGAGAGGAAGACCCTTAGGGTTTCTGGCCAAAGCAGAAATGACTGCTATTTACATTCAATCTGAGTTAATAAAGACCCAAACAATGACCAAAAGGATCTTGGCTTAGGACCTATAAGTGGCCAATTAGAATCAGAAATATTTATAAAATATATCCAAGAAAAACAAGAAGATTATGGGAAAAAAACTATTTTCTATAACTCCAGAACAATTTTCTTGGATTATTTCTTGCATTATTGTGCCAAGGTTTTCTTTTTTGGTCACAGTTTCCCGGTACTCCAGTGATTCTTATATTTTACCTTCTTGATCTGTTTTTCACATCTATTGTTTTTCTTATAAAATGTTTCACATTTTGTTCTATATTTTCATTCTTTATATTTTGTTCTGGTGTTTCTTGGTCTGTTATAGTTTTACTGGCTTCCTCTTGCCCAATTCTACTTTTCTTTTCTTTCCTTTCCTTTCCTTTCCTTTTTTTTTTTTTTTTTGCTAAGGCAATTGAGGTTAAGTGACTTACCTAGGGTCATACAGGTAGGACGTGTTAAGTGTCTAAGGCCAGATTTGAAATCAGGTCCTCCTGACTTCAGGGCTGGTACTGTATCCACTGCACCATCTAGCTACTCCCAATTCTAATTTTCAAAGAATTATTTATGTCTTTAAAACTGTATCGCCTTTTTCTAGTTGGTTAACTATTTTTTTCATAATCTTCTTGTTTTTCTTGGATAGATTTTATTATTTTGTTTTTGCCTCAGAATTTCTCATTTGTTTTTTAAATTCTTTTTTGAGTTCTATCTATTCTCTCTGGTCAGGGAGTCATTTCATTGTATTCTTTGGGCTAGAAGAAGATTTTTTTTTTTAACTTCAGTATCCTCCTCTGAAGATAAGCCCCAGTCTTCCTTATTCCCATAGTAAGTATTTATGGTTGGGGTCTTTCTTCTTGGTCATTTTTTAAAAATGAGAATTAGTAGTGTAAACTCCTCTAATTGTGGGCTGGGGGAATATAGTGCCTCTAACTCCAATTTAGCTTTCCCCTCTGACCTGGAACACTAAACTAAGCGTTCCATCCTCCTGCAAGTGCCCATAGTCAGTAGTGTCTCTGCCTCACTGCCTCTGCACTCCCAGTGTGCACTCTTTTCACCCAGGTTCATGAAGCACAACTGGGCCTAATCAGCCCAGATTCCCTCAGCCTTCCCAACTCAGACCCCCAACTCAATAAGTTGTCTGGGAAGTAAAAGTTTATGTAGTTCCTGCTGAGGCTCCCACCAAACATAATTCATCCCCACTTGTTTCTGCAGAGATAGCCTGGAGGTATCTGCACTTTACATGGGTTAATCCTAGGCCCAGGGTCTTTTTTCTGGCCTTCTTGAGTTGTTCCAGTCTTCCAGTTCTGTCCCAAGTCTTAAGTTTTCACCAGCCTATGTTCTCTCTGAGGCATAAATTTGTTCTGTTTGTGGGGAAAATCTGGAGAGCTTGAACTTTACTGACCTACTCCCATTTTCCCAGAGACCTCCTCTATACCACTGTTTTATGAACATTTCAGAGCTCTGGAGTTATTCATGAGGGCACTTGAGTAGGTATGGGTGACTAGTTGACTCACTGCTTTAGGAGGACTGATTGGCTAATGAAGTAGAGTCAGTTTTCAACCTTCATCAGTTCCATTTTTCTGTATATAATCCTCTCTGCAATTTATTTTCTTTGGTGTCTGGGTTGAGGTTGTGAAAAGCCTGTTGAAGAGAAACTGGTATCATTCCCTATGAGTTCTGACTTTGAAGATATCATCTTCAAAGATACATCTTTAATGTATCTAGATACATCTAGATGTATGTTTTTATTGGTTTGGAGAACTCTTGGAGAGGAAATATTCTCTACCCATGCAGACCAGCAAACAGAATATTACAGTATTGGTTGGAGATCTGACTTGCCCAGGTCACATAGCCAATGTGTGCTATATGTTGGACGTAGAATTAAACTTTTCTGACTCTGAAGCTAAGGTTATTTACTATACCATGACTGCCTACAAATTGTTTCTAAATTAATAAAAATAAATAATAACAACAACAATAATAACACCTAATTACCACTAACCTACTACTCATATTTATATAGTACTTAAAAATTTATCAAGTACTTATTTTTCTCCCCACAATGACTTTGTGAAGTGAGTAGCACAAGGATTAGTAATATTTTATAGATTGAGAAACTGAATCTTAGAAGGCAAAGGAAGTTAATCAATATGACTAAGCTACTAAAAATCATAAAGCTACAGGGAAGCAGTCAGAATTCCTGAAGCCAGGTTCCTGGGTGCTCTTAGATGCACTTTATATGTATTGGCCTCACTTCAAAGTCCTGAAATAGCTGGAGTCCAGTTCTCTAGCCAGAAATAAGAGGCTGTGAAAAATCTGCTGCTAAATTTGAAAAATGAGTTGTAAACACCAGCGGTCTGTCTGAGAGAAGTTGGGGCAACTTCACTGGGATTCCCTTCTCTTCAGCACCAGGAAAAAGGTCAACTTCTCACTTCTGCCAAACAAATATAGGCAGTTTTGGTATCATGAGAACTTTATAGAATGTAGTTTTTCATTAGCACTTTCCTGTCCCAATTTAATTAATTTATTAATTTGATCTTTCTATTTATTTAAAAATTCTGATTTAAAAATATTTATCAAACATTTCTGGGTAACCCAAGTAGCTTTCCCCACAATTGGAACAATAGCTGAGAATGCCAGTTTGGGCAACATTCCCTCCTTATACTTTCTTATCTCTTTCCTAAAGAAGAAGATAGCAACATTACATTGTCTGTTCTCTGAAGGTCAAGGTTGTTCATTCAAGTTATCCAAAATTTGGTTTTCTTTTAGTGCTTTTTTTTGAATGGCAACACAATAAAATTGAACATAATAGACCTTTCCAAGCAAAATTATTGAACTTAAAAGCCTATATGTGAAAAGAAATGTAAGAATTATAACTTTTATTAAAGAATATGGTAAAGAAAATGTGTATAGGACATACCTCAATGTAAAGGGCTGAAAATCTGAGTTGATGCACTGAGGTTGGACAACCAAGCACTTAAGGCTAATTACCAATTGGACAATACTCTATTACCATAAGCTTGGAAAATGGCCCTTCCCACGATTCTGTGCTGGTTCAATTTTTTGGTGTATATAGAGAATTGTGGGGAGGGTTGGGGGTGGAGTAAGACAAACCAGAGTCACTTTGGTGGTAGATGAGACCAAAGACTTTTTGCTTATCCTGACTCTGGCTGATTCTAAGGCATCCAGGGTGCTAACTCGGTCTTCACACCTCAAGAAATCACAATCAATGAAAAACCATTTATTAAGCAACAGTCATGTACTAGGCACTTTCCTAAATGCTAAGGATACAAAGAAAGGCAAAAGATAGACCCTGCTCTCAAAGACCTCACACGTTAATAGGGAAGATGGCAAGCAAACAATTATTAACAAACAAAACAGTTACAGGATAAATTGATAATCTTAGAGGAAAGGCACTAAGATTAAGGAAGACTAGGAAAGGTTTCTTTATAGAAGATGGGACTTTAGCTGAGGCTTGAAAGAAGCCAGGCAGCTAGGAGATAGTTATGAGTAAAGAGAAAGAGTTCTGGAAATGGAAGAGAGCCAGTTAGCATATTATGAATCCAGAAATGATCTTAGATTAGGAACAGCAAGGACACCCTTGTCACTGGATCACATGGAAGAGAATAAAGTATAAGAATACTGGAAAAGTAATCTAGGCTAATTATTACAGACTTTGAAAACCTGGGGATATTTGGAAGCTACTAGAATTTACTCTATAATGAATGACATAGTTAAGTCTATGATTTAGGAAGATCAATCAGACAGCCAAGTGGAGGATGAATAAGAATGGTGAGACCCTGGAGGAAGGAAGACCAACCAGCAAGCCACTGCAATAATCTAGGAGCAAGTGATGATACAGAAAAATTGCCCAGAAATATTGGAATTCATTATTGATGTTATCTTGTTCTCTTGTTTCTGTTCACTTGAACCTGTAATAATTCATGCAAATCTCATGTTTTTTATATTAATAATTTCTCACATTATAATAATAATAATAATATTCTCAAAAAGTAAATTGTGCACACAAACCACCCTCCTGAAACAACAGCTCTTTTTAATCTGAAGAACTTTCAATTTAATAAAGCTATCAAACATCAGAATAGTGACAGAGGGGTAGACTTTGGCTCAATATTAGCTACATGCCGAGAGTAAATTATCTTAATATCAGACAGTACTTCCAAACGATTATAGCTATCTCTAAGCTTTGTAAGGGTTATCATGAGGAAGATTTATGGCTTGTCCTGCTTACCCAGCAGAGTAGAGTTAGAATGAGCAGATAAGTGTTATGGAGAAGCAGATTTGGCTTTGATATAGGGCAAAATTTCCCAATATTCTGAGCTTTCCAAAAGTGGAGTGGGTTGCCTTAGGAACTGGTTGTGTCCCCTTTACTAAAGTCCTTCAAATGCATGTCAGATGCCCCCGGATGGACCACAGTCCAAGGTTCTGCTCCTTTATTATAATAACTGCTATGTCTTGTGTGATCTTGATTGTAGGTCCCCAATATTTAAATAGTCTTGTTTTAGTTACTTTACAATTGTTTCTCTCCAACTTGGTAAATCTGGAATTTGGTTGGGGCTTTTCATTTTGGGATCTTCTGTAGGAGCTAATCAGATAGTTTACAAATCCCTGGAAATTTTCTTTTCCAGAAATTCCAGCGGGGTTAATGAGATGGTATAAAAATGTCTTCCAGTTCTGATACTGTGAAGTCATTCTGTGATGGCTTATTCTTTCTAGAAGTAACAGCAATGCAGTGGTAGAGAAAGTTTGGGAAGGAGTTTAAAAGACAGCAGAATTGAGTAAACTTTGAGTAAGGGGTATACTGTGGGTGGAATTAGAAGTGGTTTGATAATAATGATAGATTAGCTAGATAAGAATTCACTCAGCAAGACACTGATGCAGTGGAGAGAGTTCTTGGAGAGTTAGATAACTTGGAGAATCAAATATTGGCTCTGATACTTATTACCTCCTTGACATCAATTTCCATTACTACTAAAATTGGGTTGATAGCCTCTCAATCAATGATGTCTTTCCTTATCACTTTTGTATGTGCTGTGGGATGAAGTAATTGCCACTCTCTTTCTATTCCACATGTACATAATTATTTACATGCTATCTTTCTCATTGGTTGAGAGCTCCCTGACAGCAGGGACCATTTTTGTATTTCTTTATATTCATAGTGTTTATTATAGTGCCAAACTTCTTGTTGTTCACTTGTTTTAGTTGTGTTCAATTCTTGACAACTTCCTTTAAAAATTTCTTGACAAAGATGCTGGAGAGATGAGGAAACTGAGGGAAACAAAGTTTAGTGACTTTCCCAGGATCACACAGTTAATAATTATTTGAACTCATGAAATAAGTCTTATTGATTCCAGCCTCAGCAGTCTATCTACTGTATCACTTAGCTGTTCATCTTAGGGAAACTACATTATCTCTTTTTAAAATAGATCCAAATCTTCAAAATTTCCTCTTACTTTTTTAGGGGTGTATGTGTGGAGAGGTTATTGCTCTTCTGCCCCATTCCATGCTCAATGTTCTATTCTATTCACTAATGGAAAATTAATGCCTGTGGAAAAATACAACTGATCCAATGTGTGTCTAGAATAAAAAAGCAGGTCTGCATGACCAACCAGAGAATCCAACTCTATCCTACCCTGAGAGCAAAGACTAGCTTTTCTGGTTGATCAGGATTCTAATATGTAAACCATTGTCCAGAGAAAACTGGGATTCTATTCTTAGCCCATGTCCTTAGGACCTCTGTGTATTTGGTGTTGGACCAGGGTTGTATGGACTATGGTCCTTATTCCAAAGGATTCTTTGTTTTTAAAAGGCAGGCAGAGAAAGGCAGGGTTGTCTGATAGTGAGAGCTTCCTGTGGTCATAGGACAAATCTCTTCATATATAGTGTGTGTATGTATGTATGTATATATATGTGGATATATATGTATATACACACACATATACATAGGCATATATATATGTCTATATATATATATATATATATATATACACACACATCTATCTATCTATCTAGGTATGTGTGTGTGTGTGAACATGTATTTCTGAAGTTCAAGATATTCCTCTCACCTGACTTTTAGCACAATCTATGTATTGTCAGTAAATAGTTCTCTAAGTCACTGGCAGGAGAGGCAAGAGTTTTTATATCTAAAAACCACTTTTGTCTTTGGCACAAAAGGATCCAATGCTGTCTTTTACCACCATCTCTATTAGCTTTGCAAAAGATGAATTTAATGATGAGTCATTATGGTAGGCTTTATCTCTTCATCACCAATATAGTCATATAACAATAGCTAGTATTTATATAACACTTTAAGGTTTACAAAGCATTTTTTCCACTTGCTTTCTCATTTGATCCTCATAATATGCTTAAGAGATAGGTCTGTTATTTACAGATGATTAAACAGTAAGGTAACTTAATTGACTTGTCCAGGCTCATGCAACTATTAGGTAGATTGAAGAATTAAATCTTCTTCATTTCTAGTTCAACATCGTATCCAGCGTACCACCTAGATATAGCCCCCCTGTTTTTGATGTCCCCTTCAATCTTAAATTCTGTTACTTTCACAACTATTCCAATATGGATTCTGTTCCCATGACTCTCCTGAAATGACTCATAGAATCACAGAATTCCAAAGTCAAAAGGCTCTCAATGGCCACCTTGTAAAATCTAGGCCTGAAAAAGAATTCTTTCTGTGATATAACCAACAAGTGTTTTTCTAGTCTTTTCTTGAAGACCACCAGTGAGAAGCAACAGGTAATTCCTGAGGAGGCTCAGTCTATTTAAGACAACACTAATTATTAAGGAGTTTTTCATGACATCATATCTAAATCTGACTCATTGTAAATGCTGTCCATTCTATCTGGGTTTGGCCCTTTTGGTTTAGAGAGAAAAGTTTGATCTTTCTTCCATGTGACAATTTTTCAAATACAGAAAACAACCATGTGCCCCCTACTTAATAATGACATTTTCACTGGCTTCCTATAATTCTTTTCATCCCTCAATTCTCATAGAAATTTGTTAATAGTATGCACTATCTTTTTTTAAATTAAAAAAAAGTTCAAATTCTCTCTCCTTTGTGCTCCTCTTTACCTACTGAGAATACAAGCAATATACTATTGATTATATATTTGAAATCATGCCAAACATATTTGTATGTTGTCTATGTTGACAAAAGGCAAGAAAACAACAATGTGAGAAAATTATACTTTAATTTGCATGGAGAATTCATCAGTTCTTCCTCTGGAGATGGATAGCCCTTTATATCATTAGTCCTCTGGAATTTTCTTAGAGCATTGTATTGACCAAAGTAACTAAATCTTTCATGATTGTCATGATACTGTGTTTTATACTATTGCTGTTAACTATGTACAAAACCTCCTGATTCTGCTCATTTCACTCTGCATTAGTTCATGTGGATCTCATGTTTTTCTAAAACCAT
Source organism: Antechinus flavipes (assembly GCF_016432865.1). Lineage (NCBI taxonomy): Eukaryota > Metazoa > Chordata > Mammalia > Dasyuromorphia > Dasyuridae > Antechinus > Antechinus flavipes. The sequence goes on along the minus strand of NC_067401.1, from coordinate 427,817,582 downwards.
CCCTCTGACCATTTCTTAGAGCACCAGAATATTCTATCACAATCATATACCACAATTTGTTTAGTCATTCCCCACTTGATCAGTAGCTTTTCAATTTACAATTCTTTGCCACCAGAAAAAGAACTGCTATAGTATGACAAATATGGAAATATGTTTAGAAGAAAGGAATATATTTAGCCTATATTATGGATTGTTTGCTGTCTAGGGAAGGGGAGGAGAAGAGAAGAGTGGGAAAATTGGGAACACAAGGTTTTGCAAAGATCAATTTTGTAAACTATCTTTGCATGTATTTGGGAAAATAAAAAGCTGTTTAAAAATAAATTGTCCTAAATTGAGGAGAAACTATTGTAATTCAACTTTTTTGAATCTCTTTTATGATGTTTACCTTTTTATGCTTCTCTTGAATCTTTGTGTAAAAATCAACATTTCTATTCAGCACTGTTTTTTTGTTTGTTTGTTTTTTGATTAGAGTACTTGAAAATCCTTATCTCATTAAATGTCCATTTCCTACCCCCTCCCCATCCCGAAGGATTATACTGCTTTTATTGGTAGGTTATTGTTGATTATGATTCTAGTTGCCTTGTCTTATGGAATACCACAGTCCAAGGTTCTGCTCCTTTATTATAATAACTGCTAAGTCTTGTGTGATCTTGATTGTAGGTCCCCAATATTTAAATAGTCTTGTTTTAGTTACTTTACAATTGTTTCTCTCCAACTTGGTAAATCTGGAATTTGGTTGGGACTTTTCATTTTGGGATCTTCTGTAGGAGCTAATCAGTTAATTCTTTCAGTTTTTATTTTGCCCTCTGGTTCCTTCATAATTTATTGAAAGATGATGTCTAATTTTTTTATCGTAGTTTACAGGTAGCCCAATAATTTTTAACTTTATCTTTCCTCAATCTATCTTCCTGGTCAGTTCCTTGCCTTGCCTTTATGCATTTTAGATATTTTTCTGCTGAGCTTTATACAATAGCCTTAATTCAACTCCCTAGTGTTATAGCGGGGGAAGATGAGTTTCAGAGAGGTGAAGAATTCAGAAGCAGCTTGTTTTTCCATAGTAGTTTAAGGGTCACAAAGCTTTTTCCTTCTAACAATACTGTGAAGTAGGTAGTGCAAACTGAAATTTATATGTGTGAAGTCATTTGCCCAAAGTCACACAATTAGGTGTGTCAGAACTTGAATTAGAATTCAGTTTGCTTGAGTCCTGTTAAATGGATTTTCCACTGTGCTATTGGTTTCACACTTTTCAAAGTATGAGAACATCTTTTTAAAAAGCAAATATGTAAATACATACAATATGTGTATATATGTTTATTATGAATATAGATGTACTTATGTACCAGTATGTATATATGCGTATTGTATGTGTGTGTATACAGACACTCAAAAACTCCATCCTAGAATATCTAGATTATTAGCATCTATAATTTAGAAAATATGTGACCATGGAGAGTTACTATGATTTTAATAAAATCTCTAATTAATTAATCACAAAATAATCTATTTGAAAAATATGTTAATTCATAAATATGAAGAACCATTTTTAATTGTCTACAGAAAGTATATTTGTCTATTACTTAAGTTTGGAACTAAATAAATATAAAAAAAGGAAATTCTTATTGGGAATATGAATTCCAAGGTTATCTCCAATAAATAAATCAAATACTACTCCTCATCCATTCTAGGTCATAATCTTACAAATTAGAAAGTAGGAACTGCCTCAACTATTCTTGCCTTTCCTTTGTCAGAGGACATCGCCTTTTGGGAATTCTGATCCAAGAATAGACTATAGAAACATTATCTTCCCCTTGGATTCAGCAATTAAAAAAAAAATCTGGATGTTCCAGAATGGGGTAGATATAACTTGTGCATATGTACTCCATTTCTTTTTTTCAAATGCATTCATGACTCTTGACCTCCTTATTGCTATAGATCTATTTCAGGTTAACACATATCTCTACTTATGACTTTGATACTTGTAAACACTTTAACAACTATTTCAGACTACTTTTTCTGGATAAAGATGTACTGTCCCTATTTAAGGAGGCTAGATGACTCAAGGGAAAGGTAATGTGATAGGAAACCTTTCATCTACCATAAATCATTGACTCGAATCCTACCTGTATTGATGCCAGCCTGAATCATCTCTTCCCTATGGGAACTTTATAGCTATAATAATAGCAAGGATGCTTTACATTTGGACAATGTCATAATTTTCAAAGTATTTTACATACATGAATTATTGAGTTGAATTTACAATTCAATTCACCAAGAATTTAATTAATGCCCAATCCATGCCAGAGACTGAAATAGACACTGTGAACAATAACAGAAAAGAATAAAAACAGATCTTACCTTTAAGGAGCTTATATTCACAACTCCATGTGGCAGATAGATCAAATATCAGTATATTATAGGATCATAGATTTGGAACTGAAAACATTTTCAAATTTTAGAGGTACTTACCATCTACATGGCTGTTAGCTCAACATTTGTCCTAAAGGGTAGAAAAGTGTGAGGCAGCTAGATGTCACAGTGGAGAGACCACTGGTCCCAAAGTCAAGAGAACATGAGTTCAAATGCAGCTTCAGACACTTAACACTTACTAGCAGTGTGACCCTGGGCAAGTCACTTAACATTAATTGCCTTGCCAAAAAAAGGGAAAAAATAGGAAAGTATATGTTGTAGAGAAATTTAATTTTCTAATTTAATCTAAGTTAAGGAGATTGTCATAGGGAATGTATTAAAAGAGAAGACCAAAGTATTAGGTCTTCAAGAAGAACTTCCGTAAGGAGGGCATTCCTAGCATAAAAATTCTGATTCTTAGCAAAATTACAATCAGGAATTTTTAAGTCAGTTTTTAATCATCAACGAGGACAGGCTGGCTGAGCTTCCATGGGCTTCTCATTTGCCAGAACTTTAATCTAGCAACCAATTCCTGAAGGTACCTGGGGATGCTGCCCATTCAGTACTATTGATCCTCTAAAAAAAGGATCTGTTAGATGCAATTCCATCAATTCAACTGAAAAACCAGGCATTAGTAATAAGAACTAGATAGTAAGAAAATATAATTCTGTTTGGTGGTTCAAAAGTCTTGTATGATTTTCCTATAGCTTGAGAAGTTTCTGGAACAGAACAAAATTTAGACTCAAGTGGCTGGTCCTTTTCGTTACCTATAGTTGTCATAGTAATATACATATACAAATGCATCCATCATCATCATCCTCTTCCTCCTCCTCCTCCTCATCATCATCACTATGTCTATTCCTGTTTCTCTCTCCTTTCTCTCTGTCTCCCCATCTCTCTCTGTCTCTCTGTCTCTCTCTCTCTGTTTCTCTCTGTCTCTGTGCCTGTCTGTCTGTCTCTCTGTATCTGTCTCTGTCTGTCTGTCTGTCTCTCTCTCTGTTTTTCTCTGTCCCTGTGTCTATCTGTATGTCTCTGCCTATCTCTGCCTCTCTGTCTCTGTCTGTCTGTCCCCCCCCTCTGTCTGTCTGTCTCTCTCTCTCTCTCTCTCTCTCTCTCTCTCTCTCTCTCTCTCTCTCTCTCTGTCTCTCTCTGTCTCTCTCTCTCCCGTGGTCATAGCTTCTCATGTAGTATTGTTTCTCCCATTAGAATATAAGTTCCTTGAGGTCAGGGACTATTTTTGTTTTTGTATCCTGTTTCAACAATTTTTGATAAATAGTAAGCATAATAGTTCTTTCATCCTTCCTTTCTTTTGTTTTTTGTTTTGCAAGGTAATTGGTTATTAAATAACTTGTGTAGGGTTATATAGCCAGTAAATATAAAGTGTCTGAGGTCAGATTTGAGCTTTCTTTTTTCTTTCTTTCTTTCTTTCTTTCTTTCTTTCTTTCTTTCTTTCTTTCTTTCTTTTTTCTTTCTTTCTTTCTTTCTTTCTTTTTTCTTTCTTTCTTTCTTTCTTTCTCTCTCTCTCTCTCTCTTCCTTCCTTCCTTCCTCCCCCCTCTCTTTCTCTCTATCTTTTCTTTCCTCATTCTTTTCTCTCTTTCTCACACATTGAAAATGTCTTTCACATTCAGCTCTTGGTCTCGTTTTATTTTTAGTTTTATTTTAACACATAGTTGAAGTAGTTAATAGTGAATCATTAAAAGATCTCTAGGCTAAAGGTGACATGTACATCTTCTGTCTTGTGTCCTAGATTTTGCAGCTGTCATTATTTGTAATTAAAGAGGTGCTAAAATTTCTTTATAAGTCAGATGTAAGCAAATCTGAAACTCTGACAGATGTACAGCCCAGATTTTGATGGTGAGGAATCATAAACTCTTCAAGTTCAAAGGGACATTTGAGATCATAAGATCACAGGGCTAGAAGAGATGATAAATATTACACAGTTTGGCTCCCTTATTTGATAGATGATAAACTGAGACTCAGAGATGAGATGACTTGCTGTAGGTCATCCAAGTGATAAATAGCACTCAATCAGCCTAGAATTCTGGCCTTCTGGCTCTAGCTACCCCAGAAGTTAGGATATAAACAAAATACAGAATTATATGCAGGTGGACTTTATGACTATGTCCTTTGTTGAGAACACTGGGATAGTCCTCTTGCTCCCAAATTATCTCTCTCATCAGGCTATCGTAGAATATAAAACTGAACCTTTCAAAAATATTGATTGATTGATTAATCTTATATTCTAAGACTCTCATATTTGAATGCATATTCCCCTGGGTTACCTTAAGTTAGTATTAGCTATTAACATTTAACTATGAAATAGGTTGCAGATTCTGCAAATTATTGTATTTGTAGGAAGTATTCAAAAATTATGCTTTATGTGAAATGGCATTATTGAATGAATGCAATACTCTGAGACAGAAGAGGTGAGTTTTGATGAAGGAAGCCTAGGGAGATTGATTTAAAGTGCGTGTGTTGCTTAGAAGGGCACAACTATGAAAAGAACATCAGCATGTTCCCTAGTGATCCAGAGATACTAGAAGAGTAGTAATAATGGCTGATGAGCAGATAATTGACCCAGAAAATAGGAAGGATGTAAGGCCTTCCAAGATAGCCTTTGTTTGCTTATGAATCTTGATGAAGGCCCAAACTTAATACTGATATCAATGATACTGAGACTTTCTTCACTTTGCTACCTGTTATTTTGGAATTTCATAGGATGTTTTTGTATTCCCCAAAGGCAGCACAATATCAGAGGAAAGAGTAAGAATACCAGGTGGTAAATTCTAGTTCTTCCATTTATTGATTTTGTCACAGGGGACACATCCCTTCAGCTCTCTAAATCTCAGTATCTCCCATTTAAAAATGAGGATAATAATACTTTCACAAAGCATTTGTAGTTATTGGGGGTGGAGTCTATTGTAAACTGTAATGTTATAAAATGTGTTAGTTTATTAGAACATATATGCAAAGATTATTTAAATAATGACAGATACACTAACAATTAACCACAATACACGTATCTAAATGTATAATCTCTAGTTATTTAAGTGATGTAACAATTACTCACAATATTTTTGGAACACTGCTTTTGAAGATAATTCAGGAGCCATGTGGGAAAAATCAATCATTTTTCCCTTTATAATCACATTTCATGTGTGCTTTATATATGCCAGGCATTAAACAGTTGCTCTGATGTGAAATAAGATCTGAGTTTGAGATCTACTATTATTACTTATATGGTCTTGGACAACTTCCTTCAATTTCCCCAGGCTCATATATATATATATAATTGCAGTCCTGTCCTTCTCTAAATTTCTGATCCTATGGTTTTAAATCATTTTACCTTTTTTGACCTCAGTTTTCTCATTTTTAAAATGAGTAAGATAGGCATTTAATAATCAATTAATGAATGGTATTAATCTATCAATTAATATAATATATTTAATTTAATTATAATACGCATTGGAATAATTTACTAAAATGTTTAACTCATCATTCTATTCAGTAAGATCAAATGTTACATCTGAATATTATATGTTAGCAATTCTTTTTGCCCAAAGCACAAAACATTTGAGAGAACTCAGATGAGCCAACACCATGGTCCTGGATCTGGTTCATGACTCAGGTGGTGCTATCAGGACCATGGTCAGAAGTTTGACTAATATTACTGATAGTTTAAATCACAGTAACATTACTTTTAGGGCAAATATGCCAGTCACTGAGTTTTGGGATCTTACATTATTTATTTAAGCTGGATATAGTTGACAAGTGGATAAAATGATAGACTTGTAATCAAGACCTGAGTTTGAATTTTACATTGGATAGTTACAACTATGCAATCCTAGAAAAGTCACATAACTTCATCTGTAGAAATGGAATCATAATAGCACAACACTGAGATGTTGTGAGGACCAAATGAGATAACATATGGCGTACCTTGCAAACCTTCAAGTCCCATATAAAAGCTTCACAAAGAGATAATTTGAAAAAGATTACTGCACCAGTAGTCATTTATTTGCCAAAGTACAGATATGACCAGTAAAAGAGCTACTTCTGTCAGGAAATACATCATAAGAAGTGTTGATGAGTAAGGAAGATGGACTTGATTCCATGATAAAACACTAAGACAACAGCAAAGTTTATATTTCCCTTCTCCTGGAAGGTGCAGAAACATATTAGCAACAGTTCTCATTAGGTTGATTGTTTCTCCCAAATCAGTGAATCAATCAACAGGAATTTATTGAATGCCTACTCTAAACAGCACATTTTTTATAGCATTTTAAAGTTCCCAGTATCAGTCCATCAATAAACTTTTATTAAGCACCTGTGTGCTTAATACTGTGTATGAGACGCTATGTTAAATGCTTGGAAATATAAAGTCAAAAGACAGTTTCTTCTCGACAAGATCTCATAGTCTAATTGGGGAAACCAATTAGAAAAAAAACAACACACATACATGTGTATATAATTTGTGTATATAATATATATCCAAATTTTCATATATATGAAAATATATAATAATAAGCAGAGGAAAGACATTTGTATTTATATTAATAGGTTAATGTTAGAGTTCAAATGTTGGAGTTAGTTCTTCTCAGGGGCACAGCCGGTTTAGAGGCTTGGAGCCCTTCGGATGTCTCCAAATCCAAAGGTTCTGTCCTTCAGCCTCTGCCTCTGCTTTCTTCTGCCTCCAACCAAGACAGAGATGGAAAGTCTCTCTTATCTCCTTCTGGGGAGCCCAGCCACCAACTTGCCGCGGAGAGAGGGCTTCTGGCGTAGCTCCACTGAAGTCCGTCAAAAGTGTTCTCTGCAGCAGAGTCGTTCCTCTCGAGTCCAGCGCAATCAGCCAGCCAAGAGGAAAAAAGTGTATTCTGGAATGGCTGTCTCGCCTTATATGTGAACCTTCTGAGAGAATGGGATTATGGGTTTTCTCCCATAGTGCTCTCTGGCCCAAAGAGCTTTAAGGTGTGGACTCCCTTGAGTAAAGGTGGGAACACAAGCCTTGTCTTGATTAGTTCTACTTAGTACCTTGTTTCAGGTTCTGGCCAAAACAACTTCTTGTAAGATTAGATCAACTCTAATTACTTAGCAGTTAGTAAGGATTCCAACATCTCCCCCTTTCTTTTGTTTTAAAACATAGGGGGTTTCTGAGGGGGTACACATAAATCCATCAATATGGGCCAGAACTTTGTAACAGATATACATGGTATACATAAATCCATCAATATGGGAGGCATTATACATAATTTACATGAGCACATAGCAATATAACACAGGCTAGTAGTAATGTAACAAATAACAAGAATCAATCTGAAAATTTACACATGTCCATAAGTCCTAGAAACAGTCCAATAGGATTCCATTGTCCATTAGTTCATGTGCCAGGAATCTAATAATTCTTGTGAGCACAATCAGCAACAGAACCACCCGATATTTCTTGGGTGTTCTCCTTTGTTTCAAGGGTCTGCTCCATCTTTCTGCGATGGACAAGGCGAATGCGGCTCGTAGGCACCCATCTGATTCCTTCTCCACCTGTAGAGATGCAAGCAAATCCTCTCCCCCAAGCAGTTAGCCTATCTGGTCCCTTCCATTCACCACTTTCTGGGTCTCTCCACATCACCTGGCGATTATCTAAAGATAGTGGAGCTGCTCGTACTGGACACTGCTCTTCTGGTGAGTTATAAAACCTGTCTGCTGGAGCCAGTGCATCTTTATCAAAGATTAAAAAATTAATGGTATAGAGAACTAAATTTAGAAGTTCTCTAGGGTTACCCGTGGCTCCCCTTTCTTTTGTTTTTGGAGGAGTGTCTTAATGTCTCTGTTTCTTCTTTCTACTATTGCTTGACCTTGAGGATTAAAGGGTATGCCAGTAGTGTGTAGAATCTTATACTGTGCACAAAAGTGTTCAAAATGTTTGGAGGTATATGCCGGTCCATTATCTGTTTTTATTTCTTGTGGCACACCCATAATTGCGAATGCTTGAATGAGGAATTCAGTGACCACTCGGGCTGTCTCTTTTGCTGCTGGTATGGCAAAAGTGAATCCTGAAAAGGTGTCTACCACAACGTGGATAAAAGACAGACGACCAAAAGATTTATAATGAGTCACATCCATTTGCCAGATTTCATTGGGTCTCAAACCACGAGGGTTCTTCCCTGGAGGCAGTGTAGGAGCGTGGAAGGGAAGGCAAGCTGTACAGCTTTTCACTATGCTCCTAGCTTCTTCTCTTGTAATCCCAAACTGTAAATGCAAAGCTCGAGCAGCCTGATGGTATTTAGAATGGGATTCCTGGGCCTCCTGAAATAAAGGCGTACTGGCCAACATAGTTAAAAGGCTATCTGCCTTTGAATTTCCATCAAAAATAGGACCTGGAAGTCCACTATGTGAGTGGACATGCAGGATATAAATCTTTCCTGGATGCTTTCTCACTTGCTCTTGAAGTTCCTTAAAGAGCTGATATATATTAGAAGCTGCAAATTTTATTTGGGCTGTGGCAATTCTTTGTACCACACCTACTGAATAGGCTGAATCAGATATTATATTTATGTCGCCTGGGTAATAAGTGAGAGCTAGCATGATCGCATATAATTCGTTCTGCTGAGTGGACTGAAAAGGAGTTCTGACTACTCTTTTTACGGTTAGATCATGAGAGTATACAGCACAAATATTTTGTTTGGCTGCGTCTGTAAAAATGGTTGGTCCTTCAAGAGGAACCTTAGAAACCTTCTCCTCAAAAATCCATTGCCAATTATGCAGTAGTCTGGTTATCTTTAATGGAGATCCATGTGCAAAATTTGGAGCCATGGCCAATAAAATCTGCCACTCTGGGATGGTTTCACAGCATACATTAATTTGTGCATTTGTATAGAAGGTATATATCTTGTCAGGTCTTGTCCCAGATAATTGTACTGCTCGCTTAATGGCCTTTAATAGAATTCTAGCCACAAGCACTGGGTAAGGCGTAAGGCTTTGTTCTGGTTGTGCTGGGAGGTTCACCCACTCTATCACACTGTCTCCTTGATGAAGGACTGCTGTGGGTGCTTCTTTTGTAGCAAAAACTGATATTTCCAAGGGTTTTTGAGTTACTCTCTCAACTACATTGGATAAAGCCAGTTCAACTGCTCTCAAGGTCTCTTGAGCTTCTTTTGTAAGCCGGCGTGGTGAATTTAAAGCAGTGTCTCCCCTTAAAATGTCATATAGGGGTTGCAATTGATTGGTAGTTAAACCTAATACTGGACGCATCCATTGGATATCTCCTATTAATTTTTGGAAATCATTTAAGGTGTTCAACCTCCCTGTTCTTAAAGACAGTTTTTGTAGTGTAAGTGCCTTAGGATATATTTCATATCCTAAATATTGAAAAGGAGCATGCCTTTGAATTTTTTCTGTAGTGATATGAAGTTTGTAGTATCTTAGTGTTTCTATGGTTTTTTGTAGACATGCTTCTAGAATTTGTTCCTCAGGTGCACATCCCAATATATCATCCATATAATGTAACAGCATAACTTTTGGAAATGCTTTTCTTATTGGAGCAAGAGCAGCAGCAACATACATTTGACACATAGTGGGGCTGTTCTTCATTCCCTGTGGCAAAACCGTCCATTCATATCTTTTATAAGGCTCAGCTAAATTGACACTGGGCACCGAAAAGGCAAATCTCTTCATATCCTCCTTATCCAGAGGAATGGAATAGAAACAATCCTTGATGTCTATAACCCAAAGAGGCCATTCTCTAGGAAGCTGAGTAGGAGATGGAAGTCCAGGCTGAAGAGTTCCCATAGTTTCCATCTGTTCGTTCACTTTTCTTAAATCAGTGAGCATCCTCCATTTTCCCGATTTCTTTTTTACAACTAACACTGGTGAATTCCAAGGACTTAGAGAAGGTTGTAAATGCCCTTGTTCAAGCTGCTCCTGTACTATATCTAATAAGGCCTGAATTTTATCGCTACTTAAGGGCCACTGTTCTATCCACACTGGTGTATCAGTTTTCCATTGGATAGGAATAGGTGAAAGTGTTGGCAGGCCTTCAACAGCAGCCCTGCTTAAAAAACCGAAGTACTCATTTTTAACCCCAATTGTTGTAAAACGTCTCTTCCCCACAGATTGATGGGGATTTTTTCAACTATAAAAGGAGTAAAAACTCCTGTTTTGCCTTCAAAAGTCCATCTCATAGGGGCAGCACTAACTTCAGCTGCTATTGATCCTCCTACTCCAGACATATAGGTATCTGCTTTAATCTTTGGCCAGTGACTGGGCCAACTGGCACCTCTAATAACTGTACGATCCGCACCTGTGTCTACCAATCCTTCCAATGGTAGGCCATTTATATAGATAGTGAGCATAGGTCGGTCAGCCGTTACTGCTGCTGTCCAGTATATTCCTGGTTTTTGTGGTCTGGAGTCAGAACCTGGGTGACTATCACGAGGCTGCTTATTAGGATTCTGTATGAGTAAACCTGATGCTACTACGTCTCCTGGGTGATAAGTCACACATTGACTACCTGTATTAGTGACTGGGATATTATCTACACATTCCCCAGTTTCCCACATCAGTGTGTGGATGGACACTGTTTTTACATACAAGGAGGTGAAATGGTCAAGCCTACTGTGCCTGGAGGTAAGGGATCCATAGGCTGGAGAGGAACAGATTTCACCTCTCCAGGGGGTATCTCAGTTGTCCCAGCTGCATACAGCTCTATTCTCCCCAATTGTCTGCCATCAGGTTGCTTCCTGGCTGGTTGACTGTGTAATCCCCTTCTCCCATCATATGGCTTTCTGGCTGATTGGTCATGTCTGGGTACTGGACTTCTAGGCACTCTCTGGGTGCACCATTGGCTGCCATCATGCCCCAAGTGTTTTTTGCCTTGGGCCCTGGGGCTGGGCCCCTCATCCCGTTTCCCTGAATCTGTCTGCATTCTGAGTCCCAATGGAAGCCTCTGTTGCATTTTGGACATGGGGTTTGGGGTCTTGTTCTCCCACCTTGTCTTCCCATTCTATCTCTATACCAACATTGAGCTTTCAGATGTCTTACTTTTCCACACTGAAAGCATCTACGAGTCTCTCTGGAAGTCCCTTGCCAAGAGGGATTCTGTCTTCTCATGTTTGGATTTTGGGAAGTCTGCATCATAGCCTAGCTATAAAAGGCACCTGTGCTCACTGTGGCACAGCGTCTTATGAGTTCCTCTAAAGGAGCATCCTTGCGCAGTCCTAGTATAATTCTTCTGCAAACCTCATTAGCATTTTCCTTAGCAAGTTGCCTTATCAAGATGTCTGTTATTGCATTTTCTCCATTTGTTCTTATGATAGCTGTCTGCAAGCGTCCCACAAAGTCAGCGAAGGGTTCATTTGGCTCTTGTGTTATTTTTGTGAAGGCCCCCCCTTGTCGTCTTTATTGTGAAGAGAAGCCCACGCTTTGATAGCATTATCAGCAATTTGCTGATATGCTGCTACAGAATAACTAATTTGTGCTGTGACATCTGCATAAGGACCTGTACCTGTTAGTAGGTCACAGGTGATTGCAGTATGAACTCCACTTTGAATATTTTGTTGGGCTTGTATCCTACAGAGCTCACTATATTCAGAAAGCCACAAGTAGTTCTGTCCAGGTTCTAGGCATATTTTTGCTATCGATTTCCAGTCATTAGGGGTCAAGATTTCAAAAGACAAATTTTGTAATAGCATCTTAACATAAGCTGATGTAGCCCCATAAAGAGTGCAAGCTTTTTTCAGGTCTTTGAGGATTTCTATATCAAAAGGTGAGTATCTTCTACTTTCTTGACCTGAAGAATTAAACTGTTGAATTACAGGAAAAATGTGGTGTTGAAATTCTGATACATTTTTCCCTTCTTCTCTGGCCTTAATTAGTCCCTTTTGCAATCTACTCAAAGGAGCAGCTGGATGCTGGGGGGGAGGTGCTGGATGCCGGGGGGAGGTGCTGGATGCTGGGGAGGAGGTGCTGGATACTGGGGGGGAGGTGCTGGAGCTGTCACTGCCCCCCCCACTACCCCTCCTCCCTCCATCCCAGAGGGTGGAGTTGATGAAGGAGAGTCAATTACCTGCTCCTCAGGTGGGGCTGAGGCTGCCTCAGATTCACCCCACCCTTGAGCCTCACTTAAGTCTCCCTGCCCTGTGGGGATATGGCCATTAATCTGTTCTTTGTCTTCCTCCTTTATCTCAGGCTTCCCCCTTTGGCTATCCCGGTATTTTAAGGCCATCTGTATTGTATTGTATAAATAGAACACTGCAATGGAAACTGAACGAGGACCGTTTTCATTGTTATATGCAGAGATCTGTTGACCAACCAATGCCCAGTTTTTTAGAGAGATTTGCTTTTCCTCTAAGAACCAAGGGGAGGTGCGTTTTAATGTAGCCAGAAGTCTAGCTGTCTGTCCCCAAGTTACAAGTAGCCCTTGATCTTCTATGAGCTCAAGCAGGCTTTCTATAGCACCACTCTTGGGTGGGTCTGGGGTTGGGGGGGTTGGGGTGGGGGATGGAGAATCTTTACCTAGGATCTGTCCCATTTCAGCCAAAAAAGGTTGTACTCACTCAGTTCCTGGTCACTGGAGACTTCTTCAGTGAAAGTAGGGTCCTTGGTTCCCAAGCTTGGGCGCCAAATGTTAGAGTTCAAATGTTGGAGTTAGTTCTTCTTAGGGGCACAGCCGGTTTAGAGGCTTGGAGCCCTTCGGATGTCTCCAAATCCAAAGGTTCTGTCCTTCAGCCTCTGCCTCTGCTTTCTTCTGCCTCCAACCAAGACAGAGATGGAAGGTCTCTCTTATCTCCTTCTGGGGAGCCCAGCCACCAACTTGCCGCGGAGAGAGGGCTTCTGGCGTAGCTCCACTGAAGTCCGTCAAAAGTGTTCTCTGCAGCAGAGTCGTTCCTCTCGAGTCCAGCGCAATCAGCCAGCCAAGAGGAAAAAAGTGTATTCTGGAATGACTGTCTCGCCTTATATGTGAACCTTCTGAGAGAATGGGATTATGGGTTTTCTCCCATAGTGCTCTCTGGCCCAAAGAGCTTTAAGGTGTGGACTCCTTTGAGTAAAGGTGGGAACACAAGCCTTGTCTTGATTAGTTCTACTTAGTACCTTGTTTCAGGTTCTGGCCAAAACAACTTCTTGTAAGATTAGATCAACTCTAATTACTTAGCAGTTAGTAAGGATTCCAACAGGTTAAGATCCCAACAATTCTATTGTGTAAATAGGGAAAGTATTAATATTTCCATTGCACAGTTGGGGACACATAGGCTGAAGGACTTTTACATAGTCACACAATTAAGTTTGGATTCTGAGACCTGAAATCAGATTGCATAACTCCAATAATGTTATTAATAATTGACATTTGTGTAGTGATTAAAGTTTAGATAAGCATGTTCACATATTATCTTAGACAGTCATGTGATGGATAGAGTTGGAAAGATTTGAGTTCGAATCTGTGCTCTCTCCCAAGATATATAGTGTCTTTATGACCTTGAGCAATTCATTGATTGACATAACTTAATGCTTAATGTTCTGGTCTAGGCAATTGTCTAAGGTGCTAAGTTTCAAGGAAGGTATTGCCTACATTGATGTAGGAAGTTTCCTTATCTGGAAATTTCCTCTATTAATGAAATTACATAGGTCCAGTATTTATTTCCATCTCTCCGTTCAACAATACTGCTAAGTAAGTATGACCATTTTGCAAATGAGAAAGTAAGATTCAAAGAAATTAAATGGCTCCCCTCAAAAGTAAAAGTGTGAGGCAGGATTTGACCATAATTCTTTTAGGCACTAAAGTCTTTTGCTTTCGCTACTGCACTAGCCTACCTTTTAAATTATAAGCTGAGGCTGAAGACAATAATATCTATACATAGGTTTAAGATATGCAAATCATCTTACATGAATTATTTTATTTGATCCTCACAACAATCTACGGTCTAACTGTTATTGTTTCCTTTTTCCATATGAGAAAACTGAGGCTGAGAGAGTTTGAAGCATATGTAGAGTTTGATAATTGGTTTTTGTCTGCTAAAAGAATGGAGAAAATCTTTGATTAGCTACAGAAGCCCTGGGATCTTCTCCTCATGGACACTGAATGTCTCAGGGAAGCAGATTTAAATCTTTGGTCTCTTCAACAATGAGATGGACCAAATCAGTTCCATTTGTTCAATAATGAAGAGAACCAGCTACACCCAGTGAAAGAACTCTGGAAAATCATATATCTTGTTTTTTTATTATCATTATAGCTTTTTATTTAGAAGATATATGCATGGATAATTTTTCAGCATTGATAATTGCAAAATCTTCTGTTCTAACTTTTCCCTTCCTTCCCCCACCCCCTCCCCCAAATGACAAGTTGACCAATACATGTGAAATATGTTGAAGTATAAGTTAAATACAATATATGCACACATGTCCATACAGTTATTTTCATGCATATATCTTGTAAATAAAAAGCATAATTAAAAAAAAAAAACAATTCCCCTAAGAAAGATGGTGATAGTATACATTAGTGATATGGCAGAAATATGTGAAGCATGGGAAATTGGCTGAGGGCTATCTTGTCAAGCAGCTTGATCCTGGGAAGAAAAAAGAATCAAAGATGATTGTGAGATTCTAAGCCAAGGCAATGGAGAGACGAGACTATCAATAGAAATAGTGAAGTCTGAAAGAAGGACACATATAGAAAAAAACATGATGAGCACAGTTTTGAACATTCTCAGTTTGAAGTGTCAGTAGGATAATCAGCTAGAGATTACCTTCAGGCACAAAGTAATATGGGACTAGTTTGGGAGATAGGCTGGGGATGGATTATTTTGGATTCACCCAATAGAGATGATAATTCAAAATATTAGAGTCCCTGAAATTGCCAAGGAAAGAACTGTAGGAATAGAAGAAAAGAGGGTCCAAAAGGTAGGCTTTGAAGGTATCTATGTTTAGGGGACAAGAAAAGGAAACTGAGAAGCTATACAGGTAGAACAATCGAGATGGAATAACATTAAGAATCAGAGAGCAGTCAAAAGGAGATGATACTCAGCAGTATTTGAAAACTGTAGAAAATCCCAGGGAAAGGGGTGAGAAAAACACATTTTTTGATCAGAGATCTAGAAATAGAAGAAGTATTAGAAGCCACTGCTCATATTTTGAGAAAAAAATAGTGTTTTTTTCATTGTGCTCAGATTCCCAAAGGTTGAGGAGTGATTAGATGTTGAGCAGTGAGAGTGGTGAGTTGCAGATATAGGATAAATAGTTCAAGGGGATAACAAGATTAAGAGAAATGATTTTTGCTTTTGCTTTTTGGCTAAGAAATCATGAATATATTTGAAGGCAGTGGGAGAAGAACCTAAAAATAGGGGTAAAATTTGAAAATAAGAGAGAAATAGGAAAAGTTCTCAAAGGATACAGAAGGGAAAGAATTAAAGAAACACATAGAGGGGTTCAGAAAGAAGGAAAAGAATTACTCAAGCCCTGAAATTTTAGCCAAGGAGGAGAAGATGGGGAAAACATATTGAAGTTTTGAGGTATGGAATAGGAAAGATAAAGGAGCTCACAGTAGCTAGCTTTGAATTTTTTTCAATTTGTCTTATTTCTGTTAAAATAATAGAAAAAGTCATCTGCTGATCTTACTAAGCAGTAGAAAACGACCCCAGAAACATCCTCCTCAAAACCATGCTGTGATTTTTCTTTTTATCCTGTTCCCAGATGAATTATGCTATTAAAAAAGTGACATGTACTGGAAATGAAACCCAGAATCAGGGTTCATAAGTCATGAATTGAGCCAGAGGAAAGAATCCAAATGCTGTGTGTGCTACTTTTTAGATATGTGACCTTGGTCAAGTCCCAATTTCCTTGAGGTTCAGTTTCCTCATATTTGAAATGGAGGATAATGATGTTTGCTCTTCTTGTTTCAATGGATTGTTGTAAGGAAAACAATTTCTAAACTAGAAAGCAGCCTATGGAGATGAATTATTATTATATGAAAAATCAATAGTGCCCTAACCACCCCGAAAACCATGATGACAGTGACTTTATCATGAAGGAATTAACACAAAGTCTCTTTGATTAAAAATACTAGGAGAAAAGAGGTCATGGGAGTAGGAGGGATGGAAGAATGAAAGGAAAAATCAATAGAACAGCTAGAGGCTGTATCTACCTGCCAGGAACACCCCCAAAACATCCATCACAGCATCATGCTCTGCAGGGTTTATTTATTGAATATGCGACTCTCTTAAAAAAGCAGGGATTCATGGGTTTGCCAAGCATAAAAAGTAATTTACCTAGGAGAAAACTTGCTGTAATTAAAGGGCAAAAAACAATTTAAAAATTTTTTTTGTTTCTTTTTTGTAGAACAAAATTTTAAAAAGTCTAAGGAAGTTTAATATTCAAGAGAATCATATTAGAAATGTGAATCAAAAGCTTGTGAGCTCAGTCTTTGTGCAATCCAAAGCTATCCAAATTTCTCCCACTATTCCACAACATTTACATATTGCTATTATTTAACTCTTGAGCCTGCTTTAAGTTTCAATCATTTGCATTTTCCCATTTTTATTTGTCCTATCCTCTCCATTAGAATGCAAGCTTCTTCAAGCCAGGGGCCATAACTTCATCTGTAACTTCATATGGCCAATCAATGTTGCTATTTAACTGTTCTAAATCAGCTTTGCAAATGAGCTGTTGGCACACTTCCTCTGTGTTCTTTGATAACTCTTCATCTTCCTGCTGACCCTTTAGGTCACCTGTCCCTGTCCTTCTGGAACATGCTCTCTTTTCTCTCTATGTTCTTTCCCTTTCCATTTCATTTCCCTAATTTCAACCATAATCTATAGGCAAATGATTCCCAAATCTAAATATACAACCTTGACCTCTCTGTAACTCCAGCCTCTGCACTTAGACTTCATTTTATTTTTCTCCCATGAAGATCTCATCTAAATCTTCAACTTGAATGATTTAGTTATACAGATAATTTCCAAATCTCTATTTGTAGCTTTAACCTGTCTTCCAAGCTCCAGTTGCTCATTTCTATCTGCCTAATGACATTTCTTCCTAGATACTCCAGCATCACGTCAGATTCAATATGTTACAAATTGAACTCTTAATTTTACCATCAAAATTGATTATACATACAAACACACACACACACACAGTACACCTTTTAGTCATATCTCATAACCATATTTGACTCTTCTCTTTCCTTGTCTGGTTCCAAATCTCATAATTATATTTGACTCTTCTCTCTCCTTGTCTCTCACACCTAATTAGTTTACAAATGCTATTGCTTTAATTACTGCAATTTTTCTCATACATGTCTTGTAGGATCTTAGATCTACAGAGGGAAAAAATCTTAAAGGTCAGTGTGCCTTTAAGTGCTTTACAAATATGATCTCATTTGATAATGATGTTCTGAATGTATAGAGAATTGACTCTAATTTATAAGAAATCAAATCATTCTTCAATTGATAAATGGTCAAAGGATATGAACAGACAATTCTCAGACAAAGAAACTGAAACTATTTATAGACATATGAAAATATGCTCCAAATCATTATTAATCAGAGAAATGCAAATTAAGACAACTCTGAGATACTACTACACACCTGTCAGATTGGCTAGAATGTCAGGGAAAGACAATGTGGAATGTTGGAGGGGATGTGGGAAAACAGGGACACTGATACATTGTTGGTGGAATTGTGAACACATCCAGCCATTCTGGAGAGCAATTTGGAATTATGCTCAAAAAGTTATCAAACTGTGCATATCCTTTGATCCAGCAGTGTTTCTACTGGCTTATACCCCAAAGAGATACTAAAGAAAGGAAAAGGATCTGTATTGCCAAAATGTTTGTGGCAGCCCTGTTTGTAGTGGCTAGAAGCTGGAAAATGAAAGGATGCCCATCAATTGGAGAATGGTTGAGTAAATTGTAGTATATGAATGTTATGGAATATTATTGTTCTGTAAGGAATGACCAGCAGGATGAATACAGAGAGGACTGGCGAGACTTACATGAACTGATGCTAAGTGAAAAGAGCAGAACCAGGAGATCATTATATACCTCAACAACGATATTGTATGAGGATATATTCTGATGGAAGTGGATCTCTTCGATAAAGAGAGCTTTAATTGATCAAAGATGGACAGAAGCAGCTACACCTGAAGAAAGAACACTGGGAAATGAATATAAACTGCTTGCATTTTTGTTTTTCTTCCCGGGTTATTTATACCTTCTGAATCCAATTCTCCCTGTGCAACAAGAGAACTGTTCGGGTTCTGCACATATATATTGTATCTAGGATATACTGTAACCTATTCAACATGTAAAGGACTGCTTGCCATCTAGGGGGTGGAGGGAGGGAGGGGAAAAATCGGAACAGAAGTGAGTGCAAGGGATAATGTTGTAAAAAAAATTACCCAGGCATGGGGTCTGTCAATAAAAAGTTATTTAAAAAAAAAAAGAGAAGAAAAAAAATAATGATCTTCTGGACAGTGCTGCCAACTTAACCTTAATGAATATATCACATGTTATTCAACAAACCTTCAGAAGCTTCACATTGTCTATTAAATGAAATCCAAACCTGTTGGTCTGCAATTCAAAGCACTCCTTGGCTTAACTAGTAGTAGGCTAAATAGCAATAGTAGCTCTCAAAGTCTGTCTACATTGGTCGTACCTATATTAGTGGAATCTTTGAAATATTGAAGCCTGGGTAAATGATCAAGAAAAGAGACTATATACTTAACCTCCATAAATAACATTATGAGTCACATATTTTCTCATAGCATGCTCTAAGCTGTTGTGCTAATGAGCCCAGCTTGTCTTACAGTGACTGTGACTCGATCTGCAAAAGAAGTCTGTGTGGTCAGTGGCAAACCCAAAGCCATGCCTAATTCCAAACTGTGAGATTCCAGAATAGATCAAATTGGCTTACTTGGTTCAAGGGCCTATGAGGACAGCGCTGAGTCTGTGCTCCCATCAAAAATACGGATCCAGTTGGTAGCTACTAGACTTATTTTTGTGTTCTTTTCTCTAAGAAAAATAGCTTTATTTAAGGTAATACTTCATCTTTTACCCTCCTGTCTCTTTTCAATTCAATTCAATATATAATAATAGCAGAGAGAACAATTGTTACTAAGGTTGTAAGAGTAGAAAGAAGTTTCCCAATTTAGCCTTAATTCTACTGCTCATGAGTACCTTCCAGGGAAGTTAATCCCTCTGTCATGTGATTCAATCAATAAGTATTAACTAAGTTCCAGGCACTAGAGCTACTGAGACAAAATAAATACAGTCTCTGTCTTCAAAAAGCATTCATTCTGCCTTCTATTAGGATGTCTGTGTGTATGTTTTTAAGTATATATGTACATATGTATGTATATTGTATATGCATGTGTCATGTATTAGGATTTGTGTATGTTCATATGTCTGCTATATTATGCAGGTATATGCATGTGTTTGTGTGTATTAAGTATATATGTGTACATTACACACATACCTGCTGCTATAATGTGGATATGTATGCATATGTACTGTGTCATGTGAGTATTGTATGAGGGTGTGTGTGTATCAGGTATTCATAAGTGTGTATTGGATAGAAACACATAGATCTTTTACTTGATTAGTTTTCAGCCTAAATATACAGTCACTAGGTGAGAACTGCTTTGTTCTATCCTTTTCTCAAGTTGCTGACTAATGATGCATGTCTCTTCATGTTTGAGGAGAGAGTAAGGGTGAGAAAGTGGTGGTTAATCACTCCTGAGTCTTTAGTAAGCATGCTTTTTTGGGGTTTGCTTTGTAAATTTTCAGCCTAAAGAAAAATTGAGAAATGCTCTGATTTTGCCTTTGCTGTCTGCTAGCCCTACACCCTTTCTCTGTTTTTGTTTGTTTGTTTGTTTGTTTGTTTTTGTTGTTGTTGTTTTGTTTCTTTTCATCATCCGTTCTTTTCCCATATTGGCTCTTACTTCCCAGACAACATTGTGTTGTCCTAGATCTGTTTCTCTATGAATATCCCATCCTTCAATTTTTTCCCTTCCTATCCTTGGTGTTTACCCTTAAGGAGCACAGGTTTCATATCTAAAAAAAGATTTTTAGGGATCAGTTAGCCCATACCCTTCATTTTCCAGATAAGGAAACTGAGACTCAGAAGTGAAACATCCATCGAAATCACGTAGGCAGTAAGAAACAAAGGTGAGATTTATCTATTCATGTCCTATTACTAATATTACTAACAATATTACTAATTATTACTATATAATAATAATACATGTATAATATGTAATACATGTATAATATATAATACATATATAATTAGTAATCACTAATACCTATTACTAATAGCAATAACAATAACTATCATTTATGGAGCAATTTAAGACTAGCAAAACACTTTACATATGCTAGCTTTAATTCATGTGCTTTCCCCAACAATCCTGTGAAATAAGTTATTCTCTTCATTTTATCTATGTTAAACCTGAGTCAAAGTGGCTTGCCCAGGGTCATAAAGTTGGTAAGTGTCTATCCCACTTGCTACTCGCTTCTCCATCTAACTAAAGCAGGACTTAGGTTCACAAAATAAATTCTTGACTATGTATTAATTTAATTTAAAAAATCATTATGTGCTCTTTACATGCAAGAAAGCACAGTGGCAATTTAAAGGTGAATATGTCATAGTCCTTCTCTAAAAAAGTTTACAATCTAGTTAGAAAGAAAATATTCATACTGGGAGTTTCAGTATTCCAGAGAGTGTGATAAATATCTAAATTTCAGGATGACTCCTAGGTTTGACTTAGATCTCATATGACCCCAGAACATCTTCCTCATTCACCTAATACAGTATTTAAAACTCTCTTCACTGCTCTCACTCTTTTGGCTTGAAATCTCTTCACTACTTAAAATTCCTTTTAAAATATAATATTTAGCTAGAGGTTGTAACACATGAAACTTCAGTGTTTTAGCTTTATCTGAAGTAGAAATAGAAATCATTTTATGCATCCATGTTTGCATTAGATTGACCCCAATTGTTTGGGCTCAAGTAATGGGTTTTGATAGCAACCAAAAGACTCAGAATATAGTGCCCAGAAGTCCCAGAATGTATATTTTATGTGCATATGTATGTTGTGTGCATATAGTTAGAAAGAGAGCTAGTTAGATGGATAGCTAGGTAAGAATACCTATAATTTCTAACTCAGAGGGTTATTGTAAAGCTCCAATGATATTGTATATAATAAAGCACTATATAAATGTCAGTTATTATTAATATTTTTATCATTCTCCTCCTTCAAAGTGCAGAGTAGGACAAGCTTGCTAAGGATTACTTTAGTAGTGAAATAGTTAGTCATCCTTGCAATACCAGCAAATAACACCCCAAAGCTACATTCATCATACTAGTCAATTAATTTTAGTTACTCTTGATAGGTCATTAATCTCTATAGATACTTCTTCCTCCAGATTGCCAAATTCTAGCTTCCTTTTCCTAAAGAAATGTGCTGATGTATCCAAATGCTTAATTCAAAAGCAAAAGGAACAGATCTTCATTCAGATGGGACACAAAATTGTTCACAAAAGAACCTGATTGAGGGCTGTTACCACTGATTTATATTCTGGGGCAGCAGTGGTGGGTCTTGGCCTTTGTTTGGCCTTAACAGTGATTAAGAGCAGTTTAATGCATGTGTATTGGCAAGACGAGAAATTTCAGAAGTATCTTCACATAGATTTTTCCTTCAAAATACTATTCAAGCAGGCAAGCAGGCAATAAACATTTATTATGTACCTACTATGTGCCAGGCACTATGCCAAGTGCTGGGGATGCAAAAGGAGACAAATGGCAAACTCTATTCTCAAGGAGCTCATGGTTAAATTGGAAGACAAAATATAAGCAACTATGTACAAGCAAGATATATACAACATTAATAGGGAATAATTAAGAGAAAAAAAGCACTAAGATTAAAAGAGCTTGAGAAAACTTGATTTCTAAATGTGGCAACATAATATCTGGCGAGAAAAAGTCCATTGGAACTTGTCTGAATCACCTCTCTGTCAAAAAAAGCCATGTTTGTCACAATTGATCATCATATAATCTTGTTGTTGCTGTGTACAGTGTTCTCCCTCACTTAACATCAGTGCATGTAAATATTTCCAGGTCTCTCTGAAATCATTCTGCTGATCATTTCTTAGAGAACAATAATATTCCATAACATTCATATACCATAATATATTCAGCCATTCTCTAACTGATGGAAATTCACTCACTTTCTAGTTTCTTACTGCTACAATATAGGTCCTTTCCCCTTTTTTATGATTTCTTTGGGATATAGACCCAGTAGGGATACTGCTGGATCAAATGGGTATGTGGTTTGACAGCTCTTTGAGTATACTTCCAAATTGTTCTCTGGAATGATTAGAACATTCACAACTTCACCAACAATGTATTAGTGTCCCAGTTTTCCCACATTCCATTCAACATTTATCATTACCTTTTTAGACTAGGAATTTTTAACATAGAATCTGTGAACTTTTTTAAAAAATTGATAAATGCATACCTATATATAATATTGTGATAACTGTATATTTATATGTCTCTGTGCACACATATTGTATATGTATAAGCATGTATATATACACAAATACATGCAATATGAAAAACTGAAGTACAGAGACATTATATAATTTGCTCATGAGTCACCCAGTTGATTAATATTTGAGAAAAAGTTTAAGTTCAGGGTGACTCCAAATCCAATACCATGCTACTAGCATTCTTTTCTTTTTTTATGATTATGATGTAGTCATTTTTAATTGTCACTCACAATTTTGACATTCTCAACATAAGCTTTATGGTAGATTTACTAGTAAAATAAACCAAAGCTTTCTCTTTCCCATCTCCCTTTTTCCCCTTTCAGCCTCTCACATTTAAAAACCCATGTAAAATTATCAAGTATGAAGCAGTTACATCTAAATAAAATAAGTTAAAATTCTTAGAACATTTGCCCTTTACCAAAAATTTATAATCATGTGATCCTCAGAAAAATCCAGGGAGGTGCATTCTATCCCTTTGCAGAATAGTAAACTGGGGTAAATGGAACTTTCTTTTTTCTTTTTATTTTTTATTAAAGCTTTTTATTTTCCAAACTTTTTTTCAACATGGGTAATTTTTCAACATTGATCCTTGCAAACCCTTATGTTCCAAATTTCCCTCCTTCCCACCACCTCTTCCCCTAATTCAATATACGCTAAACATGTTAAAATATATGTAAATCTGATATATGTATACATATTTATGCAATTATCTTGCAGAACAGGAAAAATCAGATCAAAAAGGGGAAAAAATGAGAAAGAAGACAAAATGCAAGCAAGCCAAAAAGAGTGAAAATGTTATGTTGTGATCCACTCTCAGTTCCCACAGTCTTCTCTCTGGATGTAAATGATTCTCTTCTTCACAAGATCATTGGAACTGGCCTGAATCATCTCATTTTTAAAAATAGCTTTTTATTTACAAGATATGTGCATGGATAATTTTTCAGCACTGACCCTTGCAAAATCTTCTGTTCCAACTTTTCCCCTCCTTCTCCCCACCCCCTCCCCTAGATGGCAGGTAGACCCATACATGTTAAATATGTTAAAACATATATTAAATACAATATATGTTTACATATCCATATAGTTATTTTGCTGCACAAGAAGAATCAGACTTTGGAATAATGTAAAAATAACCTGAGAAGGAAATCAAAAATACAAGCAGACAAAAACAGAGGGATTGGAAATGCTATGTTGTGGTTTATACTCATTTCCCAGAGTTCTCTCACTGGGTGTAGCTGGTTCTCTTCATTATTGAACAAAATAGAACTGATTTGGTTCATCTCATTGTTGAAAAGAGCCATGTCCATCAGAATTGATCATTGTATAATCTTGTTTTTGCTGTGTACAATGACATCCTGATTCTGCCCATTTCATTTACTAGCATTCTTTTCTAAGGTGTAATTTGAAACCCACTCAGATCTTTTAATCCTGATACTGTTTCAATGTCTTCCTTTATGTTCTTTTTGATAAGAGAGAGGTCTTTAAAATTCTTGACCTTGTTTGTGTACCAACGGAATATATAGACTATCTGTACTTTATAAAACAATCTTGCTAGACATTTTGCTCACCTTATTTTCTGGCCATGTATTTCTTTGATGACATCTTTTATAGTGCTTTGCATGCACAATATTTTCACTGATTATATCTTGTAACCTGCCTTTGGCAAGTTTGCATTTCTTCAATTTCCTTTGAAATTGAACATTTTTGATATTCATGTGTCATTCTGTAACATAGAGCTACACAGTATCACCAGAAGAATAATAGGATTAAAATAATAGATCTTTACTTTGTGGGAATGGCTGAAATCATTCAAAACACTAGTATTTCCCAAAGACAATTCAATTCGTTATCCTTCTTTAATTATGGATTATGATCATTGTTCATTTGAAATGACTGTTCAAGATATATAGGCTGATATAATATCTCTATGGGCTGTCCATTCAACTGCACATCCTAATTAGAACCATTAGTCATTTTTGATACATGTATATTTTATTATGTGGATAGTGTAAATGCTTTTGAGTGATTATATATCTCATTTATATATCATTATAAGATAGAAAATGAAGAAGAAAGAAAATATGAAGAGAGCAGAAGGAGGAAAAGGAAGAGAAGATGGAGGAAGAGCAAAATTAAGAAATGGTTTGCAACAAGAAATATCTAAAGCATCTTGGCATTCAGAGGGAAAGAGATTCTGTGTTCAGCATCCTCCGTCATGGTGTCTAAAACTGTTGGTGAGTTTATATGACCTTGTTTTATGCCATCTTCCTGATATTTATAATTAGAGGTGATCAACTTTTTAATTTTCATATTTTTGAAGAAAACTTGCAAATGCTAGTTTTTAACATATAAGGTTGCATTTTTTTGTCCTACCAGGTAATCTACCAGGTTAAATGGTATTTGTTTTTTTATATAGCCCACAATTAGTTTAGTGTGATATGGTATACTATACATTTTCCATCAATTATATTCCTCTAATAATGTGATCTGCTATATAATATTTTTTTTTGGCAACAACCTGCCCATTCTACTTAAACCTTCATCAAGGATATCCTTGCTATTTAAGTAGCTTGTTCAATTAAGGATTGTCAATAGATGGGAAAACTGGCATATGAATTGGTAGTTAATATTTCCTAAGTTACCTTTTTGTTTTTTAAATTAAGCCAGTAAATTTTCCCAACCATTTCATATGATCTCCTCTAACAGATATTTTGAGAATCAGACTTTTCAAACTCTCAACTGTTATTATCTTTAGGATAATGTCTTCTGTATGTACTTGGTCGACTCTAGCTGTTCTTCCTACTATTCTTTTCTTTACTGCTACTTCTACCTCATCATACAGTTTATTGGGACTGGGAAGTTACAGATGGAATGTGATGGATTTTTTTTGCCAGTGATTAGAAAAGAATTTGTTACAGAACAAAGTTCAAATTCTATAATTTGTCATTCAAGTCACTCTCTGATATGATACCACCACTCATCACCACCACCAGTACTAATATTGCATCATCTTTATCCTCCTTCTATCTTTTCTTTTTTCTTTCTTTTTCATCTTCTGTCTTATTTTTCATCTTCTTCTTTGCTATTTAAACTTCCTGTGTCAGATTATCCAGCAATATGATGTTAAGGATCCAGTTAGGTGATTTTGTTGTTCTTGATGTCTAAAAAAAGCTTATTAAAATAATAATTGCAAATCTTTTTCATTTTCTTTTATCATTTGTCCTTTCATTTTCTTTTTTATTATTATTATTATAGCTTTTTATTTAGAAGTTATATGCCTGGGTAATTTTATAACATTGACAAGTGCCAAACCTTTTGTTCCAATTTTTCCCATCCTTCCCCCCATCTCTCCCCCAGGTGGCAGGTTGACCAATACATGTTAAATATGTTAAAGTATAAATTAAATACAGATAAGTATACATGTCCAGACAGTTATTTTGCTGTACAAAAAGAATCGGACTCTGAAAGAGTGTACAATTAGCCTGTGAAGGAAATAAAAAACGTAGGTGGACAAAAATAGAGGGATTGAGAATTCTATGTAATGGTTCTTAGTCATCTCCCATAGTTCTTTTGCTGAGTGTAGCTGGTTCAATTCATTCCTGCTCCATTGGAACTGGTTTAGTTCATCTCGTTGCTGAAGATGGCCAGGTACATCAGAATTGGTCATCATATAGTATTGTTGTTGAAGTATATAATGAACTCCTGGTCCTGCTCTTTTCACTCAGCATCAGTTCATGTAAATCTCTCCAGGATTTTCTGAAATCATCCTGTTGGTCATTTCTTATCGAATAATAACATTCCATAATATTCATATACCACAATTTATTCAGCCATTCTTCAGTTGATGGGCATCCACTCAGTTTCCAGTTTCTGGACACTACAAAGAGGCCTGCCACAAACATTCTTGCACATACAGGTCCCTGTCCCTTCTTTAAAATCTCTTTGGGATATAAGCCCAGTAGTAACAGTACTGGATCAAAGGATATACACAGTTTGATAACTTTTTGAGCATAGTTTCAAATTGTTCTCCAGAATGGCTGGATGTGTTCACAATTTCACCAACAATGTAACAGTGTCCCTATTTTCCCACATCCCCTCCAACATTCTGCATTATCTTTCCCTGTCATTCTAGTCAATCTGACAGGTGTGTAGTGATATCTCAGAGTTGTCCTAATTTGCATCTCTCTGATTAATAATGACTTGGAGCATCTTTTCATATGGCTAGAAATAGTTTCATTTTCTTCAGCTGAGAACTGTCTGTTCATATCCTTTGACCATTTACCAATTGGAGAATGGTTTTATTTCTTATAAATTAGAGATAATTCTTTATATATTTTGGAAATGAGGCCTTTATCAGAACCTTTGACTGTAAAAATGTTTTCCCAATTTATTGCTTCCCTTCTAATCTTGTCTGCATTAGTTTTGTTTGTACAAAACCTTTTCAATTTGATATAATCAAAATTTTCTATAATGTGATCAGTAATGATGTCCTTTCATTTTCATTCTTACATGTCCTTGGGTTTTGTTTAAGGTTTTCCCAAACTTTCTTTAAACTGGTTTTAGCTTCCATTGGTTTTCTCAACTAATTATTGGTGGTAATCAACCATTATCCTTCTTTGTTAGAAATCACGAATGAATTTGTATTCTAAAGTGTTGCTGCCACTTTTGGCCAAGATGGCAGAGAGGAGGCACACAGCTGCGTAAGCTCCGCATTTTCTCTCAGAATTCATTTCATTACAAAGCTTTGAATTAATGCTTGACTGAAAAAAAAAACCCACAAATAGTTACCAAGAGAAGACATCCTTAAAATTCACCAGAAAAGGTCTGTTTTTGCTCGAGGGCAGGAATGGTTTTAGATTGGGTGCAGGCTAAGGGCAGGCAGCAGCAGCGAGAGAACAGCAGGCAGCTCACAGATGAGCAGACCGGAGTGAGGTGGGGTGGGGTGTGATCTCAGTTGTCTCTGCAGAGATAGCTTTGCTACAGGATTGGATGCTTTGCCCTGGCAGCAAGTCAGCAACCCAGCAGAGAAGCTAAAAACACCAGGGGTGAAGAATACAACCCCAAACAGCTGGAGTCTCTCAGGACCTGGCCACCCCTCCCCCACAGTGTCTCAGCAAGCTCTTAGAGTCTCAGAGCTCAGGTGCAGCACAGCCCTGCTAGTGCCTCGCTGCTACCCCCACATTCTGTAGAGGAAGTTTGGTAACACTACCTAGCCCCAAAAAGAAAGCAGATTCCTTTTTTTTTTTTTTTTTCATTTTTTCTTTGCCAGTTTGTCTTTGATTCTTCTCTGACAAAATGAGCAAAAAATTGAAATGGACCTTAACTATTGACAGCTTCTATATGGCTAGAGAGCAGACTCTAAACTCTGAGGAGACTAAAAACAGACTGTCTCCAGGTGAATCCTCAAAGGAGGAGATCATCTGTTCCTCAGCACAGATGAATCTCATAAAAATAATTAAAAAGGCTCTCATAAGAGAGTTAGAAGAAAAATGGGAAAAGGAGAGATAGGTTTGGCAAGAGAGTCTGAAGAATTCATCCCACTCATTTAAAGACAGAATGGATAAAGAAATCAAATCGTTGAAAAATAGAATTAGTGAACTGGAAAGAGTAAATAGCTCTCTAAAAAATAAAATTGGCAAAATGGAAAAAAATTCCATAGAACAAAACAACTCACTTAAAAACTCAATTGGACAATTAGAAAAAGATATAAAAAAAGTGAGTGAAGAAAATACTTTATTGAAAATCAGAATTGAACAAATGGAATTGAATGACTCAAGGAGACAACAAGAATCAGTCAAGCAAAACCAAAAAATCAAACAATGGAAAAAAATGTGAACTATCTTCTTGGGAAAACAACAGACCTGGAAAATAGATCCAGGAGAGACAATCTGAGAATTATTGGATCTCAGAAAAATATAATGAAAAAAGAGCCTGGACACTATTTTCCAGGAAATTATCAAAGAGAACTGCCCAGAAGTCATAGAAACAGAGGGAAAAATAGGCATTGAAAGAATTCATCTATCACCTACTGAAAGGGATCCTAAAATCAAAACACTAAGAAATATAGTGGCCAAATGCCAGAACTCTCAGATGAAGGAAAAAAATACTGCAAGTGGCTAGAAAAAACAATTCAAATATAGAGGTACCACAATAAGGATTACCCAGGATCTAGTAGCATCCACATTAAAGGATTGAAGGACCTGGAATATGATATTCCAAAAGGCTAAGGAATTCAATATACAACCAAAAATAACTTACCTAGCCAGAATGAGCATCTTTTTCCAGGGAAGATGGATATTCAATGAAATAAGCAAATTTCATCTATTTTTGATGAAAAAAACAGAACTTAACAAAAAGTTTGATCTACAAATATAGAACTTAAGAGAAATCTAAAGAAATCTTGGGAACTATATTTCTGCTATAAAGCTGTATAAAGAATACATGTATACCTTGTTCTAGAAACTAGAGGTGGAAAGGACATTGTATCAGAAAAAGGGTAAAGTGGGGGTACTACATCTCATGAAGAGGCAAAGGAAACCTATTATATCTAAGAGAAAGAATGGAGGGGGATGAATATAGTGGATATCTTACTGCCATCAGAATTGGCTTTAAGAGAAAAATTTTAGACATATTTAATTTATGGTGAAACTTCTCCCACCTCATTGAAAAGTGGGAAGGGAAAAGTGAAAAGGGAAGGAATAAGTTAAGCAGAAGGGAATACGGAAATTGTGAGGAAAAGTAGTAAAATAGGGTGAGGAACTGTAAGGCGGGAGGAGGGATACTAAAAAGGGAGGGCTGTGAGAAGCAAGTGGTGCTCACAAGTTTAATACTGGAGAAGGGAGTAAGGGGGAAAGAAGGGAGAAAAGCATAAACAGGGGTTAATAAAATGGCAAGTAATAAAGAATTGGTCATTTTAACCATAAATGTGAATGGGGTAAACTCCCCCATAAAGAGAAAGTGGTTAACAGCATGGATTAAAGGCCAGAATCCTACAATATCTTGTTTATAGGAAACACACCTGAAGCAGGGAGATACATATAGAGTAAGGGTAAAAGGTTGGAGCAGAATCTACTATGCTTTAGGTGAAGTCAAAAAAGCAGGGGTAGCCATCCTGATCCCAGATCAAGCAAAAGCAAAAATTGATCTAATTAAAAGAGATAAGGAAGAGCACTATATCTTGCTAAAGGGTAGCATAGACAACGAAGTAATATTAATATCGAACATATATGTACCAAGTGGTGTAGCATCTAAATTCTTAAAAGAGAAATTAAGAGAGCTGCAAGAAGAAATATACAACAAAACTACAATAGTGGGAGATCTCCACCTTGCACTCTCAGAATCAGATAAATCAAACCACAAAATAAATAAGAAAGAAGTCAAAGAGGTAAATAGAATACTAGAAAAGTTAGACATGATAAATCTCTGGAGAAAACTAAATGGAGACAGAAAGGAGTACACTTTCTTTTCAGCAGTTCATGGAACCTATATAAAAATTGACCATATATTAGGACATAAAAACCTCAAACTCAAATGCAGTAAGGCAGAAATAGTAAATGCATCCTTTTCAGACCACGATGCAATGAAAATTACATTCAACAAAAAGCCAGGGAAAATAGACCAAAAAATAATTGGAAACTAAATATTCTCCTACTAAAGAATGATTGGGTGAAACAGCAAATCATAGACATATGATTTATATTTAATTAATAACTTCACCCAAGAAAATGACAATAATGAGACGTCATACCAAAATGTGTGGGATGCAGCCAAAGCAGTATTAAGGGGAAATTTCATATCTCTAGAGGACTACTTGCATAAAATAGAGAAAGAGAAGGTCAATAAGTTGGGCTTGCAACTAAAAATGCTAGAAAAGGAACAAATTAAAATCCCCCAGTCAAACACTAAACTTGAAATTCTAAAAATAAATAAAATGTTGCTGCCTTTGGTTGCTACTTCTCTGTGCTTATAAGTCAAATGTTAAGATGACTTTTACATATTCTTGATTTTTTTGTGAAAAGTTTTATATTTATTAAACTTTTATATAAGATTATTATAATTGATGTTAATATAATTTTTTTTATTTTAAAGACTAGGCTTCTTTTCACCTAGGATAGAAAAAAAAAGACCACTCATGAGTCTGGTTCTACTACTAATTTGGAGTAGTAGGAATACTGACCTGATCAGTTTCTGAGTAGCACTAATTTGCCCTTTCATTGGCAACTAGGTGCCCCATCTTCCTCCTTTACATTTAGAATCAAATGAAAGTTAGTAAGTAGTTAAAAAATAAACAAACAACTGTGTGAATCTTAGCATTCTCTGCCCTCTTTTTTACATTTCTTTGATCATCACTACAAAAGTGGAAGGGGCCATTTTGAATTTTTCTTTGCTTCATCAGTTGCCACAAGAATTGGCACATGCTTAACATTAAAATTTGAAGAAGAGGAAGAAGAAGAAGGAAGATGAAGAAGAAGGAGTATAAAAGATATCACAAAGGAAATAGATGTTAGAAAATAAAAACAGATTGGTTACAAGATTTGGAAGAGCGATGACAGACATGATAGTGAGAATGTTCCAATCATACATAACCTTGAGATAACAGGAAGACCTTCAGAACATTGAATAGAATCCCTAAGGAGAATTTAAGGTTGGAAGAAATGGACAAGAGTCATGATGTAGGTGGGCCTATGGATCAACACCAGTGAAGGAAGCTTTCAAATTGAGGATATTACAAATACATTTAAGTATTCCTATGACTTTGGATTATTTTAGCAGTGTGCATGTTGCATATTCTCATGAGAATTTAAGCTCCTTAAAGACAAGAATTTTATTTTTATAGTCTTAAACTCCTAGCATAATGCCTTGTACATAGTGCTTGAGAAATGTTTGTTGAATTGCCATTGCCCTTATCATAATTCATCTCATATACATGGGCAAATATCTTTTCTGTTTTATTATGAGGTCCATCAGAGTATGGGATATTACATCCCCAATATCCCCAATGCAAAATCATAGAATCTGGACAGTGATGATTCTGGAAGAGATAATGAGGCTGACAATTTCAAGTAACTATGCCTCACTTAAATCTAATTTATGCACAAATAAAAGAGAATCAGAGAATTTTGAACAAGGGTGATTCTTAGAAAACATCTTGTCTAATTTCCTCTATTTTGCATATGGAGAAACTAAGGCCCAGAGATGTTAAATGAATTCACAAAGGTCTCATAAGTCTTAAGGAGAAGAACTGAAGTTCAAACTTATTAAGTTCAAATTTAGGGTTCTTTTCATTGTACCAAATTATCTATCATCTATCATACTGACATCTAAATATTTGGTTCTCAATAAGTATTTAGGGAGTTCAAAGATACATTTCTCATCATAAATAAGCTAGATCCTTGATGCTGTTAGCTGTCTTGCAGTTTCAAATTATTCAGCCTGACTGAGCAAAAGCAATTCAAATTTCTGGTGTCAAGTACTTTGTCATCTGTGCTACCTATTAATTGGCCACTCAGACACGGAAGGTCACATTATCCTCAGGCAAGATTCTAAGAATTAAGGAAATTGGAGCTCTTCAGCTGGGACAATGTCTATATACATCAAACTGGCTTGACTGTTTTAATGAAATAAAGACTTAAATAGGCAAGACAATTTTTTCCTCTAACTTTGCATGATGCCAAATAGTTGATTTAACTGAATTTGTAACTTTCCAGTTGGCTGTGTAACTGTGGTGACAAAATCCAATCAAATAACAATTTTCATTTTTGGTCTCTATAATAACAAATAATCAATTTAAGGAGTTGACTTATCACAAAATCAATTTCTTTCTAACTTAGAGTGGCCAGATCAACCAAGTGACTGTGAATTCTTGGTAACAAAGCATAAATCTTTTAAGCAAACATCTCTTAAACACCAGAACAACATATGAGGTCAACACCAGAGGTTTTGTTTTTTTAACATGACAACATATTTCCAAAAGGTTCTTCAAATTATTATCACTGTTATATAAATGTGACATAGTAAAGACTCTGATTACAGAGATTTATCCTTTTTTTTTTTTTTACAAACCCATTAAGGAGGTCTGATGATACAAGTTGACAAAAAATATCATAATGAACTTAACTATTTGGAAATGCATCAACAAACAGTGGGCAAAGCACCAGTTCTCAAAAATTATCAGCTGATGTAATTGATTTAGCTTTCAGGAGAGCACCAGCTTCTCACCAGGGCATATTGACATTCTAAAGCACATACTCACACACAATGCAACAAATTATGAGATAATGGTACTGATTGACCATCAGTAGAACAAAAAAAAGAGGAAAAAAGCAGTATCTATCTGAATATCTTATT
Organism: Antechinus flavipes; assembly: GCF_016432865.1. Classification (NCBI taxonomy): domain Eukaryota; kingdom Metazoa; phylum Chordata; class Mammalia; order Dasyuromorphia; family Dasyuridae; genus Antechinus; species Antechinus flavipes. Next base: position 427,784,298 of record NC_067401.1, on the reverse strand, counting down.
TTTTATATAAGAGATGTGTCTCATTTATATCTAACAAATATTACAAATATGATATGGTGGGAATAATGGAGATAGCAAGTGACATGTATGCATCCTTTTAAACTATATTCCTTTAAAGAGGCAGCAGCAGACTATTAATTTATTTGAGGCTGTAAAAGACCTTAGAAGCCATTTAGTCTAACCACTTCATTTTACAAATTGGGAAACTCGAGACCCAGAGAGGTGAATTGTTTTGTTTAGTGTCATACAGTTAGTTATCTAGTCTCTGATTGAATACTTCCAATAAGAGTTGTCCATTAAAAAGAAACAGAGAAGATCATGCCGTCTTTGACTTCTAAGTCCATGGCAGGCAAAAATTAAAGGTACTATTGGACCACAAATGATCCTTTTACTTCTGATCATTTGGAAGGGTTTGAATTTGAAGTTGAGGGACCTGAATTCAAATCCCTAACCTTTAACTTATTATTGTCAATCATATTATAGAAGACTTTCTTGAGTTGGTTGGAGGGTTGTAATACGGGACTAAAGACAGTAAGCAAACTAGTAAAATAAACAATGTACTGAAAAATAGGAGACAGTTTTGTGTTTGTCTCTACCAAGAGTTCATTGTGTGACCTCAGATAAATAACTTTAATTCCTTAGTTCTTAATTTTCTTCTCTGTTAAGATAAAGGGATTAGCCTAAATCACAGGGTCTTCACTTGTGAATTTATAAACTTGGAAAGGAAAAATTTCTATCTTCAATTTCATGAACTTCTAACAGAAGTTTAAAATTTTTTAAATTATTTTTAAAAAGTTATTCTGGGGCAGGTAGGTGGTACAATGGATAGAGCACCAGTGCTGGAGTCGGGAGAACTGGAGTTCAAATCCAGCCTCACATTTGATACTTATTAGTTGTGTGACTTTTTGCAAGTAACTTAACCCTACTTGTGTCACTAAAAAACATCCTGAGATGGGGTCCCTAGATTTCTCTACACACTGTCAAAGTGATCCATGCTACAAACAAGACTAAGAGTCCCTGTGTTAAATGATCTCAAAGATTCTTTTTAGCTGTAAAATTTTGCTTCTGAATCCCATAAGATCACAGCTTTAGATCTGGAAAAGATTTTGGAGGTCATCTATGTCAACCCCCTCATTTAGAGATGAGAAAATTGAGATCTGGTATGGTTGGGATGTGGTCAAGGCCCATTCCAACTTCCTTTAGATTCTTTTCAGTACTAAACATTCATGATATACTACTCAGTCTCCTACCTGAAAACTTTCATTATATAGGTTCATTGAGAATTGGATAAAATAATATATGATGCATATCTTGTAATTATTAAACACATTCAAAGACTAAACACACAATATTGTGCAGAATCCAACTTTATCCATGTAAGCTAATTACCCTAGTATATTAAATAGAGGTTAGTAAAATCAAATTAATAAGCATTTACTAATCACCTACTATGTACTAGGGTACAAAGAAAAACAAAATACAATGCTTGCTCACAAGAAGTCCAGAGTCTAATAGCTAGACCACATATAAACAACTATTTACCTACAAATTATATACAGGATGAATTGTCAATAATCAATACAGAGAAGGGCCCTACTTCTCAGGGATGCTATGAGATATAATGAGATAAACAATTTTTTTAATAATGGAAGGAACTAAATAATGGAGGGGAGAATAGATGGAAAAAGCTTGGAAATATGCCCATTTAGGAATTTCAAACAACTTAAGTATTTCTAGTTGGTAGAGAATGTAAAATATTATGATTTAATTATTCTTCCTTCACTCAAACTAACTGGAGAAATAAGTATATCTAACCTGGAATAAAACAACTGAGGTGGTTAGCTGTCAATAAGCATTTGAAAAACTTTCACGTAAAAGAAGAATTAAATTAATTCTGTTTGATGCCTGAAGCAAAACTAAATGTCATAGATAGAAATTAGAAAGAAATTTTAATTTGATTGCAAGGAAAACTGACTTAGAGCTATCTCAAAGTACAGTGAGTTGCCTTGAGAACTAATGGGTTCCTAATGATTAGAAGTTTCTAAGCTAAGACTGTTGAGAATGCTATGGAGGAGGATTTTTTTTTGGGGGGGGGGAAGCAAATAGAGGTCAGATAAATTCAGATAAGATGAAACTTTGATGTTCCTTTCAATTGTGAGACTCATCAAAATTTGTAATGGTCCTAACTTCCTGTCCACTGACTCCTCCTACCAACTTGTAGCTTATTTTGCTTTTATTATGAGGCTTTCTGGACATAAGGTGCTCCTTATGCAATCTAATGACCTCAAGAAATAGAGGTCCATCTCTCTAAGATAAGAAACAAAAAAAATCAACAAAAGAGAGAAACTCAGTTATCCATAAAATTAAGACAAATGTATTTACTTGGTTCTGGTGGACATTCAGAATTGGATTGAGGAAAAATAATTTTTAATAATTCCCCCAATTTTTGACTTTACTTCACATGTGTACGCTGAGCCAATCCAACTCATGTAATGTTTATTCTATGTATCACTTCATTTACTCCAAGAAAGAGAAAAGAGGATGTTTTTCTAAAGTCTGTTCTTTTGTTCACAAGTATTGTTGAGTGATAAAAGGTTCTGATAATTACTGCCAAAATTGTATTGGTTCATTTTTGCCCTTCTTCCTTTCAAAAATTTTTTCATTACTGAAACATCAATAGAAAATGAATGCTTTGATAAATCTCTCTTCTCAATTTAAAACTTCTTCAATATATTAATTAAGGAATTTAGATGCCCATCCAACCTTTCAATTTTCAGTCATAAATAGAATACACTATAGCTTATCTTCATAATTACTTGAAGATGTAGTGGTTAACCTACATTCTCTCTTTCCTATTATTGTTTTCCTATAGTTTTGTTATTCTTCTCTAAAGGAATTAACTATATGATATGTCATCTTTTTTTTGACATCAAACCAGACACAGGCAATAGAGACAGAAACAATGGAACAGGGGAAGGGACTTTTGTAAGGTAGTGAAGGGAAAAAAGCTGAAAATCAACCTCATCTATTTGATAATTATACCTAGTAATCAAATCTCAATATATTAGAGCTCTTAGGGGTGAATTCACAAAGCAGTTTCCTTAAAATGACCTTATATAGTAAGTAGTAAAAGTATTAGTATTAACTCTACTTCACAGATCAGGTATACAGGCTCACAAATGTTAAAATGATTGACTAAAATTTGGCAAATATCAGAACCAGGATTGAAGTCCAAGTTTCCTGAAATCACATTCAGTAATTTGATCCTATATCACTATTATCTTCTAAAACTGACTTGTCTATATATATACATTTATGTAAAGGAAAATGCAGGAAATGTCTGTGAAACCTTTTATTCATCCAGGTTATTTATTTCAAAATACTTCTTATTTTCCATTGGAAAAATAATTTGCTGCAATGACAACATAACTTAAATCTTTGTCCATGTGGTTTTCTTGGAAAAAATGACAGTAATATGTCATTTTCTCCTCCAGTGGATTAGAGTAAACAGAACTTAAATGACTTGCCAGGGGCACATATCTACTATCTGGGGTAGGACTTAAAATCAGACTTTCTTACTCTAAGTCCAGCACTCTACCCACTGAGCTATCTAGCTGCCTCTACCTGTATGTATACAAACAGATTTATTTATATAGGCATATACATTTTCTATATGCATTCACACAAATGTGCCATTTATATATGCATATGTATATATATATGTATGTATACATATATCCATATATAAAAGTATTGTATATCTATATCTATCCATTTATTTAGGATGATATAGATATAAATAGCTGTGTATGTATACATACATACATGTATGCACACATACACACATACATATACACATATTAGATAGAGGGATAGAGAGATAGCTGATAAATGGATAGGTGGATGGATGGACAGAGGCAGTTAGGTGGTGCAGTGGATAGAGTGCTGGGAATGGAACCAGGAAGACTCATCTTCATGAGTTCATATTCAGATCCAGAGATATACTAGCTATGTGAACCTGGAAAATCACTTAACTCTATCTACATACAAAATATTTTATATAAATATATTATCCAAAAAGATTGTGAGGGGGTACGAATATTGATTTAGCTCCAATAAGATGAATTTAAATGTGTATAAATGTATTCTTAGGGGTGGTTGGGTAGCATGATAGAGTGCCAGGCCTAGAGTCAAGAAGACTCATCTTTGTGAGTTCAAATCCAGCTTCAGACCCTTACTAGCTATGTGATCCTGGACACAGCACTTAACTCTTTTTGCTTCAGTTTTCTTAACTGTAAAATGAGCACACATGATAATAATCATAAAAGTGATTACTAGTATTTATATTATACACAATTAGGGTTTGCAAAGAACAGAAAAAATAATGTCTCATTTTCCTCCTAGCAATAACCTTGTGAATTAAGGGATATTATTGTCCTCATTTAATGGATAAAGAAATTGAGACAGTCAGCAGGTAAATGACTTGCCCAGAGGGGCAGCTGGATGGTGTAGTGGATAGAGCACCGGCCCTGAAGTCAGGAGGACCTGAATTCAAATCCGGCCTCAGACACTTCATACTTCCTAGCTGTTTGACCCTGGCCAAGTCACTTAACCCCAATTGCCTCAGCAAAACAAAACAAAACAAAAAAAAAAAAAACGACTTGCCCAGGGTCATACAGCGAATTAGTATTTAAAATTTGGTTTGAACTCAAGTTTTTCTGACTCCCAGTCCATTGGTATAATTAAGTGGACAACCTTTATACTTCATTGGTATCCTTTTAATGCAAATACAATGAATCAAAGACCTCCCAGAATGTTGGATGGATTCCCTGTATTGAAATTGTAAGGATAATATGAAAGAGGGTCACAAATAATATACAGAAAATTTAAGTCTTTCATTATTATTTGAGAGGGAGATGTCTAAATTTGTGCATTTCACATTTCTTTTGTGTAGCATGATTCTTTTTTGTTTGTTTATAGGGCACAGCATCTTCTTTGATATAGGCACACCATGTTAAATGGTCTTGTGCATCATGTCAACATCTTCCATGTTTCACAATTGACAGCAAAGTTCTTCAGAAAAACCCTGAGTTTTTGTGTTGCTTCTCATCTCCATGAGAGCATTTGCTTTGTGTGAGTTCTCCAATTTGTGTCATTGGAGGGAACATCTATGTTGAAGAGATGATAGACACAGTAATAAGTTGTAATGGGGTGAAGTCTTCTAACAATAATATTATCCATAATACAAAAATGGGATGCTTCCCTCCCATCATGCAAATAAAAGATGGGTAAGCATTTCTTGTGTATGTTATAGAAGACATTCTTAGACACAAACTAGACTAGATGAATCTAAGGTCACATGTGAGACACTGTGTTTCTGTGATCAAACAAAGGTTTCCAGTTTTTAGACTCTAAATATTCTGATTTCTGAAACTGTGATGAATTAACCCCTCACTCTTATGACAAGTTTGATAAAAATAGTTGGGTTGTTGATGAAATCATATTTCATTCTACTATTCAAATTCAACCTCAGACACTTACTAGCTGTGTGACTATGAGCAAGTCACTTAATCCTATTTGCTTCATCTGTAAATAAAGTTAGAGAAGGAAATGGAAAACCACTCTAGTATCTTTGTTAAGAAAATCCTAAATGGGATCAACAAGAGTTGGACATAGTTGATATCATATCTTGCTTCGCTTTCCCTTTCCAGTTCAATTTCTTAACTCACTTCATTATTTTTCACTTTGTCAACAATTCTGCAAGTAACTCACTTTCTATGAACTTCCTCACTATTTCTGACTTACGTTTTTTTCCCCCTATAGTCATATTGACATAGATTTCCAGTTGGAAGGGAAATTAATAGATATCAGATCCCAACAATTTATTTTAATGATGAAATAGATTTAGTGATGTCTATTGATTTCCTTAAGGCCACACAGCTAGTAAATATCCAAAGGGATCTTCCTGGTTCCAAATCTAGTTTCATCTGCATTATACCATGCTGCCTCTCTATGTCTATTATCAGTATACCTGGGACATTCTGTACTGCCCTTCTACCCTTCCTTTAATCTCTGCCTTTTGAGATAGTGCTCATTCTTCAAGGCTCAACTCCAAAGTCATTTCTTCCATGAAGCTTTACCTAATGCTCCCCGTTGGACCTGATCCCTTCTTGTATGTTGTCTTGCTATCTCTTGCACATTTATCCAATTATTTCATATCAAATTTAATTTCATATCATGGTATCACCATTGACAAAGTCCTATTCTGAGTCTTCATGTAGTATAGTGCTGGTTCTGGTTTCTTGAAAGTTAATGCAAATGGTGTACAGTCACTCATAGTTCTAAGATGAAAAGGCTTCAAATAGGGACATGATAGTAGACTATTGATTTTACACCAGATAAATGATCAGTAACAGGACAGCTAGGTATAAAAAGATTCTTCACCCAAAACTAGGCAGCAGTGATTAATGAAAAAAACTAGGAATGGAACCTCAGTTCTCTGAAAGTCCTTTTACTTAGGTTATGATGGTACAAGTATGGTAGAAAAGGAAGCAAAAGTTTATGAGTCACATGGTATTTAGATTATATATTATCTGTTAGTATTAACAAGGCACAATAAATTGTTAGTAAAAATGAAAACAAAACAAAAAGAAGAAACACATTACAGTGAAACAGAAAGAGATTTTCAGTCTCCCCTTTTAGAGGCAAATAAAGAAATAAATGGTGACTGAATCACTCAAAGACAAAAAGAAATATTTTCTATGATAATTTTATTCCTATAAAATATTTAAAGTGAGTCAAAGTGAACAGATAAGCATCAAGGCCATTGGGTCTTATACACTAATATCCATGATAAAAGATAAAGTAGAGACTTTTTATAAAAAAATTTGAATAGATTCTCTGAATTGTCAGCATATACATATACATATATTTGTATATATGTATATGTATATGCTGACTCAATATTCTGGCCAGACTCAATAATCAATGCTGATATACATATATGTATATATATGTATATCAGCATTGATTATATGTATGTATGTATATATATATATATATATATATATATATATGTATATACATATATGTATGTATATCAGCATTGATTATTTCAATGTAAAAGAAAGCACAGGAGCATATAGTGAACATTGCATTGAAAATCATCAAGTACAGAAAGAAGTCAAAGGCTTTGAACTATGTAGAATCTTCATAGCTATATATCATGAATACTTCAAGAAGAAAACTGAAAATCACCAGATGTAGTGAACATTGAATGACATCATTAAAGTTAATTTCACTATATTGTAATAACAGGCCATATCTAGTTACTGAGATGGTGGTGATTTCCAAATCAATTATCTATATGCAGTCAAATAATCAATGGTTAGAACAATGATCAAAATAAATAGCAAATCAAAAGAAAGAATAAAAAGAAGGGCATCCTGTAGGATTAGAATAGTTCTAACTAAACCTGATTAAATTAACTGTTGGTTGAAAAAAATGGGGAATGGGGGGAAACTAAGAATGACAGATCATTTCTTTAAAAAGCATACCTGATCTAAAATATTCACTACAGTGAAGAGAATAAAAGAACCCTGACATTTCTTCAGCCACCAATCTCTTTGCCTAGAGAAGATCAACACTATTCTGAAGTTCAATCTCATTAGCAAAATATTAGAAAGGAGAAAGTTATTTAAGAAAATGAGAAGGATTGTCCCATAAAATAGCAATAATCAGTTGAGGAGAAAAGAAGTTTACAAATATTGTGATCCATCCAAGTCAGAATCATCTTTTGAGAATTTCTAAATGAAATTTAAACAATATCATCAAAAGGATAACAAAATCAAACACTTCTATCCTCACTTTCATAATGTTCTGTCTTAATTGAAAATGATAATAAAGGTTATGAACAGAAAAATTTCAGACAAAGATATTAAAACAATTTCGAGTCATATAAAATGCTTTAAGTCACTATTGATCAGAGAGAAATGCAAATTAAGACAACTCTGAGGGACCACTACATACCTCTCAAATTGGCTAAGATGGCAGGGAAAGATAATGATAAAAGCTAGAGAGGATGTGGGAAAACTGGGACACTAATCCATTGTTGCTGGAGTTGTGAACTGATCCAGCCATTCTGGAGAGCAATTTGGAGCTCTGCTCAAAGGGCTATTAAGCTATGCTTTTGATATAGCAGTGTCTCTACTAGGCCTGTATCCTAAAGAAATCATAAAAAATGGAAAAGGGAATTCCTGGGATGGAGTCAAGATGATGGAAAGGACACATTTCTTTCTGACCTTCTCCTACAACCCTCAGACTAATTAGCAAACCCAGCCTCTGAATTAGCTCTGGACCAGCAGAATCCACATATATTGGGAAAGGATTGCCAGAAAAGGTCTGTTTCAATCAGAAATGGGAGGGAAGCAGTCAAACACAAACTGACTGAGCAGAGATGTCAGCAGATCGGATGATACAAATTCCATGGGATGGTGCAGACTCTGTGGGACAGAGGATATACAGTGAGGAATCTGAAGTACTATTGGTCACTCTGTCTTGTTTGCAAGCCAATCAGCAGAGAAGTTAGAAAACATACAACACAAACACAAAAAGTAAATAGGGAATCCCCAAACACCAGAGTCTCATGGGAACTGGTCATGCCAACTCAGCATCGGGAGTGAGTCAGCACAATCTCAACACAGCTGATGCTGTTTATAGAGGAAGGCAAATTAGTGATTATCAAATTATTTCATATCAAATTTAATTTCATATCATGGTATCACCATGTAGATGGAGCTTGGAAAACCTCTCCTGCCCTAAAAGCAGACTTTAATTTGTTTTTTAAATGAGTAAAAAAGTAAAAAAGAACTCTGACCATAGACAGCTTTTATAGTGAAATAGAAGAGCAGACTTCAAACCCTGAGGAGATTAAAGGCAGATTGTCTCCAGACAAAGTCCCAAAAGTGTAATGACTTGGTCCCCATCACACAAGACTCTCGTAGAAGAAATTTAAAAGGATCTTAAAAGAGAGCTAGAAAAAAATGGGAAAAGGAAATAAAAACTTTTAAAGAGACTTTGGAAAAGGCATATAACTCATTAAAAGATAGATTTGATAAAATGGAAAAACAACTGCCAGAAAAACAGAATTGGTGAAATGGAAAAAGAAAATAACTTTTTAAAATTTGTAAAATGGAACAAAATTCCACAGAACAAACAACTCATTTGAAAATTCAATTGGACAAATACAAAAAGGAGTAAAAAAGTAAATGAAGAAAATAATTCACTAAAATTCAGAACTGAACAAATGGAAATGAAGAACTCAATGAGAGAGAGAGAGAGAAATCAGTCAAGCAAAACCAAAAAAGAAAAAAGAAAAAATAGGAAAAAATGTAAAATACCTAATTGGGAAAACAATTGATCTGTAAAATAGATCTATGAGAGACAAAATAAGGATTATTGGATTCCCTGAAATCCATGATGAAAAAAATAGGCTAAACACTATTGTTCAGGAAACCATCAAAGAGAACTGCCAAAATGTCTTAGAATCAGAAGGAAAAATGATCATTGAAAGAATTCATCAAACATCTCCTGAAAGAGACCCAAAATTAAAAGTCTAAGGAATATCATAGCTAAATTTCAAAATTATTGGACCAAAAAAAATTACAATTAGCCAGAAAGAAACAATTCAAATACTGAGGAGCCACAATAAAGCTTATCCAGAACCTAGCAGCTTCCACTTACAGGATCAAAGAGACTGGTATCTGACATTCTAAAAGGTGAAGGAACTTGGAATGCAGCCAAGAATAAACTACTCTGCTAAACTGAATATTTTCTTTCAAGGAAGAAGATGGACATTTAATGAAACTGGCAAATTATATTTATTTTTGATGAAAATACCAGAGCTAAACAAAAAAAATTGACCTCCAAATATAGAACTCAAGAGAAGCATAAAAAAGTAAAAAGGAAAGAAAAAAAACTCTTGAGATCTATATTTCTGTTATGGGTATACATAGACAGCACATGTATAATCTGATTTTACTGTTATAATGTAAAAAAGAAATTAAAGGTGGAAAGGGTATTGTAACAGACAAAAGGGGGAAATGGAGGTAAAATGAGGGAAATTATATCTCAAGAAAAGGCAAATCTATTATAATTTAGGAAAAGAACAGGATGATGAATATTGAGTGAATCTTAGTCTCATCAGATTTGACTGAAAGAAAGAATATTAGATGTATTTGGTTACACCAAGAAACTTCTCTGACCTTATAGAAAAGTGGGAGGGAAAAGGAGAAAAGAGAAAAGGTAGATTAAATAGAAGGGAAAACAGAAATAGTAGTGAAAAAAGTATAAGAAAGGGGGAAGAGTCTCCAAAGGGGAAGAACTGCTAGAAGCAAGTAGTGCTCATAAGTAAAATATTGGGGAGGAGGGAAAGGGAAAAAGGAAAGATAAAAGTATAATTTGGGGTTAATAAGATGGCAGAAAATACAGAATTAGTAGTTTTAATTGTAAATGTGAATGGGGTGAACTCTCCCATAAAGTATAAGCATTTAGCAGACTGGATTAAAAGCCAGTATCCTACAATATGTTGTTTACAAGAAATACATTTAAAGCACAGTGACTTTTAGAGTAAAGTTAAAAATCTGGAGCATAATCTATTATGCTTAAGGTGAAGTAAAAATAAAAGCAGGGGTGGCAATCCTGATCTCAGATCAAGCAAAAGCAAAATTGATCTAATTAAAAGAGATAAGGAAGGAAACTATCTCTTGCTAAATTTTTGTCCAATAATTTTGAAATTGTAAATTTGTAAAAATTACAAAATTTATTTACCATAAATAATGAAGCAATATCAATGCTAAACATATATGCACCAAGTGGTATAGCATCTAAATCCCTAAAGGGGAAGTTAAGAGAGCTGCAAGAAGAAATAGTCAGCAAAACTATAATAGTGGGAGATCTCAACCTTGCTCTCTCAAAACTAGATAAATCAAACCACAAAATAAATAAGAAAGAAGTTAAAGAGGTAAATAGCTATCTAAAGAGGTAAATAGAAGTATCTAGCTGAAAAGCTAGATAGGATAAATCTTTGGAGAAAAATGAATAGAGTACATTATCTTCTTGGCAGTTCATGGAACTCATACAAAAATTGACAAGATCTCAAAATCAAATGCAGAAAGGCAGAAATAGTAAATGCATTTTTTTTTCAGATCACTATGCAATAAAAATTACATTCAATAGGAGGCCAGGGGGAAATAAACCAAAAAGCAACTGGAAGCTAAATAATCTCATCTTAAAGAATGAATGGGTAGGGAGCAGCTAAATGGTGCAGTGGATAGAGCACCAGCCCTTAAATCAAGAGGATTTGACTTCAAATCTGGCCTCAGAAACTTAATACTTCCTAGTTGTGTGACCCTAAGTAAGTCACTTAATCCCAATTGCCTCAGCCAAAAAAAAAAAAAAAAAAGAATGATTGATGAAACAACAAATCATAGACACAATTAATAATTTCATCCAAGAGAATGACAATAATCAATAATGAGACAACATACCAAAATTTGTGTGATGTAGCTAAAATGGTAATAAGGGGAAATTTTATAACTCTAGATGCTTACTTGCATAAAGTAGAGAAAGAGAAGATCAATAAATTGGCCTTGCAACTTAAAAACTAGAAAAAGAACAAATTAAAAACTCCCAATCAAATACCAAAGTTGAAAATCTAAAAAGAAAAGGAAAGATCCATAAAATTGAAAGTAAAAAAACCCAAAAAAATAACTATTGAATTAATAAATAAAACTTAGACCTGTTTTTATGAAAAAATCAACAAAATAGATAAACCTTTAGTTAATTTAATTAGAAAAAGCAATGAGGAAAATCAAATTATTAGTCTCAAAAATGAAGAGGGAGAACTCTCCACCAATGAAGAGGAAATTAGAGCAATAATTAGGAGTTACTTTGCCCAATTTTTTGTTAATAAATTTGACAACCTAAGTTAAATGGAGGGATATTTACAAAAATATAGATTGCCCAGATTAACAAAAGAGGAAATAAATTACTTTAAAAGTCCCATTTTAGAAAAAAGGAATAGAACAATCTATCAATCAACTCCCTAAGAAAAAATCCCCAAGACCAGATGGATTTACATGTGAATTCTACCAAACACATTTAAAGAACATTAACTCAATGTTATATAAACTATTTGAAAAAGTGTTGAATGAAGGACTCCTACCAAATTCCTTTTATGACACAGGCATGGTACTGATACCTAAACTGGGTAGGACAAAAACAGAAAAAAAAATGATAGATCAATTTTCCTAATGCATATTGATGAAAAAATCTTAAATAAAATATTAGCAAAGAGATTACAGAAAATCATCTCCAGGATAATGCACCATGACCAAGTAGGAATTATACCAGGAATGCAGGGTTGGTTCAATATTAGGAAAACTATTAGCATAATTGACTATATCAATAACCAAATTAACAAAAATTATATGATTATCTTAATTGATGCAGAAAAAGCATTTGATAAAATCCAACACCAATTTCTATTAAAAAAACAAAACACTAGAGAGTATAGGAATAAATGGATTTTTCCTTAAAACAGTCAGTAATGTCTATTTAAAACCATCAACAAGCATCATATGTAATGGTGATAAACTGGAACCATTCACAGTAAGATCAGGGATGAAACAAGGTTGCCCACTATCACTATTACTATTCAATATTCTATTAGAAATGCTAGCTTTGACAATAAGAGAATAAACAGAGATGAAAGGAATTAGAGTAGGTAAGGAGAAAACCAAAATATCACTCTTTGCAGATGATATGATGGTATACTTAAAGAACCCTAGAGAATTAGCTAAAAAGCTATTAAAAGTAATTTACAACTTTTGCAAAGTTTCAGGATACAAAATAAAGCCACATAAATCATCAGCATTCCCAAAATCTAGTAGCAAGAGATACAAAAAGAAATTCCATTTAAAATAACTGTTGAAAGGATAAAATATTTGGGAACCTATCAGTCAAGGGAGGGTCAAGAACTATATGAACAAAACTACAAAACACTTTCCACACAAATAAAGTCAGATCTGAGCAATTGGAAAAATATCAAGTGCTCTTAGATAAGTAGCGTGAATATTATAAAGATGATAATATGTAATGTTCTTTCTGGAGGTCTTGGAGCAGCCTTCTTTTCTATAGATTAATCACTATCAGAATAGCTGGTTGTTAAAGTCCAAATCCTTTGTTATCTCCTTCAGAATCTAGTTTCCTTGCCTGGGGCCCAGGCTAGCTTTCTTAGAGGCCTTCCCGAGTTTTGGTTTCAGTGGAGAAGCTAAGTAGAACAGGCCTGCCACCACAGTGTTATGAGATGGAGTGAATGAATCTGGCTCTCTTTGGATCTGAATTTGTGTCTAGCCCTTCCAAGTCTCTCTCTGAGCCCTTCTGAGTTTGTCTCTGGCTCTGACAGTCCTTAGGCTTAGTGGGGGAAGTGCAGGAGGCCAGGCCAGCCATGATGCTGTGAGATGAAGTGAATGAATCTGGCTCTGAGTCCCAGCTTATATGCTTTACATTGAATATAAACCAATCATTACGTCACTAGGAAACCATGATTTGTTGTAAGATTAAGTCAATCTTACTGAATTTAGAGAACTATTAAGCACTATGCTAAACTAGATAGCCATTGTCTTTATCAATTCCACTGACTTAACACCTTGTAAGAATCCTTAAGTGTTTAAGTGAACAAAAATCAATATTGTAAGAAGGTATGATGATAAATAAATTTACATCAGTGAAAGGAATACCTGCACAGATGAAATTACAAAGGCTTCAAATTGCCTAAAGAATTATAATATTTTGTGTGAGCATACACACATTTTTCCTTTTGGAAGTCTATATCTCATTATGGGAACAAACTATTTTGTTTCCTGTACAGAAATTAAAAAAAATATATAACTATATAATTAAATTATATGGTTTCATTAAAGAACACAAGAAATTAGCTTTTCTACCTAGTAAAATTTTCTATAGCAGCAGTTCTCAAAGTGTGATACAGAGACCTCAAGGTATCCTCAAGACTTTTTTAGGCAGTTTGTGGGTTCAACATTATTTTCATGATAATACTAAAGTCCTTTCATTTTAAAAGAGTCAATATCAATTAATATAACCTACATAAACAGAAGCTTTTGGGCATCCTTAATAATTTTTAAAGTATAAAGGCATTCTGAGATCAAAGTATTTGAAAACTACTCTTCTAAAATGATATAAAATGTTATTTGGACTGGAAAATTAAATAATTCCTAATGGAATAATAGGAAAAATAGAAAATGAAATATTTGAACTTAAATCCAGAGGCCAAAATGAACCAATGGATGAAAGTAATACTTACAAATACCTTGGTCTGCTCCGGGAAAGACAAATTAAGCATTAAGCAATCAAAAAGAAAGTTGTGGCTGCATATATAAAAAGATCTTCTGGCATCTTGAAATCACAGCTCAAAGGGATGAATACAATCAAAGTAATTGTCAATCTATGCAATACAAATCTTAACATGTTCTTTTAGAACTATAAAATTAACTATAACAAGTTGGGATAGTATCTGAATTAAAGAAATTATAATATTTTGTGACATATGTGCAAATCTTATTAATATGTGAGGAAACTGAAGTTAAATTACTTTACCAGGATCATACAGTAAGTAAGTGTTTAGAGCTAGATTTGAACTTAGTTTCTCCTTACTCCTGGACTGGCACTCTATCTACTGCCTCAGTTATCTGTTTATTTATTTTCATGAACTAACATGAACATGAGAAATCCCCATGTCACTACAAATACAGACCATAAAAATATCCTTAAGAATGCAGCAAATAACTGTATGAAATGAACTCAGATTTTTTATATTTATATCACATTTATATATTTATTTAAATTTATAGAATAAAATGTTGCCTACAAGATCACTTTAATCCTTAAGACAAATTCAGAATATTTAATAAATGCTACCATTCCAAATATATAATTTTAAATTTCTTGCAATTAAAAACTTTCAAAATATAGATACAAAGAAACAGAAATTAAAATCATGTGGGAACAAGATGAAGTCTAAATCAACCCTGTCACCCTGTTTGCTATTCTAGGAGCTGGTCACCATTTCAGATCACCAGATGGGTAATGAGGTAATGAATTTCTGGGTCCCAGAAATTTTCAGGATTTGTTTTCTTTTTTTAATGGTATTATCAATACTGATAAAATTATTAGATCCTGATAGTGGGAAAATGTTAAAGAAGCATGATTTTCTCTTTGTTACTTGTTCATGTCTAGCTTTCTAATTCTATTATTAGACTTCCTAGATAGAGACTTTATTAGGATTGCTTCCCCTATGGCACAGAACACCCAAGAAAGGGCATTTTTCAAGTCTCAGTAAAAACTCATGGTAAGAATCCTACCACAAAGGTAGAAGCATTGTGGGAAGAAGGAAAACCTTTATCCAAGAGACCTCCAAGGACAGGAAAAGGGAATTTGGAATATTCTCCAACTCCATGACTAAGGCAAAATGTTTTTCCTACAAAATGTATACCTCTTGTTTTCAGGATTCAGGGTCTCCATAAGACTGTATATGTATTTGAAGCCAAAAATGAGATCCTCTCTTCAGGTCTTATTCTTTTTGCTTTGATCAAAGAGCTCTTAGTCCAGTATTTGCCCAACTCTTTTTGGGGGAACTAAAACAATTATGTAATATTAAAGACTTGGGGCAGATTCTTAACACTGCAGATGGTTAATTGTTTATCCTCAGAAAGGGGTGTTATATGGGCCTTGGAACTTGGCAATTGCAATGGGTATTACATAGGATTGATCAAGAAGGTATGTGGACAAATATTGCCTACAGGTATGGCCTAGTTACTACCAGTAGCCTGGCTTCCAGTAAAATAAGAATTCAGAAATAGTCTCAAGTTGAAGGAACAATATCACTGGGCTAAATTGAATGACATGTCTTTCTTCCTGAAACCTTGAAGTTTCTCTCATTAATATATTTTCAGGAAACAAGCCTTCATAACAATGGCATTGTGTTTCTCACATTTTCATTTTGGGAAAGGAAGACCCTCAAGTAGATAACCTGTCCAGATTAGAGCAGCAAATTTAATCTCCAAAGTTATCATAATTAGCTGATGTTGCTTCCACATAAGGACTTGTGCAAAACCTTTTTAATTTAATGTTATCAAAGTTGTCCATTTTGCCTTTCTTAATGTTCTCTAGTTCTTCTTTGGTCATAAATCCTTCCCTCTCCAAAGATCTGATAGGTAAATTATACCTTGTTCTACTAATTTGTTTATGATATCCACCTTTATATCCAAATCTTTTATCCATTTTGACTTTATTTTGCTTTGGGGTATAAGATGTAGGTCTATGCCAAGTTTCTGACATTATTTTCTGTTTTTCCCAGCAGTTTTTGTGAAAAAGTGAGTTCTTATTCCAGAAGCTGAAGTTTTGGGAATTTATCAAATGCTAGATTGCTATAGGTCTTGATTATTGTGTTGTGTGTATCTAATCTATTCCACTGTTCCACCACTTTTTTTTTTTT
Organism: Antechinus flavipes; assembly: GCF_016432865.1. Taxonomy (NCBI): domain Eukaryota; kingdom Metazoa; phylum Chordata; class Mammalia; order Dasyuromorphia; family Dasyuridae; genus Antechinus; species Antechinus flavipes. The sequence continues at coordinate 427,767,725 of NC_067401.1, read as the reverse complement.
CTTAGCCAGTACCAAATGATTGTGATGACTGCTGCTTTAAAATAAAGCTTTAAAAGGTTTGGTACTGCTAAGCCACCATCCTTTGTATATTTTTTTTCATTAATTTCCTTGATATTCTTAACCTTTTGTATTCCAGATGGATTTTATATTATTTTTTTCTAGTTCTATAAAATAATGTTTTGGTAGTTTGGTATGGCATTGAACAAGTAGATCAATTTAGGCAGAATTGTGTCATTTTTATTATATTAGCTCAGCCTACCCATAAAGAATTTATATTTTTCTAATTGTTTAGATCTGATTTTATTTATGTTAGAAGTAGTTTTTAATTATTTTCATATAGTTCTTGGGTTTGTCTTGGCAGATATACCCCTCCAGTTTTACTCTTACCATTTTCTTCCTTTTCTTCTACTGACTAGCTACTAAACTAAGGATAGGAAAGTCACACCAGTGTGCTAATTAGAAACCCAAGAAATTTCTCTTATCCAATTCCAAATGAGAACTCAACACAGCAAGGTAATCTTTTTTCATTTTTCCATACTTGATTCCCTATCTTACTTTATATAGAAGCTGTCCCATATATATATGGAGATGAGACATGGTAAATGCCTCTATAAATGTTGTAGCCCTATTTTCTCAATACCTATAGCTACTAAAGACTTGGATTTTAAAAAATCTCAATACTTAAATGATTGATATTTCAAATCAGACATGAATAAATTGTTTTATCAATGAAAATAATGGTAAGGAATAAATATTACAGAATAGATGACCATCAATTAGGGAATGGTTGATTAAGCTGTAGCATATGAATGGAATATTATTGTTCTATAAGAAATGATGAAAAGGCTGATTTCAGAAAAGCCTGGAAAGATTTACATCTCCATTACTCTTCAAACTCCTCCCAGTCTGTGCATACTTTTTGTACTAAGTAATATCTAAGTTCAAGATATCACTAAAGTCCTACATTTTTGATGTAGTCCTGTCAACATTCTCATACTTTCAGAAAAATCTTTCCCTAGTCTTCAATAGTACTTAATCTAAACTATATTCACAAGTTGGAAGACTCCTTGGAACTCATTCAAATTATTGCCCTACTGTGGGCCAAAATTTATTTTTTCAACTTCTACCCATTGATCCTCATTCTGGCTCCTGGAACCAGAGAGAAATATAATCTCTTTCAGATGACAGCCCTTCAAATACTTGAAGGCATTATTTTCCACTAAAGCCATCTCTTCTTTAGGCTGAATATTCCTTATTCCTTACATTCTTCGTTATGTAATGTGGTTTGAAAGTCTCTTATCAACTTATTCACTTTTCTCTGAATGTTTTCCGACTTGCCAGTTTTTGAGGCACCTAGAAAAGAACATAATCCTCCACATGCGATCTAACTGAAGCTATAACAATATCATAACATCCCTCATTCTGTGATCATTTGTATTCTAAACATTTTAAATTATTTTCCCTTGTTTCATGACTGTGAGTTCTGTATTCCAGTAGATTGTAAAGTTCTCTAACATCAGATATGTCTTATATTTCTTTCTATGTTCCCTACAAAGTTTCAGGTAATGGAAAGTTTATTTAATGAATCTTGATAAATCAGTTTTTACTTGACATTTTCACAGGTTTATAAGAGTAATAATTTATAATTATAGAGTGCCTCAAGGTTTGCCTCATAATAATCCCAGAGAGGTGGGTAGTCCAAATATTCTTATTTCCATTTTGTTATTTGTCTTTCTTTTCAAAGAGGACCAATGATATCATAGGGTGATTGTATAACTTACATGTGATTTGGATTTAAGTAAGACAGAATTGCAGTCATATACCTTACTCTGTTTTCCAGAGTCATTGAACTCCAATGGCAAAACAAAAATCAAGATTATTGGTATGTGTTAGGATTCAGTGGATGACCTTGGCATCTTCAATGTCTGATCAAACTTTAAGTACTCCACAGTATCTGCTTCAGGATCTTTCATGGCCATTGGAATAAATCATTATTATTTCCCCATTCTACCAGAAGTTTTTATATACTTGGGGTAGATATCTGCCTAGTTCATCAATGGGTTTGAAACCTATTAATTGCTCTCAGCCTGGCTCAATCCATCTAATGAGATTGTTTTACTCATATGTGGCTTCTACACTATGGTTTCTTGGAGCCACAGGTGAGAATTGGGTGACAGTAGATATCAAAAATAGATGAGTAGACCTTAAAAGGGTTCAGCAAACTCTCACATCAGAGATGCTAGTTCTTCCTGGACACCTCATGCACCTTTACAGATAAGAAAACTCAGGTTTAAATAAAACAAATGGCTTGCCCTTAATGACAGAGCTATTTTGTGAGAGAATCAGCACTCCTTCTGGCAGACTATATTCCAAGTTCAGTATTGTTTCCCCTACCCTGTGCTACTTTTGCAAACCAAAGAATAATATCAAAATCACCCCATGAGATGTTTTGGGACAGAACTGTGATAACAACACAGCACATTCTGGCCAGCAGACCAGATATCCTGGTGTTTTATAAACTGAATAAAACAGTGGAGTGTATTGATACTGCTGTCTTGCTAAGCACAAACATCCTAGGAACATCCGCAGGCAAGATAAACAAGCCATGGCTCTGGTAGGGAAGCTAAAACAAATCTGGAGAGCCAGGGGTAAGGGAAAGTCAGTTATCATCTCAATGAACAGAATGATTCTGGAAATCCAAATTAAATAGCTTTTATCGAAAAATAAAATAGCTTTTATTGAACCTGAAACCTGGAATTCCTTGTTCTGAGATCATTTCTGAAAGTGTTCCTTCTCTTATTTTTATGCCTTATCTTTTCCTACATTTAACACAGAAACATATTTTAAAAGTATATATTTTAAAAAAGTATATTTTATTAATATCTTTTATTTTTATATTTTTCTCTCCCTAGAAAAAAATTTTAAATTATATTTTAAAAGAAACACACACAACTTTCTATTTCTGATAGGATTCTGATTTAGCCCCAACCCACCAGACTGGCCAAACAAATCTATCCTCTGTCCCCAGTCACACTGAAATAATTAACTATGGGTCTCTCTAGAACAAACAGCAGACCAGGATATTTTGTAACCTACTAAATGATGATTACCACAAAGTATGACACAGAAATCAGCCAATAAGAAAATAACACCAACAGGATACAGAACAGGACATTGGACTGTGAACCACAATCAATCTTTTTCCTTACACGATACCTGTGTAGTTCCCCTTGTTTGCTGTCCTTAAATGAACCTCTTGTAGTTATAATATCATTACTATTATGTCTAGGCTATCTTTCTGGAGGATCTCTGGGCTTGGTGTTTAGGTGGAAAAGTGATAAAGTCAGTAGAGCTACCACTCTCCTGGTGGAGAGTGCCATGGCTTTTCTTGCTTTTTTAAAAGTCCCAGTTAAAATCTCACCAACTACAAGAGACCTTTCCTGATCTCCCTTTTAATAACTGTTCTGTCTTGTATTTCCTGTATGAAGCATATTTGGACATGGCTATCGACATGATATCTCTCTCATTTATACAAATGTTTCTCATAGAATTCTCCTTCCCAAAGATCATTCCTATAACAAAGGACAAATAAGAGAAAACAAATTCAGCAAAATAATCAATGCATTGAAAAAAGCTAATATTACTTGCATAACATGTTCTATATTCACACTATCACCTTTGAAAAGGCTTCTTATATCTTTTATTTGGGGCCAAGCATAGACATTATACATTTAGAATATTCTTTTTTTTAAATAGCTTTTTATTTACAAGATATATGCATGGGTAATTTTTCACCATTAACAATTGCAAAACTATTTGTTCCAACTTTTCCTCTCCTTCCCCCAACTCCTCCCTCCACCCCAGGTGGCAGGATGACCAATACATGTTAAATATGTTAAAGTATAAGTTAAATACAATATATGTATACATGTCCAAACAGTTATTTTGTTGTTCAAAAAGAATCTGACTTTGAAATAGTGTGCAATTAGCCTGTGAAGGAAATCAAAAATGAAGGTGGACATAAATAGAGGGATTGGGAATTCTATGTAGTGGTTCATATTCATCTCCCAGAGTTCTTTCACTGAGTGTAGCTGGTTCAGTTCATTACTGCTCTATTGGAACTGATTTGGTTCATCTCATTGTTGAATAGGGCCAAATCCATCAGAATTGATCATCATATAATATTATGGTTGAAGTATATAATGTCCTTATTCTGGTCTTCTGCTCTGCTTTTGGTCCTGCTCATTTCACTCAGCATCACTTCATGTAAGTCTCTCTTCAGGCCTTTATGAAATCATCCTGCTGGTCATTTCTTATAGAACAATAATATTCCATAATATTCATATACTACAATTTATTCAGCCATTCTCCAATTGATGGGCATCCACTCAGTTTCCAGTTTCTGGCCACTACAAAGAGGGCTGCCACAAACATTCTTGCATATACAGGTCCCTTTCCCTTCTTTAAGATTTCTTTGGGATAAAAGCCCAGTAGAAACACTGCTGGATCAAAGGGTAGCACAGTTTGATAACTTTTTGAGTTCCAAATTGCTCTCCAGAATGGCTGGATGTATTCACAATTCCACCAACAATGTATTAGTGTCCCTATTTTCCCACATCCCCTCCAACACTAATTGCACCTTTTCTTTCCCTTTCATTCTAGCCAATCTGACAGGTATGTAGTGGTATCTCAGAGTTGTCTTACTCATTTACTTACTGCATTTCTCTTAATTAATAATGACTTGGAGCATCTTTTCATATGGCTAGAAATAGTTTCAATTTCTTTGAGAATTGTCTGTTCATATCCTTTGACCATTTATCAGTTGGAGAATGGATTGATTTCTTATAAATTAGAGTCAGTTCTCTATATATTTTGGAAATGAAGCCTTTATCAGAACCTTTGACTGTAAGAATGTTTTCCCAGTTAATTGCTTCCTTTCTAATCTCGTCTGCTTTAGTTTTGTTTGTACAAAACCTTTTCAATTTGATATAATCAAATGTTTCTATTTTGTGATCAATAATGATCTCTAGTTCTTCTTTGGTCATAAATTCCTTCCTCTTCCACAGGTCTGAGAGGTAAAATATCCTATGTTCTTCTAATTTATTTATAATTTCATTCTTTATACCTAGGTCATGAACACATTTTGACCTTTGGTGAACGGTGTTAAGTGTGGGTCAATGCCTAGTTTCTGCCACACTAATTTCTAATTTCCCCAGCAATTTTTGTCAAACAGTGAGTTCTTATCCCCAAAGCTGGGGTCTTTGGGTTTATCAAACACTAGATTGTTAAAGTTATTGGTTGTTTTGTCTTTTGAACCTAACCTATTCCATTGATCAACTAATCTATTTCTTAGCCAATACCAAATGGTTTTGGTAACTGCTGCTTTATAATGTAATTATAGATCTGGTACAACTAGGCCACCTTTCATTTGATTTTTTTTCCATTAATTCCCTTGAAATTCTTGACTTTTTGTTTTTCCATATGAACTTTGTTATTTTTTTCTAGATCATTAAAATAGTTTTTTGGGATTAGGAATTTGGGATCTGATTGGTATAGCGCTAAATAAATAGATTAGTTTAGGTAGTATTGTCATCTTTATTATATTTGTTTACCCCATCCAAGAAAAATTTAATATTTTTCCAATTGGTTAGATAAGACTTAATTTGTGTGGAAAGTGTTTTGTTGCTTTGCTCCTATAGTTTCTGATTTTCCTTTGGCAGATAGATTCAAAAATATTTTATACTGTCAGTAGTTACTTTAAATGGAATTTCTCTTTCTAACTCTAACTGTTGGATTTTGTTAGTGATATATAAGAATGCTGTTGACTTATGTGGGTTTATTTTGTATCCTGCAACTTTGCTAAACATGTGGATTATTTCTAATAGCTTTTTAGTAGAATCTCTGGTATTCTCTAGGTATATCATCATATCATCAGTAAAGAGTGATAATTTGGTTTCCTCATTACCTATTCTAATTCCTTTAATCTCTTTCTCAACTCTTATTGCCAAAGCTAGCATTTCTAATGCAATATTGAATAGTAATGGTGATAGTGGGCAACCTTGTTTCACTCCTGATCTTATTGTGAATGGTTGCAGTTTATCCCCATTAAACCAGTTCACTAAAAGCCGTGATTCGCATGATACCATAGCCCCCTATCTTTAGTAGGATTGCAGCTAAGACTATGGAGCCCACAATAGGGGTCTCCACATGTGCCACTGGCAGTCAGAAGGGAGGCCATATAGTGGTATTTTTACTATGAATGCTGTTATGCAGGCATAGCAGAGTAGTGAGGTTGATATAGAGGTGTCTAGGATCAGTGAAATTAGTGATATGGTTAGTATGTGGAGGGAACTTAGCCTGTTATGTAGGTGGAGTAGTCCTACTAGAAGGGGAAGGGATCCTATTAGTGGTAGTAAGTATGGTGCTTACTGATGGTTTTAATTAGATGCTACTGATTATTTTAAGGAAAAGTCCATTTATTCCTATATTCTCAAGTATTTTTAATAGGAATGGATGTTGGATTTTATCAAATGCTTTTTCTGCATCTATTGAGATGATCATATGGTTTTTGATAATTTGATTATTAATATGGCCAATTATATTGATAGTTTTCCTAATATTGAACCAGCCCTGCATTCCTGGTATAAATCCTACTTGATCATGGTGTATTATCCTGGGGATGATTTTCTGTAGTCTTTTTGTTAATATCTTGTTTAAGATTTTAGCATCAATATTCATTAGGGGATTGATCTATAATTTTCTTTCTCTGTTTTCAACCTACCTGGTTTAGGTATCAGTACCATGTCTGTGTCATAAAAGGAATTTGGTAGGACTCCTTCATTCCTTATTTTTTCAAATACTTTATATAGCATGGGGGCTAATTGTTCTTTAAATGTTTGGTAGAATTCACATATAAATCCATCTGGTCCTGGGGATTATTTCTTAGGGAGTTGATTAATAGTTTGTTCTATTTCTTTTTCTGAAATGGGACTATTTAAGCAATTTACTTCCTCCTCTGTTAATCTGGAAAGCCTATATTTTTGGAAGTAGTCATCCATTTCACTTAGGTTATCAAATTTATTGGCATAAAATTGGACAGAGTAACCCCTTATTATTTCTTTAATTTCCTCTTCATTGGTGGAAAGTTCTCCCTTTTCATTTTTAATACTACTAATTTGATTTTCCTCTCTCCTTTTTCTAATCAGATTTACCAAAGGTTTATCTATTTTATTGGTTTTTTCATAAAACCAACTCCTAGTTTTTTTTTATTAGTGCAATAGTTTGTTTTTTTTTTACTTTCAATATTATTAATTTCTCCTTTTAATTTTAGAATTTCAAGTTTAGTAATTGATTGGGGGGTTTTAATTTGTTTTTTTTCCTAGCTTTTTAAGTTGCAAGCTCAATTCATTGATTTTCTCTTTCTCTATTTTATTCAAGTAAGCCTCTAAAGATATAAAGATAATAACTCCTGATTATTGCTTTGGCCGTATCCCACAAATTTTGGTATGATGTCTCATCGTGGTCATTATCTTGAGTAAATTATTGATCGTGTCTACAATTTGCTGTTTCACCCAATCATTCTTTAAGATGAGATTATTTAGTTTCCAATTACTTTTTGGTCTATTTACCCATAACTTTTTGTTGAATGTAGTTTTTATTGCATCATGATCTGAAAAGGAAGCATTTACTATTTCTGCCTTCCTGCATTTAATTTTGATGTCTTTATGTCCTAACATATGGTCAATTTTTGTATAGGTTCCATGAACTGCTGAGAAGAAAGTATACTCCCTTCTGTAACCATTCAGTTTTGTCCGAAGATCTATCATACCTAATTTTTCTAATATTCTATTTACCTCTTTAATTTCTTTCTTATTTGTTTTGTGGTTTTATTTATCTAATTCTGAGAGTGCAAGGTTGAGATCTCCCACTATTACAGTTTGCTGTCTATTTCTTCTTGCAACTCTCTTAACTTCTCCTTTAGGAAGTTAGATGCTATACCACTTGGTGCATATATATTGAGTATTGATATTGCTTCATTGTCTATGCTACCCTTTAGCAAGATATAGTTTCCTTCCTTATCTCTTTTAATTAGATCAATTTTTGCTTTTGCTTAATCTGAGATATGGATAGCTACTCCTGCTTTTTTGACTTCACCTGAAGCATAATAGATTCTGCTCCAGCCTTTTACCTTTACTCTGTATGTATCTTCCTGCTTTAAATGTGTTTCTTGTAAACAATATATTGCAAGGTTCTGACTTTTGATCCAGTCTGTTATCCACCTCTGCTTAATGGGAGAATTCATCCCATTCACATTTATGGTTAAAATCACTAATTCTATATTTCCTGCCATCTTATCATCCCCAGATTATGGTTTTCTTTTTCTTGTCCCCTCCCCTTTGTCCCCTTCCCCAGTATTAAACTGATGGACCCCACTTATGTCATGTAGCTCTCCCTCTTTAGGATCCCCTTCCTCCTCCCTTTGACTCCCTTCCTCTTTGTTGCACCCTTCCCTTATTACTCCTTTCTTTTTCCCTTTTCTGCTCTCATTTTTTAATGAGGTGAGAGAAGATTCTCTGTAAAACATATATATAAATTATTTTCTCTTTTAGCTAACTCTAATGAAAGGAAGATTCACACAATGTTCCTCCCCCTCTCTAAATTCCATCAGATATGATAGGTTTCCTTTGCCTCTTTGCAAGATTTAGTTTCCCTCTTTTTATCTCCCCTTTTCCCTTTTTCTGATATCATCTCCTTTTCTACTTCCCCTTTTTTATGTTATATCAGTAAAATCAAATTATACATGTGTCCTTTATGTGTATCCACAACAGCAATACAGTTCTCAAGAGTTCCTTTTACCTTTTTCTGCTTCTCTTGAGTCCTATGGTTGGAAATCAAATTTTTTGTTTAGATCTGGTTTTTTCCTTAGAAACAAATGAAATTCATCTGTTTCATTAAATGTACATCTTTTTCCATGGAAGAAAATGCTCAGCTTAGCTGGGTAGTTTATTCTTGGCTGAATTCCAAGTTCTTTTGCCTTTTGGAATATCAGATTCCAGGCCATTCGATCCTTTAATATGGAGGCCACCAGATCTTGATCGACACTTATTGTGGCACCTCGGTATTTAAATTGTTTTTTCCTGGCTGCTTGTAAAATTTTTCCTTAGTCTGATAGTTCTGAAATTTGGCCACCATATTCCTTGGAGTTTTTATTTTAAGGTATTTTTCAGAAGGTGTTAATGAATTCTTTCAACGCCTTTTTTACCTTCTGATTCTATTATATCTGGACAGTTCTCTTTGATGATTTCCTGTAAAATAGTATCTAGGCTCTTTTTTTTCATCATAATTTTAGGGAAGTCCAATAATCCTCAGGTTATAGCTCCTAGATCTATTTTCCAGATCTGTTGTTTTTCCAAGTAGATAGTTAATGTTTTTTTCCTAATTTTTCATTTTTTTGCTTTTGCTTGACTGATTCTTGATGTCTCAATGAATTAGTCATTTCTATTTGTTCAATTATGATTTTTAATGAGTTATTTTCTTCATTAGATTTTTTTTTACTTCTTTTTGTATATGTCCAATTGAGTTTTTAAATGAGTTGTTTTGCTCTATGGAATTTTTTTCCATTTCACTATTTTTTTTTTAGTGAGTTATTTTCTTTTTCCACTTCACAAATCCTGCTTTCTTGGGAATTCTTTATGTTTTCCAACTCACAAATTCTACTTTCCTGTGATTTCTTTACCTTTTCCAATTCACAAATTCTGTTTCCCTGCACTTCCTGTGAGTTTTTTACCTTTTCCAATTCGCATTACAGGAAGTTGTTACTTTCTTGCACAGCTTCTCTTTCCTTTCCTCATTTTTCTTCTAGCTCTCTTTTAAGATTCTTAATAGTCTCTGCTAGGAGAGCCTTTTGTGTTGGGGACCGACACAATAGTCTGGAGACTGTCTGCTATTAGTCTCTTTGGGGTTGAAAACCTGATCTCTTTCTGTATAGAAGCTATTGATAGTGCTTTTGATTTTTTAACTCTTTTTTTTTTTTTACAGCCTGTAGGGTCTGCCTTCAGTGCCAGGACGTTACCTGCTTCCTCTGCAGAGCAGTGATAGGTGTATAGATGGTAACTGTCCTGCCAAAGGGCTGCAAAGAGCTGCAGGATATAGGAGCACTTTGGGAAAAATTTCCCCACCAGAAGAAACTAGGCCTGGGTTGAGTTGTGGAGGTGCCCTGCAAAGAACCCTGCTGTGCGGATTAGTGACTGGCCTGAGGATAGAGGCTGAGCAGTGAAAGTGTCACTACCCCAGGCCAAAGCCCACAGTGGGGCTGGGAGTATTGGCAGTTGTCCAGCAAATAGTTCCTATGGGACCAGAAGTGTCTCTGCCCAGGGGAGCACTGTCATATTGTGGTAGTTCTATTGCCCCAGGCCGAGCCCCACAGTGTGCAGATTAGAGGCGGCCTCGGGCTGCACCCCCATGCTATGTAGATTAGTGACTGCCCGCTAGAGCCCCTGCTGCAATTTGCAGCTACACAAATGTGCTGTAGTCTGTGCTGAGTCACTTCTGATTTTGGGTGGGTATAGTCAGATCTTGTTAGGTCCTGGCATTTTTAGAGGACCCTCTGGCTTGGCTTTAATTTCTCTGCTGATCTGCTGTTTTGCAAGCAGAGCAGATCAATCAGGCTATGCCAGAGTCGTCTCTATAACTTTTCTAGCCACAGAGGCCACCCCCACCCCTGGTCTGCTCTGGACACTAGTCTCTCCTATCTCCCTGCCTGCACTGATCTGCTCTGGCCCCTCAGGACAAAATTTTCCTGGGGATCTTCCAGATTATCTTTGACTGGTAAAAATCTTCATGGGTTTTACCAGTCAAGTGCTATTTTTGAGGCTGAATTTAATAATTGGTTATGAGGGTATAAGAGGAGCTTAGAAAGTTGTGTGTGCCTTCTCTGCCATCTTGCTCCATCCCCACATTCAGAACATTCAGTTTTAATTGCTTTGTTGTTCTTAAATTTATAAGTAGGTTCTGATCAGTGTGAACAATGAATCTTGGACAATGGTTGAATTATTCCAATCCAAAATATGTAGATACATTGTGTTAGTCATTGTGTATATTGATTTTTTTGTATGTGCTTAATTTTGTCTAAGTTCATAGAAGTGTTTCTAAGTAGAATTTTTTGAAAATGGAAAAATACACAATAATGGTTATGATTCAATTAAGTAAATATTTGTCAAATACTGTGTGTTGGGAAAGGCATAAGTATTTATTAAATATCTAAAAAAACCACTGCATACAAGGCACGTGTGCAAAAATGTTTATGGCAGTCCTTTTCATAGTGGCAAAAAACTGGAAACTTGAGTGGATGCCCATCAGTGGGAGAATGGCTGAATAAATTATTGTAGATGAACGTTATAAACTATTATTGTTGTATAAGAAATGATCAAGAAGATGATTTTAAAGAGGCCTGGAGAGACTTACATGAACTGATGCTAAGTGAACTGAACAGAACCAGGAGATCATTGTACACAACAACATCAATATTATAAGATGATCAATTCTGATGAATGTGACTCTTACCAACAGTGAGATGATTCATACCAGTTCCAATGATCTTGTGATAAAGAGAGCCATCTTCAGCCAGAGAGAGAACTGTAGAAACTGAATATGGATCATAATATAATATTCTCACTCTTTTTATTATTGTTCAATTGTGTTTTGTTTTCTTACTCATTTACTTTCTTTTTTTGGATCTGATTTGTGTTGTCCAGCAAGAGAATTGTATAAATATGTTTATACATATTGGATTTAACATATATTTCAACATGTTTAACATATATTGAATCACTAGCCATGCAGGGAAGTGGGTGAAGGAGAAAATCTGAAATACAAGGCTATGCAAGGGTTAGTATTGCCAATTATTCATACATATGTTTTGAAAACAAAAAGCTTTATTTAAAAAATGAATACTTGTTTCTTTTCCTCCTATTGGAATGTTATCATCATGTGACATCTTTCAATTTCTCAAATAAATTTATCTTTCTAGTTTTTGCTAAAAAAAAAAATCTCTTGCCCTCAGGAAGTTATAATCTAATAGTGGGAATAAAATGTGCATGAAAATAAGGTTGAGATAAAGGAGAATGAAATGAGAAAGGACAAAGAATAACCCCAGTTAAAGTCTGCAGGACTGAGAAGGAATTTAATATCCACTTCAACCTGAAAGGGAAAAAAATGCCTTATATGTTTTAATTTGTATGTTTAATGTACTTTGTAACCTTAAAAACCATGAAAATGCCAATTATTGTTATATTTTAAAAAAATGTTTATTCCTATGCTATCACTCCAACAACAATAAGACAGCAGCCAAATAGTCACCAATTTAGAACTGTTGCAATCTTAAACAGACTGCTTGTTGAGTCCTAGCTGAGATTTAGGGGAAGTGGTCACAATTAGAGATGCCAAACAATTTTAGATGTGATTATAGAAATTAATGTAGTAGTGATGTGGTTAGTGGCAGTGCAATTGAGGTGTGAGAATCCTCTTCTGATTGGCACAGATTCAACATGAAAGAATTCACAAACATGAAAAGTTTGACTGACAAAAGGGAGTTTATTGTTGGCACTGCAGAAGCCAGCTTTGCTAGAAAGACTGATTTCTGAGTAACAAGGTCCTGGCAGAGAAATAACAAGAGGTTATTATTACTGAGAAGAGGGTCTCTTCACAGCAGGCAAGAGTCCTGGCAGGCAGCTATGCCAAAGAGAGAGAGGTTCCTTGACAAGGCATAATCCTGCTTCGGACATTCTACAAGTTATGAGTTCAAAATTGCCTTTTTAAAATAAGAGATCAATTGAATAAAATCCCTTCAATGTTGTTACTGCCCCCAGACCTAGATTTCTAGTTGAATGATACCATTTAATTTCAAGCTAATTAGGAGTGGTCCTGAACTCAACTCAATAGAAGGTGCAGTTAGTCCCACCAAAATAACAGAATGAAACTACTTATCTTGATTCCCTGAGGTGGGTTTCTCCCAGAGGAGAGTCTCACAAGAGTTCACCCCATGGCTTCCCAACCAAGTCAGAGAGGACAGTTTCAGGGTTCCCTCCATCAGTAGCATAGTATGCAATAAACTCCAAATCCCAGTTACTTGGGAGATTTAATGAAACATTCTGGAAAAATTGGAAAGCAGATTGGCAGAAATTAGATTTAGACCAACATCTTACACCATTATATATTGTAATTAATTCTAAATGAACATATGACAATAATGTGATTTATGATGTGGGATTTAGCACCAAATGGTGTGGTTTGAGAACCAAAATGATGTGGATGATATAGTCCTCAGGTGATGGTAGGGACCAAAAGTTGACCTTCAGTCGTGAAGAATTCCTTAGTAACTTGCCTTGTCCCAGGAGAAAGGAAACACCCCATCAGTTTGGGACATGTCCTCAGTCCTGAAAAGGACATAGCACAGCGAAAGAGTTAGCTAACTGTAAGGAGAAGTGGGGTTGAGAAGTATAGTGGAGTTAATGGAGAAAACACATTGCATGGGGAAGGAGTAAGGAAAAAGACACCACTAGACAGAGTTCTGTGGTACTGATCCAAAGGAAAGCAATAGCCATGGAATGGCCTAGAAGTACATGTTATAGGGAAAATTTATCCTCAGGGATATGACTGAGACATCTGACAGGGCATGGTAAGGTGAAACTGTTCCAGGCCTCTACAGAGGGTGGGTCCTAGAGATTTGACATAACTTGAATTTCAGACTGGACATCTCCCCAAAGAGGGGGGAGCTAAACTGATCTCTATCAGAGCCTTCTCCCTGCCTGCCTCAGGGATTAATTTTTATCAGTTTCTCTGTTAAGCACATATAATATTGAAGACATCATCAACTGATACAAAAAAAGAGCAATGCCATAAACAAATTAGACACTTGAGGAAGAAATTATCCTTGGTCTCTATGCAAAGCAGAGGAGTTTGTGACCAAAATGAGTAGAAAAGATCACAAATAGAGAATATGAGAATAGAGAATGCTTATGGGGAAAATGGAAAATTTTGATTATATAAAAATGTAATGAAAATTAGAAGGGTAACAGGTAAATGGGGAAGATCTTTGCATTAAGTTTCTCTGATAATGGACTCATGTTCAAGGTTTAGAAGAAACAGATTTAAATATTCTTTTTAAAATTTTTTTAGCTTTTTTGGGAGGCTACAATTTTATTTTTGATAGCCTATTTTTAAAAATTTGTTTTACAAAATAATACAAAAACAGAATATAAATAAGAAAGACAGAAAAGGAAAATAACAAAACAAAAGAAAAAAGAATATTGTCATGTGTCCAGCAAACATCAATGAGGGGTCAAAATATATAACAATAACAATAAATTTCCATTTCAAGAAAGCATATATAATAGTATAAGAAATTATACTTACAAGTGTCCATATTTTCTGTGCTTCCTTATAGACTATTCTTTAATGTGCATTTAAAAACTTTATTCCTTTTTCCCTCCTTTCATCTCCGTCCCCAAGCAGACTACAGCTAATAACAGATGTAGACAAACACACATATAAATATACATTCACATTCACCCACAGACCTACACACACACACACACACACACACACACACACACATGTCTATATACTCATATAAATATAGCTACATATATTGAGACATACATATATGTGTATATATGTATGTACACACACATACACGTGCGCATTTGCCCATATGTAAACATACATTTAAAACGATATTAGTATGACATAAAATGTAGACTTCTTTCTTGATAGAATCTTTAAGTTTAACTTTGTCTAAGATCAATGATTACTAGCCCTATTTTTTATTCCAATAAATTCTACCCCTGATCATTGTGGTAGTGCTTGTGTACAAATATTCTTATTCAAATAATTCTTTAATATGGTCAAAGAAAATACTCAGCAGTTTTCAAAGGAAAAACTAATAAATGGTTTACAAATATTATGTATTTTATTTATACAATAATTCTTGGTGGGAAGGAGATTCAATTATTGTTCCCATATTATAAATGATGAACCGGAGACAGATTTGCTTAGGTTCACACATCTAAGCAGAATTTGAACTCAGGTCTTCTGTTTTTTTTTTTTTTTTTGAACTCAGGTCTTCTGAATTCCAACTGTAGCCCCAGAGAGGTGTTGCTATGGGCAACGCCTCACTACCAAAGGCAATTAATAACCAGATGTGCCAATAAGACAACTAACCCTTACATATCCAGAAGCAGCTCTTCTCCCTGTGACTACATAGCCCATTATTTCTTTCTTGTATCGTACTTACCTTTTTCTGTTTCCCAGAATCAAAGGGCACTGTACAAGACAGTTCTAGTGAGCATGTTTGCTAGCTGTTGGCTGAGGAACTCTGACTCTATTGTGGCCAGGGGCTAGTGCTGTCTCTGCCCTGTGTTGTGAGTATGTGTGTTTTATTCTAAGCAATCTCCTTGGAAGCTCCTCTAATTCCAGGGAATACATTTAATATTATTTAATTCATTGAGAGTGACTTATTTTTTGGAGGAGATATCCAATAGCAACTTGATGGTGCATGACTAAAGTTCAGAAAAGAAAATGAGATGTGCGGATTCAGCAATTTTTTCATAGCAATGATACCTAAAATTTGGGAGCTATTTCAATCTACAATTGGAAACAGAGGAGAAGATGGTTCATGACTGGTAAGTGAGAAAGATTTATGATAAAGAAGGAATTGAATGTGGTCCAGCAAAAGAGATTGAAGTGTGATCACTTAGTTAAAAAAAAAAAAGAAAACTGGGAGAGTTGTATAATAGTTTGGTTCAATAGAGAGAGCATTCCTGGAGTCAGAAAGTGCCTAAATTCCAGCCCAACCTCAGACCAGCAGTGGGATGCTGGGCAAGATGCTTATCTCTGACTGACTTAATTTCTTCACTTATAAAATGGGGATAATAATAGCTTCTATCTCTTAGGGTTGTTGTAAGATCAAATGAAATAATTTTAAAACATTTAACATAGGGTTTGGCAGATAATAGGACTTCAATACAAATGCTTGTTTCCTTCCTTTAACAGAAACCAAGAGAGGAGAAAATACATAAAAGAATGAAGTGGTAAAGAGTATTTTTAAATTGTTTTCCAATTATCAATCATATATATTTTTAACTACAAAATATTCTCCCAGTGGAAGAAAAGAAAAACTAAATCTTTTAAACAAATAAATATAGTAAAGCAAATTAAATTTCTATGTTGACTCTACGTAACAATGTATATTACAATCTGCATATTCATCTATCACTTCTATGTTAGAAGACAGGTAACATTCTTCTGTAATTATGATTGATAATATTACATTCTTAGGGCTTCTAAAATTATTAATTTTTATAATATTGATTTTATAACATAAGTTACTAACCAAGTTCTGCTCATTTCAATTAACTCTGGTCCATATATGTCTTCCTAAGTTTCTCTAAAACTATATAATTCTTCATTTCTTACAGCTCAAAAGCATTCCAATACATTCACACATTCAATTAATGTGTTCAGACATTCTCCAAAATTGGATAGCCCCTTAGTTTCCAGTTCCTTGACACCACAAAAAGAGCTGTGATAAATATAAATATATATATGTGTGTGTGTGTGTGTGTCTGTGTATTTATTTTTTTTCCTTTTTCTTTTATCTCCTTGGAGTATAGACTTATTTGGTGGTATAGTTAGATCAAACGATATTTGAATTTAGTTACTGTATGAACACAGTTCTAAATTGCTTTCCAGAATGGCTAGACAAATTCATAGCCCAACTATCAATGTATATGCTTCCCAAGTCAGTTGTTTTCTGTTGAAAGATAACTTATATTTTCTTTTATTTTTTCAATCTTCTGATTTTATTTAATATCATTCTTTCATAGAGCTATTGCTTACTATTTCATCTGTTAATAATATCATCCTTTTTTTTTCTCCTCTTGAATATTACTTCCATTATCACACCATCCCCTACTCCAATCTATTGCTATTTTCTGGCTCATTTTCTATTACTTATATACTAAAGTCTTCCCTTACTTTAAAAATCTTAGGGATACACATAAGTACAAACAAGTTAGTCTTTATCCTCAAGAGCTTTCATTCTAATATAAGAAGACATAATCATCCTCATCATAATTGGCAACAATTAGCATTTATATAGCACTTCAGTGTTTACAATTGAGGATAGAGACTAACTCAATTCTTATCCATGTTTTACAAAGAAGGAAGTTAAGGCAAACAAGGGTTGAGGGATTTGCCCAGAGTTGTAACTACTAAGTGCCTGAGCCTGAATTGAAACTCAGGTCCTCCTGATCCCAAATCCATCTTTTTGTCAACTTCAACATAATGTCATTCTGTGGACACTGGTCCCTTATCAATACATCATGTATCTTTTAAATTTATTTCTCCATATACCTGAGTATATATTTTCCCTTCTTTTATGTAAGAAGAGGTTCTTTACAAACTAGAATGGCTCTACTTTTCCAGACTTGTCTAACATTATCCCACTCCATATTTTGTGCACTAACTTTCCCCTCCCAATAAATTACTTACCATCTGCCATGCATACCCTATACTTTCCTGATTTTTCATATTCATCATTCTGGGGATATCCTCCATTACTTTTACCTGCTGAATTCTGAGCTAACCTTCAAAGCCTAACTCATGACCTCTTCGAGAGATGACTCATTTCCATCATAGCCCATCCCATCCCCCAATTAATGTGGATCTTCTTCCTCTAAGGTCTAACAGTTCCTTTTGTTTATTGTTGTTTACACCTCTAATGCACTTACTATATTATTTCCTTTATAGCTTTTCATTTACATACCATTTTACCTTCCTCTTTCCTCCATCGGTTCTGCCTCTCTTCTTATCTATAGTGCTCTTTCTGCATGTATTAGCTACTTGATAATCAAAGTGTTGTTATGTATATAGTACTCCATTTGCCTCACATTATATTTTTCTCCAGGAGTTTCAGCTTTTCTGACTCTGATTGGATTGTTCCATGTTTTGAGAGGTTTTCAGTATCATTTATGCAGAAGCCCACAGCAGAACCAATATATGCACCATTTTACTGAAACCACAAGGGACAGCTAGGTGACTCAGAGAAGGTTTGATTTCCCAGAGCATTTTTCCATGGAATGCTGCCTAATTAGTTCAATGTCTGAATCTGTCAACAATAGATGCCCACCAGGTTTGGCCACAACCCAACAGTTAAAGAAAAAGGGGCCTCAGAGAGACAGAAACATTATTTATAAGTACTACCTACACTACAATATATATGGAGAACCAAATTATTTCTGTTCTGGGAACAAATATGACAAGAAGCCATTGCTACAGGTTAAGAGAAAACTAGTCAGAATGAATATTGCCTTTCTTTATCAATAACAGCAAAGTGTCTCATCCCACCAAATATTAACCCTATATTTACTTTTTTGCATATTATATATGCATGTGTATGTGTATACATAATCTATTCTCTGATAAAATTTAAACTCCTTTAGGCCAAAAACTATCAAATTTTGAACTTTCCATCTCTAGTCCCTGGTACATGGTGTCTAGAATATAATAAGAATTTAAGAAAGACATATTGATGTATTCATATTCAAAACCCATTATTTAACATCAACAATGTTTCAACATATTTAAAAACACATCTTTCTATATAAAACATGTTGTAACATATTGAACATAAGGGAAACACAAAGATTATATAGGATGCAGACTCTATTCCTAGTGATTTTCAGTCTAATAGGAAATATACACACACACACATAAGTATGTATATGTACATATATATGAAATATTTATATATACACACATTTAAATATATGCAAACACATACATATACACACTAGATAGGAAAGAAGGAAGGAAGGGAAGGAAGAAGAAAGGGAAAGAAGGAATGGAGAAAGAAAAGGAGGGAGGGAGGAAAGTAAGTAGGAGACAGAGGGAAAGAGGAAGGAAGGAAGGAAGAGAGAAAGGAAGGGAAAATGGGAGGAAGGGGAGGGAAGGGGGAAGAAAGCATGGAAGGGAAAGAGGAAGGGAGGGAGGGAAGAAAGGAAGGAGAGAAGGAAGAAAGGAAGGGAAAGAGGAAGGGTGGGAGGGAGGGAGGAAAGAAGAAAGGAAGGAAGGAAGGAAGGAAGGAAGGAAGGAAGGAAGGAAGGAAGAAAAGAAGGAAGGAAGGAAGGAAGGAAAAAGGAAGGAAGAAAAGAAGGAAGGAAGGAAAGAAAGAAGGAAGAAAGGAAGGAAGAAAAAAGAAAGGAAGGAAGGAACGAACGAACGAACAATGAATGACAGAATGGATTTAAAATATCTAGAATAGGTAATATTTGAAGAGATTTTTTGGAGGTATAATTGAATAAATTTGTTAGCTTATTAGAAGAGAAGAAGTGAGGTAGAGGAAGATTTAAAGTTGACTCCTAAATTTTCAAGAGGAGTGATTAAGTAAATGGTCATTAAATAGAAAGGGAATATTAGGAGCAGTTTTAGAGAATAAAATGACTCCCATGAGGGAATATGGTCTAGGCATGGGAGATGGACTGTGGGAATATATGAGACTAGAAAGGATGAGATTGGTGAACAACCAGTAGGTCATTTTGGTCACAACATGAAATACATGAAGGGAATAGTTTCACATAATGTTGGAAAGGTAGATTGGGGCCAAATTGTTGAGTGCCTTAAAAGAGTTTATATTTTGTCTTGCAGGCAATAGGGGATCACTGAGAATTTCTGAGGAAGGAGTGTGTCATGGTTTGAACTATGGAGCAGGATAATTATTTATCTCAGTGTATTTGCTTTCTGAAAAGCTTTGAAGGAAGTTTTTTTTATTCAGTATAAACATCCCCCATCACAGAGAATAAGGGGAGTTTCTTTGTATAATGGGAAAGGAGGGGTGTTGCCTCAATCTCCTGAGATTTGACTTTTCTCTCATGTCTTTGCCTGCTTTCTTGGTATCTCCTTAACATATTCTTTCCCCATGTAGCCAGATGTTAGGCTTGACAGTTGTTAGATTTCCTGTTGTATGCAGGAGTGACTCAGAAAAGAGCAGGTCATTCTGCATATTAAATAAGCACCCAGCCTGAAGACATTTAAATGATAGCCCCAGTTTAATGATCTCTTCTCTTTCCATGGAGTCACCATCTGCTTACCTTTTCCCCTGGAACACAATTCCAGAACTGGGCAGCTTAGCAGGTGTATGTTTGTATTTTCTGAGCTTTGATAGCTTTGATGTACATGGTTCTATGACAACTCTAGTCTGGAGGGGAGGAGCTGGGCCCTTGATCACTCTATTTCTAGATTATATTTTCCTTAGAATGTCCCAATTGCTGCATTAGGATTCAGGGAAAATAGGTGGTTACAAATGCAAACTCTCTATCCAGAAGTCTGACCTCCCCTCTTCCTTTCCAAGCATCTGATTGTAATTGGAAGCAGCACTGAGAAAAGCAAAGACCAAAGACCATGAAAGATTATATTAGACCCTTGGCCCTCATCATAGCTCAAATTCCTATTTCCCCTGATACCTGCTGGTGAGCTCAATAGCTCATTCTACAATGTGAGAACTGAGTAATCTTAAATCATTTTAAGAAGAGGAAACCCAATTCATATCACATTGGAATATTCTATATATGTATCCAAACATATTAGGATTTATCTACAGAATATTTCTCAATATCATTATCATTGGGATGTGTTTATACACATGAAACTGGGAAGATTTTTTTTTTAAGATTGAATCCATTCATAGAATTTTATAATCTCAGAGTTAGAGGAGAATTCAGAGTCTAGGGTTCTTATTCTTGTTTATATCATAGAATATGGTGAAGCCTATGGGTCTCTTCTCAAAATTGTATCTATTGTCTATGTTAATATTGAGAAAAATGCTAAATTTTAGTTAGAGGTTATTGAAAATCAAATTTTTTTTCTCCTTTCAAGTTTTTGACCTCGTGAAATCTATTAAGTCAGCTAATGAACATTTATCAAGCACCTACTATGTGCCAGATACAATGATAAATGATGGGAAATACAAAGAACAACATAAGTCAGTCTGATTTCTCAAAGAATTTCTATTCCAATGCAAGCAACTATGTTTAAACAAGCTCTATGCAGGATTAATAGGTGATAATTAACATAGGGAAGGCACTACTAGTAAGAGGAGCTAAGAAAGATTCCTGTGGAAGATGGGTTCTTAGCTGGGACTTGAAGAAAGCTAGGGAAGCCAGGAGGTGGAAATGAGGAAGAGCACTATTCCAGGCATGGGATACTGCCAACCAAGAAGCTGGGTTAATAACCATCAATTGAATCCAACTCATACTCGAGCTGAAATTTATCTTAAATCACAATGCCAACATCAGTCCACATCTATCAAATGACTGATTTAAAATTTTTTTTACATAAATGAATTGGCAGATAGATTGCTTGTCTAGATTACCTGGTCAATTCAATCATAAATAACCAAGCCCATTAAGAATATGACAGCTGTTTAAAATAGTAATAGTAGTAGTAGCAGCAGTATCAGTAGCAATAGCAACAGTGGTCATAATGATTGTCCCAGCTTCCATTTAGCCTTCTCTTTTCACTTAAGTCTTACAGTACATTGATGCCTTGGGCCCAGAACATAATCAGATGGATGTTTTGGCATTGCTATTGCTAATTCCCCAGTAATGGATAAGAGGATGTTCTCTTCCAAAGAGAGTGGTAGGATCTATGACCTTTCCCTTTGTACTTCTTTCCCTGCTTTCTTATTCTTCAGCAAACACAACCTTAGCCAACCAGTAAGAATGAAAAAGTTCTATATTTAAGAGGAGACTGGAGGTACATGCTTCAAACAGGGTTTTTAGGTTCAGCCTTTCCTTACATGAACTAAATAATTTATTAACCAAACTCTTACAAGTTCCAGTTTATATTAGGCTGAGTCATACCTTTAGCCCTGATGCTATGAGTCTTTTGTCCTTTTTACTTAGTTAAAATTCAATTCTAACATCTATTATATTTAGTTCTACTCTTTCTTATACTCTTGGGTCAAGTTAAAGTTATCTGTCTTTTAGCCCTCTTAATCATTGAGATTCTCTGTGGAACAATAGTGACCACAAAAACAATCAGAAATTTTCAGATTAAGAAAAAGCAAAAAAAAAGGAGTTTATTATGATCTCGAGAGAAAGGGCATCTCGCTTCTGACAAGGTGTTTGTCAGTAAAGGAGTGCAAAGCAAAAACTTCAAAACACAAGATTCAATAGCCTGAAAGTGGAAATCCTTCCCTCTTCTTCCATTGTTTGGGTGAGTCCAAGTTTACATTCTAAAAGGAGAAATCTATCCCAGAAACAAAAGAAAAAATTAAATACTACAGAAGTGATGGGAAACTGGGAGGGGGGTGGACTAACAACTGCAGCTTTTTAGCTACAGCTCAATTTTTTATTATAAAGTCTCAAATCACAATTAGGGTATAATTTGAAGTCATATTCCTATGGCCCACATTCTTTACTCTGTTCATCCCACACAGACCCAAAGTCCTTTATACAGATATTTTCCAGTTCTACCTATTAGTTCAAATGCAAAATTATTGTTTTCAGTCATGCAAGTCCTGCCTGCCACAGTATTAATTTCCCCTGGTTTCTAACTCCCAGAAATTTCTTTCAGCTAGACCTTTTCTTCCCTGGGTATATAGCTTTTGTTCAGTTACCCCAAGATGCCCACTTCTCCTCTGTTTTCCAGTTTTCAGAGTTTTTCTAATACTCACACCTTTTATCTATCCAGGTTCTATTTCTCTCAGCTAGTTTTTCTCTTTCCTGGACATATAACTCTTGTTCAGTTAATCTAAGAAGCCAATTTTTTTCTCTAATCTTCAGTTTCAAAAATTTTCCAATAACCACTCCTTTCCTCCATCTAATTTCTATTGGTCCCAATTTCTCTGAGAGGTGAAATATTTTTTTTTCAGATTTCCAACCCTCCACCCTTTCTACTTTCTTTTCATTATTATCCCTAACCCTTCAGAGTCACAAATCTTCAACCCCAATGATTATCTAATCAATAGCCTCACCTAAATTGCCTTAATCCTCTCCTAGGCTAGCAATATATTTACATATTGCTAAAGCTGGAGAAGGAAATGTCAAACCATTCCACTATCTTTGTCAAAGAAACTCCATATGGGGTAATGAAAATGTAGACATGACTGAAATGACTGAACAACAACAATAAAGCCTAATTAAAATTATATTATATATTATATATATAAATATATTTTTAACTCAAGTCCTGAGACTCTGATTCTTTCATCACTGATGGAAATCAATGTCTGGCACCTTTGTGAAGAATAGATTAGAGTTGATGAGAGCAAAAGAGGAGAGAAATTCCAAGATTTTCTAGCTTCTAGCTTTGAGTCAGATGTTCAATGTCACTGAAAGGAGCAAAAAATTTGAAGGAAAAAAATTGGACATGAGAAGAGCAGATCTCCTAACCTCAACTTGATATATGAGACCTTGGAAGAGTTTTTCCTTTGGGTAAGATCTAAGATAATCTTTCTTGGTTGAACTGAGCTATCTTGCTCCCAATGAGAGAGCTCCTTCAATATTTACTCACTGGTCTATATGCCCCTATGTATCCTTTCTTTGATTTCAATTTTGCCATTGACTTTGATAAATGGGTTTCTTTGCTGTTTACTATATTTGTTCATTGTAGAATAGGCATCTGATGGGAAAGGGGTCAAGCCTTGGATATAGTTTGCTTCTTTCCCCATTTATTTTTCCCATTAATGAATAGTCATACATTTTTGCTTGAATCTTAAAATTACTTCTCCTAAACTAAGAATATTTAAGGGAGCATCTTGGTATAACTATAGCCTGGCATTCCCTCTTTCTGAGATGAGCAAAATGGCCAGGCTCTGGCCCAAAACCTTTCCTTCTCTTTCTGGCAGGAATTAAAGTATCCTTTAGAAAAGGGGTGAGAAAGAGATGCTTAGATACACTACATATTCTTTAACTTGTCCAGGGATGGATACATCTATGGGGTGAGAAGTTTTGCCTTCTATGCATGTAGCTGCTATTACATGAAGTACAATATTAATGGTACTGTATTGTTCTCCAATTAGTTCATGCAAGCCTGCCTTCTCCAGTAGACTCTAAGTTCATCAGCAGTGAAAATAGTGCTTGAAAATTCTTTTGCTTTTCTGCAGTGATTGGCACAGTGTTGGGCCAAGAGAAGACACCCACTAAATAATTGAATTATTTCCTTTTAAGAGGAAAAGCCAGAACTGCAGGAGTCATTTTTTTTTTAAGTATAGTCCACACAGTTTACAAGAGAAATACTGAAGGGAAAGAGTATACTTCCTCTGCTGCTGTCTTTTTCTTCACACCCGTTCTGTCTTAATTTCATTAAGGATAGTGGCAGTTGTCCCTCAGCTGGGGTTGAGACCCTTCTAGCCATTGAACTGCTGAACCATTTGGGCCCAATTTCATTATTTGTAAATCAATAGACTGCAATTTCTTTGAGAGCTGGTACTGCAGTATCTTTCATCTTTATATTATTAGTGTTTACAGCAGTGCTGTTGATCATCTGGGGGTGGCAGGAAGTCCTATAATTTCATTTTAGAAGAGAACTTGTGTGGAAATTCTCTTTGTCATATCAGAAATATGTAGTATAATCTCACAATAGAGATTTTTAATCTGTGAACTCTTTAACAAATTCCTAACAATACATATGGAGTGCTTGCTGTGTGCCAAGCACTGTGCTGAATTCTGGGAATTTGAAGAAAATTAAAAGACATTCTCTACCTTTGAGAAGCATACAGCTTAATGGAAGAGATGTCTTATAAAAAACTTAGGCAGCACATTTTGATAAATGTATTTAATTTATATTCATTTAAAAATGTTATTCTGTGGATCAAAGCATAGTATTTTTTACCTTTTTGTTGTGCTTTGTTTACTTGTTTGTTTTCTGTTTCTTTGAATTTTTTCCCTTTTGACCTGATTTTTAAAATTTTTTTTCACAGCCTGACAATTATGAAAACATATTTTAAAAAACTGCACATGTTTAACATATATAAGATTGCTGTCTTGGAGGATGAAAGAGAGAAATATTTGGAACACAATGTTTTGCAAAGGTAGATAGTGAAAACTATTTTTGCATGTATTCGAAAAAATAAAATACAATTTTGTAAAGGGCTGAAACTGAATAGGTACATTGAAATCAGACAACAGGGCACTTAAGGCTAATTACCTATTGGACAATACTCTATTAGCATATGCTTGGAAAATTCCTTCTCACTATTCCATGCTGGCTCAATCTTTTGGTGTACACAGACAAATGTAGGAGGGATTAAGGGTGGAGTAAGACAAACCAGAGTCACTTTGGAGGAGGAGAGGAGAAGGGAGGTCGGTTGGTGGAGAGTATGTGGCAGTTTTGTTGATCCCCTTCACTTCTCCCTCTAAAGACCAAGGACTTTTGCTTATCCTGACTCTGGCTGATTCTAAACCCTCCAAGGAGCTAATCCGGACTTCACACAATTTTTTAAAAAGTGCTATTCTGAGAGAGGATCCAAGAGAAAAAAAAAAGCAATTAAAAAAAAAAAGAAAGCTTAGGAATCCCTGTCTGAGAAATTGCTTAGGAACATTGAATGTTAAATGACTTTTTCCAAGGTCCTACAGTCAGTGTATGTCAAAAGCAAGACTTGAATCCAGACCTTTCTGACTGATTCTTGTTTTATCTCTTTCTAGGCCATTTTCCTCTGGCTTTGTATATAGTAAGAACTCAATGCTCGTTTCTGGATTTGTGGAGATATGAAATCATAGGCCAACCTCAGAAGGCTATTGCATGGAATAATGTTTACAAATTACTTCAAATTGTCTAGAAGCCCTTTATTTTTCTCTATAGCCTCATGATGATAATATGAAGAAAGTATGGCAAAAAAAAATCTGACCTAGAAAGGATGGGTTTATCTAAGGCTACACAACTTGATTCAGAAAGATTCAAGTTTAGAACCCAGGTCTCCTGACTTCCAGACTTATAGTTCACTTCTGGATACCAGTACTCCAGCAAGCAACAGGGACCGACAAGCACTTAGCAAAATGGGTTCAGCTCACATTAAGCATTTATTACTTATTTGTTCAGGTGGATTTATAACAAAGGACATAAGCTACTTGGCCCCAAACCAAGTAGTCAGTTGATTCGTAGCTTACCTTCATCACCCTCTTTGCAGACCAGCCATCATACTTCAGGAAGGCATTTCCCCCTTTCCTCTACTTGGCACCTCTCATCATGGAACTTTAGCTGTCCTTTCCTACCATGATGTTCTCGTACAAGCTCTGCCAGCCTCTCTCCAGCTGTGTGCTCCAGCATTTTTCATTAACCTTGCCTTTTCATGGGGACTGTCTAGTCAGCCAATCAGTAGCATTTGTCTCAGTATCCAGCTGGGTCCCTCCCATCCTCCACCCTGGATTTCAGACTGAACCAGTGCTGCAGTTTCTGAAATATTAATGGTTTCTTTTGTGAAGGACAACACTCCGAGTCCCTTTGTTGCAAAATAAAATCTCCAAGAGGAGGAAAGGGAAGAAAGATAGAAAAGTCCCTGTTCAGGAGTTAAGATAAATTAGGATACTCTTTTTCCTGCTTAGTCTGGTTCATTCTAAAAAGATGCCACAATTGAAACTCTGTAAGCCTAAAGTTATAACTAATCAGACATTTAACTAATATTAATGATTAATAATTCAATAAACATTTATTAAGTACCTACTATGTTAGATAATATAGAAAATCAAATGTTTTAACAGATATAAAATTCTTTGCAAACCTTAGGATGCAAAAAATTAACTATTATTATTAATAATTAGTATAATGCTTATACAATATGGATACAAACGTGAAAGTTCCTGCCCTCAGGGAGCTTACATTCTTACTAACTAATAAACAAGATTTGTCAGAGCTTTCCCTGTGAGTCTCCATGTAAATTGAATTTTTCAGGCTTCTCTAAAAGTCTGATCAGAATATTTTCTTTTATAGAGGGCACACAGGATGATGACAGATTTCTCTGGTTTTGCTGTTGCTTCCATCCTGCTTCTGGAACCTTTTGGAAAGAGAAAACAGAAAGAACAGTACAAGACAAAAAAAATAATATTTTTCCTGGCAAAATTCCTGGCAAAAGAAAGAGAAAAGACCATTGGATAAAGTGGAGAAAGATGCCAAAAAGAAAGAGTTAAATTGGAAAAAAGAATGAGTTAAATAAGACTGGGAAGAAGGAGATTTGAGAAAAGGGGAAAAAACTGACTAGTTGCAAAATAGTGGATTTTTTACTTAGTAGTTTGTTTATTCTGTTTATGGTTTTTATCATTGTACCAAGTGATAGATACCAAAGATGGTTGGAGGTGGGGTTGGAATGAAGGTAGAGAAATTATAATGTTTCCCACATCTATGATTATCATTTGTCAAAAAATCCTGTACTATATAGAGAAACGGTCCTGTTCCCAAGGTCCATTTTCCAACCACAGCTAAGGGCATATGAATTCCTTCTTACAAGAGAAGAATGTCTCAGACAACCAGTTTAGTAAGGCAGCTATCCTAGGAAATATCTCCTATGTGCCTTTCTATGTCCTCTCTCCTTCCATCTTTCCAAAACAGAACTTTATTGGAATGACCTCAAACACTGATGGTGATAAGAACTCCCTTGCTTGTCACCCCAGAATTCCTAGCTGATCATAATTGTCAAGTTCTCTCTTTGTTCTTTTCCCTGTATGTTATCTTCATCAACTATATCTTTTTATCTCCCCAAGTCTGGTTCCCATTTATTCTTTTCTCTTTTCTTCTCTCTCTCTCTCTCTCTCTCTCTCTCTCTCTCACACACACACACACACACACACACACACCATTATTATCAGGCATAATAATTCATCTCTCTCTCCCAAAGACAGGAATTATTATTATTTTCTCTATTCAAATCCTTGAGCCTCCCCTGATTTCCTTTCTATCCTCATCACTACCAGAGCACAGAATTCAAATACCCCATTGTGGTGCAACATGGCAAGAAGACATTCCTGGTTAGGATAGAATGATGGGAAAAAGTTTGATTCAACTAGATGATGATTGGATATGATCTTCATCCCCCACCTAGAACCCTCTGCCCCTTCTTTCTGCTTATGCTATAGTTCTTAATATTAATTGTTTGCAGATAATAGCAGGTACTCCATAAAAATAGACTCTTGTAGCATAGGGAACAGCTGTAATGCATACATGATATAATACAGGAAGCCATTAACAGACATATAAGATGGTCTCCAATCAAAGCATCAACAATGAGAAAGAAGAGTTAATGAAATCTATGGGTTTAATTAGAATGATGGTATTAGGCAGAAAGACCAAATGGGCTGATGTAGCAGTAACACTCAGAAAGGGAAAGAGAGAAGACCAGTTCCTTCTGCTGGAGCTCCTGCTGGTCTGCTGATGAATAGATAGGCTTTGGATTCTCCCCAGGTCCTTGTTTCTCCAGCCAGCTTTGCTATGTGACATTCTAAACATTTTCAAATTCACAGTCGTAGTCTGTCATCCGACACATTATGAACTTCCACTGACGGTCCCTGTGGGGAAAGAGAAAAAAGTGAAAGGGAGATGTCAAAGACATGGTAGGCTATTTCACAAATGGGGCAAATGAAATGAAGACAAATTCTTTAGGAGCCAGTGATGACTGACCTTCTGGTCAAAGAGAATATAGAGGGATTATGGGAAGCAAGCAACAGTAATAGGTACATTTATACAGCAACTTTAGAACACTTTTGAACTTCAAATGTAATAGGTAATTTAAGTATTATTATATATTACACTGTGGGAAACAGGCTCACAGAACCTGAGTCATAACTGAAGCTCATAGAACCTGAGTCATAAACAGGCTCAGAGAAACTGAGTCATAACTGAGGCTCACAGAACCTTGGTCATGACTTGTCTAAGCCACATACCAATTTAAAGGACAAACTTTATTCAATATATGTGGATTATAGCTTTAAATCACCTAGGTTTTAGAAGATTTTGATAGTATCCTAGAGCAAAGCCTCTGAAACGTTTTCCTCTCACTGCTCCCTTTTCGCTTGAGAAATTTTTACATGACCCCAGTTATATATATTCCTTTCCTGAGAGGAAAAAACTAAAGCTCATTGAGCCTTCCTCCTCTGGTTAAGGGGCAACAATAAAATGTATTTCACTAAAAATTTTGCCCATTTTAAAACACTGGATAAATGTGAACTATTATTATTCACCTTAGCAGAACTATATTCTCTTTTCCCACCTCCCTCAATCAAAATCATGTGAATTCTTCTATTTCAGCACAAAACATCATTGAAAGTCTACTTTGGCCCTACCATATATGTAGCCATGGAACCCTGGAATTTGTAACCTTGATATAACCTCTGTTGGTATTATTATATTATGAGAATTTCAACAAAGCAGTTAGGGAGAAAGTTCTCAGGACATTGGTTATTATTTTCCCTGCCACAAAGATCAGGGAAAAGAATAAAAATTCAGATTATTCAACACATCACAAAGGAAATTTTCTACTGCTCTGTGGGGTGGGTGTCCAATTCTGGTACTGCCCCTCTTTAGTCCCTTCAATCTGCAGAGGATGTTCCCTTTCCAAGAATTATCTCTTTCTTCCCTAGATGGGACCCCTGAGCCTGATTGCAGACAGCCCTTCATATCATTATTTGAATGGGAAAGTGGAGGGGGGAGGGATCACTATCAATATCCCTTCAGCCCTTGTATAAACCATATAAATGGCTCAAAGCAGTCCTTTTCATTCCATCCCCTGATCTAAGATTATTCATTTAGAACAATTTGGAGACCTGGCCAAAGCTATTGAGAGCCTGGGTGGCCCACTATTGATTGGCCTTGGCTCTTGCAAATGTCACTATAAGGGATGACTTGTTTTTGGTTGGAGATTAACCAGTTGGTTGTAAGTTCATTTATCAGGCATGATTGTGTTAAGACGGTGGGTATCTGGGATACCAAAAATTATAAACAAATATGGTCCCAAGCCTGGGCATTCACACTACTGCTTCAAGAGGCTGTTAATTTGTATTGGGCAATGTTCAGAGGCAGTCTTAAAAGGCATTCCAGGGGCTCTGTTCCCAGTGTTTCTTTAAAGGAAAACAAGAAGCAGTTTTCATCTAGAGACTAATAATATGCCAAATGCATTACATTTAGGAAGTATTGCTCAACCTGAAGTTTCTGAAAGGTTGCCATAGGGATACAGGAGAAGAATGGCAGAATTCTAAATCTTGATTGGTGGGTACAGTAACAAACTTCAGGGTATGGGAGAGTTTCTTGTGAGCAAAAACAAAGTCATCATATCTCACTTATTCAGCACCAGGCAAGTAATCTTTTTTTTTTAATTATTGTAGTTTTTATTTACAAAACATATGCATGGGTAATTTTTCAGCATTGACCCTTGTGAAACCTTCTGTTTCAACTTTTCCCCTCCTTCCCCCCACTTTCTCCCCTAGATGGCAGGCAGTCCAATACATGTTAAATATGTTAAAGTATATGTTAAATACAATATATGTATACATATTTATACAGTTATCTTGCTGCACAAGAAAAATTGGATTTAGAAAGAATGTAAAAGTAACTTGAGAAGAAAAACAAAAATTCAAGCAAACAATATCAGAAAGAGTGGAAATACTATGTTGTGGCCCACACTCATTTCCCATAGTTCTTTCACTGAGTGTAGCTGATTTTCTTCATTATTTAACAATTGGAACTGATTTGGATCATCTCATTATTGAAGAGAGCCACTTCCATGAAATTTGATCATCCTATAGTATTATTGTTGAAGTGTATAATGATTTCCTGGTTTTGCTCATTTCACTTAGCATCAGTTCATGTAAGTCTCTCCAGGCCTCTCTGAAATCATCCTGCTGGTCATTTCTTACAGAACAATAATATTTCATAATATTCATATGCCACAATTTATTCAGCCATTCTCCAATTGATGGGCATCCATTCAATTTCCAGTTTCTAGCCACTACAAAAAGGGCTCAGGCAGGTAATCTTAACTGAAGTTTACTCCTTTAAGTGATGATACATTTTGTTAACAATGGAAATCTTTCTAAAATATAATCACACATTCACCTGCTTTCTTAAATAAAATGAAACTTTGACTTTTTCTTTATGTATCCGAGTCTTTATTATGTGGATGGGATTCTGGAGGCTCCCCTCTACTTGCTGCTTTTCATCCAAGACACTCCATCTCCTGACACTAAGTATTGAAGATGAGTACCCTCAAAACCCCATGCATGGAATGTTTCCCTTTTTCATCTTCCTCTAAGTCTTAGCTAAAATGCTATTGTCTTCAAAAAGTCTTTCCCAATCTTTAATATGAGTGTCTTTCCTCTGAGTTTAATCTCCAGGTTATCTCATATGTGTCTTATTTGTATATGGTTGTTTACATGGTATTTCCCTCTTTCCTATTTGAATGCTCTTTGAGGATAGAGATGCCTTTTGCTTTTCTTTGTATTCCCAGAACAATGCTTGACAAATTAGAAGCACTTAATAATGGTCATTGACTTGGTTCTTGGATTTAAAGCTAGATTTAAAAGGTCATCTCATCCTAACCCTCATTTACAAATGAGGAAACTGAGTTTCAGACAAGCTTGGTTGCTCTCCCTGGTAGTGATCCATAGAGATGGGTTCAGAACTTTACTGTTCTGATTTTAAATCCAGTGTTCATTCCAACATACTTCATCAGTTATTCCATTATATTATAATGCAGTAATGATCTCAGAAGCCTTAGAGGTACTAAATGGTTCTAGTCTGCAGTCTTTTTTGGATTTTTCTGTTTAATATTTGAACTTCTATCTTATAGTTAGGTTATTAGCTTCCATTTTTCTTTGATATATGTATGCCTGCCTCCGGCAATATAATCTTGAATTTTGGAGCTACTGTGGGTTGGGAAACTAGATAACTAAAGTTGGTAGGATTGTGTTTCAAAGAACAAAGAGGTTTTAAGTAAAGGGGTTCTCATGGGTAAAGTGTATTTTTTAGCGCAAAGATTTTGTGGCATACTTTGGCAGCTGGATCAGAACATGTTCAGGTTCTAATGTTCTAATAATCTCGGCCCACCAATGGGGAAAGCAATTGGAAATTATAGAAGAAAGGTCATGATAACTTTTACTTGTTATAAAAGTTTGAAAGTTATCATAGTAAGACTGGTACACATTTGATGGCCTGGTCTAAAACTATCCCACCTTGGTTAGTTACTTCAACAGAATAACTTGATTCTGTTTGCTTGCGTGGCTTCAGCTGAACAAATGTTTTTAGGTAGGTTCCTTACCAGGTTGCAGAGTAAAATGGGAGTTATTGTTTTTATTGTATAGTGACATTCCCATGTGCCCCCCACCCCCTTTCCCTTCTCCACTCAAAGGGAAACTCTGCTTACCTTTCTACTGCTGAGAAAGTAGTTGTTGCTCCCCGCATATAGTATTCATAATTGTAGGAAATCATGTCTATCTCTTCACCATAGTGTCCTGGGTATTCAGTTGTCAACCTGGTGAGAAGAGGGAGAACAAGAAGAAGAGAGAGGAAGACAGCAGATAGACAGAAACAGAGACACAAACAAAGAGAGACAAAGACAGAGAGAAAGAAGGAGAGAAACACACACACAGAAGAGACAGAAACAGAGATATAGAGAGAAACAGACAGAAACATACAGAGAGAGAGAGAGCAAACACAAAGAGAGATACACAGAGTAAAACAGAAAGACAAAGAGACAGAGACAGGCAGAGAATGAGAAAGAGGGGGAGTGACAGAGAAAGACAGATAAAGGAAAGGAAGAAGGGAAAAAATGAAAATATTGGTATTATTCTGGCAGGAAAATCAATATTCACCATCTGTAAAGGAATATGTTGAGTAGGGGAATTATGAATATTGTCTATTGTAAGCCAGGCAAATTATCATGGAAGCACCAAGAAAAGTTAAGGGGGAGATGTCCTCCCTTCCTTCTATCAAATTACAATTAAAAGATATAAATTATTTCATAGGTGATCAGGTGGTACAATGGATAGAACTCTGTAATTGGTATCATGGAGTTCTGAGTTCCGATTCTGCCTAAGATACTTTCTGTGTAATTCTGGGACAAGTCACTTAGCCTCTCTCATCTTCAGCTTCTTCATGTATAAATTAGGGCTAATAATAGCACCTACTTTATAGAATTGTTATTAAAATATATGAAATCACTTTGAAAAATTTAAAGTTTTGATTAAATGTATGTAATTATATTTATGTAAATATATAGGATATGCAGTGTAAGTTAGCTATTATTATTGTAGGTGTTCCTCCTTACCCTAACAATTTTTCTCTTATTTTCTAGGCTAGTCAATGTAGCCCATAGTATTCCCAAGCCTCATCCTAGAGATCTGAGTCCATATGTATCTATCCAAAGAGAAAGCTTGAGGTGCAAAGTCTAGTGGTTCCTCTCTGAGTAGTTATCAATTTCAAGGACAACTCATTCATGATATGTTTATAAAGAGTCTTTCAGAAAAGAGCTGACCCAGACCAGAGTGTTTCCTGTAGATTAAACTGGACCTCTAAGATCTGTATCTGTACTCTAAAGTTGTCCAGGAGTTAATCTCCTCTCCAAAGTGGCAAAAATTTTATCTGTCCCATGATGACTAGGCCATTACACTATGAAGAAATAAAGAGTCTTATCTGTATTGTCCAACTGACTTCAGCAGAAGAGGTGAATTATGAAAGCTACAGGGCCAGTTAGATGGCTCAGAGAGTTTAGTCAGGAAAATCTGATTTCAAATCTAGCCTCAGACACTCATTAGCTAAGTGACTACAGGCAAGTCACTTAACCCTGTTTACCCTAATCCAAAGGAGAAAGAAATGGCAAACTATTCCAGTATCATTGCCAAGAAAACTCCATGAAGGTATTCCATGGAATCAAGAAGAGTTAGACAGACATAACTAAATGACGGAATTGCAAATGTGTGAAATTTTAGAGAAATAGATTATAATTGGCAGGGATCTTATAAATCATGTCATTTAAACTCTCATTTTGAAGATTAAGAAAATGAGTTGAGTCCCAGAGAAATCAAGGTAGTTGCTGAAGGTTACACAGCTAATTAATGAATGAACTGGACTTTACATCTCCTGACTTCCTTCTCTCTGCTACACCATGATGCTTTTCTTTTTCTGCATTTTATCTCTGTTTAAGACATTACAAGCCCTCTGTCAGGCAGCCAAGCCCAAATGGATATACACTGCATGTGTTTCCACTTATTGTGGTCATGGTGGGAAATCAAGCTCAGCCAAGTTGAGAAATCCATTCAATCTTTTCATTTCCAAATGGACTCAGACCTTCTGGGTTTGGCTTTGTTTGCTATGAGCTAAGCAAGGCTTCCTCTTTCTAATGAAAAACAACAGTTCTTATGAAATACAAAGTTGATGCCAAACATGGATCATTAAAACAGACCCTGCTAATTTTATGATCTCTGATGATTCCGAGATATTAGATAGAGTACCTCCTATGGTAAGAAAAAAGTGGTGCTATTGATGGTGATGGCTGTGGTGGTTTTAATGGTATTGTGGGTGATGGTGGTAGTCATGGTTTTGGTGGTGGGGATGTTGATGGTGCCACTGATGGTGGTGGTGATGGTGATATTGATGGTGGTATTGGTGGTGGTGATAGTGGTGATGTTGATGATGATATTGGTGGTGATGGTGGTGATAATGTTGATGGTGGTATTGGTGGTAGTGATGTTGATAGTGGCATTGGGGGTGGTGATGGTGCTGATGGTGATGGTGGTATTGGTGGTGGTTATGATGTGATGGTTGTGATGATGTAAGTGGGGGAGAAGTGGTGATAATGGGAGTAATTCAGAAGACAAAAAAAGTATAAATAAGATTAAAAGTAGGATGATAAATTTATCTAAAATAACTGTTTTTGAACGCTTCAGAAGTTTCATTTACATAAATGCTCTTAATTTGATTTATATATTATTCTATCTTTAACAAAATGAAACTGCTGTTTGACATCAATTTCCTTCATCTAAATCAAACTGCTGTAAATGTTTAGAAGTAATATGTTTATATTTCATGAAACATTTTTATTATTATTTAAGGCTTTGTACTAATTCACATTGGTCTTCATCCAGATTCATCTAATGAGGAATTTTACCACATTGAGCATTGAAATACTGCCACTGTTTTTTTTTTTTTTAATCAAGAGGAATTATCTTCAGAACAAGAAGGGTAGAACAACAACAACTTGTTAACAAAAAATTGAAATCACACATAATTGAGGAAATAGTAAAAGAGCACTGGAATGATCTCATCAAGGTCAAGTCCTGAGGCCCAGATCAAAAGAATATTTATGAACTATAATTGCTGAGTCACTGTCTATGATTTCTTTTAAAATGGCATGGAGACTAGGCCAGCTCTTACAGGACTGAAAGAAGACAAATATTCTGATATTCAAAAAGGAAATGAAGGTGAATACTTCAGATTATTAGGTTAGTGAGCATCATGTTGATTTTTAACAAAACTTTGCAATGTATTAAAGAGAGTTTTATCTTTTCAAAGAAAGTAGTGATTGCTATGATTTAGCCATGATAGGTTAAATTTATTAATCATGCTAATATGGTTTTACTTTTTGGAGGATACAGTTATTAAATGGTAGATGAAGGGGATTTAATAAGAGTAAAGTGAATAGAAGCTTCTTGACATCAGGAGGTATTTTTATTTCTGCCTTTATATACTCTGTGCCTGCCATAGTGATTTGCATATAATTAGTGCTTAATAAATATTTTGAAGGGGCCTTGATTGATTGACCTGGATTTCAGCAAAGATTTCTCATCATATCTTTACGAACAAGGTAGAATGGTACAGGCTGAATAATACTACATTCAAGTAGATTTGGAACTGATTAAAATTTTGAGGTGAAAAAAGTGTGACAATAACTTAAGGTTAACTTGGAGTAATGCTACTAAGGAAACACTGTACAACTTTTTGACCATATGGTTTTCAATGTTTTTATTATAACTTGGATGAAGACAGATGGCAAGCTTATCAAGGTTACAAGTGGTAGGTAATATCATATTACAAAACTGGAATTCCAAAAACAAAACAAAAAACCCCAAAAAACCAAAAAGCAAAAACAAACAAACAAACAAAACAACTTGGCAGCTTAAGGCAATGGGCTAAACTGAACAGGGGAATAATTTAATATTAGATATATAAAATTCTACATTTAGATCTTTTAAAATCAGATGAAGATATGGGAGAAGAGAATTCATTAGCTCAACAAAGTAAAGACATCTTTCTTAGGAAAAAAAACCCCAACAACAACAACAAGCAGCAGAAATTGCCAGGGAGGGATTTGAATCACCCCTTGATTGAGAGGGAGAAGGGAAAAGGAGGATGAAAGCTAGATAGAAAGTCAATAAGTTGAGTGAAACTCCAAAATTAGAGAAAGAGTTGGCAAACAGGACAAACAGGAGGGGTTGAACTGGGAGAAGAAAAGAAATAACAACATTAAAAAACCCTGTCCTTAAAAAATTGATAATTGTATTTCTCATGTAGTCTGATAAGGGCAGAGTAAGTGAAAGCTGTAGCCTTCCTCATTATCTTTCTGTGAAAACTAATTGTGATAAAATATCTTTTTTTGTCCTCCTTATGGTACTGTTGATTGATACCAAACTTGAAATCTGCTTCTTTTATTCCATTATAGTAACTGACACATAAGAAACACATCACACACAATATCTCATCATATCCTTACGACACCTAGATGATATTAGTATTACCAATAGTATTATTATTGTTTAGTCATTTCAGTTGTATCTAATACTTTGTGACCCCATTGGGGTTCCTCAGTAGAGATACTGGCAAGGTTTGCCATTTCCTTCTCCAGTTCATTTTATAGATGAAGAAAATGAAGCAAACAGGGTTAAATGACTTGTCCAGGGTCACTCAGATGGTAAGTATCTGAAGCTGATTCTGAAGTCAGGTCTTCCTCACTTAAGTTCAACATTCTCTTCACTGCACCACCTAACTACAGATGTTACTTTCCCCATTTTGTGATGAAGACACTACCACTGCAATTCCCAATTTCATATTAGCAAGTATCAGAGGGAGAATATAAACCCAACCCTCTCCTAATTCTCTTTCCTTTCTGTATTTTCAATCATTCATTGTAGTAATCCTCCCTTCCAGTTTTATTTCTTCTACAAATCTGTTATACATGCTCTCTGTTAAATCATTTTTTAAAAGCTTTTTTTTATTTTCAAAATGTGCATAAATAGTTTTCAACATTTACCCTTGCAAAACCATGTCTTCCAATTTTTTTTCTCCCTCTCTTCCCCCTACCCCTTTCCCTAGATGGCAAGCAATCTAATATGTCTTAAACATGTGCAATTCTTTCATACATATTTCTACATTTATCATGCTGTACAAGAAAAATCAGGTCAAAAAGGAAAAAAGTGAGAAAGAAAACAAACAAAAAGCAAACAAACAACAACAAAAGAGTGAACATAAAGATAGTATATGATCCACACTCAGTTCCCACAGTCCTTTCTCTAGGTACAGATGTAGAATCTCTACATAGATTTGAGACTGATTAATCCTTGTTTAAACACAAATATGCTGACAATGCTGATTCCCAGATCTAGCAAATGGCACTCTTGTTAAAAAAAATGAAATAAGATTAGGTTGCTATGATTTCATAAGCATCTGTATTGACTCATAGTGGTCAACACTCCTTTTTAAGTACTTACAAATCATCTACGTAGTATTGTCTAGAATTTTGCCAGGAATTGAGGTCAAGATCTCTGACCTACAGTCTGGAAAATCTGCCTTCCCTATTTGAAAACTGCAGCATTTAAGTTGTGGTTCATTTCCTGCTTTCATAGTTTCTTAAAGATCCCAGTTTTTTTTTTTTTTTTTTTTTTTTTTTAAGATTAAGAGGGATTCAACAATCATGGTGATATGTTTCCTCTGTATCCAAGGCTATAGTTCATTTGAATCTCATGACTAGATTTCTTTGAAATACCTAGATGCTTTCTAATCAGGATATCATTAGTTTGGAATTAATCGACAAGCCAATTAGTTGTGTTTTATCCTTCTTAGTGTGAAGATTGCCTTCTTTGGTAGGGAAAATGGAAGAGAAATGAAGTTTTCCTCTCTGGGTTCAAATGAGACAATGTTTCCTAAGAAGACCAGAGGCCTGAGCCTTTGAATAGAAGGTTTGGGTTTTATAACTTTTTGTGTGTTATTATTGTTGTTGTTTAGAGAAGACAGTATGTAAGAGGACAGAAAGATTCTGGTATATTCATAAAACTGTTCCGGCAACTTTGGACAAGTTTTGGACAAGGTATCTTTTTCACTCAACCTTCTCAAGTGGCATCAATATTCTCAGACCAATTGAGATAATTAAACTTCTTCCTTATCAGGGAGAATGGAAGATATATATAAGGAAGTGACCCTTATTTAATTTATTAAAATATGTTACTTAAGCATTTCTATTCTATTTTTCCTAGCATCTGTTCTGTATTTGTGCCTGATAAAAATAAAAAAAAAATTATGATAATAGCAATCTACCATTTTTATATTTATAAAGAATGACCAAGTGTCAAATTGAAAATGGATAAGATTTGGAAAATAGCTTCCTCTGAATTTGCCACATCACCTCTAGTCCCTTCGCAGTTTGAAGGGATTAAATATCAAAAAAAGATCTGCTCTCTATTGTACATTGTACTTGAGGAAGAGCATGCTCAGTGATTTTTCATCCATTATTCCCAGAACATATTTTATTATGAGGGTGTTAAAATCCTATCCAAACCCCCAAATATACAATTAGTTGCTAAATATTGCTCTTTCTATCTCAATATCTCCTGTATCTGCTTTCTTTGGTACCATGTCTACCACCTTGGTTAAGATTTTCATCTCCTCTTTTCTGGAGTGCTAATTATTCTGATTAGCCTTCTAATTATGCTCCCTGTTTAAAATGTATCCACATTTTAATCCATCCTCCACACAAATAACCAGATGATTTTCTAAAGTACAGATTTGGCCATATTACCTCTCTACTGTACATTCAGTGACCATTTTCTCTAGGAGCAAGAAAAGTTCCACTAGCAGGCTTTTGAAGCTTCTCACTACCTGGCCCTTCCAAAGTTTCAACCTTGTTATCTATATTCTGCTTCTTCCTGAAGTCTATGGAGCATCTGCACCAGCTTTCTTTTTGTTTCTCATGTATCACTCTCCATTTCCCATCTCTATTCCTTATATAGGCTGTCTCCATATTCCTGGAATAAATTCCCATCACATTTCCTTTTTTTTAAATGAATAAAAAACACTTATTATGCTAATATCAAGCATTATCCATCTTACTTCTCATTTCCAGAACTCCTTGTTTCTTTCAAAATGCTGTTCAGATGCCACCTTCAATATGAAGTCTTTTTGAATTCCTTGGATGCTAATACTTCCTCCCCATAAATTTACCTGGTATTAATTTATATATTTTGTGTATGTCTACTTATGTATATGTCCCCTAATAGAAAAGAAACTCCTTGAGGATAGAGGCTATTTCTTTTTTGTCTTTATAGCTTCAGTACTTAGCACTATTCAGGGACAAAGTAGGCAGTTAATAAATCTTTATTTCTGGTTCCAGTAAACCTCAACCATGACCTACATTCATACCTTAGACACCATCTTGTCCCAAGTGTTAGAATTAATAGTTAGTACTCTAAGAAGAATTCAGGACAAAAGGAAAGGTGGTGGTAAATTATAATGATTTAAGGCATTCAAAGCACTTTATAAATTTCTCATATGATCCCTGGGAAATAGATGCTATTATTATCTCCATTTTACAGATGAAAAATAGGTGGACATTCTGATTTTATTCTATCACAAGGACATGGAGAAGCCAATTCCTAAGTAGAATTCAAGTTAACCATTCATTCAGGAAAGCTCCTATTCCAAAAAGAAATCCAGGTCTCTTCACTAAAGGACTAAGGGAAACCTGCATCAGTGTGGTATTCTAATCAAACCAGCTGAGTTGTTATAATGAGAAAACTGAAGGATCCAAATTCCACTTTCCTAAGGACCCAGACAGAATCTTAGAAGAAAAAATTATGGCTCTGATCTGTATCTGCATTCCTCTCCTGCCTCTTCCTGAATGGTGCAAACACCACAGGGTAGCACCTCTCTAGAGTTTTTCTTGGTTTAAAAGATAGAAAGTCCTTGAAAACTTCCCAGCCAAAGCTTTAGTATGTACCCAGAACATCTGGTTCACTCTAGCAAAGCCAGCATTAATCAGCTTATTTCTGAGGCAAGGATTGATACTTGGAGTGGAGTGGGGTCTCACCCTGGAATAATCCATCAGAAAGTATGACTGCCCTATCTCTGAAATCTTATATATTTCCCCCTCCCTGTTTGAACAATAGCCTATATGTCATCTTTCTCTTATGCTGTTTAACTTTCTTTATAAGTCTTACCCCTGGCCCTGTTGTAAGTTTTGGCATGGTGGGGCTCATGAATTATATTTTCCAGTTCTTCCTTAGGCATAGTAAGTAGTCAATAAATATTTGCTGAATGGACCCCAGCTGGTTAATGTTGTCTAACAATACATAGAAGGTGTGGGAAAAGGCAGCCATACTTTGGTGGGTAGAGTCTAAGCTTCAGTATCTAGCTCACCCTGGGTAGATTTAAACTCTGGCTGAACAAGGATGATCAAATAGTCCATCAAATCCATGAATTCTCTTAAGTTTTTGAAGCCCCAATGAAAGTTATCTATCTTCGGGAAGTAATTATATGACTAAATTATAAATATGTCAAGATAATGTGAATGTAGGTCAGAATGATAAAAGGGACAATTGATTCTATGTAAGAACAGAGATTCTATTATCTGTAGGAAACTTAGTTCTTTACAGGTGGCAGAGAAATGTTAAGAAAGAGAGAAAATGAGAGAGAGGGAGGAAGGGAAGAGGAAAGAAAGAGAGAGAGAGAGAGAGAGAGAGAGAGGAGAGAGAGAGAGAGAGAGAGAGAGAGAGAGAGAGAGAGAGAAAGAGAGAGAGAGAGAGAGAGAGAGAGAGAGAGAGAGAGAGAGAGAAAGAGAGAGAGAAGCAGCAGCATAATGGGACAAGCACTTGACAGAAGATTTGAGTTCATCCTCTCTTTGACACTATCTGTGTTAGATAATAGGTAAATCATTTAGCTTCTTTGTATGCTCAATCTCCTCATATGTAAGTATGGGGCAAAGACAAGGATTACTGAGAGGAAAGTGTTGGAAGCACTGTGTAAAATGCATTATTCAAGTATTTCTATCACTTTAGCTATTTAGAATCAGAGCCTCAGAGAAGTCCAACGGTCTTTTTAAGGTCACATAGGTAGTGTCAGAGACAGTATTTGAACCCTGGTTCTCTGATTCCAGCATCAAGAGTCTTTCATTGGACCAGATAGGATATAGAGAATGCTGTTCTTGGCATCAGGATGATTTGAATTCCAATCATGGCACATAGTCGGATGACCTGAGGAAATTATTTAGCCTCTTTGCCAGTCTCGAAGTTTTATTACTTAATTACTCAACATTACAACCTGAAATTTGGGGAAAAAACAAACCCGCATGACTTGTTAGTGATCCATCTTTTGATATGATTTGATCTTCGCCATTTTTGGAGACAATGGTCTATAAATATTCAGAGAATAGCAAAATTCCCCCTAATTAAGGCAAAATGTCAATCTGAATTATGGAGCATAAGAAGCGGACATCACTTTGATGTATTTTAGTCTCCTTATTAGTTCATGTGTCTGCCTGAACTCCAGCCTAGTTTCTGAGGCAATGATTAGCATCATTCTTCAAGTCAGTTTTTGAGATACCAGAAATTCCAGCTTGAAAACTATGATCCTAGGTCCCACAGCTAATAAGTATTTAAGGCATGATTTGAAGTCAGATCTTCTTGATACCATGTAAAGCACTCTTTTAACTGTACCACTTGCCTAGATGACTTTTCTTGGCAGGAAATACTTTTGGAAAATGTAGGGTTGCCTTGAATGTTGATATTGGCAGCTTGCTTAGGGAAGGAAATGGGTACTCACTTCCAAGCCCCCAGCCTTTTGGATCCATAGCCAATCACTACATGGACAGCATCATTGTCATGATACAAAAGAGTAATCTGGTATGCAAGTACCATGGCTGTTAGGAGAGTAAGAAATGATTATCAATGGTCTGCAGATGTGCTGCTGCTTTAGAGATATAGTTGTGCCTTACTAAACACCATGCTAAGAAATCTAAGTCTTTTGCTTGGTATGTGTTTATCCACAAATAGGTGATTGTATACAGCATACATACATAAATATATCTCATAACCACACATCTATATATCATTTACCTTTTTGGATGTGCACACACTGTGTGTGTAGG
This sequence comes from Antechinus flavipes, assembly GCF_016432865.1. Classification (NCBI taxonomy): domain Eukaryota; kingdom Metazoa; phylum Chordata; class Mammalia; order Dasyuromorphia; family Dasyuridae; genus Antechinus; species Antechinus flavipes. The sequence goes on along the minus strand of NC_067401.1, from coordinate 427,725,340 downwards.
GCAGCAAGGTGGTGCAGTAAGTAGAATACTAGGTCTGGAGTCAGAAAAGCTCATCTTCTGAGTTCAAATCTGGCCTCAAACTTACTAGCTTTATTACTTAACCTTATGGACCAAAGTTTCTTCATTTGTCAAATGAACTAGAGAAGGAAATGGCAAACCACTCGAATATCTCTGCCAAGAAAACAGCAAATGGAGTTGGATATGACAGAAATATGATTGAATAACAATACGCACATATACACGCTATCACACTGATTATATCTCTCTATAGACATTCCTCTCCAGGAAGCATTGCTGACCTTTCTCTCGGATTTTCTCTGCTATGTTCAAGAAATCTTTTTAGCTTGGAAGGTCACTTGAGCCTTAAATTTCACCTGTTGGAAATTCCCTCTTCCCTTCTAGCCTCTCCAAATCCTACATGCTAGCTTTGGAACCAAAGGAGCTAGGACCTTGGATAAGGATAAGCTATTCATTATATTTGTACCTGAATCTTAGTTCTTTAATTTCCTTTGTTTGTAAAAGGATGTGTGTGTGTGTGTGTGTGTGTGTGTGTGTGTGTGTGTGCACACGCACGTGCACATGCTCTCATTTACCTTTCAGGGAAAGTATGATGAAATGCTTATGTTTTCTGTTCATTAATATGTGCATATGAGTCTTTGTTATAGAAAGTCTCGAAGTTACTTTGGAATGGGAGCTGAGTCAAAGAGAAAAAATGCATCCCTGGAGAGAGGTCAGATGCTCCGTAATGAACCCTAGTTCTTCTGAGTCTCAAGTTCCTTACTGGAGGTTCCTTGGACTCATAAGATATATGTTGGGACGTCATTTACTTCATTTGTAAGTCCTGGTGTGGAAAATCCCTTTTTCATGTGTATTAGTAACATGACTGCAATGTAGTCTTACAGAGTTACTTAGGGACCCAGATTAAGTAACTTGTTTACTTAACACAGCTAGTGATGAATGTCACAAGCAAGAGTTGATTCCAAGCCTTCTTGATTCTAATTTTGTTTGGCCCCAGAGGGAGAATGAAGAGCAGGTCAAAAGGCAGACTCAAGATCAACATAAGGAACTTCTCTACAGTCAAAGGTGCCTCAAAGTAAAATGAGGGAAATATTGACCTTCCTTTCCTTGGATGGAAATAAAGTTGCACAAACACAAGATTAGGGGTGTCAGAGAGGGAATTCCTTTCTACTTATAGATTCTATGGTTCTTTGATTTAAAATCTTATGAGATAATTTTCTTCCTCCCCCCGACTCCTACTATCAATGCCTACCTATCATTTTGTAGTTTCCTAATTTGATTACTGTTTTAAACACAGCATTCATTCATTTACTTATTCAAACATTTATTATGTGCCTGGTATGCTAGTTGTTGGTGAGAAAAAAAATGGCTGACTTCAAGAAACTTATTTTCTTTGAGAAAATAATTCAGGCTTTATTAAGCTTAAGACAGAATCTTCACTGAATTCATACTGCCTACCTCCTTATGACATGAAGATAATTCTGAAATCTTGAAAACTATGCCAAGGCAGTGCACGCACAGGTTGGACCTACCAAACCTGGAAAGGTATCCAGACCTAGCTAAAATTGGAAAGGCTTATCACCAAAAGATGGCCACCAAATGATCAATTTTTATAAGCCTGGCGATAACTAGTGAAAGGGAGTACATGACTCATGTCAATAAGGATCCTCATTTTGATGTGATCATCAATCTCTTAAAGTATTAGAGAGACTGTTAAATTTTAGAATATGCAATCAAAGTAGTCCCAGATCTTCTTTCCTTCTTTCTCCTTTACCTTCTCTTCTCTCTTCCCTTCTCTCTCCTATTCCTCTTTTCCTTTAGCTCCTCTTCCCAGGACATAGCTAAATGAACTAGCAGTCCCATGTTGAACACTATGAGGAATATTTATTGCTATCTTACACTAGCATGGATGACACAGCAAGTGCACATTCCTCCCTGAACAAAATAAGCTAGGAGTTTCTGTTCTGTATATACTGCTTTTTAAATGTCAACATTTGAAAATTGGAGCTCTCAGGGGATTTGTTTCTTTCCAATCTGTTGTCCCCCAGTGCAGCCCTCTGGACTGTAGTTGGCTCGCCAGAACTCAGCAACCAGAGGAGGCTATATTCTGCAGGTGACTAACTTGTTAAATAGTATAGGATCTAATGAAGTAAGGAGTATAGACTTTTAAGACATTTTAGTTGTGTGTGTGTGTGTGTGTGTGTGTGTGTGTGTGTGTGTGTGTGTGTTACTGGAAAAGTCAATTGGTTGCAACTTGGCATAGTAAATAGAATGTTGGGTCTGGAATTAGGAATCAAATCTGACCTCACATACTTACTAGTTGTGTGACTCAGCTAGGCTTATTGCTGTCTGGCTCAGTTTCCTCCATTGTAAAATGGGGATAATAGCAGCACCTACCTCCAAGGGTTGTTATGATGATCAAATGAGATATTTGTAAAGTACTTAGCACAATGATTGGCACATAGTAGATATTTAAGAAATGATTGTTACTTTTCTGCTTTCCATTTGGCTTAATTATTATGGCAAGTTAGTTCTCTAAAAGATCCCCATTACAAGACAATTCTGGATCTTGACCTTTGTAGGTCAAAGGGAATGGATGGATATATAGGATATGTAGCTGTAAGGTCTGTTCAAAGGCAATTATAAAGAATCCATTTCCTAGATCTCTAAAGCATAAAGACTTAAGTGGATGAAGGGGTATCTGCAAATCTCCAGTGAGGGGTCCTACCCTATAAGACTTATCTTATTAATGGACAGAATAAGCAGTGGCCAATTTGGAGTAATGTGAAGCTCTCTGAAAAGTCTGATCTGCCAGTTCATTCATTCATCACTTAGAATTAATGAAAAAGAACAAATCTCAGGAACAGTCTAGTCCTAAACAATTCCAGTAAGAATTTCTTGTAAAAGATTCTCAAGAACGGGAATTCAACTATCGTCATTCAAAAACTGGTTTGTTGAAGTCTTAATGGATACTGAAGGGGAGTAGGAGATCATTAAAGCATAAAAAGGTTCATTTGCTTGCTGGTTGTAGCGTTTCAATCTAGCTGGCTGACTCCTGACTAAATGGGGAAAACACAATTAATTAAAAAGATATAAGGAATTAATTTGGAAGCCAATTGTTTCATCATGGACTTTACTGAAAGCATAGATTCTGTATTTTTTTTGCAGGAATAAATGGTGTGAGTATCCATTTTATGACATACAAATGTATGTCACCTTTATTTCTTTATCAGATATCATAAGTCTATTGAGAGTCCTGCATCTACTTAGAGATGAAAGACTACCCTCTATATGTTTATTATCTTGAGTTCTTATTTAGGGTTTGAAGCCCCTGTTGTTACTTAATTTGTGAAAACTGAGACATGAGCTATTCTCAGGCTATACTTAAGGATTTGCAGAATAAACTCTGGATTGGGAAATGATAAGATAAAAAAATGATTTTCTGAGAATTCTCTAGTGATTGAACCCAATTTACATGAATTTGAAGCTGAAAGAGAGGGTGGTCTCAGGGCCACAGGGTCTATTTATTTTGTGTCAATTTATTTGCATATGTGTTGTTTCCTTGGAGCAGAATGTAGCTCCTTGAGGTAGCTCTGTTTTTTCACCCCCAGTGTTCATTTATGACATGGTTTAATTATTATGGCAAGTTAGTTCTCTAAAAGACCCTCTTCATAAGTTTTGCACATGATAGGCACTTAAAAATAATTGAATTGAAAAGACAGTCAGAAAAAGATACTTAAAGGACTGGTTGTACAAAGTTCCTCATCTCTTAGTATGATATTGATTGGAACAAATACTTAAGGAAATTAAATAAAGAGGAAGAGAATACAGTTCTAAGAAAGACAGAATTCACCATGACTTAGTAGGGAATAATAGTCAGGTCCTTGGGATATGAATTGCTGCTTATGCCCTTGCGCCAGAAAGATCATTCCTTGATAACAGGACTAGAATTTTGAGCAGAATCTTTAAATTACTTTATTCAAAAAGTGCCTTACCCTTTTTCATTGTAAGTAACTTGAGGTCAATTTACTAAATTTGCCCTGCCCTGGGCCAGCACCAGTGTCCTGAAAAGCAGTATGTCAAGCAGCAAGTATATCTCTTTATATCTATTCTGGCACAAAATCAAAGTAAGTTAAGCATTTAATAATGATGATGATGATCATGATGATGATGATGATAGATAACATTTATATAGTGCCTACCAATATCAGGTATTTTGCTAAGCACTTTACATATTTCATTTCATCCTCACAACAATTCTGGGAAGCAAGTACTATTATTGTCTACATTTTACAGATGAGGAGACCGAGGCAAACAGAGATTGAATGATTTACCTGGGGTCATACGTCTAGTATATGTAAGAGGCCAAATTTGGACTAAGATTTTCTTTTCTACAAATCTGGTGCTCTACCCACTATACCTCCTAAGTAGTTGAGTATTAAAGAGTTCAGTGATGCTATCATTTAACAAGATAGAGGTGGGAGGATACTTCCTATCAAAGAGCATGTGAAGAAGGTATGGACTTATATGATTTAAAGGGATCCAGGTGCCTGCCTTATTGACCAACTTCTCTTAGGAAAGAAGAACAACTATAATTTGATAAGAAGTTAATTTCAGGTGAGTGTTTATATATGTTACTGCTAAGAGATCCTACAGAATCAAGGGGAAGAAACTATATGTATATATCAGAATGGGGCATAGACCTGTGATTTTAATGTCATAGGGAACTCCTAATGGAGGGAAGAAATTCCCTCTTTTGGTCTAGGTTGACCAAAAGTTAGTAAAGACTGTGGTTTGTCCCCAGATCATATAGCTATTGTATATTGGAGTCACACACACACACTATGTACCATCTATATCACTTCCCCTGCATGATCCCTTATTTGTAATGGTACCAATAGCTCCCCCTACATGAACTTCTACTTATCAATATTCTATTTCAGTTTTTTTTATGGACTGAAATGTTTCATGATTCATAACCATCCCACATACCAGCATCATGTTTATATTATAAAAGATGGGACCTTGCATCAGGGAAAGGATTGAGGTCATTGAAATGACTTTGCTATTATATAACGCTATTGTGAAAATCATTTAAACACCCATCGAGGGCATCTTTGATGAGAGTATTAAAGATTCTCCCAAATGATATTCCATGGTAGATCCTCATACAATTGATCGAAAGTTATAGAAAATACACTCTCATACTGAAATTGCTGCTTGATAACTACAAGAAATTTCTGATTTATTAAATCTTCAAAGTCTTAATAAAGTCCTTTGTGCATTTATGATGATAGCTCATATTTATATAGTTCTTTAAAGTTTGCAAAAGTGCTCCATATATGATTTGATCATGACTATGAGCTCAGGGGTTGTACTATTATTTTCTTCATTTTACAGATAGGAAACTGAGACTCAAAAGAGATCAAGGTCAAATAGCTATTAAGTGTCTGAAATGGAATTTGAACCCAGATATTTCTTATTCTAAAACTAACTCCTTAACCATTCCATTGTGCTGCTAAAACTATAATAAAATGATATAGGTGAATTCTGAGTCGCTACTGTTGCTTTCTTTACTTTGGAGTCTATATCTCTTTTACTGAAGCCTAGAATCCCATGGTTAAGAATATGTTTATTCTTATGTTACATTAAATATGTTAAGAAAATGTTTAAGATTCCTTTCTTTGTAAATCTCTGGATACTGAAGAGGTTCTGGCCAATGTAGAATTTCATGCATAGAAGTTCTGTCTTGAAGACCTTTTTTTGGTCTTACAGCCCTTATAGCCCTAGGAGTCGCTGGGAAAGTGCTCTCAGAAGATAACTACTCACCAACATGAGTATGGACACCTCTTGCTGTAACGGCAACAATAAAACTGCCATTCTCGGTCTAGGACTGATTCAAAGTACCGGCTCTGGAACCCAGCCACCAGGCCATTGCTGGAGCATGTCTGGTACCTGAGAGAAAATACACAACCCCACGGTATTATTCTTTTGGGTTCACATTTAGCACTCTTACTGATTGATTCACATGTGGTCTTTACTTAGACATTAATGTTCTATATATCAGAATATACAATGCAGATGTTGGCCAAGTAAATCATCCACAGAAACATTTAGTTCCAGAAATGACTTAATTAAGAAAATAAAGACTCCTATTTACCACATAGGACCATAGAATCCTAGATCTAGAGGTGAAAGGGACCTTGAAGTCCATACATTCCAGGTCCTTTGTTGGTCAGTTGAGGAAAGATATGAAGAGAGTAAATGAATGAATGAGTTATTGATTTAACTGTAAAACCTCCTTTGCTGATATAAAGGCAGGCCTAAATAATTGGAGAAACAAGTGCTCATGGAAAGTTAGAGCCAATGTAATAAAAATTAGCAATAATATATAAATTAATCTATTCATTCAGTCTATGCCAATCAATTTGCCAAAAGAATATTTTACATATAGACCTAGAAAAAATTCTTAAAAAGAAACAAAAGGTCAAGAATTGCAAGGATAATGATGAAAAACATCTCAAACTGTACTACATAGAAATAATCATTAAATAAAAACTCCAAGAGCACCAGCCCTGAAGTCAGGAGGACTTGAGTTCAAATCTTTGACCTGGTTATACTACTACTAAGTATACATTAAAAATCAAAGACAAAAAGGATTTATGTGTACAAAAATATTTGCATCAATTCTCTTTATGGTAGCGGAAACCAAAATTTCTAACTATTCTACTGAGAAATGAATAAAGTGTAGTACATGAATATAATGGAATACTATTGTACCATAATAATTATTAAAATGTACAATTTCAGAGGAATCTCGGAAGACCATTATGAACTGAAAGAGAACAATTTATACAGTTATAACAACATTATAACAACTTTAAATGACTTCTAAAGATTGATCAATTCAATTTAAAATGAGCCCAAAAGAACGAAGACAAAATATGTTATTTACCTTCTGAGAGCTGATGAACTTAAAATGTAGAAAGAGAGAGACATACATTTATATTTACAGATATAGTCAATTGGGAATTTATTTTTTCAGATCACATAGCTATATATTGAGGACTTAAAAAAAAAGTTTGCTGAATGAATTAGTTGGAATGGTAGATTGACTTTAAAATATTTGTTAATTAAAAGAACAAAACAAAACAAAAATATTAATGGATGATTATGAAGGCATTAATTAGGTGCTTACTATACATTATGAACTCTATTAAGAACTAGGGGTATACAAATATAAGCAAGCAAGATAGTCCCTCCTCCAAGAGGACCTCACATTCTAATAGAGGAAGATTGTGTGTGTGTGTGTGTGTGTGTGTGAAAGAGAAAGAAGACTGAAAAAACAACACTGGATTTGATAACTTAAGAGCTAATTAGTCACTTACATAGGATCACAGTTTTGAACTCGCCTGTGGTTTAATGGCAGCCGTAACCATTCTGCCATAGACTACACTATAATAATTCTTCAGAAATTACATACTAAATATATAGAAAGTAGATACTGGTTGACAAGTTAAATCGATGAGGGTTATAAGAAATTCCCTGCCTCTCTGTCATTCATTCCACACAAATGAAATGTGGAAGATTGGCAGCTGGTGAAATATGTGCAACAATACACATGGGAAATACACATAAATAATCTAAGGAGTGCTTAGCATTCAAAAGATCTTTCTCAGCTTGCAGGTAGACATGGCCACATACACAATACAATCAAGCATATATATATGTATATTATGTATAATATGCATGATTATATACAACCATATAATTGTACTTAATTATATAGTCTCATATGTAATGTGTTTGATTATACAGTATGGATATATGTGCATATAACATATAACCATATATAATATATGAATATACAGCTATATAATCACGTGATAATATATATAATGATATTTATGATGTATTATTATATATGTTTATATACATGTATGATATGTGTTTGTGTGTATCTAGGTATGTTTGCATTGCAGGTATGCATGGGATTCATATACACACACACACATATATATATATATATATTTTATTTACATTTTACAAATTTTTTATCTTTTTTTTTACATTAATTTTTTTTTTATCTTTACATTTTATAAAAGACATCATTGTCAAAATGGCCTCCTGCAAAGCTTCCTAGATTCTTCACCAGCCAGCTGGAATGGGTCTAAGTCTTAGCTCTGCCATCTACTCCCTTTTGCATTCCATCTTTCTGGGAGTTTCTTCATAAATAAAATGAAAAGGTTAGATAGATGACCTCTGAAGTTTCTTCCAGAAGCACTAACTCTGTGATCACATGGTCCTCATCACATTTGAGCTCAGTGAGATATGATGGTTTAAATCTCTCATTCAATCCATATTCAGGTTCATATCCCACCCCCAGTCAGATATTGTTCCTGGGCAAGATACCCTCTCTTAACCTGAGTTCCCTCCTCTATAAAATGAGGATAATGATATATGTTACAGATAGATTGTGTGGTGTAATGGTTAGAAAGCTGGATGCAAACTCAAGAAAATCTGGATTTAAGTCACATCCCTGGAATATCCTGGCTATGTGACCTTAGAGATATCACCAAAGTCCTCTCTGTTTTGTGGAGTTCTCTAACACCAAAAGGGCAGAGCAGAAGCTGATCTGCTTTGGCAGAAGGGGTTTCTTTCACTAATGAAATCATGTCTGATCTTGAAAGAAAAAACACTGGTAGGATCTACCTCACAGGACTGGTGTGAAATTCATATGAAATAAATTTGTTTTGCAAACTCTCAGGTATATGAAGTTTCCCTCAAAAGTACCTTTCAACATTGTCACTGACCCACTTGAGAATCTTAAAAAGGTTCCCGTGTTCAAATTTTGTTAATATTACTAATTCATATGCCAAAATATATAAATACATCACAGAAAGGCTCTCCCTAAAATATTGCTGCCACTTTTGAGATTATTTGTGTATTATTTCTCATGTGTATGTTGTTGAACACATTTCACCATCATTTAAGCAATCAGCAAATATTCTTTGATCATGCATTAGGGCCCTGGGCTAAATGCTTGGGGATATAAAGAAAGAGCAAAAACACAGAAAGTAAAAAAAAAAAAAAAAACCAACAATGATTACCTACTAATGGGAGAGGCAATAAGAGAATAAATAGATGCTTACAAGACACAAATAGAGAACACATAAGGTAACCTTGGCAGTTTCATGTAACTGAGAAGGGGGCAGGGCATTCAGAAAGGTTCACTGCAAAATGGGGCTTTTGAACTGAGTCTGAACAGAAGCAAGAGGTGTCAAAAGATGGAGATGAGAAGGAAGACTTGCCAGGAATTGAAGCAAGCCATCATATGACCTGGAAAGGGAGTTTGGGGTATAGAGTGGAAAGGGAGTTTGGGGTGGGTCCAGAACTGCAGGACAGGAGACTAAATGGAAGAAGATGGAAAAATAGGAAGGGGAAGGGAGTGAAGAACCTTAAATATCAAACATATGGTTTTTTAAATATTTGATCCTGGAGGTAAGAGAGAAGCAATGGAGTTTATTGAGCAGGAGAGCAACATTCATCTTTTTAGAAAATGACTCTGAAAGTTGTATGGAATATAGAATGGAGTAGGGAGGGATCTGAGGCAGAGAGATTGATGAGAAAGCTATAACATGGGTCTTCTTTGAGACTTCATTTCCTTGTGCTTATCTTGTTCTACCATCTCTGGCTTCTCTTGTCAAATCAGGGTACCAAAGGAGGTATCCATGGTGCCACCATGGCACTTGTGGTGGTGGTATGTTTTAGGAATTAGAAATCAGAATAATTGGGTTCTAATCCTGGATCCATCTATTTACTATTGGATTAGTCACTTTCTTTCCTTGTGCCTCAGTTTATCAGTAAAATCAGGGGGTTTGATCAGATAATCTCAAATATCGAATGCTCTGGCACCGATGGTCTTTAATTCCATGAAGGAAACTCATTGAACTAAAAATAAGCACCAAGAGATACACTGATACATTCAATAGGCTACCTAGGATCTTGCCAGCTATCTTGGTTCCAGGAATTTCCTGCCAGCTGTTAGTCAACCAGTTGGTGATTGCCCTTTGTGGGAAGGGCACATGTCACATTTACACACACACACACACACACACACACACACACATACACACATACATATATCCCCTTGCTGAATTTTATTTTTAAGGGGTCACTTTGCAATAACCTCTATACTGTCCCAGATTTTTAAAATGATGTGGATCAATAACAGAATACCAACAAAATTTGCCCCAAAAGTACCATTCAGCATTGACACTGGCCTACTTGAGATCCTGAAAATAGTTCCCGTTTTCAAATTTTGTTCTTACTCATTTCTATGTCTAAGTGTAAAAATAAACACCAGGAATAGAGCACTGAATTGGATATCAAAAAAGACTAGATGATTGTAAATTGGGATTTTCAAGGGACCTTAGAGATTATCTATATCATCCCTTCATTTTATAAATGAGGCAATGGAGAATATTGGGGAGATGGTGCTACAATAGTACACAGGTACCAAGGCTTGAGTCAGGAAAACTCATCTTCCTGAGTTCAAATCTGGCCTTAGACACTTACTTGTTATGTGAGCCTGGGCAAGTCATTTAAAAGTCTATCTCAGTTTATTCATTTGTAAAATGAGCTGGAGAAGAAAATGGCAACTCATTCCAGTATCTTTGCCAAGAAAACTCATGAAGAGTTGAATATGACTGAAAAATGGTTGAAAAACAACAGTGGAGAAAAAGTTAAATGATGTGCTGTAGGTAATAAGTGTCAAAGACAGGAATTGAGTTCTTTTTCTGTGATTCTAAGCTCAGGAACAGGTATCCCACTTTCTCCCTACTTGATTCCCTACCTCTATGATCTCAGGTAAGCCATCTATCATCTCTAAACTTCCACTTCTTCATCTGTCAGAGACAGAGAGAGAGAAGAAAGAGAGACAGAAAGAGAGACAGAGAGAAAGAGAGAGAGAGAGAGAGAGAGAGAGAGAGAGAGGATATTGCATATTAGTCAATGAAGTTCCTTTCATCTTTGTATCTATCCAATACTGCTCTGATGCTCCCCTGCTCAGCATTTTCATTGACTTTTCATTATCTGAAATGCTGAGCCTTATGGTTTCCAGGATCCGTCAAGCTTAAATTATGCAAGGTTTTGTGATTCTTCCTTAAATTCTTCTCCATCCAGCAGTGCCATTACTGGGTCTATATCCCAAAGAAATCATAAAGGAGGAAAAAGGGACCACATGTGCAAAAATGTTTGTAGCAGTCTTTTTGTGGTAGCAAAGAATTGGAAAAGGAGTGAATGCTCATAAATTTTGGAATGGCTGAACAAGTTGTGGTACATGAAAGTAATGAAATATTATTGTTCTATAAAAATGATGAACAGACTAATTATAGTAAGGCCTGGAAATATTGACATGAACTTATGCTGAATGAAACAAGCAAAACCAGGAATATATTATAAACAATAATAGCAAGAATGTGTGATGATCAACTATGAAAGACTTGGTTCTTTTTAGCAGTTCAGGAACCCAATAGACTTTGGATAGAAAATGCCATTTTCATCTAGAAAAAAATCAAAGGAGACTCAATGTAAATCAACACATGCTATGTTCACTTCTTTTTTTCTGTTTTTATCTCTCCCATGATTTTTCCTTTTTGCTCTAATTTTTCTCTCCCAACATGATTCATGAAGCAATGTTTATTAAAAAATAAACTTACTACAATAAAAAAATTCCCCTTCAAGTCTTCACTGTTGACTCTAAAAGACTTTCTCTTATGCTGTAGAAATCTCTTTACCCTGGAAGCTTATTCCTTTCCTGGACTATTTCTCGCATTGGAAATATCATCTGTCCCTGAAATATATCTTTCTGATTGGCTGGTTCCTTCCAAAACCTCCATTTTGGGAAGGAGGTCCAAGAAACCATGCTCCCATTCATTTTGCATTTGTAGACTGAACTTCTTATCCACTTCTACAGGATTTTATTCACAATGTCCCTTTGCTGGTACCTTTATAACTACTCCACCCACCCATTTAGCTCCTTTTCTTATGAGTTATCTTCTCGTTTTAAAATATAAGCTCCTTGAAGGAAAGGATTGTTTTTCTTCTTGCAAGGAGAAAGTCAAGAAGAAAACTATTCAATATTCAGAAATATGTCAATAGTGTGAATGAATTGCTTTTCTCGAAGCATAACAGGGAGGTGTTTTCCAAGGTCAGGTAACCATCCAAGGAACTAAATGATCACATGAAATCTAGCTCATCTCAAGGGCCTATTTCTCATACCATACTTAGACTGCCATACTTTAGAAAGGACCTAGACAAACAGGAAATCATCTAGAAAAAGGCAACCAGAAGTGAATGGTCTAAAGGTGATGCCATCTGAAAATTGATAGAACTTGGAATATTCATCCTAAAAAGGGGGACATATGGTGGAATACAAAAGCTGTTTTCAAGTACCTGAAGGTCTCTCAGATGAGATAATAATAATAATAATAATAGTAACAAGAACACATATGTGCATATATATAGATATACATGTATATAATACCTTAAAGTTCATAAAGCATTTTATATCTTATTTCATCTAATCTTCATAATAGTCCTGTGAGGTAGGTGCTATTATTATCCCCATTTCAGAGATGAGAATTAAAGTTGGGAAATTAAGAGGATTTTTTTGGACTTGACAACTTGTGTCCGAGAATAATTGGAACTCTGGTCTTCCTGATTTCAAATTCAGACTCTACTCACTTTGCTGTCTCTAAATTAAACTTCTGTCTGGGTCCCCAAGAAAAGAAAAAGGAATAATGGCTGGAAGTTCAAAGATAAGGGGGAAAAAACCTTTTCTAACAACTTAAGCTTGACAAAAAGGAAATGAAATAGCCATGGAGGAAGTGGGTTCCTCCTTAATGGAGGTCTTTTAGAAGAGATAGTGGCCACTGCTTAGTCAAATTGTTGGGGTATTCTTTGTTAGTTGTTGGTTGGTCAGGGGTTCTTAATCTGATGTCTCTGGACGTCCAGTGTCCATGGACTTGTTGGAGAAAAGATGATATCTTCATATTCTTCAACATCCACCTAATGCTAATTTTTTTTTCAATTATGAATTTCCAAAAGAAAATCTATTATATAGTAGACTAAGTGATGAAGTCATTCACAGGAAACTGTTATGGCTAGCACCACCAGCCATGTTGAAGTTGTCTTCTCCCCACTTTGGGGAGATCCATAGACCTTATCAGACTGAGATTCATAACACAATTAGACTTGAGATCCTTTTTTTGTCATTGTTCCTGGATAGAATGTGCCAATTATTCCTGTATGATCTCCTGAAACATCCTGGAACTGTCTGGACTAAAATACCCTTCCTTGGCCAATCACTATCAACCATCATGTTATTTTAGGATGTAATTTCTTGAAACGGGGATCTGTCTTTGCTTTTGAACCTTTGCGTAATTATTGACAAATTTTCTGATGCTAAGAAATAAATCTGCACTTTTAAATGGTTGAAGAAAAAGTATTTTTAAATGATATTCTCTATTTTTCAAAGAAAAGTATGTGTGAGAGATTTATTTGGGAGTGATGATGGAATTAAAGGAGCCAATTCATAATATATTCATAAACATAATTTTAGGAGATCAGCTTTGAGAAAGGAGTTAAGACACATTTTTATTGAGGGATTGACTCTCCAACTTGAACAGTCTTCATACTCTTTATTCTTTTGCATCTCTGAGATAAAACCAGAAGCTGATCATGGAATAATACACTCATAGGATTTCATAGTTGAAGGGAACCTTAGAGGCCATCTAGTCTACCTCATAACCAAAATTATCTTCCTCATACTTGAGCTAAGTCACATAGTATGTAGTGTGGTAGACGTGGAGTCAGGAAGCCCTAAGTTCAAATTCTGCCCCAGATGCTTATTAGCTGTATGATCTTCTGCCTCATTTTTCTTATCTCTAAAATGAAACTAATAATAAACCTATTTCCCAAGGTTATTGTGAAAATCAAATGAGATAATATTTGTCAAGTGCTTTGTAAACTTTAAAGTTATATATAAATACTGGATATTATAATTATTATCTTCAACAAGTGGTTATTTAGCTTTTGTTTAAATATCTCAAGTGATGAGGAATCAATTTTCTCATGAGACAGTGCATTCCATTTTAGGATGTAATCATTAGGAACATTTTGCTCATATGAAAATTAAATTTGCTTCTTTGAAAGTTCTACTCATTATTCCTGGTTCCGGTCTCAAGAAGCAAATTTTATTGTTGTTATTGTTCAAATGAAGCTAGAAAAGTGAACCCGATATCTTAAGTCTTCCAAATATCTGTTGCAGTTCCATTCCATTACCTATATAAATTATCCTTGTAATTGCCCATTTAGCACTAATTAATTATTAATTTAACATTACTAATAACTCATAATTTTACCGTGTTTTCAGTTTTACCAAGAACTTTCCTCACAATAGCTCTTTGAGGTGGACAATGCAAATATTATTCTAGTTACAGAAAAGTACACTGAGGCTTAGGAAGATTGATATTTATCTCCAGTACAGTTACTATGAATGGAGAACTCCTGGCTCCTTATATACTATATTATCTCTTCCTATGGCCTGTTTCTAATTCAAAACCATTCTCTATTCATATTAACTGCATAGAGAATGAAGACTTTACCTCCATAGAGACTCTTCCTTCTATTTCAAATAATTTGCTCTATCCTCTTACCCTCTCCCTTGTTTTCTTCAGACAAAAAAATATATGCAGCATCCATTAGATGGATAGCCAGGCTGGAGGAGTGAGGCAAGACTTTGGAACTCATGTTTGTTTGGGGTTTATTTAGGAACTTGTCTATGGAGTCTTTCCCTCTGCTCCTTATTGGTCTCATTCCAACAGTAACAAAAGAGAAAGAGAGATTGTGTGGGGGGAAAACACCATCTTGGCTGAAAGCATTTAAAAACTGTTAAGATGAATTATTTCACTGTGTTTCTACCTCACCCAAAAGATGAATTTTCTCTTCAGACACTGGAAATACCTGAGCCATGGAGCTAGAATCTCTCACCACATTGCTTGTTGAAATTCCAAGTAGATATGACTTTATTTATGGGTGATGAAGGTGACTGTTTTCTGATGGTGGATTTCAAGAGTGAGAAGGCCCTTTTCTCCCCCTACACTTGCCCTACCTCTTCTTAATATTTCCCTACTGGCTTACTTAAAATTCTATCCTTGTGGACTCTTTCTTTTAGCTTGTGTCTGATCCCTGTTAAAAATGCAAACTTCATTCTTTTGTTTGACTATGCTTGTGGTAGAGGGTTTTTTTTTTTTTTTTCATTTGTGGGGCAAATATGGAAGAGAGAAAGATAAATGCTTGATGATTAAAAAAATAAAATTTAATTAAAATTTTAAAATGCACAAAGAAAACAAACAGTGTTGAAGGAGAAGAATGAAACCTCCACCCTCATCTTTGGGGAAAAAAATTACTCAGCATAGGATTTCAGAGCTAAAAAGGAACTTAAGAGATATAAGAATAATGATGAGATGATGATTATTGATAATTAACATTTATATGGTCTTTTTATGTGCTAAGCACTTTATGATTATTATCTCATTTGATCCTCATAACAACATTGGGATGTAGGTTGTTTTCTAGTCTAATAGATAGGTTTCTAATCTATCTTCTTTCATAAGAAAACTAAAATCTCTAGAGATTAAGTGGAATGGCTCATGTCAACGCAACTAATGAATGGCAGAAATGGGATTCAGATCCTAGTTTCCTGACTCCAAACTCCATGATTTATATGTTATTTTAAGATGCCTTTATTTCAGGTCCCACCCTCAAGGAATTTTTATTTTGATGATGAAAGTATTTGAGGATCTGTAGCTGGTGAGGCAGAAAGAAAGACTTAATTTAGGGATAGGGAAATGGGGGAATAGAAAGAAGAGATTGAATTATTCTCTCCCCACAACAGGCCAGCCCCCTCTCAGTAGCAAAATGATCTTCACTGAAAGAGCAGGTCTATGTATGTCCTTCTATTCCACTTTCCCTTCCCCTATCTTATTCAATAACCTCTAGGAGATCAAATGTAAGGTCATCTATTGGTCTTTTGAAGCCTTTCATAACCTCGTTCCTTCCTACTTTTCCAATTTTATGCTTTACTCTGCTTTATATTCTCTCCACTCCAATTATTCTGTTTTTCTTGCTGTTCTTCCCACTTGACACTACCCATTCTCCATGTCTACCACAGCTTCCTTCTTACCTCTGCCATTAGCTACTTTCTTTTTTTCTCTGAGGCAATTGGAGTTAAGTGACTTGCCTAGGGTCACATAGCTAGGAAGTGTTAAGTGTCTGAGACCAGATTTGTGCCTTTAGCTATTTTCAAGCCTCAGCTAAAATCTGGCTTTCTACAAGAGTCCTTTCCAAGTCTCTTCCATGACTTGTATCTTTTCTCTGAAGCTTCCTCTCATTTGCATTGTGTAGATCTTGTTTGTATAGAGTTGTTTATATGTTGGAGATGGAGCTTCTTGAGGGCAGGAACCATGCTGTTTTTACTCTCTTATCCCCAAACATGATACATGAGTTGGAAAGGAGGTAGAGAAGTTAAGAGGCAGAAGTGAGGGGGAGACATATATTTCTGCCTTTGGGAATAGTCTACACAAAAGCATGGGGGCAAGAGAAGGAATACTGAGTTTGGGGACTCATTAGTAGGGCAATTCAATTGGAACCTAGAGGATATGATGTAAAGTGATCTGAAATGTGTTAAAGGGTAGGGAGAAGCCAGGATCTGGCAGACTTTAAATGTCAGGCTGAGTTTGCATTTCAAGCTAGGGGTGATAAGAAGTCACTGAATATTTTTTAAGAAGAGAAGTAATGTCATCAGACCTGGAGGAATATTAATTTGGATAATGGATTAAGGAAGGGTGAGTCTAACATGAGGAGGCCAGTGTGAAGGTTGAAGCAATAACACCAGCACTCTAGGAGATGAGGGTCTGAGCTAGGGTAGTGTTAACTTTGTGAATGAGGAAAAGGGGCCATATATTAAAGGTGTGAAAAAGCTCAATTTGTAAATGATTCTATGAAGAGGTGACTATGGGGTATAGTAGGAATGGAGTATAGTGGGATAAAGCAGAGGGTAGGGGAAGAATCTGCCCTTTTCCTGGCAGTGACCAAGCCTTTACCAAAGATAAAACGGCAGGCATTTGTTATATAGCTAAACAGACATGTAAATATTTAACTGGTTGCCATGGCCTTTGGCTCCTCCATTCAAGATGTACTACATATGAAACTCCTCCTCTTCACTCAATTTTCTTCCATCCTTATGTGTTTTAAAAATGAGTTTATGGCATCTTTATGAAAGTTAAGAAGTCTAACTGAAAGGCCATTAGAATTGAACATCAGAGCCCAGGTTTGAATCTCACTTCTTTAACTTATTCTATATGGATTAAGCTAAACCATTTAACCTCTATAGGCTTGTTTCCCCACCTTTGCTTATTTATTTATTTTTAATAATATTAATTTTTATCCAATTACATGTTAAAATAATTTTCAAAACTTTTTTTAAGTTTTAATTTTCAATTTTAGTCTTTTCCATCTTTAAAAAAAATGAGATGTTGGACTAAATTAAAAATACCTTTCAACTCTAAATCTATAATGGTATTTTAAAGATGGGGGAAGGAAGGGTTAGCGTAGACAATTACCTCAACCCATATAAAATAGGTGATAAGTTGCTAAACAGAGAACACAGATGGACAGAATAAACCAGAGGAGTCAACTAAGTATAACCTAGGCCTGGTCATTCTTGTTCTTAGAGATACTAGTGTTTTTATTTTGCCTGGAGGATCAATTGTTTGTTGATTCTTTGTTCTATGAAAATTTAAAGATTTTCCTGTGATGTGTTGTAGACATATAGTGCCTCACTCCTGGGAAGTTGAATAGAGTGCTACCTAGACCTGGAATTGGGAAAACTCATTTTCCTGAGTTCAGATTTAGTCTCAGACATTAATTAGCTGTGTGACCCTGTACAAATCACTTAACTCTGCCTCAATTACCTAACTTATAAAATGAGCTGAAGAAGTAAATGGCAAACCACTTCTTTATCTTTGAAAAAAAAAAAAAACAAAACAAAACAAACCTTAATGGAGTCTCAGATAGTCACTCATAACTAAATAAAGATGGAACAACAATACCAAGTGCCTTACTATAATTACAACGAAATTCTATGAAGTCCTGGGTATTGAAATAGCTCATTCATCTTCAATTTACTTTTCTTCCTAACATAAGTCTAGGAGACATTTTCTCCAAGGGATTTGTCATTGGTCAAATCATATACTAAAATGGTCAATTTAAATCAGGTTGTCATTTTTAAAAGTCTTTAATATGTAGTAGAAAAGTAGGTCTGACTGAAATCATAAACTTCTTAACTTAACTTAACTTAAATAGTGTTATTAGGGACAGAGAGCACTGTATCTAAGCCCTGTAATTTTTGTATGCAGAAATAGCCCTATGGATTTGAAATGTGTAACTGAGATCACACAACTATTGAGAAACTCACAGATAAAGGGGACTTCAGAATTAATATCATCTAAGCCTTCATTTTTCAGATAAGGAAAGTGAGGCTCAGAGGACTGACTTGTCCAAGGCCACATGAGTAGTATCCGAGGTGACATTTGAACCCATGACCTTTAATTTCACAGTCAGTGTTCTTTCCCCTATACCACACTACCTACTTGTAGTAGAAATGGAGCTAGTTCAAATTCCAAGGTTTTTTTCACCCCACACCATGCTGACCAGCCTCAGGGTTAGCATTTAATTTTCACCTCATCCTTCATGGTATTTTCCTTACATAAGGCATAAGGCAGAGGGGACCTTCAGAGAAACAGCTGAAATCATGCTCCATAATTGCAGGACTTGGCCTGGTGATTCCAAAAACCAAGGCAGCCAATTCAAGTAATCCTTAATACTGAAGACCAACAGCTGGGGCTTAGTGACTTCAGAATCTGGTACCAGCAGACTGGGCATTTAGCCGATAAACCATGGTAAACATCAATGTTTTAAGCCAGGCGTGCCTAATGGAATCACCATTCCAGCACTGGTTCTCCAAGGAACATCATTTGCATACCAATGGCAGCTAGAACTCTGTCCTTCCCATAGTTAAAATAAATCTGAAAGCTAATTCATTTGGGCAAGACAGCCAAAGAGTGTAAAATATTCCATCTCCAATTCTCTGCTCCCTTCTCCCCAGGCAGATAACGAAATACCCAGCCTCCAAAACGCCTTAATAACTAGTCTCCAATCTGTGGGCAATTTCTTTCTTTTCAAATTTTCAACTGAGCTCAATGTAAAAACGCCTCCAAAAATACTGGTGCGTGGAAGGGTTGTTATCACTCTAAGCCACAGAGACTGCTTTAAAAGAAGCATTTTTTTTTAACACTAGCAAAGTGTGGGGGAGATCTATGGAGGGAGGACAGGAGGCTCTAAGAGCTTGCCACACCCAGCAAGGCTGAGTCTTCTCCCATGACAGTGCTGAGGATGAGGATTCATGAGGGACATTACTTTCAATTATTCACTCCAGTCCTATTTTCAATGCAGTTTTTTTCCCTTCATTTTCTCTTCCTCCTGTGATTTGTGGGAGGGGAGGGAGAAGGATTTGAGAGTGAAGACAAAAACAGCCAAAAGCTGACAGCTTGAAATCAGATGGTTACTGCTTCCATCTGACTAGCAGGGATGGAATTGAAGCAAAAAAAAAAAGGGGGGGGGAGAAGGGGGGAGTGGAGTGGGGTAGAGTGGGTGGGAGGGAATTTAAGTGAATTTCTCAGAGTGAGAATATGGCAAAACCATAAAGATCCCCACCACTCAACATATAAATATACTTTATGGTACAGATTCAGACAGTGAAGTCCAGAAAACTAACATGTTTTGAGGCAGCTAGGTGGCAGAATAAATAGAGTGCTGGATCTAGAATTAGGAGGACTTGAATTCAAATCTAACCTTGGACATTCACTAGCTATGTGACTTTTTAAAATGGGGGTTAAATGGTTTCTACTCTGAAAGGTATTTATGAAGATCAAATGAGACAATACTTGCAAAGTGCATAGCACAATGCCTACCATATGGTAGTTACCACATAAATGTTTAATCTCATGCCTTTTGCTCAAGGTTTAAGACAGCTAGAAGATGATTAAAAAGGAGACAATAGTAGAATGTGAAGTTAGTAGACATGCAGGACACATCCCTATTTTGATATTTACTGTCTGTGTGACCTTGCATGAATCATTTAACTATTTTGGGGCCTCTGTAAAATTATGGAGTTGGATTCCTAGATTCTTACTGAGCTCTGACTTGATGATCAATGATAAACCAAATTAAGAACTCAGATCTCCTTCAAGTCCTATCCTGTATTGTCTCCATGTAAGCTTTGAGACACCAGCCTTTTCAGAGGCTTCATACAAGAAATGGCATCTAGAGGGGAGTCTCAGCCATATACAAATGATTTTTAAGAGAGTGGTGCGTCCTGGTGATTATCTATCACTATGGGAACATGGGAAGTAATGACCTAAGCTAGCTTAGTTTAAGTCACAGCAAAACTGTCTGGCAGTAGGAAAGGAATAAGTAGGGGAAATGAGCTGCTGAGAGAGGACCTATAGGATGAATATCTGCCATGGCTGACACCCTGGACTCTGAGTCCACATCCATCTGTCAAGGATAGTTGTGCAGATCATGAGCTCTGCTTTGTCACCAGGCAGTGGGAGTCCAACAGGGATGACCCAGGAAAAGGTAGGCATAAACCAAAGGTGTTAATTATTTTCTCTCCCCCTCATATTGCCAGAGCATGGAGTGGGGAATCAAAAATTATAAATCCAGGCTGCACGAGTGCCCCAATAGCTAAACCTCATTGTATTCAGCTCTCTGAGCTGATAAAACTCTCTGAGAAAGCTCATGGTAAAGTTGTGCTTCTTCCATGTTGCAGTGAATACTCTTATGCTTGTCCCCAAGTGAGACATGGTGTAGATTTTCACTCATTCCTCAAAAATAACTTAGTCATGAAGTAAGTGGGTTGAGGGAGTAGGGGTAGGGAAGAAAGGTGGGTGCTATGAGGAAGAAACTTTCTCTAAAAAGCACTATGGTTATTTAGGATCCGAGGCAGTAACTTTTGGCTCAAATGGCAGGGATACAAAAGAATATCCTAAAAATGAAGAAACAACATGAAAACTAAGAAGTGTACTCCCTACCTAATTCTCTTTATTGCCATTCATATCCTCTAAATCATAGCAATTCCTTAAAGACATCAATCAACAAATAGGTAAATGTGGCAATGAAGCCTTCCAATCCTGATACGAATTTTGCAATGTGGTGCTGTCATCTACCACCCCATCTTCAGCATGCCTGATGACCCCTTTGGCAGATACCTGTCCGGGAAAGCACTGCAATTTCTCTAGCCCAAAGAGAGGAGACCACATCTTACCATTCCATTCCAGCCCTGTTGATCTCCTCCCACCAGCATTCTGTCGGCTCCCCAAGACTCTGGGGGGTGGGCAGGCAGGCGTAGTTCCACTGCCTATCCGAACCCTCCTTCTTACTGAAGATGCTTCTCACAGCCACCACCACCTGCCCATGGGGACATTGAAAACTGAAGCCTTGTCGGTTCAGATTCACCCAGCCTTCATCACCATAGTCATGATACTGATACCGGTAGTCACCGTATTGGCCCCTGGCTACCAACACCAGTGGCAGGAGAAAGCAGAGAAGCATGAGGTTCATGTTGCCTTTGCTCCTGGCACAGAATTTCACCCTTGGTTTGTCTGGCTGGCCCCTTTATACTGCTTCAGACATGTGTTTTCCAGATGTTGATGAGTTTGATCCAAGTGCAATGTGTCATTGTTTTAACAAAACTTCCCTGCCTCAGAGATGTTGGCCACGAATACATTGAGCTGTTCTTAAGGTGGACTTCTAGAAGCAACAGAAGCTAGAGCTATATATGGAGTAGACCCTGGGAGAGCAACGTTGCAGAGAGGTCAAAGAAACTCACTGGCAAGGTCATTTGCAGAATCTGCATTTAGTGTTCATCCACCTCTGTCTCCTCAAAGGAAGATTCTCTAGTCTTTTGATCACCAAATGGAGTTGACTCCTAATTCATCTCTACCAATTAATAAAGTCTAAGAAACTTCAATTCAATTCAATTAACTATTATTATATGTAGGATGCTCTGCTAAGTGCAGTGAATACATAGACAAAATCAGTGTTCTCCCTGCCTTCAAGAAACTTACATGCTACTGAGGTAACACCAAATGGAATACATACTTTGATGAAAGTATCCTTTGACAGACATATACAAAGTCCAAGATGGAAAGGTCCCATGTACACCACAAAATTCATAGCAATGTAAGATCATGGATTTAGAGAATCAACAAGTCCAATCCACTCATTTCATAGATAGGGAAACTAAGGTAGATGGTAGTTAAATGATTTGGCTAGGGTTATATAGACAGTAAATGTCTCAAGGAGGATTTTAATCCAGACCTTGTAGACTCCAAATCCAGAATTCTATTCATTATTACCTCAGATGATCACCAGCCAGGGAAAACAAATTAAAGCACAATATATAAGTGCCAGAAGAGGGGAAAATTACTGAAGAATATGGGGTGTCTCAAAAATTTTAGTGCAGTTTTTTTAAGCTGAAAAACTTTTAGAGTTACTTAATACTTCACTAGCACTTTGGGGACATGCTGACAAACAAAAATGAAATTGTTAAGACATATAGAAATTGCAGCATAAAGTAAGCAGAGCCAAGAAGTAATATACACTGTAATTGAAACAATATAAATGGAGAGAAAACAGCAACAATAAAATAAAAAAAAAATGGCATCTAAAATTATCATGACCAAGTTTGGTCCTCAGGAAGATGTTTTATTGTTAGAGAGGTGGAGAGTTAATTGTGTATATATTCACATTGTTGGGGAAGTGAGAAACATTGTGTATATATTCACATTGTTGGGGAGTGGGGAGTGAGAAACATTGTGTATATATTCACATTGTTGGGGAGTGGAGAGTGAGAAACATTGTGCATTTATTCACATTGGTAGGGAGTAGTGAGTGAGAAATGCTGTGTTTATTCACATTGGTTGATCTTTTGGTTAATATCAATGGCCTATTCATTTTCTCCTTCTTAGCTGCCTCCTTCTTCTTCCTCAGCTAAGCCTTGAAAAAAAATTATGGGATCTATAAGATAAATATAAAGAGAGACTATTTAAAGATATGGGTAACCTTACCTGTTCAAAGGCACATAAAGGGGGAAAACCTGGTGGATTGGGACAGAAATTATGAGAAACTGATTGTGTAATAAGAAAAAAAGATTAGGAAGGTAAATGGGAGCATAGATAAACAGATAAATAATAGTATATTTGTAGTATTATATTCTGGAAGACTTTAAATGCTAGACTGAGGATTTTGCCTTTTATCCAAGAGGGAATATAAAGCGCCTGAAGACTTTTGAGTATAGGAATGTCATGGTCATGTATATGTTTTAGGAATTTTAGTTTGGTAGCTGTGTGGAAGATGAGACAATTTTTGTTGTTGTTGTTGTTTTTCCAGCTCTTAGTAGAGTACCTGGTACTCTAAGAAATTAATCATTGCCCATTGGACTGGTTTGAAAAGGAAACTATCAAAAAGACTAATTATGAAGCTACTTAAATAGCTGGTTTGAAAGAATATGAGCAGGTAAACCAACATAAATATTGAATGAGGAGAGAAAAATGGATGAATACAAGTGATACCATGGAAATCAAATCAAGTAAGTCATCAGGATCTGAGGGATAAATGAAAGGGCAGAATCAGTAATCCAAGAATATTAACTTGGGATGGTGGTTCCTTCAACTGAAACAAGTGTTAGGAAAGATCATGAGTTTTTAAGAAAGTAAAATAAGTTACATTTTGGATATAACTGATTGTGAGATTCCTATGGCATATCCAGATGAAAACATCCAGCAGACAGTTGGTAACATGTGGTACAGTTTAGGATAGAAATAGGCGTTGGACATATAGCCAACAGCTGCACATAAATGATAATGAAAATCATGGGGACTGATGAGTTTACAAAAGAAGAGGTTATAGGGAAAGGAGAGAAGACAGCTTAGAAAAGATTGGGACCCATCAGCACTTAGGAAATGAGAGCAGGATGATAAACCAGTTTAAAAAAAAAATCTGAGAAGTAATAGTCAAAGAGTAAATCACTGGACAAGTATTTACCACCTTCTTTTATGCACCCAGCACCATGCTAAAAAGAAGCATGAAAGAACAGAAAGAAGGAAAGCAAAGGAGAAGGGAGGATCCAGGAAAGATTCTTCATTTGTATCAAAAGCTTCAGAGGTGGAGTTCAGTAATACCACTGAATTTAATAGTTAAAAGATTCTTAGCTAACTCAATGGGGAGTTATAGTTGAGAGCTGGAAATAGAATCCAGATTGCCAAAAGAGTGAAAGCAGATGAAAAGTAAGGAAATAGAGGAAACTGGTGTATTTTTTTAGTATCATAGGGCATGGCAAAGGAAAGGGAAATTGTTTTTTGGGGTTTTCTTTTCTTTTTAAGAATAAGAAAAAATGTGGACATGTTTATAAGTAGGACAGAAGGCATGAGTAGATAAGAAGATATTGAAGATTAGCGGGAGAAGGAGATTATTGAGGCTGAAACTTCTTCACCTTTACCAAAAGTCTGTGGAAAGGACAGGAAAACTAATGAATTTCTTGCAAGACTTCTGTCTTCCTCAGATCCATAGATTATAGAATCTCAAGAACTGGATAAAATTTTAGAGATCATCTAATCAATTTGATAGTCTATCGATCCCAAAGTATTCATGAATTCATTTCAGAGGGTCTATTAACTTGGATGGGGGAAAAAGTATGCCTTTATTTCATTAACTTTTGGATGCCATTGTAATCCTGTATATTTTATTTTCTGCATTTAAGAAAATTATTCTGAGAAAGGGTCCATAAGCTTTATCAGATTGCCAAAAGGGTCCACAACATTAAATCATTATGAATTCCTGAATCTGAGCCAATCCTTTTTAAAGGAGGAAACTAAAGGTTGAAAGAAGGCAGTTGTTTTTCCCAGCTCACATAGGAAGTTAGTGGGAAAGTGAAAATAGAAACCTGGGTATCTGGTCTGTAGTCCTTTGTCTATCTTATCCTGGGGCCTCTGGCTACCAAATTTCTTATAGTATTTGTTGTTAAAGTCCCTTTGTTACTTTATGTGATTAGATCTTGCTTTTGGAGCATTTCACTAGTGAATCCCTTAAAAGTAAGGGATTTTTCAAATAAGATGTTTTTTTTTTAAAATTTTTGAAATACATGCAGATTGTTTTCAACATTTACTCTTGCAAAACCTTGTGCTCCAATTTTTCTTCCTGCCTTCTCCCCAACCCCTTCCCTATACAACAAGTAATCCAATATAGGTTAAATATGTGCAATTCTCTATATATCATTTCACATTTATCATGCTGCACAAGAAAAATCAGATCAAAAAGGGAAAAAATGAAAAAGAAAATAAAAAAACAAGCAAACAGCAACAAAAAAGGTGAAAATACTATGTCGTGATCCAATGTGGGGATATAATATCCACAGTCCTTTTTCTGGATGCAGATGGCTCACTCCATCACAAATATAATGAAATTGTCCTGAATCACCTAATTGTTGAAAAGAGTCAAGTCCATCACAGTTGATCATCACATAATATTGTTATTGCTGTGTACAATGTTCTCTTGGTTCTATTTACTTCATTTAGCATCAGTTCTTGTAAGTCTCTCCGGGCCTTTCTGAAATCATCCTGCTGATCATTTCTTATAAAACAATAATATTCCCTAACTTATTCAGCCATTCCCCAACTGATAGGTGTCCATTCAGTTTCCAGTTCCTTACCACAACAAAAAGGGCTGCTGCAAACATTTTTGCACATGTGAGTCCTTTTTCCTTTTTTATGTCATAAATTATTTGTTGACATCCTAATCGCCCCCAATAATATCCCTCCATTCATCCATGGACATATATGTAATAATAGCTTCTATCTATCTATCTAATATCTATTTACCTACCTACCTACCTATCTACCATTTATTTACAATTACTTTATATTATTGAACCTTATAACCTTTGAGCATAGGGGTAGGCCTGGATCAATTTTAATATTGGGATGAAATGAAGCACTCATATATCCTTAAACCCTTTAGTTAGCCCTCACACAGTAAGGATATTCAAGAAGGATAGCAGCATTTGGCTTCAGTAGAAACATCCTTTTCATCTCCAGAGGGAAATATAGTATGGTCAAAAGAACAGGGTGCAGTAACTTATGAGGACTCAGGATATCCACCAAATTTGAAGGGCACAAACCCTATATGGTTGGAACTTTTTATACTATTAGGTTACAGGAAATCACACCAAGAAGCTTTACCATCAAAGGGGATACAATTTGAGCCTTGGTTCATTCTTTCAGCTAATCAGTCAAGCTTCATCTTCTTTTAGAGAAAATCTTTCTTAGCCCATGTGGGGAGACTCTTGTTAATATTAGTCCTATAAAAGCAGGACTTAGTTATTAATCTCTATATTACAGTTCAAGAAACTGATGCCAAGAGATGTTAGGTGATAGTTATTAAACAGAAGTAAAATTCAAATCTAGGTCTTTCAACTGGAAGTATCATGTTCTTTATATTGCTTCCAGCTATTTCTCAATGTCCACACCAGACCAAGGCTTTTTATAACCCTATGCTAATAATCTTAACAATGACATATGTGTGTGTGTGTGCATATATGTGTGTGTGTGTGTGTATTCCTTACAACAGCTCTGTGAGATAGGATTTGTCTTCCTTTGCCATGGGATAACCAAGTAATTGGGGCCTCCACTGATGTGTATACTTCTGGTTGAGTGCTATCTTCATCCTTTGCCTTTCTGGAATTAAGGAGGATGGGACTTCAGCTGGACCTCCCTCTGGCATTTGGCCAGGAGGCCTCCTCATAAAGTCACTTTTGAAGGCCAACTAGACATAGTTATCACTCAGAGAGCCATAAAAAGTAATAAAGGCACACTTCTCTGGGTTTTGTCAGGACTCAATCTAAGTTCAGGTGCTAAAACACTTATCTTGACCAACAGCTGAATATACATTCTACATATGGGTATCTCTTGGATACAGAGCATCCTCCACCATCTTGGCTTGAGGCAAAGAAATTGGAGCCAAAAGTGAGTTTTGTCAGGCCCCCAGAGACACAATTACCAAGAATTCACTAAACCAGATGCTTGAATCCATTTCTCTGCTTTTCCCACCCCCTCCCTGCTCGGTGGAGTTTGAAGAGGACAGGCTGACAACAATCTCTGTTATTACAAGAGACTATGGGGTAATGGGGAGAGGAAGAGGAGTCAATTGGTACTTTACCCTCATCCCCATCCTGTGGCTAGCAAACTCCCACCTTCTCCTTTGTGAATCAGAATTAACATTCAATAAGTTGAAAATCTCCTTCCTCTGCTAAAACTCCCCCAGATTTTTTTAACTCACTTCCTTCTTCACTAAAATGGTTCAGAGGGAATTGTATTGACTCTAGAAGCTGAGAATCTGGATTGAAGGACAAGCTTTACCCGGTATTTTCTATTTGACTTTTGGAAAATTACTTCCTATTTCTAGAACCGTGTCTTTTTCCAAAACATGAAGAGAATGGACTCAGTAATCTCAAGGATCACTTTCAGATCTGTTATGAGGCCTCTATGAACTGATCAGTGTTCAGCTATAGATTCATGTGACCCAGAAATAAGATCTGAATGAGCTTCACTCCTCACCAAGCTCACTTTTACTCACAATACCATTCTGTGCCAGGATCAGCATGCATTGTTCAGCATACATTGTTCCAACAGTAAATCTGGGCACTGTAAAGTTGGGTGGTCACCAAGGCAGCTAAGTCATGTAGTAGATAGAGTGCTGAGCCTAAAGTGAGGAGGACCTGAACTTAATTCTAGATACCAGCTGTGTGAAATTGGCCAATTAATTTAATTTCTGCTTGCCTCAGTTTCCTAAACTATAAAACAGCACCTGTTTCCCAGGACTGTGGTAAGGATCAAATGAGATAATATTCATAAAGCACTTAGCACAATGCCTGGCACATAGTAGGTGCTATGTAAATGCTTATTATTATTACTATTATTATCATTACCTATTCACCCATACTACTCTTGGAATAAAGCAATCCTTTTCTGGGATGGCTTAGCGAATACATATATATTATATTTTGTGGGGGTTTTAATGCAGAATAATCCTTTCTAGCTCAGATACCCTTCACGAGGACTAAATAATGTTTGTGGAGATGATATTAATTTAGGAATAGAGGAAGGATGGGACAAAAATCTAGAGGAGAAAAAGAGCTGAAAAGAGAGGTGCAGTGGGAAAGAAAGAAGTAAGAAAATGTTATGTGTGATGTATATGATTTTGTTAGTATAGAATATTCCTGGGCATAGAAACTTCCTCTACCAATGCAATTTATAGTGTTATAGAATTACCTAGTGCACTGATGGGGAAGAAGCAACATTATTAAACATGTGTAGATGTAGAGGATCTGGGGAATGTTTGGGAATAACTAAATAGTCCGGTTTGGCATTTATACTATTACTGTTTCTGCTTCTACTGCTACCATTACTATTAACGACTACTACTACTACTACAACTTTTACTGCTGCTGTTGCTACTGCTATTCCTATATCACTATCACTACTAACAATTCATATTTGTCCATGCTTTAAGGTTTGCAAAAATACTTTTCTCCCAACAACCTTGTGAATCAGATAGAGCAAATATTATTTTCATTTTGCAGATGAAGAAACTGAGTTAATGAATGGTTAAGCAGTCAATCCATGACCATACATGGTCATGTTTAGAGACTAGGATCTAGAGTTCTAGACCTTTTCAAGTCAGTCCTCAGTTTGCTATCATCATAAAGCTGGAATTGTAAATTCAATCAGGACAGGGTCACAAGGATTGGAGAAGGAGCAGTTTTTAAATACCTGAAAGAGTTTGGTCTTAGTCATTAAGGAACCATAAATGGATTTTGAGAAAGGGAGCGAAATTGTTAGAGTTGAATTTTAGGGAAATGACTCTAGCAGTAATATATAGAATAGAGTGAAGAAAGAATACAGCTTATCGCAGGTAGTCTAGGAGAAAATGATAAAACAAAACAAAACAAAAAAAGAAAAAAAACCACTTTGGAAACCATGATGGAAATGTAGGAAATTTTCCATCTTTAAGATTTTGTGATTTGATTATGATCTCTGGTCTAGAATGATGATCAATGCTGAAAGGTATTGCCTTTGACTAGGAGTAACAATGGCAACCAGGGCAGTTAGGGTGAAGGTGAGGAAAAGTGCCTTTAGGATTAGAACTATGATTTCATTGGTATAGAAGACTCCTGAGCATGGAAAGTTCCTTAACCAATGCACCTTGTCTGCAATTTAGATTGTTAGCGAATTGCTTAGGGCACTGAAAACTTAAATGACTTATTCAATGTCATCTTGGTCCCAAATCAGTTTTCTGTTTACCATACCATGTCACCTAAAAATAACTCATATCCTGAATAATTACAGTATTCCCTACTCATTGTAGAATATTTTCAGTTAATATAGTGTTAAGGATTTAGGGATGGGCATGGGATGAATCCTCCTATTACTCGCCATAGTGGATATGTCATAATAGAAACAATAATAATCTTCATTAACCTGACTTGATGGTGCAAAACAATTAGAGGCACTTAAAAGAGTGCCTGAGACATTTTGAGAACAACTGGGTTACACAACTCATACAAAAGTGAGGAGGTTAAAGGGTGGCAGCATTCAGGGGCACTCTAAAGGCATGTAAGTAAAGATAAAAGGAAAAAAAATGCAGGAAGGAGGGAAGCCCTTAACTCTCAAATCAAGAATGAATGTTTTATGTCCCCTTGGGGAAGAGGAACTGATTGCTCTGGACAGCAAACAAAAGATAAGAAGGATTCCAAGCAATATGCCACCATACAAAGAGAACTAGATTTAGAATCAAAAGCTGCCTATGTTTGAATTCTGGTTCTTCAACTTACTATCTATATGGCTTTGGTCAAATAATTCATCATCTTTTTGTGCCTCAGTTTTTTCATCTTTAAACATGAAGAAATATGACTAGATTATTTATTTCTAGGGCCCCTTCCAATGCTAATGGGATGATTATCTTGGGAAAACTAATAGTCCACAGATTACAGGAGAATTGAGTGGCTAATTTGTACTTGGGGATCCATTAGAATGAATGAGGCCCAGAAGTGCCAACTACTAAAAAAAATAAATAAATAAAATAAAAAAAATCACTCTATTACATTGTAGAGTACATGATGTGCCTATAAATGAAAGCAGCACAGACACAGGATAATCACTACAGCCTGGAGCCTAGAAGTATCAGGAGAGTTGCCTTGTCTCATTTTTTTTTTCTTTTTAGGTCATAAGCACTCAATAGTGCTTCAGTACCAGGCCCGTTTTCCCCATCCATCTGCAGACCTTTCTGAACTGTGGCTCCAGCCCTAGAGGCTCCATGGAGGCAATCACTGGGTTTCCAGGGGATAAGTGATTGTTGGTACAAGGAGGCTTCAGAGAAGATTTTAGTAGGTTTACTGAGAGACCATCTATTCCTGGAGCACTTTGAATGAGTCATCTTGGACATATGTTTGCCCTCAGTTCCAACAGAGATGTTAGGTGCTTTCAGCAGAAGGAGCCAGTTCTCCTGAACAATGGATTGAGCTATTTGCCCCTAACAAATGCCCTAAAACTTCAGTGTTCAGGCCTAAAGCATCCATAGTCTCTTTCTTTAAACTGTTTCTGAGATCTTTGAAGCAGGATCTTTTTCCTTTTTTTTTATCCCTAACACTTAGTTCAAGGCCTGGTAGAAGGTAAGAGCTTAAATACTAGATGAGTTGACCTGATTTTATTTCTCTGGAATTTAGCTTGTCCAACTATAAAAATGTGGGGGTTACATTTAATGGATTCTAAGATTCCTTCTAACATGAAATCTATGATCCTGCCAATCAAGGTGATGAATTGCCATAGACAGGCACACAAATACTCATCCATCCAGTCACACAGTGATCCGCCCACACACTATTGCATATAAATTATCACATGAAAATCAATAATACAAACAGTATAAACCTATATACCCCCACTCTCTCTCTCCCTGTGTCTCTGTCTCTCCTTCTCTGTTTCTCTGCCTCTTGCCTCTGTATCTCTTTTCTTTCTTTCTTTTTCTTTCTTTCTCTTTCCCTTCCTTCCTTCCTTCCTTCCTTCCTTCCTTCCTTCCTTCCTTCCTTCCTTCCTTCCTTCCTTCCTTCCTTCCTTCCTTCCTTCCTTCTTTCTTTCTTTCTTTCTTTCTTTCTTTCTTTCTTTCTTTCTTTCTTTCTTTCTTTCTTTCTTTCTTTGCCTATGTCTTCTTTCTCTCCCTCTCTCTAAGATGTCTCTCTCTTTTCTCTGTCTGTCTCTGCTGTCTCTCTCTCTCTCACACACACACACACCATATTGTATCACATCTTACACAGACTTAGCCAATTATCATGTGTACGTATTTTCCACAAAGCATGTCTTAGCTCATCCAGCTGTGCTGCCTATCCAGTACAGGATAGAGCCAGTGCTGAGATCTCTAAGTAGACTAGCCCCATTCTCACCACCCTGCAAAGCCTCTCCTGTTTCTGAGGCATGTGAACCAGGCTAAGTGCTCTGCACCATCATTTTGTTTGGAAGGAGTCAGAGTCGGCTGCCTGCTTTGTGGTTTGCAGCTCTCACACTCCTACGCACAGAGTGACTGAGCAGGAACGAGTGCTGCATTAAAAGGCAGAAGCTAAGGGCTTTTTCCCCCTTCCTGACAGCAGCCTGGAGTCAGACTCATTGCACATTAATTAGTACTATGTTCTAGCCAGGCTGTAAAAATGCTGGAATATTAATACCTTCCAAAATAGAATGCTGTTTAGCAGGAGATTACACCTAAGCAGGAAGATGCTTATAGGGTACGGCCTTCCTTTTGATGTCTCCACAATATGGAAGTATTTTATCATCCTCATTTTAATTTTTATTGCACCAGGAAAAATTTAGATTGACATGATTCAATAAAATGAAGATCAGTCTCAAGGTCTCAAGTTTCCAGGGCAGACATCTGGCTACTTCTTCTTTTTCCTTCCTCTCCCACAAGTTTCTATGGTACTTCTGCTGCTCCTATTTCATATTCTTCTTCAAGGAGCGGGAAAAGTCTCCTAGCTTGGGAAAAGAAATTGTTGCCATTACATTTCAGTTTACATACAGGGAAATATGAAATATTTTGGGTTTTCATTAGCTGCTCTGGAAATTGGAGACTCAAATGCAAGAGGTCAGTGAATATTGTATACAAGAAGAAGAAATGCCTATCTTAGAATAAGAAAACCTGAGTTCAAGTTCAAGACCTGAGTCTCAATCAGTTTCTCCAACCATAAAATACAAGATTAGAGCAAAATGATCCCTTAATTGCCTGCTAGCTCTAATATTCCATGATTCCTTTAGAAAGTTATTTAGATATTCCAGGTAGAAAGTGATGAGTGACCTTGGACAGAGAAGGTTCTGCTTTGAACTCAACAGTGGTGATTCATCTGGATTCAATGTGTTCTTAAGTAAGCAGCCTCTATTTAGTTGGCAACAACTGACATGTTACTCTCCTCTGTTTGTTCACAGAAGACAGAAACAGAAACAATGGTTGGAAGTTGCAAAGAATTTAGCCTGTTTCAGGAAATTTAGCCTCAAGCAGACAAAACCACCCAGTCAAAAAACAACAGTAATGACAAAAACAGCAAAACTTTCTAACAGAGAATCTAGAAGTACAATGGGCTGCTGACAGAGATGGAGAGTTCTCCCTCCTTGGAAGTCAACGAGTAGAGATTAGAGAATCACGTATTGGGTAGGTTATAATAGGGATTTCTTTTGTTTATGTGGTGGTTAAAATGGTTGCCTAAGTCCTTTCCATCTCTCAAATTGCATGATTCTGTGACTTTGGAAGTGGGAAAGAATTAAAGAATACATAGTTCACTCTCCTAAATCTACAAATGAGAAGATGCAGAGAAGTAACCCTTCCCAAAGTATCACATTTAGTTAGTTGTGTGCCTTCTGACGTTTCTCATTACATTCATCCTTTTCTTCCTCCATTACTTCTCCCTCCCTCATTCCTTTCCTCCCTCCCTTCCTTCTTTCCTACCTTCTTTGCTTCCTACATTCCTTCCCATCTTCCTTCATTTACTTTCTTCTTTTTTAATCTTCTTTCCTTCCTTTCTTCTCTTCTACCTTCCTTCATTCCTTCCTTCTTTCCTTCTTTTCTACCTTTTTCCTTCCTTCTTTTTTCCCTTCCTTTCTTCCTTCTTTTTTGTCCTTCCTTCCTTCTTTCCTTCTTTCTTTCCTTCCTTCCTTCCTTCATTCTTTTCTACCTTCCTTCTCTCTCTCCCTCCCTCCTTTTTCCCCTTCCTTCTTTGCTTCTTTCCTTACTTTTTTCTTCCTTCATTATTTTTTCTCTCTTCTTTTCTTCCTTCCTTTTTCAAAAATATTATTTCTTGTTATAAGTAATGGCTTACAGGGAAGGAAAAATGTAGATGACATAAAAGAAAAGATATCAATAAAATTGATTTTTAAAAAGTTAGGGACCTTTGCTAAATGTTTTTAAATGAGTTGGTCATGCCTTTTCTACTATGCTGTGCAGTTTTTGTCCCTGGATAACTTTTTGTCTGGGGGAAAGGTAAGTCAGTCAATAACCACATATATTATGTCCCAGGCACTGATTTCTAAAAATTCTTTCCAGTTCTTTTTTTCTGTGAGTGAAAGGAAGAGAAGTAGCTCTCCCTACCCTTCAACAAACACAAACACTAACATAGAATTCTGACCTACAGTTTCACAAATATCATTGATATTTGAACTAATAGGAATGGATGGATGTCTGTAAAATGATTAAGTGGCAACTACATAAAAACAGAAATGGAAACTATAAGGAATATGAGTAGGGGAAAATTGCTGTAAGGTAATATGGAAGCAGCTAGATACGACTAGATACATTGGTTAGAAGAAGTGTTAGTGGTGGAAAGATCTAAATCACTTGGCTGATCTTATTGACATTCCTAATAGACTGAAATTCATAAGTCTAGAGGCCGAACTACAAACACTAACAAGTTTACAAACAACAATTGTACCCCAAGGACACTCTTTCAAAAAAGGCAGTATTGGAAAGAACCTCTAGCTAACTATAGTCCCAATTAGTCATCATGATATGAATATAAGCAATAATATATATGGCATATGTATAATATATAAGTATATGATATAACATCAAATAATATATATATATATATGTAATCATTTG
The DNA here is from genome assembly GCF_016432865.1 of Antechinus flavipes. Taxonomy (NCBI): domain Eukaryota; kingdom Metazoa; phylum Chordata; class Mammalia; order Dasyuromorphia; family Dasyuridae; genus Antechinus; species Antechinus flavipes. Next base: position 427,690,945 of record NC_067401.1, on the reverse strand, counting down.
TTGTTCAGTCATTTTTAAGTTGTATCTTTTTATATCCCCCTTTGGAGTCTTCTTAACAAAGATGCTAAAGCAACTTGCAATTTCCTTCACCAGCTTATTTAACAGATGAAGAAATTAAGGCAAAGAGGGTAAAGTGACTTGCCCAGGATCGTACAGCTAGTAAGTATCTGAGGCCAGATTCGACCTCAAGAATGGACTTCCTGGATCCAAGTCAAATGTTCTACCCACTGCATCTTTTAGCTGCCCATATATGTATAATTTATATTATATCTGTGTGTTTTTTTTTTTACTACTGTGTGTTTTTTATTAGCTATCATTTATATAGTACCTTAATATTTACAAAGTACTTTACAAATATCATCTCAAGTGATCCTCACAACAACCTTTGAAGGGAGGGTCTATTATTATCCCCATTTTTATAGATGAGACAACTGAAGTAAATATAAGTTAAATGACTTTTCCAGAGTCGTCTTTTTAGTGAGTGACTTTGGTTTGACTTTAACTCATGACTTCCTGATTTTAGACCAAATGTTCTGTCCACTGAACTACCTTTCTGTCTCTGTAGCAATAACAGAGTAATATTATTTTAAGATAATAAAGTTTGTTTTAAAATGTGTGAGCCTTCCTGCTGTTAGATCTATGGTTATAACATTGTGGGTGTATAATAGAGACATAGAGACTGAGACTCTTCTTTATCTTAGGGGCTTCTAGAACTATGGATTTTTATGTGCATGGCAAGCTTAACAAAAGCATTTTTGAATTAGTTTTTTAAGGAGAAATTCAAGTACTCTCTGGTGGCTTCCTATTTTTAACTAGCTATTTTAAACTAATTAACTTTCATTTTCTGTTGTTTCTATAAAACTAAAAGAATTTAAGTCCTGTCAGTACCCTCTAAATTTTGGTGTCAAAAGTTAATATCATATTATTCTACCCTAGTTACAGTTATGGTAGATACTTTTCATTAGCTTCTGTAGCCAAAGATTATTATTTATATTAACAAATAGTCTGGTGAGAATCTTTTCTTTATTTACCAAACCTGTTTTTCAGATGATAGACCTGCATGCCAAATTGGTTGCCAAGTCCATGTTTTAATTCTTGAAAAGTCCTAAGAGCTCAGATTTTGAGAAACTAGGGTCTCCTCCACCATAAAATGAGGCACCAAAATAGTAGGCATTTTAATTTCTCTCTAATGTGTTTTACATATATATATATATATAATTATAAATATGTATAGGTACAAATGTGTACATGCATTTATTAGGAACTTTAATTTCATTAGTGTAGAAAATTCCCCTTATCACTGCATGCTTGGGAACTGAGGAACTTACATAGGGTCCAATAGTCAGTATGTGTCATTGCCTAGTTTAGTATTTGGGAGGTTCCAAAGGAAAGTGTGGGAGACTAGAGGTATTAGACTGAGAACCAAACTGTAGGTTTACAGAGCCATTATGGTAACCTCATTGATACATGCCTATGAAATCTGGATAGTATACCAGTGCCATGCCAGAAAACTGAATTACTTCCATTGGAAATGCCTTAGGAAGATTCTGAAGTTACCAGACCCTGAGACCCTTTTTTGAACTAAAATGCCAAGTAGTCCAACTCTATTGTAGAGAGCACAGCTTTGTTGGATTATCTGCACTGTTTAAATGCCAAATGTATACTTGCCAAAAAGATTATTTTATGGAGAACTCACACATGGTAAGCACTCACAAGGTGGTCAGGAAAAGTGATTCAAGAACACTCTTAAGAACTTCAGAATTGATTATACAACATGGGAACCACTGGCACAGGGCCTTCCCACATAGCATGCACTTCTCAGAGAAGGAACTGTGATTTAAGAGCAAAGTGGAACTGTAGTAGCCAAGAAGGAATGCAAGATGCACAAAGTTAAGAGAATTTACCCCAAATATTCATAGGGACGATTTGTGCTGACCTGTGGCAGAGCATTCTGAGCTCATATTGATCTGATCAGTTAGACATACTGTAACTCAACTCTAACATAATGCTGTTATTTTGATCTTCTTTGAAAATGAAGGACAACAACCAAACAACCAACCATGTGTCAGAAACCAGGTCATCCTGACTCCAAGGCTAATATTTTATCCATTATGCCATACTTATTCTTATATGTGGGTGGCTGTATGCCATATGGGAAACATTCATTTACATAGAGATATCTATAGGAATCAACTGACCTACTTGCTTGGGTTATTCAGAAACAACTCACACTGAAAGAGTCCTATTAGCAAAGCAAATATTTAAATACTTTTGACTTCTGAGAAGCAGCAGAAACCAAACAGTAAGTCTCTCCTGAAATATTCAGGCTTTGAAAGTCTTATTTTGTTACATTAGAAAGGCAAAAGAACCAAATCTCTCAAGTGAGGACTGATTTATTCTGTTTACCACAAAATAAATGGTCCCGATGTGTTGAGTAATCAAGTACATCAGTAAGGCCAGAGAAGGATAGTGGCAAGTACAATCTGGGGAGGGGTGAAGATTGCTAAGCAACAGGAAGAAAATGGAAATGATACAAAGCTATGGCTTGCTTTTTTATTTTATTTTGGGGTTATCTCTCTAAAGGAAATGTAGATTTACTTTCAGGAAAAGGGGCACCAATATACCAATATACAGGTGAGGGGAAAAAAATAAGTTTGGGTTATTGATGAAGAGGTCAGTTTTCTTGAAGCTTTCTCTATTCCCATAAGCAGTCTTTAAAGGAAGAGGTGTCATGTTGTAAACAACACCAACAATAACTTAAGATATAGAACCAAATGACCTTCATTTAAGTCTCCTTGCTACCAGAATGATAGTGAGAAAGTCACATTATCCCCTCTCTACTTCAATTTTCTCATCTGTAAAACAAGTGAACTATACTAAATAATTTCTAAAGTCCTCTTTGGTTTAAATCCCAGAAATAATGAGAAAAAACTTACATTCTGCTTTTTGATTGAAATATTTGTATTATTGGAAAAATAAGTATTATGGAGAAGTAAATCAGAAATTTTAATTGAATACCTGCTATGTACTCAGCACAAAAGCCCTCAGCTAAATTACTTTGAGAAATCTATTATATAGAGAATTAAATCACAGAGGAACAAAATCTGTAGCATTCTCATATTCAAATCGGTTAGTGATATAATCAATTTGGATTTTTCTCATTTTTATCACTGCTTATCCTGGATATCTCTTGTTCATGACTTTCCTTAAGTTTACCATGGGGTATTTACCCAATGTCCCAGAGGTTTTCCTTATTTTTTTTCTTTTTCTCTGATGTCATGATGATATCATTGGAACACTTGGGTTCCTTATCCATCATCCTTTGTCATCAACTTTTAGCCAGTTTGTCTTCTTTTCTGATCACATTTCTCTGATAACACTGAGACACAGGACAAAGGGCAGTGTCTCTGGAATATGAGAAACTCAGTCTGTCCCCACCTCTGATATTTCCTTTCTGAATGAACTTGAGGCACTTAATTTCCCTGGGCCTAAGTTTTCTCAATTGTAAAATTAGGGGAATAAATTAGATCATCCCCAAGGTCCCTTCTAGCATTAGATTAGTGATATTTTTTGTTTCTGTCCTTTGAAATTCTTCCCTGGTATATTCCCTATTGGTGTATTCCTATGTATTCCCACTGAGTATCTTTCTATAACCTCCATATGATGTTCATTTCAATTTTACATTAGTCTTTCATGCTTCACAGGTATATTGCAATACTTGTGTAATAGTGATATTAAAAGATGAGTACTTGTCTCTGAAAGAGGTCATTAAAGCTCTACAATTAAAAGACAAACCAGCTTTTACATCACTACTATCCACTCTTTGCTGTTTAATTCTGGACCTAATATATTGTCCATTTGTAATTTCTAGTGTACATATATGTATGTACATATATACAACCACAGCTGAACCTTAATCCTAGCCCGAAGCCTCCAAATGATTCTTCCACTTATGTGCACCTGATGACTACTTGCTAGCGTGACAAACTTACTCAGCCCCCTATCATTAACCTATAAGGTGAACTAACAGTAATCATAACCACATTCTCCTGATCTAACTTCTCCATTATCCTCCTAGGAATTAATACACACATACTTATCCATATGTGTATGTATATGTACACACGTACATAGAATACACTGTATATGCTGTATGTACACATGCATATACTTGTGCATATATTTAATTATACATAAATATATGCACACATATAAAGGTTATCTTTTCAATTTTAAATATTAATTGGAACAATAGATATTCTTCATCCTTTCTTTTTTGGATGGTGAAGTTAACCTCCATTAAATAGTTAAATATTTCTTCTAGAAAGCTCTGTAAAATTCTGGGGCCTTTAGCAAGCCAGCATAATGTCAGTCACAAACAGGAGTATTGGGGGAGCTTGGTATCTATAAGACATTGCTCTTTAATTGGATTCTGAACTGTTTTTCCTCCATCATAATAACAAATACCTTTGCTTAACATATATCACTCTGTTTTAGGAACTTGACTGACTTTCAAGATCAGAAGTTTGTTGAATAGTATTATTATTTCTTTTCTCCAGCCTTTCAAAAAATCTTAAGTGATTTTAATGTAAAGACAAGAAGACCTGTTTTGGGGTAAAGATATTTTAGGGAATGTTTTCTTCTGCTTTTTCATAATCCAAAACAAGAAACACAAAGGAATTCCATATTCTCTATATCTAAATACTCTTTACTTTTACAATTAATTACAAGATGGTAATGATATAGAGTTTTTCTTGCCAAAGCTGGTCTGGTTCCCTACTAATATCTTCAACAAAGATATCCTCAATAGTTGTGTAAGTGAGTTTCATAAATATTTTGCATAAATGGGTAAGTAGACTTATAAGTCAATAATGATTAATGTTTTCCTTGTCATTATAATTTTTGGTAATATTAAAGATTTTTTTTTAATTTCCCTGTATCTCTATTATCTTTCTTTTCTTTAGATAACTTTCCACATCTTCACAACATTCATCTTCAACACAGATTGACTCTGCACACTTGAAGGCCTCATCTGACAGTCTTGCCCATTTTTGTTCTCCCTAGCACCATTATGTCTCTGGAAACATAGCTGGCACTGCCAGTCAACAAGAACTCCAAATATGGTAGCCCTACTGTCCTTGATGGTGAAAACTGCTCTAAAAATTTATGCATATCTGCTCTGTTTTCTTCTACTTGTTGTTGCCCTTTATTCTCATTTTTAAATATCCTCAAGAATTTATTTGATTAATTCTCTTTTCAGTGCTTCTTTAAACTTGATCTAGCCTTCAATGTTGTGTTGCTATTTATAAATATCCCTGATGCTTCTAAGTACAATTTTATAAATGCATTTATATTCTAAATTGATGTCTTTAGTTGTCATGTCTTTCAGATTGGCAAGTAAATGAAATGATTAAGGAAGTGGGGGGGGAGTTGTTTTGTTATAGCAATTGATTTATGTTGTGTAAACTTCTTTATAAAATAATGTCAATGTCATTTTTGTTATCTATTATCCATTATTCATTTTAAGTTATTTGTTTAAATGTGAAAATCGAGCACTTTCTATTGCCATATTATTCCTCATTATTATTCTTTCAGGTTTAAAAATTTTAATCATTATCTCTACTCCAGAAATGATAATTTGACTAGACAGCTGATTCAGGGATGAATTCCCTATCATTAATGAATCTTTTCCTATTTGTTTAATATATAAATAATTTCATTTTTATGATGCTGTTTGGTACCATCTATGTGTAGCACCTCTTAATTCTATTTCAAATAAAATATTTATGATATATGGGCATGAGGTTTCTGAATCATGTACAAGACTTGATCTCTCATTTCTTATTTCTTATTTGTGATCCATATTTTCTGCAAATGATCACTTCCCCCCTACCCTCCAAACATCTCTAGGTACCAATACAGACTTGATTCAATGTAATTTAATGTGTAAATCATCAGCCACAACCATTGTACTGGGTATTTATACTTGCTTGTTTTTCTTTGTTAGAAAGGAGGGTTTAACTTAGAAGGAAAGGAAAGCATTTTCAAAAATGATTGTAAGAAAAAAAATCAGAGGTTTTTCAAGATCTGGGCAATCTAAATTCCTTTTATGACACAGACATGATACTGATACCTAAACCAGGTAGGTTGAAAACAGAGAAAGCAAATTATAGACCAATCTCCCTAATGAATATTGATGCTAAAATTTTAAATAAGATATTAGCAAAAAGACTACAGAAAATCATCCCCAGGATAATACACCATGATCAAATAGGATTTATACCAGGAATGCAGGGCTGGTTCAATATTAGGAAAACTATCAGTATAATTGGCCATATTAATAATCAAATTAACAAAAACCATATGATCATCTCAATAGATGCAGAAAAAGCATTTGATAAAATCCAACATCCATTCCTATTAAAAACTCTTGAGAGATAGGAATAAGTGGACTTTTCCTTAAAATAATCAGTAGCATCTACTTAAAACCAGCAGTAAGCATCATATGTAATGGGGACAAACTGCAACCATTCCCAATAAGATCAGGAGTGAAACAAGGTTGCCCACTATCACCGTTAGTATTTAATATTGTATTAGAAATGCTAGCTTTGGCAATAAGAGTTGAGAAAGAAATTAAAGGAATAAGAATAGGCAATGAGGAAACCAAATTATCACTCTTTGCTGATGATATGATGGTATACTTAGATAACCCCAGAGACTCTACTAAAAAGTTATTAGAAACAATCCACACCTTTAGCAAAGTTGCAGGATACAAAATAAACCCACATAAATCATCAGCATTCTTATATATCACTAACAAAACACAACAGTTAGAGTTACAAAGAGAAATTCCATTTAAAGTAATTATTGATTGTATAAAATATTTAGGAATCTATCTGCCAAGGGAAAATCAGAAACTTTATGAACAAAACTACAAAACACTTTCCACACAAATTAAGTCTGATCTAACCAACTGGAAAAATATTAAATGCTCTTGGACAGGGCAAGCAAATATAATAAAGATGACAATACTACCTAAACTAATCTATTTATTTAGCGCTATACCAATCAGACTGCCAAAAAACTACTTTGATGACTTAGAAAAAATAACAACAAAGTTCATATGGAAAAACAAAAGGTCAAGAATTTCAAGGGAATTAATGAAAAAAAAAATCAAATGAAGGTGGCCTAGCTGTACCAGATCTAAAATTATATTATAAAGCAGCAGTTACTAAAACCATCTGGTATTGGCTAAGAAATAGACTAGTTGATCAATGGAATAGGTTAGGTTCAAAGGACAAAATAGCCAATAACTTTAATAATATAGTGTTTGACAAACCCAAAGATCCCAGTTTTGGGGATAAGAACACATTATTTGACAAAAATTGCTGGGAAAATTGGAAATTAATGTGGCAGAAATTAGGCATTGACCCACACTGAACACCGTATATCAAGATAAGATCAAACTGGGTTCATGACTTAGGCATAAAGAATGCAATTATAAATAAATTGGAAGAACATAGGGAGTTTACCTCTCAGACTTGTGGAAGAGGGAGAAATTTGTGACCGAAGAAGAACTAGAGATCACTATTGACCACAAAATAGAAAATTTTGATTATATGAAATTGAAAAGTTTTTGTACAAACAAAACTAATGCAGACAAGATTAGAAGGGAAACAATAAACTGGGAAAACATCTTCACAGTTAAAGGTTCTGATAAAGGCCTCATTTCCAAAATATATAGAGAACTGACTCACATAAGAAATCAAGCCATTCTCCAATTGATAAATGGTCAAAGGATATGAACAGACAATTCTCAGACAAAGAAATTAAAACTAGTTATAACCATATGAAAATATGCTCCAAATCATTATTAATCAGAAATGCAAATTAAGACAACTCTGAGATACCACTACCCACCTGTCAGATTGGCTAGAATGACAGGGAAAGATAAAGCAGAATGTTGGAGGGGATGTGGAAAAACAGGGACACTGATACATTGTTGGTGGAATTGTGAATATATCCAGCCATTCTGGAGAGCAATTTGGAACTATGCTCAAAAAGTTATCAAACTGTGTATACTTTGATCCAGCAGTGTTTCTACTGGGCTTATATCCCAAAGAGATACTAAAGAAGGGAAAAGGACTGTATGTGCCAAAATGTTTGTGGCAGCCCTGTTTGTAGTAGCTAGAAGCTGGAAAATGAATGGATGCCCATCAATTGGAGAATGGTTGAGTAAATTGTGGTATATGAATGTTATGGAATATTATTGTTCTGTAAGGAATGACCAGCAGGATGAATACAGGGAGGACTGGTGAGACTTACATGAACTGATGCTGAGTGAAATGAGCAGAACCAGGAGATCATTATATACCTCAACAACGATACTATTTGAGGATGTGTTCTGATGGAAGTGGAGCTCTTCTATAAATAGAGCTAATTCAGTTTCAATTGATCAAGGATGGACAGAAGCAGCTACACCCAAAGAAAGAACACTGGGAAATGAATGTAAACTGCTTGCATTTTTTGTTTTTCTTCCCGGGTTATTTATACCTTCTGAATCCAATTCTCCCTGTGCAACAAGAGAACTGCTTGGTTCTGCACACATATATTGTTTCTAGGATATACTGTAACCTATTTAACATGTAAAAGACTGCTTACCATCTGGGAGAGTGGGTGGAGGGAGGGAGGGGAAAAATTGGAACAGAAGTGAGTGCAAGGGTAACGCTGTTAAAAAATTACCCTGGCATGAGTTCTGTCAATAAAAAGTTATTATTTAAAAAAAAAAAAAAGATCTGGGTAATCTAAGATTGCCAACAAAATTTATGTTAAAACAAAATGCATCAAAAACTTATTTAAAAAATAATAAATAATAACATAAATAAATAAATAATAAACTGATCTTTAAAAGGTATTCCAAGAAGTAGATAGGTAAGTATTTATCTGGGATGTTTTAGAGGTCATTAACCTTTGAGTACCCTTCTAACTTTGAGCTCCTACTCTTCTTTGATGACTTTGGGAAAAGTGTCCTTCTTCAATGATCTTCATTTTGTGTACTTGATTAAAATATTTAGTCATCCTGGTGTGATGTATGAAAAGTCCAAAAGAAACAATTTTGGGGTAGTTGGTAATTTTATTAATTATGGCTAGTAAATAATAAAAGTATGGTCATTTGGCTTTCTCACATAAACCAAAGATGAATCATGGAAGTTTCTGGATGCTTATATGCCCTTGGAAGAATGAATATTCTTGTCCGGCAGAAATCAACTCTGGCTAGTTAATAATGAAAAAAAAAAAAGAATATTATAAAGAGATGTGGACCTGTTCTAATGAGAGATTGGGTAAGGGGAACTTGACTTTGATTATCTCATTCAGGGACAAGGAGAGTCTCTTGTCTAGACAGATACCTTTGGGCAATCTATATAAAAGGATCTACTCCCCACCCAGGACTGAGGAGAACACAATGAGTCTGAATTATGCTAGATTAGATTCTCTTTGTAACTTTTCTAGTTGGGTGCAGCAAGAATTCCACCAAGATAAAATAGTCTAAGTGGGGTAAATTTTGCAGCAATGTTAGAAGTGTCCTTGGGAACCTTAATTTAGAATGAGGGAATAGAAGGGAAAAAATATTAATCTCAATTAGCTATCAATAAAAGAATTAATAATCATTTCTTTCACTAAGCTGAGAGGAGGAATAAAGGATGTAAGGTATCCATGATGGAAGAGCCTTTGACTTCTAGGAATCTGAAAAAGAAAAAATAAAGAACACTAATAATTGCCTATTCTGAGCTTCCAGGATAGAAAAACAAAACAAACAAAAAAAATTTATTACAAAACCAACCCAATATTTGTTATCAAACCCAATGACAAATGATAGTCTATTATACTAAGGACATTTGGGGTTTTTCCCCACTCAGAATTTATCTCTGTAGTATATAAGTCCTTTCAGGAAACTCTATTTATTGCCTGGAAAAACCAATTACATGTCTATTGGTTTCTGTTCATTTTAGACTGTCACATAGCTCTTTGCTAAAACATTGTACTGTCCACCAGTAAGCTTGTTAAGACATATCAATTCAGATGGATGAATAAAATTAGAGTAATGCAAAATCACTTCCCTCCCAGAAGACATAGTCCTAAAATACATAAAAACTCACTAAAAGTAGGAGAAAATAGCTGTCATTATCCTGTCATGAAAAAAGAAGACAAAAATTAAAAAGACAAGAAATCCTGCATTTTTCTTTCACCTACCTTTTCTCATCAGAAATTATTACTTTGTTGATAATTGCATTAGGTGACTCTTAGGCTTAAGTAATATAGCTATCTTTACAAAAAATGCAGCTTTGGGATCATTCTGTGCCTTGAAATTTTATGACTACTTTCATTTTTGTGTATAGGTTAGTGAGGGAAATTGAGGAATAGGTCCCTAAGGTCTTCAAAAATTGTGATAATTTATGTTATTCCAGTGGTCAATAACAATACATTGTAATTTTATGCTTTTTAAAATTTTTAAATGTTTCTTAACCTAGAAGCCTTTCTTGTAGTCTAGAAAAGCATCAGTAGGGCTCTAAAACACCAGGGAAGGTAATCAGGTATGTTTTTTTACTGGTCAATGGAAGAAGATAATGCTCTATTCTTTTGTTTTCTTTCTTTTTTTCTTTTTATGCTATTTGGCTCCTCCAAAAAGCATTACATCTTCCACCTCCACATAGTTAAAATGCACCCCCTCCTTTGCTTCCCAAGAATCTCTACTAACTGCTCACAAATTCCACTCTGTCAAGATATTATTAGAAATCTTGTTTTCTAAAGCTAAGACTCAGCAAGCAGGTTATGCCCTGAACTTGGCATAACAACAATCCTTTGTGCTAACCCTCTAGAAGATGTCAGCTACAGCAAAATCCCAGAATTGTTTCTGGTCATCAAACACTGCTATTAATCAAATTTGTCATATTGTTGCTATTACTCTTCATTATCAGAGCTATTGCTCATTGGCTAGCCATTGGTATAGGAATTGAGATCTCCATACAATAAAATGAGTCTTCCCATTAGATGCTCTGGCACATGTCTTTGTTTGCAAGCAATTTCCCTCATTTTGAAATGCTTCTGTTTGATTCCCAACTCTCCTATCTCTCTAGTCTGCTCTGGTCATCCACAAGTTAGAAGCTGGTTCTGTCCATTTTTCTTAAAAAACTCTCCTAAAGATATGATACCCTCCCCCACTTAGGTGAGAGAGCATGAAATTACCACTTTAGTGCACCCAATAGAATCTGGAGACTGTTGAGGAGTGGGAAGGGAGGAAAATTTGAGTGGAAGAGAGAAATAGAGAAGCTATGTAAATGCATAGATTTTTTTTTCCCCTTTTGCCAGCTCCAGGTGACTTTTGACATTGCCACTCTAGCCAGAGGCAGTAAAAAGGGCAAACTTTGCAACAGCTCCTGCCAGCCACCTCCTGCACAAAATGCTGGTTCTTACTTAACATTGATCTGAACTAAACATGATATATGCAATCTGCCCATATGTATTCCATAAAAAGATGAGTGCCTTGCAAACAGTAAGCACCTAAATAATTACTTGTTAGGTTGAATTACATTTTGGAGCAGTAGGTGAAATACACTGGACAAAGTACAGTTTAATGTCTATATCTGAGACAGGGTGAAAGGAGAATTTGAGGCCAGAAGGTTGAATTTTGTCAGATTCAGTTGCCATATTGGTTATTTTGCTTTAATAGTTTTCTTTGGCATTAGAGTCATAACTGAAACCTTTGAATGCTGAAGAAGAAGGAAGGTAACTTGAATGGTCACAGGTGATAGCAATAAGAATCTGAATAGGATGGAATCATGGATCTGACATAGTGAAAGTAACAGAATATTCCAATTCTTCCTGCCCTTTGTTAGTGATGGAAATTGCATGCTAAAAGGGGCAGCCAGCCAGTCTTCCAGGGGCTGCCAAGAGATGTGGTTAATGGATGTATCCTGAGGCACACAGGTCTCTAAGCAAGAGAGAGAGTAAGGAATCAGTCAGTCTAATTAAAAATAAAATTGGGAGATAAATGTGAAAACCATGTAACTTTGAGAGTTATTAGTTCCATGCTTGGGGACAAAGCCAACCATTAGGACATTCTGTGCTAGGGCTCAAGAGGAACTGAGTTGACTCAACATTTGTATTAAGGGCCCCAAATCTTATAATTCTTTCTCTGATTGATATAAAAAAAGTTTAGGTAGTGGTAGTAGGAGTGAGGAAGCATTGATTATAAGGATCATAGACCTAGTCCATCCTCACCCCCCCCCCCACCATTTTACAGATGAGAAAACTGAAGTTCAGAAAAGTTAAGTCATTTGCCCAAAGATTACAGAGGTAGTCGACGGCAGAGTTGTGTGCTGCAAATTCAGGTCTAAGGACTTTCAAGATCAAAATTATCATTCTAATCACCAGTGATGTGAGAACAAAGGACATTAATAGAACTTGTTTTCAAAAAAGAGAAAAGGAAGAAGACAAATTTTAAAACCTGACAGTAGTTTGAAGATCTTCTGTTTTACAGATTTGGAAACTGAGATCAGATTGTCCAATGTCATACAGTTTGTAAACTGATTGAGAGCATTGGCACAGAAGCACTCAAAATCCCAATCTCTTGACTCAGTCTGAGAGACCTCTTTCTATTATCACATGATTCACCAAACTTGGAATCACAAGATACTTGGGCTCAAATCTTAAATTAAATGGATGATCATACAATACCTATTGAATATTTTTACAAAGTACTTTCTAAATGTTATCTCATTAGATTCTGATAACAACTATGGGAGGCCGGTGCTATTATTATCCCCATTTTACAGTTGAAAAAACTGAAGTAAATAGAGACTAAGTGATTTGCCTAAAGTCACCCACTGAGTTAAATGTCCAGGGCTAGATTTGTCTCTAGACCCAGTATTCTAATCATTGTTTTAACAAGTACGTCACTTTTGAGACTCAGTTTCTTCATTCGCAAAATGTCATCTTAATCTTTGTACTATCTACTGCTCAGAATAAACATTTGCAAATCTTAACACAATACATAAATATGTGAAATATTATGAGGGTCAGGCTACCAAAGTTGGAATCGTACCTCTTTCGATGACCTTGGACAGTTCTCCTCATTCTCCTCCTTGGTGTATGTGTGAGACTCTCCAGATTTTGACATCATGCCATCCCCATATTTTTATATTTTGCATTTTATCTGCCTTTATTGTATTTTCTTCCTTTGATTAAATGTATGCTCCTTGAGGGTTTTTCTTTATTTTCCCTCATATTTGTACCATTGACACAGCACAGTGCTTGCCATGTGGTAAATAATTAATAAATACTTGTTGCCTGCCTACCCTTTTCAGAATTAATTTTCTCATCTATAAAATGGGGATAATATTTTTTACTATTTTCCTCTCAAGGTTTGTATAAAGAGAATTTCTTTTTGCAAACTTTACACTATGTTTATAAGTATGATTCTTTAAAATAAAATTCATTAAGAAAAGTAACATAACTCCATTATAGTTATATATACTTTGTGGCACCTTATGTATGCTCAATAAATATCACTTTATTATAATGACTGTGATAGTTTATTTGACTAAGAAATTAGTCTTCTGGCCTAAACCACCTCCCTTGTCAAGTATGTGTCACTCACTGATTTCCAACCTTCTCTCTTTTCCTTCCAAGCCAGTTTGCAATCTGATGATCTGAAGGCAGATTTAAAGGTAGTTGTTTAGAGTTTCAGGTTCTACTGAGCCATGGTCACTTAGCAATGGCAAAAAGTAGTATATAAGTTAAAGTTTGTAGAAAACAGTAAGAGCTGGCAAGAAACACAGAAAATCATTAGTGCCAAAGGGCAGATCCTCCTGCCTAATGACCCTACTGAAGCCTTGACTTAAGATCACCATCCAGAGCCTGGAACACCAATCTTTCTGCTTGGCAATCATCCATGTCAATGGAAAATTAAAGAGCCATTCTCCAATAAATTATTGAAAAATATGAACAAATCATCCAAATTATCATTTGAAAATGTATCCCAAATCAGGGGTAGTAACATAACGCAAATTAAAAAAAACAACAACAAATCTCTGAGGATTCATCCTATATCTTGTAAATTGCCAATATGATTAAAAAAATATGAAGTCAATTTAGGAAATCAGGCAGTAGCACAAATGTAGTCTTGTAGAACAGGAAATGGTCCAACTGTTGTGGATATTGACTTGGAATTATGTATAGGACAACTACGTGGCAGAGTAGGTCAGGAAGTCAGGAAGACCTGAGTTCAAACCTATCTCAGATAATTCCTAACTGTGTGGCCTTGGGAAGTCATGTCATTTGAATTTACCTTAGCTTCTTCTGTAAAAAGTAGATAATTATAGGATCAACTTCCTAGGGTTATCATGAGGATCAAATGAAATAATAATTGTAAACTATTTAACACAGTGCCTGGTATATGGTAAGTGCTATATAAATGCTTACTAGCTTTTAAAAAAATATTATTGATGATGATAGTAGAACTGTCCATATTTTTATCTCCTCAATATTATTACTGGTCACATGCTGCAAGGAAATCAAAATTAGAAACAAAAATCCAATATCTATCAAAATATTCCTAGTAGTAGCAAAGAACTGAAAACAACATAGATATTCTTCAGTTGAGAATGGCTGAAAAAAATGAAGGTCATGACAATGGGAATAGTATAAAAGGGGCCAATGTGAGCTGTAGTAGATATATTGCCTTGACTAAGTAAATAATAATATTGGTGATAATGAAATTTTACAAAACATTATTGAATGTGTATTATATGCAAACATTAGTAGAGAAGTAAGAAAAATAAAAAAAATATTGAAATGAGAGGAAATCTCCATTATTTAGAGACCAATTGGGTATATGTAATGAGAGAGAGAGAGAGAGAAATTAAAGACAAATATGTAATCGGAAAGACATTTCTGGCATCATGGATCCTGGAAAGTCATTTAACTTCTCAGTATTCCAGGCTACTCTCTAAGAGTCCCCAAGAATCCTTAGTCTTTGGAAGTAATTAATAGAAGTTATTATCACTCCATTGGCAGATAAGAGAGCTTTGGAGAGGTCATGTGACTTATCTTCAGTTACTCAGCTAGTGCTTGAGTGTTGACCTGAATCCAGGTTCTCTGACTTTATCAAGATTCTTTGTACTGAACTATGAAGCCTCTATCAAAGGATTTAAAAAGAAAAAAACAAGCTTGAGAGTTGCAGGCATTATTTTGAGTGCATTGAGATAGATGAATGGAGCGATAAATGCCTTTAGCTACTTAGTAAATAGGATTGGAGGCCCCTCTCAGTTATTTATTGACAAATCTATCCCATCTGGGACTCCTGCTGCCAGCAGATGACTAGGTGTTTCGAAATCCTAGCTGCAGGGTAACTTCCTACTAATAGTATGGAGGGTAGGCACTTAACCATGGCCAGCTCACACCACCTGCTCCATGGAGGTGAAATTTTATCTTCCTCTTCATTGTCCAAGAAACTATTTTGCAAACTTCCCCCTGTGAGAATAATGCTGAAAGACCTGTTAGGTAAGAATTTGCAGGCAGGTTTATCAAGGCTAGATACCTAGTATTTTTCCATTAAACATAACCAAGTAATCCAGAGCAGTGAAGACTTTTCTCCCCATTAAGTGATTCCATAGGTGTATTATCAAAGTAGGGAAGCAAGCATCTGATGATGCAAAGCAGACAGGTGAGAGGGTACAGGTTTGTTCAAGTTCTAGTTTCAGCTCTGGTGGAGTGGGGAAAGTACTAGATTTGGAGTCAGAAACCAGAAGTTTGTTCAAGTCTTTACTAGCCATGTGACCTTAAACATGTCATTTTAAATTCTAAAAGCCTAAATCCCCTCAATTATGAATTGGTGATAGGTAATATTTGCACTGCTTGTTTTATAGGATAGTTGTGACTCTCAGATATCACAATGTGTGACCTTAAACATGTCACTTTAAATTCTAAAAGCCTAAATCCTCTCAATTATGAATTGGTGATAGGTAATATTTGCACTGCTTATTTTATAGGATAGTTGTGAGTCTCAGATAGGTGTTCTACAAATCACAAGTAGACTGTAAAGACATATAGATATGTATGTGTCAGTTATCATAATTATTCCTAATTCTGACTTCTGTCCCAGCTGATCTGATTGGTCAAGTATTACAAAGCCTTAATGGACTGCAATGCCAACTGGTTTCAACATTATTATAATATTCAGATATTGTGTATGAGTTTTCTAAGGTAGAACCATTTTACAACTTAGTACCCCAAATTTCCCTTAAATGGGTGGAAGAAAGCTGTCTTAAGTCCCTTCTAGCTCTGAAATTCTGTAATTCTTAAGTGCAAGCACTGCCTTTTGCCTTTTTTTTTAACCCACAGAACTTAGCCCAGTGCCTAACACATAGGAGATGCTTAATAAGTATTTATTTGCTGACTGTCCAATTCTCAAGCCATCACTTAATACAATTCTCATCAAGGAACCATAATTATTCACAATGTACACTAACATGTAATAGATAGGGAGTATCTAGGGCTACAGGGAATATTTCCCCTGTTTTTAAACAATATGCAGTCTGGATTCAGTAACTATCTACAACTATTCCACATGTCTCGGGATTATCCAACTTATTCCCTTTTCCCCTTTCCTTGTCCTCTCTTCTTTCCCTTTGTAGAGCTCCTTCAAACTCTTACCATAGAGGGAAAACTGTTCAGTCGAGCATTAGGTTTTGTAACTAACTCATGCTTTGCCAGAGAGCAATTTTTTTCAGGCTCATATGTAAACATTCAAATATGTAATAGACACATACATATACCTATCTATCTATCTGTCTATAAACACACACACTCATATATTTATGTATCTTCATACATAGTGATCCAGTTATGTCAATGATATTGTTTACCTATCCAACTACCTATCATACTCTAGATAATATTGGCCATTTGCTGATTTTTCCTGTATGGACAGTTATGTTCAAATACTCTTGATTATTATAGATATCATTTAGAATTCTCCCCAATATTATAGACCTTATTGCATTCAGAACAATGTAATTAACCAAACTAGAATCTGGAGGCCTTCACCATTTACAAATGATCCCTCATTTTCTATTTGTGCTTTGTATTGGATATCCTCTAAGATCATGGCAAACACTTTAATAAACTTATGTTTCCATATTCCATTCCTTTATATTAATACCATAAAGATTCCCAAAATTATTACTGTCATGATATCTTTTAAGAAATCTTCTATAATTTTGACATTTAAATGGGAGGCACTACTATATCTAAAACAGATTAAAGATGAGAAGTAATTGTGAATGATAAGAAAGAGATCGTATGAATAACAAGAAGGCAAGAAAAGCAGAAGAAAAGGTCTCTTTTGGTCTTTGTTTTTTCATTCTAGCAAAGTACTTTGCCCTTTTTGTTATACTTTGTTTTGATGTCTTTGTTATATCAGCTTCTTGGTGAGGAAACTCCATCCACCATTTTGAATCAGCAATTATTGTACAACTTATAATCTTGGAGATTTGTGAAAGGCATTGAAAACTTAAATGACAAGCCCAGGATCATAGAGCTAGTATGTCTCAAAAGTCATAATTCTTACTCTGTGATGGATTTACATTCTCTACAACATATTACCTCATTTCAAAGATAATATTGACAATAAAGTTTACTTAACTTCATTGAAATGGGGAAGGGACAAAAGAGTGGAGAAAAATAAATAATATCATCAGTAAGGATGTGGGGGATGAAAAAAGGAAGGAAGAGATAGGAGATCTCCAGAAGAGAACATAAAATAACTGAAAAGAGGAGAGTAGACGGTCAAAACCAAAATTTGTTGACTTCATAATTTTCCTTCAGACTAGGCCTGAAAGCCATGACATAATTATGCAGGGTCTTACTTTTCTGGGATGTTAAAAGGATTCATTCATTGAGGAAACAGACTACATGAGTTCTAAGGTCCCTTCCAAGACACTACAATTCTATAATATTGTTGGGTTGCTGATGTGAAATTATAAAAAAGTTTTCTTTAAGGAAAAGTTTGGAAATTCTAAAATCTCTCCACCTCTGCCTACCTTGCTCTCAGAATCATATCTATAATAATCTATATCAAATCAGAAGTAGAGGTCAGTCTACAGTTAGGTTGGCTTTTGCTGATAAGAATATGACCAAATTAACAATGCCTCCAGGGAACTTTCCACATTTCTGCATTTCAGGTGCTCCTGAAAAAAAAAAAAAAAAGAGTTTTGAAATATTATAGCCACTCTGCTTTTCACCTTCCCACGACTTACTCTTCCTTCTACATTATTAACCTTTCCCAATCTTGTATTTATTTTTGCCCTTTAGCAACATTTGCGGATCTTAATATGCATTGTGAATTCATAGCTTTCAAGACAAAATTTAATATTCTCTGAGCATCTCATAGTTACAGATCCTAAGAGACACAGATGAAAATTTGTGTTCCTATTCTCTTAGAACGCTAATGAAATCACTACTCCAAAACACAGCATTGATGCTGTTGTTATGGAGTGATTGCCTTTTAGCCTTTGTGCTATTGATACTTCTTTCATAAAATCATCTTTTTAGAAGTAAACACTTTTGAAGTCACCCAGTCTTTGATTAAAGAATTCTAGTAACATGAATCCCTCCCTCCTTATCTCTACCTCTTAGCTTCCTTGATTTCCTTCAAATCCCATAAAATCCCACTTTCTATCAGAGAAGCCTTTTCCACTTGCCCTCAAATCTAGAATCTTTTCTCTTTTGATCATTTCCAATTTATCCTGTTTTGTACATAGTATAGTTCTTTGCATGTGGTTATCTCCCATTCGATTTTGAGCTCTATGAGAGCAGAGACTGACCTTTGCCTTTCTTTGTAACTGTAGTGTGTAGCATAGCACCCGACATATAGATGCTTAATATTTATTGATTGAGTGAACAATTGACCATCAAGGAATGTCTTGTATTGGTGGCAAGTTTCAGGCACCTTTAAAGATCCTTTCCTCATCCTGAGTTAGAATCTGTCTCCTTGTATCTTCTGCTGGCTCTAGTTCTTTTTAGTTCTTGTTTGCAAGAAGGACAAGTTGAATCTCTATTCCTCAAAGAGTTTTAGATTTAGAGCTGGAAGGGATCTTAGAAGTCATTTCATCCTACTTCCTCATTTTACAACGGAAGAAATGGAGATCCAGAGAGATTGGCTTTGCCAAGATCACAGGGATAAAAAAAGGCAAAGCCAATATTTGAAACCAGGCACTTACACTCTAAATCTAGTTCTTTCTCCATTACACTAGATTGCACAATGATATTTTTCAAGGTGATAAATAATCATCACCTTCTTCCCTCTACTCCACTTTCTCTCTGTCTCTCCTTCTCTCTCTTGTTTCTCTCTATTTGTCTATCTCTCTGCTTCTGTCTCTGTATTTCTTTCTGTTTCTGTCTATCTCTGACTCCCTCCCTCTTCTCTGTCTCTCTCTGCGTGTCTCTGTTTCTCCTGTGTCTTTCTCTCTCTGTCTCTGTCAGTCTGTTTCTCTGTTTCTATCTTTCTGTCTCTCTGTCTCTCTATCTCTCTTTGTCTTTGTCTCTGTCTCTGTCTCTTTCTGTCTCTGTCACTGTCTCTCTCTCTCTCTCTCTCTCTCTCTCTCTCTCTCTCTCTCTCTCTCTTTCCTTCACACCTCTCTCCAAGATTTCTTTTCTCTTAGCTATCCTTCCTGAATAGTCTTGCTGCTAGGGCTTAAACCCAAGATTATTTGCATGAATTAATAAAGTTAATTATATTTCAATTTTTCCTCACATAATTAAGGATTCATCAAGTACATCCTCATCTTCTCATCAGCTTTCTTGTCTTACTAATACTTTCATCTAGAGAAAGAATAAGGTCACAGTAAAACTTTTTATACCTATGTCTATGAGTGAACATTGACTTAGAATAGAGCTCCATCTTTGCTGTTAAAATGACAGAAATTTGGATTCCCAGATTGATCCTAAGAAAGGTAATGCAATCCAAAGATGAGAACACTATGTGCTCAGAATAGCTGAGAGTTGAGAGGAGTGGTTTCATAAATGAGCATTTCAGCTTGGTTTCCCAAGTCTCTCTTTAGTTAAAACTAGATGAGTTAATTTATGGTATATCTACTACACCCCCACCAATCCTCTTTTTATCATGTTGCTCTGATTTTCCCCTAATGTTTATGTTTTAGAAGAAAAGAAGTGAAATCTGAAGGGAAAAAATAGTCCCTCATAGGTAGAAATGAATGGAATTGACTGTATGTATGTATGTATGTGTGTGTGTGTGTGTGTGTGTGTGTGTGTGTAACAATAACAACTAATATTTATACAGTGCTTTAAAATTTTCAAACCGATTCACATCCATTTTCTCATTTGAGCCTTTCAGCAAACCTGTGAGGAGTAAAAATCTCATTTTACATTTGAGGATATTGAGGTCCTGAGAAACTGAGTGACTTGTTCATGATGATATAACTAGTGAGTATCTGAAGGAAGATTTGAACCCAAGTTTCCTGGCTCTAAATTTACTCTATCCATTATATTATATCACCTCTGAAGCATTTGATTAGAATAACTAATAGATACTATAGACCAAGGTCAAAGCACAGTGTGAACTATGTTTAGGAAAGAGCAAAACAAGTATGTGAGTACATGAAAGAAAGTAAAAACCTTGTGTAAGTTGGAAGTATAAGGATGGGGAAGTACAACTTTGGACAAGGCAGATGTCTGGTAATGAGAGTAGGGAAAGGAGTATTGAGCCAACATCTAGAATATTTTTTCCTTAACACTGAAACTGTCTTTGATCAGTGAATATTTGACCTATTGAAGCCTTTGGAGAAAAGAGAGGGCTTTCTAGAGGACTATGGAAAAGTTAGATGTTAGCTGGAGATGGTAGGAAATTGAGTAATTGCTGGAAGTAAGTCTTCCTATGAGAACCAAGGGCCTACAGTTCACTCCCACAACTACTCTGATGGATGAGATAGCCCAATTACCTCCATACCCAATGGGTACATCTATGCCATGAAATGTCTGTAGTTCTGTACATGAGCTGTAAAACTGACCTATCCAGTTCTATTTATGGCATAACCCTACAGCAATTACAATGACCCACTATATGATAGCCCTTCACTTTTTAGCTCTACCTTTTAATTCCCCTATCTTTAAGACTCAGTTCAAATTCTACCTTTTGCATGAGGCCGTTCCTATCCCCCTTCAGGTGCTACTGCTTTCCCTTCTTGGATTATTGTGTATGTATGTATATATGTGTATATATATACTTTATAAACCTCATGTGCAATGACATTTATATTTGCAACATATATCATATACCAAATGTTAAATGTTTATGCATATATGTATATATATGTATGTATGTGTGTCTGTATATATATATATATATATATATTTACTTTTATATTTATTTGTTATTTCATTATAAGACAAGCTCCTTGAAGGGCAGGGTCTACTTTGGAGATTATCTTGTATCCCCATCCCAGAGCAAAGTGATTGGAATGGCACATAGTAACTGCTTAATAAATGTCTGTGGATTTGTTGACTGAAACATTTCTATACAGTAGAAGCACTTCAACATGCTGGAGTCAGGGTGATAAATACTTGCATTGTTATTGCAAAAAAGATACAGTCTCTATCCCTATATCCAAGAGAAATGATTCTCCCTATCCACACAACTCAATTCACAATATAACTAAGTATCTCTTCCCATCAGTTATCTTCAGTTGACTTCATAGAATGTGAGGGTAACTTTGAATTCTCAAAGACCATACAAATGCAAGACAAGCTATGATACATAGTACCATCAAGCTGGGAAGGCTTTCAAACTTGTGGATGACATCAAGCTGGAATGGATAGCTAACATACTGGATAGCCAAGTCAGAATCTTAAAAAAAAAAAAAAAAAAAAACAGATCTTGCCAAGCTAGAGCACTGGGCTGAATCTAACAGGACGGAATTAAATAGGTGCAAATATCCTATCTTGGATCAGGAAAAAAAATGCCTTCACAAAACAAGATTATGGAAACAGCTGTTGACCTGAAAAAAAGATGTAGGGGACTGAAGTCTTTATATGAATTGTAAGTAGAATGTAGCAACAACAACAAAGTGCCATACTGAAAGAGTGATAGCTTTAATGAATAAGGATTTATTTCTTTTGGTGGTGTGTTTAAAAAGCTGGCCTTAGAAGTTAGGAAGACCAGCATTCAAGCCTCACTTGTGGCACCTCCTGATTCTGTGACCTCGAAGAAGTCACTTAAACTCTCAGTGATGTGTCCTGGCAATTCTCTAAGGCTATAAATTATATGTTGCAATCTGCACAGTGAAAAGTTTCTTCATAAACTAGCTCTTTATATTAAAGGAGGAGGATTCCAACCTAGGTATAGTTTAGAATGCATGTTCCCTGAGGACCCTTTAAATTCTGAAATTCAGTGTCTCTACTAAATCAATCATTTAACAAGCTTTAATTGCCTACTATGTGTCAGGAACTGTGCTAAACACTTTATAAATATTATCTCCTTTGACTCTCCCAACAATCCTGTGAGGGTGCTATTATTGTGCATTTTATCCAGTTAAAGAAACTGAGGCAGTGATTAAATGATTTATCCAGAGTCACAAAGACAAACAAACAAAAAACTCAAGTCAAAACAACAACAACAACAACAACAAAAAATCAGTTTCTGCTCTCAAGGAACTCACAGTCTGTCTTATAAAGAGAAGCCTAACTCTATAGAATGAAGGCTCAATGATCAGAGAAGGGCTGTGAGATGTATTGGTGGAGAGATTATCCACACTGATAAAAATCACAGTCTCTTGAAGTATTGAGCCAACCTTGTTCATAACAATTTTCATATATTTCATCAAAAGCATGGGGGAAGGGCTGCAATAGTCAGGAATCTCTTCTTCACATACACACACACACACACACACACACACACACACACACACACACACAACCTGCATTTTCCTTTATAGATTCTATATGATTTGAAAATAGGAACCATTTTTACCTTTTCATATCTTTCCATCATAAACAGAAAAGCATTCTGAATCCACTCAATAAAATTGACCAATTAACTGACTGGCAAAAAAGTATGACATTTTAATTGCAAAGCCTCCAAAATCCAGGCAGAAGGTCAGAGGGAGAATAAACCCGGATGGTTCTTGTTGCTTTGAGAAAGCAGGTTCTGGCACCAAACTGTATCTTATGAGATGCCATTCCATTTCATCAATTCCAGGTTTCAATTGTATGCAGAGTCATAGAGCAGGGATAATGAGGTAATCGTAGTAGAGATTATAGTTGGGAAAAGGACATGTGAAACTCTTAGAGAGCCTGGAACCAATTCCATGTTACTTTTCTCTGAGGAATTGGTAACATTGAATCTGCCCCCAGGGCCACCAGACTTATCTCAAAACATCTATGTACCATGGAGAGCAGACTTATACAGAATTCAAACGTTTGGCCTTAATTAAAGAGTAATATTTAAAAGTGATCAGCTATATGCTAACCCTTGCCCCTTTTGTGTACTCAAAGCATCTATCTCTTTTGGCTATTCTCATCCTATCTCTGACCTCAAAGCTATATTCCAATGTGATCCCAAAGCTATATTTCCATCTGATCCCAAATTTATATTCCAGTCAGATCCCAAAGTTATATTCCAATCTAGTGATGAAGAATTTGGTTCTAACAATCCTTAGTGAACTATAATTTTCACTACATTAACATTCCTTAGACTGCAGGAATGTTATAGTAGTCCTAGTGTCTAATCCATAGCTCATCAGAAAAAAATAGAAATTAAAGCACAAAATCACAGAGCCAGGAGAAATCTTGTGAGTATATCCCATCCATCCCCTAATCCCTCAGATAAGGCTGTACCTGAGCCTAGTTTTTGCCCTGAAACCTGCTTCTCTCGATTCTACTACCCAAGGGTTCAAGTGACTGCATTTTCTGCCTTCTGGAGAGGTTTGGCTCAGGGATAGCTTCCCCTGGAGAGTTAACCTTGCCTGTAGCTGTCCCTGTACTAACTGGGTCATTCTGCTGAGCTAACCTGGTGGAAACTGCCTTAAACTGATCAGTGAACCTGAACTGTGTGCCACACTGTTCTTAGCAGTGAAAGTCAAGGACAGACAGGGGAATCTGGCCCAGGTTGGCAAAAGCCAAACTGGCTTCAGGCATTCCAAGTCATACTTCATTCACCATGATGTCTGTACTCAGGTTTGTGTCTGCTGAGTTTATGAGCACAATTATGATTTCATTACAGAGATGGCTAGGGTCAAAATGGTCAAAGAAATAAATGTCGAGTCATTCTCTTGCCACAGATGCCGACATTTTTCACAGTTTTGTTCACTTCCCCTAAAACAAAAGATTCTAGAACTGGAGCTCTGTATCTTCCTTTCATCTGGAAGTGGGTCAAGAATGAATGAGGCAGAACAGAAACTGTTTCATGCTAGATGCATGGAGCCAAAGCTAATGCTATGAAATCCCTACAGTCTTTACTTCTCCCTTTTCTTACTCAGTTCTCTCTATAATTTAATGCATGTTATAAGCCTTAAACTTGTAACATAGAATTCCCTAGGGGCCCATCCTTACAGGCAAGTTCATCTTTAGCAGAGATCCTTTATAATGAGATCATAGTTTGAGAATTGAAAGGAAATTAGTGGTCACTTGGTAGAATGCTTAATTTTACAGATGAAGAAACGAGGACAGGGAGATCAGTTGACTAAAGCACATAGATTGTTAATGGAGGGCCGAGATTCAAATGTAGGCCTTTTGGCCTCTAACATTTTCATTCTTCCCTATAAGCACACTTTAAGATAATTCCTCATTTAAATATTGATGCATTCTATATGCCCACCTGAACCCTGGGAACAACCCAGACCATTTTTGCCTCAAATGAAAATGTAAAGTACTAAATTCACAGTGAGGTAGTGCATAAGTGCATAGAGTACTGGCCTGGAAGAAGGAACATTTATCATCCTGAATTCAAATCTGGCCTCAGATTTTATTATTATTATTAGATGAGGGACTCTGAACAAGTCACTTGATCCTATTTATGTCAGTTGGCAAACCATTTCAGTATATTGGCCAAGAAAACCCCAAATGGGGTCACGAAGAGTTGGACATGATTGAAACAACTAAAAAACAACTCACCTAGAAATCAGTAATGTTTTGTTTTGCTACATGGAAGGCATCAGGTTTTGTGGCTTGAATCTCAGAGGACTTGATATAATTGTGTATAGGTCTTGGACTGAATACAGGAGCTCAGATGAAGTCCTAGTTTGAGTAACTGTATTGTTTACATATGTAGTCTTGGATAAACCACTTAATTTCTTTTAGTTTCAGTTATCTCATTTGGGAGAGAGGAATTAAAAAAAAAATAAAACTTGCACTACCAACCTCATATTACAAGGTATCCATCAGCATTAAATGGGATAATGAATGTGAAATGCTTTGTAATTGCCTTAGTTACAGACTAATAAACTTTGTACTAGAGAGATCTATGGGAGTCTAGCCCCCTCATCTTCCAGATGAGCAAATTTAATGCCAGAGAAATTAAATAATTTAAATAATTTGACCAATGTCAAATACATAGTAAGAGACAGAGTTGGAACTTGAGCCCATATTCCCTGACACTAAATCTACTATTTTGCCAAGCTGCCTCTAATATGTCCTATGCCCATTGCTGCCCCAAGATATAGCTTAGGGAAAGTTCCATTAGAATGAATATGATCTTTTCTGTCACTCACACAAACACAGAGCTCCTTAGAAAATAAACATCTGAATGCAAGGTGATTAGGTTCCTAGGACAATCAGACAGTGTTTTTTTGTTTGTTTGTTTGTTTTGTTTTGTTTTGTTTTGTTTTTTGTATTTCAAAGCTCTTCTTTCCTTTTACAGCTTGCTGTTTTTGGCAGCCATGGTTCTATTCATGCTCTTAAGACTTCAGGCACCACACACTGTGATGTTTTCTAGGAAATCCTGAAAGAGAAACACTTTCTCATTATCTTTCATTTTCCTTTCCTTATTTCACACAATCAGAAACATTCTGTGGCTATATGATCAAAACCAACTGAGCCAAATTTGGTTCCATTATTCTGGACAACCTAATGGGTAAACTAGATGATATAGGTCATTCCCAGCAATAACCACAGTAAAGATACACAGTGTTCATATGATAATAATTGTTGTTCAGTTGTTTTAGTCATTTTGATTCTTTATGACCCCATTTAGGATTGTCTTAGCAAAGATTTGTCATTTCTTTCTCCAGATCGTTTTACAGATGAGGAAACTAAGGCAAATAGAGTTAAGTGATTGGCTCATGGTCATATAACCTAGGGTCTGGGATTGAATTTGAACTTAGGAAGTTGATTCTTACTTACTCCATGCCCAGAGCTCTATCCATTGTACCACTTAACTGCCCATAATAATAATAATAAAAAGTGCTTACTATATGCCAGGCAAAATGCTAAGTGCCAATTTGATCTTCACAGCAACCCCAGGAAGCAGAATTAGTGGTCATTTGATCTGACATGACACTTTACAGATGAAGAAACTGATGTAAAAAGCTTACATGACTTGTCAAGGGTCATACAATTAGTATCTGTGGCAGGATTTAAATTTGGTTCTTTTTGACACCATACTTGGACTTATATCCACTGTACATACATACCTCATTCTCACAACAATCTGGCATTATTATTCCCATTTTTATAGATGAAGAACCTAAGTTTCAGGATCATATATCTAGTAAATGTCAAAAGTTAAAGTTGAAAGTGAGTCTTCCTAACTCCAGGTTCCATTCTCTATTCGCTGTACCCTGCTGTTTTTTTATTCAGTACCATTTTTCGGGGATAGATTCATGACAATGTAAACATAACCTTAGTGACAGCAATAAAAATGATGCTCAAAAAGTTACAGAAAGGCAAAGGCTAGAACTAGTTGTGTTGTGGCTTAAAAGTAGGGATCCAGAGCATAACCACTTAAAAACCATCATCCATATTATTTCCCTTCATAATGATGATCCCGATTTTCTTTTTTTAAAAAATAACTTTTTAGTGACAGTACATATGTATAGGTAATTTTTTACAACATTATCCCTTGCATTCACTTCTCTTCTGATTTTTTCCTTCCTTCCCTCCATCCCCTCCCCAGATGGTAAGCAGTCTTATATATGTTAAATATGTCACAGTATATCCTAGATACAATATATATGTGCAGAACCGAACAGTTCTCTTGTTGCACAGGAAGAACTGGATTCAGAAGGTGAAAATAACCTGAGAAGAAAAACAAAAATGCAAATAATTCACACTCATTTCCTGAGTGTTCCTTCTCTGGGTATAGATGATTCTGTCCATCACTGATCAATTGGAACTGAATTAGATCTTCTCTTTGCTGAAGAGATCCACTTCCATCAGAATATATCCTCATATAGTATTGTTGTTGAAGTGTATAATGATCTCCTGGTTCTGCTCATTTCACTCAGAATCAGTTCATGTAAGTCTCTCCAAGCCTCTCTGTATTCATCCTGCTGGCCATTTCTTACAGAACAATGATATTCCATAACATTCATATACCACAATTTACCCAACCATTCTCCAATTGATGGGCATCCATTCATTTTCCATTGTCTAGCCACTACAAAAAGGGCTGCCACAAACATTTTGGCACATACAAGTCCCTTTCCCTTTAGTATCTCTTTGGGATATAATCCCAGTAGTAGCACTGCTGGATCAAAGAGTATGCACAGATGGATAACTTTTTGGGCATAATTCCAGATTGCTCTCCAGAATGGTTGGATTCACAACTCTACCAACAATGCCTTAGTGTCCCAGGTTTCCCACATCCCCTCCAACATTCATTGTTATTTTTTTCTGTCATCTTAGCCAATCTGATAGATATGTAGTAGTATCTCAGAGTTGTCTTAATTTGCATTTCTCTGATCAATAGTTATTTGGAACATTCTATCATATGAGTGGAAATAGTTTCAATTTCATCATCTGAAAATTTTCTGTTCATATCCTTTGACCATTTATCAATTGGAGAATGGCTTGATTTCTGGAGTCAATTCTCTATATATTTTGGAAATGAGGCCTTTATCAGAACCGTTAACTGTGAAGATGTTTTCCCAGTTTGTTGCTTCCCTTCTAATCTTTTTTGCATTAGTTTTGTTTATACAAAGGCTTTTTAGTTTGATATAATCAACATTTTTTATTTTGTGATCAATAATGATCTCTAGTTAGTCTTTGATTACAAATTCCTTCCTCCACAAGTCTGAGAGGTAAACTATCCTATGTTTCTCTAATTTATTTATAATCTCATTCTTTATGCCTAAATCATGGACCGATTTTGATCTTATCTTGGTGTATGGTGTTAAGTGTAGGTCCATGCCTAATTTCTGCCATACTAATTTCCAATTTTCCCAAAAGTTTTTGTCAAATAATGAATTCTTATACCAAAAGTTGGGATCTTTGGATTTGTCAAACACTAGATTGCTATAGTTACTGACTATTTTTCCTGTGAACCTAACCTATTCCACTGATCAACTAATCTATTTCTTAGCCAATACCAAATTGTTTTTGTGACTGCTGCTTTATAATGTAGTTTTAGATCAGGTACAGCTAGCCCACCTTCATTTGATTTTTTTTTTCATTAATTCACTTGAAATTCTCTACCTTTTTTTCTTCCATATGAATTTTGTTGTTATTTTTTCTAGGTTATTAGAATAGTTTCTTGAGAGTCTGATTGGTATAGCACTAAATAAACAGATTAGTTTAGGGAGTATCATCATCATTATTATATTTACTTAGCCTATCTAAGAGCATTTAATATTTTCCCAATTATTTAAATCTGACTTTATTTGTGTGGAAAGTATTTTGTAATTTTGCTCATATAATTCCTGACTTTCCTTTGGTAGATAGATTCCCAAATATTCTATGCTATTGACAGTTATTTTGAATGGAATTTCTCTTTGTATCTTTTGCTGTTGGATTTTGTTGGTGATGTATAAAAATGCTGAGCATTTATGTGGATTTATTTTGTATCCTGAAACTTTGCTAAAGTTGTGAAATATTTCTAATAGCTTTTTAGTAGAATCTCTGAGGTTCTCTAAGTATACCATCATATCAACTGTAAAGAGTGATTATTTGGTTTCCTCATTACCTATTCTAATTCCTTTAATCTCTTTCTCAACTCTTATTGCTGAGGCTAGCATTTCTAAGACAATATTGAATAATGATGGTAATAGTGGGCAACCTTGTTTCACTCCTGATCTTACTGGGAATGGTTCCAGTTTATCCCCATTACATATGATGCTTACTGACGGTTTCAAATATATGCTCCTAACTATTTTAAGGAAAAGTTCATTTATTCCTATCCTTCAAGTGTTTTTATTAGGATTGAATATTGGATTTTATCAAATGCTTTTTCTGCAGATGATTCCAATTTTCAAGAATCCCTGGAAAAATAGAAATATCAAGGACCACATAGAGTTCTCTCTACTTTACTAAAATCTTCCTAGGGGGTCTGGACAAAAGAGCAGAGAACCTGAGAATGATCATCATACTTGTAAGGACCAATGAAAAATCATTATGTTTAAAGTCAGAACTGGTTTTATAACTCACTTCTATGTGACCATAGCCAAGTGTCTTCCCTTTGAGATCATCTCAAATTTATCCTATTAATCTTGTTAGTATCTAGTTACTTGCATATTATCCCCATCTCCCATCCCTATCAGACTATGAAATCCTTAATATAATTTCTTCCCTATCTTTATATTTTCATTGCTTAGCACAATGCCCGGTACATAATAGGTGCTTAATAAATTCTTGTTACTTTACTTCTATGTGCTTTCATCTATATAAATGAAGGGAATAGAAGTTGGATTACAATCAGGGGTTCTTATTCTGAGGTCTGTGAACTTTATAATCCTATGCATTCTATTTTATGCATTTAAAAATCTCCTTCTGAGAAGACATCTAGAGAATTCCCTAACTTCTAAAAGTATTCACCACACACACACACACACACACACACACACATGCATACACATAGAGGGAATTTGTGAATTTCTAGCATTAGATTTTTTCCAAAGTCCCATTCAGTCCAAATCCTGTTTCAATATCCTCATTTGTGAGATATCCAAAGCAGGTCTTATGAAGACAGTGAGAAAAACAAGAAAGGGTTGAGCTTTTACTCTCATTGATAGATAGAAAGGGTAAAATGAAAGAGAGAAAGGGGAATTGAGGCTAGAGAGATGAAGGAAAAAACCATTGAAAGAAAATAAATAACCTATAATGAGAAAGAAGAGAATTCTAAATAAAAGGAATAATTTAATTTCAAGGCCTTATTTTAATTAAAGCCATGGCAAAGACTTTTAGTGATTTTACTGTCGGACCCAATCAGTTGAAAACTTACAAGAACAAGAAAATTAGTAAATGTCTTGTAAATGTCACCTCCTCACCACATTAGTTCACATAGCAGAAAGGAAGAAAAGATGTGCTGTCTAAAACTGGGCCATTCTACCAAGAGCTGAGTGCTCAGCAAAACAGGGAGCATTCATGCATTTTCGGCTAGCCAAATTAGCTGAAAGTACAGAAGGTACCTCATACTGCTGTTAGCTTGCTCTAAAAGAGCCCATTTGCATTAGGTAAGCATGACTGACTCACAAGTGTGCAATTTCAAGTACCCTTGGTATGCATTTGAATTAAAAAATTAAGAAGGTGAGACCATGGCAAGATATGTTTGGCTTGTTGGTGAGTATTTGTTTTACAAGTTGAATGCAATGGAGCATGTCAGTCCCCATTCTTTTATTGTCTAAAAAACCCACACTATTATTGTTTACAATAATAATGCCTAACATTTCTATTGTACCTACTATGTGCCAGGCACTTTACAGATATCATCTCACTTATTTCTCACCACAACCCTGAAATGTAGATTATTATTGTCCTTACTTTACAGATGAACATACTGTGGTAGAAAAAGTTTAATTGATGTGTTTGGGATCACCCATATAGTAAGTATAAGAAAATTGGAAGTCACACTTTTTTGCTCTAGAACCCATGAACTATTGCATCAATTAGCTTTCTCTATTTCATTGGAAGAGGGAACTCTCAATGAAGAAATTCCTTGCAATGCAGACCTATAGATGCTTTGCAATCTGAAGTCTTAGAAACATGACTTGCAGTGTTATACAACTATTAAGTAGTCAGAATCCAAGGGCTAAAACTCTTTTGAATGCCAAGAACAGCTCTTTACCTATTATTTCACATGCCTCTTTAGACCTTACTCTTAAAGTCTCTCCCAGGATACACAACTGCAGAAGTAACACATATTCAGAGCACTCTGATGGCTTGTTATGAGGTATCACTAACCATTCAACTCCAATAAAGATGCCACATAATTGTTTATGCCAAATAGGCAGAGAAATAAGGACAATATTTAGGAAACTGAGAATTTTTATTCCTTCAATGGCTACCACTTTGGAGATGCACCACTCGTAAAATTACTGACCATCATTTACATAGCAATTTAGTACTTTTTTAAAAAAATTAACTTTTTGAGGTAGCAATTACAAGCATTTTAGAGACTGAAATTGAGACTTATAAGGGTTGATGAATCTACCTGTGGTCATACAACTAGTAAGCTACTGTCCAAATTTGGGTTTCCTGAGTCCTAAGCTTCTTGTAGCAATTTCAGAATTGGGGGAAAAAACATGCACATAACACTCACTATGTTCAAGGTTGACCAAAAACAAACAAACAAACAAGCAAATGAATGAACAAAAACAAACCCAGTGTGTCTAGTTCTTTAGAGGAGGAAGCAGGTTCAAAAAAGCTTAAATAATTTTTCCCATAATTGTGCAACTAATAGTGTTTTAGAGTCAACATTTGACCTTAGGTTTGCTGGCTCTACCTCCAATATTCTTTCTTCTTTACCATACTATCTCACAAAGAAAGAGGTAATATTGCTCTACCATTCGCCACCTCTTCCTATCTGGAATGGGATAGCATTATGTTGGTTTCAGAAGTTGTTGGTGTTTGTTTTTCAGATGTATCTGACTCTTTGTGACCCCACTTGGGATTTTTTTGGCCCTGGAGTGATTTGCCATTTCCTTCTTCAGATCATTTTACAGATGAGGAAGCTGAGATAAACAAGGTAAAATGACTTGTCCAGGGGCACACATCTAGTAAGTATCTGAGGTCACATTTGAACTCAGGAAGATGAGCCTTCCTGACTCCAGTCCTGGTTTATTCACTGCACTACCTAGCTGTCCTGGACCTTAAGTGCAATGAGCATTCATTCTAAAATCTGAAAGATGAGATTATTGGCTAGATTTAAAATTGGTTAAAACAACTTAATCTGACTAGATGAGGGCGAAACTCAGTGAGGTTGTGATTTGCTCTAGGACAGGTAATAGGTCATAGAGCTGGGATTCTGACTCTAAATCCAATAGTCCAGTGATCTCTACCAAGCTACAATTAGCAGATTGATTATTTTGACTATTAAAGACTTTAAGTTATTTTCCCAAGTGGCTCCAATTTGCCTTCAAATTCACTTTCTTTAGAATTGCCCTCAAGTGCTCACAGAATAGGAAGAATCAACAATTTTCACAGGTATGGTAATTGAGGGGTCCTGTAAATGTCCAACTGACCAAGATGATTATTCCAATCAGGCACCACCATGTCTGAAATGTCATCAACAGTCAAGCCAGTTCAAGTCAACAAACATGATTGAAGACATTGTTCTCTGACAGTTATTGTTAAGTGATAAAAAGCACAAACAAAAGCAAGGATATTGCCCATCCTCAAGGAGTTTGCATTCTAAAAAGGGAAGAAAGTTGTGAAACAAAGGAAGTACTTATAGGAATGAGGGGAAAAAAGAAGTCCAGAGTCAGGGGCCTGATCCATAGAGGAATGAAGGAATGGTTGTCCATCCATGGTTGAGGAAGGGTCCCTTACTCAAAAATGGAAGCAATATTATTGATTCTATCATTAATATATAGAACCAGAACAAATCAATTTCCTAATTCTCTATAGAATGCTTTCTAAAATTATTATCCCATGCAGTTTAGGCTAAATTCTTAGAGAATAATGCTTAGGAGTTCAAAAATTAAAGGAAGCAGGTTTTCCAAATCAGGTGTTTATCACAGAATGCAGCTGTGATAGGGTGGAAGGTAGGATGGGGGATGGGAGTATTTTAAGCAGAACAAAATTATGAAGGACATTACTGTCTTTAAGTATTGGGGGATGAGGAAAAACACTTATCATCACTGATATATCATGAAGATTGAAGAAGGGTCCCTGAAACTCTAAAACTTCTTGAAAGAGAAAATCTCCTTCAACTCTGCCTCAGTGAGGGACTCCACCCAAGGGAAACAAGACAAACAGTTTCATTCTGTTATCTAGGTGGGGTTGGTTCAGTCCTGAGCAAAAGAATTCTAACCCTATTGAATTAAAGAAACTCATTCAATTCTATTCAAATTCCAGCTCAAGCTGAAACCCAGTTTGTGGATGAGCCAACTTGGGACTCCACCCACTTGCCCCCTTCAGCTTGTAGTCAAAGCTCCTATTACAAAAGAGCCAATCTAAAATCCTCTCTTGGCAGAGGTTCTAAACATGCCATGCTATGCCAAGGAAGCCTCTGCCCACTGGAGTAATATTCTTTTCCAGTGCTACCCTCTCTTTACCCTCACCTGTTTCTCTGTCGGGATTTCTAACCTTACTTCCCAATCCTTATAATAAACCTCTTTTATTAATCTAGGTTTTCGGGTTTGTAAATTCCTCTATAGATAATCCCTGTGCTGCCAGAAGGGGGTTTCCCAAAACTCCCTACCTTTATGCCGAATCCCAAGGGGGTACAGGAGAGCCAAACTTCTCCATTTGGTTCCCTGAACCCCAAACCTGCCACTAGCTCTTATCACTTAACTCCCTGACCACCAGAAACCCTAATCTCATTTTGGTTCCCTAAATCTAGTTATCATTTGGTTCCCTGTAAAAGGGAACTTCAAACCTAAACATCATATTTTTGGTTCCCATATCAGGAGCCCCCAAAACTAGACTTCACTTCATCAAGATGACTCCCCTCCTTGCCTCCAAAGCAGATGCTTGGCCAATTAATAGCTAGTGTCCATTGGTGGAAGTCATACTCCTTAGATAATAGATGGTATGTCTAAGAAAAGAGCTGTCCAAATATGACTAGTGAGAGAAATCATCAATGTTAAAAAGGAAGATGTGGGCAAAGAAGTAGCAGGAGCCACATATGCTTTGTTTTTACTCATTTGTGCACATTACATGGGTTATCATGTTTGACAAGGATTTAGGAAGACTACTTCAAACCCTACCCATGACATTACTAGTGTGACCAGAGGCAAGTTTGCCAAATTTTTGAGCCTGAGTTTTCACATCTATAAAATGAGAAAGTTGGACCCATCAATCTCTGAGATCCTTTCCTGTTCTAAGATTTTAGGATCCCTAATAGATGTTTCCTTAGGAATGTGTTCTATTATATTCTTGCTTTTCTCTTCCAAGAGCAAAGTGCTTCACACATGGTAGGCATTTAAATGATATTTGTTGCATGAATTGTACTTGAAAAATATCATTCATTGATAATCCTACTTTCTAATTAGGACCTTTAATCCTCTCATGTAAGTCATCTTTGAGAAACAATAGATTAAAGAACATCAGTAATTGTGGGATCATATAAACCAAGCACTTCATCTTCTTATCTTGAAAATTGGTAAGATTGGTAGTGCTTTCTCTGTCAATTGTTCATCAGAGTTAATGAGTCAGAATCTGAATGTTTGGATTTGAGTAGCAGTGCGCCAATTTTATTCCCCAGGAGGGCAAAGGTACTGTTTCTCTGGGTCCCTAGAATAACAGATTTGAGGAACAGGAGTTAAGCAATCACTTTAGGAGGGGAATTTGTAGCTAATGAAAATCTTTCCTAAATCAAAGAGGTTTGCCTCTCATTTAAGAATGAATGGGGGATGAGGTGGAGAAGAAAAGCAATTTCTCTTTCTATAAGCACAAGATCTGGGGATGAAGTAAGCGTTTTGGTGTTATCAGTCTTGGCTTGGAGGTAAAGAAGGTGAGAAATGAGAAGTTAGACAAAGTTGGAATCTTTCATCACACTGTATTTTTAATTTTCTTTATTTTTTTCTATTTCACAGAATATCAAAGTTGAAAGCCACCTCAAGCGACTTGATCCAACTGATGCCTAGACAAAGAATCCTCTTGATAATATGAATCTTTACTTGTAAACCTTAAAAGAAGAGGAATCTACATTCTCTCAATGGAAACCATTGGACTTTGCTATTGCTTTTAGCTTAAAATAAAATATTTTCCCTTACATAAAAACTAAATTTGCAAGTTTACAACTCCCATTTATTGTTCCTTGTCTCAAAATCTATTTCTAATTAGACTAAACAGAGCAAATTTAATTCCTCCCCATTATGGCACCTTTAACTATTTGAAGACAAATGTCATGTTCCCTCTTAAGCCTTCTCTTCTCCAAATTAAACATTCTTAGTTATTTCAACCAGTATTAAAAAGGCATAAACTTAAGACCCTTCACCATGTTTTCCAGCTTTTCTGTGATCTTTCTCAAATAAGGTATCCAGAGTTAAATAAGGCAATGAGATTTGGCACATGCTCAGACAATCTATAATGGAATCACCCACATGGCAAGTGATTTGGAGCTGTTCCAGGGAGATAAGAGAACTAGTGCATGAATGGACACTGTGTTGCCATATCAGGGATTGGTAGCAAACATTTTCCATTGATTTCATAGCCAGATCTGTCTGCATCTTTAAAACTTCCTGACTGAATAAAATAGCTCTCTTTCCTGTATTAACATCTAGGGGTGAAAGACTTATCCCCTTCCAAAAATTGATGAAATGGTAAAGGGACAAAGGGCAGATGAGGACTAACAAGGATACAATAAAGAGGAACCACCACCTTCCTATTCCTGAGAACTCTGCCTTTCATATCGCAGCTTAAAACTCTAACTAGCTTTCTTGGTTGTCATACAAACTGAGGACTCCCATTCAAATTGCAAAATTTCAAAACTCCTGGGTCTTAATGACCTTGGTTTAGCAAAGAAAGGTTAAAGTACAGTCAGTATACCCTTTTTTAAGGAGGCAGGATTGCCAGGCTTTAAATTGTGATATAAAACAATAGTCATCAAAAATACTTAATATTTTTTAAAATAACAAATAAATAGATTAATTATAACAGATTGAATCAGGTATTCTTAACCTTTTTTCATATCCATGGACTTCTTCAACAGTCTGGTGAAGTTAATGGCACCCTTCTCAGAATAATGTTTTAAAAGGTTTAAAGGAAATGTTAAATTTCAGTTAGACATTAGTGAAAATAAAGGTGAAATTTTTTCCTTTTCATTCAAGTTTACAGACTTCTTGAAATCTGTTCAAAGACCTCAAGATTAAAAATTAGTGAACAAATTGGCTACACAAATGGGATGGAGAATTTTGGTTAAAGGTCTACTTAGTTAACAAGAACTGTTTGAAAATAAAAAGCAATTTAACAGAAGTTGGGTTTAGACAATTATGTTAATATACACCATTATAATATCAAAATGAATATCAATGGCTTATTAAAGGCTATTTCATTTAAAAAATTTGAAGAGATCAAGAGAAGATATCTTTTGTAACTATATGTAAGAAGAGAATTCCTTCTTTACTAAATATTTAATAGAGAAGATCCCAACTGGAAAAAAAACAGGTAGTTTTAAATACATAAAACTTAAAAGATATTTTTGGACAAGTGAAGTCAATAAAAGTAGAATAAGAATAAAACATTTGCATCAGATA
The DNA here is from genome assembly GCF_016432865.1 of Antechinus flavipes. NCBI lineage: Eukaryota > Metazoa > Chordata > Mammalia > Dasyuromorphia > Dasyuridae > Antechinus > Antechinus flavipes. The sequence goes on along the minus strand of NC_067401.1, from coordinate 427,654,082 downwards.
TCGCTGATAAAAGATTGATATTCAAATATATAAGGAATTGACTCAATCACATTGCAAAAAAATGGCAAACAGCAATAGATAAATGATCAAACAATAAAGATGAACAGTTTTCAAAGGAATTGAAAACAATAGATAATCATTTGAAAGCATGCACACTCCAAATCATTGATAGTAAGGGAAATACAAAGAAAAAACAACTCTGTGATTTCATCTCATGGCACGAAAATAAGCAAAGATTACCAAGAACAAGAACAATGAATATTGGATTGGACTGTGGAAAAAAAAGTCTTTCAAACAGATGGTTGGTAGAGCTATAAATTAGTCTAATTGGTCTGGCTACCCACTTGTAAGAAAAATAATTAAGTGGTTCATATCTTTTGACCCAGAAACCCAACTATAAGAAATATTACCCAAAGAAAGAAAGAGCCAGTACATATCAAAATTTGTGTTGTAACATTTCAAGGCAACCAAGACCTGGAAATAAAATTAATGTTTCACAATGTTGTGCCTCATTTTCCCTAAATTGTACTGCCTCAGTTTCTCTAAATTGTTCTGCCTCAGTTTCCCTAAATTGTTCTGCCTCAGTTCTTTGAATTGTTTTGCCTCAATCCCCCTGGTTGCAAATCCCCCCTTCCTGATCATTAGGACTGAGATAATTAGGGCTGGGAGTCTTGACTATTGTTAGTCACCATGTTTGGGTATTTGTGTTCAATTATTCTTCCTTATCACAAAGAGTTCAGGGAAAGGGACAGGAGGAGAGGAGTAGATATTCTCCCTAAATGCAGAATGTTTTTTTTTCCGTCCTGTTCTTTGTTTTGTCCCTTCTCTCTTCCATTTCTTAGTGGTATCTTTCCCTTTTGCCTTTCTTCTCATTCTTTGACTCTGTCTCATTGAATCACAGGTTATAAATCCAAAAGGGACCTTCATGATCAATGCCAGGGGTGTACTGGTAAATATTTAACAATTGACTCTTTGTAAAATAATGTACACTGCACAAACTTTTAAGTTTCATCTGCACTATTAACATTCTATCTATTACTTTCTTAGGTCTAGAAATCAACAAAATAAAACAACTCTAATTTGTAGCATTTGGTGATTTCTGAAACGTAAATACTCACCTGAAAATTCAACAATTCCTCTTCCAACTCCCATCATTATTATTGTTCTCTAAAATTGAGACCACTCTTTTTATGGATATTGTGTCTATTTGTGAAAGAATGTCCTCCACACTTTCCAGAGGAATATTTTTTTTATCATTTCTTCTTATTTTAGTAAATACTACTGACTTGATTGTTTCAGGGAAATTTACCAGAGAGGGCCTATGAGCTACAATAATGAGAGTAGCCAGCCATAGAACCCAGTGGTAGAAATTGTCTCTCTTGAGACCCAACCTATGAGTTCAAATATAGGATAAGTCACAAAGTAGTGTTATATGCAATGTGTATATCTCCTCTGGCAGATTGTAAGATCCTTGAAAATAAGAACTATTCCATTTGCATTTTTGTATCCCCAGAAATTAGTACATTACCTGACACAAACAGATGCTTAATAAGTGTGTATTAATTGTTTGACTAATTAAATAATCAATTGATTCGTTTGAATCCAGAATACTAGGTTTGAAATATGACTGCCATTTAGACTTAGGTGATTTGGGAACAATCATCTCATTTCTTTAGTCATCAGCTTCATTGTCTGCTAAATTAGATGGTGTGACTAAGTCCCTTACAACTCTAAATCTTCTACATTCTAAATCTTCTAAATCTAAATCTTCTGAATTCTAAATTCAATATCTTTTAAGGATATCATTGATAACATGACTCTATATCTAGACCATTTCCAAAGAGAAGTTATGATGGCTGATCAGCAACATCCTATCAAAACAATAAGCAAAATATGCAATTTCAGATTAGTGAGATACACATCAAGGTAGTGATTTCAGAAATCACCAAATGCTACAAATTAGACTTGTTTTATTTTGTTGATTTCTAGATCTAAGAAAGTAATAGATAGAATGTTAATAGTGCAGATGGAATTTAAAAGTTTGTGCAGTGTACATTATTTTACAAAGAGTCAATTGTTAAATATTTACCAGTACACCCCTGACATTGATCATGAAGGTCCCTTTTGGATTTATAACCTGTGATTCAATGAGACAGAGTCAAAGAATTAGAAGAAAGGCAAAAGGGAGAGATACCACTAAGAAATGGAAGACAGAATAGACAAAACAAAGGACAGGAAGGGGAAAAAAAAACATTCTGCATGACGAACCTTGTGGCTTTAAGCTGCTTGAAGGTAGTTTGTGTGACAGAAAATATGAAGCTTAAAATGTGACTCAGAAGTATGTGTGATCAAAAATAGCTGGCCTGGAGACTGAATAGCAACTTAGACCCCACAAATATTCCATTACAAACTAAAGCAAATCTTTTTGAAAAGATTAAAAATTTTGAAAGCTATCACTTAATTTTCTTAATTATGTCTCTCTTCATGGGTCAGGATTTTTCTACTTCTCAATAAAACACAAAAGGCCCATCCTTCCTATTGAATCAATGAATTAATTAAATCTGTAAACTAAGTGTGAACAATTTCTTTTTACTTTGATGTTTTTTAACTTTTTTTTTTACATTTTACATTTGATTCAAATGAAGATGCAAATTAATTGATCAATTAAGGAAGCAGTTCTAGCCAAGAATTTGATAGGGAATACCTTGAGAATTTTCTTTCTTTTCTAAAATGGATAAAATGCTGGGCTTGAAATCAGAAACAATTGTGCTAAAATCCTGCCTCAGATACTTAAAAAATGGGCAAGCCTCTGTCTGCTTCAGTTTCTCAACTATAAAATGGGAATAATCATAGCATCTAACTTTAAGGGTTATTGTGAGAATCAAATAAGAAAATATTTGTATAGAGCTTAGTACCCATTGTGGCACATGGTGTACTTGACACAAAAATATTTAATTCCTTCCTTTCTTCCTTCTGCCTTGATCAGAGGAAGCTTCATGAGCTTCTTGTTTCCTTAAAATATCACTTTGTTGTTGTTGTTGTTGTTTTTATTTATTATAGCTTTGTGTTTACAAGTTATATGCATGGGTAATTTTACAGCATTGACAATTGCCAAACATTTTGTTCCAATTTTTCCCCTCCTTTCCCCACCCCTTTCCCCAAATGGCAGGTTGACCAATACATGTCAAATATGTTGAAGTACAAATTAAATACAATATTAGTATATGTGTCCAAACAGTTATTTTGCTGTTCAAAAAGAATCGGACTTTGAAATAGTGTACCATTAGCCTATGAAGGAAATCAAAAATGCAGACGGACAAAGGTAGAAGGATTGGGAATTCTATGTAGTGGTTCATAGTCATCTCCCAGAGTTCTTTCCTTGGGTATAGCTGGTTCAATTCATTACTGCTCTATTAGAGCTGATTTGGTTCATCTCCTTATTGAAGAAGGCCAGGTCCATCAGAATTGATCATCATATAGTATTATTGTTGAAGTGTATAATGATGGTCCTGCTCATTTCACTCAACATCAGCTCATGTAAGTCTCTCCAGGCCTTTCTGAAATCATCCTGTTGGTCATTTTTTATAGAACAATAATATTCCATAATATTCACATACCACAATTTATTCAGCCATTCTCCAATCGATAGGCATCCACTCAGTTTCCAGTTTCTGGCCACTACAAAGAGGGTTGCTACAAACATTCTTGCACATACAAGTCCCTTTCTCTTCTTTAAAATTTCTTTGGGATATAAACCCGGGAGTAACACTGCTAGATCAAAGGGTATGCATAGTTTGGTAACTTTTTGAGCATAGTTCCAAATTGCTCTCCAGAATGGCTGGATGTGTTCACAATTCCACCAACAATGTATTAGTGTCCCTGTTTTTCCACATCCCCTCCAACATTCCACATTATCTCTCCCTGTCATTTTAGCCAATCTGACAGGTGTGTAGTGGTATCTCAGAGTTGTCTTAATTTGCATTTCTTGATTAATAATGATTTGGAGCATCTTTTCATATGGCTAGAAATAGTTGCAATTTCTTCATCTGAGAATTGTCCGTTCATATCATCCTTTGACCATTTATCAGTTGGAAAATGGCTTGATTTCTTATAAATTAGAGTCAATTCTCTATATATTTTGGAAATGAGGCCTTTATCAGAACCTTTTATCGTAAAAATGTTTTCCCAGTTTATTGCTTCCCTTCTAATCTTGTCTGTTTGTACAAAAACTTTTCAATTTGATATAATCAAAATTTTCTATTTTGTGATCAATAATGATCTCTGGTTCTTCTTTGGTCATAAATTCCTTCCTCTTGCACAGGTCTGAGAGGTAAACTATTCTATGTTCCTCTAATTTGTTTATAATCTCATTCTTTAAGCCTAGGTCATGAACTCATTTTGACCTTATCTTGGAGAATGGTGTTAAGTGTGGGTCAATGCCTAGTTTCTGCCATACTAAATTCCAATTTTCCCAGCAATTTTTGTCAAACAGTGAGTTCTTTTCCCAAAAGTCGGGGTCTTTGGGTTTGTCAAAGACTAGATTATTAAAGTTATTGCCCGTTTTGTCCTTTGAACCTATCCTATTCCACTTATCAACTAGTCTATTTCTTAGCCAATACCAAATGGTTTGAATAACTGCTGCTTTATAATATAATTTTAGATCTGGTACAGCTAGGCTACCTTAATTTGATTTTTTCTTTTCATTAATTCCCTTGAAATTCTTAATCTTTTGTTTTTCCATATGAAATTTGTTGTTATTTTTTCTAGGTCATTAAAATAGTTTTGGGAGGATCTGATTGGTATAGCTCTAAATAAATAGATTCGTTTAGGTAGTATGGTCATCTTTATTATATTTGCTCGCCCTATCCAAGAGCATTTAATATTTTTTCCAATTGGTTAGATCAGACTTAATTTGTGTGGAAAGTGTTTTGTAGTTTTGCTCTTATAGTTTCTGATTTTCCCTTGGCAGATAGATTCCTAAATATTTTATATTATTGGTAGTTACTTTAAACGGAATTTGAGGGGCCCTAATCAGTGACAGAGATAGGATCCGAATCTAGATTCTCTAACTAGACTAGTGCTTGATCCAAGATGAGGTCTTATTATTTGAAATGTTCAATTTCTGGTGGTAAAGATGACTGAACAGGATATGGTGGTAGGCTAGCCACTAACTGAGCTAAAAGGAAAATTGAGTCAGCTCTCTGAGTAATCACATCAACAAAAGTATTCCAACCTTAGCTAGCCAGATAGTTTGGCTCAAAGTACATTATTTCCTACAGTTTCCAGAAAATAAGTTTTTTTTTCTCTCCAGAATCATTAGGCATTTGGCCTAAACCTTCTTGTCTTGCTATTTACCACTGTAACCTGACTACTTTCCCCAGATACTCAGCCTCCAGCGCAGATTGCCAAATTCTCTAAGAAGTAAAAGATATCTCACTCTCTTACCCTCCTCCCCTCTCACTGGTTCCTAGCCAATCCCTCAGATATTTCAGTTTTGTTAATTGTAAAATGAAGCTGATGAGCTTTAAATACTGCACCTGAATGTCATGTGGATTAGCTCATTAGTGATCAAGAAGGGTTCTGTAAATGTTAAGCATTTGCAAGACATGATTTTCTGTTTTCAAAATTGCAAGTGAAACATGGGAAAATGGTAAATTATGTAAATAATTGACCTGTTTGCTTGCAATTCCACCATTCTCTGGCAGACAGAATCCAATCTGCTGGAGGAAACAGAATGGTGCCCTTTATGACTAAGTTTTTCTTATCAACCAGTGTGAAAAAGGAAATAACATTTCATTCCTGGAGAAATAAGCCACATGGTCTTCCTTAGGGACCATCTCATGGGGAAAAAAGTCATATTTTTTTTCAGATTTGGAGAAGCAAATTCAATAACAAAGTAGAATAAATTTAAAATCGGAGGCCTCAAAGGGAGAAATATCAATGACATCTGATCTTTTTTTCTTGCTTAATGAAAAGTAAGGAGATCTTTAGTGATTGGTTTTCTTGGATCCAGGCAAAAATTTCAGAACATATGTAGGATTAGCATAAGGAAGACCTTCTAAACAATTAGTGTCCCAAAGTGGGATGATTTGATGATGCAAATAGTAAGTTCCCCATTATTAGAAATAGTCAAGGAAAGACAGGATGGTTTACATGTCAGGAACCTTATAGAGGCAACTCCCACATAATTATGTGTTGGATTACATTGTATCTTTTGGTTCTGAAACTCAATGACTTTATGAATTTTGGAGCCTTGCCACAACCAACCAATCCAAGGAAAACATAGACAATGTTTATACTGAAAAATGGAAGATTTTCTTTTCTTTTAATGATGAGGTTCCAAGTATATGGTAATGGTGTTTTTGTCTGACCCTGCCTAGAGAATATACATGATTGAAAAACAATGGTTCTTGAGTCAAAGCATCTATTGCTTACTACTTGTATGACTTTTGAGGAAATCACTTAATCTATCTAGATCTCAATTTCCTCATTGGGAAATAAGAAGCTTGGCCTAAATACCCTGTATGGTCTCTTCCAATTCAGATCTATAATCCTATGATATTTTGAGTGTGGAAGTCCAAAAGAAATAACTCATCAGAACTGTTGTTGTAATATTGTGTTCACTCCATTCATGACCCATAATCAAGTTAGCAATGTTAATCACGATGAGGAAATTTGGAGGAATGCCCTTTTCATTGCTAATATTCTATGATTGAGAATTCATGAAAATTAATTAATGAATTTATTCAGGAATTAAGACAAAAGGTAAGTCAAGTGAAAAGCTTAACTTGGTTTGTAAGTTAACTCTGTCCTCCTGAGACAATGAAGGATGTCTGAGAGCAGCCTCCTGGATCTGTGATTTGTAGAATAAGGAAATTATTTGCCTTTGAATGCCAATAGTATGCAACAACAAACCTGATAACTATTATTCTGGACTCTGATTAACTAGTATTTAAGACTGAGATTTCTTTGGTGTTCTTATGCTATCTAAAAAATGGAATGATTTTTCATCCTGTAAACATCCAGGATGCATATCACCAGTCCCATTATAATCATGGATTGGAAACTAGAAAAAAAAAAAAAAAGAAATAGTCTAGAAGACTGTTTCTACAAGAAGACGTCTTCAATGCTTCTTACATCTAAAACATGCAGGATTCTAACCAGCCACCAGATTTTTGAAGTCCTGTCTGCTATTGGTATTTCAATTACCCTAGTTGTGAGCCTCAAGGTCTTTGAGTTTTTTCAAAAGTTGTATGAGAGATAGAACAATGCAGTGGATAGGACAATGAAGTTAGGAAGCCAATTCCAGAGCTGCAAAGCTCTGAGCAAATCATTTAACTTTGCCCTCTTCTGAAATATGACATAGCTGTATTTGATGATCTCTAAAATCTAGAATTGCTTTAAATCTATGATTCAGTGATTTGGAGTTTTCTCCAACTTCCTCCCCTCCCTTGGTCCCATAACTGTGATGAGATTATAGACTAATGAGTCTTTATTGAAATGTTGATTGCACATCTTTACAGAGGCTACAGATATGGCCATTGTCATTGATAGGCAGATCCATTCCTCGTGGAGAATTAATGTTTGTGACTCAGTGATTGGGGCTGAATTGAACTTTTGGGTCAAAGCCACTTCTTTGTGCAGAGGGAATGGGATTTTCAATGGAAATGAAAGATTAATTCAGTCCTTTTTAATTGCTTTTTCTCTTGTTTTTTGGAAGACAGACAAGAAAGCAGTAGACATAATGGAACTTCTGACTCCTCCTCTGTCCAGAAATCATGGCTGCACTTGAGAAGAAGCACATGGGGACTATATAAAACCTTTGCTGAAAGACCCAAGAAAATAGCTGTTGAATCACAAGCTTATGAAATCATATTTCTAAGAAAGAAAGAGAATTTTCAATGGGAGCTCTATCTCAGGATTACTGCTCCAGAAACCTAAAGAGTTCTAGAATCCAGCTTCCTGTCAATAAATGGGAGACTTTATCGATGCATTGACAGTTTCAGAGATGATTCCCTAGCAACTGCAAGTTTAACAGTTCTGAAACTGATCCTCTTTCCCATAGGAAATAGAACACTAAATATATGACAATGAAGTTAGAAGAACAACAAGGGAATAAAGTATGGAGAAGGAAAAGGTCTGGATTTTGCCTTTTACTACTACTATAATAGTAATAATATTACTATTACTATTACTGAAATATATATATTTCAAATACTATGGTCCAATGGGAAGGAATTTGTCCCCTTTAACCTCAAGTTCATTTCTTTTCTAGGATGGGGGAGAGACTGAGACTTTAGAGGCAGATATGAATCTGGATAAAAGAAAGATTCATCACAATATTGGGGATTTACCCCTCTCCCACTATTGCCACTATAATTTTCTTTGCTAGAGAGTACAAAGTTGAGTAGTATAAGTCTGAAATGATTCGATTGTCCTCAGGAGTAGAGGAAGGGGAGGAGTAAGAACAAATTAGGGAAAGAAATGGAACCATTTTGATCATGAGCTACTAGAATCCTTTTATGTTATTGTTTCTCCCCCTCCTCTTCATTTTCTATGTGGCAAACTAAAAGTTATTTCATACCTAAAATACATTATTACTTCAAGTGCTTATTTTGATATCTGGGGGATCTTTTATATGTGGAGACCTAGAAATGAGCCATATTTTAGTCACATTAAGAGATTTCTCAAAGGAAGCTCCAAGAAAAGAGAGTGGAATAGGGATAGAGATGTGGTGAAACACAAAGCCAAAGATATTGGAGCAGGTTACTTTTAAAACAGTGTCATGCATATTGGGCCACAAGTTACATCTGGATTAATATCAGTGAAGCAATTAAGCATGTGGGTGTTCTGTAATGAACCAGAATCAGGTCACATCCTAACTTTCATGGACCATATTTATGTAATTTTTAAAAAGTCACTTAAATGTCACTTAAATGCAAGAATTAGGCTCAGACTTGGTGTAACATAACTGTCTAGACAGTGACAAAGCAGGGAACATTAAGACTTTCACCCATTTTGTATCAGTAAGATTTGCCCTATAAGCAGAAGAGTCTGGGTAGTCTCATCAGTTTGCCTTTTGCATGACTCACCTCTTGAGAAAAAAAAGAAGGCAGTCTTGGAAGGGGAATGGCACCTTGAGAAGAAACCTTCATGATTCTACTTAGTTCCTAGGAACCAACTATCCCATATAGGATGATTTTCTTTTTGTTTTTCTTTTTGCTCATGTGTTTTATTATTTTTAATAATAGCTTTTTATTTTCAAAATGCATGAAAAGATAGTTTTCAACATTCAGCCTTGAAAAACCTAGTGTTCCATATTTTTTCTCCCTCTTTTCCCTCTACCTCACTCCTCAAAACAGCAAGTAATCCAATATATGTCAAATGTGCAATTCTTTTAAACATATTTCCACATTTATCATGCTGCACAAGAAAAATCAGATCAAAAAGAAAAAAAAAAGAAAGAAAAAAGCAAACAAACAACAACAAAAATGATGAAAATCCTATTTTGTTCCACATTCAGTCCCTATAGTCTCTCTCTGGATGCAAATGGCTTTCTCCATGACATCTATTGGAACTAGTCTGAATCACTGCATTGTTGAAAAGAGCCATGTCTGGAGGGCTGAGCCAAGATGGTGGAGAAGGCACATGTGACTTTCTAAACTCCTCTCATGCCCTCACCACCAACATTAAATTCAGCCTCAAAAATAGCGCTTGACTGGTAAAACCCATGAAGATTAGAAGCAAACAACTCATTAGCTGAAGATAATCTGGAAGATCACCAGGAAAGGTTTGTCCTGAGGGACCAGGAACAGACCAGCACAGGCAGGGTAAGATTAGCTTCAGGGAGCAGACCAGGGGCAAGGGTGACCTCTGTGGCTAGAGATTGCTCTCCCATAGGCTAACTGTTCTGCCTTAATTATAAAACAGTAAACTAGCAGAGAAATTAAAGCCAAAGACAGAGGGTACTCTCTAAAAAACGCCAGACCCTAACAAGATCTGGCTATAATCACCCAAAACTGGAAGTGACTCAGGCAGACTGGAAACACAGTCCTGCAGCCACATCCTTCAGTACTGGGCTTTTGCTGGGGGGGGGGGGAGAGGGAGGGGAGGGCAATTACAAATCTTCATGGCAGGGGGGCACAGTGGAGGGCTCAGCCTGGGACAATAGAACTTTTGAAGCTGACTGTACTTCCTGGGGCAGAGACACTTCCCTTCCCTGCAGGGCTATTCACTGCTCAGCTTCTAATACCCACAGCCCCAGGGTGTCTTGGGGTAGTAAAACTTGCACTGCTCAGTGTCTAGATCCAGGGCAGTCGTTCATCTGCACAGCGATGTTCTTTGCAGGGCACTTCTGCAGCTCTGCAGTGCAGGCCTGAGTTACTTCCAGAGGGAACTCTTTCCCAGAGCACTCCCATACCTCGCTGTTCTTTGTAGCCGGTTGGCTGGACAGCTACTGTCCATACACCTATCACTCCTCTGCAGAGGAAGATAGTTATCTCCTGGCCCTGAAGGCAAACCCTACAGGCTTTAACAAAATGAGTAAAAAAATCAAAAGAACTATTGATAACTTCTATACAGAAAGAAAGCAGCTTTTTAGCCCCAAAGAGACTAATAGCAGACAGTCTCCAGACAACTGTTGGTCTCCAACACAAAAGACTCTCCTAGAAGAGACTATTAAAAACCTTAAAAGAGAACTAAAAGAAAAATGGGGAAAGGAAAGAGAAGCTATGCAAGAGAGCAACAACTTCCTAAAGTGTGAATTGGAAAAGATAAAAAACTCCCAAGAAGTAGAGGGAAACAGAATTTAGGAATTGGGAAGGTTAAGAATTCCCAAGAAAGTAGGATTTGTGAATTGGAAAAAGAAAATAATTCACTAAAAAAAAATTAGTGAAATGGAAAAAAAAATCCATAGAGCAAAACAACTCATTTAAAAACTCAATTGGATATATAGAAAAAGAAGTAAAAAAAGCTAATGAAGAAAATAACTCACTAAAAATCAGAACTGAACAAATAGAAATGACTGATTCATTGAGACATCAAAAATCAGTCAAGCAAAACCAAAAAAAAAAAAAAAAAAAGAGAGAGAGAGAGAGAGAGATTAGGAAAAAAAAAGTCAAATATTTACTTGGAAAAACAATGGACCTGGAAAATAGATCTAGGAGAGAGAACCTGAGGATCATTAGACTACCTGAAAATTATGAAAAAAAAGTGCCTAGATACTATTTTACAGGAAATCATCAAAGAGAACTGCCCAGAAATAATAGAACCAGAAGATAAAATAGGCGTTGAAAGAATTCATTGAAGACTTTCTGAAAAAGATCCTAAAATAAAAACTCCAAGGAATATTGTGGCCACATTTCAGAACTATTAGACTAAAAAAAAATATTACTAAACAGCCAGGAAAAAACAATTCCAATACTGAGGTGCCACAATAAAGGTCACTTAAGATCTGGCTGCCTCAGCATTAAAGGATCGAAGGGCCTGGAATCTGATATTCTGAAAGGCAAAAGAACTTGGAATGCAGCCAAGAAAAAACTACTCAGCTAAGCTGAGCATTTTTTTTTCCCATGGAAGAAGATGGACATTTAATGAAACAGAGGAATTCCATTTATTTCTAAGGAAAAAGCCAGAGTTAAACAAAAAATTTGCTCTCCAAACATAGGACTCAAGAAAAGCAGAAAAAGATAAAAGGAACTCTTGAGAACTGTATTGCTGTTGTGGATATACAAAAAAAACCACATGTATAATTTGATTTTACTGATATAACATAAAAAAGGGAAGTAGAAATGGAAAGAGGATAGTGTCAGAAAAAGGAAAAAAAGGGGAGATAAAAAGAGGGAAAGTTACATCCCACAATGAGGCAAAGGAAATCTATCATATCTGAGGGAATTTAGAGAGAGGGAAGAACATTGAGTGAATCTTACTCTCATCAGAGTTGGCTCAAAGAGAAAATAATTGACATATTTATTTTACAGGGAATCTTCTCTCCCCTCATTAAAAAGTGAGAGCAGAAAAAGGAAAAGGAAAGGAGTAATAAGGGAAGGGTACAACAAAGGGGAAGAGAATCAAAGGGAGGAGGAAGGGGATCCTAAAGAGGGAGAGCTGCATGACATAAGTGGGGTCCATCAGTTTAATACTGGGGAAGGGGGCAAAGGAGAGGGGACAAGAAAAAGAAAAGTATAATCTCGGGATGATAAGATGGCAGGAAATACAGAATTAGTGATTTTAACCATAAATGTGAATGGGATGAATTCTCCATTAAACAGAGGTGGATAATAGACTGGATCAAATGCAATATATTGTTTACAAGAAACACATTTAAAGCAGGAAGATACATACAGAGTAAAGGTAAAAGGCTGGAGCAGACTCTATTTTGCTTCAGGTGAAGTCAAAAAAGCAGGGGTAGCCATCCTTATCTCAGATCAAGCAAAAGCAAAAATTGACCTAATTAAAAAAGATAAGGAAGGAAACTATATCTTGCTAAAGGGTAGCATAGATAATGAAGCAATATCAATACTACACATATATGCACCAAGTGGTATAGCATCTAACTTCCTAAAGGAGAAGTTAAGAGAGTTGCAAGAAGAAATAGACAGCAAAACTATAATAGTGGGAAAACTCAATCTTGCATTCTCAGAATTAGATATATCAAACCACAAAACAGATAAGAAAGAAATTAAAGAGGTAAATAGAATATTAGAAAAATTACGTATGATAGATCTTTGGAGAAAACTGAATGGTAACAGAAAGGAGTGTACTTTTTTCTCAGCAGCTCATGGAATCTACACAAAAATTGAGCATATATTAGGACATAAAGACCTCAAAATTAAATGCAGGAAGGCAGAGTCAATAAATGCTTTCTTTTCAGATCACAATGCAATAAAAATTATATTCAACAAAAAGTTAGGGGTAAATACACCAAAAAGTAATTGGAAACTAAATAATTTCATCTTAAAGAATGATTGGGTGAAACAACAAATTATAGACACACTTAATAATTTCACTCAAGATAATGACAACGATGAGACATCATACCAAAATTTGTGAGATGCAGCCAAAGCAGTACTAAGGGGAAATTTTATATCCTTAGATGCCTATTTGAATAAAATAGAGAAAGAGAAGATCAATGAATTGGGCTTGCAATGTAAAAAGCTAGAAAAAGACCAAATTAAAAACCCCCAATCAATTACTAAACTTGAAATTCTAAAATTAAAAGGAGAAATTAATAATATTGAAAGTAAAAAAAAAAAAACTATTGAACTAATAAATAAAACTAAGAGTTGGTTTTATGAAAAAAACAATAAAATTGATAAACCTTTGTTAAATCTGCTTCAAAAAAGGAGAGAGGAAAATCAAATTAGTAGTCTTAAAAATGAAAAGGGAGAACTTTCCACAATGAAGAGGAAATTAAAGAAATAATAAGGGATTACTTTGCCCAACTTTATGCCAATAAATTTGATAATCTAAGAGAAATGGATGACTACCTCCAAAAACATAGGCTTCATAGGTTAACAGAGGAGGAAATAAATTGCTTAAATAGTCCCATTTCAGAAAAAGAAATAGAACAAGCTATTAATCAAGTCACTAAAAAAAAATCCCCAGCACCAGATGGATTTACATGTGAATTCTACCAAACATTTAAAGAACAATTAGTCCCAATGCTATATAAACTATTTGAAAAAATAGGGAATGAAGGAGTCCTACCAAATTCTTTTTATGACACAGACATGGTACTGATACCTAAATCAGGTAGATTGAAAACAGAGAAAGAAAATTACAGACCAATCTCTCTCATGAATATTGATGCTAAAATCTTAAATAAGATATTAGCAAAAAGACTACAGAAAATCATCCCCAGGATAATACACCATGATCAAGGATCATGGATTTATACCAGGAATGCAGGGCTGGTTCAATATTAGGAAAACTATCAATATAATTGGCCATATTAATAGCCAAATTAACAAAAAGCATATGATCATCTCAATAGATGCAGAAAAAGCATTTGATGAAATCCAATATTCATTCCTTTTAAAAACACTTGAGAGCATAGGAATAAATGGACTTTTTCCTAAAACAATCAATAGCATCTATTTAAAACCATGGGTAAGCATCATATGTAATGGGGACAAAATGCAACCATTCCCAATAAGATCAGGAGTGAAACAAGGTTGCCCACTATCACCATTACTATTCAATATTGCTTTAGAAATGCTAGCTTTGGCAATAAGAGTTGAGAAAGAGATTAAAGGAATTAGAGTAGGCAATGAGGAAACCAAATTATCACTCTTTGTTGATGATATGATGGTATACTTAGAAAACCCCAGAGATTCTACTAGAAAGTTATTAGAAATAATCCACACCTTTAGCAAAGTTGTAGGATACAAAATAAATCCACATAAGTCATCAGCATTCTTATACATCACTAACAAAATCCAACAGTTAGAGTTACAAAGAGAAATTTCATTTAAAGTAACTACTGATAGTATAAAATATTTAGGAATCTATCTGCCAAGGGAAAATCAGAAACTTTATGAGCAAAACTACAAAACACTTTCCACACAAATTAAGTCTGATCTAACCAACTGGAAAAATATTAAATGCTCTTGGATAGGGTGAGCAAATATAATAAAGATGACAATACTACCTAAACTAATCTATTTATTTAGAGCTATACCAATCAGACTCCCAAAAAACTATTTTAATGACCTAGAAAAAACAACAACAAATTTCATATGGAAAAACAAAAGGTTAAGAATTTCAAGGGAATTAATGAAAAAAAAATCAAATGAAGGTAGCCTAGCTGTACCAGATCTAAAATTATATTATAAAGCAGCAGTTACCAAAACTATTTGATATTGGCTAAGAAATAGACTAGTTGATCAATGGAATAGGTTAGGTTCAAAGGACAAAACAAGCAATAACTTTAATAATCTAGTCTTTGACAAACCCAAAGTTTTTGGGATAAGAACTCACAAAAATTTCTGAGAAAATTGGAAATTAGTATGACAGAAACTAGGTATTGACCCACACTTAACACTATACATCAAGATAAGATCAAAATGGGTTCATGACCTAGGCATCAAGAATGAGAATATAAACAAATTAGAGGAACATAAGATAGTGTACCTCTCAGACCTGTGCAAGAGGAAGGAATTTATGACCAAAGAAGAACTAGAGATCATTACTAATTACAAAATAGAAAATTTTGATTATATCAAATTGAAAAGTTTTTATTCAAGCAAAAATAATGCAGACAAGATTAGAAGGGAAGCAATAAACTGGGAAAACATTTTTACAGTCAACGCTTCTGATAAAGGCCTCATTTCTAAAATATTTAGAGACTTGATTCTAATTTATAAGAAATCAAGCCATTCTCCAATTGATAAATGGTCAACGGATATGAACAGACAATTCTCAAATGCAGAAATTGCAACTATTTCTAGCCATATGAAAGGATGCTCCAAGTCATTATTAATCAGAGAAATGCAAATTAAGACAACTCTGAGATACCACTACACACCTGTCAGGTTGGCTAGAATGACAGGGAAAGATAATGCAGAATGTTGTATGGAATGTGGGAAAATAGGGACACTAATACATTGTTGGTGGAATTGTGAATACATCCAGCCATTCTGGAGAGCAATTTGGAACTCAAAAAGTTATCAAACTGTGCATACCCTTTGATCCAGCAGTGTTTCTACTGGGCTTTTATCCCGAAGAAATCTTAAAGAAGGGAAAGGGACCTGTATGTGCATGAATGTTTGTGGCAGGTCTTTGTAGTGGCCAAAGACTGGAAATTGAGTGGATGCCCATCGATTGGAGAATGGCTGAATAAATTGTGGTATATGAATATTATGGAGTATTATTGTTCAGTAAAAAATGACCAGCAGGAGGATTTCAGAAAGTCCTGGGGAGACTTACATGAACTGATGCTGAGTGAAATGAGCAGGACCAGGAGATCAGTATATACTTCAACAATAATACTATATGATGATAAATTCTGATGGAGCTGGCTCTCTTCAACAATGAGATGAGCCAAAGCACTTTCAATAGAGCAGTAATGAACTTAACCGGATACACCTAAGGAAAGAACTCTGGGAGATGACTATGAACCACTACATAGAATTCCCAATTCCCAACTGTTTTTGTCTGCCTGCATTTTTGATTTCCTTCACAGGCTAATAGTACACTATTTCAAACTCCAGTTCTTTTTATACAGCAAAATAACTGTTAGGACATGTATGCTTATATTGTATTTAATTTATACTTTAACATACCTTAACATGTATTGGTCAACCTGCTATCGGGGGGAAGGGATGGGGGAAGGAGGGGAAAAATTGGAATAAAAGATTTGGCAATTGTCAATGCTGTAAAATTATCCATGCATATAACTTGTAAATAAAAAGCTATTTAAAAAAAGAAAGAAAAGAAAACAGCCACGTCTGTTCAAACCTGATCATCACACAGTCTTCTTATTGCTGTGTGCGATGTTACCTTGCTTCTACTTACTACACTCATAATCAGTTCATGTAAACCTTTCCAGGTCTTTCTGAAACCATCCTGGTTGTTGTTTCTTATAGAACAATCATATTCCATAACATATACCCTAACATATTCAACTATTCTGCAACTGATGGGCATCCACTAAATTTCTAGTTTCTTGCCACTACGAAAAGAACTGCTACATTTTTGCATATGTGGGTCCTTTTTGATTTTTTGTGATCTCTTTGGCATACATGCCCTCTAGAGTGGGTCAAAGGGTATGCCTAGTTTGATAGCCCTTTGGACATAGCTCCAAATTGATCTCCAGAATGGTCAGATCAGTTCATAATTCCACCAACAATGCATTAGTGTAGGACAATTTCCTTAGCTAGACTCCATGATCCTCTTACAGTGTTTTTTATTTGTACACAATACAAAACCTTGGACACAATTAAGATTACAGAGTTCAGTTTTATACAAGATGGAATTTAAAATGAAGTGATGTCCTCAACTACAGAAAAGATGTCATATTTCATCTTTCTATAAATCCTGGTTATTGGTTATTTGCAGCATTGAGAACTCTGAACAAAAGCAGAGAAATAGGGAACAAGGTGGTCAGTGAAAAGAATACTGAATTTGGAAGCAGAAGATCTGAATTTAAACCCTTCTCCTGCTATTCATTAAACTTGTGATCCCGGCCAAGTCATTTCAGCTCCAGGGGATTCAGATTGCTCATTCATAAAATGAGAGGTTTAGGTTAAAAAACCTAACTTTAGAGCTGTCATCCTACAGATGACTGTGATCCTGTTATTTTTTTATTTATTCAAGTTTTTTATTTACAAAACATATGCATGGGTAATTTTTCAACATTGACCTTTGCAAATCCTTCTGTTCCAAATTATTCCCTCCTTCTCCCCATCCCCTCCCCTACATGGCAGGTAGTCCAATACATGTTAAATATGTTAAAATATATGTTAAATCTAATATATGTATACATATTTATACAGTTATTTTGCTGCACAAGAAAAAACTGAGGAAAAAAAAAACAAAATGCAAGCAAACAACAACAGAGTGAGAATGCTATGTTGTAGTTCACACTCAGTTCCCACTTTCTATCTCTGAGTGTAGATGTCTCTCTTCATCAATGAACAAATGGAACTGGTTTGAATCATCTCATTGTTGAAGAGAGCCATGTCCATCAGAATTGAACATTGTATACTCTTCTTGTTGCTGTGTATCCCCTGGTTCTGCTCATTTCACTTAGCATCAGTTCTTATAAGTCTCTCTGAATTTATCCTCTCTGAAATTATCCTGTCATTTCTTACAGAACAATGATATTCCATGACATTTACATACTATAGTTAATTTAGCCATTCTCCAATTGATGGGCATCTGTTCAGTTACCGTTTTCTTGCCACTACAAAAAGGGCTGCCGCAAACATTTTTGTACATGTGGCTCCCTTTCCCTCCTTTAAGAGCTCTTTGGGATACAATCCCAGTAGAAAAACTGCTGGGTCAAAGGGTATGCACAGTTTGATAATTTTTGAGCATAATTCCAAACTGCTCTCCAGAATGGTTGGATCCATTCACAACTCCACCAACAATGCATCAGTCTCCTAGTTTTCGCATATGTGATCCTGTTATTTTTTGGGAAATATGAAATGCCCAGGTTTGGTCAGGTTTGCTTTTAAGAAACTTGAAGGACCAAGTAAATTTTGCATCAATTGATGCACTTCTTCTTCCAGTGTTAATAAATAATGAATTAGCAAAAAAAGGAAATGAATTATCATTTTTGAAGGGGTAGGGGAGGAGAAAAGAGGAAGCAGGATTCCAATTCTCCCATGCATTTGCCCAGAATCTCTTCCTCAACCTGAAATGTACCTCCTCCCTCACACACACACACACACACACACACACACCCTTTTCACCTCTTAGAATTTGCAAACTCAGCATGTGTCAACTCTCACATATATGTGATTCCATAATTATTAATATCTACCCTCTCTAGAAATTGCTTTGAATTTAGCTCACTCTTGTTAGTTCTCTTTCTTTTTCTCTTTTTCTTTCTCTCTCCCTCTCTTTGTCTCTATTTCTACCTTTCTATTTTATCTAACTGATAATCTATCTGTCTGCCTGACTACCTCTCCATTTTATTTGCCTGATTATCTATCTATCTATCTAATCAATTTAATTTATAGATACATGCTATCTCTCATCCTCCAAAAGAATAAAAATTCTTTGAAGGCAGAGGTTGTTTTAATTTTTATTCTGAACCTTGGGATCTAATAAATAAAATACCTCACACATGGAAAGTGTTGAAAGATTGTAGACTGAATGAATGGATGGATGAATTGATTAATTGACTCAAGAGAAGAAAGGAGTTGGATCTCAGTGTTTCCAATCTCCATTTTCTCAGCAGGAGAAAGATTACTAAGCAGAATTCAAGCAGATGTTTATTTCCCCACAATCTTTTCTGGGTCTTCTGGCTTCCACCTTGTGCAAAATAGTATGCCTGCAATGATTCAATCTTTTAAGAGATATAAGATGAAAGTTTAGCTCCTCCACCATAAATAGCTAATATATAGAAACTGCTTTTTTTCTTATCTGGTTTATCAAATAAACTCCAATCCATCTTTTCATTGCTTGCAACAACAGCACAGCAGGCTAAAGTACTTCACTAAAATTTTAAAAGAAAGGAAAAAAAAAGATTCAGCTCCATTTAATTGGAGTACATCCACAATTTAAAAAAATCTTTTTCTAGGGTTTACTCCACACACTTGTTTTTCACATTTTACTTTCAATCTAAAGGGCTCAGAATCTTGCTCTAAAAGAGATGAGCAACCCTCTCGCTTGGGACTTTATTAGCAAGATCTGCCTCAAAGATCTAGTCTCTTGTCTCCACTTTTATTGGATTTATTCTGCAAAATATCCAGATAGAAAACATTTAACCAGACATCTCCTTAGAGATATCTCATTAAAGACAACATTATATGAAGTGGTATCATCCATCTAGTGCACAGCTTGAGTCAAGAGATCTAGATTCAAATGCTAAAATGAAAGGAGAGATTAGGATATTAATGGTGAATGGAAGAACATGAAGTAGGTGGTTTGGTAAAGAGAAACCTGGAATGGGAGAGAATACAGACTTGAATTTAATCTTGGGCACTTGGCAGCTAGATAAAACCATGTGTTAGTCGTGTTCTGGGGCTTTATAAGTAGAGAGATCCCTTTCTAAAGCTCTCGTATTTACTCTGCCCTTCATGCAATCACACAAGGACAATGTTTCTAGGACTCCAGGAAAAAAATATCCTTGCTATTTTAAAGTTCTGATAATTATGTTTATGGGCAGCTAGGTAAATAGAGCATCTATCCTGGAGTCAGAAGGACCTAAGTTCAAATTTAGTCTCAGACACTTACTAAAGTCATTTAATCCTATTTACCTCAGTTTCTTTATCTATAAAATGAGCTGGAGAAGGAAATGGCAAACTACTCCAGTATCTCTGCCAAGAAAATCCCGTATGGGGGATGGATAATTGGACATTTCTGAAATGATTCAACAACAAAAATTGTGTCTATGCTATGAGGTTATAGATATCAGGCTTGCCCCAGATGATTTTGCAAAAGATTGTAAAATGTTTCAGCCCAGGTGAGGAATGTTACCAGACTTCCAAACAAGCTGGGTACGAAAGAGGCAGTATCTTGCCACATGCTTGGTTTAAGATTGATAGAAAGTGGGCTGTTATGACCCTGCATGACTATATAAGAATTTGAGTTGTTTCAAGAGCTGTGGAGAAGAGTTGGGTTATGTGAAGAACATAGTCACACATTATGCTGACAACACCAGAGTTTTTTTTATGAACAAAATCACTCAAACAACATGGATGCAAGGGGATATGTGTTCTCTCTTGCTACCCTCTACAAAGTCTATATTTTAGTTCAGGTGAGTGAAATTATATAACTTCTCTGCTTCCAAAAAGTCATCCCTGTCCAAACATGCTCCCCTCCAGATGACTTGCAGGTGTTAGGGTTGTGCTATATTTATGCAAATGCCTTAGTCTTGAGTAGGTCAAATCAAAGCCAAGAGATTAGTGAACTCCTTTACAATCAAGAGTTGTATTTATAGATAACATGTACATGATTGGGCATGTCAAGAGATGGAACAATGTTAATGGAAGGCACTGCAGGAAGGCAAAACACCAATACGGAAGCAGTTAGCAAACCAAAATTACTCTGGGTACAGACATGTTAAAACTCTCCATGTTGGCACTTAGTTATACTAAATTAACAGTCAACCCAAGGACACCCCCTCCTTTGGCACCCAATACTCTCTCAACATTCCCTAGTTTCGTTAAAAAGGTCCTTCCTGCGGTCCAGCCTTTACTTGAGTCCTTACCTTACCTATCCCAGGAAAGGCACTGAACAATGTCTGCCACACAATTTTGATTTAATAAATATTTGTTGAATTGAATTCTCTTAGAACTCATCTCTGTTGAGGTTGGGAAGAGGGATCCAGGCCATCATTGTGAAGTGTTTCAGAAGAATTTGCAGGCTTGAACCCATCTCCTAGTCAAGGGGCAAAGCTTTATTGCAATAATAATGCCATTACAAAGCAGGCTGGAATTCTACGGGAATTTCAGCAGAGAAACAGAAACAAGGGGATGCATTTATGCAGCTTTTAATCATACATATGCTAATTCTATGGCTCAAAGATAGGGTGAGGGAGTAGTCTCTGTTGGTTCTCACTGACCAGATTATTAGTCAGCAATGAATTGAGGAGTGGTCTTATTCCCTATTGTCTCAGGAGGTTGATCTGTGAAACTATCCTTAGGCCAGAAGCTACCTGACTAAGAAGTGATTAGAATCAGACAGATTGGGCGTGGTAGTTTCCTGAGACAAAAAATCTGGAATCACTGATTTATTGCCAGAACAGAAGTCTCCCCCTAAAATCAAGGGACCACAAAATCATATTATATCATTTATCTTAACTAGGCTAGAAAAGGCACTGCCCAATGTCTGGCACACAATATTTATTTAATAAATATTTGTTGAATTGGATTCTCTCAGAACTCATCTATATGATGAGGAGGAATGAAGCATTTTGTAAGTATATCATTTGATCCTCACAACAATCCTCTGAGGTAGGTGATTTATTCCCATTTTACAGTTGAGGAAACTAAGGGAAGTAAGAATTATATGACTTTTGCTGTCACATAGCTACTAATTATCTGAGTCCTGATTTGAACTCAGTCTTCCTCACCCACATGTAGTGCACTGTCCACTGAACCACCTAGCTGCCTTGAACTGATTGCATTTTGGCTCCCGAGTAATCAACAGATCCCTTTGATTTTTGATCTCAATATATTCCCTTATTTTGGGCCCTTGAATCTTGGCACCTTATAAATGCTTGGGTAACTGATACTGTCAGGCTTTTGGATTGTGTTTACTCCTCTAACAATGTTCCTCTTCTGACCTAGTGAGGATTAATTAGCCTCCCTACCCATTTTTCTCATGTTAAATATTCCTGATTACAGGTATTAACTAGCCCTTTTGAGTGTCATAAATTACTATCTGAACTGTTTGCCCTCAGTTTCTTCAACTGGAAAATGGGAATAACAATACCAATAGCACCTCTCTTACTAGGTTGTTTTGAGGATCAAATGAGAATATTTTTAAGCACTGTCTCCTTTCCTTCCCCTCAACTTCCCATGTACCATTGATAGATGCAACTGTTAGCTGCAATGACAGATCTTCTCGGCCTCCATAAAGACTTAGTGAGGCTGCTGCTCCCTTTCTATTCTTGGCCCACAATACCCACATTTGTTTAACCCTCAAGGTGAACAGTCCAGGTGGTATGGACTAGAAAGCTTGGACCCTCCAGAGATCTTGAGCTCCCTCGGTTAGGTTAAAAAAAATACAAAGACTTCCACATTCATCTAGTTTACTAACCAAGACAAAAGCTCTTGTGGGTCCTAAGGGGCACATTTTGCATATGATATAACCTAAATTTAACCAGCTTCTCTCACCTCCTTATAATGTTAGAGATTGATCAGTTGACAAAGCTATTGAGGATTCTCTAAGGTACTTAGCTTAGCATAGCTACATGTCATTTCCAGGCCCAGTTCCCATTCAGCTACCACCCCAGAACCAAGAATCTAATTATATTTAGAAGAGTACAAGCTGAGAAGCTGGAACAAATGCCCTTTGAGTTTCCTTGTAGCTCTACCTCTAGATCTGAAGTTACTTTTAGAAAGGCTTTTCTATTGTAAAATTAATCTTGTTCCTTAAGACTTCATCCTAGATGGCCAGATATACTTGTTGATCAGGAGAGATATTGTAGACTTGTAATGATTCTTAGTGGAAGAAAAGGGGTAATGAGAGTAGAAAAAAGAAAAAATGAAGAATTTCATCAACTAACAAGTATTCTTAAATGTCAACTAAGCCAATCATTGCACTAGGTGTTTGGAATACAAATACCCCTGGAGGAGAAACATATCCTTAGAGTGAAGTATATATGGAACATTTATAAAACAAATACAAGTGATTTCAAGATGATTTACTAATAACTGAGGAAATTACTAAAAATGTTTCTAGAAGGTAGTGGGTAGAGTGGAGATAGTGGCTCCAAGAGAAAAAAGGTGAGAAGGGCGATAATGAGAGCTTGTACAAAGAAAAAAAATTTGGGAGATGCAATGTTACATGGAGTGGGGGAAATAAATGGGAATAAAGCATCATAAACTGATAGACCTGGAGTCAAAGGGAATCTCACATATGGTCTCAGATTTAGATTTGGAAATAACTCTGTACACTCCTGTTATTTTACACATGGGGAACAAGAAGCCCATAGAGTTTGAGATACTCATGGGACATCCAGGCAGCCATATATTGCAATTAATTCATTCTGCCATTTACATCTCTGGGTATATTTGGTGCTATATATTTAACAAAATGATTTTTTGTTAAAAAAGAGAACTAATGAAAAATATTTTTTTTACCTCATCACAGAGATATGATGGATGAATATGCAGTATGAATAAACATTTGGATGTAGCTAATGTGGGAATTAATTTCTGCCTGATTATGTTTATGAGAGAAAGGAAGGAAGGAAACAAACATACTAAGTACCTGTTATGTATCAGGATATTGACAAATATTATCTTATGCAATCCTCACAATACTCCTAGGGATTTATTATTATTCCTTCTTTTTTCTCTCCTTCTCTTCCTCCCTTCCTTCCTTCTTTCCTTCCTTCCTTTCTTTTTCCTTCTTCCCTCCCTCCTTCTTTTCTTCCTCTCTTCCTTGATAACTAGGCTACACTTCTGTGCAATTTGCTCTGTGGTATTTTCTATAAAGGACTCAACTTAACCTGAAGTACATGCTCCAAGTTCCCTCTCAGCATTCGTAATAATATTGAAACTCCATAAGTAGTGAGAAGACATGATAGCCAGAATATTATGTGTACTTCTCTAAAATATCATCACCAAGTCATATTAAGCTCAGGTTGATATTCTGGAGAAATGGATTTATAGAGTTTTACCCTTTACTCTCAGATAGAATTTTACCTTCAGGATAGCTGAGTCAGGAAGGGACTGAATAAATTTCGTGTGTGTGTGTGTGTGTGTGTGTGTGTGTGTGTGTGTGTGAGAGAGAGAGAAAGAGAGAGAGAGAGAGAGAAACAGAGAGACAGAGACTGACAAAGAGACAGAGAGACAGAAACAGCAGACAGAGAGATAGAGACAGAGACAGAGAGACAGGCAGAGAGACAAACAGGGAGAAAGAAGAGGAGAGAGAGGAAGAGACAGAGACAGATTCAGAAAGAGAGTCAGAGAAAGAGAGAGAGAGAGAGAGAGAGAGAGAGAGAGAGAGAGAGAGAGAGAGAGAGAGGCAGACTATATGATGGAAAGATTTCCTACAACAAAGAAATCACAGATTTTTTGAAATATTGGGATGTATTTATTTTATATATTACTCATTAGAGAACATATTTAAATTTTAACAGAAGCTTACTGTACCTTAACTAAAAGGAGAAACTATGTTTAGAATTTCATGTACTTTGGCCAACATGGGGAGGATGTTGTTTGAGGGTACTTTGCAGGCCTTTACCCTACAAGTGACTCCCTGTTTTCCTGCCCTGTGGCTCATGGCTGCTTATTACATTCAGTTCTTTTCAGTTACACCCTTACAAGAGAAAGTGATCTGGAAGCATGTTGACCCTTCCTAACCCACCCCATTCCCATTTAATCTCTATCTGGCAAGATAATATTACTGTAAAAAAACTCCAAAAATCCAGAAAAGCTTTAAGAGGAGCAAGAGCCTCACAAATATCATGAACTGGTGAAATAAATCAAGGTGAGCCAAAGAAACAGACCTCAAAGCCACCAAGGAAAGTTTGGATTTCTTTGTTTTTTATCATTAGTCCAAAAAATGGCTTCAATCAGCTTAATAACTAGTCTCACGTTCCTCCTTAAATTTTTGGGACACTTTGGGTGCTGAGTAGAAGTCACTCTCCTGGAGACTTGCCCAGCCATGCTCTTGGGTTTCTTCCTCTGGACTCCAGCCATCATACAGACATCAGCTACTGCCAGCATACACTCATGTGAAGAACATGGAAAATGCGGCTCATAGCAGAATGCAGTAACCTTTTCTGGGGTGATGCAGCCAGATATGGCTTGAACAGTTTTTTTTTTCAGTTAAGACAATTTATTGCTGTTGTTATTTGTATATTTGTTTTTCATTTAGGCCCAATCCTTTTGGCAGAAGTGGAAGAATTTTCAAGACTCTGATGAAGAATCACTGATTTGAAGGGAAAACTTTTGACTAATTTTAAGAGCCCAGTGCCCTTTCTGTTGTAGCATTTCTCATTCCTGTGAAGGAAGTGAATGGGGCCAGGAATTTCCAAGCTTTTGATGAATTAACTGTTCCCAATTAAAACAAGTCTTTTTGCCTTCTTTTTCCCTTCACTGCTATCTAAAGCCTACCAGTACCCCTGAGACCAAGAGCTAGCCTTTTGCCAAGTCAGCCCTGAAACAAGCTCAGAGAGCAACAAGGTATGGCACTACCACTGGGGAATGGACCTTTTCATTCTAATAAGGAAACTCTCAAATGGCAAGTGCTTATCACCTCATCAGAGAGATGAAAATATTAGGCATATGTGTGACAGTAGCAACAGGGTAAGGAGGAGGTTGTTGACATTGATAAGGAAGTATAACACTCAAGTATAGTACTTAAATGTAGATTGACAGGACTCAAGTCATCAGCACAGCTGACATTAGTTTAGCATTGTTGACATATGTCACAAAACTGCTGAGGGTATCCTTAATAACTCTTTTGAACTTGAAGCCAGGAGTGAATTTTCTGATCAAACTAGAGTCCTCTGAAAAGACTTAGAATCTTCTGAACAAGTTAACAAAAAGATTTGAATGAGTAAATGAATAGAAATTATTTACTAAGTACCAATTCTGCATCAGGTTCTGGGATAGGCATTGGAGATACAAATTGGACAATTAGAGATAGCTGCCTTCAAGGGTATGTTATGTTCTAATCGAGGAAAGCAATACTAAAGAAGGATGGTGACTGGGGAAGGGATTTAAGTCTTGAGAGTCACAGATATGGTCAGTACAGTCATTAGGCAGTTGATTTTAATACTTTTTACAGTACCATCCCCAGTATTGATTGGATTTCTATTCCCAGAACAAAAGTCGAAAGTGTACTGGGCTGGGGCTAGAGATATGTAGCCTGTGGCAGGGCAGATTTTCCAAAATGCCTACAAAGGCTCAGGTTTTCTTGTATGTGACAGATAATGATAAAGCACAATCTGGGATCAGATCAACTTGATATAGTGAGTTAAGTGAACTTGTACCTTTTTACAAGTCAGGTCAATGAGTTTATAATTCAATTAAGTTTGTTTTTCTCTTTTTCTTTTTGAAATCTTCTAGTCATTATTCTTCTGAATTCTTCTTTTTGATTCTATTTTAGTCAATAAATAATTATTAAGCACCCACTGTGTGTCTGGCATTGTGGTAAGTACTGGGGATAATAATTCCTAGACTCAGGGAGTTTATATGCTAATTTCTGCACCTCAGTTTCCTCATCTATAATTTGAGGAAAATCATATCTATTTGCTATTGTGAGGGTCAAGTGAATTAATATGGATTCAGTTTTTTGCAAATCTTAAGATGATTTATAAATATTTGTTATTATTATTAATATATTTTATTTATATATTATGTATTTTTATTCTATAAATTATATAATTAATTATATATTATATGTGATATTATTATATAAATTATTATATACTATATTATATAAATTATATTATTATATTATATTACATAAATTTATTATGTTATATTATATTATATAAATATAATATATGTATATAATTTATATATTATATATTTATTATGATGATATATTGAGTCATACCATGCCATGCATTATATTACATTATATTATATCATGCTATGTTTTTACATAACATTGCATCATTATATTATATTACATTAAATCATATGAATTATATTATATTACATTATATAGTATTTTGTCACATTATATTATATTGTACTGTATTATAGTACATTATGTTGTGTGGTGCTACTACTATATTATGTTACATGGTTTTGTTACTTTGTGTTATGTTAAATCATATACCATATGGCATGGCATGTTATGCTATGTTTATATCATGTAATATTATATCATATCAAACTGTATCATGCCATGTCACATCATATATCTTGTTATATGATATGATATCATGTTATATAATTTTTTGGTAACAAAAGCCATTAGTGCTTATAAACAGATGGATACATGTATGTATGATTATATGAAAACATACAGTTTTGTTAACATAATAAAATAAATTGGTATGAAAAGTAAGTTATTTCACTTTTTTAAATGTGTTTTTTTGAACTTTTGCATTGCCTCATTTCAATTTTAAGAAAACTACATGAACAAGAAGGAACTAGGCTTAAACCTCAGGGACTTTCACAAACTCTTTCCCACTGGGGAAATACAAGGGTTGTCCTAGAAAGATGGTTTTGAAAATGAAAAAAAAAAGTTAAGTATTTTAAAAAGTTATTTCACCATTTCTCAGTGCTCTGGGCTTCTTGGAATTTCCCAGTATTTTTGTTTATCCTTTCTACTTATTTATGTGTGTACTTGCTGTATCAAATCCTCCTTCCCTCCCTCTTAAAATATTGTGAACTCCTTAAATGGATGCTCTAGGACTTTTTGGTCTATTTGTTTTTAATTCTTGACTCCCAGAACATTGCCTTGTTTAAGAAATATTTTTTGAATGAAATTAAAAGAATTGTGAGAAGAGTGGAAAAACAGAATGAGCTATATTCTCAGAGTATTTTGGTTTAAAAACAAGATATCATTTAGCACTCATGTACAGTTGAAACCGTGCTTGGCACTCAGATGGTTCCAAAAAGCTTTAGCTGCCCCACAATACCCTTAGAGTCTGCAGCTAAGAGGTGGACCTTTATTATTGCCAGCAAAGACTTAGAACAATAAAAAATCCAAAACTTTCAGAGCAATTCTCATGAAGATGTAAATTTTCATATCAAAGGCACATAAAACACTCAGTGCCAAGGATGGGGCTGCTAGGCCACCTGATCCATACGGGTCTTAAATGAACAATAACCCCTATGAGAAAAGGATAAATAAAATATAAATGAATAGACCAGGGAATCTGGGATTTTGCTGTTGTTTTATAGGTATGGATTCTATAAGTCCAGTGCATGAGAGCCTTTTTATTTTCTCCAAGATCAATAAAATGGTGTTTTGTTTTGTTTTGTTTTCACAGCATGGAATAAAAAGACTGGTCTATGAAATATGGAAGATGTCAGGGTAAAAAGCAGCCAGTTGGAGAATTTTCTTATTGTTTATCATGTGCTAGATTCTACTTGTTAGAAAGGTCAGAGTGCTTTAGCCTAGAGTTTCACTATGATAATCACCAGTCTCTGGTCTCTTATTTTTTATTTCTCAAACCTTACCCAGGCAAGATTATTCAAAATCCTAGGTGGCAGGGAAATGGCAGATTTAAATAACATAAATCTGAAAAAATCCTTTCCATGTATTTGTCCATCCTCTAGAATCCCTCTTCAGTGATATCATGACTTGAACATTGTCAGACCTATATTCCCAGTGGGATATTTCCTTTGTCCCTAACTCTTAAACATCACTCTCTGATGAGGCATTCATTCTCATACCAACATTCAGTGGTGTCCTAGAGCCAACTCAAACCTGCTTGGAAGAACTAAGTGTTAAATGTTTAATGTGAGTCATTTACATCCCAGAAAAATTAGCAAAGTAGTGCAGATCTAGGCTTGATTTATTATTTGGTTGAATTCTTAACTTAAGAAAGTGATGGAGAAAATGTTAATAGTAAAGACTGAATTTTAAAATGTGACATGCATTTCTTTTTTTCTGGAGAACTGTTTGTTAAACATTTACCAACTTATCTTTGCCTGAATTCTATGGGTATGCATAATTTCCTCCCACAATAGAATATATGTTCTTGGAGGATTAGAATTATCACATTTTTTTTTTGGTATTTATATTTTCACTGTCCAAGGCAGCATCTGGCAGATAGTAGATACTTAGTAAATGTTTTTTTCTTTTACCCATTTATTACTTTTGTGTTTTATGATTGCTTAGGGAATATTCTATGCAATCTTTTTTCAGGGGAATATAATTTGATCTGAAATTTTATTTCTTATTTCAAATTTATGAGAGCTCTCAAGGATTCCATGCACTCTGGTGATATGGCATCTGTCAACATAAAAAGCTTTATCCCATCCTCATTCATATCTATATCTATGTTGTGGTTGTTGTTATTTCAATTGTGTCTGACTCTACATGATCCCAAAGTTCATGGGTTTCCTTGATATAGATACTGAAGTGCTTTGTCATGTCCTTCTTCAGTGTGTTCCCATTTTAGAGATGAGGAAGTGAGGTAAATAGGAATGAAGTGTCTTGCCCAGGGTCACATAACTGTTAGGTATCTATAGCCATATATATCAGATCTCAGATCTCCCTATCTCCAGGCCCAGTGTACCACTCAGCTGCTTTCTTCCTATAGCTATATCTAAATATATATCTATATCTGTATGTATTCATGTGATCCTTCTGGGAATAGTTTCCTAACTCCCATTCCCATTCAGAGGTGGTGATTCCTTAGATTGCAGCTAGTATTGTCAGGTTTCCAGGGCTATAACCATAAAGGCCTGGGGTTTCTAACAATTTTACCAAGAGTCCTAACAAATGTGCTTACCATTGATTATCATCCAAAGTTGATTACCTTTTTTTAACTGGCATTTATTAAGTGAGAATTAGAATGATAACTGTTACAAAAATGGTTCCCACAAACCAGATGCATGCTTTCTCCTTATCTGGCCCTATGTAAGGGGACTGGTGATATCCCCATACACATAGTCCCTGAAGAAAGTGAACCTAAATTTAAAATATAAAGGTAATGAGGTACATGAGCAGAGAATACATACAGAAAAGAAGTTACATGGCTCATGGTTACTGGGAATCCAGAAATCAAACTAGTTTTGTAGGCATTTGTGTTTGGTTTATATTTTCATGTTATGTATGTATGTGAACAATTTTGTTTTTATTGTTATGATTTTGTCATATAACAAAAACAATAATAATAAAAGACGACATGATATGGTAGATAGAAAGCAGGTCTTGGAACCAGAAAGTCAACAAACATTTACCACATTTTACTATATATCAGGCACTATGCTAATTTATGTACAATCATCTTTTTTTTTTTTCCTATTCAACTATCCTATGGAAATGCTTGTTTTATTTCTTAAGTTTAGAATATAATAAACAGGATTTACAATAACAACAACAAAAAACAAAGAAAAAAAACAGACCTTGCCCCCAAGGAATTCAGTGTTTAATGAATCTAGGTTCAAATCTTTTTTTTTTTTTTCTGACATCCATTAGCTTGGTGACAATGAGCTCCTCTCATCATTCCAGATCTTTAAAGCTGTATATTAAAGGCAAATAGTTAGATTTTTGTCCTAGCACCACCAAATTTTATAATTGGAAGGGGTCTCATCAGTCATCTAGACTAACCCATATTAGACAGAGTCTGATCAACCAAAAAGTTGTTAGCACTAAGCTAAGCTCTGGAAATACAAAGAAAGGTAGAAGCAAACTCTAATAGACTGATCAATGCAATGACTAACCAAGACTCCAGAGGACCCATGATGAAGCATGCTGCCCACCTCTTGACAGAGAGTGATGGACTTAAGGTACAGAATGAGACAGATTTTTTGATATAGTCAACACTTGGATTTGTTTTACTTGATGATTTTTATTTGTTATAACAATTATAAGACTCCTCCTCTCTCATTTTGGAGAGAGAAGCATGGGGAAATTAAGAAGAGGGAGCTCTTGATGGTATTGGGAAAGAAGAGCAAGAATGGAAAGGGGGCAAATCAATAAATCAATAAACATTTACTAAACAACTACTGCAAAGCTATGGGCTAAATGCTGATTCAATGCATTGTTTAAGATGCAAAGAAATATCAGAAGGAAACATAGATAAGGCAGCTGTGAAAGTATCATGTTAAGTTTATTCTATGCTTTAAAAAACATTAAATTGTACCTAATAGAATTTGCCTTATTTGAAATTATAATTGTGTAACATAAAGTAATTAGTTCTAGTCCACTGAAAGTACATGCCATGCGAATTTGACTAATGTGACTACTTCAAAAGATTAATTATTTGAACTGATAGGAACTTAAATACAATTCTTTTTCTAATCTCTGTATATGGAAGCTCTTTCTCGATCTCTGTTGCTCCCCCTTCCTTCCTTCTTTTTTTCTCTCTCTCTTCTTTCCTTCTTTCCTTTTTGTTCCTCTTTCCCTCCCTCCCTCCCTCCCTTTCTCCCTTCCTTCCTTCCTCCCTCCCTCCCTCCCTTTCTCCCTTTTCTTTCCTTCCTCCCTCCCTCCCTCTTTTCCTTCCTTTGTTCCTTCGTTCCTTCTTTCCTTCCTTCCTTTCTTCCTTCCTTCCTTCATTTTTTTCCTTCCTTCATTCGTGTATTCGTTCCTTTTTGTATTTGTGTTTATTGTATTCAAAATTATTTTTTTAATCAAAAGAAAGAAAGAAGAAGTCCCTGACAGTCATAATTTAACAGGGAGATAAGATACAACATAATACAATATATACAAAATGTATACAGAGTAGATGGGAGATTATTTTATAGAGGAAAGCAGTAGAAACTATGGGGACTAGGAAGAGTCAACTGAAGAAGATGGTATCAAAGTTAAATTTAAAGAAAATCAGTGAGATTAAGTATTGGAGGAATGGGTTATTTTGGGGCATAAAGGTCAGCCAGAACAAAGGGATGGTGAAAGATAGAGCATTGTATGGAAGAACAGCAAAAGCCAAAACAGCTGAATTGTAAAGTAAATGAAAGGAAGGAAACTCTTAAAAAGATTGAAAAGGAATGGAAGACAAGGGAATGAAAAGTTTAAAATGACAAACAGAAAACTTTTTATTTGACTAAAACACACTTGTCATTCACCGTTTTGCTTGAATAGCCGGAGATTGTTTTTCTTGAGACTTTTTTTGTGAAAAGCTTTACTCTTTAGTTTGTCCTGATATTGAACCTTAAAGGGCAGCTAGCTAGATGGCACAGTGGATAGGACACTGTCCCTGAAGTCAGGAGGTTTTGACTAGTCTCAGATACTTACCAACTGTATGACCCTGGGCAAGTCAATACCAGTTGCCTAAAAACCCCTAACAAAGTATAAACCCAAGAAATTGGTCCTAAATCTGCCCTTTTGCAGCTTCCACTCATTGCTCCATAGTTCTGCCTTCTGGAATCAATTAGAACAACCTCTAATCCCTCTTCCATCTTCAAAAGTTTGAGCATAGTCATCATAATTGCTATGTGCCTACACTTTTGGGGGCTAAATTGCTCAGTTCTTCCAGTGACATGGACTTGAGACCTTTTGCCATGCTGATTTCCTTCCTCTGGGTGTTCTCTCTAACTTATAAATGTCCTTCCTGTAATATGTTATTTCAGATCCTGACACAATATTCCAGATGTGATCTGACCAGGATCGAGTAAAATAGGATTACCACCTCTTTATTTCTATAAATTGAGCCTCTTCTAAAGCAATATAAGATTATATTAACTTTACCATGACACATTTATGATTCATAATTGAGCTCACTAAGCCCACTAAGACCCCCAAATCTTTTTCAGATAAAGTGGTATCAAGCCATGGCTCCTCCATATAATGCTTTTGAGATGAATTTTTTAACTGAAGTTTAAGATAATCCCTTAATCCCTACTAAATTTCCTTTTATTAACTTCAGTATAATGCTTTTAGCTTGTCAAGGTCTTTTGAGGTCTTGCTTCTGTCAATCAATGTGTGGGTTTTATTTCATCTGCAAAATGTGATATGCATGCTGTCTATGTCTTTATCCAAGTCACTGATAAAAAAGGTGAAACATTACAGACCCAAGGGCAGATTCATTCCCAAGACATGTCACTGAGCCCTTAGTAACTATTCATTAAGCACAACCATTCAACCAGCTCTGATTCCATCCCTTTGGACTATCATGTAACTTACTTCTTTTCATCTTTTTCATAAGAGTAGCATGCACTATTTTATCTGTCCAACAAAATCACAGATCTGAAAAGAATAATCACAACTACATCTAATCTACAGCTCTTTACACAGTATTGTACACACATTATCATATTTGATCTTCACAATAATCCAATGAGATGCTTAGTGCACACAGAATCATCTCCATTTTATAGATGAGAAAATGCAAACTTGAAATGCAGACAAAAGAAATGACTTGCCTAAGAAAATGCTGTTAGTAAGTGGTATAACTTTACATTATGTAGCTGGGTAGCCCAATGGATTGAGCACTATGCCTGGAGTTAGGAAGCTCTGAGTTCAAATTTAGCCTCTGACAATTATATGTTTGACTCTGAGCAAGTTATTCAACCTCTGTTTACCCCAGTTTCTTTATCTGTAAAATGGGAATTGGTAACATTAATTTACTCTTCAGGACATTGTAAGGATCAAATGAGGTCATATTTATTTGCAAAACTAATAGTATTATATAAATTCTAGCTTCTTGTTTTCCTCCTTCTCTTTCTCTGCCTCCTTAGCCTCATTCTGCACTTGGTGGCTGCTCCATTCTGTAGGCATCTTATCGAGTGAGGAAAAACAAATTAAGCAATTTCTGTAGAACTGGCCTAGAAGATCTCCCTGATGAATTAGCAAAAATATCACAAGTAATTTGCTGGTGGAGGGGAAAGCTGAAAAACAAGGAAAACCATAAGGATGAATTAATAATAAATATCATTCATTTCTCTACTAAACTATTAAACTCTCAGATGAGGGAGGAAGGATAGAGGACAAAATGATGAAGGCAATATGTAAGTTCCTTGATGGTAGATCATGTTTAATTTTCTCTTCATCTTCATCAACTTGTATGGGTCCAGCCTGCTAAGTGGGAAGTCACTGATCCTTGGAATATATGTTTTAACAAGTAGTGATAAGGTATTCATTTCATCAGTATGGCTAGGGTTCTCATCCCATGATGTCGGCCTTTCCTTTCTCTTTCTCTCTACCATGAGAATGAATATTACAATGCTCTCCTTCTGAGTCAAGTATTTAGACAAAACCAAAAATAATCCTGAATTGCTTTGCACCTGCTTGCAGTTAATAACAGGGCTGCTAGATGCTCCTATGATATCCCTGTGAACAATCTATTTATCTGATCTGTCTTCTGTACTGTTTTGTTGGTCCCATCCTGCTCATTTTGATCATCTGAAGCTCTGCTCTTAGGGAAAAACAAATCTCATCAGTTGAAGGGCTCTGAGAATATCTTTAGCATGTGATACTGCAGGAGGCAGGAAGACAGGGGGAGAAATTCTAAGAAATATTGGAAAATGCCAACAGTTGGAATCTTAAGATCACAAATTAGCAAATATCAAATAACATTAAAATTACATCATATTAGCCATATGTCAGGACTGCTGTTTTCATAATAAAATCCTCAACTCCCAGAATTTGGAGTCACTAAATAAATTAAAAGCATCTCTCTTGTTTCTTTGGAACTTTATTAACTTACTATAAGAGTTCCATTGCCTACCTGATGATGAATTTACAACCATGTAAATTGTACAGAATTTCATGATTAAATACCAGTGTCTCTGTAATTTATTGCCCTCTCCTAATTCTACAATTATATTTATTTAGCTTGTATTGCTAATTGTCAGAAAAAAGTTTTTACCTTTGTTATTGACATCTTTTAGCCAAGAACTTAATTCTGTCATATTGGGCCATACTCGATCTTAGATAAAAATAAATGGGGTGCAGATACTTATGACAAACTTAATAGAGATTAGAAGTTGAACTTGTAATTAAAGTTTAGGAATTTCCCTAAGTAGGTAACTTTCACAGTGGATAGAGTACTGGACATAAAGTTAAAAACAACTGAGTTCAAATACAACTAGCTGTACATTCCTAGCCAAATCATTTAATTTCTTTTTGCCTTAGGTTTCTCACCTATAAAATGGGAATAATAATAGGACCTTTCTCCTGGGAACCTTGTAAGGACAAAATGAAGCAGTGTTTGTTAAGTACTCTGCAAATCTTGATATGCTACACAAATGTTAAGTATTGTTATTAATATAGTTATAATACAATATATTATAACACATAATAAACATATTTATAAAAATAACTATCATTATTATAATGCTAGAGGAGTCAACAAAGCTTAACTTTCCTTAACTTTTCTTCCATTCAGCAAAAACTATTCATAAATTGAAAATCTGATTGACAAAACTCTGCATTCTTCCATGGTTCCTATAAAGAAAAGAAGCTTGTTTTTAATTGAGAAAAATAGTCTAATTAGTGGAAAATTAGATACAAATTAACATTAAATATTAATATTAAAATTCACAAAGTGTGTAAGCATAGTGAAAGAATCTAAAAACCTTTCATAGCACAGTTAATCAGTCTGATAAAGAAGATAATGGGAGTAACTACTCTTAAGTCTGATAATTTTAATCTATCATCCAATAAGATTTATGTTACAGTGATTTGAACTCTGTTTATTGATGGAACAGACATTGTTATTCAGTCATATAGATCTTGACTGTATGAGTGTGAAAGAATCATGATTTGAACACAATGTTATTGCTTCTTAATTTCCTTTACTGTATGACTGAAAGCAATCTGCTATATTTCATTCCACCAAGATAGTAGTAAATTTAATATGAAGAGATAGATGACCTGTATATTATTAGAAGATGACTTTAAAATGACCAAAGGCTAAACTCATGGAATTGGCTAGACCTAATTGGGAAAAATAAATGTAAATAAATCACCAGGACCAGATGGCATCTACCCAAGAGTTTTGAGGAATTCAAGGGTAAAATAGTAGAGCTTCTGGCCAAAACATTTAACCTGTTATTACAAATAAGGGAGAAATGGCTAATGGCCAAAATGATTGCCATCCTTTGGAAAGGCTTGAAAGAGAAAGTTACAGAGTAGTAAAGTCTTCTTCCCTGTATGAGGTAGAGCCAATCATAAACAGAAACAAGATCATTAAATACTTAAACAAAAGCAAGTGGTATTTATAGAGAACTTTAAAGTTTTCAAATTATGTTGTTTCACTTGATACTCACATTATTATGAAATAGGTTCTCTTATTTTCTCCATTTTATAGATGAGAAACCTGAGGCAGACAAACTAAGTGACTTGCCCAGGATGACATAACTATGCTTGAGGCTGTATTTCAATTCAAATCTTGACTCAAGTATTATGCATTCATCCACTGTGCCATTTAGTTGCCTGAGTAATATTTATTTCATATTATGGATTTCTATGTATTGTTCCTCCTCCCAAAATTAAATTGTGAACTTCTTCAGGGAAGGACCTATTTTTGCTCCTTCTTTGTATTCCCTGTATTTAGCACAACACCTGCCACATAATAAGTGCTTAATAAATGTTTGTTAACTGATAGATTAATTAAATAATGATATATTGTTCTCTTCAATGAAAATGTGCCTCCTAAGGATGTATTGATAAAATTTTAACAACTAACTCTTGGGGAGGGAGAAGTAAGCACAAAATGTTTTTTTTTTTTCATTTAATAGTATTTTATTTTTTCCAGTTGCCTACAGAGATCATTTTCAATATTAAATTTTGTAAAATTTTGAATTCCAATATTTTCTTCATCTCTCCCTTCTTTCCTCCCTTGCCAAAACATCAGGCAATCTGACATAGGCTGTACATATTAAATATATTTCCATATTAGTCAGATTGTGCAAGAAGAATCAGAACAAAAGGTAAAAACCAAGAAAAAGAAAATATAGAAACCAAATATATAAAAAAAATTTTAAAGCATAAAATAATATGCTTCAATCTATATTCAGACTCCATAGTTCTTTCTCTGGAGATGGATGCCATTTCCATCACAAGTTTTTTGGAATTATCTTGAGTCACTATATTGCTGAGAAAAGCTAAGCCTATTATAGTTGATCATCACAGCATAATACTTTTAAGTTTAATATGCATCATCAGCACCTCCCAATCTTCTTCTATCCCAATTCTATTCCATCTATAAGATTGTTATTGTGCCTTAACTCCACTAAGAAATCTTCCCTGATTACTTCAGTTTAAGATACATTCCATATTTATGTCCTACAATGGAAATGTTGTACCAGGACGAGAAACTGGGATCACTTCATATGCAAAATTCTTAAATGTTTCATCATTTTTCTAAATCATAGAATGACTCTTCTACTGGAATAATAAGTAGATTTATTTGTGGGCTTAATTGGAAGTACTGACAAAGACTCTATAAAAATGGCCCATCTAAGAGTCAAACATTAAATAAATGGTTTCTCAAATTATCTGTTTCTAAAAGTGTACTCTTCCTCTATAATAATTTGTGCATCATATCTGTTGCCAGGAGCAACTGAGAAGAAAGAGGAGATAGCTACTGACAACACAGTATTGAAAAAATGCATTTACATGTAAAACCTTAAGTGGGGTTTTCATAGATCTGTAGACCAGTAAGAAGGGGAAAAATCCTGATTTGGAGCAGCAGCGTGTTTCATTGCTGTGGTCCTGACCTAGCTAAAGAATCAGTTACAACACCTATAGCACTCTCCTTGTTTTATATAACCAAGGTGGATCTTCCTAAAACATAGTTTTCATCTTCTCTGTTTATGAATCTTCATAGGCTTCCCATTAACTAATGGATCAAATGCATTCTCTTAATCCTGCTTATTATTCCAAACCTTCTATATTCATACTCTACTATATCTAGTTCAATTTATTTTCTACTACTCCTCTACACATATCATCAATTAAATTCATTTCAAAGCAAAGTGATTTAATGCATATTATGCACCAGTATCTATGAGCTATACTTGGTAATTAAAAAAAAATAGTCTTTACAAGAAAGAGTATACAAAATATATCCCAAAAAGTAGAATGAGCAACATGGTATACATGGATAAGAGTCAGCTTTGATATCAATAAATTTGAGTTCAAGTGTCACTGTGACACCTGGCTATGTAAAGGTGGGTAGAGCATTAACTTCTCAGAACCCTAAACAATTTTAATGATGACAAACTGAAGAAAAATACCTTTGGTAGAAGGAGGTATCTTCATTTGGGAACTCTCTTCCAGTGAAATCACAGGGTAACTTCCTTATTCCTATCATAAAAGATAGAATGTGGGTACAGTATTATTCTAGTAAAATTTGAAGAGGAAAATCTCAATATAGTCTAGTGGAAAAAATACTCGAGTCTCACATTTTTACAGGGAAGGAAGAAGTTCAATATTCTCAATAGTCTCGAAATTCTCAATATTCTCAATCTTCTCTGATCTCAAGATTGGTCATTACTATGTCACAGGACTTAACTTTAGTTTGCTGTTCTTTTATGGTTTCATTATGGCAGTTATTGTGAATGTTGTTTTCCATTTTCTATGTATTTTATTCTGAGTCAGTTCATGCATATGTTTGTATATTTCCCTTTTTCTTCTAGTTAAGGCTTCTTACAATACAACAGAATTCTATTACCTATTCTTGTCAGTTTCTTTAGCTGTGTTCCAGTCAATAGAAAAATACTTAGTTTTGTTTTATTGTGTTTTTGACTACCACAAAAATGGGGGCATGATCATTTTGTATATGTAATAAAAGAACTTTTCTTTCAGTAGTTTGAGATATATAATGAACAATAGGATTTATTGATTAAAAAGGTATGAATAGGTTGGTAGCTTACCTCAAATTATTACAAATTATTTTCCAGTGTCATTGGTCTAATACACAACTCTACTAACTCTCTTGGTATGTTTATCTTCCCATAGCCCTATAACTATTTTCATCTTATGTTATTTTGCCAATACGTCAGATGTGTGATGAAGCCTCAGAATTGTTTTAATGTACACTTCACTTATGAGTGATTTAGAGCAATCTTGCATCTATTTGTTGATAATTTTGTTAATAATTTATAGATCACATTTGAAAATTGCCAACTCATATATCTTGACTATACATCTATTGAAAAATGGTTCTTGGTCTTATAAATTTCTATCAATTCTTCACATGTCTTATACATCAGAATTCTATCAGATATTTAATGCAAAGGTCATCAACAATTGACTTACATTCATTTTATTTGTATAAAAAAGTTTAATGTAAATAAAATTATCTATTTTACCAATCTCTTCAAAAGAAGAGATAGAGACCAGACTCAGAGTCAGGCAGAACTAGAGTCAAATTTTGTATGTCTCATTTTATTACATGGATATGACCTAAAGACAGCAATAGATCACCTAATTATTTAAAACTTTATTTATTTGTATTATTTGTTTGTCTTAAGTATCTTGATACATTACCATCTTAAGAGTTTTAGAGTTATACTGAGTGGGACTTGTTTTTCTATGATATTTTTCCTGATGGCAAAAATGTATTTTCTATCATGTTCCTTGAATGAAACTATTATTTACTTCAATTAAGAATTTCTTTCTCATTAGACATAGGATTTTTCTAGGAATTAATCATGTACATAAGGATAATATATCTCTTCTTCTTTAGTAATGTTTATTCCTTTAATTTCATTCTATCCTCTTATTACTATCACTAGTATTTTTAGAACTCTGTCAAATAATAAGCAAAATGCAGTGCTTGCATCCTTGCTTTACCTCTATATTTATTGGGAACATTTCTATATACTCTAGACTGCTTTTCTTTGGAATAAATTTCTGTTATGACTGTTGATCTATGATTTTTTTGTCTTCATTATCCATTCTTGTTTTAGGTATTATAATTTATATCATAAAAGGCATATTATAGGATGATTTGTTTCTCTCTTGTTCAGAATAATTTGAGTAGGGTAGTTATTAATTATTGTTTTATGAAATATATTTTATTTAATCATTTCAATATTCATAGCTAGTATTCTGGGAATTCAAAGTTATCATCTTTGCAGGTTAGCTTCTTAGAAATGATAGAAATAATAAAAATAAATAATAGAATAGTTTCTTTTTTATACTCTATATTGTTCTCCTGTGTTTTATTCAAATGTACCTTAATGAGTCTGTCGTCATTTAGTTTCATGTGTATCTTCTTGCCAACAATTTCACTTGGAAAATAGTTTCACTTTGGGCATAGTTCCAAATTATTTTCCAGTATTATTGGATCAGTTCACAACTCAGCCAATAGTGTGAATTTAGTTTTTGAGATGTTTTTTGCTTATTTAAAATGGTTTATTGTTGACTTAAGATGAATTCTCTGAGAAGCAAAAAAGATACTTACTAGTTAATTTTCCCCCCTCCAATACATGAATCCAATCCATAGATCTTCTGAATAAATTTCCATTAAGAAGCTGAAATAAAAATGTTGGTAGTTTTTTCTGCCACCATTGACTTCAATTTTATAAGCTACTGAGTGTTTAATCCATCCTTTGAGTAAGACTATATCTCCAGCTCCAGGAGAGCCTGTAAAATGCCAGGCTCAAAGGCTTCCTACAATTGGGTTTTACAAATGGAATAAAACATGGCACTGCCTTCACTAGGTGCCAACCTAGACAAAGTTTAATTACCTTTTAAATGTCTGATTCTTTATTTTAGATGATACTGTGAGTCTTCCAAATGTAATTTTCAAATAATCTATTCAAATCTTTGTTGTGCTTTCTATGGGATTTCTACTTTCCTGAGAGAAAATTAAAATTATCTGCAA
Source organism: Antechinus flavipes (assembly GCF_016432865.1). Classification (NCBI taxonomy): domain Eukaryota; kingdom Metazoa; phylum Chordata; class Mammalia; order Dasyuromorphia; family Dasyuridae; genus Antechinus; species Antechinus flavipes. The sequence continues at coordinate 427,613,320 of NC_067401.1, read as the reverse complement.
TTCTTATGTTACCATGTATGTCTTTTGTTTCTATTCAATTAACTTTTCTTTTAAGAATTTTAATATTATCCCATTCTTAACACTACCTACAAGTTCTCAGCATGTGATTCCATAACTCCCTGGGGGAAGTACTTGTTTTATCTTGGTTGCCCAGAATTTATGTGGAGAAGGGGTGGGATCTGGCAACTGAATAAAGTTTAGTGCAGCAAGAAGAGCAGCAGTAGGATACATAAGGAAAGCAGTATGACTGAATACAACTACTGAGGATAGAAAGATGATCAGAAACTTTATAAAATAGTAGACACTAACTGTATTCCTTCTAAAGACAACTAATTTCATGTTTTACAGAAGGAATGTGGGACTCAAACAGTCTGATTGGAGCATTCATCACACCCACCCCTCATCTCTCCCTCAAGTACTGGCTAAGGAGCATCATTTTTTTACCTCTTCCCTCTCTCTATCCGTTTAGGGGAGATGGGGTGAGAAAAACATCAAAACCATGTCCAAGTTTGTTATGTCACATTGCCAGTGGCATTTTTGAAAGTTTGAATCACATGTATAAATTAGCTTATTTCCATTGCCAGTGGTCATGTTATTAGCTGATCCAAGGGTACATATAAAAATGGCCCTGAAGAGTTTCATATTCCACTAATTATGTACACTAGGACCCTACAATTCTGATATGAAATGTCAAGATCATGTAGGGATCCATGAAGTAATGATTTAGTTTTATAAATGATGTTATAATTCTCCTAAGGAGAACTTTAACACAGGAATCACTCAGACTTTCCTTAGAAAAAAGAACCATAGAATTTAGCATTACTCAAAGTGTGAACACAGAACTTGGGAACTAAACTAAATTCCACAGGAAAAAAGAGGGAAAAGGAAGAGATAACAAATCTTTGGGCTCTACAACAACACAAATGCTAGACCTTTTCACATTTTTTCATAATAGTCCCTTTTAGAATGCTTCTGACATGAATGGATTTTTTCCTTGTCTTATAATGGCAAATTCTTATTTTCTGAAGGAATGATCTCAGACATCTAAAATTCTGTAATAATCTCTCAGTTTCAATCTATATGTGTTTTATTGTTCAGACTTTTTTTATGTGACAATATGTTGTAGTTTTTGTTATCTTTTCTGACACTTCTTTTGTTTTATTGTCTATATAATTCATTCATATTCTTTGTTTTTTTTTAAATCATTTATTTTTAACACTTTAAAATTTTGTTTCAGTTTCAGATTCTCTCTCTTTGTTCCATTCTTTCCACATTCACTGAGAAGGTAAACAATATTATAACAATTATACATGTGAAATCATGCAAAACCTATTTCCATATTAGCTATATTTCAAAAAAGCAAAACAAAAAAGGAAGAAAGAAAGCCAATTTAATCTACAGTCAGAATTCATTAGCCCTTTCTCTTGAGGTGGATAGCATTTTTTCACTTAAATCCTTTAGAAATGTCTTGAATCATTGTATTGATTAGAGTAGCTAATCAATGAGAACAGTTTTCACAGTTGATTATCATTATAGTATTACTATGTACAATAATCTCCTAGTTCTTCTCACTTCACTTTGCATCAATTCATATAAACGTTGCCATATTTTTTTCCTGAAATCACACTTCTCATTTTTTAGTGCAACAGTGTTCCATCACAACCATATGCCACAACTTGTTCAGTTATTCCTCAATGGATGAACATCCCCTAGATTTCTAATTCTTTGTCACCATAAAAAGAGCTGATATAAATATTTGTTTGCACATAGAAGTATTGTTCATTTTTATTTGGGATGTTTGAAGTACAGACCTAGTAGTATTATCGAAGAATCAGAGGATACACAGAATTTTATTATCGTTTGGGCATAGTTCCAAATTGTTTTCCAGTATTATTGGGTCAGTTCACAACACCAATAGTTTATTAATTTAACTGGTTTCCCTCATCTCTTCCAGCATTTTTTTTATTTCAGATGGATATATGTGGTACCTCAGAGTTGTTTCCATTTTCCTGTTTCTGATCAATAGTGATTTAGAGCAGTTTTCATTTGACTACATATAACTTTGATTTCTTCTGACAACAAAGTATATGACTTTGACTATCAATGGGGTAATGGCTCTTATTTTTACAAAGTTGACTCATTTCCCTATATATTTAAGAAAGTAAGCCTTCATCAGAGAAACTTACTATAACTTTTTATATTATTTCATTGTCTATGATACCTTTTAGCAAAGTGTAGTTTCCCTGATTATCTCTTTTAACTAGATCTGTATTTTATTTTTGCTTGATCTGAATTCATGATTGCTACCCTTATCCTTTTTACTTCAGTTGAAATAAAATTGATTTCTCTACCCTTTATTTTAACTCTGTGTGTGTATTTCAAATATTTTTCTTGTATGCAGCTTGTCCTGGTATCTAATGAATTTTGCTATCCTTCCGTCTTTGTTAGCTTATTCCATTCACATTCATAATAGCATCTGTATTTCCTCCATCCTGTCTTCTTATCTTTATCCTTTTCTTTCTCTGTCTCGCTGTCGCTGTCGCTGTCTCTGTCTCTCTCTCTCTGTCTCTCTCTCTCTCTCTCTCTCTCTCTGTGTGTGTGTGTGTGTGTGTGTGTGTTTATGTATATGTGTATATGTATAATTTCCCCTCTTTGAACCAATTCTGATGAGTGTAAAATTCAAGCATTACTCATGTCCCCTGTTTTTCACTCTACTATAAAAACTCTTTCTAGCATGCCTCTTTCATGAGAAAAATTTTCCTTTTTTATGTCTCCCTTCTTCCTTCTCCCAGTGCATCCCTCTTTCTTTCCTTTCATGAATTGCTTGAGGGATATCATCCCAAAATAATCAGTCACTCCTGTGCTCTGTCTAGACTTCTAATAATGATAAAGTTCTTGAGAATTACATGTATCATCTTTCTATATAAGAATATAAACAATTTAACTTCATTGAGTCTCATGATTTCTTTCATATTTACTTCTTTGTACTTCTCTTAAATCATGTTTAAATGTAAAGTTTTCTATTCAGTTATTATCTTTTTATCAGGAATACCTAGAAGTCCACTATTTCATTAAATATCTATTCCCCCTCTTAAAGGATTATATACTCAGTTACACTAGGTGGGTCGTTCTTGGTTGTAATCCTAGCTTCTTTATCTTCTGAAACATCACAGCCCAAATTCTCAGATCCTCTACAGTAGAAGCTGCAAAATCTTGTTTTATTTCTCGTCATGACTCCCAGACATTTGAATGGCTTCTTTCTGGATGCTCGTAATATTTTGTCCTTGACTTGGGAGCTCTGAAATATTTCTATAATGTTCCTGAGATTTTTATTTTGAAATCTCTTTCAGAAAGTGATCAGTGGATGTTTTCAATTTCTATTTTATCTTCTGGATCTAAAATATCAGGGCAGTTTTCCTTGATAATTTCTTGAAATATGATGTCTGTCTCTTCCTTTGATCATGACTTTCATACTTCAATAATTTTTAAATTATTCTTCTTAATATATTTCCAGGACAATTTTTCTCCCCAGTGAGATATTTCACATTTCTTCTATTTTTCATTCTTTTGATTTTTTAAATTGTTTCTGGATGTCTCATGGAGTCATTAGCTTCCACTTGTCTAATTCTAATTTTAAAGTATTTTATTCAATGAGCTTTTGTCCTCTTTTTTCATTTGGGTAATTCTACTTTTAAGTAGTTTTTTTTTTCTTCAGTGATTTTTTTGTATTTCTCTTTCCATTTCATCTGTTTTGATTTAAAAGAAAGGTTTTTTTCCTTCAGAGAATTTTTGTGTTTCTTGTACCATTAGGTATATTTTTATTGTGTTATTTTTTTCAGTGTGTGTATGCCTCTTTTACCAACCTGTTAGTTGTTTTTTATATAATTTTCTTGTTTCATTCTTATTTCTTTCCCAAATTTTTCCTCTACTATTAAGGACCATGCCTAGGTGAAGGGGCAGATCAATTCTCCAAAAGCCTTCACAGCTGTGAATCTTAACATCTGAAGGAATTGCAAAGCAGACTTTACTGACACAGGTGTTGCTTTTGGACTGGGAATGAAATTAATTGGAGACAGAGGGAAGAGGAGAAAAGTCAGACAAAGCAACTGCCTCTCAATCTCCTTGTATCATCATCATCCTCTCACATGAAGAGATCCATTCTACAAATCTGTTAAACCTCCAGCAGCCACTGGTAGGTAGCTCCCATATCACAACACTCTACCATCTCTAGTATGTCTTTCTTAAACTCTTCCAGAATTCTTGCTGTCCTTGAGTCTATTTAGTCTTTTTTTTTCTTTGAGGCTTTGTTATTTTAACATTTTGGTCTTTTTTCTAAGTTTATTCCTGATCTTCCATGCCATATTAGTAGCTTATTAAAAGATCTTTGTTGTTGTTTGCTCATTGTCCCAGCTTATTTTTTTTTCCATTTTGAACTTTATGTTAAGATTGAGTTCTACTTTCCTCAGGATGGGGAGGCATTGTATACCACTCTAAATACTTTTTCATGCTGCTGTTTCTAGAGTTAGTTCTGGGAATCTATAAGTTTTTTGGTGTTTTCATAGTGGTGTTATCCTGGGAAAGCTATAGTCACTGCTTTCTTGGTCTGTACTCTGGTATTTATCCAGAAAGGGTCCTTGATCCTCTGCAGCCACAAGTGTTCCTCTTGGTCCTGGAATTGTGACACAGAATGGCTTATAGGAAATGGAGGAAATATATTGAAAACTAGCACCAGCTGCACCAAGAGACAGCAAAAAATCCCATTTAATCTATTTCTGACTAGTTGTCTGACCCTTACTGTCTCTGTGCTGAGAGTCCCAAAGTTGCTGCTGTTGCTGTCCCAGCTGTCTCCAATCTCTACAACTGGTGTTCTTGCTGAACTCTAGATTTATGCCTACTGTGTTAGACTTCCCAAATTGTCTTAAGCTGGAAAAATGTCTCCCTCTGACCTTTTGTTGGTGATACAGCTCCAAAATTTGATTAGAGGTGTTATTTTAAAGTTGTTTGGAGCAGAATGTTGGGAGAGTTAAGCTGTACCTTCATTCATAATCAATGATATGATTGTTAGGTTTGCATTTTCCTCTATTTTAAAATAAATTTCCCTTTTCCTCTTTTAAGTCAACATTTTATTTCTGGGATTAATTTTGTTTGTATCAAATTGATTATAATCTATTTGGCAGACACTTTCTCTCCCTATTCCTGTTTACCTGTTCTGTTTCAAGTTCCTTAAATTATTGATTTATCTGTCTTTTTTATTGATTCAGCTATTTCACACACACATACACATACACACACACACACACACACACACACACACACACACACCTTTTTATATTTTTCTCTTTTCATCCAGATTGCTGTTTAAATTTCCCTCTCTTCCTTTCTAATCTATTAGCATTAGGCAACATTTCTCTGTAGTGTCTATTTCTCTTAGCGGTTTTCCTAATTCACATGTCTCCCTACTTTAGTCAATCCATCATGCAGTGATCTTCCTAAAGTGTAGTTATGACAATGTCACCACCTTTTCTAACAAGCTCCAGTGACTTTTTTACCTAGAGGATTGTAAATAGCATCCTTTGCTTATTTTTTAAAGTCCTTCAAAATCTCATCTCTTCCCACCTTAACAGTCATATAGCCTATGATCTAGGGACCTTGGGTCTTCTGTTGGATCTGGCCTTCTAGCTGTTCATCAAACAGAATATTTCTTCTTCCTAATTTATGAATTTTTTTCAAATTGTCTGTGGAATTTCCTCCCTTTTTACCTCCACCACTTGGTTTCTCTGATTTCCTTTAACTCTCAGCTATAATATCATCATCTAAAAGAATCCTTTCCCAGTCTCCCTTAATATTAGTGCCTTTTCTCTGAAATTATGTATGTACATAATTATTTGAATATTGTTTTCCCTCATTAAAATATGATTTCCTTGAAAGCAGGGACTATTTTTTACTTTCTTTGTATTCCTAAGACTTAGCACAGTACCTGGCATATAGTAAGTACTTAATAAATATTAGATGACATTATGTCGAAACTAAGAAGTTGATTTGCTTTGTTCTTAAGTCTTTTCACAGCTAGATAATTTTGAATTATCACTCCCCCATTCTTGGGCCAAACACTTCCATGTTTCTTATTTATACTATATTCCTTATGACAGCTATGATTTCAAAAATTGAGATTCTTTTTCTATTCCACTTCTGTTACCACCCATCCTCTCTTCCATTTTGTTTTCTTTATTGGCAAGACTTTCTTCCGTTATTCCTCAGTTGCAAAAATATCAATTTAGGAAGAAGAATGTGTGTTATTGGGAGTCAATCTGTCATGAAACCTGTTCCTTTCAAATGTCCTAACAATTGTAAACAATCTCTGGATGTACAATCTCCCACTACCCTGAATATTGGTGACACCATTTCCAACACATGGGAATACTTATATACCATCTTCTGAGATGAAAGTTGATCCTAGGAAGCATAATATTTACTTAGAGAAAGAGCTCTCTTAAGGTACCCATTCTCCTTAATATTATGTTCCCTTCTATCCCTCTTTCTTCCATCATTGAAAATACAATTCTTTAAAGAATGGTAAACTACAATCTACTGTTTCTTTTTATTGATACTTGTTTTGTGTGTGTGTGTGTAAAAATGATTTTTAGCTGGTAGGTCATACAAAAACAGATGGTCAGGACTTGGTCTTTGTGCCATTGTTAAGCAACTCTTATCTAAAGCAATCCTTTATTTTTCAAGGGTAATGCCAGTCACCCATCTCTCACTATCTTTCACCCTCTTTCTCCTCTCCACTCTTCTTAATCTACTTTGTCAGAGCTCCAACCCCCATGCCTTTTAGAAGATTAAAGAAATTATTATCCTTTTCCTGTTCTCACTGTTCTCAACATGGTCTCATTTGCAACTTTCCATTGTCTCATGCCTTCTCCTCTCCACTCAAGTTACTATCTCTCAGCAAAAATGTTAATTCACTTTAGGGAGAGCATGTGTTTTTTTTTTGTTTGTTTGTTTGTTTTGTTTGTTTTGTTTAAGATTCATGGAATAGTCATTTGATTCATTATGCTTCCTTTTTTCTTTCTGTTTCAGGGCCCCTTAAATCTTTGACCAATTCATATCCTTTTATTCCTTTATCTGTCTTTGCTTTTTGTATAAGCCTCAATCAGATTTCTTTTTTAAATAGTAGCCTTGCCTTGTTCTTCCCTAGAAACATGAGAGAATTTAATTCATTATTTAGCTTTTTTTATTTGGTCGTAATTTTTCTTGTTTATCTTTATTTTATTTCTATAATTATCAATATTTTCAAGTGAAATACTCTACTTACTTCTGGTTTCTTTTGTGAAAATCATTTGAATCTCTATATTTGGCATGCATGTTTCCATCAATTATTAGTCCCAAATTTGCTGGATATTGTTATAGGTATATTGTGATCTCATTTACTTTTTGGAATATGATATTCTAATCTCTTCTCTGATTTCCCATAGATGTGGAGTAATCAAAGGCTATTTGATCTGACTCTTATTCATACCTGATAGCCTTTTTCCTGGATGCTTGCAATATTTGTTGTTTTGGATAGAATTTCTAAAATTTAACCTTTGATTACCATGGACACTTCGTTTGGAATATAGCATTGTTCTATGATATTTTAAAAAACCAACATTATTTTCTGTCTTTTTCAAGGGGCTAGGGGAAAGTTGCTCAGTTCACTTTCCTTTAAAATACATTTATGGGAAGGCAGAGCCAAGATGGTGGAGTAAAGACAGAAATTCACCCAACCACTCCCCCAAACTACTTCAAATTCTTTTAAATGATGACTAAATAAATTTTAGAGCATCAGAAGACCCCCAAAAAGGTGGAATAGAATATTTTCCAGCCAAAAGCAACTTAGAAAATCAGCAGAAAAAGTCTGTGACACTAGGGTGGGAGTCCAACCTTCATTGCCAATGCAGCCCCGGCTCCAACCCCAACTCCAGAATCAGGGATGAATTGGCAGCCAAGCTGGTGGCTTCAGGACCTCTCATCCTGGGGACACAAGGAAAAACTCAGAAGATCAGTGGAGAATATCTGTGGCAATAGGATGGGAGTTTTGTATGCAGTCCTGGTGCTGAAGTCCCATTCTCAACTCTCCCCTCCCTCTCTTTCCTGCTGCAGCAGCAAAACAGGACTCTCCTCTGTTGCTTTAGCATACCAGATTTTATAGCTACAATAAGGTGGGGTGGTGACAAAGTCAAAGTCAAAGCTCTTGCACCCAAAGCCTCCAAGAAAAATAAGAATTGGGCTCAGGCTGTGGAAGAACTCAAAAGGGATTTTGAAAACAAAGTAAGAGAACTAGAGTAAAAAAATAGGGAAAGAACTGAGGGTCATGCAAAAGGATATACAAAAAAGCTAACAAAAAAAAGAATGCCTTAAAAAGCAAAATTGACCAATTGGGAAAAGAGGTACTTTTGTATAATTCCTTAAAAATTAGAATTGAGTAAATAGAAGCTAATGATTTTATGAGAACTCAAGATACAATAAAATAAAACCTGAAAAATGAAAAAAAAAATGGAAAAAAAAAAGTGAAATATCTCATTGGAAAAACAGTTGACCTGAAAATAAATCCAGAAGACACAATTTAAAAATTGTTGGTCTATCTGAAAGTCATGATTTAAAAAAGAACATTACCCAGGGTTCAGCTTCTGGAATAAGAACGCATTATTTGACAAAAATTGCTGGGAAAACTGGAATATAATATGCCAGAAATTCAGCATACCCCTATATTTGACATCCCTTACCAAAATAAAATCAGAATTTATACATGATTTGGGTGTAAAGGAGGATACCATAAACAAATTAGAGAGCAAGGGATAATATGTCAATTAGATCTTTGGATAAGGGAGGAATTTATGACCAAAGAAGAACTAGAGAACATTATGAAAAGGAACATGGACATCTTTGATTACATCAAATTAAAAAGTTTTTGTACAAGCAAAACTAATAGAAATAAGATTAAAAGAGAAGTACAAAGCTGAGAAAATCTTTACAGCCAATAGTTCTTATAAAGGTCTCGATTCTTTCTTATTCCTTTTTTTTTTTTTTTTTTTGGCTGAGACAATTAGGGTTAAGTGACTTGCCCAGGATTACACAGCAAGTGACTTGCCCAGCATTACACAGCTAGGCAGTGTTAAGTGTCTGAGGCTAGAGTTGAACTCAGGTTCTCCTGACTTCAGGGTTGATGCTCTATCCACTGGGCCATCTAGCTGTCCCTTCATTTCTAAAATATATAAAAAATTAAGTCAAATTTATAAAAATACAAGTCATTACCCAATTGATAAATGGTCAAAGGATATGAACAATTTTCAGATGAGAAAATGAAAACCATTTTAGTTATATGAAAAAATGCACTAAATCACTATTGATTAGAGAAATGCAAATTAAAACAACTCTGAGATACCACCTCAGATCTCTCAGTTTGGCTAAGATGACAGGAAAAGATAACAATAAATGTTGGAGAGGATGTGGAAAAACTGGGACACTAATATATTGCTGGTGGAGTTGTGAAATGATCCAACTATTCTGGAGAGCAATCTGGAACATGTGCAAAGGGCTATAAAACTGCATATACTTTGATCCAGCAGTGCCATTACTAAGTCTGTATCTCAAGAAAATCATAAAGGAGTGAAAAGGACTCACATCTGCAAAGATATTTGCAGCAGCAAATTTTGTGGTAGCAAAGAATTGGAAAGGGAGTGGATGTCCATCAGCTGGGGAATGGCTGAACAAGTTATCATACATGAAGGTGATGAAATATTATTGTTCTTTTAAAAAAAATGATGAACAAGCTGATTGTAGAAAGACCTAGAAATATTTACATTAACTAAGACTGATTGAAACAAGAAAAACTAAGAATACACTGTACACAATAATAGCAAAGAATATGTGATGATTAATTGTGATAGACTTGATTGTTCTGTGATCCAAAGCTATCCCAATAGACATTGGGCAGAAAATGTCAACTGCATCCAGAAAAATAACTAAGGAGTTTGAATGTAAATCAACACATGCTACATTCACTTTTTCTTGTTTTGTTCTTTTTCCCATGGTTTTTCTCTTTTGCTCTGACTTTCACAACATGATTCATAAAGTAATGTGTATTAAAAATAAAATTAATACAATAAAAAGGAGGGAAAAGTATAATGTAAATCAAAAAGAGAACATGGACATCATTTTTCAAGGAATTATCAAGAAAAACTGGCTTGTTATAGAACCAGAAGATAAAATAGAAATTGAAAAAATCCCACTAATCATCTTACTACCAACAAAGAGGTCCCAAAATGAAAACTCCCAGGAATATTATAGCCAAATTCTGGAACTTCCAGGTCAAGAAGAATATATTGCAAGCATCCAGAAAAAAATAATCCAAGTATAGTGGAGTCACAGTCAGAATAACATAAGATTTAGTACCTTCTACATTAAAGAACCAGAGGTCTTGGAATATGATATTCTGGAGAGCAATGGAACTAGGGTTAGAACCAAGAATCACCTACTCAAGCAAAACTGAGTATAACTCTTCAGTGGAAAAAATTGGACATTCAATGAAATTTCAAACATTTGTGATGAAAAGACCAGAGTTGAATAGAAAATTTGATTTTCAAATATAGGACCCAGGAGAAGCATAAGGAGATAATAAGGAAAGTGATAGCATAAGGGATTTAATAAAGTTTATCTGTTTACTTTCATATATGGGAGGATGATGCATGTAATTCATTTGAACTTTCTCATTATTATGGCAGTTTAAAGGAATATATATAGGCAGAGGGCACAGTTGTGAGTTGTATATGAAAGGATAATATTAAAAAAATTTTGATGAAATTAAGGGAAACAAGAGGAATGTACTGGGAGAAAGGGAAAGGGAGAGTGGAATAGTATAAATTATCTGCCATAAAAAAAGAGAGAAGAAAAAGCTTTTACAATATAGGAAAAGAGGAGAGGGGGAATGAGTGAACCTTACTCTCATCAGAATTGGCACAAAGAGGAAATAATATGCGTACTCAATATGAACATAGAAATCTATCTTCCCCTCTGAGAAAATAGGAGGGGAATGATATATGGGAAGGTGGGGAGGGTAGTAAAAGAGAAGACATGTTGGACTAAGGAGTATTCAGTAGCAAAACACTTTTGAGAATGAACAAAGTAAAAAGAGAAAGAGAATAGAATAAATAAGGGGAAATACAGTTAGGAATAGTAATTATAAAAAGAATTTTGAAGCAAGTGTCTCTGATAGGACCTTGTTTCTCAAAGATAGAGGGAACTGAGTCAAATTTATAAAAAAGGAGCCATGTCCCAATTAATAAATGATCAAAAGATATGACCTATGCCCAAAGAGCTATAAATTTATGTATATCCTTTGACTTAATCATTACTAGGCATGAATACCAAAAAGATTTTTAAAAGGTGGTGGTGCAGGGAAGGTATATGTACAAAAATATGTGTAACAGTTCTCTTCTCAGGGCAAAAAAAAATGGAAATTGAGGGGATGCCCATCAATTGAGGAATGGCTAAATAAATTGTGGTATGTGATTGTTATGTTATGGAATATTAAGATTCTCTGGGAAATGATGAGCATGATCCCAGTTAAAAAAAAAACTGGAAAGTTCTCCATGAACTCAAGCAAAGTGAAATATTTTATATACAATATAATAGTAATGTTCTGGGATGACCAGCTATAAATGACTTTGCTATTCTCAGCAGAATAATGATATGCAACAACTCTGAAGAACTTATGAAAAATCCTATTCACACCCAGAGAAGAAACTGATTGTGCCTAAATAAAGGCTAAAGCATATTCTTTTTTTTAACTTTATTTTTCTTGAAGTTTTTTTTTTTTTATTAGTGTGGGAGAGCTATGTTTTCTCTTACAACATGACTTTCAGGGGAGCATTTTACATAAAATACATTTATTTATTGTATTGTGAATTTTAAAAATAATTCTTGTATTTTTTTTTCCTTCTGCCTTTATTAATGTCATTGTTATTTGTCTTTTTCAAAGCTAGGTTTAAACCTGCTCTTTCTTTCTTAGTATTTTTATCCCAGCACTTTCATTTTATTTTTTTCTGATTTTATCAGACTTCCCTCTTTAATATCTGGCTCCCCCCCCCACCCATTACTTTGGCATGCACATTTCCTCCTATTGCCTTAGCCCTCTAGAATTAGAGGGTACATCCAGTTGACTGCTCTTTTTATACTCTGCAAGAAAGAAATTTGACCACAGCTCTATTTCTAAGCCCCATTTCCTTTGAGCACAGAAATCTCTTCTCTACCTAACTACCTAACTGTTTCTCTGTTTCTTCTCTATCTTGCCTTCATAGTCTTAATATATTTTTATAGGACCAAATCTACAAAATAGACACTATTTTATGTTGTTATTCCTATTTTGCTTTTGTATTTCTGGTGCATATGGTAGTTAGTTAATCAGTGTTGAAGAGTTAAAATTCATTGAACTGAAGTCTACTCTTTCCATTATTCCTCATTATTTGCCTTTACTTTAATCTTTAAAAAACTGAGTTGGTTGATGAGCACATCATTTCATTAAATAGAATTCTCTTTTCATCCTCAGTGGGAATTCTCTGCCTTATAGAGTTAAGGACAGCACACTTACTGAATACTCATTAACTGTCACATATTGAGCAAAGAACATATGATAGCATGTACTTTGAATCGGTCTTTTAAATTGGAGAACTTTTAGAGATTATATGGAATTAAATATTCAAAGACCTGTGTTCTAGTATAGCTTTGTAATTAATTAAAAATCAAGTGATCTTGGTCAGGTTACTGACATCAAATTTCTTTATCTATAAATTTTCCGAGAAACTACAAAAATTGAAGATTCTTGGACATTGGGGAGCCACAATATTATTTCCTCTATAATCCATGCTAAGGGAAAAAATTAAGGGCAGAAACAACAGTTAATTATCAGAGAGAATCTTCCAGTGACTCTGATCTTTATGCTCATGTGTAAATTTCACTGTGGTTAGTACAAATTTCACTGTGGTAGAATAACAAAATCATGGGATATTAGGTTTGCAAGAAATCTGTGATATCATGTTTGACCATCATAACTTCTTTTGAAAATTTGTACTGATGGCTTTTGCTTCTTACTCCATAATTATTTATCAATATACCACCATTTCCATAGATTATTTCCTTTTAGAGCAGAACATTTTTATCAAAACCAAAATTGATGTAACTCTTGGCTATGACAGTGTATATAACTTTGTGCATCCATGGTCCACCAATTGTTTACTAAGAGGAAGGAAACATGCTTCATCACTGGTAACACATTTGTAGATTCTCAGGAATAAAAGCTGGAAATGATGTCATCAGCCATCTTGTCCATGAAGAGAATTGTTGTGTTCTGCTTTCTAGAGCCCCCAAGTTGGAATAACAAAATATACCATTGCTTTCTAGAGCCCCACATTGGGATGATTAAGATATACCTTCCTAGTAGAGAAGTGATGAGGAGTGATTCCAAAGGATATTGGGGAAATGGAGTCAGTTTATTTCAAGGACTTTCCCCTTTATATAATGTAATAAAAACAATGCTGTGCACATAGGAACACATAAACAACTTGCTATTGTATGTACTTTTCCATCTAGTATCACTCTTCTTCAACCTCAACACAGGTTGTTACCACCCCCTGATTTCTCAGGAAGGCCAAGAGCCCTTAGGGGAGATGGGGAGCCAAACCAGACATTGTTAGCAAGTTTCCTCTGGGCTGAAGGTTCTTATACCTCACTCAGAGTTTCCCCATTGACTGTGACCCTCTACAAGGAGTGAGCATGATAACGTACCCCACAATTGGTCATCCATTCTTTCTTTGAAAGACTATGCTCACTGCTGAGGATACAAAAAAAAATCAACAACAAAAATTAAACCTAAAGCAAGCAAACAAAAAACAGCAACAAGAAGAAAAATAATTCCTGTTTTCAAGGGGTTTCCATTGTAATAAACTTATTTGGTACAACTAGTTATAGTAACCATATCTCCCATTATATTATTATTTTTTTATTTTATAATAACTTTATTTTGACAGAATCCATGCTAGGGTAATTTTTTTTTACAACATTATCCCTTGCACTTGCTTCTGTTCCGATTTTCCCCCTCCCTCCCTCCACTCCCTACCCTAGATGGCAAGCAGTCCTATATATGTTCAATATGTTGCAGTATATCCTAGATACAATATATGTGTGCAGAACCAAGCAGTTCTCTTGTTGCACAGGGAGAATTGGATTCAGAAGGTAAAAAACAACTCGGAAAGAAAAACAAAAATGCAAATAGTTCACATTCGTTTCCCAGTGTTCTTTCTTTGGGTGTAGCTACTTCTGTCCATCATTTATCAATTGAAATTGAGTCTTTGTCAAAGAAATCCACTTCCATCAGAATACATCCGCATACAATATCATTGTCGAAGTATAAAGTGATCTCCTGGTTCTGCTCATCTCACTTAGCATCAGTTCATGTAAGTCTCTCCAAGCCTCTCTGTATTCATCCTGCTGGTCATTTCTTACAGAACAATAATATTCCATAACATTCATATACCACAATTTACCCAGCCATTCTCCAATTGATGGGCATCCATTCAATTTCCAGTTTCTAGCCACTACAAACAGGGCTGCCACAAACATTTTAGCACATACAGGTCCCTTTCTCTTCTTTAGTATTTCTTTGGGATATTAGCCCAATAGAAACACTGCTGGATCAAAGGGTGTGCACAGTTTGGTAACTTTTTGGGCATAATTCCAGATTGCTCTCCAGAATGGTTGGATTCGTTCACAGTTCCACCAACAATGCATCAGTGTCCCAGTTTTCCCGCATCCCCTCCAACATTCATCATTATTTTTTCCTGTCATCTTAGCCAATCTGACAGGTGTGTAGTGGTATATCAGAGTTGTCTTAATTTGCATTTCTCTGGTCAATAATGATTTGGAACACTCTTTCATATGAGTGGTAATAGTTTCAATTTCATCATCTGAAAATTGTCTGTTCATATCCTTTGACCATTTATCAATTGGAGAATGGCTTGATTCCCATTTTATTATATTAAGAAGTAGTTAAAATTTCTGTTAACCAATTTAGTCTATCTCCAGACTCTTTGCAACATGACAGATGAGTTGAAATCTATTCATTTTCCCATTCATACTCCAAACACTGTAGTAGTCCTTAGGATATAGTTTCATTGGAATTTAGGAATTAAGGGTAGAAGCAATAGTTAACCATTACAAGAGATACTTTAATGCCATTGACCTTCATGCTCACATATAAATTTCATTATTCTGTGGGATGGGACACTCATACAATATTAGGATGGTAAGAAACATGTCATCATATTCTATACTTTCAATTTCTTTTTAAAATTTTTATTGATAATCTTTGCTTTTTATCACACAATAATTTACCAGTGTACTACCCTCATTATAGATCCCTTCCTTTTATCAAAAAACTTTCATGAAAACCAACTGACATAGCTTCTAAATTTAATAGTATATACAATCTTTTTTTACTCATAGTCTACACATGTCCACCCAAAGGACAAATGTGAAATCTATGTCCTAAAATTTTATATGAGGGATCATGGTCAATTTAATTCAATAAATATTTATTGAGTTCCTAATATGTGTAAGGCACTGAGGTTAGAGATATAAGAATAAAATACATTACGCCTTCAAGGAAGTTTATAATACTATTTGTTCTTATTGTCTAATGGGCTTATTTCATATAGCTCCCATCTCTCTGTCTCATTGTTGATTGATTGGTTTTCTAGCTCTACTAGGTTCAAAGCATTTCTCAAGCCCTCCTCTATTCATTTCCAAAGTACATATAAGGGTAATATGTAGGCATTTAGTAACCATAACACAAATGCATATTAAGTTGTGTATAGGTGGTAGATTTAAGTTTTCCCTTGTTTTCAACCTTTTCTTCTCTAAAATCAGCTCAAAATTTGAATTCTTCTCTAGTTGCTGGAGCTGAATATCTGCCTCATAGTGTTTCCTTGTAAATTGTGTGTGTGTGTGTGTGTGTGTGTGTGTGTGTGTGTGTGTGTGTGTGTGTAGGGAAGGAAGGATATATTCTAAATATTCTTTATAAAAATTCTGGGACCCATCTCCGAATATGAAGATTTCGCTGTTTTTATGTCAATTGAAATAAATAGCTTCCAGAACAGTTTAGAAAATAACAGAATGTGAGTCTGAATACCCGGTTTCCCTAATGATATGATATGACTCTAGAGCAGAGGCTTTTAACCTGAACTCTATGCACTTGTATGTGTGGGGTGTATTTTAACACTTGATAACTATATTTAATAATAAAATTATTTTCCTTTATAAGCCTATATATTTTATTTCATGCATTTAAAACATCATGCTGAGAAGAGGTCCATAGGTTTCACTGAAGACATCCATGATATGAAGAAGATGAAACTACTCCTCTCTTAAGATTTAAGCTCTTTGTTTCCTCTTTTTAAAAAAGTAATAGAGTTGGAATAAATGTTATCCAGAGTCCCTCCTAGTTTTAACATTCAAGGACTTGTATCTATGAATGTCAGTAAAGCAGAGACTAATGGCCATTTCTATCAAGCATAAAGATGGAATTTCCTAGCATCTTCTTTCTGGGTTCTGCTAAGTTAATCCACTCACAGAAATCATATTCCTCCCCCATTCCTGGTCAACTATATTTGATTCTCTCAATTACAAAGTTTTGACAACTCTGATTTAACCTCCTTGACAAAATAATAGAATGATATCCCATCTCATTTTCCTTAAGTTTTCTCTCTTCTGCCTCAAGCCTTTTTGTAAGGCCCTTGTGAAATGATGACAGATATGATCTTTCAACAATAAGTGTGCATCTGTCTTGGACTGTTGTACTTTCATTTAATTAGGGCTTGCTGTTTGCTAAATTCCTATAATTTCATTCAATGAATTATGTTGGGTTCTCACTCAAGAGCCTTTAAACACAGGGCACTAATCAGGGCAATTTTTTTTCCTCTATCTCTTCTTTTTTTTTAATCCTAAAGGAAATAAAAATGTGGATTACTGTCATCTGATTTTCTGTGTGTATCTCTCTTTGTCTCTATGTTTGTCTGTGTTTCACTCTCTCTTTCTCTGACTTTGTCTGTCTGCCTGTCTCTCTCACACAAATTTATGATATAGTCATATCTTCAAAGGGAAAGATGTTATACCCCAAACAAGAACCAAAACTTGATTGTAAACTCAAAAATAAATCAATCATCAAGTATTTATTGAGACCCTATTTTATTAAAAGTTCTGTGTTAAGAATTTAGGAGAATATAAAAGCAAACAGAATTCCTGCTCTTGAGGGCCATTGTGGAAACAGGGGGGGCCAGTCACAGAATTAGATCAAAGATAACATGAGCTTTATATGACTCTTTTCTCCAGGAAATAGCAACAATTAAAACAGTTTGAACATAATCATTTTCACCTCTATTTCCTGATCATCTTGGAAAAGGTGATGATCTTCATCCCTATTTCTTCAAGTGAAACCAATTCAATTCTACAATTGTTTACTATTCTTCAAAGCCACTCCAACCCAACTTCTTCCAAGATTTCTTCCTCTATTCTTTTTCATATGCTGCTAAATGAATATGAAGGCAATCATGCAACTGAGCCAAAATGCTATTTCTACTGCCAATTTGTGTTATTTAATGACAACTAGGGCCTCAGAAATAAGGACCTTTTTTTCTTTGTTCCTTTCTAATTTATTTCTTATTTCCTCACTTCCCACAGAATTTATTAAACACTTCTTACTCTTCAAGCTTTCTGTATCACCCTTTCCTTCTCACCTTCTTTATTGAAGACTTTATTTCATATATGACTAAGAAAATAGAGACTATTCACTTTGAAGTCCCTTTTCTTTGTTCCTCTGCATTACAAACTTGTTGCTCTCATCTTCCATTCTCTTCTCTTTTACTAGTCTGTGCTGAAGATATGACTCCATTATTTTATCTTCTCCAGAAGATTGCTTCTGTAATTACCCCCTATTAAATTCTCAATCTTTCCTTTTGTTTTTCCTAAATGCTTAAATTCATGCCCAAACCTCCCAATTCTAAAGGAAAAAAAAATCCCATCTTAGATTCATCTTTCTGTCACAGAAACATTCCTAGGAGAAAAAAAAAACCTCTGTGCCTGCTCAGTGTCTTCAATTCCCCTTCTCTCATTTGCTAATTAACCCTTTTGCATATTGCTTCTGCACACATTACTCATGGAAACCAATTTTACCAAAGTTAGCAATGATGTCCAAATTTCCAAATCTGATACAACATCAGGCCTTTTCCCAATTTTGTTTTATCTGGACAACCCTAAAATATTTGACACTGTTGACCATGCTTTCTTCTTGAATGTTAAATTGCAGAAAACATGCTAACTTGCATTGCCAGGGGAAGAGTTTTTTCACTTGGGAGTTCTCTAGACCAATGAAATCACAACTATAATCACCTCCTTCTTTTCCCTCTGCCTCAACAAGGATATTAAGACATTTTTCAGCACTGTTTGACTGAGGTAGAATAAGAATCTACTCTTATATAGAGAGCTCAAATGAGAGATCAGGTCTAGAGATATGGGACCATAAAATGAGAGCTGTAAGAGACCATCTAGTTCAAACTTTTGATTTATAGATGAGCATACTGAGATCCATGGAAGTTAAACAACTTTCCTGAATTCCCACCTAAGTCTACAAATCTATAATTTGGTAGTTTTCTACATTTCAGTGGTACAGTAGTAAAAAAAAAAAAAGTCAAAACAAAGAGTATGGAGAGAGAGAAGGAGAAAGTTCTAAATAAACCTTTGGAGCAAAAGTTATTACTTTTTTTCCTTATAGAATCGGTGCTGTTAAAACCCCAAAGTCAAAGAAGGAACAAAATTGAGAGGATTAGATTATCTGGCAACCTGGAGCAAAAATCTCCCTGTGGATGGAGAACAGACTGCATATTTAGCACCAGCAACAGCTGGCAAATAAGACCATGGACAAGAAGAATAGGATTCCAAATTGGAGATGAAGTAATAACATTTGATGGGCAAAGAAATAGTGAATTATGCTTTTGTAGGACATCGAAGATTAAATTTGGAAAGGAAGAAGGATGCTTTGAATCCAATTCTTCTTTCTCCCTGACAATCATTTAATTCCCTGTAGAAATTGTTTCATGTTTCTTATACATAATAGAATTTCAGAATTTTAGAGTTGAAAGGAATCATAGAGATAACTAGTTCAGCCCCTCTCCCTCCATTTCATGCAGGAATTCCTCTAAAATATTTCAAATAGGTAGTTGCATAGTAAACTACAACATTTTCAGTAATGAAGTTGTCATTTCTCAGGACCTCAGTTTCCTCACTTGTAAAATGAAAGCTAGAACTGGAATATGATATCTAAGGACATTTCTATCTCTTAATCTTGTGATCCTGTGACCAATGATATATTTCATTATGTAACTAAATCATTCCAATTGTTGAAAAGTCCGTCCTTATATTGAAATCAAATCTAACTTCTTGAAGCTTTCAATTATTAGTTTGTCTTCCAAAGCCACAGAGAATTAATGTTATCCCTCTTCCAAATAACATCAGGTGCTCAACAAATAGCTTTATATTTTCTATCTAATATGATTTGGGTAAAGATCATGACATAAAATAAGTATTTTGTCATTAACAAGAGTTATAGCAGTGTCAGTTTATCGTCACCACCACCACCAAAACCAGTACCATCATTACTTTTCTTCATTTGGCTTCAAAGGTTCATATAGCCCCAGAACTGGAAAGGAATTCAAAAAATCATACTTCCTTTGGATAATACCATTTCATATTGTCTTAAAGACTTCACATAATGGTACTGCAACTCTATCTCCTAAATGAAAGAATCATTGAAGCTTAATCTGGAAAAAGTGTTTCAATAAGAAATTAATGTAAGCAAATGTGATGACTGTGTTAGCACACTGGATACTTTAAAATCAGCCAGAGTCAGGATGAGCCTAAGTCCTTGATCTTTATTCTTTGTGGAGGTGAGCAGGAATGGTGATAGAAAGTGAGAGCAATTGGGACACAAATCAGGCCAGAAGTGACTCTGGCTTTCTCACTCCACCCAATCTCCTATACAACAGATAAAGCCTGCAGAGTGGTGGGCAGGGCCATTCCTTCTCCAAGCATATACTAAGAGAGTATTGTCCAATTGGTAATTAGCCATAAGTGCTCAGATGGGACCTCAGTGCATCAACTCAGCTTCAGCCCATTACAAAAAAGAAAGGCACAAGAAGTTCACTTTAAGTGATGGTTAAAAACAGGCTTGGATCAATATACAATATGTGCCTGTATGTGTATATGCATGTCTTTCTGCACATGTATATATATTAAAATAACTATATTTATAATATTCAATAGTTCTCTTAGCAACTAAAAGAACAGAGAATCATACAATCTTAGATCTGAAGATATAGAAAGGATTTCAAAATAAGATCTAATCCAAACTGCTTTCCTTCAGTCAGAAAACCATTCCTGAGAAATGAATATGTTTAAATTGTCATTGTCAATAATACTATTATTCATAGCAAGACCCATTGTATAGTAACTAAAAACCAAAATAAAGTAGCACCAGGAAGAATTGTTCACTTTTTAATTTTTAAATAATTTGTAATTATATTTGGTTTTGTCCCTAGAAAGTCAGTGGAGAGATTATAGAAATTATAATGGAAAAATTACAGTGGAGAGAGTTGACTTTAAAGAAAAGAAAATCTGAATTCAAGTCCTATTGCTGACACTTACCAGACACATAAATGTGGGCAAGTTACTTAATCTCTCAGTACCTTAATTCTCCAAGATTACAAATTGCATAGAGAGCATCAACCTGCATCAATGGAGGAAGTCTATTATCTGGGGGCTCCCTATATCAATGAAATACAGAGGTCAGTTCCTATTCCTCCCAGAAACGCTGAGGTTTTGATGTTGGCTTGACCAACGATCCATATATCCAAAAATTGTTTTAATTCCCAGTGACTAGCCCTTAAGTAAATGTTTGCTGAGTTTGTTTGTACTTGTCCTCCTTATTCTATAGTATTATTGACATTGACAGATAAAGAAGTCTGACCCCTTGTGGTTGTGCTGGGTATGAAATACAAGCCCCCAGAGGGGAACCCCTTCTCCAAATAAGTAAGGAGGACATTGACAAGAAAGTGTTATGGCTTTGGCACTTTCTTCAGTTTCATGTGACCAGTCCACAAGGCTTTCCTACAGATGCTTGGTTGGATAATCTGATTTTTCTTTATCTCGCACCCAAATAAAACTAGCACGCAATTCATCATTCAGGGTATGGTAATCTAACATATCCTAGCTAAGATCATGATAGAAGCTGAAAAGTAGAGTAGTTCCTGGAGTCAGAAACACCTATATTCAAATTTGGCTTCAGACATTTACCATCCGTATGACCCTGGGAAAGTCATGTAATCCTGTCTACCTCCGTTTTTTTGGTTTGTTTTTTTTTTTTTCAATTGTACACTGAACTAGAGAAGGAAATGTCAAACCATTCCAGTATTTTTACCGAGAAAACTCAACTGGGGATCTCGGAGTCAAACATGACTGAATAATGACAACTGAAAAGATCATTGTGTTATCATGTTCCTTGAGATATCAAACCTTAATCTCTTTATTTTTGTCACTATTTAGCTCTAATCCATTATGCTAATCAATAACAGATAAAAGGAGAATATTTAAAAGTATGTCAAATAAAGGGATACTACTTCTGAGTTTAAGGATAATCAGCAAAGATCCCTCTACCCAGATTTCCTCTGTAATCTACTCTACAGACAATCTATGCTAACAATTCAAAGGTTTCCTTTTCTGTGACACTTCAAGCTCACCACTAGGTCAAGGGCAATTTCTTCTTCTTTCCTCGGGTAAACAAAAGCTGCTAACAAAATATATTCAATTAGAGAAACAGTTAACTCAGGCTACAATTTTCTTCAATCTGAACCATTTCAATTCATTTAATGTTCCTTCCATCTTCCAAGGGAGGGGTGCTAATTCCACACTAACCTGTAATGGGCTGAGGCTCGAATTGATGCACTGAGGTCCCAAACACATGAGGCTAAATAGTAATTGGACCATAATCTATTAATATATATGCTTGGAGAAAAAATGGCCCCCGCCCACTCTTTGTGCAAGTCCTGATGGTTGTATAGGAAATGATGTTTTTGGTGGGTGGAAGCAGGGGAGGGGAAAAGGAAGTGGAAGGAGAGACTGCTGGCTGGCATCTTGTCACAGCTGCTCACATTGCTATCGCGACCACCCTTCACCTCCGATGCCCCTCTGCTAGCTGGCTTCCTGTCGCAGCTGCCCATATTGTTATTGCAATCCTTCTTCACCTCTACTGAGAATAAAGATTGAAGATTTTCCCCCTTAACCTGAATTCCTGACTCCGGCTGATTTTAAATACGCGGTCATCATACTCACCTTCATATATCTTCCTTCTTAGAACAGATATAGTTCAATTGTATGTGTATAACTAGACATCTCAGACATATGACCTTATTTCAGTGCACCCAAAGCCCCCACAATAAATGTAGGATATAATGAAGTATTGCCTAGATCTGAACATTAAACTAGCTCTCTACAACAGCTCACATATCTCAAGAAAGCAACTCAATTTTCCTACCAGAATTTCAATATTTTTCATCTTTGATGAACTTTATAAAATGTGCTTCTTTAATTTTGCTTATAGGTTGTGATCACATCTATATAGGGCTAAAGTGCAGCTAAAAGGCTTTGGAAGAGAAAAGCAATTAGTCAATTTATTAATTAGAGACATATTCATACTTCTCTCAAGACTGATAATCTTTCATTCAAATTGAGATAGCCAAATAGAAATCAAAATATATATGTTAAATTAAAATGTCTGAACTACATAGACATTTAAGAAAACAAATTGTTTCCTAGTAGAGGTTGAAATAGGAGCCTGATTCACAAAAGTGTTGGCCATTTTTTCCTGCTAAGGACATCAGTCTCTAGCCTGTTCTTAGTTTAGTAGTTTCATGGGATTATCAAATCTTCTGTGACAGTCATACTTCAAGGTCTTTGGTCATGTTACTGGGGAACATACACCCATATGCACAAATTGACGGTGCACATATATGTATGTGTATGATGTATGTGTATATATATATATATGTTATGTATATATATACACACATACACACACACAGAAAGAGAGAGAGAGAGATGATTAGCTCTTGTCTAAGAATAAAATTGATTAGGATGACAAGAATCATCAGGAAAATCTACATTGTGCTCCACCAGTTAGACCTGGGTTTGGAGGATACTCATCTGAACTTTGGAAGAAAAATAATTATTTTTTTAAATAAATAATCACTCTGAAAACTTTCTATCCCCAAAGTATGTTTTTGGCTGGCCCCAATGATCCACTTTGACAATCTGACTAATTTGACCAGATAATCCTGTTCTTCATTTTTCAATCCAGCATAAGTCAACTCAGTCTAGCAAGATTGTCAGTTGGCATATGTAGTTTGAAAGTCACGTAAATACTCTCCATGGAAACTCATAACTTTCTTGTTCATAGAACATTAAAGGAAGACAAAAATCAGTTTAAGAGGTGCTGGAACGAGCTAGTGTCAGCAGCTAAAAACCCTGCTGAGGGAAAATAGGGAAATGTCAGTGCAGTAGGCACACTGTCTTGTGTAAACACAGAAAGCAGTGTCTCAGAGAAAGCTCCTCTTTATTGCCATTGGCAGAGACTGAGGCATCACCCTGGGCTGGATGCAAATGCAAGTCACTGAAGGCCCACAGAGGCTTGGCATACTTGGCAGGAGCCTGCTAGGACGCTGACATTTATGCCCCTTGGACTCATTAAACTGGCACAGCTCCCCACTGGGTCTAATCTCACACTGCCAGCTTCAGGAGGTCACATTCAGCCCAGCTGACAGGAATAGATTTGAAGCTAAGCAATGAGGAGAAGGAAAAAGAGAAAGAGGAGGAGAAGAAGGAGGAGGAGGAGGAACTGCTAAGAAGAAGGAACAACAAGGGAGGGAGGAGGGAAGAGGCAAGGAGTCAGAGAGAATGATGATGACAGAGTGAGCCAGAGGCCCAAGCAAGCTTACTCTCAGCTGAAATGTTCCATGAGCTATTTGTTCTGTTATATTTTTGGCTTCACTGATTATTTCTGAGCTGAAGTTCCTCTCAGAGCAATATTTCCAAATTCCAGAGACCTGAATTTCTGCTACATTTTCTTCATCTTTCCCCAATGTCTTCTTGAATGGCATTAGTTTTTTTTCTTTTGATTTGACTAAAAATGCTGGCTATGTATACCCAGATATTTTCTGTTCTGATTCTAAGATAGACTTTCTTTCTTTTTCTTCTTTTTTTAAAAGAAAAATTGAAAGGAAGATGAAGTACCACTATCATTTCCAATCCATTTGCATGATATGAGGAACTGAACAAAGGAGGTAGAGAACAATTGATATTACCAGATGCAATGTTTTCTGGAATATCTTAATTTTTTTTAAATTTTATCTGTATGCGTGGAAAAACCCCAAACAAAATTCATAAACTGAATTTAAACTAATATTAGAAAGTATAGTGGAAGACCTCAGAGAGAAGTATTGTGAAAAAAAAAATCATCATTGGCTGCGATTACTGGATGAAAGAAAGGACAAGAAGATGCGTCACATCTATATTTGCAAGTTATTAGGAGAGGATGGTACTTCAGATACAATCAGTGATGTTTGACTTGAATTTTTTACTTTAAATTGTTTGGTTTCTGTGAACTGGCTTTGATTTAGCTACTCGGGTTGTATGTGTTACTCAAAGGAGTTGGAGGTGTTAAATTATAGAAATATTCTAATGAGTTTCTATATATAAACATATAGGTCCAATAATGCATGTAAAGACCTTTGCAAACCTTAAAACATTATATAAATGTCAGCTCTTATTACAGCATTATACTGTGATTTATTTGGTTCCAAATATACCTTTAGGGGAACATATAAATCCTTTACAAATCATACTTTAAAACACCTGCCATTAATGTCAGGTTAATACTTATGATAGGAGATTGGCTACAGACAAAGGAAGAAATTCCTTCCAGGAACCACTTACAAATTTGCATTATAGATCAATAGATATAGTGCATTTCAATCAATCATGAACGTTGTTCACACTCTTCAAGAAATATTCAGTATTCTTTTAAGACTAAAGTTGGAAAAATAATCCCTTGATCCTTCTGCTTATTGAGTTTTATCTGAAAAGCTATTTCAGACCCTCATCCATTTTCATGGTTTAGTTGACTGTCTTGTATGTATAGTGATTCCTTCCACATTGCAATTGTCCACATCCAATTTTCAATATATTGCAGATTGGCACAAGAAATTAAATGGGAATTTTTTGGGAGTTTTGCAACATACAAAGGCCAGCAGACAACAAAGAAAAAGTTTAGAGATTCAGAAATGCATCAAGCATATGTATAGTATTGCACAATATCAACACATTTTTATCTTTTATTACCATAAAAATTGGGACTTCTCTGGTCCACATGAAAGTCCAACTAATTGTATACAAATTTTCCAGATCATGGGGATACCTTTCCTCTAACCTTCCATGATGTGGAGGAATAACTATCATTAAAAAGGTATGTAGCTGATACCTTGGTTAATGCCAGTCTTGAGGGAGCAGACAACTTGGCTCACATCTGATGACATCCTAAGGTGATGACAATGAGAAATAACTGCTCTGAAGGCTTTCTTAAGCAGCCTACTAATCAACAACAGAGTTTTATTTCAATTTTCTTTCAATAGCCCTTTGTATTAAAAATGAATAAATTATTCTCTGTCTTCTTGCAACTAAATCTTTTAACCTTTCCTCTTTACTTCCTCTCTCTTTCCCCATTCTTTTAATTACATCTTGCAAAGCAACAGATTTATTAACTCAAAAAGTAACCTTTTAATAAGGGTTTCACACCTATAATTGTACATCAGTGAATAACCTTATTTAGGGGGAAAAACCTGCTAATTGGCCTCAACAGTTATGCAGTTAAAGAGACAATCTTCCAAAGAAGCTAAGGCAAAAATGTGATAATATTTATAAAATTTGCCAGTATATGCAAATCATCATTAAGATTCTTTAAAATTTAATTTTATTTTCAATTCATGGAACAAAATAAGCAATACACAACAAATATACATTAGAACTATCATGAAAATTTATTTTTATCCTTTCCCTTCTCCCCACCCAAGAGATGACTACCATTAGATACAAAAAGGCATATGTGTAAAATTATTCTTAATATAGTTCTATTTGGTCCCCTGGCCTCAAGTCTTTATGTTCATCAGTCTATTCTTCACTCAGTTATTTATGTGAAATTCTTAAAGCTCGGGTTGGACAATAATCCCCTACTCAAGAAGCTTTCAGATATCCTTATTATTTCTAGGATAAAAATAGAAATTCCTTTGCTTGCCATTGAAACCTCTTCATAATCTCTGTCCAGCCCAATTTTCCATGTGTGTTACACATTGTCCACCATATATTCTATTTTTAAATTTTTTTTTTTTTGCTGAGGCAATTGGGGTTAAGTGACTTGCCCAGGGTCACACAGCTAGTAGTATTAAGTATTTGAAGCCAGATTTGAATTCAGGTCCTCATGATTTCAGGCTCAGTGCTCTATTATCCACCATATATTCTAACCAACTAACTGAACATATTTGCTTTTACTCACTCAAGGCATCTTGTCTCCAAGCTTGTCTCATACACCTGGGATACACTCCCCACTCAACTCATCTCATAGACTGCCATCTCCTTCAATACCCAGTAAAAATATTACCAATTAAACAAAGTTTTTCTTTATCCTTCACCCCTTGCAGCCCCCATAAAAAGTACTTTGGACATATTTTGCATTTGTTTTTATATGTATGTGTTGTTTTCCCTGATAGAACATTAAATTCTTCAAAACCAAGGACTGTCTTATTTTTGTCTTTGTCTTTCCAGAGACTAGCATAGTATTTGGCATGTAGTAAGTACTGACGAAATACTTATGAATTGATTAATTTTCCACTATATATCAATGGTTTTTCCAACTTCAAAAACATATGGTGAATATGATTAAAAAGAGAAAGTAGAAATAAGAGTAGAGTTTCACCCTTTCGTGCTACTCCTTAATATATCCATGCATAGATACATCTTCATCCCCCAAAGTCCTCTTAGAGTCTTCCAGAGTAGCCCATTCTATGGCTAGCTCCAATTTTATTGGAGAAACTCCTAGTATTAATTGAAAATCTTTGCATCTTTCTGCATTCCTAATTTAGCTTTCTAATGAACAGAATGAGCCAAGCCCTCTTTCATATGACCGAAATATTTGAAGCCAGCTATGATGTACCAAGCCCTTCCTCAAGTCTTTCTTTTCCATCTAAACATGCTTAATTCCTCCAACCAATGAAAGCTGTTGAAATTAAAATGTGCTATTAAGATTTGGGGTACCAATGCAACTATCCTCACCCAACAAACTTAAAAGCTCATAATCATGTAGGAAAGACCAAGTTGCACCTATGTATAATCCCACTGGATTTCAGGGGCTCTCCATATCTTGCATGAAATTCTCTGGAACAAAATTATTCTATGAAACTACATTAAAATAAAATCGCTTTATGAAACTACATTAGATAGAAGTCATAGAAACCACCAAATTCAGGTGAAGGTATTAGCACAAAATCTAATTGACCAGAGAATCTCTCTGTCTCTCTGAGCTACTACAGAATTAATTATTTATATCATTTACTTGCTATTTATGTTCTTCTTTATACCATTATTTATACTATTATTTATATTTATATACACCTATTTTCCTCCCAACTAAATCAATTCTTCATAATTTTTGTCAGTAACTTGGAACAAAAAAAAAAATCACCTTCACAAATCCAAGATGGAAGAGGTATGGTCAAGAAGTTTGTCTGAAAAAGAGCTGGAAGTTTTAGTGGATGGTAAGCTCAATACAAATTATCAATCTGATAAAAAGAAAGAAAATTAATATCATCTTAAGCTTTATTAAGAGAATCATGGTGCTGCTGTTCTCTGATCTGGTCTGATCGCATATTTAGGGATGTTGTTAATTCAGGATGCTGTGTTTTAAAAAAGACAGAAAAGTTGAAGAACATTCAGAATAAGACTACTATGTTTAAGGGCTTAAATTCATGTCATTTAAGAATCCATTATTGGAACTGGAGTTGTTTATTCCAGAGGAAGACTTAGCAAGGATGTGAAAGCTACTTTCAGGCATTTGACAATATGTTACACAGAAAAGGGGATTAGATTTACCTTGTTATTTCAGTAATTTTTCAGTCACATCTGATTGTCTCTGATTCTTTTTAGCATTTCCTTCGCAGAGATACTGGAGCAGTTGGACATTTTCTTCTCAATTCATTTTACAAATTGTAATGTCCGAACTAGCTCTCTGGAGGACCTCAGGATCAGCCCGAGTCCTTGGTCTTAGTGGAGAAGTGATGAAGCAGGAGGGCCCCCACGAGGCTGGTCAAAAATGGAGTCCAGAGTCTGGAATCTGGAGTCTCCGCTCTGTGTTTGTGATTGAGAGTGTCCTTCTGTGTCTGTGTCTGAGAGAGTCCTCTGTGTCTGAGACTTCCTTAAATACCTCCCTTAAATGATTACATCACATGAACAGACAATTTTCAGATGATGAAATTAAACTATCTCCACTCATATGAAAGAGTGTTCCAAATCACTATTGATCAGAGAAATGCAAATTAAGACAACTCTGAGATACCACTACATACCTGTCAGATTGGCGAAGAAGATATGAAAAAATAATGATGAATGTTGGAGGGGATGCGGGAAACCTGGGACACTTATGCATTGTGGGTGGAGTTGTGGATGAATCCAACCATTCTGGAGACCAATCTGGAATTATGCCCCAAAAGTTATCAAACTATGCAGACCCTTTGATCCAGCAGTGTTTCTATTGGGCTAATAGCCCAAAGAAATACTAAAGAAGGGAAAGGGACCTGTATGTGCCAAAATGTTTGTGGCAGCTAGTAGTGGCTAGAAACTGGAAAATGAATGGATGCCCATCAATTGGAGAATGGTTGAGTAAATTGTGGTATATGAATGTTATGGAATATTATTGTTCTGTAAGAAATGACCAGCAGGATGAATACAGAGAGGCTTGGAGAGACTTACATGAACTGATGCTAAGTGAAATGAGCAGAACCAGGAGATCATTATACACTTCAACAACGATACTGTATGAGGATGTATTCTGATGGGAGTGGATTTCTTCAACAAAGAGATCTATTTCAGTTCCAGTTGATCAATGGTGGACAGAAGCAGCTAGACCCAAAGAAAGAACACTGAGAAATGAATGCAAATTGTTTACATTTTTGTTTTTCTTCCCGGGTTATTTTTACCTTCTGAACCCAATTCTTCCTGTGCAACAAGAGAACTGTTTAGTTCTGCACACATATATTGTATTTAGGATATACTGTGACATATTTAACATGTATAGGACTGCTTGCCAACTGGGGAAGGGGGTGGAGGGAGGGAGGGGAAAAGTTGGAACAGAAGTGAGTGCAAGGGATAATGTTGTAAAAAATTACCCAGGCATGGGTTCTGTCAATAAAAAGTTATAATTATTTAAAAAAAATATTACATCACTACAACACACTAAATATGTGCAACTATTACATCACCATATCACATTAAGTATATGTTTAGAGAACAGTTATCTCACACTGAGTAGGTGCTTAACTATAAGTATCCTGCTGTCCTTGATTCAAATATACTTTTCAGAGGTCCAGCCCTTTACAACAGATGAAGAAACTGAGGCAAAAGGGGTTGAATGACTTGCCAAGGGTTACACAGATAGAATCTGAAGCTAGATTTGAACTCAATTCTTCCTGACTCTAGGCTTGTCATTCTATCTACTATGTCACTTACCTGCTCTAGATTTGCCTTTCTTGTTCCCAAATCTTCCAACAAGCAGTTCTGTGCACAAGTAGAATGAGCTACCCAGGAAAGTAAAATATAAATATATATATACATACATATATATACATACATATATATACATATATATATATACACACACACATATATATACATATATATATACATATATGTATATATATATATATATATATATATATATATATATATATATATATATCTGCAAGCAAAGATATTTTATAGAAGGAGATGCTTCATTAGACTCTGGGAAAGCCAGTGAGAGGGTCTTAATCACAGCAAATCAGATGTCCTGGCTTAGTAGAAGAACAGATCATTTCTGAAGCTCAAAGGACAGATTAATAAAATTGAAACTAAAAAAAAGATTGAACTAATTAATAAAACTAAAAGTTGGTTTTATGAAAAAAAAAGCAAGCTAGATAAAGCTTTAGTTATTTTGATTTAAAAAAGGAAAGAAAAAATAACCAGCATCAAAAAATAAAGAGTGAACTTGCCACCAATGAAAAAGAAATTAAAACAATAATTAGCAGCTATTTTGTCCAACTGTATGGCAGCAAATCCAACAATGTAAATGGATGAATATTTACAAAAAATATAAATTGCCCAGATTAACAGCAGATGAAATAAATAATTTAAATGTCCTATTTTAGAAAAAGAAATTGAACAAGGAATTAATGAACTCCCTAAGAAAAAATCTCCAGGGCCAGATGGATGCACAAGTGAAATCTACCAAACATTTAAAAAACAATTAATTTCAATGTTATGTGAGTTATTTGGAAAAATAGGTAAAGAAGGAGTTCTGTCAAATTCCTTCTATAACACAAATATGGTAATTTCTAAACCAGGAAGAGCCAAAACAGAGAAAGAAAATTATAGACCAATCTTTCTAATGAATATTGAAGCAAAAATTTTAAGTAAAATATTAGCAAAGAGATTACAGCAACTTATCAGCAGGATAATACACGATGACCAAGTGGGATCTATACAAGGAATACAGGGGATGGTTCAATATCAGGAAAACTATTACCATAATCAACTGTATCAATAACAAAACTTATAGAAATCATATGATAATCTCAATAGATTCAGAAAAAGCTTTTGACCCATTCATATTAACTTTTAACTATTAACTATTAACAATAGAGAGCATAGAGATAAAAGGAACTTTCCTTAAAATAATAAGCAATATCTATCTAAAACCAACAGCAAGAATTATTTATAATGGAGAGAAGCTGGATGCATTCCCTACAAGAGAAACAAGGATGCCCATTATCACCACTATAATTCAACATTGTTCTAAAAATGTTGGCTTTAGCAATAAGAAAAGAAAAAGAAATTAAAGGCAATGAGAAAATAAAACTATCACTCTTTTCTGATGAAAAGAACAAGATTATATACTTAGATAATCCCAGAAAATCATTGAAAAATTAGTGGAAATAATTAACAGCTTTAGCAAAGTTGCAGGATATAAAATAAACCCACACAAATCATCAGCATTCCTATATATTATTACTGACAAGCCCATCAGCAAGAGATAGAAAGAGAAATTCCATTTAAAATAACTATAGACAAAACATAATATTTTGGTGTCTAGCTGCCACGACAAACCTAAGACCTCTATGAACACAATTGCAAATCAGTTCTCAAACAAATAAAGTCAGATCTAAACAATTAGAAAAATATCAATTGCTCATGGGTAGACCAAGATAATATAATAAAAAATGACAATTCTGCCTAAATTGGTCTACTTATTCAGTGTCATTCCAATCAAATTGCCAAAAAGTTATTTTATAGAACTAGAAAAAAATTATAACAAAATTGCTCTGGAAGAATAAAAGATCAAGAATACCCAGGAAATAAGTGAAAAAAAATTACAAAGGATGGTGGCTTGGCAGTACCAAACCTAAAAGTATATTATGAAGTCACAGTCATCAAAACCATTTGGTACTCACTAAGAAATAGAGTGGTGGATCAGTGAAATAGATTAGATACATACAACACAATAAGCAAGGCCTACAGTAGTCTAGTATTTGATAAACTCTCAAATTCTAGCTTCTGAAATAAGAACTCACTATCTCACAAAATTTGCTGGAAAAACTGAAAAATAAAATGTCAGAAACTTAGCATAGACATACATCTCATACTTCATACTAAAATAAGGTCAAAATGGATACAAGATTTGGGCATAAAGAATGATACCATAAACAAATTAGGAGAACAAAGAATACTTTACCTATCAGATCTTTGGAGAAGGAAAAAATTTATGACCAGAGAAGAACTAGAGAACAATATGAAAGGAAACATGGACAACTTTGATTACATAAAATTAAAAGTTTTGCACAAGCAATACCAACAGAAACAAGATTAAAAGGGAAACTGGGGGAAATTTTTACACTCAGTGTTTCTGATAAAGTTTTCATTTCTAAAATATATAAAGAACAGTTTCAAATTTATAAAGATATAAATCATTCCCCAATTGATAAATGGTCAAAGGATATGAACAGACAAATTTCAGATGATGAAATTAAAGCCGACTATAGTCATATAAAAAAAAAAAAAAGCTCTAAATCACTATTGATTAAAGAAATGTAAATTTAAAAAACTCTGAGGTACCACCTCACACCTCTCAGATTGGTTAAGATGACAGGAAAAGATAATGACAAATGTTGGAGGAACTGTAGGAAAACTGAGACACTAATGCATTGTTGGTGGAATTGTGAAGTGATCCAACCATTCTGGAGAATAGTCTGGAACTATGCCCAAAGGGCTATAAAACTGTGCATACCCTTTGACCCAGCAGTGTCACTCCTGGGTATGTTTACCAAGAAAATCATAAAGGAGGAAAAAGGCCCACATGTGCAAAAATGTTTGTAGCAGTTCTTTTTGTGATAACAAATATTTGGAAAATGAGTAGTTGTCCATGAATTGGGAAATGGCTGAAAAAGCTATGTGATATATAAAGGTAATGGAATATTATTGGTCTATAAAAATGATGAACAAGCTGGTTTTAGAAAGGCCTGAGAACTAAGAGAATACTATAAAAGCATGACATTGTGAAGTCTGGGTTAGCTCCCTGGAAGCCTCAGGATCAGTAAAGTAAGTAAAAGTCCTTGGTCTTTATCGGGAGAAGTGAAGGAAAAAGACAAACAGCCACAAGCTGGTCACCAACCTTCCTTCTCCTGATCCTGACACAAAGTGAAGTTCTCTCACCTTTCTCACCCCACTCCTTAATCCTTACCTACAATTCTCTTAACCCCAAACATTGAGCCAGCATTAACTGTGAGAAGAGCAATACCAACCATATGCTAATAGAATCATTGTCTTATTTTGAATAGATAATTAACCTTAAGTGCTGATTCAAGTGCACCTATTTAAAGTTTCAGCCTTTTACATCTCCTGCTTTCTTTTATTTTAGAATACAGACACACCATCCCTGACTTTTCAGGGAGGTGAAAACCCCAAAAAGGAGGTTATTACACCCCCTCCCAACTTCTCAGGAAAGGAGGTGAAAACACCAAAAAAGTGATTACACCCTTCCTACTTTCTCAGGAAGGGAGGTGAAAGCACTTAAAAGGAGATGATCACACCCTCCTGACTTCCCAGGAAGGGAGGTGAAAAACACCAAAGGGAAGTGGGGAGTCAAATCTGATATTGTTAGTGAGTTTCTGGGCTGAAGGGTCTTACTAGAAACAGGTATACACAAACCCATCAGCATGGGAGATATTACACAAGCACATAGCAATAAGGCACAGGCTAGCAGTGATGACTCTCCCCACAGCTGGTGCAGGATCAATGTGGTGTAACAAACATGAATTGTACATGGAAGTAGTGATATAACAAACAATATGATTTAACATGATGTTGTAAACGATTTCCAGAAGTCTTGGAAGGAGGGTATGTAAACAACAATCACATATACACCTCCTTCAGCAGCCAAGAGATAATCCAAAACCAATTTATTGTCCATTACTTCATGTGTCGGGGAATCCAATGACCCCTGCAAGTTTTTGAAGTCCTGCACAGTCTTTTTAGTGAATCCAATGATTCCTGCAGATTTTGAAGTCTTGCAACAGTCTGATCATGTCTTAGAGAATCCAATGATTTCTGAGGGTTTTCAAGTCCTACTACAATCTCATTAAAAATTTTTGATGTCCATGAGTTAATTGTCATAACTACCATGTTCATTCAGTGGTGGGCACAGTCAGTGATGGAACCATCAGATGTTTTTTGGGTCTTTGCCTTCGTTTCAAGGGTCTGCTCTGTCTTTCTCCAATGGACAAGACGAATATAATTCATTGGCATCCATCTGATTCCTTCTCCATCTGTAGACATACAAACAAACCCTCTCTTCCAAGCAGGTAACCTATCTGGTCTCTTCCATTCATCACTTTATGGATCTCTCATCACCTGGCAATTATCT
Source organism: Antechinus flavipes (assembly GCF_016432865.1). Taxonomy (NCBI): domain Eukaryota; kingdom Metazoa; phylum Chordata; class Mammalia; order Dasyuromorphia; family Dasyuridae; genus Antechinus; species Antechinus flavipes. The sequence continues at coordinate 427,578,909 of NC_067401.1, read as the reverse complement.
ACAGATAGTGGAGCTGCTCGCACTGGACACTGCATTTCCAATGAGTTATAAAATCTGTTCTGCTGGAGCCAGTGGATTTTTGTCCAAAATTAAGAAGTTAATAGTATAAAGAGTTAAATTTAGAAGTTCTCTAGGGTTACCTATGGCAGCAATTCCAAACATATGCTAATAGAATCTTTGTTTTATTTCAAATAGGTAATTAGCCTTAAGTATTCACTCAGTAGTCTGATTCAAGTGCACCTATTCAGTTTCAGCCCTTTACATGACTTCTTTTCCCTTTTAGTACTCCTGTGTATTTTCTTTGCAAACTTAAATAAAAGTAAAATGAAATTTGTTATAATCCTCTTACAGGTGAAATCATCACAGGTAAAACCTAAATCCTCATTTAGTCTCATAAAACACATATATTCACATGTATATAAGTGGACTTGGGAATATAAGGAAGTGTGAGGGACTGCCAATAAAAACAAATATAGATGGACAGGGATAAGCTATGACCTAAACATCTGTAGGCAGCTCAGAAAAATTAGTTTCTCTGGTCAGAAACTGAGGAAAATGTGGATGTGGAGTCCTCCTACCCTAAGACATTGTCTGCTAATTCTACTTCTTCCAAATATGGTTCTGATACCCAAATCGGGAATAGATGAAATGGGGAACCATTGACTTTACATACTTAATTAACATTGGGAAAATTTCAAATTTCATCTCAATGTGGATATCATTTGATGTTGTATTCATTGTTAGAGCCATGTCATCATGTTGTATATTGTTCTAGTTCTATTTGCTTCGATTTACATTCATTTCTATAGACCTTCTCCTGCTCTCTTGATTCTTCACATCCATGATTTATTTGTTGTTGTTATTGCTTTGACTGACTCTGTGATTTCATTGTGTAGAGAATTCTCCAAAAGGTAACCACTAACTATAATAGATCAGCCCTGCTCTGTCTTCAATTTCTCTCTTTTTTCGTGTTACTCTGGAACATTATGAGATTAAGTAAGTTTTCTAGGGTTACAGGACTATTTTGTCTCAGAGATAGAACTTGAAATGTCTCCTAGACCCACACCGACTCTATCTCCAAAACAATGTTGCCTCTGCATCATATTATGATACACCAACAATCATTTTCATATATTTACATTTATATATGGAGGGGCAGTTAGGTGGTGCCATAGTGCATAGAGAACTGGGCTTAGAGTCAGAAAAATCTAAGTTGAAATTTGTCCTCAAACACTTACTAATTATGTATAACCTTAGGCAAGTCACTTAACTTGTTTTATCTATCTCTCTGTCTGTCTGTATATCTACCTACCTACCTACCTACCTACTTATCTATCCTGTCTATGTATTTGTTTATCCAGAGGTAGTAGAAGCAGATGTGTGCACCTCAGTTTCTTCATTTGTAAAATGGTATCAATTGTAGTACTTATCTCTCAGGATTTGTTGTAAGATTTAAATGAAATGATAGTTATAAAGAGCTTAGCACAGTACCAGGCACATAGTAACACCATATAAACATTAGCTGTTGCTGATGTTGTTATTTATATACTACAATTTCTCTAACTTATGGTGGCCTATTTTATTTTTTTCTAGCACCATTAAAAAATGCTGTTATGAATATTTTGACACATATAAGATATTTCTTTTTGTTGTTAACCTTGCCAGGATCTGGATCACTCAGGCAAAGGCTATGAATGATTTAGCAATCTATCTTGCATAATTTCAACTCATTTTCTGAAATGATTGATGAATTTGTAGATTTGCTAATAGCATATATCATGTGCTTGTCTTTCACAAGCACCGACTACTCTTATCATCATTTAAAATTTTGTGATTGTGAAATTAAAACTTGGAGAGATTTTAATATTTATTTCTCCTTTTATTAGTGATGAGCTTTTTGTAATCATTTTTTTTCATTTTTAGCCTTTTTTTCATATTCTTGCAGCATTCAAGACATGTCCCTGACTCATAGTCATTTTGTAGTCAACTCTCTATGCAGTACATTTTGAAGGTTTTTGTTAGAGATGTGTGATCCAATGATATTTTCCTATTTCACACCTTCTCTTATTATTTTAGTAGTTTTTGTTTTGTTCCTACAAAATATTTTAAATGTGTGAAATTGTTCATTTTATCTTTATGATTTCCTCCATCCTTTGTTTGATCATGAAGCACTCCCTCCCCAATTCTCCAAAAAGCAACAAAAAGATCTCAGTTACCTACAGGAAAAAATATAAAGTCAACTCTATGGCATTTAAAGCTCTTCTGGTCCTTCTTAGCTTTCTAATCTTCTTATATGTTAATCTCTTTCTAACCTTCCATAACCCAACTTCATAGTTCTCTTTGCTATTCTCATATACTATTCCCCATTTTTCCACTTGATGTCTTTGTTCTAACTTCCCTCAATGCCTAGAATGTTCTCCATTCCCATTTTCCTTGGCTTCCTTCAAGACTCAGCTTATCTTCTTCTTTGGGAAGCCTTTCCTCGTCCCTGTAGCTGCTAGTACCTTCTACTCTGGGGTTATTTTCTACATATTCAGTGACTATATTTTCTTTGAACCAATTACTTATAACTTGCTCCCTTTAGAATGTGAATTCCTCAAGGGCAAAGATTTCATTTCTTATTATCTTTGTAAACTTATTACTTAGCTCAGTGCCTGAAGGGAAGGAAGGGAGGAGCACAAGCATCTACTTTGTGCTATATTCTGTCTAGTATTTTTAAAATGTTATCTCATTTTTACCTTTCATACAACTTTTAGAGGCAAGTGCTATCATTATTCTTATTTTACAATTGATAAAACTGAGACAGACAAAAATAAAGTGATTTGCCCAGACTTACATAATTAGAAAATATCTGAGACTGGATTTGAATTCAAGCCTTCTGATTCCAAGCCCAAAGACCTATCAAATATACCACCCAGCTACTTGTTGATTAACTATTCTAATTATTATTTTTTTTTGGTGTGATCATTGACTTTTAGATTGATTATCCAATTGGACAGGGGAATTTCGCTCTAGTAGATTGAGTTCTTGAGTAAATCTAATTCTGATACTGTTTTTTTGGTGATTTTTTTTTTGCTTCTAGGTCATGCTTGCATAGTTGGCAACCCTAATACACTCTTTTTAAAAATCCAATACCAAACAGTAGTGAGTTGGTACAGCTTTATAATCTACCTTTATAGTATAGCTATGGTAATTCTAAGCTTCCTTCATTCCGACTTTTGAAAATTACTTTTTTAGAAATTATTGATTTTTTATTGTTCTAAATTCAATTTGCTATTGTTTTGTCTAGTTCTATAAATCAGTTTCATAAGCATTTGGTAAGCATTATGGGCCAGGCACTGCAATAAGTTCTAGGTATACAAAAAGAGACAAAGGATGATGTCTGATCTCAGCGAGTTTACAATCTAATGGAGACAACAAACAAATAGGTACAAACAAGATATCTACAGTGTGTTTGTGTGTGTGTGTGTGTGTGTGTGTGTGTGTGTACATATATATAGTATATATGTATATACATATATGTGTATACGTATATACACATATACATATAGAGTGTTAACATTTTATTTGAGGATTTTTCTTGATCAATTGAAATAATCAGGCTATAATTGTTTAGGTTTGGATTGATTTATCCTAATGTGATTTTCTTTGTCTAAGGAAATGTTAATGAGGAAACTTCTATCATTGAAGATTGTCATTTGCTCTAAAATTTGTCCTTAAAGTGTTAACTGGGGACAATGAGAGATTAACTGAATTGACAAAGATGGAACTTGAATTCAAGCCTTACTGAGAGACCAGTCTATTCATGCCATGCTGAATCATTTTGTTATTTATATGAACAATTGTGCTTCTAATAATTAAGTACCTTTGTCTTCCTGCTAAAAATACAACCTGGAACTAATGAATCATTTTTGAAGATGTTGTTCTAGTCTCTTTGTTAAAATTTAATTTATGTTTGCAACATTAATTAGGAATGATAATCAACAGTTCCTTGTGTCATTCATTCCTGGTTTGGGTATCAGGACTATATTTGGCTCATAAAATTGTTTAATAGTGTAGCAGCAAAGTTTGTGTGTGTGTGTGTGTGTGTGTGTGTGTGTGTGTGTGTATGTGTGTGTGTGTGTGTGTACATACACAAAAACACACATAAATTATATAAATTGCAAAGTATAAGTCTTCCCTGACCAGTTATGTTTTGTTTTCTTTCAATTTTTTGGTTTTCTTTGGTCATTGATTTTCCTCAATTTTTTACTCTGTTTACTCAGTTTTTTATGATTTTTTATATCTGTATTTTTTTCTTTGTTGGTTGATCATAATATATATGTATATTTAAAAGGACCATTTCTTTCCATAAATTTACAATTTTTTTTTTTGCTATAACATTGTATACAGAAGTATACAATTCTTCTCTTTCTTTTTTGCCCTCATTATATGTAACTCTGTTCCATATGTATCTGTGATGGAAGGATAGAATACTGGATTTGGAGTCAGGAAGATCTAAATTTGAATCTTATCTCAGAGACTTACTATCTCTGTGACCTCTCTGAGCCTCAGTTTCACCATCTGTAAAATGGGGATAATAACAGTGCTTACCTTACAGAATTGTTTTGAAGATTAAGGGAGAGAAAATATGTAAAGTGCCTTTTTACCCCTTATAGCACTACATAAATGCTATCTCTTATTATTTTTGTTATTATTTGATATTCTTTCAGTGGATGTTTTACTTAAAGATGAGAAGTCTTTTTTTTTAATTTGTATCTTCAGTGTTTAGCATGGTGCCTTTCACATTAAAATTGCTTATTTAAAGGTATAGTTGAATATTAATATATAGATGTTTGTATGGCAAATTTGAGGGATGGGCAAGAAGATTCTGCTATCATGGCATTCCTTATCTCTGTACCTGAAAAAAGGATATATCCATACTTATTATGAATATTGAAAAGAGCTATTAAAGTATGAACATTTTGTCTATAGATAAGAAAGAAATGGAATGAAAATACTTGAAGTCAGTATCAACCATTAATACATTAAGCACAAATTAGCATACCCAATGAAGAGTTCCTTTGTGTATTAAAGTTCAGAGGAAATGGAATATGAGAGCTGGATTTTGATTAGATGTGAGTGAATAGAAAATTATGGAAAAATAGAATATGAGGCTCTATTTGGGCACCTAATCCTAAGAGAGGGCACCTTGAACAGAGGGGAGGAAATTCCCTTTCCTTTACTGTCCTTATCCTTTATTCCCTTAGCCTCTTCATAAATTTCCCTATAGCTATCCCTTCTCTTTTAAGCAAATACTGACATTCTACAAATTTATTTTACATAATTTTGCATATTTGAGATTGTTACCTACCAATTAGATGAATCCACCTAACTCAATAAATATTTATTAAAAATGTATAATGTGCCAGGCACTGTGTTGGGCTTAAAGGTACAAAAATTAGAAATTCTATTTTTGTTTTCCTTTTTGAGTGTTTCAGATTAGCTTGGCCGAGTTTGTTATTCTTGCTTTTCTGCTTAATCTCTCCCAAGGATCCCAATAAGTGTTTCCTAGCACAGGGGAGAAGATTTCTCCATAGTGACCATTCATACAGTCTAGCTACTATGGCAACCTGTTACTACAGATATTTGTAGGACTTACCTACCTACCTTCCCACCCTTTCTCCTTGGGTCAAAAACAAAAATGAATTTTTCCTATAATGTCTTTTAAAAATCTACCTCTAATGGTTTCTGTAGATATATCCCAAGAGATATATTTTTCTCAGTGTGGCCTGAATACTTTATGCTAAGGGAGATCACTAATAAAGTTCTTCATCCAGGATCCTATTAACGCCTTACCCAGGCCTGACAGTAGTGCTCTTATCTCTGGGACCACATCTATACAGGGGCAATAGGAGCTCATCTATACACCCCGTCTTCCTCCCAGTCTCTTTGTTCAGGTGTCTGGAGACAAATAGGTGTAGAACCTGTCGTGTCAATGACTGATGTCTTGCAGAAATAACAACAGTGAAGTGATCAGGTGATGTAGGTGCATGAATTGTGCATGTGTATATGCTTGTATGTATAGTAAGAGATGCATATTTCCTGATTTGGAACTGTTCCATCCAATTCAGTCCCTAGATTACTCTTTGAGGTCTGGTAACTGCTTCTGTATATATTAAAGCCCTTACTTCAACAGCTACAGCTATTGAAGACCCCAAAACCAACATTTTTAGCCCCGAAGTCTGTGGTGCTATTGAATGGTTCATCATGAGAAAGATAGCTAGATGGTCCAGTGAATAGAGCTCAGGGACTAAAGGAAGACCTGAGTTCAAATAATAAACTCAGACTATATGACCCTGGACAAGGTCCTGTATCTTGTAAGATACCTTGTATCTTAGTCTTTTCATCTGTAAAATGGAGATAATAATCAAACTTGCCTCTTGGAGTTGTGAACATCAAGTGAAAAAATATTTAGAAAGCCCTTAGCACAGCGCTTGACACAGTCAGTGTTAAATAAATGTGGACTATTCTATGGTTTTATCAATGTAAAGGATCCTAAAAAGATGCATTATTATCAGTACAGTATCTGTATTTGTCACTACACTCTAAGGATTATGGGACTGCAGCTGACTTGCAGCTGAAATCTTTTTTATATAAGGTTTTTCCTTATTAGAATATGAGCTCATTGAGAACAGGGATTGCTTTGCTTTTCTATTTAAAGGTCCACTATTTTGAACATTTGTATTTTTTATCATTTATTTATTTATTTGTTGTTTTATTCTTTGCATATTATAATACACTTGTTTATTGATGAAAAATAAAAGTTTTTTTTTTTTTTAATGAAGTCAAGACCATATTTAATACTTAGTGATTAGAGAGCCTGATAGACTCTGGACACTTATCTGGGAAAGGACTAGACAGATTATTTCTTTATGTCTCCCCAGGCAGCACTGCAATAAAAAAAAAAAAAGGATTAACCCTTCTTAGTCTCAGTGTTCTCAGCTGTAAAGTGGAGATGCTAATATTTATATTACCTACCTCCCAGAGTTCTTCTGAGAAAGCAAAAAACACTGTAGTCCTTAAAGCGCTAAAGAAATGGGAATTATTTTTGTTTTCAATAATAATGATGATGCCTATGATAATAATAATGATGATAATAATGATCTGATGAGGAGGAGGAGGAGGAAGAGGACAGTGGTGGTGGGGATAATAATGCTGCACTCTAGCTGATGATGCAGAACTGCATGTGGATGGCCCTCACAGGAAATGTTTTCTCTCTGTGGATTCTCACTCCTTAGTAAATTTCCACAGGGTGTTGTGCTGTGCAGATCCCTCTCAAGAGGCTTCTCACATTACTCATTTTATTTTATTTTTTTCTAGCAGACATTGTGAGAGCAATCCGGCTACTGCCGTTCTAGTGCTTGACTGATTCTCCTACTGTTGGTTAAGGAAAATTTGGGGGTTTGTTTCTTCTCCAGTCCTTTATTATATTTCTTAGACTATGTTCTCCCACTATTGTATTGTATTATATTGTGATAAAGCCACTTACTAGCTGTATGACCTTGGATGAAAAAGATTTGTTGAGTCTCAATTTCCTCATCTGTAAGTGGAGACAATAATACCAGCATTCATTGATCTATCCCACAGATTTGGGGTAAATAGACAATGTGTTTCCTCTTTGGAATCACATGACATCATGCCTGCAAAATTTCTATATATCTTAAAGCCTATCCTTCTACCTCTCTCAACAGGCCCAAATGTTGTAAGACCAGGTATGTAAAATTACAGAATTTCAGTATGAAGATATCCTCCACTAAGCTTTAGGACCTTTTCCATTATTTAGATCATAAAGCATAAAATAGGCTTTAATATTTCAAAGCATTTTCAATGTTTCTAGTCTGTCCAATAGTGCAGATTAAAGTTCATTCAAATCTAGAGGAAACATTTTATCAGATTGTGAGATGTGATGACCTCCAAGTCTCCAAGAGGCTGTTATTGGGAATTCTATTCAAGATACATCAAAATAATTTGCTTTATAGTCTAGTGGAAAGGCCAGGTTATTTTCTAAAGAAGATCCTTACAGGTAGGATAAGACTTTGGAAATTTCTTGGAGACATTCTGAGAAGCTTTTTAACAATTCAGTTAACACAAAATCTGAAAATCATTAAATCCATTGATTTCAAAGGGGAAAGTAGCTTCATTGTGGAAATTGCCAATGATTCGTATGCATTTGATCTAGACCTTTAAATGAAGCACTCTAGACCTTTAAATGAGCACTCTACATTGACTATGCCTCCTCTTCCTCCTTCACTCAGTACTCTTCCTACTTCTCACTATGGCCATCTTCAAGCCCAAAGATCTGCTGCTCAGGGACTAGACCCCAATTTCAAGGTGGATACCAAGGTTGACCACATCTATTTTCATGACTTCTTTGAGACTCATGGGACATTCTCTTCTCCCACCCCTGAGATTTTATTCCAGTGTGCACAGCAGAGCTGGTCTGAGCTGCAGAGCTGGTCTGAGCTTCAGAGATGGTCCCAGAATGACAATAATGAGATAGCATACCAAAATTTATGGGATGCAGTCAAAATAATTCTTAGAGAATATTTTCTATCTCTAAATAGTTATTTGAATGAAATAAAGAGATCAGTGAAATGAGCATGCTACTAAAAAAAGCTAGAAAAGGAACAAATTAACCCCCCATTACCAAATTAGAAATTCTGAAAATCAAAGGAGTTGAATAAAATTGAAAGTAAGAAGATTATTGAACTAATTAGTAAAACTAATAGTTGGTTTATGAAAAAAATCAACAAAATAGCTAAGGTTTTGGTTAATTTGATTTTAAAAAGCAACGAAAAACAACCAGCAATAAAAATGAAAATGGTGACTCAATAAAGAAGAAATTAAAGTAATAATTAGAAACTATTTTGCCCGAAAAATATTTTTGCCCAGCTATATGACAACAAATATGACTTTTAATTGAAATGAATGAATATTTAAAAATACAAATTGCCCAATGTAACAGAAAAGGAAATAAATCACTGAATCCCATTTTAGAAAAAGAAATTGAACAAACCATCAGTGAACTACCTAAGAAAATTTCTCCAGGCCAGATAGATTTACAAATGAATCTACCCAACATTTAAAGAAAAATTAATTCCAATACTATGTAAAGTATTTGGAAAAATAGGCAAAGAAGGAGTACTGCCAAATTATTTCTGTGTCATAAATATGCTACTGATACCCAAACCAGGAGAAGTCAAAAATGGAATTTTAAAATTACAGACCTAACTGATATTCATGCAAAATTTTTAAATAAAACATTAGCAGAAAGATTATGACAACTTATCACCAAGATAATATACTATGACCAAGTGAATAATACCAGGAATTCAGGGCTGATTCACTATAAGGAAAATCATTGGTGCAATTGAGCATATCAATAACAAATTGATATTTCAACAGAAATCATATAATAATCTCAATATATGTGGGAAAAGCATTTGACAAAGCATGCACCCATTCCTATTAAAAACATTAGCGAGAAACAGGAAAATTATTTTCTTGTTTGATCCTCTCAATAACTTTGAGAAGTAGATGCTCATCATCCTCATTTTGCAGATGAAGAAACTGAGGCAACTGAATTGTCCAGCTAGTTAGTATCTTAACTCAGGTCTTCCTGACTCCAAATATTGTGCCACATAGTAACAATATGAGCTTATATAATTAAACACAAAGTAGTCTAAGGGAAGGAGTGGAAAATAAGTAGGAGGGGGTAAATTTGGGAAGGATTACTGTAGGAGGAGGAACCTAAACTAATCTTTAAAGGAAGATAAGAATTCTGACAAATGACTATGAGGAGGAATTTTATTTCAGAAATAGAGCATAAATTATCAAAATGCATGGAAGCCAGAGACTAAATTTTGCATTCCAGGAAAAAAATAAAACCGCTAATATGGTTTGGCTATAATTTTTAGTGCAAGGAAGTTGAGTGATAAGAGAAAAGGATCAGCAGATTTAAGTACACGAGGATGGAAGAAATTACTTGACTGATGACTTCCATGATCTGGAATAGGTAAAGCTTTTCTCTAATAAACCTACTAGAGCTAGTCTCTGGAGTTCCAGGAGCCTTCCTACATGTCAGTGGACACTTACAAGAACCATTGCTCCAGAATACTAGGTTAATTGGGTTCTAGTGCTCCTACCCTTAAAGTACAAGTATTTAATGAACAATTCCAAGAAGGATATTCTCTAGGAGTAATTATGTAAGAGAAATTTATACATCCTTCTATCTCTTCCAGAATGTCCCTGATATTATATTATTTACATACAGAATCTCAAGGTAGAAAGACTCAATTTAGCTAAGGACCAACCCACAAGACTTTCTCCATTATCCACATGGCAAACTCAATACGTGGGCGGGGCGGGGGGGCGGTGAAGGGTGGGGAAGTGGGGAAGTATTGATGGAAATTCCCTGCCTCAGCAGGGAGAGAAGCAGTGGCAATAGATATCCTGCTGAGACAAGTGTGAAGAAATTTTAACAGACATGTACAGAGTGAGAAAACATTTGATCAAAGTCCACAGACCAATCTACTCTGGAGTCAGAGGACCTAGTTACTATTTCTATGATTTTGGTCAAGCTAGTTAACCTCCCTGAGCCTCACTTTTCTCCTCTATAAAATGAGAAGATTGGACAAAGTGATCTCTGAGCTTCTTAAATCTCTGAGTTTATGATCCCAAAGTTCAAAAGCATTAGTTTCATTTGATTTTACTGCTCTTGTCATGAAGAGTTGGACATGACTCTACAATTGACCAACAAGAACAACAAATAAGGGTGTTGGGTTCCACCTCTAAGTTGCCTTCCAGCTTTGCCTTTCTAGTCTCTTTCTAAGCAAGTTCAACTCTTGTTAATAGTCTACTATGTGCAGAACACTCCAGGCAATGCTGGAGAAATAGAAAGAAGAAATGAGATACAATTTTATGGAGCTAACTGTTTATTGAGATTTGACTTCAACTTAGTTCCAATTAATTCTGAGATAAACTAAGATTAGAAGCAATATCATGGATAGATGTTTAATTTTGAAGTCAGAGAGATTTTAAACCCTATTTCTAATACATACTTACCCATGGTAAGTGACCATGGGACAAATCACTTAAACTCTCACTGCCCCAGGAAATTTTTTAACATTGTAAGTTACTGATGAGCTGATGACGGCACTGGTGGAAAGAGTTCCCATATAAGTAGCTTCTAATCCTTGAGAAATTTAATCTGAATAATGCCTTGTTTGCAATGTGCTATAACCTATCAGAAATGCCTCTCCAGTGCCTTTTAAGTGATCCTCAATAAATTATTCACCCTAGCTATCTTCACTTCTCACTCATTTTTTATCCCTTGAATTCTGGTCTCTGACCTCACTCCTTAACTTAAACCAATAATGTCTTAACTATCAAATCCAATCTTTTTTTTCAGTCCTCATACTTTTTGAACTTTCTGTGGTATTTGTTCCTGCTGAATATTCTAAGCTCTTGGATACTCTTCCCTCATTCCCTCAAGCTGTTAAGGCTTGGTTCTTCTCCCTGTATGACTTCTTAGAAAGAGGAAGATAAGGAGGGTTATGAAGGAAAGAGAAGAGTAATAAGAGAAGGAAGAAAAGAATGAGAAGAGAAACAGAGATAGAGAGAAAAGGAAGGATAGAGTTAAGAGAAGATGGGGATAGAAAAGTCTCCTTGTTGGATCCTCATTCTCCAATTGTGAGTGTACACTAAAGCTTTGTGTTATAGACCCTCCTTTTTCTTACTTTACACACACTCTCTCTTGCATGTGTTTTATTATTTCTTTAGAAATGACGCAGATTTATACATCTAGCTCTAGTCTCTCTCTCCTTATCTCCAGTTGCACATCACCAATTCTCTGTCAATTAATTCACACTGAATTTTTTGTGAAGCATTTTAAACTTAGCATGCTCAAAATGCAGAGAATGCATTTATTTTTCCCAAACTACATCACTTCTCAAATTTCCCCTTATTCTCCAAAGGCATCATTATCCTTCCAGACACTCAGATTTACAGCTTGTAATTGTTCTTGACTCTCCACTAACATTCATTTTATAACTTCAAACAATCAATGAGTCTTGTTGAATGTACCTCTATACAATGTGTTTCATCTATCCATTTTTCTCTATTCACATGGTCACTTCTCCAGTTTATGCCATCATCACTTTGGTTCTGGTTTATTGCAATAGACTGATAATTGATCTTTCTGGTTCTAGCCTCTCTCTCCTTCAGTCTATTCTCTATACAATGCTAAAGTGATATTCCTCAGGCATAAGTATGTCAATATCAATCTTATATTCCATCAACCAAGATAGTTCTTTATTATATCTAGGATCAAATGCAAATTATTATGTTTGTCATTTAAAGCCCTAAAGAACATGACTATCTACCTTTCTAATTTTATTGTACATTATTTACCTTAATATATGCTCTGGTCTAATCAATATAACCTTGCCATTCACAGTGGGTCATTTCCTTATGTTTTTGCACTGACCATTTCCCATACTTAGATGCATTGCCTTAAGACCTCTACTCCTTAGAATCTTTAGCTTACTTCAAAGTTCCAGTGGTTATCTTTTAAAAAAAATTATTGAAGTTTTTTATTTTCAAAACATATGGATGCATAATTTTTCTTTTTTTTTTTACTATAGCTTTTAATTTACAAGATATGTGCATGGGTAATTTTTCAGTATTGACAATTGCAAAACCCTTTGTTCCAATTTTTCCTTTCCTTCCCCTCCTCCCCCAGATGGCACATTGACCAATACATGTTAAACATGTTAAAGCATAAGTTAAATACAATATATGTATATATGTCCATACAGTTATTTTGCTGTACAAAAAGAATCGGACTTTGTTATATGTTATATGAATGTTATGGAATATTATTGCTTTATAAGAAATGATCAGCAGGATGATTTTGCTCTGTTGGAACTGATTTGGTTCATCTCATTGCCGAAAAGGGCCACATCCGTCAGAATTGATCATCATATAGTATTGTTGTTGAAGTATACAATGATCTCCTGATCCTGCTTATTTCACTCAGCATCAGTTCATGTAAGTCTCTCCAGGCCTTTCTGAAATCATCCTGCTGATCATTTTTTACAGAACAATAATATTCCATAATATTCATATATCACAATTTATTCAGCCATTCTCCAATTGATGAGCATCCACTCTGTTTGGATGGATAATTTTTCAACATTGAGTCTTGCAACATCTTGTGTTCCAAATTTTATCCTCCTCCCTCTCAACCTCTCCCCAACATGTCAAGTAATCCAATATGTTATATATGTTAAACTATGTTAAATCAAATATATGTAAACATATTTATACAATTATCTTGCTGCACAAGAAAAATCCGATCAAAAAGGGGAAAAAAATGAGTAAGAAAACAAAATGTAAGCAATCAACAACAAAAGCAAACAAAATGCTGTGTTGTGATTGACACTCAGTTCCCAGGATCTCTCTTCATCACAAGATCATTGGAGCTGACCTCAATCATTTCATTTTTGAAAAGAATCAAGTCCATCAGAATTGATTGTCATATAATATTGCTATTGCCATGTATAATGATCTCCTGGTTCTTCTCATTTCACTTAGCATCAGTTCATATAAGTCTCTCCAGGCCTTTCTAAAAATCATCCTGCTGATCATTTCTTATAGAGAAATAATATTCCATAATATTCATAAAACATAATTTATTCAGCCATTCTCCAACTTATGGGCATCCACTCAGTTTACAGTTTCTTGCCATTACAAACAGGGCTGCCACAAACATTTTTGCACATGTGGGTCCCTTTCCCTCTTTTAAGATCTCTTTGGGATATAAGCCCAGTGGAAACACTGCTTGATCAAAGGGTAGGGACAGTTTGTTAACTTTTTAAGCATAGTTCAAAATTGCTTTCCAGAATGGTTAGACACTTCAAAATTCTACCAGCAATGTATTAGTGTCCCAGTTTTCCCACATCCCCATCCAAATTCATCATTATCTTTTCCTATCATCTTAGCCAACCTGAGAGGTATATATTGGTAGTACCTCAGAGTTGTCTTAATTTGCATTTCTGTGATCAATAGTGATTTAGAGTGCCTTTTCATATGGCTAGAAATGGTTTAAATTTCTTCATCTAAAAATTGTCTGTTCATATCCTTTGACAATTTATCAGTTGGAGAATGGCTTGAATTCTTAAAAATTTCAGTCAATTCTCTATATATTTTAGAAATGAGGCCTTTATCAGAATCTTTAAATGTAAACATGTTTTCCCAATTTATTGCTTTCCTTTTAATCTTGTCTACATTAGTTTTGTTTGTATAAAAACTTTTTAACTTAATATAATCAAAATTATTTATTTTGTGTTCAATAATGACTTCCAATTCTTCTTTGGTCACAAATTCCTTCCTTTTCCACAAATCTGGGAGGTAAACTATCCTATGTTCTTTATAATATCACTACATCTAAATCATGAGCCCATTTTGACCTTATCTTGATATATGGTGTTAGGTGTAGGTCAATGTCTAGTTTCTGTCATACTAGTTTCCAATTTTCCCAACAGTTTTTGTCAAAAAGTGAATTCTTATCCCAAAAAGTGGGGCCTTTGGGTTTGTCAAATATAGATTGCTATAGTTATTGACTATATGATTTATAACAGGTTTTTTTTTTTTTTTTTTTTTTTTACCACTAAATCCCTCTACCCCTCTTACTAAATTTTATCGCTTCCGTCAAACCTTTAGTATGGTAATTAAATACCACGGAGAAATAGATACTAAAACATATGTGAACAGTGAAACTAATCTATTCCACTGATCAACTACTGGAAGGATGAAGACTGAGAAAAAATTGAGAATAAGGTCATATAACTTGTCTGGACCCCAGTTTCCTCAATAATAAAATGCAAGGAGTAAACTAGATAACCTTAGAAGATCCTTGCGTCTCTACATCTATGATATAAATTGAAGGATATTTAGTTCAAAAGGGCATTAACTTCTTTTGCTTAATTATCTCCAGTTCATAATTAAAATATCCTAGTAATTCTCCACAGCATGCAACAGGGCTCATACGAACCTAGTATTAGAGTCATTATGGTGGTGTAATTACGTTCAATTAAGTAAATTCAAGTAGATAACAAGAAAAATAGAGCAAGAGCAAGTGAGAAAGAGACAGACAGACAGATAGATAGAAATGGATAGAATGACAGAGACACAGAGGCAGAGAAACTGAGGCAGAGGCAGAAAGAGACATGTCTCATCCTAATACTTACCAAGAACGAAACTTTAACATTACAGTTTTTTGGTGTTTTTTAGACCTTTTGAAAGAACTTTACTCTTAGAAAATAGAAAGACTAAGACTAAAAGGTCATAAATACCTTCACAAAAAAAAATTAAGTATGTGAAACTGATATTCAGTGGATTCTCTGTTTCTTCCTTATTTTGTTTTACTTAGTTTTCTTGACCCATTTTATTTTATTCTGATGTCCTTGATTCATCTTCTATTCTTAACTTTTATATCTTAAATGTCCGGCATAACTCACAGGAAAGATCTTCTTACTTGACCTTTCTCTGTATTGAGGATTCTTTCTTCAGTCATTTGCTTTGTTCATCCATATGGTATACATCAATTAATTGACTCACATCTTAATCCTCCCCCACCCCCAAAAAAAATCTGTTCTAAGACTCCAGAGTTCCAGTCCTTTTCTTAGATAAATCCAAACAAAATATACTTAATATATGACAAAATCAGGTTTTCTCACATTACATATTTCTTTTATGCTTCTTTCTGCCACTCTCTCTTTTTAATGTTGAACTTTTTTTTAACATCTATTTGCTTCTTCTCTTTGCCTATGGAAATATTCACACATCTCAAATCCATAAACATTTAAAAATCTTTCACTTGACCATAGAATCTGCTTAAGTTATCAACACTTGTCTCAGATAAAAGCTGTCTACATCTGTTGAAGATGAAATGGGTGGTTCAGTGGGTAGAGTAATGGGCTTGGAATCAAGCAAACTGTCTAGTATCTTTACCAAAATATCCTTCAAATGAGGTCATGAAGAATCTGGCACAACTGAAAAAACTAAACAATAAAAACATCACAACAATTGGCTCTACTTTCTTACCTCTCACGTCTCATCTGCTTGAAAACTAGCCGCTGATTCCATCACTTCTCTGAAATGCTTTTCTCAATGTCTCTAAGGAATGTTCTAATTGCTGAAACTAATGGCCTTTTCTCAGTCTTCATCCTTCTTCAGAACATGGCCCCATGACTGTATCTTTGCTCCTCAATACAATCTTCCTCATGGGTTTTTTAAGACAGTTTTCTCCTGGTTCCACTTCTGTTTAATTAATGTTCTTTTTCAGGCTCCTCTGCTGGAAAATGATTCATATCCCACTTTCAGTTCATAGGCATAAACCAGGGCTCTATTCTGAGTCCTTTTTCTTCTCTCCTCTTTTGATAATATTATCAGTTCAATAATCATTTCTATGAACATGACACCAAATAATTAATATTTTATAGTAGTCGGAATTTGGTAAAGTACTTTACACATCTCCTGAGTTTCAAAACAATGTTGGCAGTTACCATCCACATTTTTTGGATGAGAAAATGGAGCCTGAAAAAGTTAAGTGATTTGCCCAGGATTAAGTATTCAGTAAGTATTTGAGGCAGTGTTTGAACACAGTGCTTCCTGAGGACAACTTAAACAATATCCCTCAGTTCAAGACTCTATAGCCAAATCTATATTTATAGCCAAAATCTATATATACAGGCTTCATTTGTCTCATGAACTCTTGTCTACATCAATAGCTTCTTTGCCCTTATCTACCTACATGTTTCATAAACATCTCAAAGTCAACATGTCTAAAACAGAACTCATCTTTTCCCCAAAACCTATCTCCTAGCTGCCCTATTTCTTTCAACAATACTACCATCTAGCAAAGAAATAAAAATTGAGGGGAAGTCCATCAGTTATAAAATAGTTGAATGACTTTTTTATGATTGTTCTATAAAGAAATGATGAGCAAGGTGTTCTCAGAAAAACCCAAAAAGACATATGAACTGATCCAAAGTGAAATGATAAGAACCAGCAGAACACTGTATATAATAACAATAACAAAGTATGATGATTAATTGAGAAAGACTTAGTTGTTTTCAGTAATATAATGATCTAAGATGATTCTAAAGTATTCATGATAGAAAACACAATATCCAGAAAAAGAATTGGTGGAGTGCAAATGTAGATTTACTTTATTTTTCTTGGGTTGGTTTTTTTTTAGGGGATGGTCTGTGTTTTCTTTTACAACATGACTAATATGGAAATATATTTTGTGTGACTGCACACATATAATCTATATCAGATTACTCATCTTCTCAGTGATAGCAAATGATAAGAGGAAAAACCAAATTACTTAATTTTTAATGTGTCTGTGCTTCTTCTATTAAGTAGGAAGCAACTAGGTGGTACAGTGTATAATAGAACACTGGAATAGGTGATAGGAAGGCCTAAATTCAAATCTGGTATTTTTGTAACATTGATCAGATCATTCTATTTCTCTATGCCTCAGTTTTCTTATTTGTAAGTGGGGGTGATAACAATAGCCCCAACTTTTCAGAGAAGAGAGGAAGAAAGAAAAAGAGAAAGAGGGAGGAAGAAAGAGGAAAAAGAGGGAAGAAGGAAGAGAAAATAGCAGGGAGAGCATGGAGAGGGGGAGGTAAAGGGGGTAAGGGGAGACAGAGGAGAATAAGTAAAGAAAGGGAGAGGGTAGGAAGGAGGAGAGAGAGAGAGTTCAGGGAGGGAGAGAAGGAGACAGAAAAAAATTAGAGTCAAAGAAGCTGAGTTAAAATACTGATATTGTATATATAGGTTGACATATATATAGGTTGAGATCACAAATATTTGAACCTCAACCTATAAAATGATAGGATTAAGGATTAGAATAAATGATCTCTAACGATATTCTACATTCCATGTCAATTGACCTGGGAGATGGAGTCATCACCATCATCATCATCATCATCAATGCCAAATAGATAGCACAATGTAATAAGAAAGGCAGGAAGTTCTGAATTTTCAGGATACTGACTCCTGAAGCCAGATAGATCTGAGGTCAATTTTAGCCTCAGATATTTACTATGTCACTGTAGGCAAGTCACTTAACTTGTCTGTCTCATTTTCCTCATCTGTCAAATAGGGATAATAATAACACTTCTCAGATTTGTTGTAAGGATCAAATAAGATAATTACAAAACACTTAGTACACTGTATGGCACATAGTAAGCACTTTATAAATATTAACTGTTGCAATTGTTACTACTATGACCATCATTAACTACTATATTACTACTACTACTACTACTACTCCAACTCTACATCTTTTCATTTATTTGAGCATAGGTAAAATTCTTGTAGGAATCAGGTAAAATGAATCCATACTTACTTGATGAAACAATAGCCAAATAATAGTAACAGAAAGATAGGGTAGAAAAAATAAAAGAGGGAAGAAAAAAATGGAGATGTTAAGAAGGTAAGATCATGAAGCAGAAAAGAACAAAGGAGAGAATGAGGATGAGAAATGGCAAAACAATAAAATACAATGTAATTTACAAATTTTTATGATCCCATTACTTAAATCAATCAGAAAACTTTTGTATATACTATGTGCCAGGTACTGTCTATGGAGCTGGTGATTCAAAGGTGAAAATGAAGCCCTAATTTGGCTCTCTCTCACTGATGCAGCCTATAAGTCTTAAAGCTATACTTGCAGTTTGAAGAAACTTCCTTCATTTTCTTTTAATTCACATCTTTAATATGCAACTATCTGGATCTAAGACTGGCTAACCCCATGTTATACTCAATCATTTTTATTGATTGGCCATTTGACCATAGGATAGCTCTCACTCATCTATCATTTAACCAGGGTTCCATTGTATGAACCTTAAGGTCCAGACCTCTCTAGGATCTCCCCATGGAACCTCTTATAAAAGTTTACCTGCTTTCCTAAGTCCTATTTCTACAGTTTTATTTACACTATTCTTCTGGCCTTCTTCTTATTCCTACTCTAAGGACAAAAAAAATGTACATTAGAGAGGGAAAAGAATTTTACTTGCTTCTCCCTGCATTTGCCTGAAATACCTGGTAGTTGATTAAATCCATCAGTGAATCTGTTCTCAAGTACGTTTTTTTTTTTTTTTTTTGTGTGTGTGTGTATATGCATGTGCATTGGGTTTGGAGCAGATAAATGAGGAAAAGAACAAATTAAATGATTTCTTAACCTTTTAAGTTCTGATTTTCTCTATTTATGAATTAATATCCTTAGATATTTTCAGTTTAAGAGTTTATTATATATTTCTTCCCCTTAAACACTCTATGGTTCAGCCAAACTTGTATTCTTACTGTTCTACATATACTCCATCTTCTCTCTAGCTTGTGTATATATATACATACTATATATGTATGTATATATATATATATATATACATATATATGTAATGTTACATATGGAAACATGAATAGCTATATATGGATATGGATAAGAATTATTGATTTTCCAACTAAATTCATAACATACCATGATTTGGAACAATAGGAATTCATTTTCTTTCAGGAAGAGAAAAAAAAACCTTTCCCTGTACAAGGGAAAAGATGGAAGAACACTAAGGTACAATAAATTATAAGATTGTCCAAAGAATCAGAGGAAGAACTTAGATGGGAACAGAGAGGTTTAGTATCTCTGCCATTAACCGTTTGTTCTGAGCCACAGAAATTTTTCATCGAGGGGTTCTTTCATCACTTGCAGTCATCTGACCCTGTGAACCAGAATTCCTCAGAAGCACCTGCTCTCCTGCAGCCAAGTCTGAAGTAGAAAGAAAAAGACACATTGTATGACATAATGTGTACTAGACTTGGTCTCACAAAGTTCAAATCCTGCCTCTGACTAAACACATTTTGTAACTTCTCTGAATCTCAGTTTACTCCATCATAAAAAGGGGAATGTTACATAATTCTGAACTCAAAGGTTTGTCTATTTCAGATGAGATAATGCATGTGAAATACTTTACAACTTTAAAGTGCTATATTAATTATTAGTCCTTATTATAATATTTATTATTAGAAAACCTGTAAATGGAATCAAACAACAAGCATGTGCTGATGCTGTGTGGGAGGGCTTCCAAGCAAAATAGAAAACTGTACTTTATGAGAACTGGTCATTTCCTAATCTCAGAGTTAAAAAGTCAAACCCAAGAACATGTTATCAAATCCCATCTATAATATTTCCAACAAATGGTCATCCAGCTTCTACTTCCATATCTTACATACAAGGGAGCCCAGTTACTACCTTCTGGAGCAATCCATCCTCCTTTTGAACAACTCTAATTATTAAGAACTTCTTCCTTAAAGTGAAAAGAAATCTGCCTCCCTCTAATTCCAACTCAGATGTTCCTTCCAGAACTAGTTAGTCCATGAGAACTTAGATTTAGTGTTTTAACAAATCTCATAGATCATTGAATCAATCCCTTCTTTTTAGAGATGAAGAAGTTGAGAGCTAGAAGGAATATTTTTCCCGATCTCCTACATATACAGACAAACATCGGAGATATTGTGGGTTCAATTACAGATGATTGCAATAAAGCAATATCGCAATAAAGTGAGTCCCACCAATTTTTTGGTTTTCCTGAACATTTAAAAGTTATGTTTCTACTGTACTAGAGTCTATTAAGTATGCAATAGCATTATGTCTAAAAAATGTGCATACCTTAATTAAAACACACTTTATTGTTTAAAAAAACATTAACCATCATCTGAACTTTTAGTCAGTTATAATCTTTTCACTAGTAGAGGGTCTTCCCCTGAGGTTGATAGCTACTGGCTGATCAGGGTGGCAGTTGCTGAAATTTGGTCTGGCTATGGAAATTTAAAAAATTAAGACAGTAACAAATTTTGTCAGATTGACTCTTTCTTTCGTTTGAATACAGAGAGACCATTTTAAGGTAATATTAATTGGCCTAATTTCAATATTGCTGTGTCTCAGGGAATAGAGAGACTTGAAGAAATAGAGAGATGAGGAATAGCTAGTCAATAGAGCAGTCAGAAGACGCATTTTTCGATTAAGTTTGCTATCTTATATAGGCATGGTGTGTGGTGCCCCAAAACATTACAATAGTAACAAGATTTCTCATCATAGATTGCCATTACAGATACTATAATAATGAAAAAATTTGAAATATTGAGAGAATTACTAGAATGTGACATAGGGACATGACGTCAGCACATGTGTTTGGAAAAAAGATTCCAACAGATTTGGTTGATGTAAAGTTGCCTATCTTTAATTTGTGGAAATATTACACAAAACAAATCCCCAAAAGTACATTCTCTGTCAAGCACAATAAAGTAAAGTGCAATAAAACACTGTATTGTTACTCACTTGTGTTCAACTCTTTATGATTCCATTTAGGATTTTCTTAGTTAAGATACTGGAGTGGTTTGCCATTTCTTTCTGAGGCAAAAAGGGTTAAGTGACTTGTCCAGAGTCACACAGCTACTAAGTGTCTGATAAGACCAAATATGAGTTTAGGTCTTCCTAAGTCTAGATTTGGCATTCTAACTACTGACCAGCTAGCCACCCTGAAACTAGGTATACTTATGGTATTAACATTGTCCACAGGTAGCTAAGTAGCATAGTGGATAAATAAAGCACTGAGCTTGTAGTCAGGAAGAACTAAATTCAAATCTGGCCTCAAACACTTAACTAGTTCAATGTTATCCTTGATAAATCACCAGTTAACCACAATCTACCTCAGTTTTCCTATCTATAAAATGGTACCAATGATAGCATTTAGATCCCAAGGTTGTTGTGAAGATCAAATGAGATATTTTGGTTCTTAACCCAGTGACTGACAATATAGGAAGTGCTTAATAAATGTGAATTTTCTTCTTTTCATTACTAGTGTGAAAGTTTAGTTCTTTCACTCCAACTTGAGTGATCCTTCCATTGGAGTATGTTACAATAAAAGTACTGTCCTTTTTCCCAATTGAGATCCTCAAATGGTCTAATCTTCCCTCAGTTTATAGGATATGGTCATTGACGTAAAGGAACTTCTAATTTACTTAGGGAGAAAAAAAAACAGTAAATAAAAGTTCTTGGTTTAAAAGCTCATAGAGCATGATCTGTAGGTTGCTGGAGTTTGCTACTTCTGTAGTATTTGCAGCTGTTGTCTGTCATCCACTCACAATTGAGAGGTGTGGTTGGGGGTCTCTGTCAGGAAAAAGAGTTTCTTTGATAGAGGGTCCTAAAGGCATCAAAGAGAAACCAAGGGATTTTTGAATGTTCATGCAGAGACGAGACTTTTAGATTTTAAAGTCTCTATTAAATACTCTCGAGCATGGAAGAGTAATAATGAACAAGTTCCCCAAAGGACAAGCCCTATGACTCAGGGTAGGTGATGCTCACAAGTCTCCTGGCTGGCATTTTCACTCTTTTTAAAGTCCATGTTAATGACACTGACCTTTCTAGTAATTTGATTCTGACAATGGCACAGTGGCAGCTGAGCTCAAGGGCTGTCAACTTGACAAGGGCCAGCCGAGAAAATAATTACAGCTTCAGAATCAAAGCAGGGTTGTTTGTGCTGAGAGAATGAGCAAATCTTGAAGAAGGAGCAAGCTCCAGCTTTCTGCAGCTCCCTTTGCCTTTCTTCAACTGTATCTTTCCTGAGCCTGAGCCTATACAAAACTTGTCTCTTTGACTAGAAATTGTCCAGCTCCAAGGACACTTTGATAGCAATCTCTTCTGTGTCTTTATAATCCAATCCACCAAATACTTATTAAATGCTTACTATGTACACTAATGACCACTGTATTAGGCACTGGAAAGAGAGAAGGGAAAGTTTCTATCTTCAAGGAGCTTCATTTCTCCTAGAAAGGATCCAAATTGTGTCCAGATAAGTAAATGGAAGGTATGGGGGAGGGGGGATGAAACATAATTTTTCACAGTGGCTAGATCATTGGTCCTAGAATCAGGAAGTTCTGAGTTCAAATCCAGCCTCAGAGACTTACTAGCTGGAAGACCCTGAGCAAATTATTCAACTTTGGTTTGCTTCACTTTCTTCATCTGCAAAATGTTGGACCTGGACAATCCGAGTTTCAAATGCTATCTCTAACACTACTTAGTTATGAGACTGTGGACAAGTCATTCCATTTCCATCTGTCTTAGCTTTCTTATCTATGAACTAGAGATAATAATAGCATCAATTTCCCAAGGTTTGCATGAGTACAAACTGAGTTGGCATATATAAGTGCTTTCCAAGCCTTAAAATGTTCTAAAAGGGCTATTTTTATTTGGATAGTGAAAAACTGAAGTAGAAATCTTTTCCCCTTTCTGACTTTAAACATGGTCTTTCCACTTCCTGAATGATCCTATGTAGATCAATGAATCTACAAACATTTAAACAGTTACTAGGTAACAAGCACTGTACCTTCTGCTGGGGATCCAAAGACAAAAATAAGAGATGCTGCCCTCAAGCTTATTTTATTGAAGAAGACAACTTGCACATATATATCTTTGTTGTTCATTTCAGTCATGTCTGACTCTTCATGATACCATTTTGGATCTTTGCAAAGATTTTTTTTCTCGAGTTGATTTTCTGTTTAAGGAAATTGAAGCAGTGTTAAGTGACTTGCCCAGGCTCACATAGCTAGTAAGGATCTAAAATCAAATTTACACTCCTGACTCCAGGCTTGATACTTTATCTGATATTTTATTCTCATAAGCATATATAACTCATTTAGGAGAGTAAGAAACTTGCAACCAAAAATAATGAGAGAGATTTCATTTACATGGTGGTACTTTAGTTGGATCTTGAAGAAAAGTAGAGAATCCAAGTAACATAGGTGAAAAAGGAATGTGTTTTAGGCATGAGGTGGGCCAATGAAAAAGGTATTGATGTAGGAAATAATGTCATGTCCAGGAACAGCAAGAAGACCAGTTTGAGTAGACTGTTAATTCTTAGAATAGCATCAAAAATGCTTTTCATCATCTCATCAATATCTGTTCCATTTTTGGAATTCTATGGGTGAACATATAGAGAGACAGTGTCAATCAGTAGATAGTGAGAGGAAACTCTCGGACAGGAAAATCTATTTTTAAATCATTGTCTATAACATACATCCCTGCATCACTCATTGTTTCCAACAAATTTCTAAAGCTATTCACTACCATGATCTGCACTGGTAAAGGGCATTTCTTCTCTGGGCATTCTTTATACAAATGAAATCTTAGGTATCATCTTAAAATAGATTTTACGATTTTGCTCCTACTCTCTAGCCAGGTCCATTTCTTAGTCATTCATGAGTTATGGAATTCCAAACTCATTTCTCCACAACAAATGCTAACATCTCAAATTATTTCCCCAAATTTAATGAGTTCTTAAAGGCAGTCACATCCTGTTGTTTTCTCAGCCTGACTCAAGGTTTATCCCAGGAAGGGTGATGTATGGATTTCACTAAACTATCTAATTGATAGAAGCTAAGGAGTGGTACAAAGGCCAGAGACTTACATAAAACAAGTTTATGAAGAGCACTTACTAATTCCTTTAGATAGTAGGACTGGGGATACTAAAACCAGGAATGGAATTGAATAAGCTGCCAGTGGCTCCCAATGTAGAGCACACTCATGCTGATCCAGATCATGGAATACATATACAATCCAGAGCAACCAAGATCAGTCACTGCTCATACACAGATGGCTGAAAATCATTTATTCTTCAAAAGCCATCAGGATTCTGGCATTTTTAAGATGGTAAAAAAAAAACAGTTAAGATGTCAGATTCTCATTCCTTCATGGAATTAACCATACAAATCATCCTTCCAAATAAGGATGGATGTATCATACCACCCACAGAATCAAGAAAGAGCTGTCAATCTGCCAATTTTTTCTTTGCTGGAAATTTATCATTCAGAAAATGAAATCCTCAATATTTTGCCCCAGGTTTTTTACTTCACTTAAAAATGATAACATTAAAATATACTCTGGTGACATGAATGCTTTGGGGAGGGGTTAAAAACCCATTAAAATATCCAGAACTTTTCTAGAATAATACAAACCTGAAGAAGAGCAGAATTCAGTAAAATATGGACCTTTCCTTTACCCAGAGGTGTCAAATTCAAATAGAAAATGAGATGTGTGGGTAACATTTTGACACATTAGCTTTATCTATGTTATAGTGTATTTTTATTTATTTTGTGAAATAATTCCCAATTATATTTTAATCTGGTTTGGAGAAAACTTGGGGGTTTTACCAGTCCCTGATAGCTCAAGGACCGTGAGTTTTACATGACAATATATGTCATTTGGAAGAATTGCTCCTCAGAGGACCACAAAATTAATAGGAAAATGTAAGTTCATGCATAGTGTAGGCATAAGCACAGACTCTGAGGGTAGAATTACAGTAAAGTTCTACTAGAGGACAGTGTTCTAGAATGCAAAAATGATGATAAGACTCCATCTGTCACCTTATGTTGGATATAAGGTTACTCTGGTACCAGTCCAGGTTAAAAATTTTCTGGGAATGCCTGTGTCTTGATACCCAAGAGGGAAAACACAGATGTAAAGAACTCCAGAGTGAATTCAAGAATCCTGGGTTCTAGATCTATTTCTGTCACTAACTTGATATGTGCCTATGTTTATACAGGTTGCTTAGCAATTTTCTGAGCTTCTATTTCTTCATCTCTATGTAGTGCCTGGAGGTGTCTCACTTATATATGAAGTTCTCAGAAAAATATTTTTTTTCTTTCCTAGGACAAGTAATCTGAGAATTTACATTCACTGAAAACATCAACCACCACCTATATGTTGAGTTTTAATAGTCAGTCAAAAGAGGCAGGTCAAAAAAAAAGTCACTTAAAGAAATAGTGTGATAATAAAAATAGCAATAGAACATTTCCCCTCATAAATCTGGTGTATCTTTAAAAAAACACAGCCATTAATAGAGCAGAGATATAAGGAGATTACATGTAGAAAAGTATACATATGGGGGAGGCAGAAGGCTTGGGCACAAGTGCATGGGCAATCATGTAGGGAACATGTGACTCTGGCATGTGTATAGAAAGTCAAATCATGTCTCTGACTTTATAGAACCACTAATGTTTTCTGATGATATTAAATAGAAACAAATAAATTAAAAAAAAAAACTGAACAAACCTGAGATTCTTTTTAGTTTCTTGTGCTAATAAAAGATGGATATAAGAGAATACAGGGCAGTGAAGGCAAGGAATAAAATGGTGAAATTGAGTGAAGTCATTTCACTCCTCTTCAGTCTTTTGTCATATTTCCTCATTTGCTATGTATTTGGCCTACAGCAAGTTTCCAAGTCATTGACCCGCAAACCAAATAAAAGGATTGGAGTAGTTATTTTAAGTCCCTCCTAGTTCTCATTATATATGTTATCAATTTTTAGAGTAATGCTGCCATTTCAGTTTATAAAAATGACCAAGAATGTGAAATGACTTTTCTCTTTTTACCATAAATTTTAAAATCTCAACCTTTATACCCCAAAAACTAATGAAAAAAGTTGATAATAGTTTTCAGTTAAAATCATTTTCACATACATTATTTTATGTGATCATTTCAAGAACTCAGGGAGGTAAGAGACTTAAGGTCAAATCCAAGTTAAAGATGTATTCCCTATGGATGATGAGTCTATCCAGATGTTTCTGCTTGTGAATAACATTGTGCCAGTTGCTTCAATGCATGGAAAAAAGCATCCAGAAAGAAAGCTCTAACCACTAGTGTTTAGCCCTATCATACATACAGGAGAGACCAAGGAGAAGAGGAATATCTGTTACCAAGATAATAACATTCATTTGGATGGATGACCTAAAGAGCAAGTGCATCAGTATATAGTTCTGGTACAAACAGTACAAAGAGTTAGGCCAGACATAAAAAAAGGAAAAAGATGCAATGGATTGCCTTCAGAAAATGTCAAGGATCCTCCTTTATTAACTGCAAAATGTCTTCCAAAAACAAATATCCACCTTTTACTTCTTTAAACTTTCTTACAACTGTTGTATATCATGAGGTGTAGTGTAATTTATCTCTGTAAAACCAAAAATGAACAACATACAGAAGTTAATCAACAGATGTGTGGTAAGTATGAGTCAACCATGACATATTACAAATGAGGTACTTTGGAAAACAGCAAAAGGAAAAGATTTCATCTCTGAGAAGGGGGGGGAAGGGTCAAAAGGAGAAGTGAGGGAGGGATAATGGAGAAGGAGAGGAAGGAAGGAGAAAAAAGGAAGGAGGAAAGAGGTAGATAGAGGGATAGAAGAAAAGGGAAGGGAGGGGAGGAAAGAGAAGGGGAAAGGCAAGTGGAAAGAATGGAAGGAAAAGGGAAGAGTTCACAAGCATTTATTAAGCACTGACACTGTGCTAAGGTTGAGGATACAAGAAAGGTACAAAAAAATCAATTTATTGTCTCCAAATATCAACCTAAAATGGGAGACATAATATGCAAACATATACAAATAAAACATATTCAGGATAAATTGGAGATAATCAATAGAGGGAATGCACTGGCATTAGAGGAATCAGGAAAGGCTTATTATAGAAGATTGAATTTTATTTCAGATTTGAAGGAAACTAGAGATAGTTAAGAGATTGAATAGAGATGATCACCATGTATACTACAGGGAAATTCTTAGCTTGGTAATGAACATATAAATCCATCTAAAATTGCTTCCACATAATAAAAATAGAATCCTTAATCTTTCAAAGTATAACATAGTTATTAATAAACCAAAACCTTTCTCTGGTTCATTGGGATCTAAGCATAACACTAAGTGGACCTTCTCAAACTATAGGAGAGAATGGAATAGAAGACAGAGGAAGGAGGGAGAAATAAGGTAAGAAAGATGTAGGAAGAAAAAAAGAAGTAAAACACTTTGTTCTTCCATTAATCAGAACAGCAACTCTCTAACCAACTATGTCCAGAAAGAAGTTGACTTGGGTATTCTCAGATTCACCAGTTATATCAATTTTTGCCAGGAGATGGAATCTAGGACAAAAAATCAGTGCAGATAATGTTATCTCCTGGAGACTACACCTATTCAGTGATTAAGGCTAGGTAGCAATTGAGGCTAGTCCAATTTTTTTTTTTATCTAAATAAATAAATAAATTTAGGAGGGTAAGCTCCTCAAGATTTTTTGGCTAACTCTGAAACTCTGGCCAAATCTGAAAAAAAAAGTTATTTATATTCAATCTGAGTCAATTGGGATCCAAACAATGATCAAATGGAGTTTTTCCTGGGACCTAGTAGTGGCCAATGATAACCATATTGCTTTTGGATTAATGTATGGTTCTTAAGAAAGAAATCTAGTCAGTAAATCCTGATGTTTACTGGCTTATACAAAAGAAAAAATATGTTTTAAGAGCATCTGTAGGGAAGGTATGATACCTTATGTGGAGGAAGAAAAGGAAGGAAGATAGGAATGAAGGAAAAAGAAAAGAAAGCGAAAAGGAAGGAAAAAAGGAAGGAAGGATGGAAGAAGGGAAGGAAGGAAGGATGAAGGAAGGTAAGAAGCAAGGAAAAACAAAAGAAAGGGAAAAGGAAGGAAGGAAGGAAAGAAAAAAAAGTCATATTTCAAGAAATCTTAAAACTACTCAGCTCAAGATTCAGAAAGAAAGACAAACAACAACAACAACAACAACCTGAATCACCAGAAAGGAATAACAAGGAAGCAAAGAACTTAGAACAAACACTATAGATGTCCTCATTAAAATCATATTTTCCTGGTCACATGACACCCTCAGTTCTACTTCCCCCACCATGGGTTCAGAAATGATTATCCACTGTGAAAGCTCATGTAGACATCTATTTTTTTTAATCTTAAGTGTTTATGATCCAATACTATGTTTGGGTGCTTTAAGACAACAGAGAGCAAATGATGCTCTCTGGGGTTCCAATATAAGATACAGGTTGAATTTCCAAAGATAAGGTCTACATTTATGGTATGAGAATTTTTCAACTATAGTTTCTAATGTATAATTATAGTGACCATTATGTGACTTGCTACAAATCATCTTCATCACCATCATTATGTGATGTTAATATAGCATTTTAAGATTTTCAAAACATTTTACAAATACTTTCATTTGATTCTCACAAAACCTTAAGTTAGTTCCCATTGCTATCTGCATTTTACAAATGAGGAAACAAAAGAAGACAGTAATTAAATGACTTGCCTAAGATCATGCAGCTAGTAAATGTGAGGCCAAATTGAAAATCAGAGTTTCCTGAATACAAATGTCTTGCTCTGTCCTCTGCACAACTTACTTTATTTGTTCAACTGTCAATTTTTTTCTTGCAGAATATGTAATGATTATTAAGTTCTATCTCTTTAAAATAATACCTGTATAAAATAAACATAAAATAAAACCTCCATAATTTTGAACTGATCTCAAATTGCTTCCACAAATCCCCACATCCCTACCAACAACTGATTCTGTTATTTGCCTGAAGCTTCCTTGTCAACATATTGTCGTGGATGCCTATTCTATCACACTATTCCCATTCAGACATCTATAGAATGAATCAACTGTGATATATAAATATATAAAAAAACAGAGGAGGGAGGGAGGAGGAGAAAGAAAGAAGAAAAAGATGGAGAGGGAGAAATATGGAGAGAGAGAAATAGGCAGATAGATGGAGAGAAAGGGAGAAAGACAGAGAGAGAGAGATGGAGACACACAAAAAGAGCTGTGACACAAAGAGAGAGAAACAGAGACAGAGAGACAAAGGCAGAGAGACAGAGACAGTTCCAGAGAGAAAAGAGAATGGCATAGAGAAAATGAGAGAAAAGATAAGAGACAGACAGAATGAGATAGAGAGAATGAGAGAAAAGAGAATTAGAGAAAGAGAGACAGCGACAAAGCAGAGAGACACATGCACACACAGAGAAAAATAGACAGAGACACAACCACAGACATAAAGAAACAGACAGAAACACAGAGATATAGATAAAGATACTGACACAAAGAAAGACAGACAGACACAGAGAAAGAGAGACAGAGACAGAAACAGAAATGCAGAGAAATGAGAAACAGAGACAAAGACAGACAGAAAAAGAGAGACAGGCAGAGACAGGGACACAGAAAGAAAAGAGAATGAGAGACAGAGAATGAGAGAGGAGATGATAGTGAGAGACAGAGAGACAGATACACAGAAAAAGAGGGAGAGGGGAGAGAGAAGAAAGAGAGAGACAGAGAGAGAGAGAGAGAGAGAGAGAGAGAGAGAGAAAGAGAGAGAGAGAGAAAGAGAGAGAGAGAGAGAGACACGAAATTTTTATTAAGAATTTATTATTTTCTGGACTAGATGCTAAAAGCACATGTAAGTAAAACTTCTTTACTCTTGAGGAACATATATTCTGATAGAGAAAGAAACTGTCTCTGTCTCTCATTCTCAACATGAAGAGAAGAGGGAAAGCAGAAGGAAAGGAAAGGCATCCTCTCAAGGGCAAGGCTGCCAGTGAGAAGGTACTGTTTGGAGAATGCGTTTCAGTTGGGACTGAAGTAAGCATGGCTGGGAACCTTCATGAAATGGTGATCATCAGTCAAGAGAAGAGAGCTCCATCATCTCTAGCATTGCCAAGTGTTGGGGGAGCCTAGAATAGCCCGTACCAGTCCTTGAGTTGCTATAGGTTAGGACATGCTGAGGACAGGAAGAGTCTCTGGGAGTGTTCCAGAAGACAGAAATGTGCTGTCAACTGGAACGTAGTTCAAATAGATTACTTTAAGTATATAATAAATTGAGAAAACAGATGGAGAAAGATACTGATAATAATGAAAGAAATGGAAAGACTAGGATAGATTGGAGGTAATGGGAGATTTCCTAATGAAAAGAAGATGGTTAATTAAGCTAAATTGTGGGGTCCAGTTGCAGAGCTCTCCAGGCCACTCACATTTCATGCTCTCAATTCATGCTCTTGATTCTTCTTGAAGGCAATTAAATCTGGCCTGATTTTGTCACTTTTATCTTCTAACAGCTGGGGCCTCCATCTATTTTCCCCAAACCACTGTGCATGGATGCCCTTGCTTTGGCAGCTTCTGGTGCCCCCTGCTACCCACCCCATGCCACCAACAGCAGCTCCATTGACAGGAAACCGGAGATATCTTTGCCAATGGCATTAATCACAGCAGGGAACTGGCGTCTTTTATCCTGCCATGGGGGTGACAAGACCAAAGGCAAAGAGACAGCAAATCCCAGAAGAATTGGAAAGATAACACAAAATCCTTTGTCTTCAAATAACAACAAACAATCAAACCTCCCTTTATCTTTAACTCATTCAAACCACCTGCCTCCCGGTACCCAGAGTCACCAGTAGTATGGAGAGCAGAGTGAACGAGCAGATTATTACTTTGAGAACAGCAGAAATAATTAGAGCCACATTTAAGTCAATCTTTCTAGTAAGAAAGAATAAATCTCATCCATAATTAAAAATCTTGAAGTATCAGTTCTACTAATCCCTAGGATAAGGCATTGCTGTCTCCATATCAAAATGCAAACATCCCTGGAGAATAAAACATTTTAGTCATTAATGATAATTAATAAATTGGCACTCATTACTTTTAGCACGATGCCGGAAACATAATAGGTGCTTAATAAATGTTCATTTTTTGATAATGATTAATTTTGAATTTTTTTCACAGATTGTTGGAAGTAATATTAGTCAAGTCTATTTCTTTTACAGAGAAAAGGAGGTTGAATGGCATTTGGGAAATGGATAGATTATACTGAGGAAACTTCACATTGTTTCTCATGATCCAAAGTGAAACATGCCATGAAAATCCTTTTCTCTCCTTCCTTCCTTCCTTCGTTCCTTCCTTCCTCCCTTCCTTCTTTCCTTCCTTCCTTCCTTC
Source organism: Antechinus flavipes (assembly GCF_016432865.1). Taxonomy (NCBI): domain Eukaryota; kingdom Metazoa; phylum Chordata; class Mammalia; order Dasyuromorphia; family Dasyuridae; genus Antechinus; species Antechinus flavipes. The sequence goes on along the minus strand of NC_067401.1, from coordinate 427,546,972 downwards.
AATCCCAAGCTCTTGCCTGGAACAAAAATTCACATTTTAAACACTATCATCTCCCAGTAAAACTGGCCGCCAAATACCACAGTAACATATTAGGTATAAACCAAGGTCATATCCCTCAAATGGTGAACTATAGACTTCACTCAAAGAAGTTATTTTTTAAAGCTAAATCCTGACATTCATTTTTTAAAATTATAGAAGGTATAGCCACTGTTTCAAGAAAATGGATCAGGTCCCAAAGTATTTGGATGCTTTTTAGTAGTTTACTGAAATTAATTAGAATCAATCTGAAAGTTTTCATAAAGGAAACAACCAAGTGTTTGAATTGAAAAGGATCCCACTATTTTGGGTTTTCATTATTACTTTTTCAAAGAAAATTTGGATTTCATCAATATGGAGGGAACTCCTGGTGAAGAAACACCATGCCAATCTGCCTCTTTTCTATGGCTTTGAAATCTTAGAGAATTTTCTGAGGGTGTTGAGAAGTTACCAATGAGTTGTTCAGTGTCACCAGGTCAATGTGTATAAGAGGTAGTATTTGAATATTTTTCTGATTAGTGATGCTTCCTTTTTTTCTTAATTCATGTTGATAATAAAAACCATTGAATGGGAGAGTTGGAGGAAAACCTAGCATTCATCTAATCTGACTTCTCTGCTTTTCCTCACCCTACCACTCCATAGCTTTTATAGCTGAAAATCCAAATTCCAGAAAAATTTGCTCAAGCTCACATGGCGGGTTAGTACCCAGGTCAAGATTTGACATCAAATCTGTTCTCTTCTCACTAAGAAATGCTAGTTCTTAACAACAACAATTCTACCATATTATACTCTTCTCTTTCTAAATGCTTTCCCATATTATTAATGGAGGTCATTCTCATTTCATATTCAGATTATGTAGAGGGCTGAAACTCTTGAGTCATTGGACTGAAGTCGGTTCAAACACTTGAGGCTAACTACCAATTGGACAATACTCTATGGGCATATGTCGGAGGAATGGCCTTTCCCACTATCTTGTGCTGGTTCAATAATTGGTGTATACAGAGAATTGTAGGAGGGACTAGGGGGTGGAGTAAGATGAGGCAGACTCACTTTGGTGGTAGACAAGGAAGAAGGAGGTCACAGAGATTCTGCTTCCATCCCCTTCACTTCTACCGCTAAAGACCAAGAATAAAGACTAAGGACTTTTACTTATCCTGACTCCAGCTGATTCTAAGGTATCCACGGTGCTAATGTGGTCATCACAAGATTATAGTAGAATAGACATTAATTCTCTATCACTTGGCTAAGTCTTCTCAGTTACCTCACCTGCAAAATAGAAGGAATCTAATTTAAAATGTATCTTCCAGTTTCCATTGTTTACAATGCAATGGTTGCCACTTAACAAATGAAGTTGATATCATATTACTTGCCTTCTCAGTAGGTAAGAGGTAAGGGTAAGAAAAGGAGAAAAATTGGAAATTAAAAAAAAAAATAAGAATGTTAAAAATAAAAATATAAAAAAAAAAATAAGTTAAGGCTAAGGGATATGGAGGTTTACCTAAGTCTAATTCAAATCAGTTTAATTCAACAAACCCTTTTTTAAGTGCTTAATATTCATAACCCAGTTAGCTCATGAAAGACACAGAGCTGGGGTTAATTACTTGTACTCCAAATGGGTCATGAAAAGTAACACAAAACAACAACATCCTTTTCAACATCTCTGAGGTATTAGTATGATGAGCAGCCCAATTAACTACTCCTCTCCCAACCTGGTTCATCATCTCTTTAAGAAGAATACTGGTTTTCCATAAGAAGCCTTTAGCATCAGTTCTATTTCTGACCCTAGATCACTGCTTCTCTATTTTTCTTATTAGACAGAGGTCATTTTTATTCCTTGGTCAGAAAGTCCTGTAGGACAGACTATGTTCTACTTTTCCCACAGCCCCAGTGGAAGGTAAATCGGATAAAAATCATCCCTAAGAGGAAAAATAAAAGAAACATTTCCACCTAGGTGGCCACTACATCTTTAAGTCATTGAAAACCAGAAGACCTTTAAATATTAATCTAGTCTTCATCCCCTTGATGAAGTTTTTCCTTCCAGCTGTGCCATTAAGCTGGTCAATTCAACTAGAGTACTTAATGAATACTCCTTGGGCCTTTTGTATGGAGCTTTCTTTACATTATAAAGAAGAACAGTTTCTTTGAGTGTTAAAAAGGATGAAATCAAATTCTTTTTCAATACTGTTTGGCAAAAATGAGGCATTTTCCCCCAAGTAACATTTGGAACAAAATATCTTTCTTCCTTATTTATTCATCTTTATAGAAGAATATTCACATCCTTCTAATTTATTTCCCCCACAGTGCTTAGCATATAACAGATGCTCAGGAAGCATTTATTTGGCTGATAAAATCCCTTTCCAATGTCATTCCTTTTAAGTAAATATTCTGATTTCTCTGTATGTGTGTTTTTTAATATACATGACTCCTAACATCTCAGAAATTACATATCTGACAATGTTAGTTCAAAAGTGCAAATTAGTTGGAGTGTAGGCTTTCTTGAAGTAATAATAGCTTACCCCTATATATAACTTTACAATTACTAACTATTTTGCATATATTACTTCACTGATACAGCAATCCTTTGAGGCAAACAATTCAAGTATTATTAACTTCTCTTTACAGATGAAGAAACTGAGACTCTATCAATAATCAATAGCATTAAAGTGTCTACTCTATGCCAAGCACTGATTCAGAGAGGTTATCATTTTTAATGTGCCAAGAAACACTCCTCTTTCAACTTCTGATCTAGCAATCTTTATCTTCAGTTCAATATTCCCCATGAAGTCTTCTTAATTTGATCAAATGATCATGACCTCATATCTCCTTATCTGTATATACTTTGTATCCTAGCAAGTAGAAGATAAGTTTCTTAAACATAGTAAAGTCTTTTTCTTCCTCCATTCCTCCTTTTGTCTTCCCTTTCATTCTTCTTATTCCTCCTCCTCCTTTTTCTCCCCATCCAATTCTTCTTCTTCTTCTTCTTCTCTTCTTCTTCTTCTCTTCTTCTTCTTCTTCTTCTTCTTCTTCTTCTTCTTCTTCTTCTTCTTCTTCTTCTTCTTCTTCTTCTTCTTCTTCTTCTTCTTCTTCTTCTTCTTCTTCTTCTTCTTCTTCTTCTTCTTCTTCTTCTTCTTCTTCTTCTTCTTCTTCTTCTTCTTCTTCTTCTTCTTCTTCTTCTTCTTCTTCTTCTTCTTCCAATTATGGAATTCAATAAGAGAACCTGTAGTGTTGATGGGCATAGTAAGTGATATTGTTGATAATAATATGAACCAATATTCCAGAAACAACAACTAAGATCCTAATAACTAGCATTTGAGATGTGAGGAGCAAAGGACAAAAATCGACCTATAATGAAGCCGGGTTGTCAAGAGATGTGAATGGCACTCATCCATAATAAAAAAAAAATGATGGTACCAAGATTTAGTTCTTGGACTTCTGTATCTAAATCCATTTTTTCTTTTCCTTCTATCATCTTACTCTTCTCACTATTATTTATTGTTAATGATATTTCTAAGCTAAGCTGAGACTGAACCCACAATATGATGATAATGCACAAAACAGTATATCTATATACCTCTCACAAATAAACACAAGAAGGAAAAATGTTAGCCTTGGCCTGAAAGAATTTAGTATGTCACAGGTTGTTCCAGAGAAAGCAAAGCCAATTATCAGATTTATGACTTATAGTTCTGTTTACATTTTTGTTCTCAAGGCTAATTATTTGTTGGGTTTTTTTAAGCTAATGGATCTGTCCTAATTAGGAGCATTAATAGCCACTAAGAGATGAAATGAAATGAGACATTTATTAAATTTTCATAGGCCTCATATTTCATAACAAAAATCCACTCCCTGCCTATACTTTCCTAAAATGCTCCTCTCCAAGGTACAAGGCATAAAAATCAGATCTACAGTTATCTTGTAAACAGAATCACCAAAACTGTTCACAGTGAAATAGTCCACCCATTTTGGACACTAACCAACATGGGTTAAGGCAGCCCACAGAGTATATAGTATTTTCAGAAAGGCTTGCATTTCTTAGGTAAGCAACTGACTTCTTTAGAAAAAAGGACCATCCACTCTGAGCATTGGAATAGTTAGGGAGCAGGCAGTTAATAATGCTGCTTCCTCCCCCTCTACCCCTTTTTCCCCTCCTTCTTTCTCCCTTCTCCCCCTCCCTCCCCTTCTCCCTCATTCTCTCCCCTCCCCCCATCTCTTTTTCTTCCCACCTCCAACCCCAAAGGCAACCTAGCCTCAGAAGGCTAGCCTACCACTATTTCCCCAAATGGCTGAAAACTGGGTAAATCATAATCTCTCTGAGATTTCTTTTCTCAACACAAAGACCAGAGGCAATCGTCCTGACCTACTTCACAGACAAGTATTGTAATATATAACAAATGTACAGGTTGATGAAACCCCTTGCTGTTTAGAGTATTCTTTAGACCACAAATGATGATGAGTAATGTTTTCAAGGTAGAATAAAGTAGGTCTGGAACACCAGCTGCTTTTCATTGCCTTCTCTCAGCACATTGAGGAAGCCTGGATGAACTGGGCAGGGACCTATTTGGGCAGATAGGTTGTTAGATAAGTTATCTCCCCACCTTCCTCAGGAAAAAAAAAATCCAAAACAACAACAACAACAACAACAAAACTATGTATCTCTCTTCTTGAATTTCTGACTTAGGTCTGTAATTGAAGGTCCTATAATTAGACCAGGAAAATGACACCCAAAGACAGAACAATGCTGTGATGTGTGTGGGTGAGGGGATCAGGAGTACAGTGAGAACTGGATTAATGCCCACAGTTAATTCCCCACAGATTTTTCTGTTTCCACTACATCAGTCATTGAAGGTCCCTGAAGGCTTACTAACCACCAAAGAAGAACAAATTAACTATCTAGAAAACGAGAGTGAAATGCAAGAAAACCACTTCCTTCTTCTCCTTCTGTCCTCACCCCCACCCTAAAGAGTCATTAATATGTAAAATGGCACAGTGCATAGAGCATCAGTTATGAAGTCAAGAGGACCCATCCCCATCATTTTCCTGCTTGCCAACTGTCAATGGCTGGAAAATACTAATTCTGAGCACAATCATAAATTTGTGTAGTTTGCTAAGCAACTTTTGGAGGAAGACAGTAGAATCAGAAAGCATCCCCATCCCCATCCCCAAATAAGAATAAAAATAGCAAAACTGCTTCTATATGCAACTTCAAGCTAGAAAGAGGTTTTATAAGTTTAGCTGCCTTTACTTAAACAGATATGCTATAGAAAGCTTTACATTTGTTTTTAAAACCTTGAATTCCATATTATTGTTCTGTAAGAATTGACCAGCAGGATGAATATGGAGAGGATTGGAGAGACTTACATGAACTGATGCTAAGTGAAATGAGCAGAACTAGAAGATCATTATATACTTCAACAACTATACTATATGAGAATCAACTCTGATGGAAGTGGCTATCTTCGGCAATGAGAGGATCCAATTCAGTTCCAATTGATCAGTGATGAACAGAGCCAGCTACATCCAGTGAAAGAACATTGGGAAATGAGTGTAGATTGATTGCATTTTTGTTTTTCTTCCCAGGTTATTTTTACTTTGCTAAATCTGTTTTTTCTTGTGCAAGAAGAGAATTGTATAAATATGTACATATGTATTGTATTTAAGATATACTTTAACATGTTTAACATGTATGAGACTGCCTGCCATCTAAGGGAGGGACTGGAGGGAAGGAAGAGAAAAGTTGGAATAGAAGTGTTCGCAAGAGTCAGTGTTGAAAAAATTACCCATGCATGTATTATGTCAATAAAAAGGTATAATAAAAAAACTTACATGAACTGATGCTGAATAAAGTGAATACAATCAAGAGAACACTCTGCACAGCAATAACAAGATTATGTGTTGTCAACTGTGATGAACTTGACTCTTCTAAACAATGAAGTGATTCAAGCTACTTCCAATACACTTGAGATGGAAAATACCAATCACAATTAGAGAGAGAGAACTATGAAAACTGAATATTGAACAAACCATAGCATTTTCTGACCAGTAGGATGATTTCAGAAAGACTTGTAGAAAGTTACATGAACTGATGCTGAGTGAAATGAGCAGGACCAGATCATTATATACTTCAACAACAATACTGTAAGATGATCAATTCTGATGCGTGTGGCCTCTTCAACAATGAGATAAATCAAATCAGTTCCAATAGAGCAGTAAAGAATTGAGCCAGCTACACCCAGCGAAAGAACTCCGGGAGATAACTATGAACCACTACATAGAATTCCCAATCCTTCTATTTTTGTCCACCTGCATTTTTTATTTCCTTCACAGTTAATTGTACAATATTTCCAAGTCCGATTCTTTTTGTACAGCAAAATAACTGTTTGGATATGTGTACATATATTGTATTTAACTTATACTTTAACATATCTAACATGCATTGATCAACCTGCCATCTGGGGGAGGGGTGAGGGAAAGGAGGGAGAAAGTTGGAACAAAAGGTTTTGCAATTGTCAATGATGAAAAATATCCCATGCATATATCCTGTAAATAAAAAGCTATAATAAAAAAATAGCAATTTCACCTTTTTTGTTTATTTGTTTTTTCCCCTTTTGGTCTGATTTTTTAAATGCATGACAAGTGTGAAAATAGGTTTAAAATAATTGTATATATTTAACCTATATCAGGTTGATTACTGTCTTGGGAGAGGGAGATAAGGGAGGGGTGGAGAAAAACCAGTGTTGAAAATTGTCTTTACATGTATTTGGAAAAATAAAATACTAATGAGAAAAAGATTTTAAAAGAAAAGAAAACTTTGAATTCCAGATTCTCTTCCTTCCTTCCTCTCCACCTTCTACCCCATTGAGAAGGCACATTGAAAATTTTGCAAATAATTTCCATAAAAGTCATATGATATGGAAAGCTTTGAGTCCATCATGGTTATATTAATTGAATCCTATTTTCCCATAGACTTCTATTATAAGAAAGAACATGTTCTGTCTTCCTTTCTGATCGTTCTCATTGGCAAGGGCTCTTGATACATAGTCAGATCCTTAAGTATTTACTATGTGTCTGTCACTGGGGCATAAAAAGAAGAGTTTAAGAGGCAGCTAGATGGTACAGTGGATAGAGCACCATCCCTGAAGTCAGGAGGACCTGAGTTCAAATGTGACCTCAGACACTTAACACTTCCTAGCTATGTGACCCTGGGCAAGTTGCTTAATCCCAATTGCCTCAGCAAAAAGCAAAAATAAAAAAAAATAAAAATAAAAAACCAGTTTACATCCTTCAAGGAGCATGTAGATAATAAAATATATATAGTATATAATCTTATATACTATACTTATATATCTAAGATAAGATTTTATAAACTGTGAATTCTTAAGAATAGGACTGTATGTAGTGCCATGTCTGGCACATGGGAGACAGTTAATAAGTGCTTTTTAACTGACTGAAAAGGAAGGCATTAACATTGAGGTGAACTGTGAAAGACTCCATATAAGAGGTGATCTTCACAAAGGAAGCTGGGAATCTAACTAGTATATTTACAGGGATCTCAAATTCATTAAAATAGGAATAATCAAATTTTAAAATATCTGTCATTTAATCTTTATCAGTTTCAGTGTTTCTCATCTGTGAAATGGAGATAAATGGAGACTATAATATTAGAACTAAGATGCAGTAGGGAATGGTAGGTGCCATTCTTATATCATTTGGTCTAAATTTCATTTGTATAAAAATATTAGGATGGAGGATGCAGGGAGGGAATAAGTATTTGATACGTGTTTACTCTGTTAGGCACCTTACAATACAAATTATCCTGGAAGATATTTTATTATTGTCCCCCTTTTGCCATAAGGAAAGTAAGATAGAAATTATATGATATGCTCAGGATCACTCAGCTAATAAATACCTGAGGTTGGATTTGAATTTAGATCTTCCAGACACCAGGTCTAGTGTTCTATGGACAGTGCCATTTAGCTACTGGAGTGGTATAATACAATGAAAGGTAATTTGTCTCTTTGATTTGGTCCTGTTGATGAGATGAGTATTCAGACAGAGGACTGGATTCTGAAATGAGGAAAAGAGAAGGAATTTGGCCTACTGTACTTTGAGTTGATCCAATCAATATTAACCGGAGAAGGAAATGGAAAACCTCTCCAGTATCTTTGCCAAGAAAACTCTAAATGGGGTCACTAAGAGTCAGGCACAATTGAAAAGAAACAACAATCAATATGAAATAGGAGGGGTAGCCTGGCATATTGAATAGAGTAAGCTTTGGAGGTGAGAAAGCTAGAACTCAACTCTTGACTGACATTCTAATTGCATGACTGTTGCAAGTCCCATAACATCACAATGCTCTCTAAAATTCTGAAGGATTACCATCTATAAAAAAGTTGTTAATTCTCCATCTGCATAAGCAGAGGAAATTTCCATAAGGAAATTCCTGCTTCAGTGAAATAATAAATAGTTGCTTCTATTTTTTTTTTTTGTAGTGATGGTATTTGTTCTTCCAGTCATGTCTTCTTATTGGAATGCCATGTTGGAATTTTTTTTTTCTTGCCAAAGATAGTGGAGTAATTTGCTATTTCCCCATTTTACTGATGAAGAATCTGAGAGAAACAGAATTAATTAATTTGCCATGGATCACGGAGCTGAGCCTTGATTTGAACCCATTAAATGATTCTAAGGCTAATGCTCTATCCACTACAGTACCTAGCTGCTTAATTAGTCTGTGATTAGTTGTCTTTAAAATTTGCTTCTTTCTGATAGTCTCAACTATGGGTGTACAACTAGATTTATTCTGAGAATATATATTTTAAAGACTTTCATGATATTTTAAAAAGGAATTTATACTTTGAATGTATACTTTGAACTGGACTTATGGCCACACAGGAAAGATCTCTCTCCTTTACTTTTAGACCTTGACTATTGCTCAGATTAGAAACACAGCCAAGAGATTTTCTTTCAAGATATAATCAATTCTACCTTTCCAGTAAACCAGACTTCCCTACTTCCCTGCAGCTGTCACTGCATAATAGAGCCTGCTATGGATACACCCATTCTACCTTCCTCTGACTTTTTTCTTCAAGACAGAGTTGTCAGAATAAAATATTTCAATGGGATAGATTAGTTCAGGGAAAACAAAGAAGCTCTTTCCCTTATTCAATCTAGCCTTCTCCAGCAAACTAAGGGTAGAAAATCATAACTCACAAAGAAGGTGATGAAACCATCAAAGTCCATGTTGGACTGATAGTGGAATGTTAATGAGCAATCACACTAAAAGACCTCTGCGGTCCTTTCTTTTTTTAAATACACATCTTTAAAATATATTTTTATTTGGCATTGAATGGTGCATTTCTGATAGCTAAAGTAAGATCTTGGAAATATACTTGACACAAAGTAAGTATTTAGTAAATACTTGTTGGTTGATTTACTTAGCTAAATCATCCCCACTGCCTCAATTGTACCCTGTACTAAAAGCAACAGTCCACAATAGTAGGAAGCCAGATCACAGCTCTGTCTGTGAGGAAAGATCAGAATGAGAACCATTTGCTCACTTGCCTTCATCAGAACTGTTCCTCCTACCCTCTGATATTCTGTCTAGATTCATTTTCCATTGATTACATAAATTCCCACTCCTTCTGTCACCATCCCTGTGATACTGGGATATTGAATCCAACTGAAACCAAGAGAAGATAGTTCCTTTTCCAAGCCCTGCTGCCTTCTCTCTCATCTACCACAAACTGCCTAGCTCTAAGCCCACTTTAGATCTGCTTGCACCTTCTATCCATCATACTTTCTGAGATTCTCCCTGTAATGACAAATTTATTTCATTGAGACCTCTTCTCATTCTTCTTCCATCTTGTGAGTTTCACTGAAACCTGTCTTTCTCCCCTACCCCATAAATAATAAACATTACAATTCCTTCTCAATACTAGTTCAGCTTTCTAACCTTAACTCTCTGGTCCTAGAAGTAGAGTTTAAATGGTCCTTATAATATCACGTTTTATGTCTAAATCATGAATCTATTTCAATCTTATCTTGGTATAGAGTGTTAGGTGTAGATCAATATCTAGTTTCTACCATACAAATTTCCAATTTTCCCAATAGTTTTTGTCAAATAGTGAGTTCTTATCCCAAAAGCTGGGGTCTTCGGGTTTGGACAGTTGACCATTCTTTAGTGATTTTCAGCTTAATTTTCCTTCTATCTCTTCCTACTAGAAACTGCTGGCAAGATAACAACAACAACCAAAAAAAAAAAAAAAAAACCTCATAGCTTGTCTAGATTTATTTCCTGTTAGTTTGTTAAAATTATTAATGTAATTAATCTAAGTTGAATTTTTAGGTTTCTCTAAGTAGAACATCATATCATCTGCAAAAAGTTATAAATTTGTTTCACTTTATCAATCTTTAGTTGTTTTTAATTTCTTCCTCTTGTTTTATTGCTATAGCTAGCAATTATAGAACTATATCAAATAAGAGTAGTGATAATGAACATCTCTGTTTTATCCATGATTTTATTAGAAAAACCTCTAATCACTTCTCCATTATAAATAATGCTAACAATTCTCATATTGAGAAAAAATCCATTTGTTTCTGTGCTTTTTAATGTTTTTGCTGTTGTTTTTCTTTCCCTACTTTTCAACATATTTCATAGAATCACTGCTTTTTCTATTTTTACAAACAATTTATATAATATTAGAATTGTGTTCTTTGAATGGTCTTAAAATTCATTTGTAAAGCAATCTGGGTTTTTCTATTTGTTTGTTTGTTTTGGACATTCATTTGTGACTTGCCCAATTTTTTCCCCTAAGATTGTTACTTAAATTTTCTATTTCTTCTGTTAATTTTAGTGTTTTAGAGTGTTTTATAAATACTCACAGTGGTAATTTTGGTTGGCCTATAATTGAGAAAATTATTCCTGATACTTGCCTTTATTATTTGTCATTTGTTTTCTATTCCCTTTTTTAATTAAAAAAAAGGTTTTCCTTTCTCCCCTTTTTACAAAATTATATAAGTTGTAAGTTCATCTATTTTGGTAGTTCTCAGTACTACCAGTACTACTCAGTACTAGGGGAAATTTTGCTTTTAATTTTATTAATCTCTTCTTCAATTTTCAGAATTTCTGTTTTTAACTTGTACCTTGCTAGTTTCTTTTTAAATTGCAAATTTTCTTTATTAATTTGTTTTTTCTCATTTTTGCTATTGAAAAGGTTTAAAAATATAAACTTTCCCCTAAAGACTGCCTTTGATGTATGTAAAAAAAAAATGGGTTTCTTGTCTTTTGTTGCTCTCTTCTTTGATGAAATTATCTATTGTTTCTAAGATTTGTTCTTTGACCCACAAAGCTTGCATAATTAATTTATTTTGCCTTAATTTCAATTTGAATCTTTCCTTTAAGAGTCATTCATGTACTCTAATTTTTCATTGCATCATGACCAATGAAGTATATATTTAATAATTCTATTTTCTGCATTTTGGAAGATTTTAATGCCCTAGTACATAATCATTTTAATGGGAACATAGAACTAAAAACATCTATATTGCTTTGGTATTCCATTCTTTAGTCATCAAAGATCCATCATATCTCATTTTTTAAACTTCTTTTTCATTTACATTTTCATTAGATTTGTCTGGATCTGAGTATGTTGCATTGAGATTCTCAACCATTGTATTTTAGGACCTATTTTACCCTGTAATTTAATTAACTTTTCCTTTAAATAATTGAATGCTATATCATTTGGTGTGTATATATTAAGGATAATTATTATTCCATTTTTGTGCTGTCTTTAAACATAATGAAGTTACTTAGTTTGTATTTTTAAACTATGTGTATTTTTATTTTCCCTTTGTCTGAAATCATAATGACCAGCTCTGTTTTTTAAAATTCACTTTAGGCATAATAAATTCTGCTCCAGGCCCTCATTTTAACCCTATAAATCTTTTTGTTTCAAGTGTTTTTCTTGCAAATAACATGCTGCTATAATAGGTTTTTAGTCTATTTAGCTCTCCTCTCCCATGTAATGGGTAGCTTCATCTCATTCACATTCATAGTTTGATAATTAATAATGTCTTTATCTTTTGTCCATCTCTTAACAGAAAAGGAAATGGACAAAGAAGAGTGTGATTAATTCTAGTGAACAATAATAATCAAGAAACTCAATAGTGCTTTCCATCATGTACTATGTTCACTTACTTTTTTTTTATCTCTCCCATGGTTTTTCGCTTTTGCTCTGATTTTTTTCTCCCAACGTGATTCATAAAGCAATATATATTAAAAATAAATAAATTTACTAAAAAAGATATAAGCCAATTATCTTAGAACACAGAAGAGTTTGTAATAGTAAGACATTCAACTTAGAGAAACAAGTAGGAAGAGACAGGAGATAAATTAGTTTAAGAGAAAAGGTAGATTTCTAGTGGCAAACAAAAGAAGCCAATTTTATAGAATGAGTGATAAAGTGAGGGTTAAATGAAAAGAATGAAGGAGTATTAGAACAAATGACTGGATTTTAGGAAAGATGAAAAGAAGAAGGACAATTTCATTCAGTCTCCTTAGTTATTTTTTTGGATGCAGATGGCATTTTCTGTACAAAGTATATTGGAATCACTTTGAAACACTGAACAGTGTACCAAGAAGAACCAAGTCTTTCATAGTTGATCATCACACATTCTTGCTTTTATTATGTACAATGTATTTCTAGTTCTATTGTTTCACTCAGCATCAGTTCATGTAAACCTTTCCAAGACTTTCTAAAATCAGCTTGTTCATTATTTTTATAGAACAATAATATTCTATTATCTTCATATACTATAACTTGTTTAGCCATTCCCCAATTGATGGGAATCTACTCAATTTCCTATTCTTGGCTACCACAAAAAGAGCGGCTACAAACATTTTTGCACATGTGGGTCCTTTTTCATCCTTTATGATTTCCTTGGCATACATACCCAATAATGGCACTGTTGGGTCAAAAGATTTGCACAATTTTAGAGTTGGGCATAGCTCTAAATTGTTCTTCAGAATGGTTGGATCATTTCATAACTTTCCCAACAATTTATTAGCATCCCAGTTTTTCCACACCCCCTCCAATATTTATCTTTATCTTTTCCTATCACCTTATTCAATCTAAGAAGTACAGGGGTTACCTGAGAGTTGTTTTAATTTGCATTTCTCTAATCAATAGTGATTTAGAGCATTTTTTCACATAACTATAAATGGCTTTAATTTCATCATCTGAAAACTGTCTGCTCATATCCTTTGACCATTTATCAATTAAGAATGACTTTATTCTTATAAATTTGACATGATTTTTTTATATGTTTTAAAAATGAGATCTATCAGAAACAATGACTGTAGAAATATTTTCCTAGCTTTGTAAATGGATTAAATCTTTAAGGGATATTAAAAGCCTTTATATCCAATATCTTCATTTAACACATGAAGAAACTTGGTCATTAAAGAGAAAATAGTGTCTTGGGTCACACAGACAGAATTTGAAGTAGCATTTTTCTAACTTCAACTACAGTAGTCTATCCATTAAATCACTCTTTATATATTTGAGTATATATTCAACCCTACTTTGTCCAATTCATATAAAAGTGAGGTTCATATGATTCCTGCCTCTTTCAGCCTTCTCTCAAGGTTTCTATACTCTTCTAGAGCATCTCAATTATGAGACATGTTTCACCCTTTCTTGCCCCCCTTTTCCATATTATATTCCTTTCTCCCTCATTTTTCTTTCCTTTCTTAAGATTATCAGAAAAAAACAAAAACCTCCAATTTTTAAAATAACACTTTTTGTGATCCTTGAAGTATTAGCATTCTGAAGGGATACTTCTCTCTTCCTCTACACTTCTTCATCAGATATCCCCTTCTATTTGTTCAAATGTACTCGCTTTTCTAGTTAGTCTTGTCTTCTCTCTTGACTATTGAAAATTTATAATCATCTTTTTTTTTTCTTTTCATCAGTCTCTTGGTGAAAAAGCTTTGCTTATTTGTGGATCCATGTACAGGGCAATCTCCCATCTGTGTGTTTTTGTACCAACTGTCCTTCAAGCCTAGAATTCATCCCTTCTTCACTTTTGCCTCTCACTGTCTGAAGTAGTGTCTGAAGCAGTATTTGAATTCAGATTTTCCACATCAAGCACTCTATCCATTTTGCCATCCAGCTATCTGACACAAAGAAAGGAAAGGTAGTGGAGTTAGACTAGAGAGATTTCCCTCATTCAATTATGTATTTACATTTCTGGAGGAAACAATAAATTTACTATGTGCTGACACTATGTGGAACAAGAGGCCTTTCGAAGAATAAACATCAGTTCTTTTTTTACCTTTTCATTCCCAACTTTTCTCACCTATAAAATGGAGTTGTTTTTTTTTTTTTTTTCAAATTGGGAGTCATCCTCACAAGTCTATATGGAGCATGAACATTAATAGTCTGAAGCTAAGAAGCACAGCAGAATTCTGGAATACTTGCAAAAGAATTAATTCTTCGAGTCAAATATATTTTAAATGTTACCTGCCAGGCACACCAGGATTTTTGCCATAGAGGGAAACTCCAACAGCCCTTTCAGCTCTGTACCTGGCATATTCTAGGCCCTATTAAATGCTTGTTGATTGCTTGACTGTTGACATCTTTTGATTGATCAGAAGAACATTTTGAGAGCATGGGAGATGAAGTAATTGGGGGAAGAGTCATAAGTAAAGCCAAAGGCATTTGTGCTCCCAAGATCCCATTCTTGTACAACAACTCTGGCCTTTGAAGAGAGCCAAGAATTTCAACATCCTCCTTTTTCTGGCCTTATTCTTCCCCTGCCTCAGGCTTCCCTGAGTTTTACTACAAGAACTCTAAGAGTTCTTGGATTGGAAATAGAAGAAAAACTTCAACTCTCAATCTTGTAGATTATTCTAGCAAAACCAGTTCCATGAGTCACATTTAAGCATTTCACTTCTATAAGTTGTAATCTCCTATAATTACCAGTGACCATTCAAAAACTATCTATTCATAGCCTTCGTTTTTATCTGAACTCTGCATGTGGATGCTGCCAAGCATGTGTCCTTTCAGCTTTGGCAACACACATGGCCTCCCCTCTGGGTAATGAGCTCAGCTATTTTATTGCTGGGGTTTGTGTATGTTTGCCTGTGGGGAAGAATGAATTTTCATCAAGACTGACATACTTCAGGGGAGGCAATAGCCAGTTCTCAAGCATCAACAAGAAACCTATTGTCCAAACAGTTGCTTTGACCTGTTTTTTCAATATAGTTCAGTGACTCCGTTGTTTATATGTAGCACCATATTGGAAAGATTTTAAATTATAATTAAGGTAAAGGATAGACTAAATTATCTCACAGATACCATCAATCTCACAGTTGTATAGCACTTTAAAATTTGCAAAATACTTTAAATATGTTATCTCATGTGATTGTCAACTCTAGGAAATAGCTGCTATTACTATCTGCCTTCTTTATAGAGTCCAATTTTTTTTTCCCCTCTGAGGCAATTAGGATTAAGTAACTTGCCCAGGGTCACACAGATAGAAAGTGTTAAGTGTCTGAAGCCACATTTGAACTCAGGTTCTAATGCTCTATTACTTTTCCATCTAGCTGCCCCAGAGCCCAACTTCTTGAATTGTAATTTACAAACTCATATGGGATCTCATATCTGAATATGGGGCTCATGAAATTATTACTTATTATTAGTAAATGTTTGTTTTGTATACCTATTTTATATACTCATGATCACATAAACATTTCTCAAGCACAAAGAGATCATGAATGAAAAAAAGTTTGAGAAACCTTGCTATAGAGGGGCATGCAGGTGTTGCAATGGATAGAGTGCCAGACCTAGAGTCAGGAAGACCTGAGATGAAATTTGGCCTCAGATCCTTACTAGCTATGTGATCTTGAGCAGGTCACTTAGCCCTGTTTACTTCAATGTACTCATCTATAAAATGAGCTGGAGAAGGAAATGGAAAACCATTTTAGTATTTTTTCTAAAAAAATCCCAAATGGGGTCACAAGGAGTTGAAAATGACTAAACAAAAGCAAAAAGAGTTGGAAAGGGCTTTACTGATCATCAGACCCTACCACTCCCTAAAAGGAATGCCCGCTCTCTGCTTGAGGGATAACCACCCTATTATTCTAAGAAAGTCCATTTCCCTTTTGGATAGCTCAAAATATGGCAGTTTTTCCTAATATCCAACCTATAGAGACATTTGTATCCATTAGATCTGGTTCTGTTGCCTGGGGATTGTGAAAACAAGACTAATCTCAAATCCAGCAACAGACCTTCAAATACTTGAATAGTTATTGCTATCCCACTGAGTTTTCTATGCCCAAAGAGAAATATCCTCAATCATTTTGGTGTCACCTTATATAACATGAACTTAAAACCCTTCACTATCCTAGTTTTCTCCTTCAGTTGTCGGCAACTTAATCAATGTTCTCCTTAAACCATGACTCCAGAAATGAACATAATGTTCCAAATGTGGTTTCATGAGGGCAGAGTACAAAAAGCCTATCATCTCCTTCTTCCTGGAAGCTATACCTCTCTCAATATGCTCCAGGATGGTTAGTTTTCTTGTCTGCCACAGAATGTGATTGACATATTAAGCTTGTAGTCCATTATGATTACTAGGTCTACTTCAGTCAAGCTATTGTTTAACCATGTCTCTCTCACCCTATACTTCCTTCTTACTCTTATAGCATGCTATGTAACTCCTGAAATCACTAAAGAAGGTCACAGAAAAAAGGAATCCTAAGATAATGAAACCTCAGAAAGATTATAGAAGCAATCTTCAAAGCTGTTCTCCCAGCGACTTATAGAAAGAATCTAGTGTATAAAATGAGGCTGTCCAAGGGTCCCTTCCCCCAAAATCTCTCCATCTCTAGCTTTATATTAGCCTAAAATTCACATGGCATTATTCCTTTAAGTTAATATAATTTTATCTTCTAAAAATCCTGTTAACAAAATTTTGTCTCCTAAAAATTCTTTAAAAAGTAATGACACTAATTTCATTCAATAAACATTTATTAAATGTTAATATTAAATGTCATATGTAATGATTATTGCAATGATAATTCTTTCCATAATTCTGTGTAGTTGTAGTAACTCATGGTAGTCATAGTCTGTCCTGGGGAAAGTAATTCTCACATCAGAATAATCATCCAAATAGCAAAGTATGTACAGAATTCTGTTTAAACTTACTGGACATTTAAACATTGTCCATTTCAAATACCTTGGAAGAATTCAAGTTGAAGATGCTTCAATGAGTAATGGAAATGCTTATGTTGGTAGATGTAGGCTAGGACTTATTACCAATAAAGATTTGCAAGGAATGAGTGGTATGGAATAGGACTTCTTAAAGTTTTTTTATTCGTGACCCCTTTTTACCAGAGAAATATTTTATGTGGTCACAGGAATACAAGCATATAAAATAATATGTAAATCAAACATTTACTGATAATAAATTATAATTTTACAACTCTACATTCATTAATGTGCCCCCACATAGGGTCATGAGGCACAGTTTAAGAAGCTTTGGTTTAAAAAACCTCATTAAGGAATCTTCATGATCATCATAAAAGAGTGCGAGCTAAACAGAGAGAATGAGGGAAAACAGGACAATTCAATCTCTGCACTGGAATCCACAAAGCTGCAATGAAAACTTTTCTACCTCCTATATTTACTTGCTGATCCAGTTCATATCCCATGAAATCCCCAACATAGGAAGCCCCTCATCCAGGACTAAACTATTGGGTTGAAGTGCTCAATATTGCTCAATATAGCTTTTAGTTTAAAACTCTGGAGAGAGAAACTGAGATCTGAAAAGAAAAGTATTCTAAATCACAAGACTAGACAGGGACACTTTGGAATAGTAAAAGCAAAGAAAGCCTCTTCTCTGTCTTCTTCCATTTTCTTCTAGTTATCAGCTGCGTTATTAAACATTTCCTCCCCAAACATGTTCTTCCTTACACATTTTAGACATACCTGATCCTAATTCCACCTTTTCTGACTTAGGGGGGATCATAATATTGAATGAAAGTCATAAAATTATCAGGGATAATGGCAAAACAAGAAAGCCAGAGGTTTTTTTTTTTTTTTAACTCAATTCCCTTTGGCAAAAGTTTCACAAGCAGCTATAGATCAGAGAAAAACTTCCAAAGCTCCTTTTCTGTATCATTAAAAGGCTTATTTTGTCATCTAAGTGACTTGTACTTACCAACATATTCAATTATTGAAATATTTTGATAAACTTTTAGGTATGCCAGATCGCTTTCCCTTTATATAGTAAATGTTAGGCATCTTCTCTCTGTAAAAAAAAATGTCCAGCAAGAAAATCATGACTCATTATTCAGAGATACTAATAATTGACAGTGCTACTTAAGCTGCTTAAATGGGCAGTAAGAGTCCCTGCAAGGCTTGAACCAATAAATTCTTTTATGTTGTAATATCTGTGTATTATATCTCATATTCTTTTGTTTCCTATGATTTTGAGTAAGAAGCCACTGTATTAGAATAAAAATGTGGTACTATGTTTGGTTCTTTTTTAAATTTTTATTTATTTTTTTGCTGAGGCAATTGGGGTTAAGTAACTTGCCCAGGGTCACACAGCTATGAAATGTTAAATGTCTGAGGTCAGATCTGTACTCAGGATCTCCTGAGTTCAGGGATGGTGCTCTATCCACTGCACCACCTAGCTGCCCCCATGTTTGTTTCTTCATATAGTTTTTCTGATTGGGCATCTTATTATCTTTTAATATTATGTTATTTCTAAACATTAATCTTGCCCACAGATATAAACTCAGAAATAGGGTAGACACCCATTCCTCCTTGTAGAATTGTAGGTAACTCCAAAAGCACAGATTTTGGAATCAGGACAACAAATACTTTATTTCTCCACCAATTAAAATGTTGAGAAACCTAAAACAACATTGAGTTTATTATTAATCTAAATTATTAGAAATAGTGTAGAAAAAGCATGGGAGTAGCTGATTTTTCTCCTGTATATAGGTCCCAAAAGTTTTGATCTTTGAGCTGTTACTTATTTTAGGAATCTTATTCCCAATTGTTGACACTAACACTAGTAGGATCAGCAGTAGACCGATCCTCTCCTACCCCTCATAGGCCAGGCAGAACATGTTCCCAATGGAAAGTTATCAAAGACCTAGTTCAGTAGTCATGTATCTCAAGGTCATCCATCTGTAGCCTCAAATTCAGTCTAATAAGTTTGATTTCAGATGCTTACTTTATATTTCATCTCTTTTGTATAATTGCCAAATAACTCTTCCTACCTCAAGTAAGTCCACAAACTCTTCTACAAAAATCTTTAGAAAGCCAGAATTTTATTTTTGTAAACTTCTATATTAGTTAACTTCCAAAAGTTGAGTTAAAAAAGAATGGATGAATCACAATCTGCCCTAGGGATAGTAATGTTCATAACAGGGAAAAGCTGCAAGTAGCCAAGTGTATGCAATCCCATAACTCTATGTCAGACTCTGATGTATAACAAGGGTAATAAGTAAGGTGCTAACCATTTTTCTGAAAGTAATGATAATTTAATAATCTTTCTGCTATCAGTTTTTTCCATTTAAAAGTTACTATTTAACTATTTAAAATCACTCATATTTGAATTACTACTATTACTAATAATAATAGCTTTAATTTATATATTGCTTTTAGATTTGCAAAACAATTTATACACACATATCTTCACAACAATCCTATGAAGAAAACATTATAATTATTATTATCTGATTTTACAGATGAAGAAACTGAAAGTCAGAAAGAATAGCTAATCTAGAATCACATAGTAGCAGAGATAGAAATTGAATCCATAATTTCCTGAATCCTAAATCAGTATTTCATACATTGGATTATATAATGCCTCTTCATGAACTTATATTTACACTGTGTTTTAGATTTACAAAGCATTTTAATGCATCTTTTTTCTCATTTTCATAATACCTATGGGAAGTAGGTAGGGTAAATATTAAACCCAGTTTATAGATTATAAAACTGATGCTTTGGGAGATTAAAGATTTGCCAGAAGTCATGGGATTCTTTAGTGGTATAGTGAGGATTAAACTCAAGTTTTTCATCTCAGATTTTAAGCTTCTTACTTCTCCACCAAGACTGGATCAGGTTGATTTTCATAATGTCATTTTAAAATGACTTCTTTAAATCCTTGCATAGACTTCTCTTTTATTTTCTCTATTATATCAACAAGCTTTTATTTTTATCTTCTCTTTCTATTTGCCAATTTCTTTCTCTTTATTTTCTGGATTTTATACTTCTGAAATTAGTTTTACATGACTTTCATTAATCTGAAACATAAAAATATTAATTTTGAAATTAAGTATCAGAGCTCTTCTGCAATATAAACTTGCACTAATCATTTTTACATACTTATGAACAGTTTTTATTGTTGTATAGCCTGATCTAAAAAGAAGTCAAAGACAATATAAATATGTTCAAATATGGGTAACTAAGAAATTTCAGTTCCATCATATAGTTTAAACAAAACATGTTGGATGAATGTTGATCATGCTCCAAAGAACGGTTGAATCATTAACATTAGTATCTCCTTTTTTGCTTGTTTATTTAAATATTACTATTTCATTTTCTCCTAATTACATGTTAAAACAATTTTTAATATTCATTGTTTTTTTGAGTTCTAGACTTTAGCCCTTCCTTCTTTTGTCCCCTCCTTCCCTGAGACAGCAAGTTATCTGACTGTAGGTTATACATGTACAATCATGTAAAACATTTCCATATTAGTCAGCTTCAATATTTTCCTCTTTTTAAATTGTTTTATTTTGAACTTAAATATCAAATAAACATTTATGTATACATATGTATACACACACACACATTATATATATGTATACAGAAAAGAGGATTGTACATGAAGTTGTAAATTTTTATTATGTACAACCTACTTTTCCTTTTAAGCATATGATAAATTCAATAGGTAACTTCCAAAGTTGTTCTGCCTATTTAGGCTTTCTTTTGGCCTTTCATCTGTTTTCTTTTGTGCTTTAAAATATTTTGGGTTTTCCCTTTTTGTTGAATTACCCTATCATTAACAACTACTTTCTCTTCTATATTCTCCCCTTCTCCAAAAAGGAAAAAAGAAAAATAAAATCCTTATTACAAACATGTCCAAAAATGTATCTCATCCTTCACCTTGAGTCTGTCACCTCTTTGCTGCAATTGTAGTTGCTCAATGAACTGATCATAATTCTTAGGTCTTTCAAAGTTGTTTTTCTTTAAAACATTTTTGTTATTGCAAATATTGTTGTTCTGGTTCTTCTCATTTTACTCTTCCCTGGGTTGTCTGGAACTCACCATTTCATTATCTTCAGTATGTTCTAAAGAAGACCACCTCATCTCAAAAAAGAACCACAACCTTTTTGGTAACAAGAAGTTTATGCCATTGAGAATATGAGTTCAGAATATAACATAAAGAGACTAAGGAAACAGAAAGACTTAGTCCCATTATGGTCAGCCCATCACAGATGTACAGTAGATAATTCTAGAATTCAAGGTTCTCAATGAAATCCATCAATGCAGGTTCAGTGTCATTCTCTGTAAATGCTAATAGCATTTCGATGGGTTTAGGACAGAGAATTATGAGGAAAGTATTGGCAGAGGACAGATAGAGAAATGGAACTGCTATGTCATGTGTCATATCAGCTACCCAGAGATCAAAAAGCTTCCTGCCTATAACTATTCGATATAGGGATTGGACCTGAGAGTTCATAAATACAAAGAATCCTTAAATGAGAGAACTCCCCCTACCTATACAGGTCAATACTCTTTCTGCAACTAATGGTCTTAAACATGATCTTAAGCAAGCATACAGCCTAAAAACAGATTAAAATGGAATTGGAAAATACCTAACAAAACAAATAAAAATATGATATAGATAATGCTGATCTGTGGTTTTTTGAGTTGAAATGTGAACACAGTTATCCTATTCTATTTGAGTTGGACCCTATTGGTCTAAACCATTGAGATATAAAGTGACTTAGTCACATAAAACCAATATGTAACTTGGAACTGGGTTCTCACGGCTTTGAAGTCCTTTCTCTATCCAGCATGCCATGGCTGTCTCTGTCTGTAACTATGAGACAGGGAAATAAGGAGAGCTTTTTTCTTTGGATTTTGTTTTTGGCTGAGGAAAGAACACATGCCCCCAAATAGTTAATACAATCTCTTTTTAGACAAATGCAGGAATGGCTTAACAAAAAGGCATCCGTCATGTCAAAGCAACTGGAGGATGGATAAAGATCAAGTAAGAATATGAAATAGTGGAAGAAATAATGTATTAGGCACCAAAAGATCTGGCTATTCTGCTTACTATTTATAAGACCCTGGGTAAGCCAGTTGACCTTTATGGAATTCAATTTCTTCTTTTGCAAAGAAAAAATGGTTCTTCTCAACAATGAGATGATTGAGGCCTATTCCAATGATCTTGTGTTGAACAGAGTCACCTTTAACCAGAGAGAGGACTATGAGAACTGAGTGGGGATCACAACATAGCATTTTCACTTTTTTGTTGTTGTGTGCTTACATTTTATTTTCTTTCTCATATTTTTCTTTTTTGATTGGATTTTTCTTGTGCCGAAAGATAATTGTATAAATATGCATACATATTAATATATATTGGATTATTTACTATCTAGGAGAAGCGGTGGAGAGAAGGAGGGAAATTGGAACACAAGGATTTGCCAGGTTTAATGTTGAAAAATTATTCAAGCATATCTTATGAAAATTAAAAAAGTTTTAATAAAAAAAAGAAAAGAAATCCATCATAACAACTAGAAACAACAAGAAAGGTCTATTGAAGGAGATGATGATTGAGAGGAGCCTCAAAGGAGTCATGATCTCCAAGAGGCAGAGAGGAGAAGGGAGAATGTTCCATCTATGTAAGATATCTCATGCAAAGGTCTGGAGGTGGGAAACAAATATGTACAAGGAACAGTTTAATTTTAAATTTGGGAACCTATGATACATCATCTCTAAGATCTCTTCTAGGATCCTGAGTCATAGACTCTCCAGGAAGAATGCCTGAGAAACCAAGGAAAAATTAAGCATTCCTACCTTCCTTTCTCTGTTTCTCATATCCCTAATCTCAAATAACTAAATCTTTTCTGTGAGACTTCACAGAAGTGCTATCCATGGGGTTTAGAAAAGGGAAAAAATAATTTCACTATAAAAGTGGTTTCTGATCCTCCATCTAGAAAGGGATCCTTCTATTTGTTATAAACATGATTCTCTTCTCCATCCTTAGCAGAAAGTCTATTAATACTCTGAGATACTGAAAAAATAAAAGGGGATGGATAGTTGAAAAAAATGCCCTCCATTTTTTTCATGTCTTCTTCATAATGTGCCTGATATCCTAGTTCCTTTGAACAATGGAAAATTGCTTCAATATTTAAACATGCATTTGTTCTTAGGGAAACAAAATGTTCAGCATGGTCTGTTGGTTGCCACAGCAACCACCTGGGCTAAAAATACAGAACCCCACTATATGAAGGAAAGTATGTGCCAAGCAGAGAAACAAGAGAAAATGGATCTCCTTCCCTGATAGAAAGCAGGATCACTGGGATTCTGCAAAGGTGAAGAAGATGTTTACTCTATTGTAATAATTTTGGATCAGGAAGTGGATCCAGCATTAGAAATATATCATTCTCCCATTTTCTCAGCCCCAGCCAGATCTACACACACACACACACACACACACACACACACACACACACACACACAAACATACCATGTTTGAGATAATGCATGCAAAGCATTTTGCAAACTTTAGAATACCATATAGGCAAAAGTTATTTTTATCATTCTTTTAAATACTAAAGGGATAATAATGGGGGTAGTTGCCATAGGAACAGTAGACCACTTTCTCTATTGCTTTCTTCTCTAGCCCAGTGTATAATCACACCTTCCCCACCCCCATTTCCCCAGGAGAAGTAGAAGAGTTACTCATGCCTATTTTGCTCCCGTCAGTCTGGATCCTTCATTTCTTTCTTCCCCTTCCCCCACCAATGGCATGCTTACTCTATTCCATTTCCATATGAGGACAGAGACTTTTCAGGAGAGACCAATAATTATCATTAAGTCTGGTTGGATTGCCCTGACTTTATTTACCATATTCTCTCTAAAATGTCCTCTCATTCCCCTTAATCTGTCTAAATCCTGCCTATCCTCTATTGACTGGAACAAAAGCCATCAACAAAAAAGCATTTAATAAATAGGGATTTTTGCATTTATTTCATTTCAAAGTTTAGTTCAAATATCCTCTTCCATGAACCTTTCCTCTGCACATTCCCATTACTATGCTATGGTAAAATCCCCTTTCTGGATTCCCATTAAACTTATTCATATCAGGCAGACCACATGGAACAAATTTAGGGAATTTCTCTCACTAGGGAATAATTGTTTTCCTTTCTTGCACTGCCACATAATCCAACAACTAATGGTTTTTTAATAATTTAGTGTTTTAATGTTGTTGATATTTTCTTCCTGCAAATCTACAAGTACTTGATTTTAGCACAGTGAAAAGAAGTCCAAAAGTAGAGTCAGAAAACTTGGGTGGGTTTCTCAGTTCTGTGACTTATTTTCTTGACCTTGAGAAACCTCTGTGATCTTCAGTTTCCTCATCTGTTTAATAAAGAACTGAATGATTCAATGTTGTTTTTTTTTTCCAGATTTCATGACAGTATATTCTCTTCCCAGGAAGATTTCTATTTTCCTAGACTATTTTGCTGACAACAGTATTACATTGGATTCCATTTTGAATCCTATATTTTAGAAAACACAAATGGAGAAGTTCTCCTGGATTATTATCCAGGAAGATCAGTGGAAACCAATAGGTTTGTTCAGCACAGAAAAATCTGGGAAGAAGACCAGGCACAACAGCTGTGTTCAAACATCTGATCTTTTAAATATAAGCGTATCAGATCTGTGCTGTTTGCTCCTAGATTATAGAATTAGGATCAGTGAGTAGAAATTTTAAAGAGGAAATCTTGGACTTTGTGTAAAGAAAGTTGTCCTAGTAATTGGAGATACCAAAGAACGCCTCAGAAAGTAGAGGTTTCTCCTTTACTGGAGGTCTTCAAATAAATACTGGATGACCACTCATAGAGTTATGTTGTAGAATTTCTTTTCAGGTCCGTTCTGGTAAACACCTTCCCAATCTAATATTCTATCATTCACAAAATCATATTATTTCATAATTAGAAAGGACCTTATAACTCCCTCTGCTACCCAACAAAGTCATCTTAGACTTTTGCCTGACAAATGCCAACGAGGGGGAAACTATGATTTCCTGGGCTACCTATTTTATTTAAGGATAGCTCTAAAAATGGGGAAGTACTTTTGTAAAATCAAACCTAAATTTTTCTCATTTTCAGGAATGAGCGTTTATTTGGTATTCTGTTCATGTTTAAGAAAGGTAGATTAACAAGAAAATCACTAAATAATATCTCTGGCATCTGTCTACTCAGTTCTCCACTGCCATTAATTCAGGTTTTTTTTCTATTCTTTATCTCCATATACCTTAACTATCACAATAGTTAGGTCGATTCCAGTCAGATTGTGGAGGGCCTAAAAGGTCAAGCTGAAGTATAGTTGAGTATCATGTCATAGATGCAGTAGGAAGACACAAAAGGCTTTTGACAAGGTGAATGATATGGTCAGACTTGTGCTTTTGAAAAATTTTATTTGTAGGTACCTAGAAGATAGATTAAAGAGAGGGGGAAAAACATGTCAGATTCTCAATAATCATTATCATCAAAACAATCTGCATACTCTAGCCTAGTGCCAGCAGCCA
Source organism: Antechinus flavipes (assembly GCF_016432865.1). Taxonomy (NCBI): domain Eukaryota; kingdom Metazoa; phylum Chordata; class Mammalia; order Dasyuromorphia; family Dasyuridae; genus Antechinus; species Antechinus flavipes. The sequence continues at coordinate 427,521,091 of NC_067401.1, read as the reverse complement.
TCATTCATTTGTCAAAAAAGGACCCATTGTCCTTCAAATCTACCATCACCAAATGCCACTGATAGGCAGGAAGCCCAAGAAGCCTGATAACAGCAGAACCCTCCCCTTTCTTGCAGCTTCCCCCTGAAGCAAGTGACCTGCCTAGAGTCATAGACACAGAATTGGCTTGAAAGTTGACTCTCTATCCACTTGGCCTCTCTGCCTCTGTCATTTTATCAACTTGAACAAAGTCAATTCATTATTTTGGCTTTCTATTTCCATATCTGACGGCGAGTTAACACAGATATAGAATATCAGCTTTCGCGTCAGAAATAAGCTGAGTTCAAAACCAGAAGCTTATTAGCTGTGTGATCCTGGGAAAATCACTTAATCCTGTTTGCCTCAGTTTCTTCATTTGTGAAATGTGCCAGAGAAGGCAAACTACTCCAATATCTTTTGCAAAAAAATTCCAAGTGGGATCATGAAGAGTCAGACATGACTGAAATGACTAAACAAAAAGAGTTAATAATTCTTGCCCAATTTTCTATGGTCAAGAAATTGAAGCATTTGAAAAGCCCTTCCAAAAGCATATATTGTTAAAATTCAACAATATATGCTTTTGAAAGGGCTTTTTAAATGCTACAAAGAATGTCTATATCATTGGAAAGGCTATGATCTTGGTGACAATATCCATGAGTTTAAGCTTCATTTCAAATACTTGCCTTTCTATAACCTTGGAGATGTGTCTTAACCTCTCATCATAAAAGATATCTGATACATTATATTCCCAGTCTCATAGAGTTGGTATGAGAGGTGACCTGGTTCAATGGAAAGAGTTGGCTTTGGAGTCGGAAGCCTTCAAATCTTACCTATATGTCGGGGCAAGTTATTTAACCTTCCTAGGACTATTTATCTCATTTTTTAAATCATTAGACTAAATTGCATCTAAAATTCCTTCCTGCTTTAAATCAGCAATCCAAGATTCACTTTAATAATATATATAATCTATTCTATAGCCATGAGTGATTTTACTCCCTATTGCAACTAAACTCAACATTTCACCTAAACACAAATTTACCAAATGTGTTGTAAAGTTGATAGAAAAAATGAGGTAAAACTTATTTCATTTCCCTGAGCACAAATTGAATCCCTTTACTTCCTAATATTCTGAAATGTCCCCTTTGAGATGGCTGCCTCATCCCCAAGAGATAGATGGGGGTTTACCTCTTCCTCCTACACAGGACAGAAGAAAGTAGCATTATTGATTTCCATTGCTTCTTATTCTCCCATTTTGGGAAATTCATTCCCAAATATCACTACCTTGTGTTTGGAAGCTTCTGGTTGGCAAAGCCCTAGGAAACCTGGGACAGTTTGGACATGGGCTTAAAGTAGAAACAAAAATTTCCTGAACCAAAAATATTTCAGGAGGAATATCACCAGATATTAATCCTAATAAAACTAATGTCATTGAATTTTCATGGCTAAGGGAAGTCTAGAATGGCTAACTAATAGGTGAGATATTCTGTATGTGTGCATATGTGTATATAATATATAAACATATATGCAAATATAAACATGTGCACATATATGTGTATATATATATATACACATATAGAAATAGAGATAGATAGAACTATATATACACACACATATGTTTTATTTTATTATCTTTAGTGAAACTGTTGTTTCCATGACCAGGAAAGGAGAATACTTTTCTTTCCCATTTGTGAAACAGATGTGAGTATATGTATGTCATGTACATAGTTTTCCAATAACATATAAAACTCAATAGATGCTAATAAAATCCCTTAAGTACATATAGCATAGTGCATATAGGTTGCATCACAAAATTTATCCCCAGTACTCAAAATTGACATATATATATGTAGGACCTATTACAATGGAGATATATAGACTTTCCTAATAAGCAAGTTATTCCTTCTTTACAAAGAAAACATCTATTTACTCTCTTTTGTTGTGGAGTCCTTATTACAGTATCGAGGGCTTTTTCAAAGTTACCCTTACAGAGAAGGGAGGATTACATTTATCTTATGTCCACAGTGTTATATTCTGTATAGTTCTTATGTATATTAACTGTGTGATAAGGATCAAATCACTTCCCCTCTGGGTGTCAGGAAACTCCCTAAGATTACTAGTCTGTGACTAATTAAGGGCATTGTTTGTGGAGGGAGCAACCATAATGTGGATGTCCTTGATGTAAGGACATATGGTCATGCATTATTTTGGAGTGATATATATTTGAGATGATTTCTTTATTAAATTAAACCCCCAATATACCATGTTCTGTCATGGAGGTAAACCTGTTTTCTTAAAGATTAAACTATGAAGCTGGAAAGGTTCTGTGTATATGATATTATATATTATATCTGATAACCAAGCTAAGTTTAGAGAGGTCCATCCTTAGTAGATGAACACAACCAAAGGATAAATTTAAGAAATTATTGAAAACCATCTACTAATCATGGTCTGAGTAATAAAAGTATTTTTCTCTCACCCATGGAATTACCCACTTTTAGAAGCCTCCATCAAAGGATTAAAGTCATAATAATTTCAGGGTTGGCAAAGATGTTGAGACATCTAATGTAAACCCCTAGTTTTATAGTTGGTAATACCAATGATGTGACTTGTCCAGAGGCCATTCAAAACTTGATGGTAGAATTAAATGAGACTCAATTTCAGGCTTCTCTACTTGTAAAGTACATTTGCTTTATAATCAGGCCACCTGATGCCTATGTAACCTTGGGTAAAACTGTCCCTTAATTTCCTCATCTAGAAAATGAAGGGATTAAAATAGAGATTTTCTAAGGCTCCTTCCAGCTCTCAACTTTTGGTCCTGTGACTCATAGCTCTAGAGTTGGAAAAGATCTTAGAGAATCTCACATAATGCCATTCTTTCATTGTTAAGAAGAGGAAATCGAGGTCCAGAGAAATGTAGCAATTTGTTGACAGTTACATGAGTACTAACCAGGAAAGATAGAGTTCAATTCAATTCAATAATAATTATTCAGAACATATTATATGCAAGATATCATTGTAGGTGATTGACTCACAAAGACAAAATTTTAAAAAGAAATTCCTGTCTGCAAAGAATTTTATATTCTTTCTGAGAGCACAACATACAAACAGAAAAGAAAATACAAGATCATTTGAGGAAAGAGAGATAATATCATTTAAGACCAGGGAAGGAAAACTAGAATTTAGACCTCATCTGAGTCTGGAAGGAAGACCTAGGTACTATTTCAGTTTCTCTTAATTTGTTCTTTTTATTATACCACAACTACTATGGGATCAGTATAACAGAAACAACATAGTATTTCTTGTGCTTTTTACAGTCTATGATTATTCCTAAAATATATAATTTACACAAGGCCCTAGGAAAAAGCTGGCTTCCTATCACCTTAATTTCAAACTTTCCATCCCATGCCCATCTCATCATACCCAAGGGAGTATGAATCCCAGCTTTGCCATTAACCTACTCTAGAACTTTGGAAAAACAATTTTTCCTTAATTTCTAAACCTATAAAATGAGCAATTTGAACTAGATCATTTCTAGTCCAGTGTTTCAGAACTCATCTTTCTGAGTTCAGATATAGACTCAGATTCTCACTATCTGTGTGACCCAGGGCAAATCACTTTACCTATTTGCCTCAGTTTCCTATATGTAAAGTGGGCTACAGAAGGAAGTAGCAAACCCCTTTAATATCTCTACCAAGAAAAGTCCAGATGGAGTCTAAAAGAGTCATCTCTAAGATTTATTTCAATCCTATTTATGAATTTATAAATTTATATTTGGAGTATTAAGAATATAACTGATCAAATTGCTAATATAGGTTAATCATTTTCCATCCTATCCTATCTTGTAAAGAGTTATTAAATTTTACTATCTTCATTGATCATTTTTGCATGCATGTGTATGTGTGTGTATGTGTGTGTGTGTGTGTATTTATATACATATATAAACATTCATACTCTATATAGGGAGAAAGAGAGAGACACAGAGAGACAGAGAGAGACAGAGACAGAGATCTTGCAAATAGACAATGAATTAAAACCAAAATTGAATGGAAGGAAAAGAGTGGTATGAATTTTACTTAGAAAATTTCAGGTTTTTTTAAAGACCTCAAACAACATCTGATATTTGTGTATCAGTTTATGGTTTGTAAAGTGCTTTTATGTCAATCATTTCTTTTAATCCTCCTAACAACCTAGGAAGTAGATAATATTGTTATCCTACATTTTATCTATGAAGAAACTGAGGTAGCTAAAGGTTAAGTAGATTCGTCAAAGTCATATAGTTAATAAGAGTCTGAGGCTGGATTTGAACTTAAGATCTTTCTGAGTCCAAAACTAGCACTCTGTTCCCTGTACCACTTAGCTGCCTCTAATGGAAGAAAGAAACATATGATCTTTTCTAGAAAACTTTTAAGCAAAAAAACATTCAAATCAAATCCAAGAAGTGTTTTTTTTCTTTAAAAGGATAACTTTCAGTTTTTATTAGAAAAATAATTTTCCATAAGCATTCCCATCCCCAGCCATACCAGATAAACCAGGTGTGTTTTTTTAATTGTATATCTTTAGGCCGCTAGCCTAGTTAGACACAAAACTGTGATGATTCCTGTCAAGACTTGATGGCTCCTCCTTGTCAGCTAAGGAGGGGTAAGGAAAAAAATGTAGTTTTTCTAAAGAAAAAAATGTGTAAGAAAATAACCTTTTAGCTCTCATTTAATTTAATCACAATCTTTAAATATATATAATCTAGTGAAGTGATATATTCTCAACAAAATTTGATTTCACATTTCAATTGTTTAAGAGAAAGGTGTTCTTTGATTCATTCAAGCTAGAGTGGATAGCTTTGGCCAGAAGTAGGTGGATAATTGGTACGTGTAGAGAGGGTAAAAAAACAAAAAAATACAAACTGTCTCTGAATGTCATATTTGAAATTCATCAATGATGTATCCATACCCCATTTATACAATGGATCCTTGGCCAAATTTTCTCTTGGTTTATAGTTACAACATGTCTGGGATATAGGAAAAGAAATGACCTAATGTATTTGACTTTCATAGAGAGACTTTTTTTTTAAGACTCTTTTCGAAATGGTGTACTAACAACAATAATGATAATAAAGAGCTCTGGTTTTTGTGTCTCCTAGTCTTCACCCTGATGCAGAGCTGAACAGGAAATACTAATTTAAAAATAATAAAAGCCAAAAGAGTGAGTTCAATTTCAAGATCAGCATTGCTAGATTTATTAGATGTCCTGTTTAATCATTCAACCCCCTTCTCAATTAGTCTGTATAATAGAATCTTAGGGCAGCTAAGTGGTTTAGTAGATAGAACACCAGTCCTGAGGTTAGGAGGACCTGAATTCAAATCTGACCTTAGAGACTTGGTCAAGTTACTTAACCCAGTTTGCCTCAGTTTTCTCATCTGAAAATGAGGTGGAGAAGGAGAGGGCAAACCATTTCAGTATCTTTGCCAAGAAAATCCCACATGGGGTCACAAAGAGTAGGACATGATGAAACAACAAATAGAATTTTGGAATTTTAGGGCTAAAAGAGATCTTGGAGGTCATAGGGAGTGATAATAGTACTGGATTCAGAAGATGAAGGATCAAATACTGGGTCTATGACTTATTAGTTGTGTGATCCTGGGCAAGTTATAGAATCTTAGCATTAGAAGGGTCACCAGAATGAAAATATTAGCTATAATTTATACAGCAGTTTAAGATTTCCAAAATACCTTCCACACATTATCACATTGAAGTCTTAAAAACAACTCTGTGAGATAGGTGGAATTATTATACCCACTTTACAGATAGGAAAACAGAGTCCTAGAGGTTAAATTACTTGTCCAAGATTAAATAGCCCTCCCCTTGCATCTTCTCAAACCCATACTAACCATCCCACAATCCTTTCTAGTATGGCATAGTCTCCTGTTATCTCATCATCTTGGCAGGCTTTCTCTGAAGGTTCTCCAAATGGTTAATGTCTTTCCTAGAATTTTGGATGACAAAACTCCCAGGGGTCCTCAAACTATGGCCCGGGGGCCAGATGCAGCAGCTGAGGATGATTATCCCCCTCACCCAGGGCTATGAAGTTTCTTTATTTAAAGGCCCACAAAACAAAGTTTTGGTTTTTACTATAGTCCAGCCCTCCAACAGTCTGAGGGACAGTGAACTGGCCCCCTATAAAAATTCCATCTTATTACATATAACCAATACTTTAGCCTGTTCAAACCATTTTAGATCTTAATAATGTCAACTATTCTCAATTTTATGTCAATTGAAACTTGGTGTGTGTGTGTATGTGTGTGTGTATACATACATACATATACATACATATATATATATATATATATACATATATATATATATATATTATACCTTCATCCAAATCATTAATAAAAATGTTGACTACCTGCCATACCAATCAGACTCCCAAGAAAATATTTTAATGACCTAGAAAAAATAACAACAAAATTCATATAGAAGAACAAAAGGTCAAGAATTTCAAGGGAATTAATGAAAAAAAAAATCAAATGAAGGTGGCCTAGCTGTACCTGATCTAAAACTATATTTTAAAGCAGTAGTCACCAAAACCATTTGATATTGGCTAAGAAATAGATTAGTTGATCAGTGGAATAGGTTAGGTTTACAAGACAAAATAGTCAATAACTATAGCAATCTAGTGTTTCACAAACCCAAAGATTCCAACTTTTGAGATAAGAATTCATTATTTGACAAAAACTTCTGAGAAAACTGGAAATCAGTATGGCAGAAACTAGGAATGGACCCACATTTAACACCACATACCAAGATAAGATCAAAATGGGTCCATGATTTAGGCATAAAGAATGAGATCATAAATAAATTAGAGGAACATAGGATAGTTTACCTCTCAGACTTGTGGAGGAGGAAGAAATTTGTGACCAAAGAAGAACTAGAGATCATTATTGATCACAAAATAGAAAATTTTGATTGCATCAAATTAAAAAGCCTTTGTACAAACAAAACTAATGCAAACAAGATTAGAAGGGAAGCAACAAACTGGGAAAACATTTTTACAGTTAAGGGTTCTGATAAAGGTCTCATTTCCAAAATATATAGAGAATTGACTCTAATTTATAAGAAATCAAGTCATTCTCCAATTGATAAATGGTCAAAGGATATGAACAGACAATTTTCAGATGATGAAATTGAAACTATTTCCACTCATATGAAAGTGTTCCAAATCACTATTGATCAGAGAAATGCAAATTAAGACAACTCTGAGATACCACTACACACCTGTCAGATTGGCTAAGAAGACAGGAAAAAATAATGATCAATGTTGAAGGGGATGCGGGAAAACTGGGAAATTGATGCATTGTTGGTGGAGTTGTGAATGAATCCAACCATTCTGGAGAGCAATCTGGAACTATGCCCAAAAAGTTATCAAACTGTGCATACCCTTTGATCCAGCAGTGCTACTACTGGGCTTATATCCCAAAGAGATACTAAAGAAGGGAAAGGGACCTGTGTGTGCCAAAATGTTTCTAGTGGCTAGAAACTGGAAAATGAATGGATGTCCATCAATTGGAGAGTGGTTAGGTAAATTGTGGTATATGAATGTTAATGGAATATTATTGTTCTGTAAGAAATGAGCAGCAGGATGAATACAGAGAGGCTTGGAGAGACTTACATCAACTGATGTTGAATGAAACAAGTAGAACTAGGATTATACACTTCAACAATGATACTACTGTATGAGGATATATTCTGATGGAAGTGGATTTGTTCGACAAAGAGAAGATCTAATTCAGTTCCAATTGATCAATGATGGACAGAAGCAGCTACACCCTGAGAAGGAACACTGGGAAATGAGTGTAAACTGTTTGCATTTTTGTTTTTCTTCCCAGGTTATTTTTACCTTCTGAATCCAGTTCTTCCTGTGCAACAAGAAAACTGTTTGGTTGTGCACACACATATTGTTTCCAGGATATACTATAACATTTAACATGTATAAGACTGTCTTCCATCTAGGGAAGTGGGTGGAGGGAAAGAAGGGAAAAATCAGAACAGAAGTGAGTACAAGGGATAATGTTGTAAAATAATTACCCATGCATATGTACTGTCAATAAAATGTTATAATTATTTTTAAAAATGTTGACTACCATAGGACCCAGGACAGATCCTAGGATAGACAGAAGCCTTCCTGCAAGATAAGCCACTAATTATTATTTTCTAGATTCAATCATTCAGTCAATATCAGGTTGATTTCATCTATTATCATTTATCCTACCTCTCCTTATTCTCAAGAATAACATATGAGTTATTTAATCATTTGAGGCCCTAATTCCTCATCACTTAGAGAAAATGTTCAGAATATATACAAAACACTGTAGTTCATAAAATATTAATTATCTGAGGCTATACTATGCCTTATAGTCCAGAGTTGTCTAACTTACTTTAGTTTGTAAACTACAAGCAAAACTCCTCAAGGAGCCCCATAATCAGATTAAAATGTATTGGGGAAAAGCTTTACAAGATAGATAAAATGTAATACAACATAGATACTGTTATTTTGTGCCTTTCTAAGTTAATATGTAACGTGTAAATATGTTTTTATTTAAAACTGACACTACAGTCTTAGACTACTTGGCTTAATTTACATATTGGAAAACTGAGACTCAGAAAGATGAAATCACATGTTCAAGGTCACAGAAACAAAGCTAAGCTAAAATTAGAATCCAGGTTTCCTAATTCATGGACCAATATAGGCTAATATATCATTTCATGGTAACTCTTTCTTGAATATCTGAAAGAGGTTTAAAAGTAGGAAGTGGGGAGTTGCATTAAATAAGTGATATAAGACTCTCAAATTTGGGGAGTAAAAATTAAGACTGTCATATTTCATAATTAAGTAGATGAATAAATAAAACATCATCTAAAAAGGAGAATGATGACCTGACCCCTCTTACCAGTGAAAACCAAAACAGTGTGTAAATTTATTTTGTTGAATTTTTTCTATTGAGCTTAGAGAATGAGGAACTGATTCAGAGAGAATGAAAACTGACCTCAACTGACCTCAGATTTTTGCCCAAGCCATAAAACAAAGCCTCAATCAAATTCTTTTCAAGTTCAGAAAACGGTCAGCAGGGGAAAAATAGGAGGAGGGTTAAGAGGGGGAAACCAAAAGAACTCAACAACAACAACAACAACATTTATTTTGTTTTTGTTTTGTTTTTTTTTTCTCTTCCTGAGCTGGAACTTTTCTGCCAAACTGTCACCAGAATAGAATATTTTTGTGGTCTTCCCACTTTATCCAAGATCAGGAAGTACTAAGAGTAATCTGAGATTTCTAGCCCAGTTTACAAAAAGGAAAAAAAAAATTAAGGAAGTATATTAATGTCTTAAACTTTAAATAATTTTTTTGATTTTGGAGAGTTGTAGACACTTAAGACTTTATTATTTATGTTAAGGTCACTTAGAAAACCTTGACCTTCCAGCTAATCAACTTCAACTCCAATGATCTCTGTCCTCAGTAAGTGGTCACACATTAGATCTAACCATCATCCCAAACTATTCTGCACTGTGTCCTTGAACTCTAAAATTCACTCTAATCACAGTCCCCATCCTTCCACCTCTCCCCCTGCCTCAATCCACCCAAACCTAGACCTCCAGCCCCTCTATCTTTTCTTGTTGATTGTATCTCTTGCTGTCTTCACTGGACCCTCATAACTGTTTAGCAATCTTTCCACTCATCTCTGATTGATTGTCTATCACATTCCCCATGGTATTGAAGAAGGGGCCCCAAAACTCTCTAAAACTCCTTAAAGGAGAAAATCTTCTTCAATTCTGCCTCAGTGAGAGACCACCCCAAGGAATTCGATAAAGTGGTTTATCTAGGTGGGGTTGGTTCAGTCCTGAGCTAAAGAATTCCAACTCTGTTGAATTAAAGAGACTCATTCAATTCTTTTCAAATTCCAGCCCAAGCTGAAACCCAGCTTGCAGATAAAAAGAGCCAACTTGGAACAACTCCTTGCAGAGGACCTGCCATGCCACGCCATACAATACCATGCTTGCTATGCTAAGGAAACCTCTGCCCACTGGAATAATATTCTCTTCCAGCTCTACTCCCTCTCTATCTCCCTCACCTATTTCCTTAATGAAACTCTTTGCCTCTCTGTCTGAATTTCTCCAAACTTTACTTCTCTGCCACAATTCCTCCACTGAGGAATTCAGCCTTTCTATTCTTGCATAGTCAAGGCTGACTTCCCAATACCAATAATAAACCTCTTTTATCAATCTAGTCTTTTCAGTCTGTAAATGCCTTTATAGAGAATCTCTGTGCTGTCAGAAAGGGGTTCCCCAAAACTCCCTACCCTTGCACCAAATCCCAAGAGGGTGTAGCAGAGATAAACCTCTCCATTTGGTCCCCTGAACCCCAAACTTGCCACTAGACCATATCATTCAACTCCCTGATCACCAGAAACCCTAATCTCATTTTGGTTCCCTAAATCCAGACATCATTGTAATGTTCTCTAAAATATAATCATTCTCTGGGAGCAGATTTCTTGGGGGTGGGAGGCGAGGGGGCTTCTGGAGGCAGCCTTAGTTTCAGTTCAGTGTAATAATCATCTCAAATGCAGCCAGCTGTTAAAGTCCAGATCCTTTATTATTTCCTTCAAAATAGCCAGGTTAGCTTTCTTAGAGGCCTATCTCTCTCCTTGGTTCCAAGAGCTCTTGCTGCTAGTCCTTTGCCACCTTCAGCCTCTCGCTCCCAATGTCTCCAGCCAGCACAAAAGTAGAAGTTGGAATGAATTGACTACACCTCAGAGAGTGGGATTGTGGACTTCTGACTTGTGAATCTCCTGAAGTCTCTCCTTGGCTTGTGGGAGCTCCTCCTTATATATTCTCTCTTAAAGGTGTGAACTCCAATGTGTGAACTCTCCCAAAGGTGTTAACTCTAAAGGTGTAAACTAAATACATAAGCATTATCTCTATCCATTCTAGTGACTTAGAACCCTGTTTCAAGTTCTGGTCCATAACACCTCATCATTTGATTCCCTGACAAAAGGGAACCCCAAAACCTAAACCTCATCAATAACTGTTCCAACCTGTTTTTTCTCTCTTTATACCCCTAGTATTCCTACCCTTTCAGTAGATGACTTCACATCCCACTTTACTTATCAGAAGAGCAAGGTCACCATAAAGATACTCATCCCCTTTATGCTATATCTCAAGACTTCTCTATATCTTTTCTCATCTGTTTCTATTTTTGCAACCATCTCAGAGGACAAAGTAGTCCTTCAAATTAGGAAAGCTGATGATTCCAGCCCTACCCTAGGGGCTAGTTCCATCCATTCATGTTCCCAGCAAGTTTTTCTCTCCTTCCCTCTTTTTGTCCCTCTTTTTCTCCCTCTCCCTTCTTTTCTTTCTTCCTCCCTCCTTATCTCCCTATCTTACTCTCTCTCCCTCTCCCTCTTTCTCTTCTCTTTCTTTCTCTCTGTTTCTCCCCTTTCTCTCTCTCCTCTCTCTTTTCTCTTTTTCTCATCTCTCTCTCTCATTTTTATCTGCCTATCCAATTTAACATTTGTCTATCTAGTTTTCCAAATGTTTATAATCAAGAACAGATCTCCTTAATTTTTTATTTTTTTTACTTTAGATTACCATCTTTCCCCTCTCCCCAGGCTATTATCCCATCTTTCCTCAAGGAATAATCAGCTACATTTGCTGACTGTGCTTCTTTATCCACTCACTTGTCAACTCCAAAATCTGGCTTTAGACCCCAGCACTTAACAAATATACTTTCTTGAAGGTTGCCATTGATTTCTTAACTGTAAAATCTGATAATTTTTCCTCAATCATTCTCCTTTATTTTTTCCTAACTTTCAACAGAGTTAACCAATTCTTCCTCCTAAGTATTCTCCTTGGCTTCACTGACACTGATCTCTTTTTGTTCTCTTCCTGGCTATTAGACTGTCCCTAGTCCTTTTCTTTTTTTAATTTCTCATCTATCTTAAACTGTTGGTCATGACTCCTTATGCAGTCATGTAATTGTGGGAATTGTGAAATTATGATTTGTTATCAATATATACTTGATTTATTTATCTATTTTATGTACCTCTATACCTGGAGTTGAGTAAAAATTTCTTGGGCCAAAAAGGAATGCCAATTGAAAAAAAAAAAAAAACTTAAGAAGCCTTGATCTATCTTACACCCCCTAAACTAAGAATTATAAAAGGAAATATTGACTTATATAGATAAGTCTTTGGAATGCATGTGACATAACCTAGGAATATAAACAAGTATCAGAAATACTTTGACAAATCACGAGTGATGGATTGGTCAATGGGGGACAATAGAGAAAATCAAAGAATGTTCACCTTTCAAGACTTATCATAAAGGGCAACTTTAACATTCTAAAAATTATTTTTTGGTAGCTGAAACGCTAATATCAGTAAAACTAGACAAAAGCACACTCCACTCTAAGTCACTGTAGCATATAAATTACAGAAATTCAAAATAAGCATGAAACTTAACCTGGACCTATACTGCCTAACATATGTAATATCTTCCCTCACCCATCTCAATGGCAATATAAGATAAAGGTAAAGGCTTGGAATTGGAAAGAGCTAACCCTTCAAGCTCTAAATCTGTGACCATATGATTCTCTGAGAAAATTGAATAAGATGGGAAGGTTTTTATGGGCAAAACCTTGGGGGAAAGCCACATTTAAAGGGCATGATAAAAAAAATGATAACTCACCAAAGAGACCAAGAAGGAATAATCAGACTGGAAGAAGGAGAATGAAGAGAAAATACTACCATGAAAATCCAGAGAGGAGACATTCAGGAGGAGAGTAAAGTGAACAATATCAAATTAAGCAAAGAGGTTATTGTGGATGGAGACTTGAGGGAGAAAAGCTATTCTTGTCAATTAAGAGCTAGTTGAGTAAATTTGAGGAGAGCAGTTTCAGTTGAATTATGTGGAGAAAAGCCAGATTGCAGAGGAATAAGAAGTCATTGAGAAGAGAGGAAGGAGAAAAAATAAATTTACACATGTTTTTCCAGGACTTTGGTTATGAAAGAGGAGGGAAATATAGGATACATTTAGAGAACTGATGATTTTTTCCCAGTATAATAGAGATGCATTTTTTTAAGATCCTAGAGAGGGGAACAGTAGATAAGGAGAAATGAAAGATTTGAGGTAGGAAAGAATAACTAAAATTATAATTTCCTGAAGAAAACAGGAGTTGCATCAAGGCCTCAGAAAAAGGGATTAGCCTTGGCTTGAAGAAGGCAACCTCATTGTCATAGAATGGCAGAAAAGGAAAAGAGAGATGGAAGTGATTTCAGAGGGATAAAATTAGAAGTAGGGGAGAAGAAAGAGTTTATGGTAAAAAGCCTGAATATTCTTGTTAAAATAAGTAGCTTGATTCTTAGCTGAGGAGTTAATGAGTAGGGAAGAAAGAGAGAGGGGAACTTGAGGAGTATCAACTTTAGAATCAGATTGGAGTTGAAATCCTGAGTCCTTCACTTACAACTTGTTTAAACTTGGCAAATCACGAAAACTCTTCGAAACCTCAATTTTCTCATCTGGAAAATAAAGAAATTGGGCTAGATAGTCACTAAAGTCCTTTCCAAAAATGACATAAGAGAAAGTTTGGACAGCTTCTGTTAGGAATCGATTCTACAAAAAATCAATTTGGAAGGGATAAGGAAAGATCCATGTGAAGTCATATAACATGATTTAAAATGAACCAATAAGCTTAGTTGTATGACTTCCTTCAGTTCTATTCAGAGGCTTGTAAATAGGAAAAGATAAAGTGGACTGGAAAGTAATTCATGGCTAGTATTTGGCAAGAGATGATTAGGTACCAAAGCGACAAGGCAACCTGAGGGAGACAAGAGGTGGTATGTACAAGGAGAGTCAAACCATTGTCGCCTACTCCACCCCAGTGGAGACAGTTTAGGACTCTGACTTTGAGAGCCTTGGAACTAGTAGTCTTTCTCCATGGCTGCCCCAAATCAATTCAGAAAGCTTGAGAAGACAAGGAGAATCTTGTATTTTTTTACTTTTATTTTAAATTTTTTTTTATTATATAGCTTTTAATTTACAAGATATATGCATCTGTAATTTTTCAGCATTGACAGTTGCAAACCTTTTCTCCTCCTTCCCGCCACTTCCTCCCCCAGATGGCAGGTTGACCAATATATGTTAAATAGGTTAAAGTATACAATCTCCATTGTCAATACAATGGAGTCTATTACAATATATGTATACATCTCCATAGTTCTTTGCTGTACAAAAAGAATCAGACTTTGAAATAGTGTACAATTAGCCTATGAAGGAAATCAAAAATGCAGGCAGACAAAAATAGAGGGATTGGGAATTCTATGTAGTGGTTCATGGTCATCTCCCAGAGTTCTTTCACTGGGTGAAGCTGGTTCTACTAATTACTGCTCTATTGGAACTGATTTGGTTCATCTCATTGTTGAAGAGGGACATGTCCATCAGAATTGATCATCATATAGTATTGTTGTTGAAGAATATAATGTTCTCTTTGTCCTGCTCATTTCACTCAGCATCAGTTCATGTAAGTCTCTCCAGGCCTTTCTGAAATCATCCTGCTGATCATTTCTTACAGAGCAACAATATTCCATAATATTCATATACCACAATTTATTCAGCCATTCTCCAATTGATGGGCATCCACTCAGTTTCCAGTTTCTGGCCACTAAAAAGAGGGCTGCCACAAACATTCTTGGACATACAGGTCCCTTTCCTTTCTTTAAAATCTCTTTGGGATATAAGCCTAGTAGTAATACTGCTGGATCAAAGGGTATGCACAGTTTGATAACTTTTTGAGCAAATTTCCAAATTGCTCTCCAGAATGGCTGGATGTGTTCACAATTCCACCAACAATGTATCAGTGTCCCAGTTTTCTTGCATCTTCTCCAACATTCCACATTATCTTTCCCTGTCATTCTAGCCAATCTGACAGGTATGTAGTGGTATCTCAGAGTTGTCTTAATTTGCATTTCTCTGATTAATAATGACTTGGAGTTTCAATTTCTTCATCTGAGAATCGTCTGTTCATATTCTTTGACCACTTATCAATTGGAGAATGATTTGATTTCTCATAAATAGAGTCAATGCTCTACATATTTTGGAAATGAGGCCTTTATTAGAACCTTTGACTGTGCAATTGTTTTCACACTTTATTGCATCCCTTCTGATCTTGTCTGCATTAGTTTTGTTTATATGAAAACTTTTCAATTTGATATAATCAAAATTTTCTATTTTGTGATCAATAATGATCTCTAGTTCTTCTTTGGTCATAAATTCACTCCTCTTCCATGGGTCTGAGAGGTAAACTATTCTATGTTCCTCTAATTTATTTATAATCTCATTCTTTATGCCTAGGTCATGAACCCATTTTGACCTTATTTTGGTGTATGGTGTTAAGTGTAGGTCAATGTGAAGGAGGTAATTTTAAAGTCTATCTAGGGATGTAACTAATGAAAAAGGAGAAGAAAGGCATTTCTGGCAAAAAGGACAGTGTAAGCAGGAAGTTAGAAAGAGATCACATAGATGCATGTGGGCCACAGAGGACAGAACAGTTTGGCTAAAGCACAAGGTATATAGGAGGTAGTAATATATGAACAGGCTGAAAAAAAATTTTGAGATGATCCTGGGGAAAGCTTTGTGATCAAAAGGAATAAAGAGAATATATAGATAGATAACTATGCAGAATAAGTTATTCTTCATTGAGGGGAATCCTAATGAGCTATTCAAGGAAAGTTTTGAAATGGTTCTATTTTAGTAATTCAGCAATACCAACTGTACTGTGAAGTAATAAATGACAAGGGACATTCCAAATATGTTTTGTCATTCTTAGTAACATGCCATCTCTTGTCTCCCTCAGGTTACCTACTTGCTTTGACATCTAATAATCTCTTGCCAAACACCAGCCATAGATTAGTTTCCAATCCACTTTCTTTTTCTTACTCTCAAACCTCTGAATGGAACTGGAGGAAGCCATACAATTAGGGTTACTGGGTTCATTTTAATTTTCAATAGTATTTTACTTTGCAAATACATGTAAAGATAATTTTCAACTATTTTTGCAAGACTAAATCTTCCAAATTTTTCTCCCTCCCTATCTTATGTCCCCCCTCCCCAAGACAGTAATTTGATATGCATTAAACATGTACAATTCTTCCATATTTATCATGTTGTGCAAGAAAAATGAAACCAAAAGGGCAAAAACCATGAGAAAAAAGAAACAAACAAAAAGTGAAAATATCATATTTCCATCCATATTCAATATCCATAATTTTCTCTCTGGATGCAGATGGCATTTTCCATTCCAAGTCTATTGGAATTGCCCTGAATCACTACATTGTTGAGTAGAGCCATGCCCATCACAGTTGATCATCACATAATCTTGCTGTTATTATGTACAATGTTCTCTTGATTCTGCTCACTTCACTCAGCATCAGTTCAGGTAAATCCTTCCAGGCTTTTCTGAAATCAGTCTGCTCATCTTTTCCTAAAGAATAATAACATTCCATTATATTAATGTAATGGATCACTTATTCCATTTATAATAATAATATTATATGATAAATAATAATATATAACAAATAATTAAATAATAACATTATATTATAACTTATTCAGTCATTCCCCAATTAATAGGCATGCACTCAATTTCTAATTCCTTGCTACTAAAAAAAAAAGTTTGCTACAAACATTTCTGCATATGCACGTCCTTTTTCATCTTTTATGATCTCTTTGAGATACAGATCCATTAGAAACACTACTGGATCAAAGAGTGTGTGCAATTTGATAGTCCTTTAGGTATAGTTTCCAATTGCTTTCCAGAATGGTTGGATCATTTCACAATTCTACCAACAATGTATCAGTGTCCCAGTTTTCCCACATCTCCAACATTTATTGTTATCTTTTCCTGTCATCTTATCCAATCTGAGAAGTGTGAAGAAGTACCTCAGATTTATCTTAATTTGCATTTCTCTAAGCAATAATGATTTAGAGCACTTTTTCATATAACAATAGATGACTTTAATTTCTTCATCTGAAAATTGTTCATATCCTTGAACCATTTATCAATCTGGCGATGACTTATAAATTTGAGTCAACTCTCCATGTATTTTAGAAATGAGGCCTTTATCAGGAACATTGGCTGTGAAATTTCCCCCAGCTTTCTGCTTCCTTCCTAATCTTGGATGTATTGATTTTGCTTATATAAAACTTTTTTTAAATTTAATACAATTGCAAATATCCATTTTGGCATTTCATAATGTTCTCTATTTTTCTTTGACCATAAATTCCTCCCTTATCCACAAATCTGACAGTAGACTATCTCTTACTCTCCTAATTTGCTTAAAGTATTGCCCTTTATGTCTAAATCATGAACCCATTTCAACCTTATTTTAGATAAGGTGTTAGATGTTGGTCAGTGCCTGTTTCTGCCTTACTATTTTCCAGAAATTTTTGACAAATAGCAAATTCTTATCTCAGAAGCTGGAATCTTAGAAGACTGGATTACCATAGTCATTGACTAGTGTATCTTGTGTACCTAACCTATTTCACTTATTCATTACTCTACTTCTTAGCTTTTCTAAGTTCATTTTAAATAATGTTATATGACTTCAACTGGACCTTAAGTGAAAGAGAACAATATTTTTATCCTTTTCAAATCTATTCCTTATAAAATCTCAATTCAATTCAAAAGACAATTATTTAGAACCAATTTTATGATAGCTTCAAGAGACAGCATCACAAAATAGAGAGAACTGGCCTTGGAGCCAAGGAAAAATGGGTTCAAGTTCCACCTTTCACTCATCCTAACTGTATGATGAACAAAAAAACTTAAATTTTCACTGTTCTAAAAAATTAAGACTCTAAGACAAAGATCCCAAAATGCATCGGTAGAAGGATTTTCCTGATTATACATATATGTGTGTATATACACAGAAATATATACTAAATATAGGCATATGCATATGTATATAGCTAACAAAGGTTTAATATATATGTATCTGTTTATACACACACATATATTATTAAGCTGCTTATAATCCAATATGAGAAAAGAAACTATCATGCAAATTAGAATATAATAATTGAAGGAAATGTGAGGAGTAATTCAAGGAAGGAGAGGTCATTAAGAAATGCTTCATGGAAAAGGAGATGGGACTGACAGAATTTGCTCAGACTTAGGAGTTCATTCTAGGCATAGGAGATGAAATGGACAAAGATATATGTGCAGAAAAGAGAGGCCTTGGTTAGGACACAATGAATAAGCCAGTTTGGTTGGAATTTAGAGTCTTATCAAATGTAGAATCTTTCCCAGTGATTTGCTTCAGGTCACCTTTAAAATCTGAACCATCCATTGTGGCTGACCTTTTTTTTTTTTTTGATGGAGATGGGATGATAGGATGACAGGTTAAGTAAGATTTCTGTCTTTACATTCTTTAAATTCACCTGAGTTAAATTTATATAGATCAGCTATCAGAAAGAGCACATCTGTGGGCTGCAAATAGCTTGTAATGATTACAGCAGAGATTTGTGAGAGAGATAGGAACATTTCAAGATATTTTAAGGAGTATTATACTGTAATCAAGCTTTTTCCTTGGAATAAATAGTCCTGAAAAATAACAATAATAGTTAACATTCCCATAACACTTTCAAAGCATTTAACATCTCTTATCTCACCTGATTATGTTTCCATGTTCAAAAAGAAGATGCTTCAAATTTACTTTGATATATTTATCTCATATGTAAGCATGTCAATATTTTGTGAAGAGCATGAATTCTCTGGATAGTTTTCTATCAGCTATATTTAGTTTGGTTGTGCAGTAGTTAAATAATCATTTGATTGAAATCAGAAACACCTGAATTCAAATGTAGTCTCAGATAACTAGCTGTGTGGCCCTGGGCAAGTCACTTAACCCTGTTTGCTTCAGATTCCTCATCTGTAAATTTATACAATTTATAACAATGAGAGATTGAACTGGGTGATCTCTAATGTCCCTTTTAATTCTAAATCTATGAACGTGAGAACCTAACATCAGAAATGTTTAAGCTGGAAATAGTTAAACTGTTTCCTGGATTCCATTCTGATGAAATACTATCTTAAAACAGCTCACTTGCAGGATATGCAATATGAATCCCAGTATCTGTGAACAGAGTGTATAATCCTTAAAAGCAGGAGTAGGATCTGGTTTGTCTGCAATGATTTACTAACTGCTATGAAAATAATATTTACTCTGCTCTTTTGACAGGAGCTCTATATTTAAATATTATAGATATTAAAAGTTTTTCCTTTAATCTTTGTCATATTCTCACATATATTGATAAAGGGTGGGAAGGAGAGAAAAAGGACCCAAATGACCAGCATAGTTATAGCAACATTTTTGTGTTATCAAAAATAAACACACACATACATAATACACGGAAAAAGAGAGTGTCCACTAATTATGGAACATTTAAACAAATTGTGGTACATAAAAATAATGAAGCATTATTTCTCCACAAGAAGCAATGAAAGATTTTTATGAACTGATGCAGAAGGAAGTCAATGGAAATGATATATATTATTAATATAGTCAGAGATATCATGAAGTTCAAATAAAATAATGGATGTAAAGCACTTTGTAAGCCTTATGGAAATATATAAATGCCTACTACTGTTTGACAAACCCAAAGACCCAAGTTTTTGGGATAAGAATGCATTATTTGACAAAATTGCTAGGAAAATTGGAAATTAGTATGGAAAAAAACTAGGCATTGACCCACACTTAACACCGTACACCAAGATAAGGTCAAAATGGGTTCATGACCTAGGCATAAAGAATGAGATTATAAAGAAATTCGAAGAGCATAGGATAGTTTACCTCTCAGACCTGTGGAAGAGGAAGAAATTTATGACCAAAAAAGAACTAGAGATCACTATTGACTAAAAAATAGAAAATTTTGATTATATCAAATTAAAAAGTTTTTGTACAAACAAAACTAATGCAGACAAGATTAGAAGAGAAACAATAAACTGGGAAAACATTTTTACAGTCAAAGGTTCTGATAAAAGCCTCATTTCCAAAATATACAGAGAACTGACTCTAATCTATAAGAAATCAAATCGTTCTCCAATTGATAAATGGTCAAAGGCTATGAACAGACAATTCTCAGACGAAGAAATTGAAACTATTTATAGACATATGAAAATATGCTCCAAATCATTATTAATCAGAGAAATGCAAATTAAGACAACTCTAAGATACCACTACACACCTGTCAGATTGGCTAGAATGACAGGGAAAGATAATGTGGAATGTTGGAGGGGATGTGGGAAAACAGGGACACTGATATATTGTTGGTGGAATTGTGAACACATCCAGCCATTCTGGAGAGCAATTTGGAACTATGCTCAAAAAATGATCAAACTGTGCATACCCTTTGATCCAGCAGTGTTTCTACTGGGCTTATACCCCAAAGAGATACTAAAGAAGGGAAAGGGACCTGTATGTGACAAAATGTTTGTGGCAGCCCTGTTTGTAGTGGCTAGAAGCTGGAAAATGAAAGGATGCCCATCAATTGGAGAATGGTTGAGTAAATTGTGGTATATGAATGTTATGGAATATTATTGTTCTGTAAGGAATGACCAGCAGGATGAATACAGAGAGGACTGGCGAGACTTACATGAACTGATGCTAAGTGAAACGAGCAGAACCAGGAGATCATTATATACCTCAACAATGATTCTGTATGAGGATGTATTCTGATGGAAGTGGAGCTCTTTGGCAAAGAGATCTAACTCAGTTTCAAATGATCAAGGATGGACAGAAGCAGCTACACCCAAATAAAGAACACTGGGAAATGAATATAACTGCTTGCATTTTTGTTTTTTTCCCGGGTTATTTATGCCTTCTGAATCCAATTCTCCCTGTGCAACAATAGAACTGTCCGGTTCTGCACATATATATTGTATCTAGGATATACTGTAACCTATTTAACATATATAGGACTGCTTGCCATCTGGGGGAGAGGTAGAGGGAGGGAGGGGAAAAATCAGAACAGAAGTGAGTGCAAGGGATAATGTTGTAAAAAATCACCCTGGCATGAGTTCTGTCAATAAAAAGTTAATAAAGAAAATAAATAAATAAATAAATGAATGCCTACTACTACTGAAGCTGACATTATTGGCTTCCAGTAACCAAGCTTCTTATCCAATAATTAATTCATTCTTTGAACCTTCTATCATAACATTCCTGCTGAGGTCAAGCAATGTTTATTGATCAATACAGGGAATGTGCCTAAATGTTTAACAAAGAGGTCCTCCAGGACAGCAAAAACTTAGTGAGACACAAAGATTTTTAAATTTAATTTGCATTATTAACATTTTCTTTAAAAAAAAAATAACAGGGCAGCTAGTTGTTGTAGTACATAGCGCACCATCCCTGAAGTAAGGAGGACCTGAGTTCAAATCTGACCTCAGACATTTAACACTTCCTGGCTGAGTGATCCTGGGCAAGTCACTTAACCTCAATTGCCTAAGAGGAAAAAAAAAGTTAAAATAATAACTCAAATCCTGATTTGTAGCAATTTTTGATTTCTGATGTGTAAATATTCACAATAAAATACAATAGCTCCAAAGTAGGTGAGAACTGGCTCCAGCATATCCCAGACTATAGTAACAAAAAGAATACAAATACAAAGCTAAATGGGCAGAAGTGAGATTTTTCACACTGTCAAAAGAAGCCATTTTGTAAATTGGTTTTGCCTAATTGCTTTTCTTGGAACAAGAGAGGACTTATTTGAGCAGGGATGTTACAACTAGAAAAGACTACAAATTTAAAAAAAAAAAAAGATACCAATAAAACCAGCTTTGTTGTTTATTTGTTTGTTTGTTTTTAATGACCTTCTGAGCAAAGCCTTTTTCTTAGGTTGTTAAAAATGTCTTTGAAAGACTGGAGGCAAAAGCAAATATTGTCATTTTCAAAAAAGGAAAAAAAGCAAATTCTAGCTATTGATGGCCTGTGAACATGATTTACATTACTGACAAAGGTCTATAAGGGATTAATAATTAATAATTTACTGTACTACTCCAAAGCTTAATGAAGGCATGGAGCTGACCTTAGCCCCTCAAAGATTATAATTATATAATACAAGTCTTGACAAATTCAAATAAATTGGAAGGAATTTGAGTTTGTGCTTTTCGTGGATTTTGTGTCTGCTGACATTCATCAAGGTTCATCATCAGGAAGCCAGATGACAAAGAATAGATTCTGGATTTGGAGTTAGGAAGACCTAAGGTAGTATCCTGTCTAGATAGTCACTGGTTGAGTGATGGTGGGCAAGATAGTCAATATCCCTGAGCCTCAGTTTCCTCATCTGTAAAGTTGAAAAAATTAATAACAGCTGCCTTGTAATCTTGTTATGAAGATCAAATGGTTTTACATATAAAACATGCTTTGGAAACCTTAAAGTAGGATAAAATTCCAGCTATGATTAGTATTATTAAAGGATGATAAAACTTTCATTTTTGGGGGCTATAGAAACTCTTGAAAACCATATGCTAAGGCCTGATTGCATTATAATATATCCCAATAAAAGGATTGACAGATCATTAGAGATGTTTTCAGTACAAAAAAAAAAAAAAAAAAAAAAAGGAGAATGATCAGCATCAGGAGTATATATGAGTTCATTATGAACAATTTATTCACTCCATTTCCTGTTTCCATAGGGTAACTAAACTGGTTGTTCAGAATATAGTAGTAAATGCAAGGAATTTTTTTTTTTTAGCAATAAATTTAACAAAATAATTCATTATATCTTGAAGAATAAATTGGGGAAAACTTTGGGTAGATAGGATAGATGGATTTTATCTCATTGAAGAACTATTCTCTATTCAGAGCATCTAATTGCTGAGAATGCTTAATCCTGAACCTCAATTTCTTTTCCTGAAAAACAGAGTTGTAGAAAAAATCAAGTGAAATATGCTATAAAAATAAAAGCTATTTAATTTTTAAATGTCATTAGACTTTTATTCATAGGAAAATTCCATGAAGAGGAAAGTAATTAATACATTAAAAAGCAGAATGCACAGATAATTCCATAATAAAAGAAGCATAAACTATTTGTTATTAAAAGTTCAAGTGAAGTAGGCTGATGAAGATAAGTAATATATCAGACAACAGAATATAGATTCAGACATATATTAGCAGGCTAGAAGAATGTGCCAAGATGGAACTTGATAGATTGAATATTAAGTCCTACACTTAGAATCAAAAAATCAATTACCTGAGTAATATAAGTGAGACCTACATTAACACATTTCATATAAAAAAAAAAGATAAAGGAATTGACGTCAAACTCATTATGAATCTACTCCATGGTTACTGAAAAATTTACTTGCATTAAGAAAAATATCCTAAAGTATGTACTGGTCAAAGTATAAGTGGAGTACTTTGTTCAATAAAGAACATATTTTAGAAAGGTTGTTGACAGAAAATGTGATGAAAGAGGAGGAGGAAAAGAAGTTTGGAATTATATGTCATATGAGGAAAAATTAAAAGAAACATTAACGATCGGCTTTAGAGAAAAGAAGTCTTGGAAGAGAAATTTTAAGTGTCTTCAAATATTTAAAAGCTTTTCATATGTAAGTAAATTTATACCATGCAGCTGCAGAAATCAGAACTATCACTAATGTGCACAAGGTACAGGAATTGTAATCTAAAGTTAAAAGGAACTACATAGGAGAACTGGCATAACCCCACTTGAAGCATAAATTCTTTCTACAACATATCCCAGAAACAACCGTCTCAATTCTTTGTGAACAACTCAAATAATAATGAATTCACTATCTCAAAAGGCAGTCTAGCTCATCATTATGTGACTCTAATTGCAATGAAGTTCTTCTTTATGCTGAACTAAAATCTGACTTTCTATGATTTCTGTTCCATGATCCTAGTCCTGCCCTATGCAGTCACAGCATAGAATAAATTTTCTTCAAATTATGTTGTACAGCCATAAGATTCCAAGGTCAAGTTTTATTCAGAAAATGTCTTTAGTGGCAGAGAGTCTTAAATAATGTTTTAAGATACAGATTCTTTGCTGATTTCAAAATGCAATATACAGTTTACTCAATAAGCATTAATTAAGCACCTACTATGTGCCAGTCACTGTGCTAAAAGATGGGACTACAAAGAAAGGTAGAAAAATAGTCCCTACTTTCAAGGAGGTCACAGCCTTAATGAGGTGAATAAAGAAAAGGTTCAGGACTTGATGCCAGGATTTTGGTGGATAGCAAACTCTCAATTACTTCCAGAAGTTAATTAGTAATTTAAAAAATCTCATAGAAGTTAATTCATAATAAGGTGTGATGCACTAGAAATATAGTGTCTTGGTATTTGACTTGGTTTTCATCAATAACCAACTATGTAACCTTAAGTAATTCTTTTTTTATTCTCTGAGCCCTAGTTTTCTGACACAAAATGAGGTCATTGGATTATATGAGGTCAATTTTAAATCTAAGAATCTATATTTTGTTGAAGTAAAATGCTTTGGCTAATCAAGAAGCATCAGGATGTATTAAAAAGCACAGTGGGTTAGAAAATTAGGTTTGAGTACTAGTTCTACCCCTTACTGTTGTGTGAACATGACCAGATCACCTTATCTCTCTGAACTCATTTTCTCTTCTCCAAAATGAGGGTAATGATACTTATAACTACATGTTTCACAAAAAAATTTTTTTTGCAAGAAGCACTTTGTGGATCTTTAAAAGCTACATAAATATGAATTTTACCTAGTTGATGGTTCTGTGCATTAATTTTCTTCTAAAGAGTTTCCTTTAATAAATTTCTCATAGTAGATGAATGTCTTATTAAAAACAAAATGATGGGGAAAAGAAGACCTGAGTTCAAATCTAGCCTCAGACACTTAATACTTCCTAGCTGTGTGACCCAGCACAAGTCACTTAACCCCAATTGCCTCAGTTAAAAAAAATGAGGAAAAGGACTTTTGATCTAGAATTATAGATACAGAGGAAAAGAACATACATTTAAGTTCTTATTGTCCACAATATAAAAATCACTTTCACTCATCTATTGATCATTCATAGATAATTATTTATTAATATATGGCATATATCATCTATAGAGGATACAAAGATGAAAGCATCTATATATATTATATATATATAATATATATATATACACACACACACACATATACACATACATCCCTGCCCTCAAGGAATTTACATTCTACTGGGAAAAAATGAAATATATACAGATAAATAAATGAAATGTATTTTGGGGGAAAGATCACTAAGGACCAAAGAAGGCTTCACATAGATAATATGGCCTATGAAAAAGGAAGCAGAGATGCCAAGAGATGATGAGAGAATAGTGCAGACATCATGGATAACTTCTACAAAGATATGGAGCTGAAAGAAAAAATACCACTTTTAGAGAACATAGGCTAGATTAGTTTGGCTAGAATGTAGAGTACCTGAGTTAGATCAATATGAAATAAATATATAAAGATAGGTTAGAGTCTTATTATAAAGGCCTTTAAAAGCAGAGGACTTTATCTTTTGCCCTAAAGACAACAGGAAATATTCAGAAGAAAATTTAAGGAAATTCTGAATCAGGACAATGAAATGACCAGTCTTGGGTTTTTTGGAGAAAGGAGAGCCTGCAGATAGGGAGATCATTGTCTAGGTGAGAGGATACATGGGGCTATGCAAGTAGTGAGAAAATGGATGGAAATGTTGCAGAAATAAAATCATTAAGAATTGGGAAATTATTCAATATGGAAATGGAAAAGGAAACGGAAAGGAAAAATGATGGCATATAATTCCATATGTTTGAGTTTACTAAACATGTTGGATTGTTGGATCCTAGTGCTCTTCCTTAACAGATAATGGTGATAAGGCTAGATTAGATCTTTTGATGTTCAGAATAGTATTTCCAGAATCTAGACAGTAGTCCTCTGATACATCAACAAATACACAGAAGCATGAGATGCAGCGAGTGTTATGGAAAGGAAGAAGTCTTAAATCCTAACTGAAAATTACTAGCTATGCAGCCTTGGGGAAATGATTTCTCTGGATTTCTTTCCCCTTATCCATAAGATTCAAAATAATGTTATCTCTACTCATTATGTGAATTATTGATATATGACCTATTTTTATTGTCGTTGGCATTTCCTTGCTAAAATACTCTCCTGTTCTTGCCTGAGGACCTTTGCCTTGAATCTTAACATATCCTTCTGGAAAACGTTATCATAGCCTATGTAAGATCAAGAGAAAAACAACTTGATTCAGTTAGCACTCAATACAACAGTCTGCTTCCCAGATAAAGTGACTGTAATGACATTACATCACCCTTGCATTTTGTCTCCTGGCTTGGCTGTTTTCTGAAGTTTGTGTTCTCCCAGTCAGTTTGGTCTTGCTAGACTTGTTGGTTATTAAGTTGTTTCATTTGCATCCAATTCATTGTGACCTCATTTGGAATGTTCTTGGCAGAGATACTGGAGTGGTTCATCATCTCCTTCTCCAGCTCATTTTACAGATGAGGAAACTGAGGCAAACAGGGCTATGTTACTTGTCCAGGGTCAAAATAAGCTAGATCTGATTTGAATTCTGGCCCTCCTGACACTGCACCACCTACCCTATCCAAGGGGTTTGGAAAGATCTTCTAGATAATAGCTCATTCATTGTCCTCCCAACCAGATGACATATTTTTGTCTTGTTCAGACTCACTCAGCAGCATTCCTTGTTTCTGGAATTCTAATACAACTAAAAAGAGCATATAAAAGGTAGATGATATCACCTCTTTGTACAAAAGCAGATCCAGTCCCAGCCCATTTTCATGAAGCAAATATCATTACTATCACTTAATAATCAATAGTATCTCCAATGATCATTGATTCATCTCTTCCTAAGAGGCAGTGGAATTGTGAATAGAAGACCATGGATCAGGAAGACCGGAATTCTAGCCCTGAATCAAGTCAGAACCATTTTGGCTATGTGACCCTAAACAAATGTTTTAACCTCTCAGTACACTAGGAAATCCCTGTGTGGCTATAAGCTGCAAAGAAATTGGAGGAATTTTCCTCATCTGGAAGTTTCCTAAACCAATGAAACCAGTTTCCATCTCTGTTCCTATTCCCTCCCCATTCTGGCCATGGAAGAAGTTCAAATCCAATAAACAGCTGCCTCAAAGGATTGAGTTGAACTTCTTCAATGGTATGGAAGGGGGAAGTCAGACCTTCCAATTTCCAAAAGTAGCATTTCAATGCAAATACAAAGACAAGAAGCCAAATTAGGAAGCTATTTTAGTTGCCCAAGTGAGAGGTAATTCAGCACCTATTTCAACTTTTATTCCATTTAAATCTTTTATAACTTCTCTGTTTGAAGATTACATGTATAAATGCTAAGCTTTCAGAATCAGGACTGAGCCACAGGAATTCAACAAGTAGAGTCCATGATTTTCTTTCACTTTTATAGTTCATTCATCCCTGTGGGGTTATAGGTAGAGAAAGTAGATATCTTAATACCTATTTTTAAAAGAAACCATTTAAAAATTAGTTATGACTCAAGCTGCAGAATATTTCCAATGATTGCCTATGCACAAAATGTAGGTTAAAGGAGATTGCTGAGGGAATGCATGATCAGAAAAGGAGGTAGCCTGATCATGAGGCAGGAATCATGAGGACACACCATAATGCATTTGGGATAGGGACTGAACTTGTGGTTTTATTGGTCTAGAGAATTTCCAGATGAGAAAATTCTCTATTGTTGTAGATCAGCACCTTCTCAGAGTCACATAGCCTGTATATATTGTGTTAGTGCCCACATAATATCAAAAGACCTACAGAAAATTCATTAGCACAATGGGCAGATCCTTCTTGGAAAATTTATAGAATATCACAAGATGAAAAGGGAGAATTATGAACAAGGATCATAGAAACACTGATTAAGCACTGGAAGGGAGCTTGAATCCACCCACCACTCTCCTTTCTTTCTTTCTTTCTTTTTTACAGATAAGGAAAGTGAGGCCCTATTAAGTGATTATATTCAGGGTCACAAAACTAATAAGGGTCTGAGGCAAGATTTGTATCCAGGACTTCTTGACTCCAATTTTAATACTCTACCCACTCCATTACTAAGAGATTAGATATCAAATGAAATATTGTTCAAATATTGTGATGAAATAATAGATACTCTGATGTACAATAAAAATGGACAGATAGCCTAAAATAGAATGTTCTCCCCTCCCCTATATCTGCCAGTGGACATTATACCATTAATTGTACTCCTCAATATCACTTATTCTTCCCTCATTTTTCATCCCTATTCTAAAGGGAAATCTTTTTCTAAGCAATATTTTAATATATCTCTTATACATTTAAGCCATTAAGTAATTGCATACCATTTTCAGAGATCCCAAATTGTTTCTTGACACCACAGTTCATCATTTTTGACATTAGTATTCTCTCAAGATATTATATGGCTATAGGACTGAATATCAATGAAATATCAAGATCTAAGAAAAAATCCAAATAGCAAATACATCCAAGAACAATGGAGAACAATGGAGGATTTAACTAATTTGCACCATATTACCAATAAAGGTTTATTGACTATCCCCCAAAAAAGGGATGATATCAAGAACATTATCAAGAATGTAAATGAGCACAAAAGGAAGTGAATATATCAAGAGAATGTGATGACTTATGGACAGCCCAAAGGAAGCCCTAGGATCTATGACATGTTAAAGGGAGCAGAGAAAAACCTCTAGGTTGTTTAGTAGATTCACTATAGGAGTTTTATGGAAAAACATGTGCAAGAATTACATTTTATTAAAAGCTGAAATAAAAATAATTACATTAAATGAGAAGTCACAGATAGTTGGCATTGGTATTGATGGAAACAATATCCACATTGATAGTCAAAGTATGAAAGTATTATCTGTTTATCACAATCTAATCTATCTTAAGTAGACATCTTTTCTAATTTAATAGATTTTAAGCCCCTAAAAAAGTTTTATATCTCACAAAGTACACAGTGTGAATACATGTATGTGTATATATGTTGTTGCTGTTCAACTTTTTCAGGAATGTATGACTCTTTAGTGAACACATTTGGAGTTTTCTTGGGAAAGATATCAGTCATTTGCCACTTCCTTCTCCAGCTCATTTTATATTTGAGGAAACTGAGCTAGGATTAAGTGACTTGCCCAGAGTCACAAAGCTGTTGAATGTCAGAAGCCAGATATAAACTCATGAAGATGAGTGTTCCTGAGTCCAGGTTTGGACTCAGAACCACGTAACTGCCTTTGTGTATGTGTGTGTGTATGTGTATGTGTGTATACATATATACTATTATGTTTATGTGTATATGTGTATATATATATGTATATTTGTGCAGTATGTGTATACATATACATATACACATATACTTAGATATAATACTTTCATATGTATATATACATATATGTAATAAACACAGCTACATATAGTGCAAGTGTTTACAAATCTACCAGAGGTGTCAAACACATGACCATAACAGCCCCAAGTGCTGCTTGAGCCAGATTAAAATATAATTGGGAAATATTTAACATAATAAATAAAAATACAATAAAATACAATTTTAAAAATCCAAAAAATATTACATTTTATAACTAAATCAATACTCAACTCACAAAGGTCCTTAAGCATGAATTAAAGGCCTCCTTTTCTATTTCTGTCTTATTATATATGGAGACAGAGAGAGAGAGAGAGAGAGAGAGAGAGAGAGAGCTATATTTTATTCCTCTGTTGATCATATTCTGCTCAACCTTTTAATCTTACTTTCACTTAACTAAAATTTCTCTCTCTATAGATACCAACACCTCTTCAGGTCTGGCCACAGATACTTACTAGCTGCATGGTTCATAAAATCTTTCAGTCTCACTTTTCTTAATTGCAAAATGGATATAACAAAAGCTTCTACCTCCCAGAGTTATTGTGAGGATCAAAAGAAATGTGTTTGTAAATGACATAGCACAGAGCCTGGAACATAGTAGGCATTTACAAATGGCTGTTTCATTTGTATTAAATAATCTGCCCCTATTCTTAAAAAGGCTTACATATATATAAAATAAATACAAAATACTGTGGAAGGGGGAGTGGTGTTGAAGTGTGTCTAAGGATTCCAAGAAGTGGAAATGAGGAGGGAGAACAGTTCAGGGTATCTAGAAAGAATTAGGTGGAGGAGGTGATATGAATTTACTCCAGAAAGATAAAATGGGATCCAGATTGTAAAAAAAAAAAAATCTAAATGCTTAATAAAGATAATTTTATTTTTGTTTTAATTTATCCTGGAGATAAATGACTGAAAGTTTTTAAGGGATGTTTCCTTTAATATGGAAGATAAGGTATCTGTGTTTTGCTGTGATTGTTTGTCCTTTCTCAAAGAACAATAACACCAGGGAGATAATACCATGACATGGGAGTGAATTGGATTTAAGTGAGGGAGGGCCCTGCAAGGACACCAGCCTCACTTTCCCCTCCACAGCTTTAGGGAGGGCAAGACAGTGTGGTATGAACAATAATTCTGAGGTCTGCATTAGTCTATCTCCCAAACTGAAATTGCTTATAGACAGAACATAAAATGATGGAAGAAACAGGATTTATTTGTTGGTGTTTTGGAGGCCTGTTTATTTATTTACTTATTTATTTTTGCTGAACTTGGGGAATATGTAGAGGAGACTCAAATTCATCAGCATTATATGCATGGAAACCAATGGGACACTATGGAAAGACTACTGGCTTTTGAGTCAAAAAGCCTGAGTTCAAATTCTGACTGACAATATCTAAAGGATCTTTAATAAGTCAAGACCTCTCTGGGCCTCAGTCCTCATGAATAAGATGTTCTCAGGGGCATTTCTAGCTGGAGATCTATGACCTTGATTCTCTAGCACTGTACTTGATACAGACTAGGCAACTCAATAAATGATTGTTCAATTGAACTGATATAAACCTGTTGTTTCTTAGACTCAGTTGTATAGAAACTCTCATATATTTTATAGAGATAATTATACTGCAAGAACTTATACTTTTCTTTCTCTCTCATATAAGATAGTGATTTGCCATATTTCCTTTATTTTTCATTTTTCCCTGTTTCCTATATTTCATTTGCTTTTCATTTTTCTTATATTCCCTATATTTTATTTACTTTCCATTTTTTCCCTGTATTTCATCATTGTTCTAAAAGTTAAAAAAAAAAAAGAGGGAAAGGAGAAAAAAAAAGATTTCCCCTGAATTTTCCATCAAGACTATATTGAAAATTTGTCTCTTTTGTGTAAGAAATGGATAATGTGCCATATATCATATGCAGTTTTCCCTCACTTATAGTTATTTTATGTGTAGGATTAATATTGTTATATTTGGCAAAGTGGGCTATCTCTTACAGGGAACTTCATGCCTGATGAATTACAGCATTCCATGAGAAAACAGCTTTTAGGTCTCCAGATACTCAGAGCATCAAAGCACTTGAATTTTTTTTCCTTTCTTAACAGCAAAAAAAAATTACAGCTTTTTCTCACTCTAGCTTCTCAAAAATAGTTGAACAGATTTTTCTTCAGAACTTTCCAAAAATAAAGATCAACTAGAGTGCTCTAATCAAGTCTTAGAAACTTTCATCTGAAAAAAAAATAGAAGTAGATTTTAAGCAGTGTAAAGTATCTTAAAATAGGCCTGATGGAACTGACCCTATGGTGGAAAGTTTTGAAAATTACTTATTTGGAGTAGTGATAATGTACAGGTCATTGTGGTTCCATCAAAGGTCTCACTAGAGGCTGGCAGTTTCTTTAATAGCTTCAGAGTCAGTAATGCTCTGAATAGCATCAAATTCCATCTCAATATCATTAACACATGATTCCAAGATGTATTCTAGGCCTAATAGTATACCAGAGTATTCTTCCTAAAATGCCTTCTTTCATCTTCATCTGATAAAACTTCAAGATCTCCCTTTACTAGGGGATAGAGTCTCTTAAATTGTCCTTTATGGCCCTCTTTACAAAAGAACATAGGATTTAAAAGTAGAAGAATCTTAAACATTATCATATCCAAAATCCTCCATTTTTACAGATGAGGAAAATAAGTCCTAGGGAGTATAAATGATTTGCCCAGGATCATAGAAGATTTGAACACAAGTCTCTCTCCAAATAGTTTTTTTCTTCCATTACATAAATGTCTATCATTTAATCACTACACTGACATCTCCCCATCTTCTCATCTGTAAAATAAGAGGCCATCAGATAGTCAGAAACAAAATAACAGACATTTTGATAAGGCAACTTGCTAAGGAAAATGCTAATGAGGTTTGCAGAAGAATTATACTAGGACTGCACAAGGATGCTCCTTTAGAGGAGCTCATAAGACGCTGTGCCATAGTGAGCACAGGTGCCTTTTATAGCCAGGCTATGATGCAGACTTCCCAAAATCCAAACATGAGAAGACAGAGTCCCTCCTGGCAAGGGACTTCCAGAGAGACTCGTAGATGCTTTCAGTGTGGAAAAGTAGGGCATCTGAAAGCTCAATGTTGGTATAGAGATAGAATGGGAAAACAAGGTGGGAGAACAAGACTCCAAACCCCATGTCCAAAATGCAACAGAGGCTTCCATTGGGCCTCAGAATGCAGACAGATTCAGGGAATCAGGATGAGGGGCCCAGCCCCAGGGCCCAAGGCAAAAAACACTTGGGGCATGATGGCAGCCAATGGTGCACCCAGAGAGTGTCTAGAAGTCCAGTACCCAGACATGACCAATCAGCCAGAAATCCATATGATGGGAGAAGGGGATTACACAGTCAACCAGCCAGGAAGCAACCTGATGGCAGAAGAGAATTACAATTGGGGAGAATAGAGCTGTATGCAGCTGGGACAACTGAGATACCCCCTGGAGAGGGGAAATCTGTTCCTCTC
Source organism: Antechinus flavipes (assembly GCF_016432865.1). Classification (NCBI taxonomy): domain Eukaryota; kingdom Metazoa; phylum Chordata; class Mammalia; order Dasyuromorphia; family Dasyuridae; genus Antechinus; species Antechinus flavipes. The sequence goes on along the minus strand of NC_067401.1, from coordinate 427,488,105 downwards.
CAGCCTATGGATCCTACCTCCAGGCACAGTAGGCTTGACCATTTTACCTCCTTGTATGTACAAAACAGTGTCCATCCACACACTGATGTGGGAAACTGGGGAATGTGTAGATAATATCCCAGTCACTAATACAGGTAGACAATGTGTGACTTATCACCCAGGAGACGTAGTATCATCAGGTTTACTCATACAGAATCCTAATAAGCAGCCTGGTGATAGTCACCCAGGTTCTGACTCCAGACCACAAAATCCAGGAATATTTTGGACTGCAGCTGTGACAGATGATTCCATGCCCTTTCTAAGTATGGCCTTCGAAGAGTGTACCACAATCACTGATTACCATCAACATCAATGATTAACATCATTGTTTCTGTTCTTGAAGACTGAGAAAAAGAAAGCCGAGGAAGTTTAAGTGTCTATCCTGAGGTCATATATCAATCAAGAAAGAGAAATGAATTTACCTGGTTCCATGAAACATAAGACAATGAATTTTAGAGAAAGAAAATATATAAAATGTTTAAAAAAAAGATTTGATATTTCTAGAAGGATTTTTTCTTCATCACCAGTGATAGGGGAACCACCACATAAGAATACTATAGTCTCTAAAATAGTAGTATACCAGTATATACTATCTCTATGCCCACTAACCTTAATGAAGCTCTGGGACTCAGCTATTATAGACCCTATAGACTCTTAAGATAGCTCTGAGGACTCCAGTGTTAGCTTTCTAATGTTCTGTAGCCCATAAACCCTACCATTACCAGGCTGTTTCCTGATATGAAGATCAATTTAAAAGCAATTAAGCTGACAAGTCTTAAATAAATTTTACAAAGATTCTTTAGTAGTATCATATTGTTGGTGTAAAAGGTAGAGACTACTCTTTCCACCAGGACATAGAGTCCCAAAGAATATAGCCTCAAGTTTAGAGAATACGTAAGTCAAAACTGTAATCCACAGTTCCTAGATGCTATTTTTCTCCACTCTTAGGGTTACTTGAGAATTTTCAGGAGTCCATCTGTCTTTAGTTCCTCATACCACGTGTGCTAGGAGATGATACTTGGACATTAATTGGAAGATGAAAAGTCTATAATCCCCAGTACCCTTCAAAGCTCACAAGGTCTTTATGGAGGCAAAGAGAATGGAAGATGAAGTCAAAGATAAAGAGTTCTCTTTCTTTTCAAGTGACTCTTTCTCAGGGGAGTTTATATTAAAATATTCTTATTTACCACTAGTTGGTATACTACCAGATACTCAAATAATATAGATTCTGATTTAAATTTCTATTTGAGAAACAACCCATATGGTATGGTTAAGTTTTCTCAGTCATACAGAGGACTCTTTTGATCAATGTCATTCTAGTTCAACCAATGACATTTTACTTTAAATCAAAAGTGTTTAAATAATTGTTTTATTGAGACTTAAAATATGAAGGCATTATTATCGCTTATTTTCAATGGAATGGAATTACTTATTTGATTTAATTAATCAACCTCACCTTCATACACACTCTGTACACAGTCCAAGTATTTGACTGAAATAAAATTTTAAAGATTCTCCTCTAACAAGGAGCCACTCGTGCATATATTAAACTTGTACAACATTACTTAATGAATGCAACCACAGAAATAAATTTGTTCAGTTTCTCATGAATATTAACATAAATAAGGCATTAGAAAAAAAGAAATACATATTAAAGTTGTTTGTTGGTATCATGTAGAATGTCTTATGCAAAGTCTCATGGAAAGACATCATGCAAGGTCTCAATGAAAAGGAGAGTCCCTGAACTTGGTGATGACTTTTAGATAATCCTCATAAGGTTGCTATAGTGTGAACTGAATTAAATCCCAGGACATTGTAAAGATGACGAAAATAATAAGTAATACCTACCTCATAGGGCTTTATCAAATCAGATTAGATAGATAGATGTAAAATATAATACCTTGGGGAAAAAAGTACTATATAAATGCTAGGTATTATTAGGAGAGATTAAGTACTTAATAAGTAGTATATAAAGCACTGGGGATACAACAAAAGGCAAACAACAGTCCATTCTCTGAAGGAACTCACCACCACAGTCTAAGGTGGCGGCAACATGTAAACAATTATGTATAAATGAGATATATACAGAATAAATTGAAGATAATCAATAGAAGAAAGGCAGTAAAACTAAGGGTGATTGAGGAAAGTTTCCTCAAGAAGGCAAGTTTTAACTTGGACTTGAAGGAAGTCAGGAAAGTCAAAAGGTAGTAGTAAGGAGGGAGAGAGTTCCAGGGACAGGGAACAAACAGTGAAAATGCCTAGAATTTAAAGATGGAATGATATCGTTACAGAATAAGTAAGGAGACCAGTCACTGATTATAGTGTATGTGGAAGAAATACTGAGTCTAAGAAGACTGACTAGGAAAGGGTTAGATTTTGAAGAGTCTTAAATAGCAGAGAGAGGATTTTATTTTTAATCTCAAAGGAAATAGGGATGTGGTATAAGCAAGAAATAACAGATAGCCCAAATACTGTATTACTACACTTGACATGTCAAAAGATCTAGAATAAGATCTTCAGTATATTGGATGGGATCTTCTATGGAGGACTTGAGGAACAATATGGTCAAAATTTGCATAGGATTTGAAGGGCAGGCCAGGATACAATCTGTGCCATAGTTACATCTTGATGAGATTGCAGATGACTGGAAAAATTGATGTTGACAGACTCAGAGGATGGATGCATTCTTTGGCAAAATCACAAGAAGAATAAGAGGTATAAGTAGGACTTAAACCTCAGTCTTTGTACTTCATATGTCACCAGATCACCTCACAGCTACTGCATGAATATTACACTTGTTTATTAAATTGGAAGGATTTGGCTGGAGGATTCATGAATCACTGTGTTGGCAGTCAATTGTATGACCTTCTGTTGGGAAAAAAAAGTCTATTTTTAATATCTCAAAAGAAAGAGGTGACTTTGTTAAGAAAAGAATATGATAAAACTATGAGAATGGTGTTTCCTCAGCTGAGATCAGGTCTTGTAGGACTATAAGACACTGCCAGACTGATTTGCAGAATTGCTGCAGATTACTGAAGGGATTCAGGAAATAACTGGCTGTAGGATTTTGGTGCATTAATGATGTGGGAAAGTGAAATCATCAAAGCAAATCTTTTTTCCCCAGAGTCCAGAGCACAGGGAGAGCTTGTCCCTTATTTTCCATAATATCCCAGCTCTTCTTCCTTGCTAATATTGACCATGGAAATGAAGAGGGAGAGAGATGAGTCTGCTCTGCCATTATTATCACCACCACTATCACCACCTGCCCCCAGCTCTGATTCTGCCCAATTTCAGGGTACTATAATCTTTTCAACAGACCCAACAAAAAATTTTAATGCTTAAATTTCAAAACTTTAGAGTTGAAGGATCAAACATTTTGGTATTACTCACTCAGCAGTCCATGGTCAACTCTGGGTATTATCATAGTAATCAAATAAGAGCTATTATAGGTAAAATTTAAATGTTTGTTACCTTTTAAGGAGGGAGGCCTTTGAATTAAGACAGGAGTATATTTGAAAAAATGATATTTTTCTTCATAGTGTATGAGAGTGTTGATTAAACTTCTTGGAAAAGAAAGTTTACAAAGCACAGCTATTTACTACCTACCTACAATATCATACTCCCCTAATGAGAGATAGCAGCAATTCATAGAAAGGTGTTGACGTTGGTTGAATATCTACAATAAGTAAATATTTAATTTCTCTCTCTAGGGTCATTTAACCTTGTAGTTGAAGCAACCAGAGAAGTGAAAAAAGTAAGCCAATAAATGGACAGCCAGAAGCCTCTTGGTGTGTGGAGCAAAACTTACATGATGAATGTATAAAAGAAGACGTTCACAGATTTCACAGACAAACAAGGTCCCCACCAATGAAATCTGGGCACCCTAATAAAATTTGGAAGACCTTATAGAAGTTTTATTGTGTCTGCCTTGCATTTTGATGAATGTGCTCCATATTAGCACAAGAGCATACAAATGAATGAATAAATCATTAAGTGCTTACTATATGTAAGGTCTGCTAGGGAGTACAGTGAATAGAATTCTGGTATTGCCACTATGTAGCAGATATTCTGTAAATTCTAGAGATAGAAAAAAACAAAAGTTAGACAGTCCCTGTCCTTAAGACGTTTACATTATATTAGGAGGGAAAAGCATGTGTGCAGCAAGTCAAATATACACAGAATATAAACAAAGTACTTTCAGGAAGGAAGACACTAACATGGACAACTTTGTTGTTGGAGGTGTCACTTGAGGTGAGCTTTGAAAGGAGCTGAGGATTCTACAAAGTAGAGACAAAGAAAGGATCTTTTCTAAGTATGTAAAATAATCTGTTCAAAGACATTGAGATGGAAGATAAAACTTTGCATATTGAACATAGCAAACAGGTCATTTTGAAGGGAAACTGGGGATGGAAAGTAGTGAGACAAAAAGATCTGAAAATATAGAATAGTTTTGTAAAGAACATAAAATATCAAAGAGAAGATCTTACGTTTTACACTATAGGCAAGAGGGAGCTACTAGAGTATCTTGAGCTGAGAAATGACATGATCAGATCTATGCATGTTAATTTCAATGCTTAAAGATGGCTTGATCACAGGATGCAAATTAGGGAGATATTGAAATAGTGCATTGCAAAGTTATAAGGGCCTTAAGTAGAGAAGAAGAAGAAGAGGATGAAGGTGAAATATAATGGGAAGGCAGAACTGACATTACTTGACAACTAACTGCATATGAAAAATAAGGAAAGGGGAGAAGACTTTTTGTCAGTAGCGGCATTTGAATTCTTTAAACTTTGGTCAAGAAAGCTGAGTCATGTCTAAACCCAGCTCCCTTTCACGGCATCAAATTAACAATAAATGTGCCAAATAAAATAAAATTGCAATAAAAACGGGAAAGGAAAAGAAAAAGATTCTTCTTGAGGAAACTTTGAGGAAAGTCACTAGAAAAGTTGAAAACTAAGTAGGTAAAAGAGAGGACTTAAAAGAATGAATAAATATTTTGGAGCAAAAGGGAATAAAAGGGAAAATCTAGAAAAGGAGACAATAATACAACATGGGTCCCTAAATATCCAAAATAGAGACTGGAACAACTACAAGAATATCCAGTGTTTTAGAAATTACAAAATAATCAATAGAAAATATATCTCTTTAATAAGTATACCAACTGACAAGCAAAAAATATAAATTATTTCTAATAAATAATGGAAAAAACAAATAATATAACATAATTGAAAATGACATAATACTAAAGCCAAAGGAGGAAAAAAAATGTTTTTTTTTAATCAAATGATAGCCAAAATAAAAAATAAATAAATAAATAAAGCATTATACAAGTCAAATCAATTGACTTTAAAAAGAGAGGTCAGACAACCAAGTAATTACTGACCTTTCAGGAAAAAGCAAACAATTCTTAAACACCATATTCAAAGAAATCATACATCAAAATTATATGGAAATGTAGGAAACAGGGCAATATGTAAATCAATAGAATTCATAATACATTGTCAGAAAAAAATCCTGAGTCTAATTCACCCAAGCATGTAGTAATCATGAAATACAAATTCAACAGAAAAGAATCTTATGAGCATTTAGGAAGGTAAAAAATTAATACATCAAAAACCTCAGAAGCAATTATCCTTGTTTAAAAGTGAAAAAAAAGTTTTAAACATCATATAATGAAAAACAAAGGAAACTGACTTGCATTTCAAATACCATATTCTACAAGGATGATTATATCTGTTCTTGAGTAAGAATGGATTTTCAATAAGCCATTCCTCTTGGTGAGAGAGGAATTTTAAAAAATTAAGTAGGGACTTCAATATGCAAAATTAAATGCAAATAAATACCCAAAATGAATGACATATTTTTCAAAAATGGATTATATAAATTGCCTATAAATAAAAACAGAATAAAAAGTATTAAGCATATACTTTACAAACCATAATTCAATATAGATTTATTAACTAATTTATTGTATTATCCTTGTTGTATGATTGGATGAGATTTTGACAATGTTTCTTTTCTTGTTCTAGTTGAAATATATTCCATATTCTCCAAACTGCAGTATAATGACTCTGGCTTCTACATGTCTTCATGTTCAGAAAAATCAGTCCAATATATCACATACAAACTAGTACTAAGTGGGCTAGTTGTTTACTAATCAATAAAAAACTCAATACGTTTTCTGTAGTAAAAAATATACAAGAAAGCCTTTAATGGCCACTTTATTAGGCCAATAAGCACATTACTTGTACTAGGAAAGGTCCAACAGTGCCTTGATGGCCCATAGGATATCTATATAGTGTGCTGGAATTATGAGAATATACCAACCAAGTCTGTCAAGCATCTCTCCCCTTCACGTGAATCCCCATAGGATATTTAAAAACAAAGAAAATAAACTGATTGAAAAATTAAAGTTTATCTTGGCTCTGGTTCCTCTTTGTAAGAAAGGAAAGATAAAACTTGCTTGCCCAGTAAGGAACAAAAAGGACATGTGACAGACCAATCAAGACCCATATCCTTGTTTTACTAGGAGGTGTATTTTCCAAGTGGCTGTGTCCTGTTTGGAACAGGCTCCTCCCCATCAGAGTATATTCAGTTACAGAGAAGTAGTTAAAGCCAGAACTCCACAGCAAGGAGCTGTAAGATGAGAAGAGGATTTTGAAATAAAGGGTCACAACCCTTTACTACTCTAAGTTTCATTGTTAAGGTTCTCCTTCTTTGTTTCCCATTCCCACGGTTGCTTCCTGCTCCCCTACTTTATTTTTTTTTAAAACCACCTAGTACAAAATAGTTTGGGAGATTTTTATTGTAAAGGGGCTGATCTGAACTTGTGGCAATTTAATTCAAGACCAGTCTTGAGTTCTCTGACTCATTTCTGCTGGGAAGCCCTGCCTGAATGTTCTGAGATATGACTGGGGAAATAATGGATTGAAAGAAAGAAAGGGAGAGTGGCCATGGGAAGAAGAGAAGGAATTACAGGTTTGAGTGAAGATGGGATGGCAAAAGGGATAAAGTAGGAGAAAGAGAAAGAAAATCAGCAGACTAGGGTCAGAAAACTTATAATTCTATTCCCTGCTGGCTCTATTAAGAATTAAAATTCCTAAGAATAGATTCAGAGAATTCTATAAGAAATAAAAGGGAAAGCTTCTAGCAAAAGGACTCAACAAATAAATATCCCTGAAAAGAGAATAATGGAAGACAAAAAAAAAAAATGAGGTTTCACATTGTTGTCTTAGCTGAAGATGGGAAGGGTAAAGCTAACAAAAGGGAGAAAGAATAATAGTACAAACAAATTCTAGCAACCTGGGAATGGGCAAAGTAATGAGAGGGAAGAATAAGGAAGGAAAAAAATTGAATTTATATTAATAAAAGTAAAACAATGTACAGAGATTAAGTATTGGTTTTAAAAGAGGGATTCAATATGTTTTGGTTTATACATATACTTTTATTTATTATACAAGTACAAAAATCATGAGCCAACATCTCCTCAGAGAAGGAGTCAAAAACTATATTCCCCTAGGATATGTTGCTGCATCCAATCTTCCCGCTGTCTCTCTCTTTGTTTCTGTCTCTCTGTCTCTTGCTTTCTCCCTCTCTCTCTTTCATTCTCCCTCTTTCTTTTTCCCTATTCTCTCCCTCTCCCTCTCACTCCTTCTCTTTCTCTCTGTCTCTGTTGTCCTCTCTTTCTCCTTCTCCCTTTTCTTCTCCCTCCTCCTCCCCCCTTCACTCTGTCTCTGTCTCTCTGTGTCATTGTCTCACTCCCCCCTCTCCCTCATTTTCTCTCTCTCCCTCTTCCCTCTCTTTCTTGCTCTGCTTCTGTCTCTCTTTCTGTCCCCTTTCTTTCTCTCTCTTTCTCTATCTGTCTGTTTCTCTGTTTCTCTTTGTGTCTCTGTCTCTGTCTCTATGCATATCTCTCAAGATATACATATACACACATAATTTTTTCCCTTTTGATTATATGTCAAAACAATTTTTAACATCTGGTGGTATTGGCTTTTTTTCCCCAAGTTTTAAGTTTATAGCCCAATCTATTGATTAAACTCTTGTGATCTATACTGATAGAGGCAAAAGGTAATAGAGGCAACATGTCAATTGGGGGCATACCTAAATGATTTATATTGCTCATGCCTATGCCAAGAAAACTTACCAGATTTCCTCCAACATTAAATAACAAGATACATTCAAGTTTTGAACAATACTTTGCAAAAATATCATATCTGTTATTTCACTTGATCTGGATAGTTCTGTAAAGTTGGTGGAGCAGGTAAAACCATCACCTTGGAAAGCCAAAAATAGTTCAAGGATTTGTTCAAAATGATTTAGCTAGTCAGCAGTCATGATGGGACTAAAGTCAGGTGTTATCTCCAGTACCAAGCTATCCTAGCTCAGTCTCTGATTTCTTAATTCAGTTCAGTTCAGTAGATATTTATTGAGTGATGTACCCTGTGGAATTACGTTGTCTCCTCCTGTAACTTCCCTCAATATTTGGGACTTCCTTAACCTGGATGGTCCAACCATTCCTATGGCCTTTTCAACCTGGAACCCCTCTCTGTAAAATAGTCTTCTTCCATTATTGAGTTCTTCTTTAACTTCCATTTTACATAAGAATCTGCTATACTATTATTCACCAGCTCCATGCATATTCACTGTATGAGCCCCTCCACTGACCTTTTGGAGATTTTCAACTTTATTTCCTATTCCTAGGAGGCAGCCCCTCCTCACCTACTTTATTGATGCCTTCTTTCCTTCAAGAGTCAACTCAAACAATACTTTCCATGTGAAGCCTTTTACAAGTTCCTCCATCTGCTAGTATCATTTTCCCAAGCTACTTGGTATTTCACTGCTTTGCATTTGTTCTCTTTATGTTTATTCTGTATACAATATTCTATGTAGTTGTTACCTTCTCCATTAGGATGTTAACTTTTTGAGAGAAGGGATTTTTTTCCAGTTTTTGGCTAATAGAAATAGCAAAGCACCAAAAAATGCCTCCTGCTAAAACTGGCATGTGAACTGTGGAACCAAATGTAAGTCTATTTATCTTTTAAAATTATGGTTCCTAAAAAAAAAAAAAATTATGGTTCCTTCATTTATAAAATGATAGTGATGGTAGTCAAGACTACTGCTTTGTAAAGAATCAAAATACTATGGGAATGGGAATATTTTTTATAAAGGAAGTTAAGGCCAAATTTTTGAATCTTACTTGATCTCATTGAGCCCCCTATATAGTAGGGATATAGTATATATCCCTATATATAAGGATAGTGGAGGATCACCTCTCTTGGGAGCTGTCCAGTACTTGATTTTTATCTTATTATTCTTTGTTTCTCTCCCTTTATTTTATAAATCCCATCTGTTATTCCACTCCCAGAATGGATATAAATATCTTTTAGTTTTTGATACCCTAAGGCAAAAACTCAAGGGGGAAGGTTGGGTGGGAACCCTTGTTCATTTCATCTTTGTGTCTCCCACAGTACCTGGCACATAATATATACTTAATTAATAAATGCCTGTTGAATTGAATTTAATTGTTTCTGGTAGTATAATTTTTTTTATAGTGCCAGTCCCATTGAGTGCCTCATGCATATTATTTTATAGGAATGAATCAGTGATCCCACATTAATGGAAGAAAAGAGATCCTTGTGGCCTAGATGGACTTGACTATGTAGAAGTAAGTTTGCCAGCAACCACTGAAATGTGACCAACACTGAGATGGAACAGACAATGTCTTTTTAATTCTAAATTGGGATAATCTATTGTTTCGCCTTTTTAGATGATGAAATTATGTAGGATGGAAAGAGGACTAAGTGGGGATAAGGAATGAGGGTTGAGATGACAAGAGATACAAAGATGACATGAACAACCTTCTCCCTTGAATGTTTGCCTTGGGGTACCAAAAACTAAAAGATATTTGTATCTATTCTGGGAGTGGAATGACTGAGTCTGTAAGAGCTTACTTGATGACAATAATTTTTCAACAAAAAGATCTAATAAAGATTGACTTCATAAGTCATGCACACTTGTGTAAATCCATTAACTTAGGAATGGTCTTACAATTGGGTGGGTCCTAATAGGAATCTAGGCAAATAAAAATTTTAGGAAGTCCATAAGTCCATAAGAATAATATTACACTTGTTTAGATTGTTTTTAGTCACAAGCCTAAGATTATTATCCTTACGATTTAGAGAGATACGAGATGGAACTGAACCTATGATTTCATTAGTTTAGGAATTATTTAAGGAATATACTCTACCAATACACTACTTTCTCTGCAATTTATCTTCAGAGAGCTACCTGGATGGAGGACTAAAAGGTTGAGTAACTTCCCCAGATAAATACAGAAGAAGAGAACAACTCTAAAACATTTACAAGCAAAGCCTCAAAAATCATACTACTTAATTATAAGATCATATAGGATTCTTAGAAGAATCAAAACAAGTTTTAAAATATTATAAATGTTCTAAATAAAAGAATTGGAAAAGAAAATGAAGTACTGGAGGAAAGACTTGGGTAGAAAATTAATAGCTTAATATAAGAGATATAAACCTTACTCCAATAACAGGCTCTAAAAATAGACTAACAATAGTTACTTTTTTGAGACAACAAGAAATTTTTTTTTAATCAAAAGGTTGAAAATATAGAATAAAATAAGAAACCTTATATTAACAACAACTGGCCTGGAAAACAGGTCAAGTACAGAAAAAGAAATCTAAAAATCAATGAACTACTTAAAAGTTATAACCAAAACATGAGAAAGAGACAGAGAGCCAACTTTGTCACCATATTTCAATAAATTATGAATGAAAATTGCACAAAACTATTATAATTAACAGGAAAAAAATGCTCCAAGGAACATCACAGTCAAAATCCAGAGCTACTTGGTCAAATAAAAAAAAATGTTACTAACATCCAAAAAGAAAAGAAATAAAGAAGCAATAATCTTTGATGAGATTCACATAAGATCTGGCAGCTATACTTTTCAGAAGAGAAGAATTAAATATTCCAAATAAAATATTCCAAAAGGCAAAAGATATAAGCCCATAACCAACTTAACAATCAAAACTGAGTATAATCCTATATAAAAATGGATCTTTAATGAAATACAAGGCTTCTAAGCTTTTATAGTGAAAAGATCTGAGTTAAACAGAAACTTTGAAATGCAAATCCAATAGAAAAGAGAAACATAGAAAAGTCAGAAAACATAAACCCCATCTCTATAAATAGTGCAGTACTTATCCATCCATCTTCAACCTTGAACCTTTTTTCTAAGTTTTGTAATCCTAAGTCCAGAAATTGTTTTAGGACATAGGAGTTCCTTCTATAAATGTTCCAATATGCTAGCTATTTATTCCTTTCATATCCCTTTACCTTCAGTCTAGAATAATCTCAAAGCTCAACCAAAAAAATGAGAGAACAGCACCTTGTAGAAAATTTCCAGTACCTCAGACAGGTTTACTATGCTCTTGGCTTTCTTGAGCATAATCCAACAGGAAAGAAGGAAAGGCTTTTCTGTAGCTGCACTTTAGCTTCCTCAATAAATCCAAATGGATCCAGGTGAAATATAACCCTGAAATGTACTCAATGACAGCTGTCAGGAAAGTGAGGGTACAAAACCTGTGTGGTTGAATTTCTGAAGGAAGAATAAATGTCTTTGTTAGACCATTACTGCTTCTGTATGGTTGATCACCCATGGTGGGACTGAGGGAAATTTATGGATGACCATATGTGCTGCAATAAGTGCACATCTCTGTGTAATACCTCTCTTCCTTTGGTTGGGGTGTGAGAAATGGAGGATACATTATCTGGGATCTTGCTTTAAAAGGAAAGCAGGAAGGTCAGAAGTCATTAGCAGAGAGTAATTCAATTTATGTGAACAAATATTTATTAAGGCACTATACTTAGTCTTAAGGATCCAAAGAGAAATGTGATTTTTTTAGATTGATTTTTATTTCTTTTTTTAAAATTATATCTCCTAGATTTCTACTGGACCTGCCACCACCATATATATTGCTCTTTCTCTGTCTCTCAGATAGCCATCCCATAAAATATGTTTTCCAAAGGAAAAAAAAATTCAGTAAAAGCAATCAACACATCTAAAAAGTACTTGATGATAGAGTCAAAGTTTTACATTCACAGGCTGGGATCTCTATTAAGAAGCAAAGTAGATATCTTCTTATATCTCTTCTTTGGAACTTGGCTAGTTCTTTATAATTGCACCAAACAATTTGAATTGCTTAGTGGTTGTCCCTTCCATTTACAATGTTATTAACACTGGATTTAAAAAAAAATACAAATGGAGCAGCTAGATGGCACAGTGGATAGAGCACTGGTCCTAAAGTCTCAGGAGGACTTGAGTTCAAATCTGGTTTCAGACATTTAATATTCCTAGCTGTGTGACCCTGGGCAAGTCACTTAACTCCAATTGCCTCAACAAAACAAAACAAACAAATATATATCTCTTCTTTCCCCAGAACATTTTCTTACACTATCTCCATAATAGGAATGTGCTTCTCTCTGCCTTATTTCTTCATTGAAATCATGTATCCTTTTAAGTTTAGTTCAAGGGTCATCTTATCCAGCTTTCCCCAGTTATCTGAGCTCCAAATGATTTCTCCCTCCTTAAACTCTTACAGACCATTTTTCCTATACTTGTCTAATCATCTGTGGAATTTTTGTTTGTATGATTGCTTGAGTCCCTATCTTGCTCTCTCTTCCAGACCATAAGCTCCTTGACCACACCTACATTAATGTGTTCAGTGGTGGGTATCACCCTTTATAAAGGACATTGATGAGCTAAAAAATTTTTGGAAGAGGGCAACAAGCATGGTAGAGATATTTGGTCATATAAGTATTATTTTGGTAGTTTCATGGCACCATAGTATATGGAGTGCTAGAGTCAAGAAATCAGGAAGACTTGAATTCAAATCTCCTTCAGACATTTATCAGCTGAGTGATCCTGGGTAATTGAGCCTCCTTTTCCCTCAGTTTCTTTAATTACAAAATGGTAAGAATAATAATAGCACCTCCTTTTCAGGGTTGTGAAGATCAAATGAGATAATATTTGTCAAAGGTGCTTGGTACAGTGCCTGAGACACAGTAGCCACTATACAAATGTTTATTCCTTTCTTCTCCTTCCCTTTCTTAAAGAGGCTAAGGATGTTTAAATGGCAATCTGGAGACTTATCAGTAGTTGATGATCAAGAAAGCATGAGAATTGTCTTCGAGTATTTGAAAAATTTCCACATAGAAACAGAATCAGACTTGTTCTATTTGGCCCTAGAGGGTAGAAGTAGGAGAAATGGGTGGAAGTTGCCAAGAAGCAGATTTAAACTTGTTGTAAAGAAAAATGTACTCACAATTAAAGCCATAAAAACATGATAGGCTACCTTGGCAAGGAGTGAGTTCCACCTCACCAAAAGCCTTCCAACAAGGCCAGTGGACTGTTCAGTATGTTATAGAGGGAATTTTTACTTAAGAATAGGTTAGACAAATTAAAGCTTTCCATTCATCCATGACTGTCATAGACTTCATTGCATTCATAGCACTCATAAGAATACATGCTGTTATTGTCATATTCAATTCTCAATGATGCCATTTGGAGTTTTCTTGACAAATATACAGGAGTAGCCTGCCATTTCCTTCTCCAGCTCAATTTACAGATGAGGAAACTGAGGCAAACAGGATTTAGTGATTTGCCCGGGGTTACATGGCTAGTAAGTGTCTGAGGACAGATTTAAGCTCATGAAGATGAATCTTTATGATTCTAAGACTGGTGCTCTATCCACTATGGCACCTTGTTGCTTTGTACAAATGTTAGCTATTATTATTACCAAGAGGTCTTGTGCTAGATGTTAGACATCCCAAGTCAAAAACGAATTTGTTCTGGTAGTCTTCAAGATATTATCATTAAACCAAAGGTTAATAATACATATATAAATAAGCATAATCCAAAATAATCTGATGAAGTAGAGAATGCTAATAACTGGGGGATTCAGGGGAATCAGAAGTAGAGATTCACTAGTATTGCAAAGAACTCTCTTCCTATGTGTCTTGTGTTCCTTCCTGTTTTTAGCTCCACAATCACAGGCAAAGGTTCTGCTTACAAAATATTAACTCAAAGGTCTGGTCTCTCCCCGCTTTGATCCTGTGCCTGAAAACTGGAGAGATGTATGGTACATTTTTAGTTACAAATTCTATTTATCTCTTGATATTTCTTTGCAAGGATGGACACTAGAGAGGAGAGGTATTTTTTCTCAGGACAAGATACTCTTGAGAGACATAATAATAACTGATATCTTATAGAACACTTTAAAGTGTAAAAAGCATATGATACACATTTTTTTATTTGAATCTCAAAAAAAGCTTCAAAAGCAGGTACATGTGTTTATTAATCACCTACTGTATACGAGGCCTGTGCCAAGCACTTTGAAAATAACTCCTTTTATTTATAAAAATGTTAATCCTATCGGTGGTGTCACCCCCATTATACATATTAGAGAACTGGAGCTCAGAATGATTCAGAGGCACACCTGTGTGTCGTAACTACGAAATGTCAAAAGCAAGATTTAATTCCTAGCATTCTGACTTCACTCTCATCTACTATAACACATCCCTTCCCTACTAGTGTTAAAATCTTAAGTGATTTTACAAAGAAAATACTGTGCTCTGCTCTTATTTGTATGTGGGGTTTAATTAACTAATTGAGGTCAGACAGTGCGATAAAACAGCAATGAAGTTGAACTAAGAGGTCTATTTGTCATAATTTCACCAAGATAAATGACAATAGCTCAGTAACAACATTTTTTTGTTGTCATTTCTCTCATGTACAACATGTCCAACACATGTCAATGTGACCACAACGGGGTTTTTTTTGGCAAAGACATTAAAATAGCATTTCCTTCTCCAGCTTATTTTACAGATGAGGTAACTGAGGCAAAAGGATTAAGTGACTTCCTCGGGGTCACACAGCTGGGAAGTGAATAAGGCCAGCTTTGAATTCCTGAATTCTTTCAATACTCTGAGACACTAAACTATGTCACTTGAATACCCTCAGGAAAGCCAGATCTTTCTTAGTTTCTCTTTAAATATTTTAATTCGATTTTTCTACTGATCATGCAAGCAAGTGACATGAAATTGAGCTAGTGCCTCTTCCTCTATGGATCCATCCTTTCTTTCTCTATATGGTGAAAGTTTGGTCACTAAGTCAATAAGTGCCTACTCTGCCCCAGGCATTGTACTATACGCTCAAAATACAAAGAAAAACATAGTCCCTGATCTCAAAGAGTTTCCAGTCAGATGGGAAAGACACATAAAAACAATGGAGCACAAATAGGATATGTATATGGTAAACTGGAGATAATCACAGGAAAGGCTGTAGCATGAGGAGAATCAGGGAGGACTTCCTGCAGAAGATGGGATTTTAGCTAGGACTTGAAGGAAGCCAGAGAACAGAAAAGAGGAAAGGGGGCATTTTGGTCATGAGGGAGGGACAATCAATAAGAATGCTCAGGAGCCTTCTGGTTAAGATGGCGGAGAGGAGGCTCACAGCTGCATAAGCTCCACGCTTTCTCTCACTATCCATTTCATTACAAGCCTCTGAATTAATGCTTGACTGAAAAAAAAAACCCACGAATAGTTACCAAGAGAAGCCATCCTTGAGATTCGCCAAGAAAGGTCTGTCTTTATTGGAGGGCTGGGACAGTTTTACATCGGGCGCAGGCTGAGGGCAGCGGCAGTGAGAGCACGGGAGCAGACTGGAGAGGGGGTGGGGAGTGATCGCAGGCGTCTCTGCGGGGAGAGCTTCGCTACAGGACTGGATACTTTGCTCCGGCAGCAAGTCAGCAGCCCAGCAGAGAAGCTAAAAACATCGGGGGTGAAGAATACAACCCCAAACAGCTGGAGTCTCTCGGGTCCTGGCCGCCCCTCCCTCCCCCCCCACAGTGACTCAGCACGCTCTGGGATCTCAGAGTGCAGGCGCAGCACAGTCCTGCTAGTGCCTCACTGCTGCCCCCCGCAGTCTGTAGAGGAAGCTCGATAACACACCCAGCCCCTCCCCCAAAGAAAGACTCCAGTTTTTTCTGTTTTTCTTTGGTAATTTGTCTTTGATTATTAGACAGAATGAGCAAGAAACTGAAGAGGACTTTAACCCTTGACAGCTTCTATACAGAAAGAGAGCAGACTCTAAATCCTGAGGAGACTAAAAACAGACAGTCCCCAGGTGAATCCCCAAAGGAGGAGATCATCTGTTCCTCAGCACAGATGAACCTCATAGAAGTGATTAAAAAGGCTCTCACAAGGGAGCTAGAAGAAAAATGGGGAAAGCAGAGTGAGGCTTGGCAAAAGGAGAGGGAAGCTTGGGAAAAGGAGAGGGAGGCTTGGCAAAAGAGCCTGGAGAAGTCAGTTAAAGAGAGAGTGGATAAAGAAGTAAAATCCTTGAAAAATAGGATTGGTGAACTGGAAACAGAAAACAGCTCTCTAAAAAACAAAATTGGCGAAATGGAAAAAAATTCCACAGAACAAAAGAACAATGGGACAATTAGAAAAAGATTTTAAAAAAGTGAGTGAAGAAAATACTTCACTGAAAATCAGAATTGAACAAGTGGAATTGAATGACTCGAGGAGACAAGAAGAATCAGTCAAGCAAATCCAAAAAAATCAAACAATGGAAGAATGTGAAATACCTTCTGGGGAAGACAACAGACATGGAAAACAGATCCAGGAGAGACAGTCTGAGAATCATTGGACTTCCAGAAAAACATGATAAAAAAAAGAGCCTGGACACTATTTTCCAGGAAATTATCATAGAGAACTGCCCAGAAGTCATAGGAACAGAGGAAAAAATAAACATTGAAAGGATTCATCGATCACCCACTGAAAGGGATCCTAAAATCAAAACACCAAGGAATATAGTGGCCAAATGCCAGAACCTTCAGACGAAGGAAAAAATATTGCAAGCGGCTAGAAAAACCCAATTCAAGTATCAAGGAGCCACAATAAGGATCACCCAGGATCTGGCAGCATCCACATTAAAAGATCGAAGGGCCTGGAATATGATATTCCGAAAGGCTAAGGAACTTGGTATGCAACCAAAAATAACTTACCCAGCGAGAATGAGCATCTTTTTCCAGGGAAGAAGATGGTCATTCAACGAAGTAAGCAAATTTCATCTATTTCTGATGAAAAAGCCAGAACTTAACAAAAAGTTTGATCTACAAATATAGAACTCAAGAGAAATCTAAAAAGGGAACGATTAATCTTGGGAACTATATTTCGACTATATAGATGTATAAAGAATACATGTATACCTTGTTCTAGAAATTGATGTGGAAAGGACATTGTACCAGAAAAAGGGTAAAGTGGGGGTAGTACATCTCATGAAGAGGCAAAGGAAACCTATTATATCTGAGAGAAAGAATGGAGGGGGATGAATATAGTGGGTATCTTACTGCCTTCAGAATTGGCTTTAAGTGAAAAATCTTAAGACATATTCAATCTATGGTGAAACTTCTCCCACCTCATTGAAAAGTGAGAAGGGAAAAGTGAAAAGGGAAGGAATAAGCTAAGCGGAAGGGAATACGGAAACTGGGAGGGAAAGGGGTAAGATAGGGGGAGGAACTCTAAGGCGGGGGAAGGGATACTAAAAAGGGAGAGCTGTGAGAAGCAAGTGGTACTCACAAGCTTAATACTGGGAAGGGGGGAAAGGGGAAAGAAGGGAGAAAAGCGTAAACCGGGGTTAACAAGATGGCAAGTAATACAGAATTGGTCATTCTAACCATAAACGTGAACGGGGTAAACTCCCCCATAAAGAGGAAGCGGTTAGCAGAATGGATTAAAAGCCAGAATCCTACAATATGTTGTTTACAGGAAACACACCTGAAGCGGGAAGATACATGCAGGTTAAAGGTAAAAGGTTGGAGCAAAATCTACTATGCTTCAGGTGAAGTCAAAAAAAGCAGGGGTAGCCATCCTGATCTCAGATCAAGCTAAAGCAAAAATTGATCTAATTAAAAGAGATAAGGAAGGGCACTATATCTTGCTAAAGGGTAGCATGGATAATGAAGCACTATCTATATTAAATATATATGCACCAAGTGGGGTAGCATCTAAATTCTTAAAAGAGAAATTAAGAGAGCTGCAAGAAGAAATAGACAGTAAAACTATAATAGTGGGAGATCTTAACCTTGTACTCTCAGAATTAGATAAATCAAACCACAAAATAAATAAGAAAGAAGTCAAAGAGGTAAATAGAATATTAGAAAAGTTAGATATGATAGATCTCTGGAGAAAATGTAATGGAGACAGAAAGGAATACACTTTCTTTTCAGCAGTTCATGGAACCTATACAAAAATTGACCATATATTAGGACATAAAAACCTCAAACTCAAATGCAGTAAGGCAGAAATAGTAAATGCATCCTTTTCAGACCACGATGCAATGAAAATTACATTCAACAAAAAACCAGGGGGAAGTAGACCAAAAAATAATTGGAAACTAAATAATTTCATACTAAAGAATGATTGGGTGAAACAGCAAATCATAGACATAATTAATAACTTCACCCAAGAAAACGATAATAATGAGACATCATACCAAAATGTATGGGATGCAGCCAAAGCGGTAATAAGGGGAAATTTCATATCTCTAGAGGCCTATTTGTATAAAATAGAGAAAGAGAAATTCAAAAAATAAAAGGAGAGATCAATAAAATTGAAAGTAAAAAAACTATTGAATTAATTAATAAAACTAAGAGTTGGTTCTATGAAAAAACCAACAAAATAGACAAACCCTTAGTAAATCTGATTGAAAAAAGGAAAGAGGAAAATCAAATTGTTAGTCTTAAAAATGAAAAGGGAGAACTCGCCACTAACGAAGAGGAAATTAGAGCAATAATTAGGAGTTACTTTGCCCAACTTTATGCCAATAAATTCAACAACTTAAAAGAAATAGAAAAATACCTCCAAAAATATAGCTTGCCCAAACTAACAGAGGAAGAAGTAAATATCCTAAACAGTCCCATCTCAGAAAAAGAAATAGAACAAACTATCAATCAACTCCCTAAGAAAAAATCCCCAGGACCAGATGGATTTACATGTGAATTCTACCAAACATTTAAAGAACAATTAACTCCAATGTTATATAAACTATTTGAAAAAATAGGGCTTGAAGGAGTCCTACCAAACTCCTTTTATGACACAGACATGGTACTGATACCTAAACCAGGTAGGCTGAAAACAGAGAAAGAAAATTATAGACCAATCTCCCTAATGAATATTGATGCTAAAATCTTAAATTAAATATTAGCAAAAAGATTACAGAAAATCGTCACCAGGATAATACACTATGACCAAGTAGGATTTATACCAGGAATGCAGGGCTGGTTCAATATTAGGAAAACTATTAGCATAATTGACTATATCAATAATCAAACAAACAAAAACCATATGATCATCTCAATAGATGCAGAAAAAGCATTTGATAAAATCCAACATCCATTCCTAATAAAAACACTTGAGAGCATAGGAATAAATGGACTTTTCCTTAAAATAGTCAGGAGCATATATTTAAAACCATCAGTAAGCATCATATGCAATGGGGAAAAACTGGAACCTTTCCCAGTAAGATCTGGAGTGAAGCAAGGTTGCCCACTATCACCATTATTATTTAATATCGTATTAGAAACACTAGCCTCGGCAATAAGAGTCGAGAAAGATATTAAAGGAATTAGAGTAGGCAATGAGGAAACCAAACTATCACTCTTTGCAGATGATATGATGGTATACCTAGAGAACCCCAGAGAATCTACTAAAAAGCTATTGGAAATAATTCATAATTTTAGCAAAGTAGCTGGCTACAAAATAAATCCCCATAAATCCTCAGCATTTTTATACATCACCAACAAAACCCAACAGCAAGAGATACAAAGAGAAATTCCATTCAGAATAACTGTTGATACCATAAAATATTTGGGAATCTATCTACCAAAAGAAAGTCAGGAATTATATGAGCAAAATTATAAAAAAGTCTCCACACAAATGAAGTCAGACTTAAATAATTGGAAAAATATTAAGTGCTCTTGGATCGGCCGAGCGAACATAATAAAGATGACAATACTCCCTAAACTAATCTATTTATTTAGTGCTATACCAATCAGACTTCCAAGAAAATATTTTAATGATCTAGAAAAAATAACAACAAAATTCATATGGAACAATAAAAAGTCGAGAATCTCAAGGGAATTAATGAAAAAAAAAATCAAATGAAGGTGGCCTAGCTGTACCTGATCTAAAATTATATTATAAAGCAGCAGTCACCAAAACCATTTGGTATTGGCTAAGAAATAGATTAGTGGATCAGTGGAAAAGGCTAGGTTCACAAGACAGAATAGTCAATTATAGCAATCTAGTGTTTGACAAACCCAAAGCCCCTAACTTCTGGGAAAAGAATTCATTATTTGATAAAAACTGCTGGGATAATTGGAAATTTGTATGGCAGAAATTAGGCATGGACCCACACTTAACACCATATACCAAGATAAGATCAAAATAGGTCCATGACCTAGGCATAAAGAACGAGATTATAAATAAATTAGAGGAAGATAGAATAGTTTATCTCTCAGACTTGTGGAGGAGAAAGAAATTTGTGACCAAAGATGAACTAGAGACCATTACTGATCACAAAATAGAAAATTTTGATTACTTCAAATTTAAAAGCCTTTGTACAAACAAAACTAATGCAAACAAGATTAGAAGGGAAGCAACAAACTGGGAAAACATCTTCACAGTTAAAAGTTCTGATAAAGGCCTCATTTCCAAAATATATAGAGAATTGACTCTAATTTATAAGAAATCAAGCCATTCTCCAATTGATAAATGGTCAAAAGATATGAACAGACAATTTTCAGAGGATGAAATTGAAACTATTTCCACTCATATGAAAGAGTGTTCCAAATCACTATTGATCAGAAAAATGCAAATTAAGACTACTCTGAGATACCACTACATACCTGTCAGATTGGCTAAGTAGACAGGAAAAAATAATGATCAATGTTGGAGGGGATGTGGGAAAACTGGGACACTGATGCATTGTTGATGGAGTTGTGAACAAATCCAACCATTCTGGAGAGCAATCTGGAATTATGCCCCAAAAGTTATCAAACTGTGCATACCCTTTGATCCAGCAGTGCTACTGCTGGGCTTATACTCCAAAGAGATACTAAGGAAGGGAAAGGGACCTGTATGTGCCAAAATGTTGTGGCAGCCCTGTTTGTAGTGGCTAGAAACTGGAAAATGAATGGATGTCCATCAATTGGAGAATGGCTGGGTAAGTTGTGGTATATAAATGTTATGGAATATTATCGTTCTGTAAGAAATAACCAGCAGGATGAATACAGAGAGGCTTGGAGAGACTTACATGAACTGATTCTGAGTGAAATGAGCAGAACCAGGAGATCATTATATACTTCAACAACAACACTGCATGAGGATGTATTCTGATAGAAGTGGATTTCTTTGACAAAGAGAAGATCTAATTCAGTTCCTGATCAATGATGGACAGAAGCAGCTACACCCAAAGAAAGAATACTGGGAAATGAATGTAAACCATTTGCATTTTTGTTTTTCTTCCCAAGTTATTTCTACCTTCTGAATCCAATTCTCCCTGTGCAACAAGAAAACTGTTCGGTTCTGCAAACATATATTGTATCTAGGATATACTGTAACCTATTCAACATGTAAAGGACTGCTTGCCATCTAGGGGAGGGGGTGGAGGGAGGGAGGGAGAAAATCAGAACAGAAGTGAGTGCAAGGGATAATGTTGTAAAAAATTACCCTGGCATGGATTCTGTCAATAAAAAGTTATTATAAAAATTTTTTTTAAAAATGAATGCTCAGGAGGAGATGGAGCATCTTGTAGGAGGACCAATAGGGAAGCTAGTGCCACTGGTTCCATAAGTGTATGGGAAGGAGTAAGGTATAAAAAGACTGAAACAATCTGAGAGATCCGGCATGTAAAGGGCATTGAATAACAAACAAACGATTTAGTCTTTGATATTTATGATGATAGGGAGCCACTGGAGTTTTTTTGAATGGTGGGAGAGGTAGGACTACATGTTCAGATAAGTGCTTTTAGAAAATTAATTTGATAGCTGAGCTGTAGTTTGGACTGAAATATGGATAGATCTGAATTAGGGAGACCAACTTTCAAGTTATTACAATTGTCCAGACATCAGAGGAGAGAAAGCAATATATGAGAGGTATTATAGACAAAATTGTGAACTCTTGGCAACAAAGTAGATATGGGGAAAGGGAGAAAGAATGAAAGCACAGATTTGGGAATGACACCGAGGTTGCAAGCCTGGATAACTGGCTACTGTCCCAAAGAGATCATGAAAGAAGAAAAAGGACCCACATGGGTAAAAATGTTTCTGGAAGCCCTTTTTTGTGGTGACAAGGAACTGGATACTGAGTGGATGCCTGTCAGTCGGGGAATGGCTGAATAAGTAATGGTATATAAAGATAGTGGAATATTATTTTTCTTTAAGAAATGATGATCAGCGAAAAGTTATCAAACTGTGCGTACCCTTTGGTCCAGCAGTGCTACTACTGGGCTTATATTCCAAAGAGATTTTAAAGGGAAAGGAACCTGTATGTGCAAGAATGTTTGTGGCAGCCCTCTTTGTAGTGGCCAGAAACTGGAAAATGAGTAGATGCCCATCAATTGGAGAATGGCTGAATAAATTGTGGTATATGAATATTATGGAATATTGTTGCTCTGTAAGAAATGACCAGCAGGATGATTTCAGAAAAGTCTGGAATGACTTACATGAACTGATGCTGAGTGAAATGAGCAGGACCAAGAGATCATTATATACTTCAACAACAATACTATATGATGATCAATTCTGATGGACGTAGCCCTCTTCAACAATGAGATGAACCAAATCAGTTCCAATAGAGCAGTCTTCACCCAGTGAAAGAACTCTGGGAAATGACTATGGACCAGTACATAGAATTCCCAATCCCTCTATTTTTGTCCACCTGCATTTTTGATTTCTTTCACAGGTTAAATGTACATTATTTCAAAGTCCAATTATTTTTGTGTAGCAAAATAACTGTATGGACATGTATAAATATATTGTATTTAACATATACTTTAACATATTTTACATGTATTGGTCTACCTGCCATCTGGGGGAAGGGGTGGAGGGAGGGAGAGAAAAAAAATGGAACAAAAGGTTTTGCAATTGTCAATGCTAAAAAATTATTCATGCTTATATCTTGTAAATAAAAAGCTATAATTTAAAAAGAAAGCAAGAAATGATGAGCAGACTGATTTCAGAAAAGCCTAGAAAGATTTCCATGAACTGATGCTGAGTGAAGTGAGCAGAGACAGGAGAACACTGTTCACAGTAACAGCAAGATTATGTGATGATCAACTATGAAACACGTATCTCTTCTCAGCAATACAGTGATTCAAGAAAATTCCAAAAGAGTTGAAATAGAAAATGTCATCCATATCCAGAGGGATAAATATGGAAACTGAATATGGATCAAAATATACTATTTTCACCATTTTTGTTTGTTTACTTGTTTGCTTTCTCTTTCTCATGGTTTTTTTCTTTTGGTCTGATTTTTCTTGTACAACATGAAAAATATGGAAATATATTTAAAAGGATTGTACATGCATAACCTATATAATGCTGTGTGCCATTTTGGGGAAGAAAGTGAGAAAGAAGGGAATACAAAATTTTACAAAAATGGATGTTGAAAATTATCTTTATATGTATTTGGAAAAATAAAATACTATTGAGAAAGCAAATGAATAAAAATGTGAGACAGAACAAAACAAAAAAATCTGGGTGACTGGGAGGATGGTAGTACCCTTAACAGCAATAGGAAAGAAGGGAGGTTTTGGAAGGAAAGATAATGAGTTCAGTTTTGGACATTTGGAGTTAGGTATCTATAGGACATCTAATTTGAGATGTCTGATAGATAGAGATCCAAGTCTAGAGTTTATGAGAGAGGTGAGAGCTAAATAAGTAGATGAGAATATAGGGATGATTATTGAATGTTTGGGAGTTGATCAAAAAGTAAAATAATTTAGAGAGGGGCAGCTAGGTGGCACAGCAGATAAAGCACCAGTCCTGAAGTCAGGAGGACCTGAATTCAAATCTTTCCTCAGACACTTAATATTTCCTAGCTGAGTGATCCTGGGAAAGTCACTTAACCCCAATTTCCTCAACAACAACAACAACAAAAAAAAAATCTAGAGAGAAAAAAGAACCCAGGTCATTGCTCTTTATAGGGCATTGCCTGAACAAAAACTTAGCAAAGGAAATTGAGAAGAAATGGTTAAACATGTAGGAGAACCAGGATTGAGGATCAGAGAAAGGAGGGAATTAAAGAAAAAGTTTGGAGGTGCATGATCTCAAAGGTCATAGACCAATGTAATATCTCCCTCAGGGCATGCTGGCTTCTAGAGAGGTCAAATAACTACCAAAACAAATATGTGTATTCTATATAGGTATGACAGAAGATCCTGTATTCTTGGATCTGTAGGAAGAGGAAATTGTGTATTGTCTATTGTTAATCGCATCTATTCCAAACAGAAAAAAAGTCAACAGGTTCTTAATAAAAGTCAAGCAGAGTTGTCAGGTTTGTTGAGATAAGAGTGGGAAGAGAATGTTTGAAACTAAAGGAGACTGGTGAAAATAGGCAACTTTAAAAAGTGGAACTGTCCCATCAATACTGTGGTTGGTTCTCTTGTTACTACCTCTAGAACCTATGAAAAAGCAGGTAGATTATAGAGGCAGGAAAGACAGAACCATTGCAGCACCTACATGGGTCTGATTATTCTATATTTGCTGGCACGGCAATAAAGAAGCAGCTTTGTTTGGTTCTTTTCCAGGGAAAGAATCAATGGAAGGCTTCCGTTGCTTAACACTCCTGCTTTTTTACCTTTATTCATTCTTAAAGATGTACACAACTAAAGACAAATTCACTCAAACCCAGGATGTTTCATGTAAATTGTCCCCAAGCCAAAGTTATTATTACCAAAGTGAATATGATAAGAGTAAATAGGTTTTTGGTAATAGAATCTTAGAGGTGAAAGGGCCTTAAATATCATCTACTGTAGTCTCCTTCTACCCCACTCCCTGGCTTCTCAAACAAAACACTCTGTCTCTCAGTTCCAGGCATTTTTTCAAACTGTTTCTATGCCTGGAATGCACTCTCTCCATCTCTACTTACTGGTTTTCCTGCTTACTGTAAATCTCAACTAACATCCCATCTTCTATGGAAAGTCCTCCCTATCTTATTTACTTCCAATTTATCCTGAACATAGTTGTTTTCTTGCCCCTCGCATTAGATTAGAAATGTAAGCTCACTGAAGGTAGGAATAATCTTTTGTCTCTTTTTATGTCTCCAAATACTTAACATAGTGTCTGGCACAGGGTGGACGACTAATAAATGTTTATTGCCTGACTGATATATACTGCCTATATCACCCTAGGAAAATCAAAAAGTTGTTCAGTGATATAAAACAGAGGTAGCATATTGTCATTAAGCAAAACTCCTCAGTGGCCCAATTAGTTCCCAATGGAATTGGGAAATACATGTAGATAATGTTGATTTATGGATTTCTAAGTCAATATGTGGGCCACATGGAATCTGTTTTTATTGAGTTCGACAGCACTACTGTATAATGTTCTTTATTTGGTTTCCTGGAGGTCTTGGGGCAGCCTTCATTTCATCATAAGAATAGCCAGGGCTCAAAGTCCAAATTTTTTATTATCTCTTTCAAATTCTTGTCTCCTTTCCTGGGACCCGGTTAGCTCTCTTAAAAGCCTTCCAGAGTCTTGGTTTCAGTGGAAAAAATGCGGGAGGACAGACCTGCCACCACAAGGTGTGAGAAGAGATGAATGAAGCTGAGTCCAAGGGCTTGTGCTTCAGCCTCCAATCCCCTTGTCTTCCCTGCTCTGAATCTGGCTGAGATTCCCAGCTTATATGCACTACACTGAATATAAACCAATCATTACATCACTAGGAAACCATTATTTGGTGTAAGATTAATTCAATCATACTGAACTAGAGAACTATTAAGCACCATGCTAAACTAGATAACCATTGTTTCATCAATTCCACTGACTTAACATCTTGTAAGAATCCTTGTTTCAGAGTTCTGGCCTATAGCATCTCCCGCTTTCTTTTGTTTTAGAACATAAGGTGGTCACACTCTCCCTGACTTCTCAAGGAGGTGAAAACACCAAAAAAGGAGGTGATCACACCTTCCCTGACTCCTAAAAAGGGGGGTGAAAACACCAAAAAAGGAAATGATCACACCCTCCATGATGTCTCAGGAAGGGAGATGAAAACCAAAAGAAAATGGGGAATCAAATCAGATTAGCAGATTTCTGAAGGGTCTCACTTGAAACAAGTATACATAAATCCATCAACATGGGACTTATTAAATAAGTACATAGTAACATAACAAGGCCAGTAGTAATGTAGTGATGTAACAAATAACATGAGTCAACATGAGGAATTACACATGTCCATAAGGCCTAGAAATAGTCCAAAACCAGTCTATTGTCCATTACTTCATGTATCAAAGAATCCAATGATTCCTGCTGGTTTTGAAGTTCTGTAACAGTCTCATTATCAGCCAAGCTCTTTCAGTGTCAAATGTCTCTTAGGTTTTCTCCTTTATTTCAAGGTTTTTCTCTTTTTCTGTCTCTCTGAGCCAAGTGCTGTTGGCATCCATCTGATTCCTTCTCCATCTATAGAAATACAAGCAAACCCTCTTCCCCAAGCAGTTAACCTATCTGGTTCCTTCCATTCACCACTTTCTAAATCTCTCCTCATCGCCTGGTAATTACATTGGAGCTGCTTACACTGGACACTGCCTTTCTGTTGGGTTAAAAAAGCCCCAATTGTAATCCCTTTCTTCCATCTGATTGCTTCTCTGCTGAAGCAATCATATCAGAGTCCTGACCTTCTAAAGACTCTGTGGGTGTAACCTCAGCTGCTATCATGTTTTTTGTTTGAGTTCTTGGAGCTGGGCCCCACCTCTTATTTCCCTGGGTCAAGCTACATTCTGAGGCCCAGTGAAAGACCTTGTTGCACTTTGGAATGGGGTATGAGGTTTTATTCTCTCACCCTGTCGTCTCACTCTGTCTCATTGCCAACATTGAGCTTTCAGATGCCCTATTTTACCACACTGAAAGCACTGATGAGTCTCTCTAAAAGTGCCTTGCCAACAGGGACCCTGTCTTCCCATGTTCATCATAGTTGGGTATAATAAGCATTTGTGCCCACTGTGGCACAGCGTCTTATGATCTCCTCTAAAGGAGCATCTTTGTGTAGTCCCCATATAATTCTTTTGTAAACCTCATTAGCATTTTCCTTAGCCATTGTCTGATCATAATTCTTGTAGCTGCATTTTCTCCAATAGTTCTTGCGTCAGCTGTTTCCAAATATCCCACAAAATCAGCAAAAGGTTCGTTGGGACCTTCACGAAAATAGAAGACTTCCCCTAGATCTTTTCTTAGGAGGGAGCCCCATGCTTTTATAATAGCAGTAGCAATTTGCTCACATGCTGCTATGGGGTAATTAATCTGTATTGAAGTGTCTGCATAAGAACCTACACCTGTTACTTGATCACAGGTAATTGGTATATTAACTCTAGTTTGCCTATTTCATTGGGCTTGTGTCCTACAGAGTTTACTATATTCAGAAAGCCAAGACAAGTTTTATCCAGGTTCTAAATATGTCCCTGCTAGGGATTTCCAAGCACTAGGGGTTAAAATTACATAAGCCAATCTTAATATGAGACGATATAACACCATAAATACTGCAAGTCTTTTTAAAATCTTTGATAATTTCCAGATCCAAAGGAGTATATCTTCTTCTGTCTTGACCCAAAGAATCAAACTCTTCAATTACAGGGTATGCATTCATTTTTAAATCAGATATATCCTGTCCTTCTTTTTTAGCTTTATCTAGTGCCTTTTGTACTCTTATCATAAGGGGTGGACAAAGCTCCTGAATGGATAGTGCTGATGGTGTCACTGTCCCTCCCCCTCCTCCTTCTCCCTCCATCCATGAAGGATTAATTGAAGGGGGTAGGTCAGGGGATGGGGAATACCCTAATTTGTCCTGCTATGAAGCACCACACTCCTTTATTTCATCAGAATTGTACTTCTTTCTTGTTTAATTCTTCATCTTTTTCACTTATTTTGTCCGTATCCTTCCCCACCTGCACTTTCTTCTTTTTTTATTCTAATACTTATATAATTTACTAAAGCCAATTGTATTAAATTATATGTATAAAATGTTTCTTTAGGAATTGAATCAGTACCATTATCATTGTAGTATTCACATAGTTGCTCTCCTACTAATTTTCACTCATCTGGATCTAATTCTTTTTCCTTAGAGAACCAAGGAGATATTTCTCCTTGTACAGTTTCTAAAGGTTCAATGATCTGCTCCCAAGTTACAATCAAACCTTGTTTTTTCATAAGTCTAACAATACTCTCTACACATTTTCCTTGAAGTGGAAAAGATTCCTTTCTAAAAATTTATCCCATTTTGTTGTGGGCAGAACTTGAAACAAGGTATTAAGGAGGAGACAATGGTTAAATATAGTTTAGAATTGATTTAATCCTATAACAAATAATGATTTCCTAGTGATGTAATGATTGGTATATACTCAGTGTGGGGCATATAAGCTAGGAGCTCTCAGGGCCAGAAAGGACAAGTGCACTAGAAGCTCTCAGAGGCTGAGACAGATTCATTTCATCATCTACCTTTGTGGTGGCTGGAGGCTGAAGCACAAACCTTTGCAGAGTCAGGGAAATTCAGAAACCAGAGAAGGCAGGCAGGAGCTCAAGCTCTTGGAACCAAGGAAAGAGATAGGCCTCTAAGAAAGCTAACCAGGCCCCAGGAAAGGAGACAAGACTTTGAAGGAGACAATAAATGATTTGGACTTTAACACTTGGCTGGCTGCACTTGTGGTGGTTACTGAATTGAAATGAAGGCTGCTCCCAGAGAACCCAAGAAAACTGCAACAGAGAACATTACATTTTAGAGAGAACATTACACCATTTCAGCTGCAATACTAGTTTAGTCCTTTACAAAGTTCCTTCTTGTCTATTTTTGTACTTAATTTCTGGATTTGTAGATCCTTGGTCCTATGTTTAGGCACCAAAATGTAATGTTCTTGGTTTGCTTTTTTGGTGGTCTCTGGAGAGCAGCCTTTGTTTCAGTTCAGTAATTGCCACAAGAATAGCCAGGTGTTAAAGTCCAAAAGTCTTTATTGTCTTCTTCCTTGACATCTCAGCTAGCTTTCTTGTGACCTTCAGACAGGACTTGGTTTCAGTTGAGAAAATGAAGGCGGACAGGCCAGCCATGGTGTTGATGAAGGTGGAATGAATCTCTGAGTCTGAGAGCTTGTCTTCCCTAGTTTTGAATGAATCTGGCTGTGACTCTCAGCTTATATGCTCTACACTGAGTATGAAACAATCATTATATCACTAGAAAACCATTATCTGTTGTAAGATTAAATCAATCATACTGAACTTAGGGAACTATTAATCATTATGCTAAACTAGATACCCATTGTCTCATCGATTCCACTGACTTAACATCTTGTAAGAATTCTTGTTTCAGATTCTGGTCCATAATACTGCTCCAGGCAATTCTCTAAGCCTATAAATGACAAAGTGCCAACCTGAACTGGCAAGGGTTTCCTCTCACAGGAGTTTCACATATCAATGAAATCACCAGTTCAATTCCTATCCTTATTCCGTGTATCTAAACACATTTGGAAAGCAACAATAGCTGAAACATATTCAGCTGTTTATTTATGCATTACATATAGATTTATGAATATGCCATCTTTCAATGAGAACTTTTCCTGAAAAGTTAACATTTCTTTTCCTTGCCCCATGAATGTCCATGAATGCTTCTTTAGATGAGAAAACCTTATCTCCAAGAAACCAGACATGCTAAATGGAATAGCGAATTAGCACAACAATCCATTCCAGAGAACGGAGGAAAGGGAAAGGGAATGGTAGAATTAGTAGTGAGCAAAGCAATATTTTTAATTTTTAAAATGAAGCCACAATTTAACATTAATAAACATTAAGCATCAAATTTTAACCCCTAACCCTTCTTTCCTTCCTCATTTCCTTCTTACTTTCTATAACTCATACTTATACTCATAAGTGTTGGCTGTATGAAAGTGTTGTAGGTGTTTCCTAATCCTATTATCCCTGAGTGATTGTCTCATATCTTTGCTGTGTATTTTGGTTTTTCTATATTACAGGCTTTCTTTCTTAATCTAATCAAAAAAGGAGGTTACCAACACAATGCCAGTTAGGATTCTGTTTTATTATCATTTGAGATTACTATAAGATAAATTTATAAGTGAAAAAAATCTCCCCATAGACTACTTAACTGCTGATGAAAAAAACTATGAAAACACTATAGCTTCCACTGCTATCTAGGGAAGATGGGCCCAGGAAACAAGAGCGTCAGTATTATCTTTGACATTTCCCTCTCTTTTTTCCCCCACATCAATTCTACCTCTATGTCTACTGTGATTATTCATTTATGTCTGACTCTATATGACCCCATGAACTTTGTCCATGGATTTTTTCTTGGTAAAGATACTGAAGGAGTTTGTCATTTCCTTCCCAGGGTGTTCCTGTTTTATAGATGAGTGAGTGAAGCAAATAAGGGGTCAGTGAGTTGTCCAGTGTAACATAACAAGTAAATATTTCAGACCATATTTAAATTCAGATCTTCCTGACTCCAGGTCTGGTTCTGGTCCTTATTTTTTATTTATTCTCATTGCTGCTAACCACTCTAGTACTGGACCTTACTTCCACTTAATGGATTGCTTCAACATCTTCTGAAAGATCGATGGATGGATGGTACCTCTAGTCTCTATTCCCTACAGACTAGAGGTGCCATCCATCCATCAATCTTTTCAAACTACTCTCTTCATGCATTTATCTAATTAGATCAAGATCTGCTAAAAACTCATCCCTATTGCTTACAAAAGTAAAGATTTATTTCCTGAGACTGGAACTCAAGGCACCTCTCTGTTATGACACCACCTTTAAGCACTCTCATATGCTCCTCCCTTTCATATACTATAGGTTCTAAACAAACAGAACTATCTTTTTTTTTCCTTTTTAGGTATTGCTTGGAAGAGATCTGAATCCATTTGGAAAGAACTAATTGAGTTGATACTGATATTTTCAAGTTCTTTTAGATAGAGAGGCACAAGCCAGTTTATTTGTGAAATGAATAGGAATAAGGATTGGACCTGTCATTTCACTAGCATAGAACATTTCCAGAGTAGGAGACTCCTTTTACCTTTTAATCTTAAAGAATTACCTAATTGTGAAATACCCCCCAATTTATCTTTAAGTCTATTCTTTTAGGAGAAAAAGACAGTTAACTCATGAATTATATATGCAACAAGGGAGAATATGAGTCATCTCAGCTATAACAACAATATCCTTTAGATCATTGGTTCTTAACTTTTTATGTTCCATGAATCCCCTTTTGGCAACCATAAAAAGTTATTAAAATGAGAGTGAAGATCGAGATACAAATTCAGAAGACAACATAGAAACAGCTACAAGCAAAGTTGCAAAGGAAAAACATTACTTTGACAAAAATCCAACAAGAATACAAGCTTTAAAAAAAATAAAAAGGTGGGGGACATTTTAAAAATCAAGTAGATTGGTAGAGGGAGAGAATGGGAAAAGAAATGAGCATGAGGCAAAAAATCATGAAAAGACAATTAACAATTTTGTAAAAGAGGCACAAAAATACAGAAGAAAACAATATCTTCAAAAAAACAGAACTGAATAAGTGGGGTAGGTATTAAAGCTTACTGAAGAAAAGAATTCCTTAAAAAATCTGAATTGGACAAGTGAAAACTAATGACTTCATGAGACTTCAATAAACAATAAAAAAAGACAGACGAAAGAAAAATAGAAGAATGTGAAATATCTCAGTTTTAAATCTGACCTGAAAAATAGATCAAGAAGACATAATTTAAGAGTTATTGGATTATCTGAAAGTCATAACCAAAGAAAAAATATAGTCATCTTATTTCAAGACATTATAAAGGAAAACTGCCCCAATATCCTAGAATCAGAGCATAAAAGAGATATTGAAAGAATCCACCAATCACTTCCTGGAATAGATACCAAAATGAAAACTTCCAGGAATATTATAGTCAAATTCTAGAAGCTCCTAGATCAAAGAGAAAGCCAGAAAGAAACTATCAAAATACCATGGACATACAATCAAAATTATACAAAATATATCAACTGTAATGCTAAAAGAATAGAGGACTTGAAATATGATATTCCAGAAGGCAAAAGAGTTAGCACTATAACCAATAGTAAAAACACCTTAATATAATCCTTCACAGGGAAAAATTGATATTTAATGAAATAAAGGACTTTCAAATATTCCTGATGAAAAAACTAGAAGTGAATAGAAAATTTTACTTTTAAATACAAGACTCAAGAGAAACAGAAAGGTAAACATGAAAGAAAAATCTTGAAAGAACTCAATAAGATTAAACTGTTTGTATTCCTATATGGAAAGTATCTATATAATTCCTTAGACTATTATCATTATTAAGGCACTTAGAAGTACTCTACATAGACAAGGGCACAGTAATAAATGAAATATATTGGGATGATTTTTTTAAATGTTTGAGTGAGAAAGAAGGATACATTGAGAGAAGGGGAAAGGGAGAAGAATGCAAGAATATAGCTCATATAAAAGAGATGTTTAAGGAAGTCTTTTTACAGTGAAGGGGGAAATGGTGGAAGTCAGGAAATGCTTATAACTTTCTCCCTATGAATTGGTTCAAAGAGTGAAGAAAACATACACACACTTTCAGTAGAATATAGAAATCTATTTCACTGAACAGGGAAGTAGTAAGGGAAAGAGTAAGGGGAGTAGTAATAAAAGGGAGAATAGATTAAGGGAGACTGTGGGCTGAAGCAAAACTGACTTGAAGAGGGAACAGAGGAAAAAGGGATATGCTTCTTGCTTTTTTTTTTTGCAATGTAGCTAATATGGAAATATGTTTTACATGATTTCATATATATAATTGACGTACTATTCATCGCACTGGATGAGGGATAATTGGAAGGAAAGAAGAGCATTTGGAATTTAGTTTTTTTAATGAATGTCAAAAGTTAATAAATTAATTAAAATAGGGAAAAATAAATTATTTGTTATGAATATGCATTAATTGTGCATATATATGTATATATATAAAACAATATTGGAAGTTCTTCTTTGTTGCAACTATGTCTCCTATAATTCTAATTATATAGTTTTGTAATTTAACAATAAATTTAACAATTTAATAAAGTTATTGTTAAATTACAAAACTAAATTACATCAATTCTAATGAGTTAGCAGTTTGTAAAGATTCCACCATCTTTTTAATATTGTTATTCTCTGTTTGACTTTGAAAGAATCACTTCATCTTTTCTGGATCTCAATTTAATCGTTTGTCTTTTTAATATAAATTCATATTCACTTTTCCTGAAATATCTGCTAATGTTCTTTAACTATTGATACTATGGAAATATGTGCCTTGTAATGTAACAAGCCACCTCTTCACTTCACCCTTAGACTATTATAATAGTCTTCTCATTTGTCTTTTTTCAAGCCTCTCCTCACTCAAGTCCATCGACTTTCAAAGTGATCTTTCCAAAGTACAGATCTGATCATGTTATTTCCTACTCAATAAACTCCAGTGGCTTCCTATTACCTCCATATTAAAATATAAAATTAAATTATCCCTTGAGATTTTAAAACCCTCACAAAACCTGTCCTCTTCCTATATTTCCATTATTTTTGCACTTGAATTTCTTTGATGCACTTTTTAATCTATCAATTCTAGGCCCTAGTAAAGTTACTTGAACAAAACCCTTCACGTCTCAATTCCATGCCCTTTCAATAGTTCTCTTCCATGTTTTCTCTCTTAGTTTCTATATCTTTGCTTTCTCTGCTTCCTTCAAGTCTCTGCTAAAAATCATAATTTTTTAGGAGACTTTTTCAATTCTTTTTATTGCTAGTACCTTCCCTCAGACATTACCTCCAGTTTATCTTTACATATCTTATATACATAATTATTTTCATGAGAGCAGAGGCATTTTTCCATTTCTTTGTAATCCCAGTACTTAGCAAAATGCCTAACATAAAGTAGATAATTAAAAAAAATGCTTGATCACTAGACCTGATATAGCTATGCATGTACCTTATAAATTCTGGATGTCAGACCTTCATCCGATGTACTCACTGCAAATATTTTCCTAAAATATGTTTTTCTTTTTATTTTAGATATTTATTTTTGCTATGCAACATTCTTTTATCTTTGTATAATCAATGATCATTTTTTAACTGGGATTTTTTTCCCCATTTGTTTCCCAATACTTTTAATACATATATTATTCATTTTCTATGATTTCTTTTATTATTTATTTTTGTTATTTAAATCACCATTTTGGGTTAGAGTTTATTATAGGCTATGGAGAAGGCATAGACACATTTTTTTCCCAAAATAACATTACCATTTTTCAAGAACTTTTTATTGAATTTCATTTTCTACTATTTTTAAGTATGATTTATCAACTCTTATATTTAATGCATAAAGCTTTTTTGTCCTTCTTAAGTAGCTCCATTTATTTACTACTCTATGCTTTTTCAAGCTGCTGACATATTGATTTATAGTAATTTTGAGACAGTGACTAAAGTTTTTTAGCCAAATTTGCATAATTCTCAATAGTCATCAGAATATAAACAATAAAACAAATTAATATAAACATCAAAACTTATGTAAATAACATTAAATAAGAGTAATAGTTATTATCCATGTAGCTGCTGTACTTTACAGACCATAGGACTTATCCATCTTACTTAAAGTTAAAACCTTCCATATGTGTTGTCTCCCTGATTACTTTAAAATGTGAGTTCCTTGAAAATAACAATTATCTTACTTTTCTGTCTGTATCCCCAGCATTTAGCACAGTGCCTTGCACGTACAAAGAACTTATTTTTTTTCTATTTTTCTATAATTTTATCTTAATTAAAATTTTTTTCAAATAATGTTGGTATTTTGATGTGTAATAAATATCTATATGTACAGGAAATATTGACTTTTTAATATATATTCTTGACCACATTAACAGGGAATATCCTTCCATTTTTAAGTTCTCTTGGGTTTCTATCTTTTTGCATTTGTCTTTGTATGCCATGCTAAGGTCATGCCCCAGCTAGATTCCTTAATTATTTTAAAGTATATTTCTCCTTTTTCCAGTTCATTTTGATTCTTATTTACTATAGAGAAACAGGTAATTTCTAGGGGTTTGTCTTATACCTTATTACTTTATAAAATCACTTATTAATGCTATTAATTTTAAAAACTTTCTTGGCTTTTCTGATATGCAAATATTTTATCTACATATTCTAATTTTTGAATGCAATGTTTATCTTTGCTCATGCTTTGTTGTTATTGTTACTCTTTCTAAAAGTTATGTCAGCTAGGAATGGCATAAGCTAAAAGGGAGATGTGATGTCTATTTATAATGTAAATATTTTGAGTGTTACTCCACTGTGTATAATATTAACTCATGGTTTCAAACATATAGCTATTATTATATTAATAAAAATCCATCTATTAATGATTTTTTAATTTATGAATTTACATGAATGAGTTTTCTACTTTGTTAGAGACATTCTCTGAATCTATGGGAGGATCATAAACTTATTTGATATGCTTTATTTTATCTAAATTTTCCTAGAAATTTTGCTTTCAATTAATAAATTCAATTTGATTACGATTTATTCTTTTTAGATATGATTATACCTATTTGTCATCATTTTGTTTAGTACTTTGGTCCTCATTTTTAAATGATTATTTTCCCCTTCAGTTTTGCCCTTCTTTAGGAGTCAAAACCATATCTGTGTGGCAAGTCTATATAATATCAGAGTTACTTATTCTTTAAAAGTTTGGTAGAAGTTATTAATAAATACATCTGGACCTAGTGGAGTTTTTTGTTTGTTTGTTTGTTGTTGTTGTTGTTGTTATTTTAAGAGGGAAGAGATAAACTATCTGGTTTTTCCTTATGTTGTCTGTTTTATTGATTTCTTGCTTTATTAAACTGAGTATTTTATGTTTCTATACATAATCATTTCTTTTAGTGTCTCAACTATATTATTATAGAACTAAACAGATATATATATAGAGAGAGAGATGTGTGTGCATGCATTCTTTTATTTGTTTTCCTTTCTGACAGCTTTTCTAATGTTGATGATTTGTGTTTCTTTGTTGTTTTATTAACAGACTTACAAAAATGCTTTATCATTTTTTCATCTATTTAAAAATATAACTCATGTTTATCATTCAATTGTCTTTTCTTATTTTTATTTTTTTTTAATCTTGCTCTAATATTGATCATTTTCCTTGTGGTTTTCAACCACTTTGGTCCTTTGGATACAAACTCAATTTTTAAATCTCTTTGTATGTGTTTATGTTTGTGTGTATGTCTGGTCTGTCTTTGTCTTTCTGTCTTCTCTCCATCTCTCTCTGTTGCTCTGTCTTTATCTGTCTCTCTGTTTCTGTCTCAATATATATCTCCAGTGTGGTTTTATACTATTCCCTTCCTTTTCTTTTCTTAGTTGTTTTCTTTTGTTTTCTTTTCTCTGACACAACTTTCTGAAACTTCTAATGATTTAGCCAATACAATTCTTAAGATTTTCCCATTTTGTTGATAATTGTTTTATCTGAATTGAAAAAAAAAAAAAAAAAACCTTATCTCTTTAACTATCATGTGGGTTTACTGTTTAAAAAAAAAAAAATCTTGAAACCAATGTGTTGTAAGATTAACAAAGTTTGAGTACTTCTCAAATATTCATCTTTTGTCCTCATAAAGTATACTGGTTTTTTGCTGGGTATTTAATTTTAAGTTAATGGCTTATGATTCTTAATTTTTCTAATGTATTTTAATTTTTTCAATTTACAATTGTCCTCCTCTGACAATTTCCTGAAATCATTTTTGTGTTGTTAACTTTATTAATTCCAACTCTTTCTATATAGTTACCTTTTATCTTTCTGCATTCTCTGGAATATCAGTTCTGAGATTGCTGTTTGGCCAAAGCTATTATTCAAATTTAACACCTACATCTACAAATTTTACAATAATTTGGACAATTCAGTATTTTTTGCCCATTGCTTTTAGTTCTGCATTGTGTGTGCTTTCATTTATTGCTCTACTAAGTCTGCTATTCATTTGTTGTATGATTTTTACTTTTTTTGCAGTAAGAAATATATGATTTTTTCATTTCCTCACATTTATGTTTTTTTAAATTTACAGTTAATTTCCTCACATAATGTTTTATTTTCTTCAAACTCATATTAGATCTTTGACTGTTTATAGCCTTGACAATTCTTTGTTAATTTCCTTGAATGTGTTCTCAAGTGAGACTATCTCTTAGAATATCATGAATAGTTTCTTTTTTTCTGTCTCTATTGTTGTAAGTATCTTAACCAAGTTTGTGGGGAGCCTTCTTAAATCCTTTACAACTAGAGCTTTTCCTTTCTTTCCAAGCCAAACACTAGCTTTTGTAACATTTAGTTCTATTGTTTATAGTATTAACTCACATTAAGATAGTACATGACTGTTTCAAAGTACATTTTTCTCAGTAGCCCTTTAAGGCAGACAATGTCAATATTAATATGGTCATTTTTCAGAAGAAGAAACAGAAGCATTGTTTTAGGCCATAGGAATAAAAGACAAAACTGAAACAGTTTCTTCTCTCAAAAAACCATACATTCAACTAGAACAGGCTTTTTTGAACATTTTCTACTTGTGACCCCTTTTCACCCAAGAATTTTTTATGTAACCTTAGGTATATAGATTTATAAAATAGGTACACAAATTATACATTTACTGATAAAAAAAATCAAAATTCATGACCCCCACATTCAGTTATAAGACCTCATATGGGGTAGTGAACCATCATTTATGAAACTGGGAACTAGAGGAAAGAGCATATATACAGATAGGTATTGATATCAGCAGGGGCCCAAGGAGAATGCTTTCTCAAAAGGCACTGAGGATTTGCACTCAGACAGATAAGGTTTTGCAAGAGTGTGACTTCAAAGAGAAAAGAGTCAATTTGTCTTTTTTTTTTCCTCATACACTCTGGCTCATTATACTCTAACCCCAGAACTCTGGAGAAAATTCAGACAAAACTTAGATATGATTCATATCTAGGGTTCTTCCTTCCCCCTCTAAAAGAAAAGGTTCTATAATTACTTCTTTGAATTGTAGTACTCTTACTAGAATAACATATTTCCATATGTTATGGAAATAATATGGCATCCATATTTTCATCCACTACCTCCAAAAAGCTTTTTAGAAGCCATTAAAACTCAAGGTTCCTAAGTACATTTTCAGAAATATGTGACATTGATGAATGTTCAAAACATGAAACAGTATACCATGACTCTATTATAATCTCCCAGGAGGTCAAGACAACTTTGTGAGTCTGCTTAGCAAATATTTTACATTCACCTTAGTTATGTTGTTGTCATTCGGGCTTGAGGAGAACCAAAATGATATCATGATGTCGGGGTCCAAGGACAGTGTGTCTGACAGCAGCTGATGAGATCAATGTGAGCTCGGAAGGGTCTACTACAGAACAATCCATTTGAACCTTTGGGATGGAGATGTCTCTCAATTTGAGTCTCTCATGCTTCTTTTGAGCTACTGCAAATCTGCTTTTTCATAAAGCACAACACCTTCTTTGATACAGATACCCTACTGGATGTGTTAGTGTTTCCCATGTTTTACAAGTGATACCAAAGAGACATTGAGAGTATCCTTTTTTACTTTTTTGACCTCTGTATGAGCATTCACCTTATGTAAAACATGTATTTGTCATTTGAACAATGTGGCCAGTCTAACAGAGTTGTGTTCTCTGCAATATAATATGAATACTTGGCAATTCAGGTACAAAAAGGACCTCAGTGTCTGGTATCTTTTCCTTCCAGGTGGTCTTCAGAATCTTCCAAAGACAATTCAAATGGAAGTGGTTCAGTTTCCTGGCTCAGTGCTGGTAGACTGTCCAGGTTTCATGGGCAAACAACAGTGAGGTCAGAACAATGATTCTTTAGACTTTCAATTTGATGGGCAGCTCAATAATTCTCTCCCACACTTCCTTTCAGGTAACTCTGGCAATGCATGTATCAACCGCATTACTGGAATTACTGGAAAGCATACTGTCAAGGTAAGTGAATTTATCCATTAAAATTTCTCTATTTGTTTTAACTAATAGTTCTACATATGGATGATATAGTGGAGAACCTCTGTTTTTAGTGTTGTCAGGTCAAAATTATCATGAGTGACAGAGAATCAATTGATCCATACTTTATCTCACCTCAGCCTCAGAGCTGCAATGGGAACACAATCAACTGCAAATAAAAAGTCACACATTAACTATGCTGCTATTTTAGTCTTGACTTGTAGCTTTTTCAAGTTAAATGGTTTATCAGTAGTATAGTAACTGATTCTGAAATTATTTTCATCCTCATTGAAGACATCTCACACATCATGGGAAACATCATGCTAAAAAGCATGGGAGCAAACCCTCACTTGCTTCCCTCCATGAATGACTGGGAAAATGGGAACATTGTCCATTATCAAGAATCCATGCCAGCATACTATCATGAAATTGGCAGACAATGCTGAGAAACTTCTCTGGGCAACCAAATTTTGCCATGATCTTCCGCAAGCCCTCATGACTGACAGTATCAGAGAACTTAGATCTGTGAATGCTGTGTAGAGATCTCTGTTCTGCTCCTGAAATATCTCCTACATTTGCTGGGCAGCAGACACCACATTGACCATTCCTTGGCGTTTTCTGAAACTACCTTGGCTCTCAGATAAATAACCATCTTCCAAGTAGTCAGATCTGTACTATCTAAGCAACTCAGAAATCTGTATATTTTGGAAAACCAAAGGCATTTGCTGGCTAGGTATCCTCCTATCATTAGTTATCTTCTACCAGAAGTCACTGAGGAACTCCCACTTTTTGAACTCTGAAGGCAGCAGACATGATCATCTCTAGATCACTGTTAGGTCACCTGTATTCAGAGAAAGAAGTAAAAAGCAGAGGAAGCACCCAGAGACTTGAAGTCCAGCCTCATATTTGCCTAGGTATGTACATATATTCTCATTGCCATATGTATGAAGTAAACATTTCTGGGAACAAAGGGGAAGGGGAAGAAGAGAACAATTTTTTTTTAACTTCCCTTGCTAGAAGCATGAAGAAGTGTTAGCATTATCTCTTTCTGAATGAAGAATCCACCTTGAAACAGTCTCTTCTCATCCCTTACAGCCAATAGAGTAGATCAATCATCATTTCTACTTAGCATAAACTCCAGTTATATGTGTCCTTTAATAAGGAACTTATTATGTCTCCTTCCCTACTGAGCCAGGGGCTTATTCTCAGCTCTATGGAAAGTATTTTGCTCTAGCAAAGCAGGTTTGGTGGCCCTGATTATCACCATGACATATAAAGTAAATACCCAATAATTTTTGGTTAAAGCAGTCATACTTAAATGGATCAGGAATGACCTTATTTAGGAGATGGCACTTGAGTTAAATTGTGAAGGGAGCTAGGGATTCTAAATGAGGAGAGTAAATATTTTTAGCATAGAAGATAGCCACTACAAAATAACAACAAAGACTTGATAAATGCCTGTTGAATCAAACTGAGTAAAGTTCATTCATTCTTTCATTCAGTTTTGATTAACTTGTAAGATGTATAGAACCCTGTGTTAAGTGCTAGGAGAGCTAAAAAGTTTAATAAAATAGCATCTATGACCTCTCAGAATTAACAATCCGGTAACCCTGTGATGGTACACTCAAATGAAAGCAGGAGCCATTAAAAACATACAAGTATCCCTATGTAGTAGGACTTGTCTTTTTTCATCAAAATATTAAAATTAGATAGGAATGTCATTTTATTGTGATTTGGATCCATGCTGAGGAATGTTGTGGGCTGCATGTAGCCTTGTAATATCTCTGCAATAAATTAATATAAGTTTAGATAAACTATACTTTTAGCATGCCTTTTTTTACCCTTTACAGAAAAAGAGAACTTTTCCTCTCTCTTCAACTAAATTCTCATTTTGATGACACTCTCAGCTTCATAATATTAGCCCCTGTTTATATGGCACTTTACAATTTATAAAGTGCTTTTTTTTTTCATAGCAGCCCTTTGAAGTATGTAATGAAAGTATTATTATGACTATTTTACAGATGAGAAGGCAAGTCTCAGAGACATTTAATTATTTCCCTAAAAGCACACAGTTAAATTTTAAAAACAGACTTCTTATTCCTTCCTCCAGTCCAGTGTCTAGAGATTTAACCTTTCTTAGAATAATAATCTCACAGATGCCTAAGAAAGCATTCCATTCACCACCGTTGACTACAGAGTTAAACACTTTCAGATAATAGTTTGAATTTCTATTGTGTTTCAAAATTTGCAAAGTGCTTTTCTTTAAATAGACTAAAGGAACTACCCATTGAAGCCTAGGCCTTCAGATTGAAACGAAGTTCAACACTCTTCCTTCTCCAGATGGCTATTTGGGTTCACCCCCCAAAAAAAGAAAATGATTCTCCTATCTTTAAAACTAGAGACTTTTTCAAAACAATTAAGTAAAAACTATTTCATTGACATGTTTGTTTCTTTCTACAGAATATGGGCTTTGGTATTATTTTAACTATGCCAACCTACCTGATTTGTGTATAGTTCTTTTAATTCATACTTGTTTATCACATTGTCTTTGGGAACTTTGTGACAGTAAGCAAATAATGCTTAACACTATCCCTTTCACAGTATACAAGTTCCAGCTATATATCCTCCTCCACTTCCTTTGTGTGTATTATCAACATTACAGAATCGATAAATAGAATCTGCTGTCATGTCCTTGACCCCACTGGGCTGGGAAAACCCTGGCAAAAGGATACCATGTTAACTCAGGTCCAACTCCCTAAGACCAGGAGCTGCCTCCTTTCTGGCTCCAACATATACAGTATTAATATTTTCGGGGTCAAAGGAGACCCAAAAAGCTTGGAATTCCAGATCAGTGTCACTAGGTGTCTCAAAAGAATTTGAAGGCTCAGATCCATCTCCAAGTCAAGGGACAAAGTTTATTATAATCATAAAGCCAATTAAAGTAGCTTAAGTTCCAAAGAAATTTAGCAAAGAACCGGGAGGAAGAAGACAAATTTATAGGCAAAAGATAGAGAGTCCAGGTGCTTCCTATCACTGATGTGCTGATTTTATGGCTTAAAGATAGAACTGAGGTGGTCTTAGAAGTGTAGTTGAGGAGTATTGGATTCTTGGGCTTTGAGGTGGAGTTGAACCCCATTATTAAATTCTTTGGCTTAGATTGTCTCAGAAACTTTATTACTGACCAAGATATTGTTATCTGACAGCCAGCACACCCAAGGCCAGGTGGCTTAGGGTTAAGGTCAGGTAGCCTTAGGGTTATTGCTACATCCTCCCTAGAAGCTACACTACATGAGTATGGCTCCAATTAGTTCTCTATCCCGTTGCCAAAATAATCTTCCTAATAAATACATAGGTCTGTCAATGTCACTTTCCTACTTAAGTATTTCCCAATGTTTCCTATTGTTGCTAAAATAAAAGAGACTCATCAGCTTAATCCTTTACAACCTCAATTTTATTGTATTTTTCATCCCTTCTTGTAGTGTACATTCCAGCCAAACTTGCTGTTTGGTCTTGGAATATGGCACTTCCATATCTCTCTTGCCTTTTCACACAGACTATTTCCCACCCCTCAAATTCATTCAATCAAATAACAAGTATTTACTAAACATGTACAATTAGCCAATTATTCTGCCAGGCAATGGGAGTACAAATACAAGAAATGAAACAATCCCTTTTCCCAAGAAATTTATATTTAGCAGGGAATACAAGTAGTTATATAAGCATATACAATATAAATGTAAAGTTAATTCAGACAAATAAATATAGTTAAATGAAAGGTAGTAAGTGAAAGTTACCATAATTTAGAAGATCAGGAAAAACTTCATGCAGAAGATGATGCTTGAGTTTTACCTTAAAGAAAGAAAAGGACTGCATGAGGAGGATGCAAGGAGAGAATGCATTTCAGATAGCCAATCCAGAGACAGAGAGGTAGGGGATGGAGTGTTGTTGTAAGATACCCTAAGAAGGATGATTGGTCTGAATCACAGAGTACAGGATGGGAAGTAATATACAAATGAGGCTAGAAAGATAGCCTCATTTTGGGGTAGATCATATCAGGTTGTAAAAGCTTAGCAGAAGTTATTTTTTTTAACAGAATAGTAGTCAAACTCAAATAGAAACAAATCCCAGCTGCTATATATTGACTTTAAAAAACACAAATTAACATTATTCATGTTGTTTTATATTTTTATTTTATTAAACATTACCTAATTAAATTTATTTTGATTCAGAACACACTTGGGAGTTTTAGAAGTATGCAAAAGAGGTCACTTGACACAGTAGGCAATAGGAAGACACAGAAATAGATTAAGTAGAAGAGTCACATGGTCAGATCTTTGCTTAAGGGGAATTACTTTGGCAATAGTGTGCAGAGCCCGCTGGAGTGGTAAGACACTTGAGTAAAGGAGGTTATTTGAAGGCTGCTGCAATAATCTAGGTGAAAGATGATGTCTGAATCATATGAATGAAAAAAAAGCACTGGAATTATAGTTTCCTTAGAAGTGATTAAAAGGTTAGATGAAATGATCCCTAAGATAACTTCCAACTCTAGTATTCTGTGAATACAAATTCCTTCATTTCTCTTGACTTTAGTTCCTTTTTCTGCAATACTAAAGGGGTTAGATTAGACTACCCATCAAATAAATCACTTCTTAGTTTTACTATGAGAACAGATCATAGCGTCATAGCTCAAAAGGACCTTAAAGAATGATCCACTTACTCTGACTTTTGTTTACAGATGCGAAAACTGAGGCCCAGAAAAGTAAAGTCACACAAGCAGTAAGCAATAGGACCAAATTCAGACACAGGTGCTATGACCAAATTCATGTCTAAGTGCATTGCTCTTTCCATTGAACCTTGCTATGTCTATTGTGCCTCAGTTCCCTTTTAATTTCCCTGTCTCCCTAAAGTGTCCTGCCTTAGTTTCCCCAAAGTGTTTTGCCTCAGTTTCCCTAATTTGTTCTGCCTCAGTTCCTTGAATTGTTCTGCTTCAAAACCCCTGGTTGCAACCCCCACTTTTTGTTCATTTGAACTGAGATAATTAGGGATTATCTAGAGATCTGGCCACTCTGGTTTTCCAAAAGATAAAACTCCAGATGTTCTCTCTCAAATCACTAATTAGTATCTTCTGCCTTTATCTGTCCAGATT
Source organism: Antechinus flavipes (assembly GCF_016432865.1). Taxonomy (NCBI): domain Eukaryota; kingdom Metazoa; phylum Chordata; class Mammalia; order Dasyuromorphia; family Dasyuridae; genus Antechinus; species Antechinus flavipes. The sequence continues at coordinate 427,443,569 of NC_067401.1, read as the reverse complement.
CCTTGGCTCTAGTTTGACTATCTCCTTTACTCCCAATTTGTAAGAATTTATGGTCCTACCCCCAACCTGTTAGAACTGGATTGATGGTCCCTTCTTGGAGATTCTGGCTCACCAGAATTTGGACTCCACCCCCACTCCCACCTTTGTCTACCTGAGCTTAGAGCCACGTGTACATACATTTCATGGGAATTTTACATTCCCGGCTGGATTCTTTGAGACAAAAGTCTAATTTAGCCCTGAGACCAAAAATGGGTCCTTTTGGTCCCAGAAAATCTCTCCCTCTCAGAAATCCAAGTAAAATATTAAAAACTCTCTAATCTTTATCTTGCCTCAGTTTCTTTGGCATTACACTATGATTTCACAATATATACCTACTCCTTATCCACCCTAAATTATTATATAGATTTGATTTCATTATTTCATGTATCTCTGTATCCTTCTTTGGCAGTTTTAATTCCTAAAGTCCTAGACAGTAGTATACAACAGTGTTTAATTGTCTCAACATGAGAAAACACTCTTGACATTCAATTCCAATGACCTTCAAGATAGAGAAGCCTGTTTTACTAGGTAACTGGGCATGCTCAGAACAAAGTAAACATTCCACTATAATGAGGATGCCCTATAGGTCTCTATCCTGTTTGGAGTTGCAGACACTGAGCGATTCACTTTTCAGGATATGCTAGCTGCCAGATTTCAGATTGTCTACCTCAACTCCCCTTTCCCTCTCCCTGTAGAAACACACAAAATCACTTCTATTCTATTAGTGAACAGAGGAGCTTCAAGGCAGGTATAGCAGGTAGGAGAGAAACTGTTGGTCTGGGCTCTCTATTACCTTCTATCTTCCTTCTCCCCTACACACACACACACACACACACACACACACACACACACACACGGAAGAGTATGAAATTTTTCCAAGAGCCACATAGGCTGCTCACACTTATAAAGAACTGTGTACTTAAAATTCTTCTTCCCATTCTACTAACTGGAAGTGGGAGGTTTCAATGACAAGGAGAAAATTATGCATAATAGACTGCAGAACTGGAAGATCTAGTTCATGTCTCCATTATGCAGATAAGGATGCTGAATCTCAGAAAGCTGACATGACCAGAAGGTCCTAAAGGTGGTAAACAGTAGAGCAAGTAAATTGTATCTGGCTCTATCGATTTCAAATTTTGTGCCTGATTCATTTTGTCACCATTGTTCTGCCTTATCTCCTTTATAGATAGGAGAAAAAATGTTTCATGTAAAAACATTTATCTTTTAGCCCTTATTTCTCTCCCAACCTTAAAATACTGGTTGAGCTATCTCTCATTACCCACACACAATTATTCCTTTGGTAATATATATTGCTATTATTTGTAGTAAGAAAAAAAAAGTACATATTGAAGAATTCTGGATAAATATAAAAAATGCTTAGTACAACATTGTTCCCTCTGGGGGATACTATTTGAACTAATTCTAAGAGATAAACCTGAATTTGTTAATATGGTTTCATACAGTTTCCTTGTTGTTATTGATGTCTTTTGTCCATTTTCTCTTCAGAGTTTTCCTTGGTAGAATGGGATAGTGAAGAAGGAAAAAAAATTACTTTTGGATAAATATTTGGAATGAGGAAAAGGGTTCTGTAGAAATATGTCCAAGAAAATAATTCATTCTTCTTTACAGAATCTTTACTACCAGAGAAATGTCCTTTTATTTAACCTTGCCTTCCCTACCTCCCAGTGTCCAAAATCATACAACCAGATGATTGCCTCTTTGCCCAATGGGCAAAGTCAACCAGATGGAGGCTGAGGAAATGGACCAGCTGGAGACTATTGGCTGGAAGGGATAGAATGGATTTTGCCCCAGTTCCCTCAAAAACATTCTGTTATTCTTCACTGTTCACTTAATAAAATACAAATTCTTTAACACAAGTTGGTTCTACCCAAGATTTCCAGTCTTTTAAAATAATACTACCATCCATGTACTCAATAGGCTAAATGAAACCATTTACTATTCTACAACCTTATCTTACCCTTACTTGCCTCAGTGCCTTAATATAACCTAGAATAGCTTCTCTCAACAACTTCACCTTTTGAAATATTTCTCTTTCTTTAAGACCAAGGCCATGTGGTATCATATCCATAAAACCTTTCCTGATTCTTCCTAACCTCATCGTATGTAGAAGATATCTCTCCCTTCTGGGATCTCTTTTGAATCTCAGTTTTTTTAAACTTCTCATGCACTCATCATATTACAACTTAAATTGTGTATATTTATGTATTCATATTATTCACATGTACATCAAAAAAAGATCCTTGTGGAAGGGACTATACATTTTATTAATTTTTATTGATCTATTTTATTTTCGTTTCATCTTTCCTTCCAAATCTAGCCCAAAACAACTTATAATTTCTATGCCACAGTTTCTTTTAATTGTTCTGCCTCAGTTTCCCTGAATTCTTATGCAACAGTTTCCCTGAATTGTTCTGCCTCAGTTTCCTTGAATTGTTATACTTCAGTTTCTTGAATTGTTTTGCATCAGTCCCCCAGGTTGCAACCCCCATTCCTGACCATTAGAACAAATATAAATTAGGGCTGGGAACTCTGACCTTTAGCATTCCATAGAGCCATAAAATACAGATGGCTTATCTCAGATACCTAGATGGGACCCTCTGAATCAGACATCTTGGCTCTTAGCCTTCCAAGTTATTAGAATTTATGATCTTTCCATAATCTCAACCTGTCTGAACCAAATTTGTGGTCCATTCCTGAAAGTTCCCTCTCACCAGTGCTCTCCCCCTTCTGCCTTTTTTCCCCTGTCACTAAAGTCCTATAAGAATCCCTGGAATCTCACATTCAATGCTGGATACTTTGAGACATGAGGCTGCTCCAGCCAATTAACCCAAAATCTCCAACAAATAAAATATAAAAACTCTCTAATCTCTATCTTGCCTCAGTTTCTCTGGCATTACATAATTAAGACAAAAAATTAAAAAGCAAAAAAAAATTCAATAAAACTAACCATTGCATCAGATATGTCTGACAATGTATGCTATGTTGCACAATCATAGGAACAAGTTTTGCAAAGATGGAGGGAGTTGCATTTTCTCATATCTTTTTTCTAGATAAGCTTAGCAACTGTATCTTTTCATCCTTATAACCTTAGCACCTAGAAGTGTGTATTGCACATGGTAGGGAATGGAATTGAATTCAATTAAACTGAATTGAATTCTCTGCATACCCCATAGACACTCCCTCTACTCTTTGTCCAAAAGTATAAACAAGTAGATGCAAATGATAATAGTAATTGCTAGCACTTTTTATAGAGCTTTAAGGTTGCAAAGCACTTCACAAATATTATCTCATTTCATCTACAACACAGCCTTTTGAGGTAGGTGCTATTATTATTCCCAGTTTTTGGATAAAGAAACTGAGCCAAGTAGATGTGACTTGCCCAAAGTCATACAGATGGTGTCTGATTTTAGATTTGAACTTCAGTTTTCTTGACCTTAGCCCAATGTACTATTCACAGTATCACCTAACTATAAAGATAATGTGTTTGTCTACTGAAAATTTTGGTTTTGTTTTTAATTTTCAAGACCCACTCCTTGAGTCTCTCCTACCCAAAAAAAAGCCTATCTGTCCACAGAAGCCTACATAACTACCTCTTCTCTGTAAATCTTATTCCTCAGGTCAAGAAAACAAGTGTTTAAATCTTGATCTGATAAGGTTCCCAAAGACTCAATGTCGGGGCCTGTATAAATTTTTGTCTCATCTATTGAACAAACTCCACCACAATTGATGTACTAGGATATTGTGGCCCCGCTGATTTTTGTGGAAGTGGGGAAATTCCTAAAAATGATCCCCACGCACCTGAATCTTTTAGCTCTGGGAAAACGGATCTAGTTCCTACTCCAATTAATCTGGGAATCACTTTGGTCTGGAAAACAAACACCACCCTTATTGATTTGGAAATTAGTCCCTAATTGCTCCCCAGCCTCAAAACATAGAAGGCTAAATAAAAAAACAAGACTCTGTAGCCCAAACTTCACTATCTTCCTAATTAGGAAGAAGCCCACTGAGGGAAATAATTTCTCAGTGAAATAAACCCATTTTTGCCAAAAACCTCCCTTGCAGACTGAGACTGAGAATTCTTTCACAAAACCTGTGACACCTGCCTGGGGACCCCCATTGCTGTTAGAGTATCTCTAACCCCTCAACACAATCAAGCCATCAGGTACAGTAAGTTATTTGGACCGATTAACTACCTAACTTTAGAACTTCCTATCCCACAGAATCACAGGTTCTTAGATTTAGAAGGGAATTCAAAGATTACCTAATCTAATCCATACTTGAGGAATCTCCTGTGGATAAAGTCCAGTAAGTGATTCTCTAACCTGTAATTAGAGACATCTAGTGATAGATGTATGGGATAAAAAAAAAAAAAAAAAAGAGTGAAGATCTCTCAAAAGGATGTGCCCTAATTGTAATAACAAGTTGACCTATAGCAAAAAAGCTTCAGGTGTTTGATTGTCTTGGATGAACATTCCCCTACTGTTTCCCACCACCTCTTAATTAGCATTTAAGTACTTCTTTTAAAGATAATGTTTTTGTTTCTGGGATAGATTTTCTCCTTTAGAATGTACTGTAGACTCAAACAATGGGAGAAAACATCAAGGGAGCAAGTGGAGTCTTCTGGTCAATATAATGTGTTTTGCAGTGTGTGCTTTGCACTCCTTTACTGATACTTTGTCAGATTAGAGTTGCTCTTTCTCTCTTGAGATTATAATAGATCACTTTTTGCTTTTTCTTACCTCAAAAGACTCTGATTGTTTTTGTGGTTGCTACTGTCCCACGTAGAGAGAGAACCCACTATCCCCAAAACAATCTATTTATTGATAATTCTAAGTGGACAGAATGTTTCCTTACATCAAGTTTGAATCCATCTGTTGCATCCAGGGGCTAGGCAAAACTAATCAGAATTAAAAAAAAAAAAATGAACCTCCTGTTGGCTCCAGACAAAAATACAAATCCTTTTGTTGGATGTTTAAAGTTCTTCTCAATCCTGTTCTAGCCTATGTCTTTAGACACCTTACCCTCCTTCTCATTCATGTCCTAGCCCAATCAGCTGATTAATGTTTCTATCTTCTCTTTTTATTATATTGCTTCTGCACCCTACTCTCGCATTCCTGGGATGCAATCCCTGAAAGTATTTTAAATTACCCTTAAGACATAGCTCAACTGATACATTAAGCCCTCTTTCTTCAATGTTACCTTGTAATTGCTCTTTTTGAATATGAACACACTGCACAAACATATCTACATATGTATATATACTTGGAGATATGTATGTATTTTAATTTTATTTAGTCAATTGTGTGTGGGACAGGTGCAAGACCCCCTTTCCCAAATTAACTAATCAGAGATATGTTCAGGTTCGAAGAGAAAGCATTTATGTAATTCCTGCAGGGAGAGACCCAGACACACCTGGGAGCCATCCCAAGTCTGCCATTTGCTGCTGGAACCTGGCCACTTACGGCTTGTCCAGGACTTAAAAAGCAAAAATCCCAAACTTTTTCATTGGATAGATTAAAAGGACATAACCATCCTTGACCAATAGTCACCAATGTTGTCTGCTTCGCTTCCTCTAATTTCACTAACTTCCTACATCGCAGGGTTCAAGGCTCATAAACTTGAGAAAACTTCATCCAATCAGTCCCATTCAATTGTCTATATATTGTGTCTCCCGAGGAGACCATGAGCCCTCTGGGGGAAGAGAATTCTTTTTTTTTTTTAATTTTGTTCTGTTTTGTATTGTTGTCTTTCTATCTACCATACCTAGAAGAGTTCCTAGGAAATAATAGATTCTTTAAAATATTTGTTGAAATGAATGCTTGTTTAATTATTCCTTCTTTTACATGATATGCTTTCAAATATTTGAAAACAACAAATCAACAAGCATTCATTAAGAAATTATTATGTTTCAGACATTGAGCTAAACTCTGAGGATTAAAAGAAAGAAAGAAAAGCTGACCTCAAGAAACTTATATCCTACTAGGGGAGACAACATACATCTAAATAATTAAGAACAAACAAGATACATACTGAATATGGAAAGCATTAGCTTCAGAGGAAAAGACTCATATCTGTGGGAATTGGGAAAGGCTTCCTAAATAAATATTTAGATCATAAAAAACAACCACCAAAAATAATGAAAAGGAGAGGTAAAGCATAAAGTGATTGATATAAATTATAGAGTATTTAGGGACAGATACATAAAAATGTAAAAATAGCATTTGAAATGAAGTCAGGGATTCTAAAAGGCAGAAGTGATTAAAGAGAGGATTCCAAGTATAGAGTGATAGTCAGTATAGAGATAGACAGTATTGGGTCCCTATTTTGTCTTATTTTCCAGTCTAAACATCTTCAGTTTCTCCATCAAACTACCTGCATAATTTTGGGCAAAGCACTTAACTTCATTGCATTTCAATTTCTCTATTTATATAATAAGGGAGCTGGGCTAGATGGTCTCATGATCTTTTCTGCATCTAAATCGATGATCTTATGAATTAATCATCAAATACTGAAAACTCAAATCCCATCCTGGTTGACTTCCTATGGTATAATACTATATACCATATATATATATATATATATATATATATATATATATATATATAATAGCAAGAATCAATGACTAAATATTTATTAAAATGCGTATTATGTTGCTAAGGTTTGTGCCAAGTGCTAGGGATATAAAAAGAGGCAAAAAAATTAGTCCCTGCCTTCAAGGAGCTTACAATCTAATGTACATAATGCTCCAGAGAAAAGTGTATAAGTGTTCTCATCACTAAGCAATCCATTCTTAATGAGCAAACATTTCTAAACTGATTGTACTATGCTAAACCCTAGGCATACAAAAGTAAGAAGAAGTAGTTTTTGCAGCAAAGAAGTTCACATTCTAACAGACAAACTAGCACACATATATACTATAAACAAAAAATATATATATAGTCAGATATCAACTAATATTGGAGAGGAAAATAACAGAAGCTTTACCTCTTAATGATGTCTAAAATCACCTCAGGTTCTTTTTCATCCATACTGTGAACCTATTGAGCTTGGAGACCACTAAGACCTCAAAATCTTCTTTCAGATACATTGCTGCCAAATTATGTCTTATTTATGTTATATTTCTAAAGTTGGTTTATTGAATCTAAGGGCAAGATTTTACATTTATTTCTATTATCTATCACCTTTTCAGATTCATCCTCTTGCTATAACCTGCTGGAATTATTTTTTAATCCTGTCATCTATGTAGCTATCCTTTCTAACTTCATGTTAGCTCAAAGTTGACTAGCACATGCCATACTTAAGGTGTTTATCTAAGCTGCCATTAAACAGCAAAAATCTAAGAACAAATCCTTAAAGTTCTCTACTAGAGACCTCCTGCCAAGTAGAGATAAAATCAACAAATTGTCCATTAGATAGACCCTTGGTACATTACTACATTAAAAAGGCAAAAGAGTATAAAAAAGATGAGCATTGATTAAGAGCCTACTGTGTGCTAGACACAATGCTAGGCTGTGATACAAGTACAATTGTTTTCAATAAGTATAAATTATGATGGAAAAATAAGTATATATAAAAATAGAGGATAAATATACAACAAAGATAAACAAACTATTTGAAAACAAGGCAATTTTAGGAGGAGGCTACTAGGCATTGGGAGACTAATAATAAAACTAACATTTATATAATGTTTATTATGTGCTGGGTATTATGCTAAGTGCTTTATAATTGATGTTTCATTTGAAGGCTTCTTGTGGAAAATGGTGTTTAAATTGTATGTAAAAGGAAGAACAGGAATATATGAGGTAAAGAGAGGAAATAAATTTCAACCATGTGAAATAGCCAGTGGATTTGTATTGAAATAGGAAATGGTGCTTACTGTGGAAGGAACAAAGAGGAGATTAATTCCAAATTTAAACTTTTAACCAATCCTGTCCTCAGACTTATATAGGAATTTCATTATTTTCATATCATAGTACATATGGTCCCAAAGGTCGTACATATTTAAATATCTTCAAGAAACAGAAATCTCCAAGGAATTTAAAATGGAAATGATGATATAGTTAAAAGAACTCTGAGCTAAAATTATAAAGTATAAAGATGTCAGTTCTAATCCTGGCTTTGGTATTAACTAGCTAGATGACCCTTCGAACATCATTTTGTCTCTATAATTTCTTCATGTGTAAAAATGAAAGACTTGTACTAAATGCTTTATAAAATCCTTTCATTTCTGATTCTTTTGAAGTCTTTTTGATGAATATCAATTTGTCTTAGTCACAATTATATACAAGTGCCAACTCCAGTACTCTTCTCAGCCATAAATCTGTCAGAGAGATTCCATAAACAAGAGAAAGTCCTCCGCCTATGAGTCAGGAAGAACAAATGCCATCTGGTTGCAAATTCTCCTTGGCAAAGTGGGCTTTCTAGTCAGAAAAATAACTTTCTGAAAGAGAATGGAGTTCAGGTCTTCAAGGTCAGATAACATTTTTCTGTTTTTATTTTTGCTTTTTTAAAAAAGACTTACAAAGAACCAACTGAGATATTCAAAGACATTGATGTCAGAATAAGATTTTAACTCAAATTCTAGCTATAACTCTTCCAATACTATAGGAAATTGTAAACTAGGTTCTAAAATTGTAAATATATTATGAACTAGTGCACAGGTCAGATACTTAACAATGCTATCTGCTCTGTAAAAGATAAATATATAGGGACTGAGGAGGAGAAGTGCTCAATCTATTCTAGGCTTCAATTCTAACAAATAAGATGGCATTCCAGTGGGACCTCATTATTCTCTATTCTTCATTTACAAAAGGGATTCTGGGGCCCATTTCCAGATGATACTATTTAAGGCTTCTCCAAGGCCCATTTACCCACTTACAGAGGACACTATTTAAGGTAGCTTGTTGCTGACCACACATGCATTACAGTGGTAGGAATTTGGAACAAAAGATTGAGGTGGAACGTGAAGCCTCCAAACAGTTCAAACTATTCTTTACTTCTCCTCATTAATTTTATTTTTAATAAAGGTTTTTGTTTATGTATTTTAATATTACCAAAATATATTGAAGAGATCTGAAAAGGTGTGCAATGCAGTGAGTTTGGAGTGACTTCTCATAACTCCTCTTTGAAGCCATGTTTGTTTTTGTTGTGTTTGCAACCATTCACTTTTAATAGTGACAGACATTGAATGCTAATATTTATAGATATTATCTCATTTGATCATCACAACGTCCATGCAAGATAAATAATTTTATTATCCCCATTTTATAGATGAAGCAATTGAAGGAACAGAGCTTAAGTGATTTGCCCAGGGTCACACAGCTAATAAGTATCTGAGGCTGGATTTGAATACAAATTTTCCTAACTCCAAGTGTGGTGCACCAAACCTAATTTCCAAGCCTGGAGTTAGAAAAATTTTCTTCTTTGGCTAAGCATAATCTCTTATCAAAGCTATGAGAAGTATATGACCTATGTCTCTTCAAATTTTTATAGCATTATATATATATATATGTATATATATATATTATATATGTAACATATATAATAATATTATTAAGATTTACTATTCATTTAGACTGTTGTATTGTAGAATATGACATAAATATTGTTATTTATATGATATATGATATGATATAAAATTTTAATCTAAACCCAAAAGAAGATTTTTTAAAACTTTCTAGTTGTTATATTTTTCGCTTTATCAACTACTGGATAATTGAATTCTGTTATTTCTGATTCTCTTTTGTCTACTCTGTTGTACTGACCTATTTCTGTATTTTTAAACCAATATAAGGTGATTTTATAATATAATTGACATCTAGAACTGCTATTTCCTTTTCATCTCTATTTCTTTTCATCATTTTCCTTCATATTCTAGACCTTTTGTTTTACCAAATATATTTTGTTATTTTATGTGGTTTTACAAAGCATCCCCTTGTTGATTTGATTAATGTGATTAATAGCCTACAAATTGCTGAAACTGTTAATTATCTCAATTAGTGTCATTGATGATACCTAGGATGTTATAAGTGAATCATCTTGTTATCAGCATATAAGAATAGTCTAACTTCTCTTTTTCTATATTTACATGTTTAATTTCTTTCTTATCTTATTGCTATTGATAACATTTCCAGAATAATATCAAGTAATACTGGGGATAGCAACATATTTGCTTTACTTCTGTATTTATTACAAAAACTAACAAACTATCACCATTGCATATACTTATTGTGGGAACTGTTAAATGTAATTTCTATATATTTTCAAGTTTTCACAGAGAGTTTTTTCCTAGAAATATTCTGTGGATTGAAAAAATATTACGTGGCACTTTATTTTTTATGTTCTGATATTCTATTTTTCACATTTTTGTTATTGTGTTCATTTTTTAAATTATCCTGTTCCTCTGGGAAATCTATAATTATTAAAACCATATATATATATATATATATATATATATATATATATATATATACACACACACATATAGAGAGAGAGAGGACAATTTCCTACAAGGACAAATCACAATAGTGAAGAAGAAGAGGCTTAAGTCAATCAAGCAAAATAAGCAGTTGGTCCTTTAATTGAAATATGAAATAAGGAAAATCTGATTAAAGGATTGGTAATATCCCTTACAAATATATACTGATATATTTGCTATTTGTTTTATATGAAACTCAATTTTCCAACTTTATACAATTGTGCCCTCTGTCCCCCATGCCAAATTTGTTGCTTGTCATTGGAACTGCTACATTTAAACACCATGTGTCCAAAAGTTTGCAAAATAGGTTTGTTTGTTTTCCTGGAAGTGGTATATGGATTTTTAAATTTAATTTTCAGTTTTGTATTCAACAGGTCTAAGTAATTTTCTTGTATAAATAATGCATTATTATATTCCATTTTTTTACTTATCCAAAGTTTCTATTGTACCAATTATTTCTGTTGTGCAAGCTACAAACTCTTCTTCACAATTCTAATTTCTTTCTTGTTTACTAAATTGTTTAATTTGGGAATGTCATGCTATAGAGTTCTATGCTTTCTTGAGAATACACAGGGTCCTCATCATGTATTGATTCATTTTCTTTTGTCTCTCATGAAGTATCCGTACCAGCAGTGTTTCTACTGGGCTTATACCCCAAAGAGATACTAAAGAAGGGAAAGGGACCTGTATGTGCCAAAATGTTTGTGGCAGCCCTGTTTGTAGTGGCTAGAAGCTGGAAATTGAAAGGATGTCCATCAATTGGAGAATGGTTGAGTAAACTGTGGTATATGAATGTTATGGAATATTATTGTTCTGTAAGGAATGACCAGCAGGATGAATACAGAGAGGACTGGAGAGACTTACATGAACTGATGCTGCGTTAAATGAGCAGAACCAGGAGATCATTATATACCTCAACAACGATACTGTTTGAGGATGTATTCTGATGGAAGTGGAGCTCTTCGATAAAGAGAGCCTTAATTGATCAAAGATGGACAGAAGCAGCTACACCCAGAGAAAGAACACTGGGAAATGAATATAAACTGCTTGCATTTTTGTTTTTCTTCCCGGGTTATTTATACCTTCTGAATTCAATTCTCCCTGTGCAACAAGAAAACTGTTCGGTTCTGCACACATATATTGTATCTAGCTTATACTGCAACCCATTCAACATGTAAAGGACTGCTTGCCATCTGGGGGAAGGGGTGGAGGGAGGGAGGGGAAAAATCGGAACAGAAGTGAATGCAAGGGATAATGCTGTAAAAAATTACCCTGGCATGCGTTCTATCAATAAAAAGTTATTTTTAAAAAATGAAGTATCGGTAAATATGTGAACTTATTTAGATGGTCTGGGCCTATTCTCTTCTATTACCTTTGTCTTCCTTCCTTACTGATTTATCTTCTTATGCTCAAGTTCTTTGAGTTTTCTTCTTCATAAGATCTTTGGGTAATTTCAGTCTTTTCCCTTTAAATTCTTCCATTGCTAACTTTCCAGGTGCTTCTTCTTTAATAGTGGTTCCTCTGAGGTCTGGACTTCAAAGCTGTCTCAGCTTTCTTCTGCACTAGGCAATTCACATTTTGATGGCCTTGCTCTCTGCCCCAAGGGATTTATGGAAGGAACAAAACTGACCTGAGCTAGATGTAGACCCCTCTTTTTTTAGGCTCATTGAATCCACAGATATATTGGAAGGCTCAATAGACACTGTTGAGTAGTGTTGTAGTATAAAGTATTCTTCTCCATATATGGGGGCATTTTTCTCCAAACTTATCAGGAAAAAATACTCTATTACTACTGTTTTAAATTATTTCATTTATTGTCTTTACTTTGAGCTAATTGTCTCCACTGAGTGCCAACTAATAGTAAAGCTATTGTTGGATACTCACAAAATCTGGTTGAATGGATACAGACTCATTCAGAACAAACTTCTGCTTCTGAATTTCTGTGTAATTGAAAGGGATGAAGGGGAAAGCTATAGCCTGACTTATTCAGCCGTTCCAGAACATGGTACCCAAATGAGGGAGGAAGTTTTAAGTGAGCACACTAGAGATTAGGTATTAGCATTCTCTACTATGAGTTGACCAGATTGTTACCTCCTTTGGTTCCTTGGCATCTTAGATTATGGAGGTAGTTGGAATTGCTTTATCTCTTGTGCATAATTTCTATTTAGGGAAGATTTGAGAAGTCTGAGAGTTAGAATGAGGATTAGAGAAAGTCCACTACCTGGATAGTGATATAGCCTGGACTACTTCCCATTCATTTTCAAGATACTAAAAAGAATTCCAGAGACTGAGAAAATGAAAAGATCTCAAACTCAAATAATTCTTAGAAACACTGTAGTAATTCTGTAGGGGAGTTAGATTGCTGATAAGCAATTAGGCTGGGGGTATATGTTTTTTCCTAATCTTAAACCAAATAGGTACTTGGAATAGGGACCCTTCTCCCTGGGCAGCAGGCAGGGAGAAATTCAAAAACAGACTGTTTCTTAGTTGTCTGTTCTACTTTTCAAAAGACCCTAGAAACAAAATTCTAATTCTACAACCAAGACTCTAAAATTTTGTGGAAATTTCCTCAGGTGAAAGAAATTAACTGTAACTTCTTCCCTCTTTCATTAGTGGATGTATGAAAGTGGTTCACTGGTTGATTGATGCCTTGAAAGAACCAAAATTTAAGCCTTTTGACTTTAAGCAAAAAGAAATATGGCAGAAGCCACTATTCCTCCTATGGGAAAGAAAGCAATCCAGCTAAAGGCAGGAGCTAGGAAACAAAAGTTCCATAATCTTATTACCATTAAACCCATGTTCTGCAGTGATAATGAGATCAACAGGTTACCATCAAATAGTGGCTACATCAGATCAGCAAGGGACTATGCTCATCAGAGACTCTATACCATTCCCATATGGCTCAAAGAGAATACACACTTAATAAACCCTACATACAAAGCCAAAAAAGTGGGGTATATGTCCAGCAGGAATAGCACAATTACATCATCAGAAGACATTAATAGCTATATACCATCAGGGATATGATTTGTCCCTTCAGGTATATTCCCTGCCATAGGTGTTTTATTTATATATCTATCCACACATGTTTCTGAGATCCTTTATTCTCATAAAGTTTCTGTATGAAAATCTATTCTCCATATTTATGGAACAAAAGTTTTATTACTACTTTTACTCTATGTTATTTCACTTATTGTATTTATTTGGAACTAATTGAATGTTCTGTTTGTCTACTTACAGTAAAACCATTGGTGGAAGTCTGAGAGCCCATGTGCAAGAAGAGGGTAAAGTATCTATACATGAGAATAGGTACTCTAGATATTACAATTATATAGACATTACAATTCAAGAAACTGTGGAACAATGAGGGAAAGACAGGATTTGAAGCCAGTAATACCTGATTCAGTTTCTATTTCTCATTCTCTAGAAGGAGGCATGAGAGAAATTTTAATTTGCCTTTCTCTAATTATTTGGAGCATTTTTTCATATGATATGGGTAGTTTTGATTTCTTCTTCTGAAACTGTTTATGTACACTGATCATTTGTCAATTGGGGAATAGCTCTTATTTTTATAAATTTGACTCTGTTCTATACGCAGGCTATATTTGAGAAATGAGGCTGTAAGAAACTTGCTGTAAAAATGTTTTTATATTTTTCATTTACATTTTTTAAAGCAAAATTTGGTTTCTCTTATGCCTTTGAATTAGCTCTATTTTTGCTCTTCCTTTGCTTAAAATCATGACTGTTATCTCTAGCTTTTTTTTTTTTGTTCAGCTAAAGCATATTACATAGTCAGTCATTCTCTAGGGAATTGACTTCTTTGAACCTCCACTTCTTCATCCATAAAATAGAAATACTAATATTTATCTTACCTCCCTCAGCAACTTATAATGAGAAAAGTAAGTACTTTGTAAACCTTAAAGCATTATCTGAAAATAAGTTGTTTTAGGTAAAAGATGAAAGGCAGATTTGGAAATATTAACTGTACTTTTGCAACAATACCCTATGGCCTAGATTATCATTAAAACCATTATTTCAATTTCTTCCCCTCCCTATCTATGTAAATACTTCCTGTAAAACACACATACTAGCAAACACATATAGTTAATATTTAAACAAGACTTAGTTTAACATCATTATCAGCCCAATGTTCATTTCTATACCTTCATTCTAGCATTAGCTCCATTCTATTACATCATGAATAATTTCCTCTCATTCTGTTTTTCTTTATATAAAATTAGGATGATAGGATCTTTATTTATGTAGATTACAAGAAAAAGAAAAGTCAGGAAAATATTATCTTTACAGTTTCATATAAGCCAATAAAAATCATAACATTGAATTTAATTAAACCCATATTAATTGAATAACTACCTAGTATTTACAAGATGCTGTAACACATTGAGAGAAATGCCAAAATAAGTAGAATAAAGCTTCAACATGAATGACTTTCTTAGTAGCAATCAGAGCTTATCTATAATGATTAATAGCTATGTTCATGTAAAGTTCTACTTAGGTACTTGTTCATATGGAAACGACATTAAATTCTAATTCTGATGGGTTCTTTTGTTTTTTCTTTTTCTAGAACTGTGATTTTATCAGTGTAAAGAATTCCATTAGATTGTGAACTTCCTGAGATCAGGAATTGTTTTGTACCTTTCTTGTAACTCCAAAGATTAGCACAGTGGTTGGTACATATTAGGTGCTTAATAGATATTAGTTGGCTGGATTTATTTTAATAGTCTTTTATTTTTTCAATTTTGGGTTCCAAATTCTCTTTTTTACTCCTCCCTAATCCATTGAGAAGCCCAGCAATAGGATATAAATTATATATGTGAAATCATGCAAAATATATCTCTATATCAATCATATTGCAAAAGAAAGCAAGAAAAATAAAGGGAGGAGGATAATTATACTTCAACTTGCATTCTTTTTCTGAAGGAGGATAGCTTTTCTTCATTATGATCCTTGGGACGTTCATATTGATCAGAGTAGCCAAATCTTTCATATTTGATCATTATAACAGTAATATTATTGTTCACATTGATCTACTTTTTCTAATTTCACTTTGCATCTGTTTGTATAGGTCTTGTCATTTTTTTTAATCTTTTTTTTTAATATTTCTTCTCTGTCATTGCTTAGAGCATAATAGTATTTCATCACAATCATATGCCATAATTTTTTTAGCCTTTCTTCATTTGATGGACATCCCCTCAATTTTCAGTTCTTTTCTACCACAAAAAGAGCTATTATATCTATTTTTGTACATACGGGTCTTTTTCATTTTTCTTTGATCTCCTTGTAGAGATATTGTTGGATCAAAGAGTATGCACAGTTTTATAGATCATTAGGTGCATTTCCAAATTGTTCCAGAGTAGTTGGAATAATGTACAACCCCATCAATGGTTCATTGGTATATCTATTATCTCCCTACCCCACCCCCTGGCGCAATAACCCCCCCCCCCCCAGCATTTGTTATTTCTAATGGGACAGGTGATACATGAGAGGTATTTTAATTTGCCTTTCTCTAGTTATTTGGAGCATTTTTTCATATGGGTAGTTTTGATTTCTTCTTCTGAAACTGTTTATGCACATTGATTATTTGTCAATTGGGGAATAGCTCTTATTTTTATAAATTTGACTCTGTTCTATACTCAGGCTATATTTGAGAAATGAGGCTGTAAGAAACTTGCTGTAAAAATGTTTTTATATTTTTTCATTTTCCATTTTTTAAAGCAAAATTTGGTTTCTCTTATTATGCCTTTGAATTAGCTCTATTTTTGCTCTTCCTTTGCCTAAAATCATGACTGTTATCTCTAGCTTTTTTTTGTTGTTGTTGTTCAGCTAAAGCATATTACCTTCTGCTGCAGACTTTTATTTTAATTGTGATCAGGGCCCCTGCTTCTTGTGACCAACCCCTAGCACTCCTCTCCACCCTGGAACTTCTATGGGCGACAGAGTTGCTAATCAGTCCCAGCTATACCCAGTGACAGCAAAATGGGCCTTAAAATATTTTTTTGACTAGTTGCCTGACTTCCTCACCATCTCTAAAGCTAATCTTGCTGCTGCTGCAGTTACTGTGGCTGCCAACATGTTTGAGCCCTAGACAAGTTTCCACCCCAGTTTTACAAATTTCATCTGCTGACCTCTTAAGTTTTCTTAGACTGAAAAAAATGTCTCATTCTATTCCCAAAATTTGATTTGTAGTGTTATTTTAAAGTTATTTGGGAGGGGAATGTTGACAGATTTCAACTGGGTTGCCTCTATTCCTTCGTGGTTCTTTCAATTATGAAACTTTTTGTATGTAGAGATCCACAACTTCTCTACAATTTTATTCTTAGAAAATCAAATCAATGAGAGATTAAATGGTTTACCCCTGATTATACTGCTAATATATATCAAAGACAAAATTTGAATACCAAATCTTCTAGACACCAAAGGCAAGCCTCTATGTACTATAACTGCACTGACTTTCCTGGTATGTTATAATCAGGATTAAAAAGCTTTTAGGACAGTTCTAGTAATAGATTAATGAATTGATTGTGTTTCTGTTATTTTGAGTACCAATATTATTCGTTTTGAGAGATTTAATACCTTAACACCAACTTCTGCAGATCATGTACCTAAGTTACAGAATTGCAAGCAATGCAACTGTGCAAATGTGCCCACACTGATAAAATCACAGAGAATGTACTGATATGATTTGGTAGAGGTATTCTCCTAACTGGGAGTGCACTATACCAATGAAATCAGAAATCTGCTCAAAGAAAACAAATTAATTTAAATGCCAGTTAGCTGGTTCATGCAAAAGTTTCTAGAATCACAAATTTTATGCTGACTTTCCTGCCTAAAATTGACATAACTCAACCAAAGCCAATTGAACCTGATGGGTTCTTTTGTTTTTTCTTTCTCTGGAACTGTTCTTTTATCTCTGGGTTGTTTTTTTACAAATATCTTCAGTGTAAAGTGATAGCTATTATCGATATTTATTATTAAAATATTATTAATAATGTCTTATCAATGCTACTAATAGTTATTACTAGTATTATTATAGATTAGTAATATTGTTTTAGTACTAATCATAGTATTATTTTTACAAACAGTATCAGAAATTTAGAGATGAATGAAAGCTGAAAGTTCATTTAGTCCATCATGTCCTGTACACATATTATACATGAGAAAATTTAGACATACAGAGGTAAAATAAGTGATTTGCCTAAAGTCACATTGCCAATAAGTGATGGCACTAGATTTCTAACGCAGGGCAAAGATTTTCACATAATCATCTTTTAAAAAAAATCTTTTCATATCTAGATGACCAGGGCCAAAGTTATAGATGTGTTAGCAAAGAGGGGGTGTGTCCTAGAATGGTTTGAATCTGGACGTTATTGGCCCTCCTTGTTGCATAACCATGCAAACTAGCCAAGTTCTGTATTGAAATAAATCCTAGGCTAGGAAAAGCACCTTAGCCAGCCATCCAGCCCCTGTTATATGAGAGAGGAAAGTGTTGTTCATTTGTAATTCTGCATGTTGTGTGCCAAGTAGCATATCAAATTGCCCAGTGTGATTTGATCCTTGAAAGAAAGGCTCCATTGTGGTGCCGAAGGTGGACTGAGTAGCAGTGACAGCCACTGTGAGAACTTTCCCCACTGGCTTCCTTATCAACACTCGGCTGCACACAAATCTTGCCTCACTTTGAGACATGGGAATTCTAGCAATTGTAAATGGTGGCTTAGATTCTGTGATACTTGGTGGGGAGGAGGGAAAAGGTGGGAGGGATGATCAGGGATGGACAAGAGCTTTGTAATTGTATCCCGGGCTATTAAATAACTTATTTATCCAGATAAAATCCCAATGTCATGAGGTTATAGGATCTGTTTCAGAAGCAGTTAGCCAAGATGCCTGTACAGAAAAAAAATTATTTTTAAATATGAAAAGCAATAACAAACCCCAAGAACATTGATAGCTCTTTTGAGCATCCCCTCACTCAGAATATTCAATCATTTTTCAGGCACATCTGACTCTTTACAACCCCATTGGGAGCTTTCTTGCTAGAGATACAGGAGTGGTTTGCTATATCTTTCTCCATCTCATTTTATAGATGAGAAAACTGAGGCAGGCAGGATTAAGGGACTTACCCAGAGACACACAGCACTAAGTGTTTGAGGTTGGATTTGAACTCAGGAAGATGAATATACATGACCTCAGATGTGGCACTCTACCTACTGTACCACCTAGCTGCCCTTTTATCTCCTCACCCACTCCAGCCAAAATGGGCAAAAAAGAAATCCCTAACAAAACAAACAAAAACCACCAGAGGAATAAAAGTGCTGAGCCATCATGAGGAGAACTTAGCAGATTGAGAACCAGATTTGGACTCTGAGAACCTGGGTTAGAATTTAAGCTCTTGTTGTGTGATGTTACATAGGTCATATAGTCTCACTCACCCTCTGTTTCCTTATCAGTCAAATGAAAGCAGATAGACTAGACCAGAAATATCAAATACATGGCCTGCCGCACTCCCAAGTGCAATAGAACAGATCAAAATGTCTTCGAGAAATATAACAAAATAAATAAAATACAATAAAACATATATAATGTTAATATTGTATGTGGCTAAGTCAATATGTGGCCCGCAGGGATTGATTTCTATTTGAATTTGATACCATCAGTATCTAAGATGGTCACTAAGATCCAGCAATAAATTTATTATCCTATTTTCTCATGATGTTTCTCTTGACTATTTTCCCCTCTGCAGTACTTTGTTTTAGGCAGTTTTGTATGTTAAAACAATATTCAGTGGGAGATAAACTATTATAAATAATTTATTTTTGTAATTTTGAGGGACAAAATTTGTTATAGCTTTTTATTTACCAGTTCTATGCATAGATAATTTTACAGCATTGACAATTGCCAAACCTTTTGTTCCAATTTTTCCCTTCCTTCCCCTCATCCCCTCCCCTGATGGCAGGTTGACCAATACATGTTAAGTATGTTAAAGCATATATGTCCTAACAGTTATTTGCTGTACAAAAAGAATCAGAGTTTGAAATAGTGTACTATTAGCCTGTGAAGGAAATAAAAAATGCAGGCAGACAAAGATAGAGGGATTGGGAATTCTATGTGATGGTTCTTAGTCATCTCCCACAGTTCTTTTGCTGGCTGTAGCTGGTTCAGTTCATTACTGCTCCATTGGCGCTGATTTGGTTCATCTCATTATGGAAGAGGGCCACGTCCATCAGAATTGATCATCATACAGTATTGTTGTTGAAGTATATAATGGTCTCCTGGTCCTGCTCATTTCACTCAGCATCAGTTTGTGTAAGTCTCTCCAGGCCTTTCTGAAATCCTCCTGCTGGTCATTTCTTACCAAACAATAATGTTCCATAATATTCATATGCCACAATTTATTCAGCCATTCTCCAATTGATGGGCATCCACTCAGTTTTCAGTTTCTGGCCACTACAAAGAATCCTGCCACAAACATTTATGCACATACAGGTCCCTTTCCCTTCTTTAAGATCTCTTTGGGATATAAACCCAGTAGAAACACTGCTGAATCAAAGGGTATGCACAGTTTGATAACTTTTTGAGCATAGTTCCAAATTGCTCTCCAGAATGGATGAATGTATTCACAATTCCACCAACAATGTATTAGTGGAGGGACAAAATTTGTAATTTAATTTTGAAAGTTAAATATATTAGATAATTAATATAGTCAAACCTCTTCAAAAATTCTTTTATATGTATCTGTATTTATTCTTTTTTATTCTGCCTATACTTACATATGTACTTCTTATGTACAGATTTTAATTTCTGATTCTATATGACTTTGATACCACCAGTTTAGGACACTGAGAAGATCAGTGAATTGCCTAAGGTCACATAGCCAATCTTTGTCAGACTCGGGACTTGAACCCGGGTCTTTTTTATATTTATAAATATAAATATAATTACCTCAGTTTCCCCCACTGTAGAGTGGGAATAATAGCACCTACCATAGAGGGTTGTTATGAGAAATAAATGAGGCATTTTAAAGTACTTAACACAGTGTCTAAAATTTGATAGGTTTTATGTCAATTGTAATTATTATTATTAGTAGTAATTGGACATTTCCAATTTAATGTCCCAACTTAGACATCTTAAACTCAGTATGACCACAACAAAATTCATTATTTTCCCTCTTTCCCCAAAATAGCTTCCATTTCCCAAATCCAACAGTTTTCCCTATTTCTATTGATAGTATCACCGTCTTTCAGTTACACAAACTTGAGACACGTGGAATCATCTTGATTTATGATTCTCTCACAATGTACTGTAATTTTATTACATACTATATATGACAATATTACATATTGTCAACTGATTGTAATCCTCATACTAATCAGTTGACAAGTTCAGTCAATTCTATTTCCATGACCTTTCTCTCATCCTCCCCTTCTTTTTACTCACATGACAACTACACTAATTCAAAACCCCATTACCTCTCACCTGAACTATCACAATCACCTCCTCACTGATTTCTGAGATCCCCTCTATGCTACCTTCTCCTGCTAACTCTTCAGAAATTTGTCAAGTTGATCATCATAAAATCCAGGTTTGATCATCCCAAGCCTCAACTCATAAAGCTTAAGTGGCTCCCTATTTTTCCAAGGGTAAAATACAAACTTCCCTGTTTGGTATGAGAAGTGTTTCATAATCTAGATCTATCTTTCCTAACCTATATTTGCCCAGTCATGCCATGTTATTTTTCTTCATATCCTCTTCTTAGTAGGGGAAATTGCACCATAAATCACCAGAATCTTATAAAGATATGGGGTTTATATATATATATATATATATATATATATATATATATATATACACACAATTGGCAATCAGATTATTATGTTTTTAAGCAGACAAGTTTTCTTGTTAGATGTATACTTACAGTTCCTAACATAACCTTTCATTTCTTCTCTATCCTAATGCATTGGTGGCCCCATTTCCACTCTACCAAGGCTGAAATGTTGTCCCTCCTCACCTCAAATCCACAGCTTTCTTCAAAACTCAGTTCAAATGCTACATCTTACATAAGACCTTGTTCAAATCTCCCAGCTTCCAGAATCTCCCCCTCCTGAAATTATCTTATATTCATTTTATGTTCATTTATGTTTACATACATTTACTGTTATACCCTTTCCCCAAAGTGTGAACTCCTTGAGGGAAGTCATAATTTCAATTTTTAAAAAAAATTTTTAATCTTCAGTACCTAGACTAGAACCTTATATATAATAGATAACTGATAAAACTGATAAATGTGAATTGACTTGGTGAATTCCTCTTGGTAGAGGAATACATAAAGTTGTGCTTTGCTCTAATTTGCAACAAAATACAACAAAAAGTAAATGGGTCAAGGATGTGGCAAAATTAAGGGATGATAGATGGGTGGTTCAAATCTTATATTGATACCCACAAAATGAAACTAGACCCAGAAGAAGTGTCTAGTCCAAGAACTTCTAAGAGAAAATGGTCAAGAATTGCATAAGTGAGAAGGCAGAAATGAGTTATGATCTTTTGTCACTTAATTATGGAGAGGATAACCACATTAAAGAAACTACTGAAGTATTCAAGTGTCATAAGGATAAATCAAAAGTGAATGTGTAAATTCACACATTTTTTCTTTTTTTCTATCTCTCCTATATCTCTCTCCTGTTTTTCTTCTTCAACATAAACATAAGAGTAAAGATTGTGGCTTCTTTTTTACCTAAAATGTTTTGAAGAAAAATTAGGAAAATGAAATATTTCTTTCTTGCTGTCTTTCCCTGAGTTTAACTTCAAGTAGGAGAAAAGAAACTTTATTTCATCCCCTCAGTTCCCCATCCTCACCTAAAACATTTGGGGACATTCCCATTGTCCAATCATCAGAGCGGTGCTAATTAAGTTTCCTGCCTGCAGTAATCAATGGACCATACTAGTCTATGAGTAACTTACACTGAAAGATTGTGTTACATTCAGTTCATTGGGATCCAGGAGAAGTCACTCATACCTCAAAACAGGGGCTCCAATTACTGGGAATTGGCTGTCCTGAAGCCATGCAGGGGGTGAGTGAATGCTTACCCATGAGTTTAATTTGATTAATGCAATTTTTATCACCTCATACACACTCTGTCATGACCCCCTAAGTAACTATGAGATGCTAAAATCACATTTAAAAATATATCCACAATGAAAAGGCAGTTAATGCTTAAGGAACTATCTGAAAACTTTTTTAAAAGGTATAAATTATTCAAGCAAAATAACTTAAATGGGAGAGTTGCTGCCATAAATAACCACAGTAAAATAAACATATGTTGTTAAAATGGATGTATACTAGGAAATTAAGTTTTTAGGCCTTTTTTTAAGAACAGGTAAACTTTCTTATTGGATGTCACCCAAAGTGCATATTATATGAACTGTTGTAAGTATATGGTGGATAAGGATAAATAAAGAGGGAGAAGGATGTAAAACATTTTGTTAGAGAAATCAGACTTAAGAGATTGGACGTTTCTAGTTACTTAACACATGGTCTCAGGACCATGAAACAAAAATATGTTCCAGGCATGAAACAAACCAGATATTCATTCCCCTACAATCCTCACTTCTCTATTCCCCCCACCCCCACTCTCAGCTGAGAGGACAGGTTGGTGGACTTCCATATGGCTTTTGAGGCAAAGTTTGCAGGATCCTATTCTCATTTTGAAGAAAAGTAATGTAAGGTTCATATTTAAATTATTTTCCCAAAGCGACTCAGCTAGCATCCAGAATAGATTAAAACCTTTCTCTTCTTCCTTCTAATGCTATCATTTTATAAAGATGCTAACTTAGCAAGAATGTCAGTTTGGGGGATATTGAATTACCTATGGGACATCCATGATGGAATATCCTAGAAATGGTGTAGATGGTGACAAATTAATAATTTTACTCTGGAAGAGGCTTTTTTCAACTAAGGAAATTAAAGTCCAATAAAATTAGTTGACTTGTTCAAGGTCACCCAGTAGCAAGTTTTTCTTTTTAATTTTTTCAATAGTATTTTATTTTTCCAATTATGTGTAAAGAAGGTTTTCAACATTTTGTAAGAGTGAGTTGCAAATTTTTTCTCCCTTCCTCTTATCTCCTTTGTCCCCAAAATAGCAAGCAATCTGATATAGATTATATAGGTACAATCATTTTTAACATATTTTTTCATTTACCATCTTGGAAAAGAAAAATCAGAACAATGAGGAAAACACAAGAAAGAAAGAAAAAACAAAGAAGTAAAAGTAGTATGCTTCAATCCACATTTAGTCTCCAAAATTTTTCCTCTAGATGTGGGTGGCATTTTCTATCCCAAGTTTATTGGAATTATCTTGGAGAGAAGAGCTAAATCTATCACAGTTGATCATCACTTAATTTTTCTATTACTGGGTACAATGTTCTTTTGGTTCTGCTCACTTCACTAACCATCAGTTCATGCCTTTCCAGACTCTTCTGAAATCAACCTACCCATCATTTCTTATAGAATAATGATATTCCATTACAGTCATATACCATAACTTATCTAGCCATTCTCCAACTGATGGGCATCCACTCAATTTCCAATTTCTTGCCACTACAAAAAGAATTGAGTAGCAAATATTAGAACCAGGATTTGAACCCACTTCCTCAGACTCTAAATCCAATTTTCATTCTACAATGTGTTCTACTACTGTATATGGGTTTGGATCTCAAGTAAAAGACCAGAGCTAGGTGCTAAAATATAAAATTGCTGAGCAATAATCAGATATGATTGCCAAGGAGATAGCATGGGAAAAACATTGGGGAAAGCATGTAGATTCTAAGAAGAAAAAACTGGCAAAGTTGAATAAGAAAAAATTTTAGGGGAACCAAGACTTGATGTGTGGTGTCTCAAAAAAGTATCCAGAAAAAAGGAATTACCAACTGCCATAGAGAAATTGTAGAAGAATGAAGTCTGAAAAAAAAAAAACAAACCCAGTGGAGTTGCTGATAAGGAAATCATTAGTAACTTTTGAGACAGCAGTTTCAATTTGAGCGATATGAACTTTTAAGAAGCCAGCTTTTAAATATTTAAGGAAAGAGATGATGGCAAGAAAGTAGAATAAATGGATGTAGACAACTTTTTTCAAATTATTGGCCCATGAAGGAGAAGAAGAAGTTGATGCAGAAAAAAGATGCAGTTGAAGTATCAATAAAAGGTTTTTTATAATTGAGAAGACCTGAGTGTGTTTGTAGGGTTTCATTCCATCAATATTTACTAAGTATCATCTGTACATATACACAAAAAATAATTGTCATGGTTCCCAAGCCTTCTCTTCTCAAAGCTAGATATCCTTAATTCCTTCAGAACAACAGAAGTTTTAACAGACAGAGAATAATTAATGACAAACAACTATATTTAAGATAGTAAAATTACAGTTATAGGACTAAGAATTCAACAAGAAGGAAAACACATTAAACTAGCAGATTTATAGCAGGAATCTGTGGTATTAGCATTCTCCAAAATTGTTCTCAAATCCTTGGTCTTGACCTTCCTTGGCAAATTTCAGACCTCTATTGTTTTTTCCCTCAATAGTATTTTATTTTTTCCAAATATATATAAAGATAATTTTAAATATCCATTTTTGAAAGATTTGACATCCTTTCCTTCCCCCTTCTCCCTTCCCTCCCCTTCTTCAAGAGAGCAAGTAATATGTACAATATTTTAAAACATATTCCCATATTTGTCATGCCGTGCAAGAAAAATCAGACGAAAAGGGAAAAAACCATAAGAAAGGAAAATCAAAGAAAAAAATTGAAAAGATGAAAATACTACATTTTGATCCACATTTAGTCTCCAAAGGTGTTTTCCAGATGCAGATGGCATTTTTCATCCCAAGTCTATTGGAATTGTCTTGGATCATGGCATTGCTGAGAAAAGATAAGTCTATCATGGTTGATCATCACATAACCTTGCTGTTGCTTTGTACAATGTTCTCCTGGTTCTGTTCACTTCAGTCAGCATCAGTTCATTTAATCTTTCCAGGCTTTTCTGAAATCAGTCTGTTCAGTATTTCTTATAGAACAATAATATTCCATTACTTTCAAATGTCATAACTTACTCAGCCATTCCCCAATTAATGGGCATCATTCAGTTTCCAATTCATTGCCACTACAAACATTTTTGCACCTGTGGATCATTTTCTCTCTTTTATGATCTCTTTGAAATACAGACCCAATAGAGATACTGCTGTATTAAAGAGTTTGGTAATTCCAAACTGGGCATAGTTCTACATTGCTCTCAAGAATGGATGGATCCATTTTACAATTCCACCAACAATGAATTAGTGTCCCAGTTTTCCCATAACACCTCCAACTTTATCATAATATTTTCCTTTCATATTAGCCAATCAAATATGTGTGAAGTGGGACTTCAGAATGCCAAACCTCCATTTTTGCTTCAGTCAAATAGCTGCATGACCATTAGCCACATAATTCCTACAAGGTTATTTGAGATCTGTTGATGAGAGATGCTAAGCAAATGCTAAAGCATTATATCACATGGGAAAGTTTTGCAGAGAATACAAAATATTTCACTCACCTGCAATTCTGAGATTGCAGAAACAAAGGCTTTGCTACAATTCTCCTTTATAAGAAGACAAAGATGTGATATTGCTGAGAAAACATAAATTTGGAATTTCCTATTCAATTATATTTGAGTTTTTACTTTGTACCTTCCCCTAGTATTACATGAAAAAAATTTGCATTTGAGGCTTTATTTATTTTTTGGTGGGAGGTGGGAAGAGTTGGGAAGAGATTAAACATGTAACTTCATCCTTTTCAGTAGAGGACTTCCTCTTTCAGGCACTCAATAATTCTTCAGTTACTTCTGGTCTTGGAGAGTGAACAGAGTATAATGGAAAGTTAAGTCTTGGTTCACCCAGCCACATTGAACCCAGGTTTTCGGAGGCCATCATACCACAGTACCTCTTACATAATAAAATAAGAGAATCAAATTAGTTATTGTAACAACTAGGTCTTTTATAGTGCAAACTTCTATGGTCAAGGTAAATCAGGTAAGATCAGTAGAAATGGAAAAAAATCTCATATTAAGGCACTTCACCATGGACAGCTCAATCAATGTATACAATGTGGTCAAATCATGTATATTTAACACTGAAAAGTATTATTTTTCATGGAAAAATTATTTTATTCCATTCATAACTGCAAAATAACTAAGGAAAAGGTATCAGGAAAGGAAGTCCTTTGAAGTACAGATCTTAACACCCAGAAGAAAATTATGCAGTACTACAGAAGATGAGGTTTGGGCTTTGCCTCTCATTCTGTTCACAGGAGGACAAAAAGGATTTTAGAGAAAATGAGAGCTCTGATTAAAAAGTTGTATTTAGTTGCCAGATGAAAAAAGAGCTATCTGCTTTGAGACATTTTCTCCACATCCTTACCCTGGTCTCTCTTTTTCTGTCTTTGTTTCTGTCTCTGTCTCTCTGCCTCTCTGCCTCTGTCTGTCTGTCTCTGTGTCTCTCTTTCTCTTTCTCTGTGTCTCTGTTTCTTTCTATCTCTCTATGTGTATTTGTGTATCTATCTCTGTCTCTGTCTCTCTGTGTGTCTCTGAGTTTCTATCTCTTTGTGTCTGCTTGTTTCTCTCTGCCTCTGTCTCTGTCTTTATTTCTGTGTCTCTCTGTGTGTCTCTGGCTATCTCTGTGTCTGTTTCTGTTTTTCTCTCTGCCTCACTCTTTCCCTCCCTTTCTCCTTCCCTCTCCTTCCCCCTTCTCATTCATATGCATATATATATGTATATATATATATACATATATATATATACACTTATATTTCTGCTATATGTCAAAACTAAGCAATAGATTCTATTTGCACTGATGTCTCTCCTATGTGTCTTGACTTTACTAGTGACGTCATGATCTTGCACTGAGGTGCTCACCTTACAAAAAGGTCGATTTAGACTTAATATGTGGAAAGACTGCCTAATAGTGAATTCTCCAGATATGATATGGGCTACATTTGAGAGGTGTTGGGTTACCTCACCTTGGAAGTCTGCAAGCAGAAACTGGACAACTGCTAGGTAAATAGTAAAGAGTGTGTGTGTGTGTGTGTGTGTGTGTGTGTGTGTGTGTGTGTGACTAGAGGGCTCAATAAGTCCCTTTTGAATCTTATATTTTGATTATGTGATTTTTACTTCCTATCAATGATGATGCCATGGATTCCTCCAGTAATTTTCTGAACCATACTTTGAATAGAAATATAAACAGACAAACTAATATTTGTAGCTGTAGATATACATGTATGCATTTATAGAATTATATTTATTTTATATAATTGTATATCAGAATATATGTCCATATTTATATATACACACATATATATAAATTGTATAGTTATATAACATATTTTTCACTTCAAATACTATAGGGCCCCTCTCTTCTTCAGAAGAACAAAGTAAAACAAAAGAAAATGGGAGATGTAATGGGCTGAGGCTTGAGTTGATGCACTGAGGTCCCAAGCACATGAGGCTAAATAGTAATTGGACCATACTCTATTAATATATAAGCTTGGAGAAAGAATGGCCCCCGCCTACTCTTTGTGCAAGTCTTGATGTGTTGTATAGGAAATGACGATTCTGGTGGGTGGAGGCAGGGGAGGGAAAAAGGAAGGGGAGGAGAGCTTAGCCCTCACTTGCTCTGCTAGCTGGCTTCTTGTCACAGCTGCCCATATTGCGATCGCAATCCTTCTTGCCCATATTGCTATCACAATCTTTTTTCACCTCTTCACTTGAATAAAGACTGAAGATTTTTCCCTTAACCTGAGTTCCTGACTCCGGCTGATTTTAAATACGCAATCATTATAGCTCAGTACTATAATTATGATTGACAGAGTATGCAATATGTTACATCTATCAAAAAGACAAAAATAGGTATTCAGTATTGTCATCTGGAACCACTATTGATCATTGCATTTGATTTGATTTTCATTTGATTCTTTTATGTCATTTTGTTGTCATATTGTTTCCCTTGTGTTACTTTCTTCACTCTGTTTTTGTTCACACAACTCTTTCTATGCTTCTTCTGAATTCCTCGTAGTTGTTGTTGCTTAAGTTAACATGGAATAGTGAATAGAGAACTAGCCTTGGAATCAAGAACTGAGTTCAAATCTATCTTCTGCAGAGATATATAACCTCTCAATACTCTAGATAGCTCTCTAAGGTAATAAGTTGTGAAGAAGGTACTGGCCTGTATTAGTGGAAAAAATTTTTTTCTCATGTGAAAATTCCAACCATCTTCTTCATTCTGTCCCCCAATGACTCTATCTCCATTTTTTAGTTCTGGAACCATGAATTGTGACCAAATAAATTCTAAGTTTTCCTGATGGGGTATGTCAATCTACTCTATTATGGCCTCACTCACGATCCCTATAACTTTATGGACCAAAATAACTTTCCCTGGTTGTAGTGTTCTTCTTTTCTAAAATATGATTGTTCTCTGGGAGCAGGTTTCTTGGGGGGCTTCTAGAGGCAGCCTTAGTTTCAGTTCCAAGTAATAATCACTCCAAATACAGCCAGCTGTTAAAAGTTCAGATCCTTTATTGTCTCTTTCAAAATAGTCTGGCAAGCTTTCATTGGTTCCGAGAGCTCTTGTTGCTTGTCCTTTGCTTCAGCCAGCTTCAGCCTCCAGCTCTCTCTGAATCTCCAGTTCTACTGACTCCTGACTGAGGCTCATCCTTTTATATGTTCTTTTAGAAGTGTGAACTCAAAGGTTGATTCCTCCTCCAAGAGGGATTGTGGGAGGTGTAACTTATGAATCTCATATTGAATCCTGACTTGTGAATCTCCCAAAAGTGTGAACTTCAGTGAGTACTTAAATACATTAGTGAACTAGAGAACTTGCTAAGTACCATGCTAAATTAGATAAGTGACTTAACACTTTGTAAGGATTCTAACACCTGGTCACCATTTTCCAATATATATTGTCTTTCCCATCTGAATGTTAGCTGGTTGAGGGCAAGAACTATCTTTGCTTTTGTATTTGTAACCCAAGCATTTAGCAGAGTTCTTGACACTTGGAAAAACTTTAATAAGTGCTTTATAATTTTTTCATGAAATTCTAATGATAATTTATTTATTTTCATTCATTCATGTCTCACTACAAAAGTGTTGTCTGTCTGTCTGTCTCTCTCGCTCTGTCTCTCCTCTCTCTCTTTGTCTCTCTTTGTTTCTCTCCTATATGTGTATGTATATAGATATATACATACATGTCAGCAATATGTATATGTATGTGTTTGTTGTGTGACATATAGATGATGAAGTACAAGAATAGAGAGAAAGAGATCCCCTAACAGCAATGGGATTCCCTTGGCCAGTGGCAGGCTTTGTGAAAGAATTCAAAACCCCAATGAATACAGGCACAAGGTTTGTGGCAAGAATGGGTTTAATTG
The DNA here is from genome assembly GCF_016432865.1 of Antechinus flavipes. Taxonomy (NCBI): domain Eukaryota; kingdom Metazoa; phylum Chordata; class Mammalia; order Dasyuromorphia; family Dasyuridae; genus Antechinus; species Antechinus flavipes. Next base: position 427,413,574 of record NC_067401.1, on the reverse strand, counting down.
CACTAAGAAGCCAGTTTTCTAGGAAGACAGACTTCTTAATGGTCAAGAAATATAGCAAAGGTGGGTTACACTGAAAAGAAAATATCTTCAGCAGTGGGCATGATTCTGTTAGGACTTGTGAAGATAGGTTTGACCAACCCTTGGTTATATTAGGTATACCTTGGTCTGGGGCCTGGGAAACAGTTTGAGCCACTCAAAAGAGGACTATTGACTAAGATGTCCAATTGAATGAGATCACTTAACTGAGGGAGTTAAAGCCACTGGGAAGGGTTCCAAGGACTAATCTTGAATTCAGTAAAGGGTGGTGATTATATCCTGGCCAAGATCTCCAATTAAATGAGATTAGTTATCTGGGTGTTTCCCTTATGGACAGAAGGGTGTGCCCCTCCCAGGGGAGAGCTTGAGACCCCGAATCACATTTCTCACACAGAATAAAGGGGACACAGTTTCAGGCCCTCCACAAATGGGAACATAATTTACATCATATATGTAAGCCTTTCTTTCTATAATTGATCTCCTTGAAGTATATACTCAGTACTAAGATTACTAGAGCAAAATATCTGAAGAGTTTACTAATTTTTCTTGTATTATTTCAGATTGGTTACTGGAACAGAATCGACTTCCAGTTCTCCATATAACATTTGCTGTGCTTTTGTTCTGTATAATGCTTCAGACAGCATATATTTACTTTAATTTAAAAGTTAAGAACTGAGCATCTATAATGAATTTAGCATTATCTTAGGCAATGTGGGGAATATGAAGAACTACACACTATAACAGAAACTTATGGAAGTAATCTTATTAACGATTTAGCCCAAGTTCCCATACCATTCCTAACAAAGATCATTCAAGCTTATGAATGACTTTTTTTAAAAAGAAATTTACTTTTATGAGTCAGCCTTCTGGGTAGCTCTCATTGTTAGAAAGTTCTTTAACTTTCATCATGAAGACATGATCTTCAAAATCATGCAGCCATACATAACAAGGAATTCCACATATTTGTATTGTTTATTCAGATTTTACTTAAATTTTTACAGTAATGAGGACTTTATATTTCCCAAGATGAGTATTTTGGTCCTTCTCTCTAAATGTGAGAAAGTTTTCCCTATAGCAAGATAAAGAGAAAGTCTGTCTTTCCATATCATCTGCCAATCATTATAGCATCTTGCAAAACATTTCATAAGTGAACTTAAATCTGTATTTGTAACCACCACAAAAGATTAAATCAAGATTTCTGAGTGGGAAGTTTTCAAAAGTTTTCTCCTAAATTTTATGCAATCTAAATATAAAGTATTATTACTTTGTTCCTTACTAAATAATAATAGTTTGTTCCTTATTAAAAAAAATAAGTAAAATATTTTATCGAATATTATTCACGAACTTCTTCTGAACCTTGATAAAAGGATAATTTTCTAGTTTAAAAAGAAGAGATTAAGTTGACCTACTAAGGATCTGATCTGAGATCTTTGAATAACTCATTTTATGAAGATGTCAAAATAATTTAAGGAGGGCCAACTTTAAAGATGGCCCATTGCACTCTATAACTTGAATAGCTCTGTGTCTCTAAAATTAATCTCCTTTTGTCACTCAAGGCTGTCCTTAAAATATCAATAATATATTCATTGTTTTTTTTTCTAGATGGCATTTTATCTTCCAGAATGTCTTCTTATGAAGTAGCCTCCACCAGAAGAAATAGAGTTTGGAATCCTCAGAAGGTAAAGCAAGGCCTATTTCATTTTTTGTAGCTGTATGGCCAACATTTAGAAAAATGTTTGGCACATACGTACTTAATGAATGCTTATTGTTCTATGTATGATAAAAAATGGATATCCAGGACCTGCGGATGTTTAGGGCTTGGATGTAGAATTGGTGAGGGGCAAGGGAAAGAGCCAGGACAAGAAAATGATTAGAGAGTGCTAAAAGAGGAAGGAGGAAAACATTGAAGGTGAACTATTTCATCTTCACAGGTATTAAAAGCCAACTTTGGATTAAAATCTTTAAATTGTTTCTCCATTCACGGTAACAATTTGTACTGAGGCGTCCTCATTCTGTCATTGAATCTCTCTTATGGGCAATAGCATAAAAAGGAGTAAAAAGAGTATGAACAAAGTGAATTGGTAACACTGAAGAGTAACAGTAAATAAGTCTGTTAGATTGGATGAAGTCAATTTCTTGAGGGCTTTGTAAATCAAGTAGAGGAATTCAGACTTACAAGCAAAACAAGCCTCTGAAAAACTTAAGAAGATAAAGAGATGTACCAAGAAAAATCTAATTGTTACAACTTTACCCAAAAAGTGCTGTTTTTAGTACCCAGTTTCCTGGGTGCTACCTACATTTGTTGTGTTACTCAATACATGGGAAAGCACCATTCCATTAGGTAAATAATAAGAGTTATGTGGGTCTCAAGACCTATAGATTTTTCTCAGTCTTAAGATTCTCTGTTCCTAATGCAATGAAAGTGAGGTGAGAAAAGATAAAGGAACAAAAGTCCTTTGAAGTATGGCTATGAACTTCAATCCACCATTCCAGATTCCTGTGTTTATTACATATTCGTGGGCTATTAACAAGTCCCCTCAGGCTTTGAGCTACCCTACATTGGAATGAGGAAAATGGGGCTCAAGAAACATCAATAACAAGCCCAAGATTTTACAGGTGTGAGCCAGCATTTCAGACCAATTTCTCCAACTCCAAAGCCAGTAGTACTCTTCATACTGCAAATCTGAAACATCTATCTGGGAAGTAGCAATGTGTCTGTTAAAATCACAGAGTTAACAAGCTCAAAGATATAGAAATTATATGGTTCTGATGAAAAAGATTGTTTTTATTGGTAATGTATTACAAAAGAACTATAGGCTTCTTATAGTTATAATCATTTAATATCACATAATATAATAGATGCATAATACATTAATTCAATTATAATTATATGTTATGTGATTCATGATTTGTCTATAATATAATTTTATATATTTTCATATGATTATATAATTAGTACATATAAAATAATTATAAATATAAAATAATAAAATAATTATGTAAAAGTATATAAGAATAATTATAACTATAATGATATAATGAGTAGAAGATGCCTAAGGCACTAACTTCAGATGCTCTGTGGGATCTCTCCCTGGGTCCAATAGTCTATGAGTATTTATTTGCAAATATGTAATAGTCCAGGGTCTTTGCTTCTTCAGTGGATCTGCCTTAATCTGTGACCTTATCAATAATGCAGATAACCATATTTACCTGTGTTCCTTTTATTCACATCTTCCCAGCAATCCTTTATCCTGATGCATAAGATGCCATCTATTTTTTCATTCTGTTGTATGGATACCAATGGGTCAGACAGTCTGCTCATTGGTTATGTCACACTATTGCCACATGATTACAGAACCATACAGTTTGAATTCAAACAGATCTTAGAGATTGTCCCATCCAACACATTCATTTTATAAATGAGAATACAGTGGCTCCAAAGGAGACAAAATTATTTCCCAAGGGTCACATAGATAATAACTAGTAGAGTTGTGATATGAATCATGGCATGGTTCTTTGAATCAAAATCTTACTACCTATCACATGATTGGATAATCTCTCTATCTATATCTATCTGTCACAAACACACAAACACTCACACACACACATACACAATTTATAGAGGGGAACACACTCTATATTGTTTTAGTTAGCAAACTAGGAAGAATTGTAGGAAATTCAGAACCATATTTCAATTCAAGAAAGAATTGTACAATCATTAGAATGCTCCAGCAGTTGATCAGATTGATCTTGTAATAAGGAGCTCAATGCAGTTCAAATTATTTAATTAAAGAATGCATAATAGTATGTCTAGATTTCTTTATAACTAAACTTAGATATTTTGTATGTAATAAACAGCAACTAATTGTTGACAACTAAAGTCCTACCTACTATAAATTTCATGATTTCAAGATCCTCAGGACCCTAGATAGTTGTTTCATAATATCAAGACTGGTCAGCTTATTTTTAACTAGCCCAATTCTATCAGAGTTTGCAAAGCAGTCTAAAACAAACTTAAACAGTGAAGATAAACTTTTTGAAAGCTTTTAGTTCCAAAATTCATTAATGTTAGCACCACTGTATCAGATGCAAATTTTCTCCAAACCATCATTTTCAGTAAGTCCTCTCCCAGTCAATCTGTAAAACTTTACATGTTCATCAGTTCCATTTTCCTATGTTGGAAATGTTCATTCACTCTCAGTGATGTGCTAAGAAATCTCATTTAGACGGACAAAAGCAGCTACACCCAAAGAAAGAACACTGGGAAACGAATGTGAACTATCTGCATTTTTGTTTTTCTTCCCGGGTTATTTATACCTTCTGAATCCAATTCTCCCTATGCAACAAGAGAACTGTTCGGTTCTGCAAACATATATTGTATCTAGGATATACTGCAACATATCCAACATATAAAGGACTGCTTGCCATCTAGGGGAGGGGGTGGAGGGAGGGAGGGAAAAAAAATCGGAACAGAAACGAGTGTCAATATAAAGTAATTATTAAATAAAAATTTAAAAAAAAAGAAATCTCATTTATATTCTATCTCAATCAATCCCAAGTCACAAAAGATGAACAAATGATTAAGAGGCAGAAGTGTTGTATGCAAAGTGTCGAGGGGTAAAGCTAACCTAAACTGAATGTGTATGTATTGTCTTAGCAATAAATAAAAATATAAAAGAAAAATTCTTCTGAGGATGCTAATGTTCCTAGAAGTGAGAAAAATCTCTCAGAGATTTTTCTAAACTAAAAGACAACAATTATTTCAGAGAAGATATGGGTATCTGGAATAGTAAAAAATATTTTAGATGGGAATTCATTATTCATATGAAGTGATATAATTCTCTACTTGCTTAAGGTTAATCTAATCTAGAGGACTTTTGGTGGAAGGTAGTGTACCTTTTCCAGCTTTGTCTTCTGAGAAAGGGGTAGTCTCTAATACTGGACCAAGAGTAATGACATAGTCAATGAATGGGATGACATTATCAAAGCAGTTCACAGAAGAGCAACAGAGGAAATCCATTACAGTTGACTAATAAACTGATTGTTGGACAGAACTTTTCTAATAAGCACATTAAAATATGAATACAACTGGAAAATATTAATGCTCCAGTTGCTATGCTAAGCAAAATTTGTGATTAGATGGTGCAAGATGCTTAAAGACCTCATAATGCTACATGTTATCTGTATTTCCAACATATCCATTTTCTTTTTTTTTTTTTAATAACTTTTTATTGATAGAACGCATGCCAGGGTAATTTTTAACAGCATTATCCCTTGCATTCACTTCTGTTCCGATTTTTCCCCTCCCTCCCTCCACTCCTTCCCCCAGATGGCAAGCAGTCCTTTACATGTTGAATGGGTTGCAGTATATCCTAGATACACTATATGTGTGCAGAACCGAACAGTTTTCTTGTTGCACAGGGAGAATTGAATTCAGAAGGTGTAAATAACCCGGGAAGAAAAACAGAAATGCAAGCAGTTTATATTCATTTCCCAGTGTTCTTTCTCTGGGTGTAGCTGCTTCTGTCCATCTTTGATCAATTAAGGCTCTCTTTATCGAAGAGATCCACTTCCATCAGAATACATCCTCAAACAGTATCGTTGTTGAGGTATGTAATGATCTCCTGGTTCTGCTCATTTCACTCAGCATCAGTTCACAACATATCCATTTTCAAAGAAATAAAAGATTATCTCTCTTCATCATCAAGTTGAAGAAATAAGACTGGAAAGGCTAGTATACCAAAGATCACAAGACTAGTTAGCAGCACAACTGGAATTAGAACACAAACATAGAACATACCTTAGAAAATCACTCACTCTATAAATTGCTTGCATTTTTGTTTTTCTTCCCAGGTTATTTATACCTTCTGAATCCAATTCTCCCTGTGCAACAAGAAAACTGTTCGGTTCTGCACACATATATTGTATCTAGGATATACTGTAACCTATTCAACATGTAAAGGACTGCTTGCCATCTGGGGGAGGGGGTGGAGGGAGGGAGGGGAAAAATCGGAACAGAAGTGAGTGCAAGGGATAATGATGTAAAAAATTACCCTGGCATGGGTTCTGTCAATAAAGAGTTATTAAAAAAGAAAGAAAGAAAGAAAATAATTTACTCTAACTTCCTTATTGTGAATTAAAAAGATACAATGACTTACCCATTGTCTTGTATTTAGTAAGTGGAAAATTAAGGACTAAAATCCTGGAACCCTTACTCTATTCTCTCTCTCTCTCTCTCTCTCTCTCTCTCTCTCTCTCTCTCTCTGTATATATATATATATATATATATATATATATATATATATATATATATATATTACACTACCCTCTCCATCAGTGATATTTATTATGCATAAATTTATTGTAATCAGATTATTGAAAATATGCCACCAGAGTAATAAAAGATTGTGTATCTTGGGGAGCTTACAATCTATCCCTTCCATGTGTATAAAAGACTGAACATGCAACTATATACCAGCTCTGAGACCCTTTTTATACAGCATTAGAAAATAGCACATGAAGCAATAAGATACAAGTTGCATCTCACAAAAGAGAATGAGTGTGGTTACCATATAAACTCTTTCCAGTGGACTCAGAATAACACCTACCTCCTTAGATTCCTGTCTCCAGTCTTTCATCAGAAGAAAAAGAGTTGGCCTAATACATTGCATTGGGGATACGTTTACTGACAGGTTGGAATAGCATTTTGTAATGTGCATATGGCAATACATCTCTTTTCTGTGAGCATGCTTGACCATAAAACACAACATCATGTCACATTTTCTTTTTCATTATCATGTTTACATGGTCATTGGTCTGATTCAATTTCTTTTTGGCTCCATCACTGTTGATCAGGATTAAGAATGTAGCCCTTCAAGAAACTGGAAACTGAAGGGATGCCCATCAATTGGAGAATGGCTGAATAAAGTATGGTCTATGAATGTTATGGAATATTATTGTTCTGTAAGAAATGATCAGCAGGATGATTTCAGAGAGACCTGGAGAGACTTACATGAACTGATGCTAAGTGAAATAAACAGAACCAGAAAATTATTTTACATAGCAACAAGAAGATTATAAGATGATCAATTATGATGGATGTGGCTCTCTTCAACAATGCGATGATTCAAACTAATTCCAATTGTTCTGTGATGAAGAGAGCCATTTACATCCAAAGAGAGGACATGGGAATTATTAATGCATCTAGCTTTACCATATTCCCCACTACTAACAACTCCAAAATAATGATAGAATAGCTCAATAAAACCTACTACATTAATCCCAACAACTACAATCATCTCATCCCTCCTGCTTCCCCTAAGCCCCCTATTCATTACACTCTCATAACTAAGAAGACTTTGCCTTGCATCACTCGAACACAAATCGAGCACTTTAATTAAGCTAAGCTCTCTCACAAGCTTTGGCAACACTTAAGCTACTCATGAAAGCTGAGTATGGACCACAACATAGTATTCTCCCTCTTTCTGTTGTTGTTTACTTGCATATTGTTTTCCTTCCCAGTTTTTTTTTCTTCTTGATTCATTTTTTCTTGTACAGCAAGATAACTGTATAAATGTGTATACATATATTGTATTTAACATATATTTTAATATATTTAACATGTATTGGACTACCTATCATCTAGGAGAGGTGAGTGGAGAAGGAGGGGATAATTTGAAACAGAAGGCTTTGCAAGGATCAATGTTGAAAAATTACCTATGCATATGTTTTGTAAATGAGAAAGTTTTAATAAAAGAGAATAAGAAATATAAGAAAGAAAATAAGAAAAAAAATAAAATAAGGAAAAAAAGGACTCCGTACTTCTTTCCAGAGTTTCACTTCAAAAGTCTCTATAAAATCATGCCTTACTCCTCCAACTCCAAAAGGGATGGACAAAGCTCTTAATTCAAGACAGTAAGCAGTCCTAAAAGGGCTAGTCTGCCAAACTCATTGAGAAGAAACTTGATCTTCTGATTAGTTCATTCCTTCAATACCTGCCAGCTAAGAGTTAGGTTTCCTATTCCAGAATGGCTCAGGTGATCTCCAATCACTGGGCTGTGACAAACATCTATTCTGAAGAGGGTATGTTCAATGGATAAAAACATTAGAGTTAGAGCCAGTTGATACTATAAGAAAGAACAACACATGAGCAGGATATATATGTCATAGAGATATTTTTGAAAGTGATCTGCCTACAAAATATGAGCTCCATATGACAGTCTGGGAAACCAGTAGTAGTAGGGGAAATAACTATGAACAAAATAAAAACAATACAATAAGAATATTATTTATATAGAGTCCAGTATGTGCCAGGCACTATGCTAAGTGCTTTATGAATATTATTTCATTTGATCTTCACAATAACCCTGGATGGTAGAGCAATTATGATCCCCATTTTATAGTTGAAAAAGCTAAAGCAGACAAAGGTTAAGTGACTTATCAAGGTCATCCATATAGTAAGCATCTGAGGCTAAATTTGAATTTAGGTCTTTCTGTTTCTCAGTTTCCAAATCTTTGAAATGGGGATAATAATAGTACAATGCTTTATTTTGGTTATACAATATAGACTTAGAAAGAATATAAAAAATTAACTTCATCATTTATAAGTGCATCATCTGATTTTTCCAATAGCTCTCTGAAGCAGTTATTATTAGCCCCACTGTATAAATAAGAAAAATGAGTTTTAACTAAAGTTAAGAGAATTTCCTGAGATCATATTGCTACTGGCAATGATGGAACTCAAACTCAAGTCTTTGGATTCCTAACTTGGAGAAAGAAGACTATCAAAAATGTCAAATGAGAACTATGGAAAAGATATTTGAAAAGATAAAAGTACCTTATGAATATAAGGCAGTACTGAGATGACTAGTGTTTTCTGGCCCCTTGAGGATGCAAATGGTTCCATTTAGATGCAAGTTAGTTTGCAGAGCAAATCATTTGTATTTCTATCACTGGTATATTCCAACTAACTATAAATCCCCTATTAACTTAATACTTGGAATATTGAAAGTAATAGACTTTCTATCAGTATAGATCAACTTAAGCATGGGATTCTGTGAAGCCATGGAAGGTTGTAAGAACAGCTATAAATAAATGAAAAGTCAGAAATGATCACTATTATTTTCTAAAATTTAATTTTATTATTTTCACAAAACAAATATTTCTTTTTTTCCCTACTACCATTCTCCATTGAACAAGAAAGACAAAAATCAGAAAACTCTCACAGCAAATATTCAGTCAAGGAAAATAAATTCCCAATCAGAAATATTTAAAAACATATTAATGTGAGCTCTTTGAGAGACTATTTTTGCTTTTCTTCATATCCACAGTTCTTAATTCAATTCCTGGCACATAGTAAGCATTTAATGAATGTTTACCACTTGGTTATATATGCACAACATATATATATATATATATATATATATATATATATATATATATATACACACATAAACACACATATATATGTGTATATATATGTATATATAATATACACATACATACATATACATAGACACATGCATATGTCTCTATATGTATGTATACATACATATACATCATATAGACAAATATATGTATGTTGCATGACATATTTATTAAATCAATGGATGACAGATAACTAGCAGAAATGGTCCATGCATTAATTTTTTTTAAAGGGAGTTTCAAAGAATTCTTAACAGGACCAAGTGATTGGCTAAATTGCACAAAATCAAATGTAATACAGATTGATTCACAACCTGTGTTTTTGTACCAAAAAAAAAAAATTCATACACAAAGTTTTATTGAGATTCTGTAATTTAATTCTGTAATTAATTCTGAATTTTTAATTGCATTAAAAATTCAACAGTACAAATATAGTCTCAGCTAGATGTAGCTAGTTAACAGTTTATGTGAAAATCACTTAAGAATTCAAACGCAATGTGAGTCAATTGTGTGTGATTTAGATATTCAAAAAGTTAAGTGCATTTTACTATAAACCATCGGCTCTCAACTTAGACTATGACTCATTAGTCAAAGGACTTTTTAAAAACCTCTTGAAAGTTGGAACACAAACTTCCATGTCCTCAAGGTTTTATGGACAAGGTTGCTTCACAAAACCCTCAGCAGGACTCTTAGTGACAGATTCAGTGTTTTCCTAAGGCTGCCTCCAGAAAGTAAAGGCAACATTTGTTTGAAAGAACAATAAAGGGCACCTTTTGAAAGCATGGTGCAAAGGGGACATTAGTGGATTTGAAACTAAAGACTCAGCTCTGCCATTTCCTACCCTTGTGACCTCACTGGGTTCTAGTCTCCATCTCCTCTTCTATAAGATGAAAAAAATAGATCAAATGGTCTCTTCGATCCTTTCTGTCCTTAAATCTAGCCCACAGGATCATGGGTTACTTTCTTTCTTAGAGCAAGAGCATGGTAAATTCTTGCCTAAGTATTTGTTTAGACTGGGCTCTCCCCATTCTGATTGCAACAGCTTCATAGGATTGTATCAACCCTTACTGAAGGACATAAAATGCACCTTATAAATTGGCAGATTCCTTGACCAGCTCTGCCCAGATGAGTGCCATACATATTGAGAGCTTTTCACATTATCTCTAAATTTCTTAATAGTTGATTAGTCCTATTGCTTTCATAAGTGATGACATGTGAATGCAGGAAAATATTTCTTAATTGACAAAAATGACACCAAGCTTCTCTTTTTTCACTCAACAGAGAAATCACAAAATTGATAATATAATATAAAATTGCCTACCTTTATGTTATTTCCAACTTAGCTGTTATTTAATTCTGCAAAGTACCTAAGAATACTCCATATTTCTCCAAAATGCACCTACATCCAGCTGCTACTTTATATGTGTTTTCTGCCACTAATAGAATGTAAACTCTTGAGGGTAGGGAATATCTTGCTTTTTAAGTTATGCCCAATGCTTAGGAAAGTATTTCATGCTTTTGTTGTTCAGTAGTCTCACTCTCCATGACCCCATTTGAGATTTTCTTGGCAAAAATACTTAGAGTGGATTTGCCATTTCCTTTTCCAGCTCATTATACAGATGAGGAAACTGAGACAAACAAGGTTAAGTAACTTGCTTATGGTCATATAACTAGTGAGTGTCTAAGATTGAATTTGAATTCAGGTTTTCCTGACTCCAAGCCCAGTACTCTTTTGTACCACATAACTGCCCTATTTAAAATATAATAAATGTAATCAATGCTTTTCATTCATTCATTCAATTACTCATTCTTTTTATGACTCAACAATAGTTTAGGATTTTATGCAGGATACTATAAGTTCAGAGTGGGAAGGGGGGGGGGAGATTCCTATTCTCTGCATCTCATTTTTTCAGTTGAGAAGACAAAATGGGCAAAAAAAAAATAATAAGAGAAATCAGAGATACAGGAAACTATGGAGAAAGGATGTGTGGCATATGTTGTTGGAAATGGTGACTCAATTTGCTTAACTGTTTTGATTTGCTAAAAGGAAAGGGTTAAATTCTGAGGCTGGGGGTATATGTAAAAAGGACTGTGTTTGAAAAACAAAAGGCTTTAATTAGAATTACTTTTAAAAGAATCAACAATTACTGTGTAGGCATAGTTGAAGATCTGTAGGAGTTCAAATAGAAGAAAGCTCCCTTTAAGGGGTGGAAATCATTTTTTCATGATCTCCTTTGCAAGCCTATGGTTGGTTCTTCCTAAGAGCTCCTCACAGAGCTAGGCTAATCTTATCAATGATAGTTTAATCCATTCTATTCCATAATGAGAGGATCATAGCTCCCCAGGTGTATCTATTGCCTATTAAATCACTGACACCATCTCAACTTGAAAATTGGATTTCTTTAGCTTCACGGTAGGGTAAAGAATGGTCCCAACTTTGTCCATTTTTTAAATCATTGATCTCTTATCATTTTATTTTATTTTATTTTAAATAACTTTTTATTGACAGAACCCATGCCAGGGTAATTTTTTTACAACATTATCCTTTGCACTCACTTCTGTTCCAATTTTTCCCCTCCCTCCCTCCACTCCCTCCCCCAGATGGCAAGCAGTCCTTTACATATTAAATAGGTTACAGTATATCCTAGATACAATATATATGTGCAGAACCAAACAGTTCTCTTGTTGCACAGGGAGAATTGGATTCAGAAGGTATAAATAACCCGAGAAGAAAAACAAAAATGCAAGCAACTTATATTAATTTCCCAGTGTTCTTTCTTTGGGTGTAGCTGCTTCTGTCCATCATTTATCAATTGAAACTGAGTTAGGTCTCTTAGTCAAAGAAATCCACTTCCATCAGAATACATCCTCAAACAGTATCGTTGTTGAGATATATAATGATCTTCTGGTTCTGCTCATTTCACTTAGCATCAGTTCATGTAAATCTTGCCAGTCCTCTCTGTATTCATCCTGCTGGTCATTCCTTACAGAACAATAATATTCCATAACGTTCATATACCACAATTTACTTAACCATTCTCCAATTGATGGGCATCCATTCATTTTCCAGCTTCTAGCCACTACAAACAATCCCTTACCATTTTAGTTGAAAAGAAGGAGCCCTAAATTCTCCACTTACACATAATTCCTTTTATTCACTATCTTCAGTGGCCAATTTTCTTTAATTCTTCTTCCAAATTCTTGACATCCCAATTTATAAAGGATATGAAGCAGTTGGAGGGGGTCTGGAAAGAATCACACAGATAATTCAAACTTTAATGAATGAGACTAAGAAGAGAAGGCTAAAGGAATGCATAGAGTATTTTGTCTAGAGAATGACTTTGTCTTACAGCATCCTATGCCCTTCATCTGCTTTCAATATATAGCAGACATTGTCCTACATTGAAATGTCAGAGATTTAATTTAAAAATAAGGAATAGTTAAAAAGCACTAATAAACCAAGATGACATACTACTTCTGGGGGTGAATATCCTAAAGCCATTCTAATATCTATTGGCAGATTTGCTAATAGATTTGCTTATAGTTAAACTATACCACTCCTTTCTACAAATGAAATGAATCTTAAATCATTCTACTCCTTTTCATCTATTACTTGAAGAACTGCATAAAAGACATGAGCATAGGTGATCTCAGAAAACAAATCAGAATCTTTCCCACTAGGTTATTAGAAATAGAATCAGGGCTCATCTTTCTGAAACATGCCTGTCCCACAATAGGGAGATGGGCTATAAAGATTCTAGAATTTTATGATTTTCCTTAGATGTATTGTAGGATTTGTTTTTTAAAGGATACATAGATGGTTTCCTTTGCTCCTTTGTAATATTCCCAAAAGAACTGCAGCTGATCCAGAAAACGATCTGGTAAAGACTACCATGAGACCAATTTTTATACTCACCCACACAAAAACGTGATCCCTCCACAATAAAGTTGCTAGAGACTTACTTTCTGGGTAGTGGAGGAGGCAGGAGTTGAGGAGGGGCAGCTCAAAAAGAATGGCTTTCTTGGGCTAATCATGAAACAGTAATTAGCTCCTTGTATAAAGGTTCCTTTCAGAGAATGAAAGGTTTGGGTGAAATACCCAAGAATTTTGATTTCAAAGCTGAAGCAAAATGGTACATTTGAGAAACTGAATTTGTCTTGGTTTGTTCAAGGAAGGTGGGTGGCTACAGCTGCCTAGGAAACAGGCTTTGAGTATGTACTTCCTGGAATTCTTTATGCTTTTGCCACCACAAGGGTTCCAAGTGTTCCTGATAAAGAAATCTGACAATTTGACATTTTCAGACAGCTTAGTATTGGCAAAAATCTCTTACAATTCTTTATTTTTAGTGAGTTGTACCTCCCAACAATTTCTCAAAACTAAGCCAGAATTCTTCCTCTATCACACTACCCCTTTCCCTGCCTTGTAAACCTCATTCATATAGCCTCCCCTTATTCCAAAAAGAAACTGAGACACATGAGGTGCAAAAAGTCAAGAATTTCTCCTAGAGTACTTAGTGAATTGGAGTGAGAATTCTCTGCTCCCAAAGTGGACTCAGTGACATAACTAAGTCATAAGTAGAACCAAGACTCTGGCAAAGCTTGACTTGTAAAAATTAGTCTCAATTTCCAAAGGAAAAACAAGAATAAACAGATTGACTTCATTCTGATATACAACAAAACTTTTTTTTCTTCCTTTCTTACATTCCTCTTTCTTCAGATGCAGTGGAACCTACAAATCATGATGAATATAAGGAAGGAAGCTACACCTATAAAGGTAAAAAGAATCCACAATTTCTCTTTGTTAAAAAGCAGAAGGGAAATAGACCTATTCATTATAGACCCTATCATTGGACCAGCACTTCCACCGTAGTATTCCATCTTATTAGTCACTGCCTCTCCTGGACCACTGCCTTTTCTGAACTCCCCTGTTTTTTCAAAGGTACAACATCTTCCCAGTTACCCAGACTCACAGTCTCAGAGTAATTTTAGTCTGTACTTTCTCTCCCCAAATTTACTCCATATTCACATCCAACTGGTTGCTAAATTGTGACCATTTTCATTTCAGAAGAGTTTTCTATCTATCCCTTTCCCTATTTACAAGACCACCTCATGACTTCTAGTGCCATTTCAAAAGATGGTCTTTCTCCTCCCTACAATCCATCTTCCCTATAGATACTGAAGGAATATTCCTAAAACACAGGTCAAAATATGTCATATATCAGGTCAAGCAGTTTTTGTAGCTCTCTATTATCTCCAAGATATTTTAAGGTTAAAATGTATATTCAATGATGACTATACACCAGTTTGTCATTTAAAAATTTATATCTAGACTTTCAAGACTCATTACACATCACTTTCCATCATGTTCTCTAGAGCTCAGCCAAACTAATTTGTGCACATATTAAGTGTAGTCTGTCATACAAACTATCCCATCTCTCATCTTCAAAGACTGTACATTCCTTCCTTTCCTCCTTTTAAAATCCCCCCCCCCCAAGCTCACTTTAAGAATTTTCTTCTAGAAAGGGACTCACATGTGCAAAATGTTTGTGGCAGCCTTTTTCATAGTGGCAAGAAACTGGAAACTGAGTAGATATCCATCAGTTGGAAAATGGCTGAATAAGTTACGGCATGTGAATGTTATGAAATATTATTGTTCTATAAGAAACAATCAGGAGGATGATTTCAGAGAGGCCTGGAGAGACTTATATGAACTGATACTAAGTGAAATGAGCAGAACCAGGAGATCATTGTACCCAGCAACAAGATTATATGATGATTAATTCTAATGAACATGACTCTTTCCAACAATGAGATGATTGATGCCAGTTCCAATGATCTTGTGATAAAGAGAACCATCTACACCCAGAGAGAGGAGTGTGGATAGTGAATGTGGATCACAACATAACATTCTCTCTTTTTGTTGTTGTTCACTTGCATTTTGTTTTCTTACTCATTTACTTTTCTTCTTGATCTGATTTTTCTTGTGCAGCAAGAAAATTGTATAAATATGTCAACACATATTGGATTTAGCATATATTTTAACATGTATAACATATATTGGATTGCTTACCATCTAAGAGAGGGGTTGGGGGAAGGAGGGAGAAATCTAAAACACAAGGCTATGTAAGGGTCAATGTTGAAAAAGTATCCATGTTTTGAAAATAAAAAGCTTTAAAAATAAAATATGTGTGTGTGTAAAGAATTTTCTTTTATATGAAATTTTTCCCAGTCTCCCTCTTTCCCATCTCCATGTGGTTCTCCCAGTCACTGAAATTACTCTGTTCTCCCTTTGTAACTACTTTTTCTAAAGAAGATAGTGGGAACTTTTAGTGGAAAATTAATCAATCCACAATAACTTACTGAATGTTTACAATATACTCAGAATTGTTGAATACTATGGATTAACTAACAAAGCAACATTCTGATTCTCCTGAAAAAAATGAAACAAAGAAACTCCCTTCCTCCAGTCTTGGGTGATGATGAGTTTGATCAAATGTAGGAGCAAAGTCTTAAAAACCAAGGGTACTGAGTATCTTATACTTTTGACAAGAAGCCAACATCAGGTTTCCCAGAGCTCAGATATTGACTTTAGTTTTGCTAATTGTGTTTCTGAATAGAGAACATGACTTAAGTGCTTAAGGAGAGAAGGAGACTTATTTACTTCAGCTGCCAAGATGATAGGCTCTTTGAATTTACCCAGATGGGCTAGTGTGGTTGTTGTCAGATGAAAATAATGTCTAAACCATGGATTGTAGAAAATGATCAATTGTGATTTGTGTGCAAAAACTGGCATATCATCAAGGACCTGTCTGACCAAAAAAGGGAGTGGGCCAGTTTTATACAATAATTAGTCTTAGAGAGTGGATCTGTGATATCATTGGTAATATTATTGGTATAAGGTACTCTCAAATTAGGATATTTCTTCCATAATACAGACTAACAATTTTTCTTCAAGGTATTATATAGTTTTCCAGAGCAGAAGTGTGAAATGCACAATACATGGACACATGAATCACATGGGACAGATAGTATCATTCCTTCCTATCCAATTTTAAGGTGTTGATGTATTTATTACAAAAAATGAAATAAATGTGTGGTTTTCTAAGTCAGTATGTGATCTTCAATGGTCCTTATGTCAACGTTAGTGACACATGCTTCTACTTTAGCTTGACACTACTGTCCTAGAACTCTGAAAGACTGGACAGAACTAGTCAGTAGGCAGGTTTTCTTGACTTTAACTGGTTCTAGTCACTATTGCAAGCTGCTTCTCTTAAAGATGGTGACTGATATTTACAAAACATTTTAAGTGCTTTCCATTCATTATCTCACAACAGCTGGGGGAAGCCCACAGAAAAGATTAGATTAAATAAAGTATTTATTAAGTGATTCCTTTGAACCAAACACTGCTTAAGTGCTGAGTATAAAGTACTGTAAAAGCAAAATGAAAGGCAGTCCTTACACTCAAGGAACTTACATTCTAATTGGAGAAGACAACATAAGAGGGAATGGTAGGGGCAGTGAGGAAGTGAAAAGAAGGTTAAGAATCTGGGAGAAATCAAAGTTAAGAAGTAGTCCAGGTAACTTGTGGCTTGGTTTCAATGCAGCAGGAATGCATACTTCTTTAAATGGTCCAGGTAGTTAGGAACTGAATTGGGTTGGAATTCAGCATAAATGGCTTCTTTAAATGGAGGTCCCAGGAATTATTATTCCCATTTTGTTGTACTAAAACCTTTTTATACTTCCTTTAAGATCTCAATAAGACATTAGGGATAACAAGGTGGTATGGTGAACATAGCACTGGACCTAGAATTCAAATCTATTTTATAGATAAAGAAACTGACCCAAATTCAAACCTGTTTTATAGATAAAGAAACTGATGCTCATAAAGCTTCCATGACTTATCTGTGATCACAGAATCAGTAAGTGTATCATGCAAGATGTGATGACTCAGTCTCTGACTGAGGATCTCCAATTGTGTGACCTCAGGACAGCCGAGGTTACTGTCTGTGCCTCAGTTTCCTCGTATTTAAAATGAAAAAACTTACATTTGGTAGCCTCTAAGGCAGAGATATCAAATTGCCTCTGACAGCAGTAGGAGGTCCACAAAACTCTTAGTGAGATTAAAACAAGATTAAAATACAATTGGCAAATGTTTAACAAAATATGATTTTCTATGTCAATAGGATATTCAGAGATCCATTTTTATTTGAATTTGACATCTATACTTCATTGTCAAGCTCTAGATCTGTATATGACTTCCTGGAGAAACTAATGCTACATTTGGACAGTTGTAATTGTGAGGAAGTTGAGAGGTTTTTTTTTTTTTTTTCCCCCCTGACATAAAGACTAACTTTGCCTCTGGAAATTCCACTCATTTCTGCCAGTTCCGCCCTCTGGGTTCAAACAGAACAAGTTCAATCCTTCTTGCTCACAATAGGCCTTTGAATACTGGATGATTCAACTTAGGGAAACTAAGGGGCAGAGCATCCTTAACCAAGAGAAAGGCCAGACTGAGATTTCTTTTGAGCAGAGCCCAGAGAAACATTAACTGAGATGCTAAGTCAGATGACTTCCCAGAGAACAATTTTATCTGGAAACCAGAGGTGGGTGGACCATGGAGTAGAGCCCGGAATAGGTATTTGCATGTTGTAGGCATGGTTTCAAAGTTGTATCTACTGAATTTACTGGTCACTAAAGGCTTGGAGCCTCCATTGAATCACGTGTAATTTGCAATACACAGTGAATACCAAAGAGTGTAATTTTTTTTAACGCAAAATTATTTGCATTAAAAGAAAACATTAATGTTTTTATATACTATTTTTATACTTTTTACATACTGCTTTTTATATAGTTTTTTATATACTGCTCTCTAAACAGCTGCCTTCGTTTCTTATACCCCATCCTAATCAGGATAAGAAAAGATTGCTCCTGGCCAAAAACCCAGAAAAGTGAGGGCTGTGCTTAGTCCAGATGGAGAGAGAATTGGGTGGGAGTTAATTTGTACCAAAGTGAACCCAAGGTTGAAGAACTAGAAGAGGAACAAGCAGATTGGATGGGGGATGGCTGATGAGCCTGCTTCCAAGTGACTGCTGAGTGTTCTAAATGGGTGCCAATCAATCCACAAAAATTCCTTTATCACCTATCATGCATCAGATCCTGTTCTAGCTACTAGATTTATATAGTAAGGCAATTCCTCCCCTCAATAAGCTTTTCTTCTCTAAATGAGGAGGGTATAAGTGTAATAAGGATCCTTTGACTATAATTCATCAGTTTATCTGAGCACTATAAATGACAATATGTGTTGAGTTCACTTTGCATCTGCTGCCCTGCTTGGTTTCTACTCTACAGATCTTCTGCTAGGTATCCCTGATGTCCCTTTCATGCGTCCTTTTACATGGTGTCCCTCCCTTTAGACTGTAAGACAGGAGCTCTCTTTCTTTTTATCAATTTTTTGACCAGTGTTTAGCACAGTGCCTGATAAATGTTGTTGTTGAGTTGTTTCAGTCTTATCCAACTCTGTGATCTCATTTGAGGATTTTGTTTTGTTTTGGCAAAGACACTGAAGTAGTTTACCATTTCCTTCTCCATCTTATTTTACAAATAGGGAAACCAAGGCAAACAGGGTTAAGTGAGTTGTCCAGGATCACAAAGTTAGTAAGTATCTGAGATCAAATTTGAATTCAGGTCCTCTGTCCACTGCATCATCCATCCTGGCCTGCCTGGGACACAGTAGGTGCTTAATATATGCTTATTAGATTTGATTGGTTTGAATGTATAGGACTGCAATGATGGAAGTGGATGGAAGGGCTGGTAGATAAAAACATTAAAGTCAGAAAAGGGTAAAAATGACTGAACCCAAGATTAGGTATGATCTCTAGAGAAGAATCCTTCCCTTTTTTGATCCCTTGGTGTCACCAAGGAGAATTGATGAAGACAAAGAAAAATAAGGACAGTTATATTTTAAAAAGGCATGTAGAGAAAATGGAATCAAGGGGAGGTAAAAGAATGAATGCAAAAAAAAAAACACATGGCCTGAGAGATTGTGAATTGTGCTCAAGTGAGACTGGGGATGAAAGATAAGGACAGCAAAAAAAAGCTTTTTATTTATTATTCAGCTATATTATGGATAAAATGAAGATCAAGTGAAGATAAGACTAATGTTCAGGATGGATGGGAAAAGAACTGTCTAGAATGAGAAGCAAAAACTCCTCTTTTGATTTCCTATTAATTTCTCTGCCAAGTTTTCATCTGAAAAGTAGATAAAAATTATCAAGAAGAGTATCTAGGTGCCCTCAAGCAAGCAAATAAGCAAAAGATATTTATTAAGCAATTACTATATGCCAGGAACTGTGCTTGACACACATTAAATATGAAACTTTCATTGCTCTCAAGAAGTTTACATTCTATAGGGGAATACAACACACACACACACACACACACACACACACACACACACACAAATACCCACAAAAATATGAAAAGGAAATGCAAGGGGCAGCTGGGTGGTTCAGTGGATAGAACACCAGCCCTAAAGTCAGAAGGATGTGAGTTCAAATCTAATCTCAGACATTAACACTTCCTAGCTGTGTGGCCCTGGGCAAGTCACTTAACCCCAATTGCTTCAGCAAAAAAAAAAAAAAAAAAAAAGAAAAGGAAAGGAAAGGAAATGCAACATAATGGGGGTAATTGGCTCAAGCAGATGAGAAGGGTCAAAAAGACCTGTGTTTGAGTTTGATGTTTGAGGAGAACTCAAAGGATAGGTTCTAAGAGATAGTATGCATTGCAGGTTTGAGGAAATACTTGTATAAATTCTCAGACTTGAATGAAACCCAACCCAAAATATGGAAAGAATTGACAATTGTCTTTGAAGTCATATCAACCAATACTTACTAGTTCTATACCAGGCACTGTCCTAGGTCCTGAGAATAAAGAAAAACAAAGAGTCATTTTCCTTAAGGAGATCATAATTTAAAGGAGTAATGAAGAAATGAAAGCAATTATGTAAGCAAGATAAACATATGAACTGTTTGCCTCCTCTGGAAAATGGGAATATAATAAGAGAATCAAATAAGATCTTAATTATAAAGCACTGAGTCTGCTTCCTGGCATATTGTCATTTTGTTGTTATTCAGTAATTTAATTGTGTTGATTCCTCATGACCTCATGGACCATAATACACCAGGTCCTTCTATCCTCCATTGTCTCTCAAAATTTGTCCAAGCTCATATTTGTTGTTTCTATGATACTATTTCTCTCTCTCTCTCTGTCTGTCTGTCTGTCTTTCTCTCTCTCTCTCTTGTTGTTATTCAGTCATTTAATTGTGTTGATTCCTCATGACCTCGTGGACCATAATACACCAGGCCCTTCTATTCTCCATTGTCTCTCAAAATTTGTCCAAGCTCATATTTGTTGTTTCTATGATACTTCTCTCTCTCTCTCTCTCTCTCTCTCTCTCTCTCTCTCTCTCTCTCTCTGTCTGTCTCTCTGTCTCTCTCTCTCTCTCTCTGTCTGTCTTTCTCTCTTTCTCTCTCTCTCTCTCTCTCTCTCTCTCTCTCTCTCTCTCTCTCTCTCACCATTTCCTACTCCTTTTGCCTTTAATCTTTCCCAGTATCAGAATCTTTTCCAATGAGTCCCATCTTCTCATTATATGATCAAGGTATTTGAGCTTCACCTTCAATGTTTGACTTTCCAGGGAACAAATAGTCTGCACTAATTTCTTCAAATATTTATCGATTTGGTCTCCCTACTGTCCAAGGGACTCTCAAAAGTCCTATAGTCACACAATTGAAAAAGCATCAATTTTGCCACTATTAGTTTTCAGTATACTCCAATTCTCACAGTTGTGACTCTAAAGAATTTTGTTAGCAAGGTACTATCTCTGCTTTTTTAGTATTCTGTCCAGATTCGCCATAGCTTCCCTTCCAAGAAGCAAAAGTCTTTTAATTTCATGATTTCAGTAGTCATCTGTAATGATCCTTGAACCCAAGAATATAAAATCTGAAATTGTTTCCATTTCTTCCTCTTCTTCACCTTCATCTCTCCAGGAAGTAATAGGACCAGTTTTTTGTTACAATCTCCTCCTCTTTCACCCACATAAAGAGGATAAATTCTTCTTCACTTTCTACCATTAGAGTAGTATCCTCTGCATATCTGAGATTGTTATTTTTCCCAGGAACCTTAATACTGGTTTAAATGCTAAACAAATGTTAGCTATGGTGATGATAATAATATATACATAATGGTGATGCATATTTACATATGTGTATGTGAGTATGTATACATATATAATTATCCATATATAATTAGCACAAATATTTTATATTTATAATTATGTATACATATTTTTGAAAATCAAGAGAAAGAAGATACTAACATTAAGAGGATCCAGAAAAAACTTCCTGCAGAATTTAGGATTTTTACCAGGAACATGAAGCAAAGCAGAGAAGGCAAGAGTTGAGAACAAGGAGAGAGAGAGCATTCTAGGTATGAAGGATAGCCAATGAAAATATAGTAGATGGAGTTTCTTATGTGAGATACAATGGGAATCAATCAAATGAGTTAATATCTATAAAGCACTTAGTATAGTGTCTGCCACACAGTAGGTGTTAAATATATATTTGTTCCATACACCAAATCCAAATATCACTGGATTTTTAGAGTAAGTGGAAGGGCATAATATATAAAAGTAAATGGAATAGGAAGGATCCAGATTATAAAGGGCTTTAAAACTAAACATAACATTTTATATTTGACCCTGGAGGTGACAGAGTGGTACTGGAGTTTATTTTTATTGACTGGAGCAGAAGGGAAGGGGGAAGAAGGGATGGTCTGACCTGCATTTAAGATAGACCACTTTGACAGCTGAGTGGAGATTGGGTAAGCTAAGTCGGGGAGACCACTCATCAAGCTACTGTAAAAGTACAAGGCTGAGGTGGAGGGAGACCACACCAAGGTGATGGCAGTGACAAAAGAGAGAAGAGGGCTTATTAAAAATGTTATGAACTTCAACAAAACTTATCAATGCATTGGCAGAATAAGTACTGCAAAACAGCAACAAATGAATGTTCTGATAATTTTCAAAAAAGGCTTCTTGTTTTTTGGATTTATTTTTTAGTGCAGTGCCTGTGAGTATTTAACAAATGCCCAATGAATGAATATTTAAACCATACGCCACTCATTTTGAGTTAGATTTCTGGCAAAGTCCCAGGATGTATTATTAAGGGCACAGTTTGTGAGCAATGGAAAGGAAAGTAATGATCATTAAAAAATAATAGGGTTTGCTTAAGGTCAGAGTAGCTTCAATTAATTTATGATTTTGACACGTTTACTAGACTTCATGTTCAAGAAAATACTGTAGACACAGTCTAATATGACAAAGTTCCTTTTTATATCCTTGTGGATAAAAGGGGAAAATATAGGCTAAATCAGAGTTCTTAACCACTTTTGGTTTTCATCTTTGACAGCACCATGATAAAGCCTGTGGACACATTTTTAGAATACTATTTTTAAATCACTAAAATAAAATATATAGAAATTCAAAACAAAAGTAATTATATTGAAATGTAGTATTTTTTTTAAATTTAATGCCCTGGATCTCAGAATATCTGAGCTGGATGAATCCAGAAATGGTTGATTAAAACTAAGAGGTTGGACTAAATGAACTCTAAGGTCTATTCCAGCTCTAAATTGATTATATAGCGACTTTAGATTTCTCTCTCTTAAATTTCATCTTAGAATTAAATTTAGACCAATACTGAAACCTCTTGAAATCTTTTGGGACCTTAACCCAAATAATTCATTATCCCTCAGGGTTCCATGTTGGATGCAAAAATAATAAATCAATGTGGTCTGTGATGTTTGTTCCCCAACCTCATTGCCAGTCACCACCTCCTTACAAATCAGTGTAGAAAATCAAGAGCCACAATGGCAGGGCCCATCAAAACTACCAAAGTTGTTGTGGCCCTTCATTCTCAAAGAAGACCAATATGTCATCACTACATTAGACTCAAGTTATCCAACTTGCGACTAATCAGACCAGTATGAGCTTGGAATGCTCAACAACAGGTTAATAGAACATGTTAACATTTGGGGTTGATTCTCTAAATTTTTGCATCTCCCATTTCTTTTGAGCTACTTCAATTCTGCTTTACTCCTAGAGCACAGGGTCTTCTATGATGCAGACATGCCATATTGGGCAGACCTTTGCTAGCATCCCATGTCACTCAAATTATTCCATAGTTCTTCAGGGAGATCTTGAGAGTGTCTTTGTATCACTTCTTCACACCATCATGTGACTGCTTGCTTGCCTTATATGAGTTCTCAGGATAATAGTCTTTTAGGCAAGCATACATTTGTTATTTAAACAATTGGCTCAACTCATAGGAGTTGTGGTCTCTGCAGCAGAGTTTGAATACTTGACAGTTTAGCTTAAGAAAGGATCATAATGTCTGGTACCTTATCATGTTAGGTGATCTTCAGAATCTTCCTAGGATAATTCAAATGTAAGTTTCCTGGCATGGCACTGGTATACTATGCAGTTTCCACAGGCATACAACAATGAGTTTAGCACAATGGCTCTGTAGACCTTCAGTTTGGTAGTTGATCTAATCTCTCTTCTCTCACACACTTTTCCTAAGAGCCTTTCAAACACTGAGATAGCTTTGGCAATGAGTGTGTCAATCTCATTATCTATGTGGATATCCCTGAAAAGTACACTGTCAAAGTAAGTGAATTTATGAACAGCATTCAAAACTTCTCCATTGTTGTAACTGATGGTTCCATGTATGGATGATGTGATACTAGCTGGTGGAACAGTAGCAAGAACAGTAGCAGATTCCATCAAAATTATCAAGGATTTTTGACTGAGAAATCAGACCTGACTTCTCTGTCCTGAGATGGTGGCTCTATGTATTTGCCAATTATGAGTAAATTTTTAAAACATTTACCTTTGCCTGGCTACCAGAATCTTTTCACCCTCCAAAAGCCTTCAAGGCTTGTCCTCTTTTCCAAATCCTCCCAAGGAAGTAACAGCTCATCTGCAGGGCATGATGTTTTTCCCCCTCCCAATTCATCAAACACTCCCTTTGTGCTTTGTGTAATGCTGCCAGGGATCATTAAAAACCATGAAATGCTAGCCTTTGTTTAGGTTTGTTTCCTCAGTAAGATCAACCTTATACACACCCCACCCACCATAAGTCAGCTCTCTCTCTCTCTGTCTCTCTCTCTCTCTCTCTCTCTCTCTCTCTCTCTCTCTCTCTCTCTCTCTCTCTCTCTCTCTCTCTCTCTCTCTCTCTCTCTCTCTCTCTGTCTCTGTCTCTCTCTCTCTGTCTCTCTCTCTCTCTCTCCCTCTCTCTCTCTCTCAGAACCTAGGATTGGGCCAGAGGCCAAAAATAAAAATTAAAAAAAAAATTGTAATGAGAAGAACAGGTGTTCACAGATGGAATTCTAGAGAGACAACAAATTTCACCTGTGTTAGGAAAAGGACAGGGAATTTCAAAGACAAATGATATGGTAGGGAAAAGCTCTAGATCTGGAGACACAGTCCCTTCATTCAAATCCTTCCTCTGAAGCTTAGCACCTGTGAATCTTTGGACTACCTCCCCAAGTCCTGCTTTCCTCATTTGTACAATAACTGAGTGTTTTTTTAGATTGCCTCTGAGTTTTTTCCAGTTCGAATTCAATGATCCAGTTATAGAGACTCCATAGTGAGTTGTGACCCCTCCTCCTCAAATGCCTAACTTTCCAACCGAGAGCCTAATGACACTTTACTATCTGACCTTAGCAGTGTGGGTACCCTCCATAAAGGCAAATTATTCCTCCTCCACACCTCATTACATGGTGCTAATGAATTTCTGTAGCCAAAAAACAACATTTATGATAGTTAAAAATAAATACAAGTATAGAAATGTAGCTTAAAAGTGATTCTGGAAGATCATTTGTGTTCCTTTTGCCCAAAGTATGAATTTCCTGTACTACATCTGCAAGAGATTCTTCAATCTTTGTTTGAAGATCTCCAGTGATGAGAACTCATTCCTACAGCCAATTCTTTGAACAACTCTGACTGATTGTTAGGAAGATTTCTTTGTATTTCAATGTCCAATAAGGATACAGAACCTTGCTGTAAAGAGCTGCAAACCTTCAGGGACAGGTGGAGAAAAGCAATCATTACTTCTTATAACCAAAATTATCAATCTATAACATCCTCTGAATAGATAAATAACTTTTTCTTGGATTTCATTTTTTTATTTGTTTGTTTAGAGGCAATTAGAGTTAAGTGACTTGACCAGCATCACACAACTAGAGTGTCTAAGGCCTGATATGAATTCAGGTCCTCCTCTGTTCAGAACTGGTGCTCTATCTGCTCTGCACCCAGCTAGTACTATATAATTTTTAATACTACCACAAGCAATTTAATTGTCAAATTAATTGTCTATTTAATTAATTGACAAATTAATTAATTTTTCAAATTAATAAACTTTTAATAAGTGCCTTCTATGTGTTAGTCACTGAGCTACATCCTAGAGATGCAAACAAAGGCAAAAGACAGTTCCTACCCTCAAGAGTGTCAAATAGAAAGGAGAAGATGCAAACAACTACATTCAAACAAGCTAAAGACAAGATAAATTGGAAATAATCAATAGAAAGGCTTAGTTTTGAAACATAGAGGAAGAAACCAGCATATTCCTGCATTCAACACATAGAATCAATAGGATCAGTGAACAACCTCCCTGGGAAGAATCACTGCTCAAATAGATGTTTGTTGCTTTTGTGTTCTGTTCTCTTCAACCTTATTAAAAGTTCTCAGACCCTAATCAGTATATGATTACCAACCAAATACTCCTGAACTTATTCTAGGGCTGAAATAATTTGCCACAGAAAGAAGGGTGGCTTTGATCCAGCAGTGTCTCTACTGGGCTTATACCCCAAAGAGATACTGAAGAAGGGAAAGGGACCTGTATGTGCCAAAATGTTTGTGGCAGCCCTGTTTGTAGTGGCTAGAAGCTGGAAAATGAATGAATGCCCATCAATTGGAGAATGGTTGAGTAAATTGTGGTATATGAACGTTATGGAATATTATTGTTCTGTAAGGAATGACCAGCAGGATGAATACAGAGAGGACTGGTGAGACTTACATGAACTGATGCTAAATGAAATGAGCAGAACCAGGAGATCATTATATACCTCAACAATGTTACTGTTTGAGCATGTACTCTGATGGAGGTAAATCTCTTCGATAAAGAGAGCTAATTCAGTTTCAATTGATCAAAGATGGGCAGAAGCAGCTACACCCAAAGAAAGAACACTGGGAAATGAATATAAACTGCTTGCATTTCTGTTTTTCTTCCTGAGGTATTTATACCTTCTGAATTCAATTCTCCCTGTGCAACAAGAAAACTGGTTCTGCACACATATATTGTATCTAGGATATACTGTAATCTATCAACATGTAAAGGATTGCTTGTCATCTGGGGGAGGGGGTGAAGGGAGGGAGGGGAAAAATCAGAATAGAAGTGAATGTAAGGGATAATGCTGTAAAAAATTACCCTGGCATGAGTTCTATCAATAAAAAATTATTATTAAAAAAAAAAAGAAAGAAAGAAGGGTGGGCAATTGTTACATGCCAAAAAAAAAAAAAAAGAACTAAAGAGTCCACAGGAGGTTCAATGAGTTCAAAGAAGAAGGGAGGGGAGAAGAGATGAAGCAGAGACAAAAAAAGGAGAAGGAAAGTCAATAAGGGAAAGAAGAATCATAATTTCAAAGCAAGAAGGGACCTCAGAAGAGAGCTTACTTGAACCCCTACTTGAACATAGTTGCCTTCTTAGAGTATATCGGATGAATATTTTTCAGCCTTCGCCTGAATAACTCCATTGACAGAGAATCCATTCTCTCTTGAGGCAGTCTATTCTATTTTTGGATAGAACCAACTTCCAGGAAGTTTTTCTTCACATCAAAGCAGTAATGATCAATCATCAAACACTTATTAAGCTCCTACTATGAGCCAGGTACCATGCAGGGTCCTGGGCATAAAAGGACAAAAATGAAACTAATATTGTTCTCAATAAGCTTATATCTATAGGAAAGAAGATATTCAAAATAGGGGCAAAATAATTTGGGGGTAAGATATTAGCATGTAGGGAAATGAAATTGTGAGGAAAAGGGGTAAGAAAAGGGAAGGAATTCTAAGGTGAGAGGAGGGATCCTAAAAAGGGAGGGCTGTGTGAGGCAAGTGGTGCTCACAAGTTTAATACTGGGGAGGGGAGTAAGAGGGAAGGAAAGAAGTAAAGTACAGGCTGGGGCTAACAAAATGGCAGGAAATACAGAATTAGTAATTTTAAACATAAATGTGAATGGGGTAAATGCCCCCATAAAGCAGAAGCAGATAGCAGACTGGATTAAAAGCCAGAATCTTACAATCTGTTGTTTACAAGAAACACATTTAAAGCACGGTGATACATACAGAGTAAAGATAAAAGGCTGAAGCAGAATCTACTATGCTTCAGGTGAAGTAAAAAAAAAAAGTAGGGGTAGTCATTTTGATCTCAGATCAAACAAAAGCAAAAATTGATTTAATTACAAGAGATAAAGAAGGGCACTATATCTTGCTAAAGGGTAGCATAGATGATATAGCAATATCAATATTAAACATATATGCACCAAGTGGTGTAGCATCTAAATTCTTAAAGGAGAAATTTAGAGAGCAGCAAGAAGAAATAGACAGCAAAATTATAACAGTGGGAGACCTCAACCTTGCACTCTCCACAAAATAAATAAGAAAGAAGTCAAAGAGGTAAATAGAATACTAGAAAAGTTAGGTATGATAGATCTTTGGAGAAAACTAAATGGAGACAGAAAGGAGTACACTTTCTTCTCAGCAGTTCATGGAACCTATACAAAAAATTGACCATATATTAGGACATAAAAACCACAAATTTAAATGCATAAAGGCAGAAATAGTAAATGCATCTTTTTCAGATCACAATGCAATGAAAATTACATTCAATAAAAAGCCAGGGGAAAATAGACCAAAAAAAATTGAAAACTAAATAATCTCATCCTAAAGAATGAGTGGGTGAAACAGCAAATCATAGGCATAATTAATAATTTCACCCAAGAAAATGACAGCAATGAGACTTCATACCAAAATGTGTGGGATACAGCCAAAGTGGTAATAAGGGGAAATTTATATCTCTAGAGGCCTACTTGCATAAGTTAGAGAAAAAGAAGATCAATGAATTGGGCTTGCAACTAAAAAAGCTAGAAAAAGAACAAATTAAAAAACCCCAATCAAACACTAAACTTGAAATTCTAAAAATAAAAGGAGAGATCAATGAAATTGAAAGTAAAAATATTGAATTAATAAATAAAACTAAGAGTTGCTTTTATGAAAAAACCAACAAAATAGATAAATCCTTGGTAAATTTTATTAGAATAAAGGAAAGAGGAAAATCAAATTGTCAGTCTTAAGAATAAAAAGGGAAAAATTTCCACTAATAAAGAGGAAATTAGAGTAATGATTAGGAATTACTTTGCCCAACTTTATGCCAATAAATTCGATAACTTAAATGAAATGGAAGAATACCTTCAAAAATATAGCTTGCCCAGATTAACAGAGGAAGAAGTAAATTGGTTAAACAGTTCCATTTTAGAAAAAGAAATAGAACAAGCTATTAATCAACACCCTAAGAAAAAAATTCCCATGACCAGATAGATTTAGAGGTGAATTCTACCAAACATTTAAAGAACAATTAACTACAATGTTATATAAACTATTTGAAAAAATAGGGAATAAAGAACTCCTATCAAATTCCTTTTATGACACAGACATGGTACTGATACCTAAACCAGGTAGGTTGAAACAGAGAAAGAAAATTATAGATCTTAAATAAAATATTAGCAAAAAGACTACAGAAAATCATTCCCAGGATAATATACCATGACCAAGTAGGATTTATACCAGGAATTCAGGGCTGGTTCAATATTAGAAAAAACTATTAGCATAATTGGCTATATCAATAACCAAATTAACAAAAACCATATGATCATTTCAATAGAGGCAGAAAAAGGATTTCATAAAATCCAACATCCATTCCTATTTAAAATACTTGAGAGTGTAGGAATAAATGGCCTTTTGCTTAAAATAGTCAGGAGCATCTATTTAAAACTATCAGTAAGCATCATATGTAATGAGGATAAACTAGAACCATTCCCAATAAGATCAGGAGTGAAACAAGGTTGCCCACTATAATCATTACTATTCAATATTGTATTAGAAACACTAGCTTCAGCAATAAGAGTTGAGAAAGAGATTAAAAATTAGAGTAGGAATGAGGAAACCAAATTATCACTCTTTGCAGATGATATGATGGTATACTTAGAGAACCCCAGAGATTCTATTAAAAAGCTATTAGAAACAATCCATAACTTTAGCAAAGTTGCAGGATACAAAATAAATCCACATAAATCCTCAGCATTTTTATACATCACCAACAAAATCCACCAGCAAGAGATACAAAGAGAAATTCCATTTAAAATAACTGTCAATAGCATAAAATATTTGGGAATCTATCTGTCAAAGAAAAATCAGGAACTATATGAGCAAAATTACAAAAAAACTTTCCACACAAATAAAATCAGATCTAAACAATTGGAAAAATATTAAGTGCTCTTGGATAGGCCAAGCAAATATAATAAAGATGACAATACTACCTAAACTAAGGAATTTATTTAGTGCTATACCAATCAGACTCCCAAGAAACTATATTAATGACCTAGAAAAAATAACAACAAAATTCATATGGAAGAACAAAAGATCAAGAATTTCAAGGGAACTAATGAAAAAAAAAACAAATGAAGGTGGCCTAGCTGTACCTGATCTAAAAGTATATTATAAAGCAGTGGTCACCAAAACTATTTGGTATTGCCTAAGAAATAGACTAGTTGATCAGTGGAATAGGTTAGGTTCACAGGACAAAAGAGTCAATAATTATAGCAATCTAGTGTTTGACAAACCCAAAGATCCCAATTTTGGGGATCAGAATTCACTATTTGACAAAAACTGCTGGGAAAACTGGAAATTTGTATGGCAAAAACTAGGCATGGACCCACACTTAACACTATACATCAAGATAAGATCAAAATGAGTTCATGATTTAGGCATAAAGAACAAGATTATAAATAAATTAGAGGAACATAGGATAGTTTACCTCTTAGACTTGTGGAGGAGGAAGGAATTTATGATCAAAGAAGAACTAGAAATCATTATTGATCACAAAATAGGAAATTTTGATTATATCAAGTTAAAAAGCTTTTGTACAAACAAAACTAATGCAAACAAGATTAGAAGGGAAGCAATAAGCTAGGAAAGCATTTTTACAGTTAAATGTTCTGATAAAGGCCTCAATTCCAAAATATAGAGAGAACTGACTCTAATTTATAAGAAATCAAGGCATTCTCCAATTGATAAATGGTCAAAGGATATGAACAATTTTCAGATGATGAAATTGAAACTATTTCTACATATGAAAGAGTGTTCCAAATCACTCTTGATCAGAGAAATGCAAATTAAGAAAACTCTGAGATACCACTACCCCCCTGTCAGATTGGCTAAGATGACAGGAAAAGATAATGACGAATGTTGGAGGGGATGTGGGATAACTGGGACACTAATACATTGTTGGTGAAGTCGTGAACAGATCCAACTATTCTGGAGAGCAATTTGGAACTATGATCAAAAGTTATCAAACTGTGCATAACCTTTGATCCAGCAGTGTTACTACTGGGCTTATATCTCAAGAGATACAAAAGAAGGGAAAGGGATTTGTATGTGCCAAAATGTTTGTGGCAGCCCTTTCTGTAGTGGCTAGAAACTGGAAATTGAATGGATATGCATTAATTAGAGAATAGTTGAATAAATTGTGGTATATTACTGTTATGGAATATTATTGTTCTGTAAGAAATAACCAGCAGAATGAAAAGAGAGAGGCTTGGAAAGACTTACATGAACTGATGCTGAGTGAAATGAACAGGACCAGGAGATCATTATACACTTCAACAACAATACTATATGAGGACATATTCTGATGGAAGTGGCTATCTTTGACAATGAGAAGATTCAATTCAGTTCCAGTTGATCAATGATGGACAGAATCAGCTACACCCAGAGAAAGAACACTGGGAATTGAATGTGGACTACTTGTATTTTTATTTTTATTCCCAGGTTATTTTTACCTTTTGAATCCAATTTTTCTTGTGCAACAAAAGAACTGTACAGATCTGTACATATTGTATTTAAGATATACTTTAACATGTTTAACATGTATGAGACTGCCTGTCACCTAGAGGAGGGGGGGTAGAGGGAAGGAAGGGAAAAGTTGGAACAGAAGTGAATGCAAGGAACAATGTTGAAAAATTACCCATGCATGTGTTCTGTCAATAAAAAAAAAAGCTATAATAAAAAATAAAATAAAAAAATAATAAAAAATTTGGAGGTAAGATATTAGCATGTAGGGAAATGAGGTAAGATTTCACATTAGTGGTTGTGTTTGAGCTAAACTTCAAATGAGTAAGAGCTGGAAAAGTTTTATAAAAGAGGCAGCATCTTAATTGGTCCTTAAATAAAGTAAGAAACTTTAATAAATGAAGAAATTGGATAGAGGGAAAGCAGGAAACAGAGAGGATATGAAATATGCATTCCAAACATAAAGGACAACATAAGCTAAGGCACAAAGATGGGAAAGATGAAAATTGGGAACAGAAAGTAACCTATTTTGACCAGAATGTGGAGTCTGTGGAGTGAAATAATATAATACTGGAAAGGTTAATGAGAAGCACCTTTGGTCCAGGACAAAAACCACTATGTTCCAAGACTATGTGAATGCCATACATTGTTGGTGAAGTCGTGAACAGATCCAACTATTCTGGAGAGCAATTTGGAACTATGATCAAAAAGTTATCAAACTGTGCATAACCTTTGATCCAGCAGTGTTACTACTGGGCTTATATCTCCAAGAGATACAAAAGAAGGGAAAGGGACCTGTATGTGCCAAAATGTTTGTGGCAGCCCTTTCTATAGTGGCTAGAAACTGGAAATTGAAACGGTGCACTTGACATGAGCAGCTCTGAAGATCATAGTAGACCACAGACTTAACTTGATCATCACATCAAGGACAGCCTTTCTGGTTAGTCTCTTATGCTTTTTTGTAACTCACGGGGCTTCCAACAAGAAAACAATGATATCTTTATCTGTCCTTGAACCCTAGCCTAGCTTTTCATTCTCTGGCAAACACAGCTTGCCTGTCCAATTGTGTATTCTACCACCGGAAAAACCCCAGGCAATTATCATCTCATGATTCAGCAATTCAGCAGTGAGCCCAGAGCAGCATTAAGAGTTCTGCTGCTGACCATGGGTTGATGCCAATCTGAAAGGAGATTTCTGGATAGGCCACTGGGCTCAATCCTTGACCCTGTTTGGCTCAATATTTGAGATCAGATTTGGACGAAGACATAGGCATACGTATTAAGTTGGAGAAGAGAGCATGTCTAATAGATTGGATAATGGAACCAGAATCTCAAAATGTCTGGACAGAAATGATAGAACAAATCTAACAAGAGAAAACTGAATAATTATAGATGCAGTCTTAAATTTAGATATTAAACTATGTTGCATTTCTAGCATATATGATGGCCAATAGAACAGTTTCTAAAACCACAGTAAGTAGATTACACAACATATAAACGTTCTTCAGGCACATCATATACCAAAAAGATAGGCGATAGTGACAGTATGTTATAAGCAAGAGCTGAATCCTTGAGAACATTTTCTGAGTCCTCTATTCTGAGGAATTCCTGCATCAGAGGTCAAACCAGGCAATCAAAGACTGTATAGGACCTTGGTATAAAGCAGTTGATCAAATTTCATTCTCTGGTCAATTCACTGATATTGGGAAAGGGAGAAGAAGATAGAGATGGTGACTATCAAAAATAAAAGAAAGGAGGATGATTTAAGCTAAACCAACTGAGAGAAAAGATAATAAGGTCTGTAATTAAGTCCTATCAAAGCCTTTTCCATATGTAACTTTAATTTGGCTTCTAAAAAATTAGTAAATTGGGTCAGATTTACCTCTCTAACCCCATCTAAACACTATGAGGTGAGTCATATTATTTTTAAAAAAATAAAAGAGTAGACTGTACCATGAGGCTGTCTTCATATTTCAAGGCTTTGTTCAAATATTCCATGCTTTGAAAAGCTTTGCCCTAACTCCTCTAGAAGGTAACGTGGAATAGGAGAAAGAACAATGGAGTTGAAGTCAGAAGACTTGGATTCAAATTCTAGTCCTGCTACTTCCTATGGTTAAGAAAAAAGTCTTTGAACCTCAGTTTCCTTTTATGCAAAATGTGAGGATTAGATTAAGTAATCTTTAATTTTTTTACTCTAAATTTGATGATTGAAATTTTAGTAGAAATTGATTCCCCACTCACTTCTTCTAAACATCTAGAAAGCATTTTCCAGCTAATTTTGAATGTTTTAGGCACTTCCGGCCAAGATGGCGGAGAGGAAATACACTTCTGTGTAATCTCCGTGTCTTTCTCTCACTATTCATTTCATTTCATGCCTCTGAATTAATGCTCGACTGAAAAAAAACCATACAATTACTTACCAAGAGAAACCATCCTTGAGACTCGTCAAGAAAGGTCTGTTTTTGCGCGAGGGCGGGGACGGTATTTGGAAGCAGTCTGCGGGCAGCAGCGGCAACCAGAGCACAGATAGCAGCTCAGAACCGGGTGGAGCGGAGTGGGGGCAGGGCGCCATCGCAGCCGTCTCTGCGGTGAGAGCTTTGCTATAGGAGCAAGTCAGCAGCCCAGCAGAGAAGCTAAAAACACCGGGGGTGAAGAATAAAACCCCAAACAGCTGGAGTTTCTCGGGACCTGGCCACCCCTCCCCCACAGTGTCTTAGCCCGCTCGGATCTCAGAGCGCTCGGATCTCAGTGCGCAGGCGCCATAACACAGTAGGACCTGTGCCTCACGAATACCCTGCCCCTCCCCCAAAGAAAGCAGCCTCCATTCAAGGGGTTTTTTTTCCTTCTGTTTCTTTGATAGTTTGTCTTTGATAAATAGACAGAATGAGCAAGAAACTGAAAAAGAATTTAACCCTGGACAGCTTTTATACAGATAAAGAGCAGACTCCAAACCCTGAGGAGACTAAAAACAAACAGTCCCCAGGTGAATCCCCGAAGGAAGAGACCTTATGTCCCTCAGCACAGATGAATCTCATGGAGGAAATTAAAAAGGCTCTCACAAGGGAGCTAGAAGAAAAATGGGAAAAGGAGAGGGAGGCTCTGAAAAAGGAGAGGGAGGCTTGGCAAAAGAGCCTGGAGAAGTCAGTTAAAGAGAGAGTGGATAAAGAAACCAAATCCTTGAAAAATAGGATTAGTGAACTGGAAACAGAAAACAGCTCTCTAAAAAACAAAATTGGCGAAATGGAAAAAAATTCCACAGAACAAAAGAACTCAATTGGACAATTAGAAAAAGATCTTAAAAAAGTGAGTGAAGAAAATACCTCACTGAAAATCAGGGTCGAACAATTGGAATTGAATGACTCGAGGAGACAAGAAGAATCAGTCAAGCAAATCCAAAAAAATCAAACAATGGAAAAGGATGTGAAATACCTTCTGGGGAAGACAACAGACCTGGAAAACAGATCCAGGAGAGACAACCTGAGAATCATCGGACTTCCAGAAAAGTATGATGAAAAAAAAAGCCTGAACACTATCTTCCAGGAAATTATCAAAGAGAACTGCCCAGAAGTCATAGAAACAGAAGGTAAAATAGACATTGAAAGAATTCATCGATCCCCTACTGAAAGGGATCCTAAAATCAAAACACCAAGGAATATAGTGGCCAAATGCCAGAACCCTCAGGCAAAGGAAAAAATACTGCAAGCGGCTAGAAAAACCCAATTCAAGTATCAAGGAGCCACAATAAGGATCACCCAGGATCTGGCAGCATCCACATTAAAGGATCGAAGGGCCTGGAATATGATATTCCGAAAGGCTAAGGAACTTGGTATGCAACCAAAAATAACTTACCCAGCGAGATTGAGCATCTTTTTCCAGGGAAGAAGATGGACATTCAACGAAACAAGCGAATTTCATCTATTTCTGATGAAAAAGCCAGAACTTAACAAAAAATTTGATCTACAAGCACAGAACTCAAGAGAAATCTAAAAAGGTAAAGATTAATCTTGGGAACTATATTTCGGCTGTAAAGATGTATAAAGAATACATGTATACCTTGTTCTAGAAACTAGTTGTGGAAAGGACATTGTACTAGAAAAAAGGGAAAGTGGGGGTACTACATTTCATGAAGAGGCAAAGAAAACCTAGTAAATCTGAGAGAAAGAATGGAGAGGAATGAAAATAGTGAGTATTTTACTGCTTTCAGAATTGACAGTAAGAGAAGAATTTTAGACATATTCAATCTATGGTGAAACTTCTCCCACCTCATTGAAAAGTGAGAAGGGAAAAGTGAAAAAGGAAGGAATAAGCTAAGTGGAAGGGAATACGGTAACTGGGAGGGAAAGGGGTAAGTTGGGGGGGGAACTCTAAGGGGGGGAGGGATACTGAAAAAGGAGGGCTGTGAGAAGCAAGGGGAGCTCACAAGCTTAATACTGGGAAGGGGGGTAAGGGAGGGGGTAAGGGAGTAAGAAGGGAGAAAAGCATAAACCGGGGTTAACAAGATGGCAAGTAATACAGAATTGGTCATTTTAACCATAAATGTGAACGGGGTAAACTCCTCTATAAAGAGGAAGCGGTTAGCAGAATGGATTAAAAGCCAGAATCCTACAATATGTTGTATACAGGAAACACACCTGAAGCGGGGTGATACATGCAGGTTAAAGGTAAAAGGTTGGAGCAAAATCTACTATGCTTCAGGTGAAGCCAAAAAAGCAGGGGTAGCCATCCTGATCTCAGATCAAGCTAAAGCAAAAATTGATCTAATCAAAAGAGATAAGGAAGGGCACTATATCTTGCTAAAGGGTAGAATGAATAATGAAGAAGTATCTATATTAAACATATATGCACCAAGTAGTGTAGC
This sequence comes from Antechinus flavipes, assembly GCF_016432865.1. Lineage (NCBI taxonomy): Eukaryota > Metazoa > Chordata > Mammalia > Dasyuromorphia > Dasyuridae > Antechinus > Antechinus flavipes. The sequence continues at coordinate 427,377,021 of NC_067401.1, read as the reverse complement.
ATCTAAATTCCTAAAAGAGAAATTAAGAGAGCTGCAAGAAGAAATAGACAGTAAAACTATAATAGTGGGAGATCTCAACCTTGCACTCTCAGAATTAGATAAATCAAACCACAAAATAAATAAGAAAGAAGTCAAAGAGATAAATAGAATACTAGAAAAATTAGATATGATAGATCTCTGGAGAAAATGTAATGGGGACAGAAAGGAGTACACCTTCTTTTCAGCAGTTCATGGAACTTATACAAAAATTGATCATATATTAGGACATAAAAACCTCAAACTCAAATGCAGTAAGGCAGAAATAGTGAATGCATCCTTTTCAGACCATGATGCATTGAAAATTACATTCAATAAAAAGCCACAGGAAAGTAGACCAAAAAATAATTGGAAACTAAATAATCTCATACTAAAGAATGATTGGGTGAAACAGCAAATTATAGACATAATTAATAACTTCATCCAAGAAAATGATAATAATGAGACATCATACCAAAATGTATGGGATGCAGCCAAAGCGGTAATAAGGGGAAATCTCATATCTCTAGAGGCCTATTTGTATAAAATAGAGAAAGAGAAGGTCAATGAATTGGGCTTGCAACTAAAAATGCTAGAAAAGGAACAAATTAAAAACCCCCAATCAAACACTAAACTTGAAATTCAAAAAATAAAAGGAGAGATCAATAAAATTGAAAGTAAAAAAACTATTGAATTGATTAATAAAACTAAGAGTTGGTTCTATGAAAAAACCAACAAAATAGACAAACCCTTAGTAAATCTGATTAAAAAAAGGAAAGAGGAAAATCAAATTGTTAGTCTTAAAAATGAAAAGGGAGAACTCACCACTAACGAAGAGGAAATTAGAGCAATAATTAGGAGTTACTTTGCCCAACTTTACGCCAATAAATTTGACAACTTAAATGAAATAGAAGAATACCTCCAAAAATATAGCTTACCTAAACTAACAGAGGAAGAAGTAAATATCCTAAACACTCCTATCTCAGAAAAAGAAATAGAACAAACTATCAATCAACTCCCTAAGAAAAAAACCCCAGGACCAGATGGATTTACATCTGAATTCTATCAAACATTTAAAGATCAATTAACTCCAATGCTAAATAAACTATTTGAAGAAGTAGGGATTGAAGGAGTCCTACCAAACTCCTTTTATGACACAGATATGGTACTGATACCTAAACCAGGTAGGCTGAAAACAGAGAAAGAAAATTATAGACCAATCTCCCTAATGAATATTGATGCTAAAATCTTAAATAAAATATTAGCAAAAAGATTACAGAAAATCATCCCCAGGATAATACACTATGACCAAGTAGGATTTATACCAGGAATGCAGGGCTGGTTCAATATTAGGAAAACTATTAACATAATTGACTATATCAACAACCAACCAAACAAAAACCATATGATCATTTCAATAGATGCAGAAAAAGCATTTGATAAAATCCAACAGCCATTCCTAATAAAAACACTTGAGAGCATAGGAATAAAAGGACTTTTCCTTAAAATAGTTAGGAGCATATATTTTAAACCTTCAGTAAGCATCATATGCAATGGGGAAAAACTGGAACCTTTCCCGGTAAGATCTGGAGTGAAGCAAGGTTGCCCACTATCACCATTATTATTCAATATTGTATTAGAAACACTGGCCTCTGCAATAAGAGTCGAGAAAGAGATTAAAGGAATTAGAGTAGGCAATGAGGAAACCAAACTATCACTCTTTGCAGATGATATGATGGTATACCTAGAAAACCCCAGAGATTCTACTAAAAAGCTATTAGAAATAATTCATAATTTTAGCAAAGTAGCAGGATACAAAATAAATCCCCATAAATCCTCAGCATTCTTATACACCACCAACAAAATCCAAGAGCAAGAGATACAAAGAGAAATTCCATTCAAAATAACTGTTGATAGCATAAAATATTTGGGAATCTACCTACCAAAGGAAAGTCAGGAATTATATGAGCAAAATTACAAAAAAGTTTTCACACAAATAAAGTCAGACTTAAATAATTGGAAAAATATTAAGTGCTCTTGGATAGGCCGAGCAAATATAATAAAGATGACAATACTCCCTAAACTAATCTATTTATTTAGTGCTATACCAATCAGACTTCCAAGAAAATATTTTAATGATTTAGAAAAAATAACAACAAAATTCATATGGAACAATAAAAAATCGAGAATCTCAAGGGAATTAATGAAAAAAAAATCAAATGAAGGTGGTCTAGCTGTACCTGATCTAAAATTATATTATAAAGCAGCAGTCACCAAAACCATCTGGTATTGGCTTAGAAATAGATTAGTTGATCAGTGGAAAAGGTTAGGTTCACAAGACAGAATAGTCAACTATAGCAATCTAGTGTTTGACAAACCCAAAGATTCTAAATTTTGGGATAAGATTTCATTATTTGATAAAAACTGCTGGGATAACTGGAAATTAGTATGGCAGAAATTAGGCAAGGACCCACACTTAACACCACATACCAAGATAAGATCAAAATGGGTCCATGACCTAGGCATAAAGAACGAGATTATAAATAAATTAGAGGAACATAGGATAGTTTATCTCTCAGACTTGTGGAGGAGAAAGAAATTTGTGACCAAAGATGAACTAGAGACCATTACCAATCACAAAATAGAAAATTTTGATTATATCAAATTAAAAAGCCTTTGTACAAACAGAACGAATGCAAACAAGATTAGTAGGGAAGTAACTAACTGGGAAAACATCTTTACAATTAAAGGTTCTGATAAAGGCCTCATTTCCAAAATATATAGAGAACTGACTCAAATTTATAAAAAATCAAGCCATTCTCCAATTGATAAATGGTCAAAGGATATGAACAGACAATTTTCAGATGAAGAAATTGAAACTATTACCACTCACATGAAAGAGTGTTCCAAATCACTATTGATCAGAGAAATGCAAATTAAGACAACTCTGAGATATCACTACACTCCTGTCAGATTGGCTAAGATGACAGGAAAAAACAATGATGAATGTTGGAGGGGATGCGGGAAAACGGGGACATTGATGCATTGTTGGTGGAGTTGTGAACGAATCCAGCCATTCTGGAGAGCGATCTGGAATTATGCCCAAAAAGTTATCAAACTGTGCATACCCTTTGATCCAACAGTGTTTCTATTGGGCTTATACTCCAAAGAGATACTAAAAAAGGGAAGGGGACCTGTATGTGCCAAAATGTTTGTAGCAGCCCTGTTTGTAGTGGCTAGAAACTGGAAAATGAATGGATGCCCATCAATTGGAGAATGGCTGGGTAAATTGTGGTATATGAATGTTATGGAATATTATTGCTCTGTAAGGAATGACCAGCAGGATGAATACAGAGAGGCTTGGAGAGACCTACATGGACTGATGCTAAGTGAGATGAGCAGAACCAGGAGATCATTATACACTTCGACAACGATATTGTATGAGGATGTATTCTGATGGAAGTGGATTTCCCTGACAAAGAGACTTAACTGAGTTTCATTGGAGAAATGATGGACAGAAACAGCTACACCCAAAGAAGGAATACTGGGAAATGAATGTGAACTATTTGCATTTTTGATTTTCTTCCCGAGTTATTTTTACCTTCTGAATCCAATTCTCCCTGTGCAACAAGAGAACTGTTTGGTTCTGCAAATATGTATTGTATCTAGGATATACTGCAACATGTTTAGCATATATAGGACTGCTTGCCATCCTGGGGGGGGGAGGAGGGAGGGAGGGGGAAAAAACGAAACATAAGTGATTGCAAGGGATAATGTCGTGTAGAAATTATCCTGGCATGGATTCTGTCAATGCGAAATTATTATTAAATAAAATAAAATTTATTATAAAAAAAAAAAAAAAAAAAAAAAAAAAAATAATTTTGAATGTTTTACATTCTGTTCTAATCACTCTATGTAGTTAGTCCTGTTGCTTCAGGTAGATGGTAAATTCCTGACAGGCAGATACTTGGTCTTATATTCCTTTACAAATCTTATAACAATTAGCACAATAAGTTCTCCATTGAGATCAGATTGGTTTCCCTTTCAGATCTACTATACAGTTTAAAAAAATGGATAAACCAGCATATTTTCAAAGATCCTATATGAGTCATTTAGTTCATTCCCCTGCCACAAGAAATCTAATGGCAGACAGATAGTTACAAAAGTTTCTTTAAAGTGAAGTTTTTCATCACTCTTCAAGCTTTACAAAAGTTCTTTTAGTGGATTTCTACAAGTCTCTTTTTTTAGCTAAACAGACTCTAAAAGCCTGGTATAAATGCCTCCTGTCATAGCCAAGGGAACAGAAGGATTAAGAAGTTAAGGAACTTTTCGAAGATCATAGGAAATTCTTATTGGTTGAGAAAACTTCTGAGATCTATAGAAATCTGGATTTGAATTAGATCTGAATCTAATTGTTCCTTGAGGCATATCTAGTCTACCATAACCAGTTTTCTCTTTATCACAAAATTTAGAAATCTGCTAGAAAGGACCTCTGAAATCTCTGGAACCTAGCCCAGACATCTCAACACGTGGCTGATGGAGATCACCAAATTAGATAGCAACTGCTGCTAGCACCTGACCAGAAACTCATCATCAAGCAACCCCAGGAAATTCCCTGTAATCTGGGATTCCCTCATGTGCAATCACTGTCTCTTCCCTGCATGTCCTTCCAATGTGTTCCAGTTTTGTCCCATGAGTTCAAATCTACAGAGAATCAAAAACTGCACAAGGTTTCAGCCTCCTGCTTTCTCAGGCTTCTTCAGATCTCATCTAAAATCCCATCTCCTGCAAGATTTTCCCAACCCCAGTAATGCTAATGCTTTCTCTCTGTTATCACATCTGATCTGTCCTGTCCATAGCTCTTGTTTTCACAGAAATGTCTACATATTATCTCCTCCACTAGGCTGTGAATTCCTTTAGGGCAAGGACTGATTATAGCATCACTTTTTGTGGTGCACTGAATCTACACATAGTAAGCATTTAATAAACATTCATTGATTTAACTTGTTGACTTGAACACTACATGAGCCATTTGAAGTTTTTCCAGAGACAGCACACAACTTCTAACAGACTTCCTTACCTTAAGAGTATCTAGAGGCTATTCAGGACTCCACTTCCATTTCTTAGTGCCTCTAGAAAAATAAATCTAGGGGAAAGTAGGTACTAGCACAGAAGAAGACTATAGGAAGCAGTGTAATGGGCTGAGGCTTGAGTTGATGCACTGAAGTCCCAAGCACATGAGGCTAAATAGTAATTGGACCATACTCTATTAATATATAAGCTTGGAGAAAGAATGGCCCCCACCCACTCTTTTGTGCAAGTCCTGATGTGTTGTATGGGAAATGACGATTTTGGTGGGTGGAGGCAGGAGAGTGGAAAAGGAAGGGGAAGGAGAGACTGCTTGCATTTACCATTGCGATGACCCTTTCAGCTCAGATCCCCCTCTGTTAGCTGGCTTCCTGTGGCAGCTGCCCATGTTGCTATTGCAATCTTTCTTGCCCATATTGCTATTGCAATCCTTATTCACCTCTTCACTTCAATAAAGATTGAAGATTTTTCCCTTAACCTGAATTCCTGACTCTGGCTGATTTTAAATACGTGGTCATTACAAAGCAGGGTTACACAAGTAAAGGCTAGATGACCACTCATTGGATATTGAGTTGTGGATGGAATTTTTATTCAGGTACTAACTGAACTAGAGGTTCAATAAGATATTTTCAATTCTGAAACTCTGTGATTTCTGGGTTTGTAAATCCTCAAACAGCAATGGTGCTGGTGCTGTGTACTCTCACTTTTTCCCAAAACTCATTAAATTAAATAGTCAAACAGACTCAGTGAGCAATTTCATAAAGTTCTATGCTTGGTTCTTACAGATTCCTAGTAAACACAACATACTTTTATTCAGGGTTCTTTATGTCATTTTCTACAAGGTAGGAGCAAAATTGTTCTGCATATGAATCTTATCTAACATCTAAGCACTCCAGTGTTTTTCAAAACAACCATTTTAATCGTGTTTACTAAAGTTCCAATAAAAACCACTCACTTACTGGAGAACATGAGATCAGAATCATACTGCCTTCAGTTGTCCAACAGGATCCTAACCTAATTCCCAGAATACTATAGTGAAAAGACCATTTGCTTGGGATTCTGGAGAACTGATTCCAGTTCTGCCTTTGGCATTTGCTAACTGGGGATATTTGGATTATTCATTTAAGCTTATCATTATCTCAGTTTCCTCATTTCTAAAAGGAGATAATACTCAAACCATCAATTTCTGGAGTTCTGACATAAGCAAGAAAGAAAAGTTATTTGATTTATGGGGCAGGAAATTAGTAACTATGGTTAATGGCTCTAGCACAAACATCAGACACTATACCCACTCCAGGTAATGTATAGGCAGAAAATAATGTTGGGGAAAACCCAGGCTTCTGGTCTTATTGTTTAATATGTATCCTTAGATTGGGGTGACAGAGTTCTATTTTGGAAGTAAAGTGAAAAAGAGAGGTGAGTTTTTTTTATGTGCTCCCCTGAGTTGTGAATATTGATTTCCCTTGGGAAAGTTTTCCACATTGAGTTTTGAGGCAGTTTTTCTGAGGTCTTACACATAAAAGAATACCATAAGACTAGTTTGTAATAATTCTATGGCACAAAGTTAGTGACAGTCACATCTTTAACAAAACCTTCTTAGTCCTTCTTTCACAGTTTTCAAAAAGAGGAAGAGAGTAGAATCTTTCACATATATTAAATACCAGGAAAATTCTAGAACTTATTATGAAAGGAATGGTTTATTAGCATTTAGAAAAGTAAAACATTATTCGTAAGAGCCAGATTACTTCTTAAGGGAAAGGTCATACCAAACTAAACTTATTTTCATCATTTGAAATACACTCTATTGATGCCTTTTTTTCTTAAATCATAATTATTTTAGGACCCAATCCTTCAACATAAACACTCTCAAATTAATTATTGTCTTACAAATTTAAAAAGAAAAACAGTTAAGCAAAAATATATGTTTCCATGTTGTTCTGAATTCCTCATTTTTCACTACTCAATAATATTCCATTAAATTCACATGCTACAATTTCTTTCTCCTCCCCCCCACCATGGACACTAACTTTGTTTCTAGTACTTTGTTATCCCTAAGAGTGTGGCTATCAATGTCTCAGGACCAAATGGAATTTTGTGTGTGTTTGACTTTCTTAGGATATGTTCCCATTATTGGAAATTCTAGGCCAAAGGAGATGGACAATTTAGTCACTTTCCTTAATTTCAAATTGATATCCAAAACTGTTGGAACCAAAGAACACTTATGTATGTTCATCTTCCCATAATCTCTCCAACAATGACCATTCCCATCTTTTTTGATTATCATTTTACAAAACATGGTAACTTGAATTGTGTTTTAAAATGGTCATCTACAGTTAATTTTTTCAAGCACTTCATATCCTTTGGGAAAGGTATTATGTTTTTTGTGTATGTATATATTATAAGGTGATATTTCATGAAGATGTTTTTGTTACAATACAGTACAGAATTTTTAGTGCTATTTAGAAATGTTAATGACTTATTTTGTATCCTTTTAGCTTACTAATGGAAATGCAGCATAATATAATAGTTTTCTCAGAGGTAGGAATACCTGAATTCTTGTGGTTATGTATCCCTGGAGAAATCATTTAACCTTTCAATATCCTAGACAACTTTCTAAGACTTGAAACTTCAGAAAAGGTGTTGACATTCATTGCTAAAAGTGCATTTTCTCATGTGGAAACATTCAATGTCAATTAAATCAGCAACATCTATCCCTAGAGGTATACCATGATGTTATCTGAAAATAAAAATAATTTTGTATCCTCTTTGAACACACATGTGCACACATGGATAGCTAGGTGGCACAGTGGATAGCGCACTATGCTTGGAAGATTCATCTTCATGAGTTCAAATCTGGTTTCAGATATTTACTAGCTATGTGACCCTAGGCAAACCACGTAACTCCATTTGCCTCAGTTCTCACATCTATAAAATGATCTGAGAAGGAAATGGGAAACCACTCCAGTATCTTTGCCAATATGTCAATATGACTAAAATGAACCAAAACCAATAACAAACAATAACAAATGTGTGTGTGTGTGTGTGTGTGTGTGTGTGTGTGTTATACCCATACAAGCCTTTAATTTTGCTATTTTGTCACTACCATTGCTAGAATTTCTAGAACTATATATAACATTTATTAGAGATATTGGTCTTAGCTCTCCTTGGCTTCTTGGTCTCTCCCTGGTTTGGCTAGCAGAATTATTTTTGTTTTACGGAAAGGACATTTTTAATGTTCTTTCTCTCTCAGCTTGAAAATAATTTTTATACTATAAGTATTCATAGCTGTTGAAAGGTTTGATACATAAACATATCTGTCATTTACTACTAATTTAACCTTGGGAAACTCATTTAGCGCAGGGCTTCAATTTTCTCATCTTTTAAATGAGTATATCTGTCAAATAAAGGTGTTAGACTAGATGAAGGTTCAGCAAACTATGGCCTGGGGGCCATTTGCTGCCCTGCCTGTATTTGTACAAGCTAGGAGTTAATTTTTTTTTTACATCTTTAAACACAACAAAACTAATTTTAAAATTTAAAAATCATTATTAGATCAAGGGCCGTGGTGAGGACCATACTTTCTTGACATACACCACCCCTACTAGATAATCTTTCAAGGTCTTTCTAGCTTGAAATTCTATTAAACTTTGTGCTTTTAGTCTATAGAAAAGTAGAAATAATGTGATATCTGAAGAAGGAAGAAAGAATGACTATCAGCACAAAAAAAGTCTATATTTTTCTTTGATAGATATTTCCAAAGTTATTAATATGTATAGGATCCTATACAAAGCTCTGAGAAAGACATTAAATGTATATGCTATATGGTCCCTTTTCTCACTAAGCTTACAATTTCACAGGACAAAAGAAAGACTAAAATATTGGAATAATCAGGAACAATGACCAAAATGAAAAGCAGAGAGAGGTGGACAAAGACACATGTCTTTTTTTTTCTTTTTTGTGGGTTCTGTCACTTCAGAATTCATTTAGAGGATTGATTTAAAGTTATTTCAAGGGAAACTGGGGAGAGTTCTGGCAATTTCCTGGTTTTTCTCCACCATTTTGGCTCTACCCCCATATTTCACCTATAAAAAGGAAACAGATCAGAACCAACCTATCCTAGTAAACAAGCAGACACTTATGTAGCATGTAACTAGTTCTCCAATCATGGTAAGAAAGAGTAAACGTCTTTCCTTTGGTAAAGCAAAGGAGGACAAGATTCAGGGAGTAAATACTTTTGTCACAGTCCAGAAGACAAAGCTCTTATTCGGGGGACAAAAAGAGAGCAGATGTCGCCAACAGCCCTAAATAGGATGTCAGCTTTTCTTCTATTCTGACACTGCCAGTAGGAATCAGATAAAAGCTAACCCATTATTCAGTGGTATGAACAAATTTTTGTTTGAGAGAGCAAGCACTAGGTGAGACCTCAATCTGGCTCTGGGGAGTCTGGTTACCTAGATAGCTTTCTCTGGGTGTCTATGTTTATATTCCCTGTGTAACAGATGTACTTATTTTGAAAGAAAGAAAAGAAAGTCGGAAAGAAAAAAAAAAAGTTAGAAAGGAAGGAAGGAAGGAAAGAAGGGAGGGAGGGAGGGAGGGAGGGAAGAAGGGAGAGAGGAAGAAAGGAAGGAAGGAAGAAAGGGAGGGAGGAAGGAAGAAAGGGAGGGAGGAAGGGAGAAAGAAGGAAGGAAGGAAAGAAGGGAGGGAGGAAGGAAGGAAGGAAGGAAGGAAAGAAGGAAGGAAGGAAGGAAGGAAGGGAGGGCGGGAAGAAGGAAGGGAGGGAGGAAGGAAGGAAAGGAAGGAGGAAGGGAGGGAGGAAGGAAGGGAAGGAAGGAAGGAAAGGAGGAATTCTGTCCATGGGGTTTTCTTGGCAAAAATACAAGAGTGGCTCATCATTTTCTTTTCCATTAAATTAAGGCAAATGAAACTTAAGTGACTTGCTCAGGATCACACGGGTATTAAATGTCTGAAGCTGGATTTGAACTCAGATCTAGCTACTGAAATGATCCAAAGCATCAATTATAGTTGTCAATTAAAAAACAAAAGCTGCTCTCCTGTCTTTCTCGCTTTGTTTATTCTGTCATAGAAATTCCCTTTGGAATTTCTCTCTGGAAGGTCACTCTAATCCTGGACTTCTCATATTGGAAGAACCCTCCTCCCTTTCACTGACTGGTTCCTCCCAGAATCTCCATTCCTATTCAGTTAATCATTCCATAAACATTAAGTACCTACTATGTGTCAAAGCTACTCATGTGTTCATTCTTCTTCAGTACTCCTGGATTGAAAAGAACAAACAGAAGGCTGCACTCCTGACTTTCTATACTATTCCCTTTGCCTGCTTTCTTCATTTGCTCTCATAGATTTCTCTTCCTTCCTTCCTTCCTTCCTCCTTCCTTCCTTCCTTTTTTCCTTCCTTCCTTCCTCCCTCCTCCCTTTCTCCCTTTCTCTCTTTTTCTTTCTTTCTTTCTCTCTTTTTCTTTCTTTCTTTCTTTCTTTCTTTCTTTCTTTCTTTCTTTCTTTCTTTCTTTCTTTCTTTCTTTCTTTCTTTCTTTCTTTCTTTCTTTCTTCATTCTCCATTAATATTTAAGGTTAAGAAGGTTTATCTGCTTGAATTTATAATCTCAGCATTTGGCACAGTATCTGGAACCCAGGAAGAATTTAATAAAATATTTGTTGTCGTGATGACAAAGGAAGAGCAGAACTTCAGAATAGCTGAATGTTGCTAGGACCATTGATCTAGAAGTGGAAAGGACCTTTCAGGCTCATATAGCCTACAATCCGTTCTTTTTTTTTTTTTTTTAATAATAGCCTTTTATTTTCAAAATATATGCAAAAATTGTTTTCAACATTTACCCTTGCTAAATCTTGAGTTCCAAATTTTTCTCCCTCCTTTCCCTCCCTTTCCCTAGACTTTCCCAGCAAGTAATACAATATAAGTTAAACATATGCAATTCTTCTCAACATATTTTCACATTTATTATATTACACAAGAAAAAGCAGATCAAAAATGGGAAAAATGAGAAAGAAAAACAACAAGCAAACAACAACAAAAAAATTGAAAATTCTATGTTGTGATCCACATTCAGTCCCCATGGTCCTTTCTCTGGATGCAGATGGCTCTCTCTATCATAAGTTTATTAGAATTGACCAAAATCACATCATTGATGAAAAGAGCCAAGTTCATCACAGCTGATCACCACATAATCTTTGTTGTTGCAATGTACAATGTTCTCTTGGTTCTATTCCATTTACTTAGCATCAGTTCAATTCGTTCATTTTTTGGAGGGTAAAATGACTTGCCTAAAGTTCACTCAGGTAATAAGGACCAGATATTGATGTTGTGACTGCAAATCCATTTATTTTACCATGATGCCACAGAAATTTTTCAATATAAAACACTTCTGAATTACACCATACCTTCCAAATATTGTGACTTTGAGAGACTAAACTCTAAAGAGCTTATAAGGAAAAATAACATAACCAGCCCCACAGCAGCCCCTGAAACACACTCATAACACTTGGGAGAAAGGGGCCAGATTATTCAGGGTCTGGAAATCTAGTCAGAAGAACATGAATTTGATGGATTAGGCAACAAATAATTCTTATAATTTCCTGAGAAAAAAATGAACCTTTCCACATCTGAACAGAGAACTGAATTTTCGTCTTACATTTTTCTTCCATAAGAGTAACAAGCCAAGAAGTCTTTGAAAGAGGGAAACAAAGATTTAGAGATAGAAAGGATTTTGGAGATTACTGAAGGAAACCCTCTCATTCTTATATGAAGGAACTAAATGGATTAAATGATTTGCAAAGTTATAAAGCTACAAAATATTTGAAGAAGGATTTGAATGCTCTCTACACAATAAACCTTGATGCCTCGTGAATAAGAGAGAAAGGTTACTACATGGGTCAAAAAGGAAGGATTCCAAGAACTTTTCTAGGCAAAGCATCTGAAGAATCAGGAAAATTACAGAAAAATGGGTTGGAAGGATCATAGCTTCATAGCATAAAGGAAGCTTAGAAGTCATCAAGGCCAGTTTCCTAAGAACTAGAAATAATAGGTTACTTGTTAAAGATCAAAAAAGTAATAAGTACCAAAGCTAAGATCTGATCCAGGATGCTTAGAAAGATGAAAGGTGTAAGATGTAGTGATTTCTAGAATATTCTCTGAGAACCAGGAGATTAAAAATAAGTGCTAACAAAAATCAACAACAACCAAAAACAGCAATTGAGGTGCTTTAGTATATTTTTTCCCTTGAGAAATATAGTTACCTTCCTTCCTGAAGATGACTCTGAAAGACAGAATGGAAAGAATGCTGGCTTTTGAGTCAGAGGACCTGGATTTAAAATTTCATTTTCTTCAACAGTAAAATGGGTTGTGTTAGAAGACTCAGCAGTCCTTCCAACTTCAAATTTAAGGCTTTTGATAGATTTTTACCACTCTTAAAACATAAGAATCAATAGCAAGTAGCATTTATTTAATGTATACAATGCATATTATTCATTATCTCTTTTGAACTCAACTCTGTAAGGAAGGCAATAGAGGTGTTGTCTTCCATTCTATAGCTAAGGAAACTTATAAGTCAAGTTGTAGAGGGCCACAGATAGTGAGGAGTCTCTGGGTGAGGAATAAGACCCTTCAGCCCAGAGGTAACCTTCTGACAATGTCTGGTTTGTCTCTCTACCTCCCTTTGGTACTCTTACCCCTCCTGAGAAGTCAAGGAGGGTGTGACCACCTATGTTCTACATAAAGCAAGACATACTTAAGGGAAAGAGAGGCATTTACATATCAATAGCAGGGTGCTTATAGTTAGCACTTGCACAGTGTGCTGTAGTGATGTAATGCTACTATGGTTAGCAGTTGCTCAGTGTGATCTGAGGATATAATGGTTCTCTAGTTGGCACAAGCTTAGTGTGCTGTAATTATGTAATCATACTGAGGTATTATTTAAGAGCTGATCTTTGACCATCCTGGTGGCTCTCCTGCCTACTTCACTCCTCCACTAAGACCAAGGCTGGTCTCGAGATCCTCCAGAGAGCTAGTCCGGACACTATATCAAGTGTCTTGCCTAAGATTATAAAGTTAAATACAATTCTTCAAAGCCCAGTTTTTACCATCTTTCCATTACATTGTAACTGAAGCTAAGATGAATTGTGAGATGATTTATTTAATTCCAAAAATAAATACTATCTCAGAATAGAATAGGGTTACAAATAAATATTTCAAGAGTCAAGAACTGACTTCATTACAGTGGAACAGGGGGCAGGGTGGTAGGAATGTTGGAAGGGAGAGGAAGTGTACAAGTTGACTAACTTAATGCTATCTTTTTAATATCAGTGCTTTTTCTTCTCTGGTTTCCTCTTCAAACTCCACAATCTCTGAATCATCCTATTTAAAAATCAACCAAAGAACAATGTAGAAATCCAAGTAGTTGGCCATGTCTTTCAAAAAGATGCACTATAGGAAAGAAAATGCAAATATTATTGATGAAATATAGCTTCTAGGGGAGACAGCACTAGGAAGGTCTCCCGATCTTGCAGTGCTTCTGTTCTAGCAATCTATCAGTGATTCTAAAGTCTTTGGCTTTAGAATCAGTGATTTCAAAGTTCCCCCCTGATGTTAGAATGCTAGTGTTCTAACAATGTGTCCCTCAGTGGTTGTCAATGTCTTCTGGCATATATATATGTGTGTGTGTGTGTATGTGTGTGTGTGTGTGTGTGTGTGTGTGTGTGTGTGTGTGTGTGTACTATTTCTTATCTCAGACTTTAGGGAAGATATATTAGTGATCCTGAGACTCTCTAACTTTAGGATAGTATTGTTCTGACAATCTTGTGTGTCACTGATTCTAAAGTCTTCTGGTTTTAGGATAGTCCTATGTTTGCTGGTCAGTGATAACCAAATTCCTGAGACTACTCTTCAGTTCTACCTCTAGGCCAAAATTAGCATATCAATAACATGAAGAACTAGATGAATATGTCTCCTTGCCACAGGTTCTTTGCTAAATGCTTTTGAAACTTAGCCTTCTTCAATTGACATTACAATTACAGTAAACTTTGCCCCTTGACTTGGAAGTGGGTTCAAGCCTGCATATTCTTTTGAGTAACGTAATGACATTGGTCCATGAACCGCAACATTTTGGGGTCTCTTCTCAACCTCAATATTATCACTCAGGATATCTCTGCTAGAATGAAGAGGTAGAATGAGGATATGAAAATGAAAGCTAATAGAGGGACAGTCTGAGTGAGCTCCTCTTATTTCTGTGAAATGTGGAAAGATTCACAAGACCTTCACATACTGAATATATCAATTATGGAGGATCTTTAGGGACACATGGATAAAATTCAAAGGATTACAAGGTTTGGCTGGCTTGTGTTCTATCTTAGTGGAAGAAAGTTTCCCTCATCTCTGATCACATTTCCACTGAAGTTTCTTAATTCTTGAAGGACATCTATTTTAAAGCTGTTGCTCTTACATAGAATAAAAAAGGTAATAAGAATAAAAGATAAGGCTAATAGGAGGAACCCAAAGGATGTTTTGCTCAGAAATTTCCACTTTTCCTCCATAAGGTTTTGCAAACCTGAAAGAGCTATATTAAAGCTAATGGTTATTATTAAATTTCTCAGGCACTGTGCTAGGCAGTAGGGATATAGAAATAAAAATGAGACAATTCCTCAAGGGGCTTATATCTGTTACTCTGATATTCCCTAGCTTCTTTCAAGGATTAACCCAGATGGCACCTTCTGGGTGAAACTTTTGTTGATTCCTCTTCAGTTCAATTAAATTAACTCTATAGTTATGTTTTCCCAAGTAGTTGATAAGCTTTTCAAGTGGAGGAATTCCTTGAACATCTTTACATTCCCCATCATCCCTATTATGACATTTGGCACATAGTGATTTCTCAACAACTATTTCTTAATAGTGAGGGTACAGAAGATAGTAAGAAAGAACTGAGTTCAAATTTGACCTCAGACACTTATTAGTTACTTGATCGTAGGCAAGTCACTTAATATTTGTTTGCCTCATTTTCTTCAAATGAGGATAACAATAATACTTACCTCGAAAAGTTGTTGTGAAAATCAAGTGAGACAAGATTTGTAAAATCCTTGGCACAATGCCTAGCACATAGTAAGTGCTATAGAAATGTTTATTTCCTTTTTAGATGAACTAGTAAGGCACTAAAGACTTAGCAATTCTCTCCTATCTGTTGTTTAGGACTGAACATCAGACAGTAACATGAAAATGTGCCAATATTGTAAAATCAATGTAAATTATTACAAGTCATTTATATCTAATCTTGAAAGGAAAATCTGATAGCAAAATTTGATAAGGCTCTGGCATAAAAAAGTAAAATCTGAGAGAGTAAGGTGGAGAGGGAGAAGGAAAAATAGAACAGGTACCACTAAAAGGAGAAAGAGGCAAAATCCAGGGTGTTTGAAGATTCAGAAGACAAATTTCTTTCAGAACCAGCCTTTTTTCAGTTTTATGTGATACAAAGTCAGTAAAAACCAATCAACAGTAAAAATCCTTACAGGATTCTCACCAAATTTCTCTTTTGCCCTAAATTTCTGAATCTCTTGGCTTTCATGGACCATTAACCTCAAAGAACAAGTTAACCAAAGGGAAATCTAAGTCATTCAACCTGGCCAAGGAATGAGGAATGGGGCATTGTTAAACAGGAACAATAATTCTGCCCTAAAGAGCTTTCAGAAAAGAGGAAGATGTTGATCCTGACATCTCAAGTTTAGAGGTTTTCATATTTGTACCAGTAACACTTCATCCAGAATGTCTAGTCCAAAGAATTAAGTTGTAATCTTCTTTTCCCTGTGATTATCTTCATTAATCTTATTTTTCTCCTTTTTATATTGTATGCCTATGTCAAGGTGATTGGATTACAGCCCTACTAGAGAAATGTATCTATTGACAGCTTTAAGAGTGATACTGAATGCAGCTTCTTCTTTCCTCATTCTTTTCTCAGTTCCCATAAGGACTTTACTCAGTTCCCATAGGACAGGGCCCATTTCAAAGTTTGGCAACCTCTCCAAAGAGCCACAGAAAATCACTTCAGCCCTCCCACTAACTTTTCTTTGAAAACTGGTAACAGCTCATGTTTGCTGCTTTGTCTCACAATATGGAGGGTGTTGTTTCCATAATCCTCATTTTCCCATGGAAAAAAAATGAGGAGAAAAAAAAAATTGGTCCTTTCCTTTTTCAATTCCCTTCAGACTATAGCCAAAAGAAGTTATAAATTCTAAGCTTCCTGGTGGTTTTAAATCTAAACTTCCTGGTAGCTTAAAAAACAGACAAAATTAATGAAAGCTACAAACATGGCTTGTTTGTGGCACTGTTGGTATATTTCTTTTTTTCATTCAAAGCCAGGAAACAGTGGGATAAAATGGACATAGCACTGAAATAATGATCCATGACCGAGAGTCTAGTATCAGCTCTGCTGGTGGGGACAAGCCCTATAATCTTAGGCAAGTAAGTCACTATCCCTCTTTAAACTAGTTTCTTCTGCTGTAAGTGAGAGAATTAGACTCAAATGCCTTTAGGGTCCAGCTTTGTGCTTTTAAGTATTTACTGAAAACCATTTAAACGAATAGCATTATGTTTCAGGTTTCTATAGCTCCTATACAGCTAAGGTTTCATCACTGTGGCAAAAGGATGCATGATTAAGTTGGGGTTTTAATTATTTTTATTTCCTTGTTAAAAACTTTTTATTGATAATTTTTTCTATTTTCTATTACATTCATTTTTCTATTATAAACATTTATACATTGTTCTTTCTTTATAAGAAGTTTATTGTGACAAAATAAAACAATTTAATAAAACCAATAATATAGGCTCCCAAGTGACAGTACATGTGACATTTCACATTTGCAACACCTCTTCAATTCTATTTTTAAAAAAATTCACAGAAATTAATTTTCTCTCCTTCCCACTCCTGCCCCTCCATTGGAAGAAAGAAAAAAAAATCTAATTTCTTATGATAAATATACACAGTCAAAAAAAATTTCTTCAATGACTATTAGTAGTCTGTGTGTATGTATGTGTGTGTGTGTGTGTGTGTGTGTGTGTGTATACCTATATCTTATCTTATACTCTAAATCTGTCATGCCTCTGCAATGGATGGTATATTTTAGCCCTTTGGAATCTAACACAATGAATGGTCATTGTATTGAGTGCTTACAACTTTCAAACTTGTTTGTTTCTCTAGCATTGTGGTTGATAGTATAATCTTGACTTAATAGTATTATCATTGTGCCTGAATGATTTTTGCGTAGATGATATGCATACTGGTGGGATTCATGAGCTACCAAGTATTTCCTTTCTTTTTCCATCTTCTCCTTCCTCCATAACAAACCTGAAAGACTTTGAGTTGCAGGTAGAACCCAGTGAAAGGAGAAAACAATTTGGAACAAATTAAGTTTAAACCAGCATCCTGATCACATGCCAAAAGGAAAATATATATATATATATATAAAATGTATATGTATATATGTATGTATATATATATACATATATATATATGTATATATGTATGTATATATATATATGTATGTATATATATGTGTATGTATATATATATGTGTATGTATATATATACATATATATGACATAAATATAAAATATCACATTATGAGGGGGTAAAAAAGAGTGTGCATTTACACATGTGTGTTTACACATGATGGTGGAGAAATAGCAAAGGTTTGAGGAAGTCATTTTTTTATGTATAAACATATTTATACAATTCTCTTGCTGCACAAGAGAAATTAGATCAAAAAAAGAAAGTGAATGAGTAAGAAAATAAAATACAAGCAAACAACAAAAAGAGTAAGAATGTTATGTTGTGATCCACACTTGGTTCCCACAGTTCTCTTACTGGATGTAGATGGCTTTCTTCATCACAAGATCATTGGAACTGGCATCAATCATCTCATTATTGGAAAGAGTCACATTCATCAGAATTGATCATCATATAATATTACTGTTGCCATGCACAATGATCTCCTGGTTCTGCTTACTTCACTCAGCATCAGTCCATGTAAATATCTCCAGGCCTTTCTAAAATGATCCTCCTGATCATTTCTTATAGAACAATAATATTCCATAACATTCATATACCATAACTTATTCAGTCATGGATATCTACTCTGATGGATATCTACTCAGTATCCATTTTCTTGCCCCTATGAAAAAGGTTGCCATAAACATTTTTGCACATGTGGGTCCCTTTCCTTCCTTTAAGATCCTTTGGGATATAAGCCCAGTAGTAACACTGCTGGATCAAAGGGTATGCACAGTTTGATAACTTTTTGAATAGTTCCAAATTACTCTTCAGAATTGCTGGATCCATTCACAACTCCACCAACAATGTATTAGTGTCCCAGTTTTCCCACATCTCCTCCAACATTCATCCTGGTCTTTTCCTGTAATCTTAGCCAATCTGAGAGGTGTGTAGTGGTATCTCAGAGTTGTCTTAATTTGTATTTCTCTGATCAATGGTGATTTAAAGCATCTTCTCATATGATTAGAAATTGTTTTAATTTCTTCATCTGAAAACTGTCTGTTCATATCCTTTGACCATTTATTAATTGGAGAATGGCTTGGATTTTTACAAGTTTTGTTTGTACAAAAACTTTTTAATGTAATATAATCAAAATTATCTACCTGGTGGTCAGTTATGAGTTCCAGTTCTTCTTCAGACACAAATTCCTTCCTTCTACACAGATCCTATGTTCCTCTAATTTGCTTATAATATCACTTTATGTTTAAATTATGAACCCATTTAGATCTTATCTTGTTATGTGGTGTTAGGTGTGGGTTGAGCACTAATTTCTGCCATACTAGTTTCCAATTTTCCCAGCAGTTTTTCTCAAATAGTGAATTTTTATCTCAAAAGCTGGGGTCTTTGGGCTTGTCAAACATGAGATTGCTATAGTTATTGCCTGGTTTGTCCTGTGATCCTAACCTGTTTCACTGATCTACTGTTGTATTTCTCAGCAATAACAAATGGTTTTGACAACTGCTGCTTTATAATACAGTTTTAGGTCTGACACAGCTAAGCCATCTTCATTAGCATTTTTTCATTAATTTGAGGAAATATTTTTTAATAATATTTTTTAAGATTGAGTCTCTCTGTCTCACCCATATTGGAACTTAGTGCATATACCTAACTGGCTTAGCCCATTGCAGTTCAGAATTCAGATAGCTCAAGAAATCCTTCAGCCTCCTCAGTAGCTGGGATTATTGATGTGTGCCATTACATCTGGTGAAAAAGTCTCTTAAAAATTAATGCAGAAAATTATGATTGCATAAAATTTTAAATCATAATGAAGAAAATCAATGGAGCTAAGTTGAAAAGAAATAATATAAATGAGGGGGAAATGCAATAAATATGTTTAATAGAATTAATTCCAAAGTTATTATTTTTATGTAAATAAAATAAATAACCCAAAGTTATTATTATAATATGAAATTAAGGGAACTGTATAAGTATACATGGATATTAAGAGCAAGATCCATTCCCCAAGAAATAAGTGGTCAAATGACATGAATAACTTCTAAAGAAAAACAAATTATTAAAAAGCTATATTTTAAAAAATATATCCCAAATACTAACATTAAGAGAAATGCAAGTTAAAATAAATTTGAGGATTCAAAAAATTGATGAAGATGACAAAAGATGTGAAAAAGTCAATATTGGAAAAGCTGTGTGAAAACAAGTACAATATTGCATTATCTATTGAATTATGAATTGATTCAATCTTTTAAGAAAAGAATTTCATATCTTTTAAACCCAAATAATCTCATTATTAGGAATATAGAAAGAAAGCCCTATATAAGATAAAATATTCATTGCAGTTCTCAATTAACAAAGAATTGGAAGGGAAAGGAAGGAAAATGGGTGTCCGAGGATTAGAGACTGGATGAAGAAATTGTGGCATGTGTAATTAATGAAATATCATTATGCTATAAGGAGCAACAAATGAGAAATTCAGAAAAAAAATATTGCAAGACATATGAAGTAATACAGAAAAAAGGAATATAGAAAATGACCACTGTGATGTCAATAATGTAAACAATAAAAATTAAAAGAAGTCTGACTGATGGATTGGAATAAATTACAGTAGTTTTAGAGAAGAGGTCATGGGAAATCCCTTGCTCTTCTTAATGTGAGGAAGATATGGTACTGACTTAGAAAAAGACCAATGGATCAGTGGAACAGATACACATAACACAATAATTAGTGCGTATAGTGATACACTATTTGATAAATCCCCCAACTCCAGCTTCTAGAATAAGAACTCACTATCTTGCAGAAATTTCTGGGAAAACTGGAAAATAACATCAGAAACTTGTCATAGGCCTACATCTCACACACCATACCAAAATAAGGTCAAAATGGGTACATGATTTAGGCATAAAATGTGATACTATAAGCAAATTAGGAAAGCAAAGGATAGTTTACTGTGAAGTCCAGATTAGCTCCCTGGAGGCCTCAGAATTAGCCAGAGTCAGGATAAGCAAAAGTCCTTGGTGTTTAAGAGGAGAAGTGAAGGAGATGGACAAATCTGCCAGGAGTTTTGCCAAGGATCCTTCCTTGATTCTAGATTTCTAGATTCAGAATCTCTATACTTTTCTCTTCCTCCTGAGGCCAAGTAAAGTTCTATCACCTCTCTCACTCCAACCCCAAATCCTTCCCTACAATTCCCTTAGCCCCAAGCATTGAGTCAGCATTAACTGTGAGAAGAGAAATTCCAAACATGCTAATTAGAGTTATTGTCCAATAGGTAATTAGCCTTAAGTGCTTGGTTGTCTGATTCAAGTGCACCTATTCAGAGTTTCAGCCCTTTACATCTCCCGCTTTCTTCTGTTTTAGAACACAGGTAGTCATGCCATCCCTGACTTCTCAGGAAGGGAGGTGAAAGCACAAAAAGGAGATGATCATCCCCTCCCTGACTTCTCAGGAAGAGAGATGAAAAGCACTAAAGGGAAGTGGGGAGTCAAGCCAGCTATTGCTAGCAGGTTTCTGGGCTGAAGAGTCTAACTAGAAATAGGTATGCACAATCCCATCAGCATGGGATGTATCACACAAGCACATAGCAATAACATACAGGCTATTAGTGATGACTCTCTCCACAGCCAGTGCAGGCTCAATGTGGTGTAACAAACATGAATTGTACATGCAAGTAGTGATATAACAAACAATATAAATCAGCATGGTGTTGTAAAAGATTTTCAGAAGTCCTAGAAAGAGGGTATATAAACAACAAATACACATATGCCTCCTTCAGCAGCCAAAACCAATCTATTGTCTATTGCTTCACATGTCAGGGAATCCAATGATCCCCACAAGTTTTTAAAGTCCTGCAACAGTCTTTTAGGGGGTGTTAGGGACTGCAACGATTCTTGCAGATTTTGAAATCTTTCAACAGTCTTTTCATTTTTCAGAAATTCCAGTGATTCCTGAGGGTTTTCAAGTCCTACATCGATCTTATCATGTCTCAGAGAAACTAATAATTCCTAAGGATTTTCAAGTCCTACAACAGTCTTATCATGTCTCAGAAAATCCAATGATTCCTGAGGATTTTCAAGTTCTACAACAGTCTTATCATGTCTCAGAGAATCCAATGATTCCTGAGGGTTTTGAAGTTCTACAACAATCTTTTCATGTCAGGGATTCCAATGATTCCTGAGGGTTTTGAAGTCCAACAATTTTTGATGTCTATGGGTCAATTGCCATAACTGCCATGCTCTTTCAATGGTGGGCACAATCAGCGATGGAACCATCTGATGTTTCTTGAGTCTTCTCCTTTGTTTCAAGGGTCTGCTTCATCTCTCTATCCAATGGACAAGGTAAATATGGCTCATTGGCCCTCATCTGATTCCTTCTCCATCTAATTTAAGTGCACCTATTCAGAGTTTCAGCCCTTCACAGTATCAGATAAGGGAGGAGTTTATGGCCAAAAAAGAACTAGAGAAGATTAATAAAGGCAAAATAGACAACTTTGATTACATTAAATTAAAAAGGTTGTGCACAAACAAAATCAACATAGCCAAAATTAGAAGGGAAGCACAAATTTTGGGGGAGATTTTATATTTAGTGTTTTTGATAAAGGCTTCATTTCTAAAATATATAAAGAATTGTGTCAAATTTACAAGAATATAAGTTATTCCCCAATTGGTCAAATGTTCAGATGATGAAGATAAAGACATTTATAGTCACATGAAAAAATGCTCTAAATCACTA
Source organism: Antechinus flavipes (assembly GCF_016432865.1). NCBI lineage: Eukaryota > Metazoa > Chordata > Mammalia > Dasyuromorphia > Dasyuridae > Antechinus > Antechinus flavipes. The sequence continues at coordinate 427,354,669 of NC_067401.1, read as the reverse complement.
TTGATTAGAGAAATGCAATTTAATACAACTGTAAGTTATTACCTCATAACTCTCAGACTGGCTAAGATGACAGGAAAAGATAATACCAAATATTGGAGATGTGGGAAAACTGAGGCACTAATGCATTGTTGGGGAAGTTGTGAAATGATCTAACCATTCTGGAGAGCCATTTGGAACTATGCCCAAAAGGCTATAAAATTGTGCATATCCTCTGATCCAGCAGTGCTACTATTAGGTCTATATCCCAATAAAATCATAAAGGAGGGGGAAAGACTCATATGTGAAAAAATGTTTATAGCAGCTTTTTTTGTAGTGACAAAGAATTGGAAAGTGAGTAGGTGCCCATCAATTGGGGAATGGCTGAATAAATTATGCTACATGAATGTAATAGAATATGATTGTTCTATAAGAAATGAGGAGCACGCTGATTTCAGAAAGGTCTGGAAAGAACTAACTGATGGTTAGCAAAACAAGCAGAACCAGGAATACATTATACACGGTAACAGCAAGATTGTATGATAATCAACCACAACAGACTTGCTTCTTGTCATTGATTCAGTGATCCAAGGCAATCCCAATAGACTTTGGATGGAAAAATCCATCTGCATCCAGAGAGAGAACTATGGAAACTGAATATAAATCAACACATGCTACATTCACTTTTTTTTGTTGTTTTTAATAGCTTTTTATTTACAAGTTATATGCATGGATAATTTTACAGCATTGACAATTGCCAAACCTTTTGTTCCAATTTTTCCCCTCCTTCCCCCCCAACCCCTCCCCTAGATGGCAGGATGACCAGTAGATGTTAAATATGTTAAATAAATTAAAACCAAATAAATAAATTAAAAATATTAATTAAATACAAAATAAGTACACATGACCAAACTGTTATTTTGCTGTACAAAAAGAATTGGACTCTGAAATATTATACAATTAACCTGTGAAGGAAATCCAAAATGCAGAGTAGGCAAAAATATAGGAATTGGGAATTCAATGTAATGGTTCTTAGTCATCTCCCAGAGTTCTTTCGCTGGGTGTAGCTGGTTCAGTTCATTACTGCTCCATTGGAACTGATTTGGTTCATTTCATTGCTGAAGATGGCCGGGTCCATCAGAATTGATCATCATATAGTATTGTTGTTGACGTATATAATGATCTCCTGAACCTGCTTCTTTCACTCAGCATCAGTTTGTGTAAGTCTCTCCAGGCCTTTCTGAAATCATCTTGTTGATCATTTCTTAACGATATATTCACTTTTTTTTTTTACCTTTTTCGTATTTTATTTTTCTCTCACAGTTTTCCCTTTAGTTTTTATTTTTCTCTCCCATAATTAATAGGGAAATATGTTTCTTTTTTTAAAAGAATGTACATGTATAACCAGAAAAAAATGTTGTTTTTACATATAACTGAGGAAAAAACAATAAATTAATTGATTTTTTTTTAAAGAGGAAGGGCTATGGTTATGCTCTCAGTATATGCTCTCAGACCTGGTTGTCATATTGGTTGGTTTTGCTTACATGTTTTTCAAAATCATAAGAAAGGTTCTGTGAGGGAGAGTGAGAGCTCAAAAGAATATGACTGAAAAAAAAAAAAACCAACAATAAAATAATACCCAACTTCCAAAAAAAAAAAAAACCTTTAAAGAGACTACTTATTTTTGAGTAGCTTACATGTGTAATTCAGTGTTCCCAAATATTTAATTTGATCCTCAGATAATGACAATATGAGATAGCTAAGGCAGATATTATTGTCTCAGTTTTAGAGGTGAAGAAACTGAGGCTCAAAGAAATTAAATTACTTTCCCAGGATTAAGCAAATTGAACGAGAAAGATAATTCATGGCCTTTCATTTCAAAGGCAATTGGTCTGTTTTCATTATGCCACATTGAATATCATGGAAAACCAACTGTACCAGAATTAATGACAAAGAGTGAAATGATTTATCTGATGCAATTTTGTGGGCTAGATATCATAGGCATTTTTTTTCTCGTTTTTTTATTTTACCAGATTTTATTTTTCCACATACATACAAAGATAATTTTTAACATTCAGCTTTGCAAAACCTTGTGTTCCAGTTTTTCTCCATCTCCTGCCCCCGACCTCCTCCAAGACAGCAAACAATCTAATACAGTTTAAATATGTGTAATTCTTCTAAACATATTTCCATATTCGTCATGCTGAGCAAAAAATAAAATAAAATCAGATCAAAGCGGGAAAAAACATGAGAAAGGGGGAAAACACTAAACAAACAAACAAAACAAACTGAAAATACTATGCCTTGATCTATATTCTGTTTCCATAGTTCTCTTTCTGGAGATTCATGGCACTTTCCATCAAAAATCTGTTAGAATTGCCTTGAATTATCTCATTGTTGAAAAGAGCCAAGTCCATTACTGTTGATCATCACATAATCTTGTTGTTACCATATACAATGTTCTCTTGGTTCTTCTCACTTCACTTACCATCAGTTCATTTAAGTCTTTCCAGACTTTTCTGAAATTAATCTGTTCATAATTTTTATAGAAAAAATAATATTCCATTACATTTATGTACCATAATTTATTCAAACTGAGGGGCATCCACTCAATTTTCAGTTTCTTCCCTCTACAAAAAGGGCTGCTTCAAACATTTTTACCCATGTGAATCCTTTTCCCTCTTTTATAATGTCTTTGGGATACATATCCAAGAAAGACACTGCTGGATCAAAGGGTATGCATATTTTGATAACCCTTTGGCCATAGTTCCAAATTGCTCTTCAGAATGGCTAAAACATTTTACAACACATTTGCAACACTAACAATGCATTAGTGTCCCAATTTTCCCACGTCTCTTCCAATATTTATCATTATTTTTTCTTGCTATTTTAGCCAATCTAAGAGGTGTGAAGTATTTTTTCAGAGTTGTCTTAATTTGCATTTCTTTATTTAATAGTGATTTGGTGCATTTTTTCACATGACTAGAAATGGCTTTAATTCCATCATCTCAAAATTATCTATTCATATCCTTTCATCATTTGTCAATTGGGGAATGATTTGTATTCTTATAAATTTGCTACAGTTCTTTATATATTTTAGAAATGAGTTTTATCTGAATCAATGGCTGTAAAATAATTTTTTGTCCAGCTTTATGCTTCCTTCCGAATCTTGACTACATTGCTTTTGTTTGTGCAAAAACATTTAATTTAATCTAATCAATATTATCCATTTTGCATTTCATAATGTTCTCTAGTTCTTCATTGGGCACAAATTCCTCTCTTCTCCACAGATCTAAGAGGTAGACTATCCCTTGTTGTCCTAAATGCTTTTAGTATTACCTTTTATGTTTAAAACATGAACCCATCTCAACCTTATTTTGATATAGAGTGTTAGATGTTGGTCAATGCCTAGTTTCTGCTATGCCATTTTCCAGCTTTTCCAGCAATTTTTTTTTTTTTCAAATAGTGGGTTCTTATTCTAGAAGCTGAAGTTTAGGGGGTTGTCAAATACTAGATTACTTTAGGCCTTGATTATTATGTCATATGTATTTAATCTATTCCATTGATATACCAAAACGCTATTTCTTAGCCAGTACCAAATGGTTTTGATGAGTGCTATTTTATAATATAAGTTTAGGTTTGGTACTGCTAAGCCACCATCTTTGTGTAAATTTGTTATCATTAATTCCCTTTATATTCTTGATCTTTTGTTCTTCCAGATGAATTTTATCTAGCTCTATAAAATAATTTCTTGGTAACTTGATTGGTATGGCATTGAATAAGTTTATTAATTTAGGTAGAATTGTCATTTTTATTATACTAGCTTGGTCTACCTATGAGTACTTGATATTCTTCCAATTGTTTAGATCTAACTTTATTTGTGTTATCATTGGTATTTTAAAAATTCATGTTCAAAACAAAAAATAAAGGCAGGAACTTCTCAAATAAATTTTCAAGATTATCCCTAAAAGATGTTGACCTGGGGCAAACCACACTATCTGTGCTTTCCAAACAATATTTCTTCAAAGGTGGAATCGAAAGTGAAAATAAATAAAATGGAGGTCACAGAATACTCTCAGAGGTAGGTATACAAAGTACAAAGGAACAGACTCATCCTTTTTCTTGGTTGATAGGAGAGAAAAGAAGAACTATATAATTTTAGGATTAAGATTCTGCCTCATAGTCACATGATCTGGTTTCTTCCCAAGCTAAACATTCACTTTTCATTGTCTAGACCAGTGTTACCCAATCTGTATGTGTAGAGACTATAGATCAGGGAACTACCTATTAAGTCTTGGCAGACTGAATTCACTGAATCTATGAACAAACCATCCATGGAAGACCTTTGCTTCAACATGTCTGTGGAAAAAAATAGCTTATTTCCTAATAAGGAAGACTATTTCTTTGCTAGTATTGATTCTGGTTAAACTGTAGAATTCCTCATTAAGTGGATGGTTTGAGAGTCTTTAAGAAGGAAAGGGAGTAGCACCTAAGAGTCAACATAGTTTCATTAGGAAGAAGTCATGTTCAAACAATTTCATTTCCATATTTTGACATTATCTGGCTTGTAGTTAAAGAGAATACTATGGATATCAGATACCCAGATTTTAGCAGGATTTTTAATTAAGTTTCAGTATACCTTTGTGAACATAATGAAGCAAGGTTGACTGAATGGTAGTACAGTTTTGGTCAGATGTCCAGACCCTGGGGTTATTAATTAATATTAATACGAGTGTTCCCCAAACTCATCTTTCTTCTGCATCTGAGTCTTTGTATGGATCATCCCATGTGTTCTGTCCTTATTTCTGACTCTCAGAATCTTTGTTGTCTTTTAAGGCATAATACTAGTAACAGTTCCTAGGGATGTTCTTTCCTGATCCTCCTTAAAGGAGTTTATTATATTTAAGTAGATTAACAGGCAGTGAGATAGGTGACCAGACTTGAAGTCAGGATAACTTGAGTTCAAATACAACTTTAGACACTTCCTGATTATATGACCCTGGATAAGGAATGTAACTTCTGTTTGCCTCACTTTCCTTTACTGTAAAAATGAAGATTACAGTAATACCTTACCTCCTAGGGTTATTTGAGGTTCACATGAAATAATATTTGCAAAGTGCTTAGCACAATGCCTAACACGTAGGAAGGGCTTAATAAATATTTGTTTCCTCCCTCCTTGGTTTATTTTACATTTATATAATCATTTACAGGATCAAAGGAGAGCATATATATAAAGCACTGTATAATATTAAAGGCAATTAAGTAACCACCTAATGAATAGAATACTGGCCTTGGAGTCAAAAATCCTGCTTCAGATGCTCATAAGTTATGTCCAGATCCTAGAACCATTGACTAATAGTCTTCAAACTCATCTTTCTCCTGCATCTGAGTCTTTATGTAGACCATTCTCAGAATGTTTTTTCTTTTCATTTCTGATTCTTAGAATCTTTAAATAGTCAAGCCACTTAATTTCTGTCTGCCTCAATTTCCTCATCTATAAATTGGGGATAATAATAGCATTTACTTCCCTGGGTTTATATGTATATAAAACAAGATATTTTGAAAAGTGTTTTACAAACCTTAAAATGTTATATAATGGAAGCTATTATCATTAAAGTGTCATGTAGCTGGTATTATTCTTATTATCACTATTATTATAAATTATATCTTTCATAATAATGCAATTTCTTTGAGAAAAGAACTACTTATCATTTTCATTTTTTTATTCTTGGCTCCTACTAGAGAGCATCGATTAGCTGTGAGGAGCTTATGTGAATTAAATTATTAAATGGCTTATGATCTGGTACCCACTTAATCTGTCTTAACACCAATTGTCAAGTGTTCAATCTAGGCCCAAAACTGAAATCTTCCCAGAATCCACTTTCATACTTTTTTCCCCTGGTGATCACCTTTTGCTTGGTATTGACAAGCAGACACTGACACAGAGGCCTGTGCCATCCCAGCAGCATATGGGACTGGTATCATTTAAACCAGCTGCCCTAGTAACTTCTCTCATAGTCCCAGCTCAACCTCCATGTACAATTCTCTGTACCCTGTTCTCCAACCTCCCTCATTCTCACCCCTCCCACTCCTACTAATGCCTGGGCGCTGGTCCAGGCTTGTTCTCCCAAACCCATGACTTCTCTTTGTGCTGTGTTTTATTCAAATCACCCCATGTTCCAAGTTCTTCCTTTCCTCTGCCTCTTGTTTTCAGTGTGCCTTTCATTTCTGTCACTGTATTGTCCATTTATTGGCACTCCAACTGGGACTTGTTTCAGGACTGGGATGAGCTCTGTGTCCAGAAAGCATTCTGACTAACTCACAGGATTTACTGGAAAGAAATCCAGTGCAACCACCCAAGGAGTCAAATAATCAGTCAAACATTTATGTAATTACTACATTCCAGGCATTGTACAAAGTACTAAAGATCAAAATTATATGTGTGTGTGTGTATTTATGTATATATACATATACATGTGTATGTGTGTATACTCTCTGTCCTCAAGAAACTCATGTTCCAGTGGAGGAAACTATGTGCAAAGAAATTAGATAGATGAGATATGTAATATGAAGGGAAATAAATCTTAGGGAAGAGGGAGAGGGAAAGCTGGGAAGAACAAAAAAGTCCATAGATGGTAAGACTGAGCTAAGTCTTGTAAGAAGCCAGGAAGGAAAGTATGTGAAGATGAGAAGGTGGAGAGTTCCAAGAATGGGGAACATTCAGGTAAAATGACCCAGAGTTGAGAGAGATGCTAAATTAGAGAAAAGATATAGAGAGGGGTAAGTGTAAGAAGACTGGAAAGGGGCCAGATTGTGAAAGGCTTTCACATCCAGAGAATTTCACATTTAATATCAAAGATAATAGGAAAGCATAAGAATTTATTGAGGTGAGTGACATGATCAGACCAATATTTTATATGAAGAATCAGCCACATGGAAGATGGATTAGAAAAGATCAAGACTTGAGGGATCCTTGTAAGAGGTGGCAGAATGAAAAGTTCGACAGCCTACTCCCATGTGCTTATCATTTATGCTGGGCTATGATAGCTTCTACCCTGGCATTTAGGTAGCATCCATAGGAAGTCATTCCAGACTGCCTTGATAACAGGACTCTCTGAACCTCTCTCATCATGGTACATCCCATTCTTGGTCTCCTTATGGAGTTTACTATGTTGAACATTTTTACATAGCTGCACCAGAAACTATTTTGTGTTTGAGGAAGGACAGGGAGGGGATGGAAAATGGGGAGTATGAGGCCTTGTAATTAAAGCAAAAGGACAAGGTTTCAGGCTCCCGTAGTCTCTTCTTAGCTCTGACTCTAACACCTAGTACTTTCAGGTAAACACATCTGTCAAGGAAGATTAAAACTCAGCAGAAGTCAAATATAGGGAAAAAAATCTGATTAGCCCAAACAACTGTTTCTCTGCATTCATTCAATATTCCATAACTATTTATTAAAATCCTTCCATGTGCAAAACACTGGCCAAGTACACAGGAGATATAGAGATAATTAAGCTATGAATGGTTCTTCCGTGGAAGAGGGTCCCCAAAGTCTCTTATTGGATATCCTTTCCAACTTACAGCAAAATTTTCAAGTGAGAAGCTCTTTCTCCATAAAGAGGGACTGGAGAAGTCATCACAACACAAAAGAACATTCCAGAGAGCCTACAGTGCATGGACTGGTGTAGGATATTGAAGAGAGGTCATCCTGTGTTGACTGTCCCATGATAATTCCCACTTCTGAGCCATGGACTGCTGCAAAACTCCCTTCTACTTCTCTTATTCTGGTCTCATTCAGCAAGCACTAACTACCTACTATGTGCAAAACACTGTGTTAAATTCTGCAAGTACAAAGACAAAATAAAAAAGTTCCTTTCACCTTCAAGAAACCTCGATTTCAAGAAAATAGCCTTCTCTGCAGTTATTTTATTCCATTATTATCTAATTAGGGTTCTTGGTAATATAGATTGTGGATACATCTGAAATTGCTTCATCTTGTGCACATAATTCCTATTTTAGAGAGGTTTGAGAGATCATGAGAATCACTGATCAGATTGAATCCCAGCACAGTGAAATATTCCTGAAATTGCCTGTCTGAACACAGTCTAACACTTCCTTAGATTTTTTGGCTATCATATTAAATTATTAAGTCATATGAGAGATTAAACTAATAAAAGTACCAGAGGGATACAACATATAAGCATAATTATATACATTATTAATCTAGACTCCCATATCTCTGAGTCTCTGGTTCCAGTGCTGAACTATTCTCTTTTTGCTTAGAAGTAAAAAGGACAAATGGAAAAAGCCATAGCCAGGCTATAGGTGTCTCATAGCCTAAGAAGAAGGCAGAGAGTCCTCAGGCCCTCTCCTGTTGTCCCATAATATCACTTGCTGTATACTCACCTAAGTAAGGAATTCAAGGAAAAAACAGATTGGGTGCAAGCAGACAGTATTTAAAATATAGGCAACTCCAGCTATGTAACCAATAGAAAAAGGCTGCTCCCAACTTCATGGTAGGCTGACTCAGGATGTTTACATATGTGCCAAATCTCCTCCAAGAAATAGGTCCCCAGTGATTTCATGTGGATAACTCCATCTTAAATGATGTAGGCAATGGCCAAATTCCTATTTCACATGATTATCTGAAGATAATTTGAAATTCCTAGATATGGAGTAACTGATAATGTAGCTGACTAATAAATAATCATTGAATTAAATTAACAATGCTATTCCCAAAATATACTACTGCCCAGGAATGAACATTATTCTTCTTATGGATAATTGCCTTGTGATGGGCAGTGAGGAAGAGTATGCTGAGTAAGCAATTTAAGGGTTAAAAAATAGCCTTCTCTGCAGTTATTTTATTCCATTATTATCTAGTTAGGGTTCTTGGTGATGTAGATTGTGGTTATATCTAAATTGCTTCATCTTGTGCACATAATTCCTATTTTAGAGAGGTTTGAGAGATCATGAGAATCACTGATCAGATTGAATCCCAGCACAGTGGAATATTCCTGAAATTGCCTGTCTGAACACAGTCTAACACTTCCTTAGATTTTTTGACCATCATATTAAATTATTAAGTCATATGAGAGATTAAACCAATAAAAGCACCAGATCACTTAAAGAATAATAGAATTACCCTTTCCATATGTTTTACTAATTGCTGATTTTTTAAAATCCAAGTATAAAACAATGCATTTATACCAATTAACTTTCATATTCTAACTTGTCATTAATAAAAGTGCAAAATAGGATAGAGCTAAGGATTTCTCAAAACTGATTATTTTTTAGATAGCAAAATTTATTCTTTTATTTAATCTGGACATCCTATTCCAGTGATTCTCAAACTTTTGTTTTCAGTATCTTTATCCTATTAAAAACTATTGAAGATCTCTCCAAAGCAGTTTTGTTTATCTGGATTATATTTATAGACATTTACCATATTGGAAATAAAAACTATTTTTGAATTTGTAGACCCTCTAAAAGGGTTTCAGAGATACCTAGGACTCTCTAGACCATACTTTGAGAACCACTGCCCTATTCCCTTCTATTATTGGCTTTTTCCTTATTGGTTTATGTGTTTATGCTCAAGATTTTTAATTGAGTTTTCTCCTTTCTAAGCGTCTTGGTAGCTTCAGTCTTTCTCACCTCTTATTTTCCCTTCCTGCTCACTTTCTGACTACTTCCTCTTTGATTGTGGTTCCTCTGGAGGCTGGAATTCAAAGACTTCTCAGCTTACTCTCACACTGGGTAATCTTTACTTCACCATCTCCATTTTCAGCCCCAAATGAATTCTGGTAAAACATAACTGATAAAACTAATCTTAGCTGGATGCTGGGCTCTTTCCCTTAAGTTCAATGAAATGCCAAACAGCCATGTACTCACATCATGTCCCCCTTCCCTCTGTTCCTCAGTTGTCTGACTGAGTCCTCATAACACAGAATGCTACACAACTGTCCTAAACAGAGAAAGCTTCTGGCTTTTGTATCCCACAGAGAAGAGAGTAGGGGAAAACAAAAAGACAGAATCTGAAAAGCAGGGTTGGGGAGGTGCCTGCAGATGAAATCTTACAGCCAGGGAGGAAGATGATGTGAGTACTTAATCATTTCAGAGCTTATTTCACCTTGCAGAAGATGAGTTTTTAGAGACCATGCTGTCCAAAAAGGCAACTTAATAGGAATTGATGAGGTAAGTTTCCAGAGAGGAAGTCTCAAAAATATATCTTCTGCCTTCTCCAAAAAGAAATAAAGATCTCAATAATTGGGGGTGTTCTGAAGGAGTGAGTTTCAGAGTTTATTTTACCTTGGAGAGTGATGAATTGCTGAGGATCATAAAGTCCAATGACTACTTTTAGAATATGGTCCTTCAACTACTTCCAAATCCATCTGGCCATCCTATTGTTTAGCCTCCATCTCTCATCTTCAGCTGTTTTGCTAAATCCAGCGATTTGAGAATAGGAGAATACTCTGGGATTTGTAGTTCAAAGGAACAAGCATTCTCTTTAAGCTCTGAAAATAATTTGGGACAATTGCAATCTGTGAAACATGATTTGAGTCATACCTAAGAGTTCTTAAAGAAAAACACAGTCTGCAGAAAATGGTGAGGAGAAACAGTGAGGGGACAATATACTCAGTGAAGCCTAGAACTTAACAAGGCAAAATGGAAAGAATCAGGAACATAGGGGCAACAACCAAAAGGAGAAAATAAAAAGAAGAAATTGAAAAGACAATTGAGCTATAACAGAAAAGGATGAGATTAAAATTGGCCACAGACCTTACAATCATCTGTGAAACAACTGCTATCAATTGTATTTACCTTTCCAAGAACCAAAGAAAGGATTATTTCAAAAAAAAAAAAAAAAAGAGCAGTGTGAAGCTAGACATTGTAACAAAGATGAATAATTAAATCTCTATCATCTGATTGAGGGATGAATGATGGCAAGATGGAAATAAGCAGGATATAGCCAAGATAGAGGAGATGTGGGTCAAAAAGTTTGATAGGATCTTCATCACTATCCACCACTGTTATATAAGTAATATTTACAATATTATCCTGTCCTGCTAATCCAGTAATCTTATGAAAAAGAGAAATAAAATTAATATGATAAGAATTGTTTTAATGATTGTTCTTTGTGCTCACTTCTTCATTACCTAGTTGGTCCCTCATCCTCCTTTTACTAATTTGTTCTAAAAGTTTCCAGGAAATAAAGTCAGGCTCAATGACCTATTTTTGTTTGTATAGTTTGTAAGCTATAATCTCTTTCATTTTTGACAATTCAAGATATTTGCCATTTTCCAACTATGTGGCATTTCTCAAATTCTCCACACATCCTTGCATAATGCTACATATATGTATATATATATTCAATAACCCATTAATAAATGGAACAGTCTACATAAAGTTTCCCAGTCATACTAGATTTTAAGAGTCAAATAGTTCAGCAGGATATAAACAGCAAATGTCCTTTGAATCCTATTGATTCTATACTTTTTCCTTTACTCTCCTTACTTGGTTGTTGAGATGAAAAAAATTGAATGAATTAATGAATAAATGAAAAATCATTTCTTAAGTACTTGCTATATGGAAAGCACTATGGTAAATACTGATGATCTGAGTTATATAGAGGAGATGACCCCAGTTCTCAAGGAGCTCAAATCTAATGGAAAATATATCACATACAGGAAATGTCAGCTGCAAATGAGATACAAAAGTCCTGATGTCTTTAAGGTACAGCAGCAAATTAGATGGTAACGTACCTTCTTTGGTATCTTTTCCACTGATAAAATCCTATCTGCTTCTGATATTGAACCATTAGCCAATGTCAAAAGACCTTGATGGTGAGGACTTTGTTTCTTGACCTTCAATACTTATGTTTGCTCAGAAGGTGGGGATTTTAGCAAAATCACATTTCCAAAGAGATGTGACTTAGTGGGTATTCAGAGTTGGGCTGGAAGTAGAAGTGATGGCCTGAGAAGCTCTGGCCTTCCCAGCATATTTAAAGGAGAAGGGGACAAAATGGAGTTAATGAATATAGCAGAACCATAAAGCAGGTCTGAAAACACAAAAAAGGGCAGAGGCGGATAACCCTCAGAAGGCAACTGATGGGACAAATGCAGCCTCAGATACTTACCAAGCCTGTGGTTCTGGACAAGTCACTTAACTTCTGTTTGCCCTAGTTTCCACAATTATAAAATGAACATAATAAAGAATCCACATTCTGGTGTTGTAAGGACCAAAGGAGATATTTCTTTTTTTAAAAGCACGCAGTGGGGATGTGTACCAACTTGGGAATGACTGAGTAAGCTGCAGTATATGCTTGTAATGAAATATTATTGTTCCATAAGAAATGATAAGCAGGATGGTTTCACAAAAACCTGGACTTACATGTACTGAATCAGAGTGAAGTGAGAAGAATCAGCAGAATAGTGTACACAGTAACAGCAATATTGTACAATAAAGAAATGTGAATGACTTAGCTATTCTTAGCATTACAATGATCCAGCATAATCCCAAAGGACTCATGATGAGAAATGCTATCTGCCTCCAGAGAGAGAACTGATGATCTCTGAATATAGACTGAAGCATATTGTTTCTCTCTTTGTGTCTGTCTCCTCCCTCCTTCCCTCCCTTCCTCCCTCCTTCACTCTCTTTCTTCCCACTTTCCCTCTTACCTTACCTTCTTCCTTTCCTTCTTCCTTCCTTCCTACCTTCCCTCCTTCCTGCTTTCCTTTCTTCCTTCCCTCCTTCCTTCTTTCCTTCCTTTCTTCCTTTTTTCCTTCCTTCCTTCCTTTCCTTTCTTTTCTTCCACAAAATGACTAATATGGAAATGTTCTATATATATGGCACATATATATCGCCTCTCTCAGTTTGCTTACTATCTTAAGGCAAGAGGAGGGAAAGGAGTAAGGGATAGAATTTAGAACTCAAAACTTTTTTTAAAGAATGCTGAAAAATTGTTTTTAGATACAATTGGGGAAAAACAAAATGTTATTTTTAAAAGCACTCAGAGCAATGCCTGGCATATATTGGGTATTATATAAATGCTTATTTTCTTTTCTCTTTCCCTGTAAAAAGGTTAAACATGTCTCATTTAGTATGGTGTTTAGTGGAAGTAACATAAAATTTAAAGAAGTGACCCAAAATTATCACGTTTGGTAAGTCATTTAACCTTATACCTCAGATATAGTGTAACCTCAACTATCACCAAAAAAAAAAAAAAAATAGGAGCAGGAAAAAACTACACACACACACATTTTAAAGTACCTTGTCATATACTTGTATATACATTTAAAGAAAAGCTCTTTGGAAATTATTATGTATGTGTACACACACACACACACACACACGCACACACACACACACAAGAAGGGAAATTATCTTCTAAAGTTTAAAATGCTATAGAAATTTGTAATATTTATTTCAAATGTGATCTGGCCAGAAGGTAGAGAAATGACTTTCATGTTCCCTCATGGTACCTTTCCAAGTTAATGATGCTAAGATGGAAATTTACTACCAAGCTTTAAACCACCAAGGACAAACAAAGCAGTTAACTCTTTGGCACCACACCCTAGTTTCCCAAGTCACTTACACCTGCTCAATCACAAACACTGCTCTCTAATTCTATGATCTAACTATTGATGGTAGGAACAAAACAGCTGCTAGTTTCCATGACATCGAAATTAAAAGAAGCCATTTCCTCATCTGGATTTTTCCTCTTTTGCAAATGTATCATTTCCCTCCTCCAAAGCATCCTGTTTCCTTTTCTTTTACCCATCTTTCTCCTCTCTTTTGCCTGTTCTCACCTAACTGCCACTCTGTAAGCTCCAATATGGAGAATGAAATACATACTATTTCTAAGGTCTTCTCAAAAAAAAAAAATTTGTATAAATAAACTTATACCTAGGCCCAGAGATTGTTGGAATTGGAAAGGACCATAAAGATCCCTACTTTCACTCCACCATTCAATGCTACAATTTTGGGGGAAATTGATGGGAAAACTGATGGGAAGAGCTAATACTTTTTTAAACAAAAATCATCTCAATTGGTCCTCACCACAACCCAAGGAGGTATTGGAAAGGTGAAAGAACTCATTATAATTGTATAGCTCAATAGAGATAGAACCTGAGATCAAAGGTTTTTCTCAACATGCTATGTTCAAGAGCATAAAGGAATATCATATATCAGAATAAAGATCTACAGAAAATATCTCCACAGAGAAATACATGACTAGAACCCAAGGCTGCTGCTCACTATTCCAGTGTTCTTTCTACAATCCTATATTTTATCAAACAAGTCTATTAAGAGGATACAAAATGCTTCCAGACCTTCCTAAAGAGAAATGAGATGGCTTCTGACCTTACTTTATCCTGATTAAGTTATAACAAAGACTACTAGTGCAGTATTTCAGACATATTCCTTTCTTTATGAACCCAGGTGGGAGTTTCCTTAGCAAGTAGTTTGCCATTTCCTTCTCCAGTTCATTTTACAAATGAGGAAACTTAACTCAGAATTAAATGATTTGTCAAGGACCCCACAGCCAGAAAACATCTGAGTTTGGATTTGAACTCAGGATAATGAGTCTTCCTGACCCCACATGCATTATGGTGTTATCTAGTTGCTCTCTAACAAAGACTTAAAAAGCCTAATCATGATTATCACATATTCACAAAGAGACTAACACAGAATAGAAAAAGCAAAAATATTTACACTCCCTAACTTTAACCAGAGGCCAGGGAATAAAATTTCAAAGGATGTTTGAATCTTAAAAGGTGTGAATAATAATGGAGAGCCTACCATGTGGTGCTGGAGCCAGCTGGAGCCAGCTCATCAGAATCCATTGTTAAATTTTTAGTGTGAACTTAAAATGATATTGCTCTTGGGCTATTAAAAATACTTAAATTAACTTCAAAGAACATATGAAGGAAGACAATATCTGAATACACAGAAAGAACTGATAAATAGAAATATACATAAAATGATTTTATATTTAGATACATATTTGTGTTTAATGGTGCCATTTTTAGGGTGGGGGAGGGGGAGATTAAAAAAAGAAATTACATATCTAAAAAGGAATAGCAAGTTATACATAATAGATTTGCAGTTTCATGTACAATTATCTTTTATTAATGATAGTATGTTATGGAAATGCTTGTTTTATTCCATAAATTTAAAATGAAATAATTTTTTTAAATTAGTGTGAACATTTACACCTCAAAAATTAAGTAAATAATTTTTACAATTAGTGTGAACATTTATACTTCAAAAAATTTTGTAAATGCTACAAATTAAGAGAGCTAAGTGATTCAGTGGCTAGAGCACTGAGCCTGGAGTCAGGAGAATTCATCTTTCTGAGTTTAAATCTGGCTTCAGACACTACTAGCTATGTGACCCTGGGCAAATCACTTAACCCCAATTGCCTCAGCCAAAAAAAAAAAAAAAAAAAAAAAAGATCTGCAAATAGTTCAATGAAAACTATGGATAAATATATGTTTCCATCTAGCAGGGTCTTTACATACTAATCCAAGAAGTATTTACAATCTACATTTATTAAATATAATGCACTGTGCATTTGTATCCCTGGGGATACAAAGATCTTTAAAAAAATATAAATCCTTGCCTTCAAGTAGCTTCTTTGGGATAATGGGAATGCAGAGCTACATCATATAAACAGATATGCAAGGTAGTAATAGCTCATAATTATGTAGTGTTTTTACATGCACCATCTGATATGACCCTGGTAATAACTCCCTAATGTATCTTCCATTATTGTCCTCATTTTAAAAATTAAGGAAGCTGAGAGTTGAGTTTTAATTTTAAGAGGTTCAGTGAGTTATCTAGTTACACAAAAAGAGTGAGAAATAGTCTTCAAATTCTGGTCTTCCTGACTCCAAATCAACACTATAACCACCAGGCCATGTTCCCAATACAAATGTGATCATTTGAGAAGTAAGAGAATGCTAACAATGAGAAACATCTGAAAAGCTGCCAATAAGAGATGGAATAAGATGTTTCATCTTTAAGGAATTTGGGAATTATATAAAGAGCAAGTAAGGGACTGCATTCTTGATACAGGAATTGAAGAAATTGTAGAAGGAACAGGTAAGCCAGCTTGACAGAAACATACAATAAAGGCCATGAAAGACAGTATTGTGAAATAAATCTGGAAAGAGAAATGGGAGTCATATATATGTATGTATAAGGCAGTGGTTCTCAAAGTATAGTCTAGAGAGTCTTGGGATCTCTGAAACCCTTCAGAGGATCTATAAATTCAGAATTAGTTTTTATTTCTAATATGGTAAATAACTACAAATACAACCCACAAAAACAAAAACTCTTTGGACAGATTCTCAATAATTTTTAAAGTATAAAGATGCTGAAAACCAAAGTTTGAGAACCACTGGATAAAGGTATGACCCATGACCAAGGGACCTTCCAAGCCTAAAGCTCTTGTAGTTTAATGCAAATCATAATGGGTCATTTTCTCATTGGTTTATTGCTCAGCTAGGAAAATCTCCAATACAGCTCATGTCTAGGTTTGGATTCCAGTAATTATATAGGCATTCAAAGTGACTAATACATAACAATGGAAGATAGCCTTTATTTCATTACTTTAGAAAATTCAGAAGATGCAAAAGACTCATAGAGCACATAGAAAAGATAAATGGAAACATAAATCATTTCATGAAAGATCCCCTCAGGAGGGAACTAAATTTGGAGGTGCCATCAAGGCAGCACTCCAATAATCCAGTGGATTCTTAGATCTCCTAGAAGGTTCTCCATAATCCCTTTCAAACTCACAGTTCCCTCTGGGCTTTTTACTTCCCTTGGTAAGCAAATATCCTTTGGTACCACTAGATGGGTCATACATTTCCTAAAGGACCTACAATTTCTAAATCAATTCTATAATAGTGACAGCCCAAACTTCTTGTTCAAGGCATGACTTATTGTTTCTCTTGTTGCAATGTCTGCGAGAATGATTTTTCCCTCTTAGGAGCACACTGCTCCTAAGATATTCCCTTTACAATCTAGTAAATACAATTTCCAAATTCTAAAATTTGAGATTATTATTGGGGCAACCTCCAAAGCTGGTGCTACCCAAGAATACACCTAATACTTCTAGAAGGTCACATTCTAGCACCTCTCCACATAGGTCATGTAGGAAATTCTTACTTATTTTCCTGTGTGGTTTTCTTTTATAAAACTGAGTCTCCCTTTTTCACGCAAGGTAGAAATGGCCCTTCCCCATCCACTAATTTCTACAGATAAACAAACAAAAAAATATATCCTCACCACAAAAAAAGATGTTATTTTCTCATTTCCTCATCTTTTTCTTCAGTACCTCTGATATAAAGAACATAAATGTACCTCATTAAAATTTACAAAAATTTTAAAATAAAATATTTAAAAATATTAAAATGTCATAAGGTTTTCAGGCTAGTACTCTATATATCCTTCTATATTTTCAAGTTATATGCTCATGTAGCCAACCACAGACACCAGATAATCTTTATAATCTGTTTCTCACTAAGCTTCACCATCACTAGCTTCTGTGTCAGTCCATTCAAGAATGGTTTGGGGTTGAGGGAGTAAACTCATTGTGGTTAAGAAATAAGTAATCATCATGTATTTCCAACCTGGGCAGATTTGCTCCTGAAGCTCATCATATTCATCCTGGATAGTACAGACACTCTGTCAACTTTAGTCAGAACTCCTGAGCTTAAGAGGTGCAACAACTTCAGCTTTCTTAGTAGCAGGGATTATAGTGTGGGTCAGCAAACTATATGTTTCTGTACATCTATCAATTTCCTATTCACATATCTCTTATCCACTTCTTGGTCTAACCATGTCATTCTCCTATTCAGGAAGTTCCTATGGTTCCCTCTTGACTCCAAGAAAAAAAATATAAATTCTTCTGTTTTACATTTTCAGCTTTTTATGACTTAGTTCCAGACTGATTTTCTTTTTCTTTTTTTTTAAATTTTTTATTTAATAATTACTTTATATTGACACTCGTTTCTGTTCCGATTTTTTTTCCCCTCCCTCTCTCCACCCCCTCCCCTAGATGGCAAGCAGTCCTTTATATGTTGGATATGTTGCAGTATATCCTAGATACAATATATGTTTGCAGAACCGAACAGTTCTCTTGTTGCATAGGGAGAATTGGATTCAGAAGGTATAAATAACCTGGGAAGAAAAACAAAAATGCAGATAGTTCACATTCGTTTCCCAGTGTTCTTTCTTTGGGTGTAGCTGCTTTTGTCCGTCATTTATCAATTGAAACTCAGATCTCTTTGTCAAAGAAATCCACTTCCATCAAAATATGTCCTCATACAATATCGTTGTCGAAGTGTATAATGATCTCCTGGTTCTGCTCATTTCACTTAGCATCAGTTCATGTAAGTCTCGCCAGTCCTCTCTGTATTCATCCTGCTGGTCATTTCTTACAGAACAATAATATTCCATAACATTCATATATCACAATTTACCCAGCCATTCTCCAATTGATGGGCATCCATTCATTTTCCAGTTTCTGGCCACTACAAACAGGGCTGCTACAAACATGTTGGCACATACAGGTCCCTTTCCCTTCTTTAGTATTTCTTTGGGATATAAGCCCAATAGAAACACTGCTGGATCAAAGGGTATGCACAATTTGATAATTTTTTGGGCATAATTCCAGATTGCTCTCCAGAATGGTTGGATTCATTCACAACTCCACCAACAATGCATCAGTGTCCCAGTTTTCCCGCATCCCCTCCAACATTCATCATTATTTTTTCCTGTCATCTTAGCCAATCTGACAGGTGTGTAGTGGTATCTCAGAGTTGTCTTAATTTGCATTTCTCTGATCAATAATGATTTGGAACACTCTTTCATATGAGTGGTAATAGTTTCAATTTCATCCTCTGAAAATTCAGACTGATTTTCAAAGATCACCATCTATTTCCCAGTTAAAATGACCTACTTTGCTCTCAGTTCACACAAGTATCCCCCCCTCCTTCTTTGTATCTTGCTCATGTCTGGAAAGTGTTCCCTTTTCAGCTCCATATCATTTGTTACCTATCTCCTTTGAAAATTTAGATGAAATTTCCTACAGAAAGTCTATCATGTCCCCCCCCCAGTTGCTATTGACACCCTCCTGAACATTATTTTGCATCTAATTTGTATATATTTGTATTTAGTTTTCTGCACATATCTTATTTCTACCCAGTAAATCATAAGCTTCTTGAGATGAAGGATTGTTTCATTTTTGCCTTTGTGTCCCCAACATCAAACTATGCTTTATCCAAAGAAGACATTTCAAGCTCATAGAAAGGCAGTGGGAACCCAGGAACTTGGAGTCCAGAGACTTTCAGATCATTTAGGCAAGCACTTGAGTTTATCTTGTGTTCCTATCAAAAGCTGACATAAAAGTGCTTCTGAAGCATATAAAGGAAGGAGAAATTCTCTTCTCTCACCTGATAAACTTTGGGATAATGGTACAAAAGAACAAATCAAAAAGATTTTATGAAAAGGAACCAATCTAAAACAATCAAAAGGAACCAATCTAAAACAATCTAAAAGTAGAATAGGTGGTAAGACCCATTAGGGTATATGTTCTTTAGAGTCACATACAACCTATTTTCTTAGCTCAATCCCTACTGCTTTAGAAAGGGGCAGGAATATGTACTGGCCATGTGATTTGATTAACACAAGGAACCCTTAGACAGGGAAACTCCCTCTACTGATGTGAGTTATCTTTTCCACAATTTACAATCTTTAGGGTTACACAGAATGCTGAGAGGTGAGGTGATTTGCTCAGGATCACTATGTACATGAAAAGAAAGACCAAAAGTGAGTGCTTCTTTGTTCTAAGGTAGGTCCATCTAGTATACCATGTTCCATCTTGATCCTATAATCCTAAATTTAAAACCAAGTGAATCAAACATGGATCCCACAATAATAACATTTCTAATTAATAACCATTTAAAGTAACATAATGAGGTTTTTGGATTATAGATTTTTGAACTGCAAAGAAAATCCTCATTTTACAGATAAATAAACTGAGACCCAGAGATATGAAGCAAGATTCAGATTTTAACCCAGATCCTCTTACTCCAAATCATTGCTCTTTCTATTGTATCATGTGTCCAACTTAAATTGGGAACATTCAAACTAGTTCAATCTAAAAGAATACATTTTTAAAGAATTCCAAACATATTAATGGTCTTATCTTATTAATCCTCCTGGGGCCTGAATGATTTTAAACAGCATTGGCAGGCCATTGGACCTGGAGTTGTTAGACCAAGGTTATAGTTTATGCTGCACCCAACCTAGTGCTATGGCTTCAAATACATCATTTTTTGTCTCTTTTTGTGTCAGTTTTCTCACTCCTCAACATGAGGGGATTGGACTAAATGATATCTAAGGCACATTACACTTATGTGCTTCTATAATATCTCTAGATGAATCAGAATTCTGGTTCGGTTTATAGTATCACAAAATAATTGAATTGATTTCATAGCAGCAGTAATGACTAAAGGGCAGGATCAGTCATCCAAAAAAAAAAAAAAACACATTTAAAATACACAACTGCAGAAGTAACACAACAGAGGAACAGATGACAGGTGGTTTAGGAATGAGGACTTATAACCTAAGTCCAACCATGATTTATTTCCAAAGCTATTCCCATTTGTCCACACCATATAAATGCACTCATGACTGAATGGGGAGAATGAAATGATGGAGAATTCCCTTCCCCCTTCTGCAGACAGAGAAAACTGAGCTTCAGAGTAAATAACAAAAAATCAGAACTAGAATAGCTGAGGGTACTGGGCCAACAAATGGTGACTGAAGTTCAACCAAGGCCAATGTAATTAGTCTGGAAGGGAGTATCCACAAAGGGATTGAATTGAATAGGAAAAACAAGCACCTAAGTGACTGACAGAGAGAAGAAATACAGGATTATTTTCAGTGAAATCTCTGGATCCATTGCTGCAGTATTACAAAGTATAGGAGCTATCAAGAAATAAGAGATAGTTATTTTTTATTCTGTATTTTCCAAATTAAATAGTGGATAGAATCCCTGTAGATTGTAGTTTCATTGAGAAATACACATAAAAGGCATTAACCAGAATTCTAGATATATATAGGGCAATCCAAATGACACATGATAGCTTCATGTAAGGTTTGAACAAGTCTCATGATCAGGCCTTCCCCCAAAATAGCACCAATGATCATGATCAGAAACTGCCCTATAAGTATCTGTAGGACCAGAGCAATGGCAAAAAAGGTCTTCATGGTACAGTGATATTTTATTTTTAAAAACTTGATAGTAAAGAAATATTCAAATTTGTAGCTGATAGAGGTATCACGCCCAAAATGAAAAATATGGAAATATGTTTTGAAGGATTTTACACATTTAACCAATATTGGATTGCTTACTGTCTTGGGGAGGGTGCAGTAGAGAAAGGAAGGAGAAGATTTTGGAACTCAAAATCTTACAAAAATTAATGTTGAAAATTATCTTTGCATGTATTTGAAGAAATAAATATTATTGAGGGAGACATTATGAAGCTGGTCTAGATGACTTCTCATGTCTCTTTTTAGTGCTAACTCATCTATGAGCTATTGAAAAGACAAGGTTTTCTTAAGTTGAGAGTGTGAATGTTGGAAAAACAAGTTATTGATTCTGAGAATTTTGCTTTGATTCAAGTGCTAAATTTCAGGGCTATAAGTCAAGCATCAAAAAAGGATACCTAGTATGATTTGTCTATACTAAAGATCATCAGTCAGCAAATACAAGTTCCAGGAGATTGTCAGGTTTTAATTTGTTCCATCTCCATATGTTTATTGCTGTCATTCTAACTTTTGCTCAATCATCCCTGATACAAGTCCTATAGCTTCTACTTCTCACAACTTTCAGCCAACATCCTGAAGACTCAAGGCTTTGGGAAAACAAAAGCTTAAGAACTTTCATTTACACTGGGAAAAATAGGATTGGAAAATTGGATTGATTTACTTATGAGAAAAAAATAAAACAGAGATTTAATAGTTATAAACAAAGCACTAAATACATCTGCCAGGAAGGATTGTAACAACGTAAGAAATTTTAGGCTAGAAGGGATCTTAATGTCTTCTAATCTTCTAATTAGTCATGGAATTTTTTATTCCATGTACAATGTTCTCCTTTGTACAATGGAGTAAGGAAATAGATTCATTGAGATTCCATGATTAATTCAAAGTCATGAGAAAAAAAGTAGAATTTGAATCCAGTTCCAAAGCTGTCTTTTTTTAAAATCTTACACCACAATGCCTCTCCAACTTGTATATACAAAGCTGAACAAGGAATAATGAGGAATACAGAATCAATCAACTCAGAAGTCCCCTCAATCCCAGGGAAAGAGAAATGAATTTTTATGCCTGCTGTCCAAAATATGAAAGTCATTACTAAGGAGAATAGATCATAGGCATCTATCCACAAGCATACCCCTGAGATTTCTAGGAAAAAAACAGCCAAAAAGCCATTCTACCTGCCTCTCTACAATCCCAGGGAGGCAGGAGGGGTGCCTCTTATCATCATTCTCTCATTTTCCTCTAGAATTTGGCAATGAGTAGACAGTCAGAGCACACAGCTGTGTCCCATGCAGAAGGAGAAGCCAAGTGTCATTGTCTATCTGACTGCTCTCAGCAGCCGTGCTCCCTGGGGCAATAAGGTCATGTCCAATTTTCTCTGGTCTGATGTTTCAGAGGCTCTTGTCATCTCTTGTTCAGAGCAAAAGAAAATAAATAAATAAAAGGGACTGGGCCTAAATAGATAACTTAGTCTAGGCAGAATAGGCAGAAGGCAGAACCCACAAGGAATGGACAGGAAGAATTAGAAGGTAATAAATTGGAAAATGCCCCCCCTTAAAATGCCTTTCTATTATGAAATCTTTCATCAAACATACATCATTTATCATCTTCAAAGCTAATACAAAGAAATAGAATTGACAAGCAGAGGTAACAGATTTCAAGAAAACATATGTTCTGAGTTAAAAGGGACCTTAATTTATATCTACTTTAATCCCTTTAATTTCACAAAGGGATTTTGCTGAAGATAAAAGTGACTTGCTCATAGCCACACAAATAGCAAAATCAGACTTTGAATTCAGGGCCTTCAGGTCCAAATCTGTCTCTTCTCAGAATACCAGACTCCTTCTCATAATCCAATAGCAACAATTCTTAACTATACCATAGCCTGGTAAAGCCCATAGACTTCTATTCAAAAATATTGTTTTTATAGGAATAAAATAAAATACATAATATTACAAAGGAACAGTTAAGAACCCCTATTTTATAGATATGTACACCACTGAAACTGGGGGGGGATTTGAAATGAAAAAGGGGGGGTTTTGTGTCCTCCTCCCCTTTTATCTCTTCTTTCCCCATCCATTTCTCATCTACTATCACTCAGCATCTGTATGCTTTCATGAATAGTCCCCTCCAATAAGGAGGAAAGGAACCTGAAAAACTAATTCATACTTCTGTGATAATGAGTCAATATTGAATTCCTCCCAGGACCACTTACATTTTTAAAAATAACTGGAGAGATATTATTTAATCTTATTGTTTAATTTTTTGTTACATTATTTATTTTTTGTTTGTTATTGTTTAGTAATTAGATACTGTATCCCTACTAGTAGAATTTTAGATACCATTAGATAATTTGCAGCAAGGTGGCCTATTCTGGAAACATTTTAATCAACCAAAGCATCTATCACACAGCTTGTGCCTTTCCTTGTTTACTTTGGGAGCGTCCCTCAGAAATTAGGGTTTTACTTGGAAACACCGCATGCATTGATGCAAAATGAAGTGAGTAAAACTGGGAGAACATTGTTCACAGGAATTTGGGCAATGCTGTATGAGGATCAGTTGTAAATGACTTGAATCTTCTCAAGAATACAATGATATAAGACAAATCCATCAGACTAATGATGGAAAAAGCTATCCACAACCAGAGGAACAACTAATGGAGTATGAAAGTAAATCAAAGCATACTATTTTCACTTTTTTTAATTGTTTTACTTGATTGACATATAAAATCTACATAAAATTGCTTACCATCCTAGAGGAAAGGAAGGAGAAAAGGAAGAAGAAAATTTGGAACTCAATTTTTTTATATAAAAAACTGAATATTTATACTGAACAAGAAAGATAAATAGTTGTCTATGTTTACACAGGGATCAGGAGTTTGTTTGTTTTTTTTTTTCCCTAAAGTGGTTGTTTTTGTAATGAGATATTATTTACATAACAAAATGGTTGTAAATTGTATTTATGTCTATTCACTTGCTCCCAAAGCTAACTGTTAATATTTGTAAAGGCTAATGTATAATAAGTGCCTAAGGAAAGCTTATTCCCTTTCTTTCCTCCCAACTTTTTTTTTACTGTTCATTGATTTTAATCATACCCCATATACCAGGAATCATAAAACCACCATGTCAGATTATTTACCAAGTCAGGGTAAATCAGTTGACCAATACCCTGGTCTCCTTTGATATTTTATTTTAGTTTTAATTTATGAAACAATGTAAGCATTTACTTAACAAAGCACAACTTTAAAAAGGTAATTTGACATGAAATTGCAAATCTACTATGCATAACTTGCTATTCCTTTCAAATATATAATAAAATTATCAGGTAAATGTTTTTCTTCTCCCCCATTAGGCACACACACATATACATATACATATACACACATGATTCCATGCAAATTCTATTTATTCCTTTGACAAATTTTGTGCTTTTTGTGTTTTAATTTAAATTCTTTATTTTTTAAAGAATTATTTGCTAATGTGAAATATGGAAGTATGATCTCCCCTTCCTTCCCTTCTCCCCATTATTTTGCAGGAAATTAAGGAGATGGTTGAGTGCCATATTCACTATGGGCTGCTCTCAGCTGCTCTCATCTTTCAGTTTAATTTGCAAAAGGCTTCACTGGCACAGCCCAAAGGCTGGCCCTGCAATTTGGATAATGCCAGGGAGCTGAAATTACCAAAATGGAGAATAGAAAACCACATGGGCTCCTGCAGATGGGAAGCCCATTCCCAAAATAGTAATTCCAGTTCAGTAGAATCTGGATTGTTCCATAGCCAATCGCCCACACAGGGTTTCAAGGACAGCCTTCAGGTCATCCCCTATTACTGAAGGCTCCCTCCCCCTTTACCATTCGTCCTGCCTATTTCAATGATTCTAGTCAAATGAGCCCTTTGCAATTACTTGCTTTCACAGGGCAGTATTTCTCCTATAAATGATTTTGCAAATCCTGTTTTACCTCTTCCAGGTGATCTACCTTAGCCAACCAAATAGGTGGTTTATAAAGTATCTCTGGGCTAGGTGCTTAATTCAATAGGGTGGAAATGAAAACTTAGAATATGGTTCCTGACACTGAGAATCTTATAATCTTTGTGGAAAGAGAATATGACCATATGAAATTTAAGGGAAATACAGAATTAAGCTCTAATCTGTGTGATTTAGACTCATTGCTCTGAGTCTAGGAGGAGGGAAATAGAATCAATAAGGGTTGAAGAAATTGAGAGAGGGTGATAGCCTTCAGGAAGGAGTTGAGACTTGAACTGAATGTTGAAAGATGGATAGGAACTGAATAGTAGGACAGGGAAGGAGAAAACTCTGGTGAAGGCAGAAACCCAAACAAAGAGAGAGAAACTGAACGAATTGCAGAGTTCACACTATAGCTCTGCTATTGATATCTATGTGAATAGAAACCAGGTGACTTTATCCTTGGCCTTCATCTGTAAAACAAAAGGCCAGACCTGAATTATGTCTGAGGTTGTTTCTTCAAGGCCTAACTCCTGGGATGTTTGTGGAACAATGAGGAGGGAGCAGGTCTTTCTATAGCACAAGGAGGGTATTGGGAATTCTATAATACATAAGATTAGGGTCAAGTAAATGTAGGGACTTGAAGAATTTAAATGTGAGGGAATAGGAAGTAATAACAATAATAGCTGACATTTATGTAATACTTTGATATAGATTATTGATCCAAATGTTTTGAGCAAGGAAGGACCAGGAATCAGCAATGCCTAAGAAAGAATAGTCTAAAAGTGATATAAGAGATGAATTGCAAGGAAGGATACATAACAGAAAGGAACATGAAAACTAAACTATTTCAAGTCTACAATGTTAATATTCATGTTTAATAATCTGAGTGTGAGATTCCCCCCAATTCCTAACCTTTCTTGTGTCACAGATGCCACAGGTGGACTTCATCTCAAAATCATGTTTTTTTTTTTTTTAATGTATGCAATTAAATATATAAGATTATTGAAGTAAAACAATTATAGTCAAATACATGTAGCAGAATTAAAAAAAAAAAAACATAAGTTCAGAGATCTTAGGTTAAAAGTCTTTATCCTAGACTAGGATTAGCCTCTCCAAGAAACCCATTTCAATTAAATTAAACTGGGATATATGAGTTTCTGTGGTCAATAAATCAATAAGCATCTAGTAAGTGCCTACTATATGTCAGGCATTGTGCTAGGCACTGAGAATTCAAAGACAAAAAGGAAATAATTCCTACCTTCAAGGAATTTACATTCCCTCAGGAACAAGTGTAGAAAAAAATTATGGAAGCAATGTTTATAATCATCCCTCTTTCAATGCTTCCTCACTGTTAATGTCTCCTAAATTTTGGTACTCCCTACTCCTTTTTTGACCCTCCAATTGGCCAGAGCTCTCATGGTAGCCCCCAGAGTCTAGAACCAAGAGATTTTCACTTTGTCACCATAACCTTCCCTGTCCTGTGTTCCCATGTGATAATGGGAGAAGCAATAGGAGGAAGACATGAAAAACGCACAGAAGTGAAAAGGCACAAATGATATTCAGAGAAAATCCAGAAGCTCACCTGGACTAAAGGAGAGGATTCATGGAAGGAAACAATAGGATACATGTTCAGAGCACTTACTACAGTGCTTGGTACATAATAAGTACTTCATAAATGCTTATTGACCAAGAAGTAGGTTGAGAATAGATTACTTTGCACATTAAGCCAAAGAATTTGGGACTTTATAGGCACTGGGGAGCCATTGAAGACTTTTAAGCACTACTAATTTGTTTTCCATTTCAATGTCAAACTAACTTTCCAAATATAACATGAAAATGATACATTTGCAAAATTAGTTTGGCAATGACATTGAAGATAGATTAAACAAGGGAGAGACCTGAAACAAGGATACTGCTTAAAAGACAACTGTAGTTATCTAGACATGAAGTGATAAGCAACATCATCCAATTCAGATGGTAATGAGAAATGGAATTGAGAAAGAAGGAAAAATTGAGAGGACTTGGAGACTGAAGGGAAGAATGAAGAAGAGGAAAGAATCAAAGATGATTCAAAGATTTTAAGCCTAGGTCCTCACAACCTGGACCCTTCCTACCTTTCCAGAATTTTTATGCTTTATTCTCTTCACTGTCTAACTTATAATTCCTTTTCCCACCTCTTACCTTTCTCCTAGTAGTCTCCCATGTCTGGAATGCTCTGAGGAAGTAAAATGTCATTGAAGGTAGGTGGAGTTGAGGATCAAGGTTACAGGTGAAGGAAAATTAGAAGACACTCCTACTGAGGTAGGAGGTAGGAAAGAGAGAGGATGGATGATGAAATAGAAATGCTGAAACAAAGGTGGAAGAAAAAGTCTATGTTGATGTCATACACCTGACATCTTAATTTTCTTGGTAAAATGGGGTTGAGTCAACGTCATCTTCCAAGAATGTAGGAAAAAGACATAATGTTGGACCATGATGAAGAGTGGAGAAATTTTGGAAAAGTTGTTGTGTGGAGTGTGCTGAAGAATCTAGAGGTGGTGACTAATAGGATTGTCAAGCAGTGTTGAGTGCCCGACGAACCATAATTAGTCAATATGAATTATAATGAGCTGAGGCAGTCTAGTGTTATTATTTTCTCCCACAACAACCTGTGAACCATATTTGTATTGTAATAAGGGCTTTTTCTACCTAAATTTGAAGAAGTGGGTAATGTGAAATTGAACAATTCCTTCAGGATTATAAAAAGATGCTTTCAGACTAGGACCTATCTTTCAAATTTTTGAATTGAAGGAAAATGGTTGCCTCTACTATCTCTGCAAATGAGATCACAGACCTAGAGCTGGGAACCTTATGGGTCATCTACCCATCTGCCTTGAAAAAAGCCTTAAATATATTTGAAAAAAGGTATTTTGACTTGCCCATTCATATAGGTAATTCTAAATGTTAGAGCCAAAATTCAGACTGGTTTTTTTTGATTCTTTCCAATGTACCATATTCTCCTACAAAAGTCATGCTCCTTCCCCCAGCAAGAGAACTTTAAAATAACAGGTGTTCCTTTTTTTTCCATCAAATCATGATTTGAAGAAATTCATGGCACAGATAAATCTATATTTTGGACCAAATTATAGTTACCCACAAACCCCTTCCTTGTTCCCCAGTCCTGCCTCCTACACTTGACTAAGCCACAGTTTAAGTGACTATCCAATGGAATAATTCATAGTTTCTTCTGTAATGTCTGGGATTCCTTATACAGGAGATTGGGCAACTAGGTGGCACAGAGGAGAAAGTACTAAGCCTAGAGTCAGGAAGACCTGAGTCTTATTAGCTGTGTGACCCTAGGCATTGTTTGCCTCAGTTTCCTCATCTGTAAAATGAGCTGGAGATGGAAATAGCAAACCACTCCAGTATCTTTGTCAAGAAAACCTCAACTGGGATTATAAAGATTCTAAAGTGACTGAACAACAACAAATGCAGGAGATTCTCTATCCTGAACAGATATTCACCAGAACCCTCCATCAGATCCATAGGATCAAAAAGAAAAAGAAAAAAGAAAAAGAAACTTTAGGGAATATGCAATTCAGTGACTTCATTTAGAAGATTTGAAAATCAAAGTCGATAGAGATAAATTGATTTGTCCAGATACTTTTGATTAAATGTGTATGCTCAAGTCGAGAATCTCAAGGGAATTAATGAAAAAAAAAATCAAATGAAGGTGGCCTAGCTGTACCTGATCTAAAATTATATTATAAAGCAGCAGTCACCAAAACCATTTGGTATTGGCTAAGAAATAGATTAGTCGATCAGTGGAAAAGGCTAGGTTCACAAGACAGAATAGTCAACTATAGCAATCTAGTGTTTGACAAACCCAAAGCCCCTAACTTCTGGGAAAAGAATTCATTATTTGATAAAAACTGCTGGGATAATTGGAAATTAGTATGGCAAAAATTAGGCATGGACCCACACTTAACACCATATACCAAGATAAGATCAAAATGGGTCTATGACCTAGGCATAAAGAACGAGATTATAAATAAATTAGAGGAACATAGAATAGTTTAATCTCTCAGACTTGTGGAGGAGAAAGAAATTTGTGACCAAAGATGAACTAGAGACCATTACTGATCACAAAATAGAAAATTTTGATTACATCAAATAAAAAAGCCTTTGTACAAATAAAACTAATGCAAACAAGATTAGAAGGGAAGCAACAAACTGGGAAAACATTTTCACAGTTAAAGGTTCTGATAAAGGCCTCATTTCCAAAATATATAGAGAACTGACTCAAATTTATAAGAAATCAAGCCATTCTCCAATTGATAAATGGTCAAAGGATATGAACAGACAATTTTCAGAGGATGAAATTGAAACTATTACCACTCATATGAAAGAGTGTTCCAAATCATTATTGATCAGAGAAATGCAAATTAAGACAACTCTGAGATACCACTACACACCTGTCAGATTGGCTAAGATGACAGGAAAAAATAATGATGAATGTTGGAGGGGATGCGGGAAAACTGGGACACTAATGCATTGTTGGTGGAGTTGTGAACGAATCCAACCATTCTGGAGAGCAATCTGGAATTATGCCCCAAAAATTATCAAATTGTGCATACCCTTTGATCCAGCAGTGTTTCTATTGGGCTTATATCCCAAAGAAATACTAAAGAAGGGAAAGGGACCTGTATGTGCCAAAATGTTTGTAGCAGCCCTGTTTGTAGTGGCTAGAAACTGGAAAATGAATGGATGCCCATCAATTGGAGAATGGCTGGGTAAATTGTGGTATATGAATGTTATGGAATATTATTGTTCTGTAAGAAATGACCAGCAGGATGAATACAGAGAGGACTGGCGAGACTTACATGAGCTGATGCTAAGTGAAATGAGCAGAACCAGGAAATCATTATACACTTCGACAACGATATTGTATGAGGACATATTTTGATGGAAGTGGATTTCTTTGACAAAGAGACCTGAGTTTCAATTGATAAATGACGGACAAAAGCAGCTACACCCAAAGAAAGAACACTGGGAAACGACTGTAAACTATCTGCATTTTTGTTTTTCTTCCCGGATTATTTATACCTTCTGAATCCAATTCTCCCTATGCAACAAGAGAACTGTTCGGTTCTGCAAACATATATTGTATCTAGGATATACTGCAACATATCCAACATATAAAGGACTGCTTGCCATCTAGGGGAGGGGGTGGAGGGAGGGAGGGGAAAAAAAATCGGAACAGAAATGAGTGTCAATTTAATGTAATTATTAAATAAAAATTTAAAAAAAAAATGATTAAAAAGTCTTAAAAAAAAAAAAAAGAAATCAAGCCATTCTCCAATTGATAAATGGTCAAAGGATATGAACAGACAATTTTCAGAGGATGAAATTGAAACTATTACCACTCATATGAAAGAGTGTTCCAAATCATTATTGATCAGAGAAATGCAAATTAAGACAACTCTGAGATACCACTACACACCTGTCAGATTGGCTAAGATGACAGGAAAAAATAATGATGAATGTTGGAGGGGATGCGGGAAAACTGGGACACTGATGCATTGTTGGTGGAGTTGTGAACGAATCCAACCATTCTGGAGAGCAATCTGGAATTATGCCCAAAAAATTATCAAATTGTGCATACCCTTTGATCCAGCAGTGTTTCTATTGGGCTTATATCCCAAAGAAATACTAAAGAAGGGAAAGGGACCTGTATGTGCCAAAATGTTTGTAGCAGCCCTGTTTGTAGTGGCTAGAAACTGGAAAATGAATAGATGCCTATCAATTGGAGAATGGCTGGGTAAATTGTGGTATATGAATGTTATGGAATATTATTGTTCTGTAAGAAATGACCAGCAGGATGAATACAGAGAGGACTGGCGAGACTTACATGAACTGATGCTAAGTGAAATGAGCAGAACCAGGAGATCATTATACACTTCGACAACGATATTGTATGAGGACATATTTTGATGGAAGTGGATTTCTTTGACAAAGAGATCTGAGTTTCAATTGATAAATGACGGACAAAAGCAGCTACACCCAAAGAAAGAACACTGGGAAACACATGTGAACTATCTGCATTTTTGTTTTTCTTCCCAGGTTATTTATACCTTCTGAATCCAATTCTCCCTATGCAACAAGAGAACTGTTCGGTTCTGCAAACATATATTGTATCTAGGATATACTGCAACATATCCAACATATAAAGGACTGCTTGCCATCTAGGGGAGGGGGTGGAGGGAGGGAGGGAAAAAAAATCGGAACAGAAACGAGTGTCAATATAAAGTAATTATTAAATAAAAATTTTAAATAAATAAATAAATGTGTATGCTCTTTAAAGTTATCCTTCCCAGAATATCCATTTGGGGGAAAAACCCCAAACTGGGCATTCCTGATTCTCCAGGCTACCCTATCATGCCTCGGCTGCTTTCTTACTCCTCTCCTTAGGATTCCTTTTCCCATTGGTGAGTTCTTTATTTGAGAGAAGGGATCCCAACCAGCTGTTCCTGATTTTCTGAATTTAGCTACCAAGTTCCTTACATGCTACCTCCTCCCTTAGTTTTTCTTCCCCTCCCATCCCTGGTTTTTAGTTCCACTTTTGTATTTTATCTCCTCCATTAGAATGTAAGCTCTGTGAGGGCAAGAACTATCTTTTGTTTCTGTTTGTATTTGTATTCCCAGAATTTATCTCAGTGTCTAGTCTATCATAATGTTTAATTATTGCTTGCTGCTTATTGACCAAGTATGCAAAAATAATGAAGAGTGCTAAAATTGGAATCAGGGATCTGTTTGAATTCTACCTTTGCCAATTGGTAGATAGTAAGTCATTTAACCATTTAAAAGCCATAGTTTCCTCATCTGTGACATGAAGAGGTTAGATAATTGCTAATGGCTCTTCCAACTGCAAACCCTTTGGTCCTAGGAGCTAGACTTGGATTAGAAGGCTTCTCACATCTATTCCTTTTCCTAGCTTTGACCTTACCCTCCAGATTTCAGGCATCAAAAGGCCTGACAATTCCTCTACTTAATACAGAGTTAACTTAGGGGCTCACATCTCTAACAGTTCTCTTTGATAGTCAACTATTGAAGAAATTCCCCCCAAAAAACAGAATTCTCAAAGTCCCTCTTTCCTGCCTCCCCAAAGGCCAGAAGCAGGATGAAAGGGAAAGTAAACCAAATATGGAGTTCTCTTAAAGAATTTTTATAAACATTTAGTTTTAGAAAGTGAAATGGAAATGAAAGGAAATTAAATAAAATACTCAAGGTCACAAAGTTTATCCATTATGTAACCACAATTAGAAGGTAAATTTCTTAGTTCTTCATTAAGTTCTCTGACTCTTGAATATTTCAATTCAATTTAATCCAATAAGTATTTTTTAAGTATTTACTATTTCAAGGGATATCCCGTGGGGAGACACGAAAATGACAATAAAGGATCATAGATCTTAAGCTAAAAGACCTTTCTTTCACAGGTAAGGAAACCTTGAATCAGAGACTAAAATGATTTGTTCACTGGGACACAGGTGATAAAGGTAAGTGCTCTGATTCTTCCTTCCTGTCCCTACCAGACTTACCTGAATTCTGATAGTGTACCCACAAACCTCACTGTTTTCTTCAATAATAATTCCCCAAAGTGAGGAAGTAGAGCTAGCTGATATCATCCTAGAGAACTTAAGGCAATCCTAGAAAGGCAGACCCTGTAATCTATCAGGAAAACCAGTCAGTTCCCCAGATCCCTCAGTGTTTATATAAATGGCTAACCTAATCATGGTGTGGCCACAAGGAATGATATTTGGGAAGAAAAAAAAAACGCATTTTTTCATCTTTCAAAAGAAGGAAATATACACCAGTCTTGCAAAAGTGCCTTTAAAAAACTCCTAGGACAAACTTCTACCAAAGGGCTGGCATTTGGCCAGTGGGAGAACCATTCATTTTCCCTATGCCCTTCCAACAGGACGCAGGGTTTGGGCATCCATGGAAATTCCCCATACATTACAGAAAAACCTCCATTAATTCAGAATTTGTGGTCATTTGTCCTAGCTCCATTGCTAGTTATCTTTGTAGCTGTCAATGTATATAGAAGATATTACAGAGTCAACAAGATCCCAAAGGATAGTTTTACCTACCTAAGTGAACAACAGGCTTTTAATGACTTGAAAACTTGTTTTTAAGTGGCTGCTATTCATATATGAACGCTTTCTATTCATTAGTAAATCCACAGGCTCTGTGTAAAGGAAATATTTTATGAACTATTAGCACATAGGAGCTGGAGTGGGAAGGAACCTTATACGTTCTTGAGTACAGTTCTGATATTTTGTAGTAGAAAAAATGAAGGTCCATGTAGAGGCTAAATCACTTATCTCTGAATATAGTTAAAACTAGACCTGGAATTCAAAACCAAGCCATTGGACTCCAAATACAGGACTTAAAAAAAAAAGAAAAAAAAAACACAACAAAACATCTAACTGGCAGTATTATGAAATTTGGGATATCTTATCTCAGTATCATAATTAACTTCTCTGGTTTTAAGGAGTAAAGAATAGTCCATTCTCCCTTAACTCAAGATAATTACTTTTTAAAGATTTTTAATATGTTTCTTTATCCCAAATATCTTATTTTACCCAAATTTTTTTTACCCAAAAAATATCTTCCATTTGAAATTTTTATTAATCCAGACTAGTCCCTACTAGTTGGATTTAGTTTTATGACATTTCTTCTTTAATTTTTCCTTTCACTTAGACATTTCCTAGAGACTGGTCAACAGATCAAGGAGGAAGAAAAATTATGGAAGGGGATCTTCTTAAGGCCTCTCAAAAGACACAAGTCACTTTAAGGTGAGAAAATTAGATGATGTTGGACAAGACTGGATAAAACACACATTTGGACCTCTGTCACCACATTGAGCTAATGGAAAGACATTTAAATGCAATCGCCACTCTCATAGAGATGTCTAAATTCTATACATTGAGTTATATATAGTAAGTGAAGCAATTGTGCTATGACTATAATAGTAATGTGATCTGGAGCCAGGAAAAATCTAGGCCAAATTCAGTCTTTGCTACATATTGGTTATATGACTCTAAGCAAGTCACTTAATTTCCCAGCATCCTCAAGGAGCTTACAGTCAAATAAGAGAGATAACATGTAAAAAACTACCTACACAAGATATACACAGGATAAATTAGAGATAATCAACAGATAGAAAGCTCTAGCTTTAAGGGACATCAGGAAAATCTTACACCCTAGCTGGGATTTAAAGGAAGCCAGGGAAATCAGAAGACAGAAATAAAGAGAGGAGAGATGGGGTACATCCAGTAAAAATGTTCAGTTCAAGAGAGGAAGGAACCTTAAGGAAGTCACTGCCACTAAATAGAATGCACAAAGGAAGAAAAAAATTAGTTATAGTTAATAGATAGAAGCCAATCGGGTAACACTGACCAAAAAATATGCCTTCTGAACAAAAAGAGAGGAATCTAATAGGAAACAACCCCTAAAAGAAAAGGAGGGGTGTCAAAGAAAGGCAGAGGCAAAGGATATAAATAACCATCATGTCATGGGAAGGGAACTGTATTGGCTATAAGTCCAGGCTTGATTATTGATTTGTTCTGTGATTTTTTTGGACAAATAACTATTCTCTGGATTCAGTTTCCTCACCTATAAAAATGAGAGATTTAGCTTAGATCAGTTTTACGAGCTTTCCATATAAAGATCAACGATTATGAAGTTAGGTAGTGGGACAATAGAAAAATATATTTTTACTGATCCAGTCAAACTGTGAAACAGATGAAAGTTGTCATCAGTGCTCCCTTGATTTCTCTTTCCATGGCTTTTCTGCCATCAGTACTCCCTATCTCTTATGGCTATTTAGGGCTACCATTTTTCCACATGTACCCTGCCTGAATAAATTCCCATACTCATCAGAATTTATCACTACTATATCCCATTTACTCAGAACTCAGAATTGTCTTTCTCTCTCTCTATTAAACAATTCCCACCACTGGCTTAATGTGCTACCTCTCCAAGGACTGAGTAGTTGCATTACAACAGTAGCAGATCAGATAAAGAAAGAGCTCGGCTCTATTGATGGAATTTCAGGTACTATAATTTGCCATCTGGGCACAGGATTTATTTTTACAAAGGGGGTGTGGTGCCCTCAAATTTTATCATATGGCCCTTTTTCATGTACTCATAGGGTCATCCTTGTCTATGTAAACAATCAATTTAAATCCCCTGAGGCCAGATCATAACTCATTTCATTTCCTACTAGGCAGTGATTGGCCCTTGCACATATCCCAGAAAAGAATTCCTATGAGACCTTCTGTATTTTATTTGTTTGTGTTTTTTTTTTTTTAACAAGCTATTCCATTCAGTGTTTAGATCATTATCTCCATTGGTTTAAAGTTGTGATGCAAAGTATGTGATATATTTTGAACTTTTATTTCTTGTATTTTATTGGAATTTACCTTTTTGTTTGTTGTAATTTTTAAAAGGATATCATTTTCCCAAGAATGATTTGGTCATGATCAAGTCCCTTTTTTTTCCCCATGACTTCAATCTCGATCTGTTTTTAAATGTAAGCCTGTAGGAAAATAGGAATAAATAGATAGGGATTTTCCTTTCCACTGCTAAGTCATCTGCAATGTGCCTAGGGCATGGGCCAACAGACCTCTATGATGGACTGCAGCCTGTGTGCTTGAGGCCATCCTTCACTCTTTAAGGTCCTGGGAGATTAGTCATATCACTGGAACAAATTGTCCAGAGTGAGAATTGATTTCACAATTCTTCAAGATAGCATTCATAAAACTGTACAGTGATATTAAAGAAGAATAGAGGGAAATAAAAATCAAAACTGGGCAATAGGTGTCACTGGGCTGAAGATTCAGAACAGCACTAGTCGATTTGCTCCCAATGTGAGTTCTGTAACATGGCAAGAATCCAGAGGACACATTCTGACATTATTGCTTCTTTATCTGGCAACAATTGAAAGAAGGCAAATTCTCTTTCCCTTGGAGAATTAAAGGTATGCAACTTTGTCTAAGTAGCCTGAATGATCTATCTCCCAATCAACAGCAACAACAGACATTCATATATATTTTAAATATATATACATATATACATATATATGTATATATATATGTATATATGTTATATGTGTGTGTGTGTTAAGGTTTATAAAGCATTGATATACATCTTATTCACAACATTATAAGATAAATATTAAAGTTACTATACCCATTTTATAGATGAGGAAACCAAGACTCAGAGATGAAGGGTGGTCAGACAATAAGTAAATGTAACATATGAGAGTCAAATCAATCTTCCTGCCTCCAAGTCAGGTCCACTGCACCCTATGCCACATCATTCAGTAAATTAAAGAGAGTTTGGTCCAACTGCTACCATATGGAGCCCCACTATCTTAACTACTTAGCTGGGGGGAGGATCTTGTCTTTCATTGGAAATGCCAATATTAGTATTCAAGCTGCTGGTTGCTTTTATACTACTTTTCTGATGAGAAAACTTATTTCTGAGCTGCTTCCTTCCATGTGATCTAGCAAGCTAAACGATCATATAAATCATGGGAGTATGAATATCTAGTCAATGTTGACAGCCTAGGGAAATAACATTATCATAGATGAAGGGTTCTCCAAATAAAAAACAAGTACGAAATCCAGAATCTTGATGTTCCTTGGAGAAATATCCTGGAAAAGTATTGCTCTCCTTTTAGCTTAATTGAAAAGCCCATCCTGACTGGGTAACTGAAATGAATCACTGATGAACTGGTTCAAGACATTTTCTTTTACCCACTTTTATGCAGATATGATAAAAATCTTTGTACACTCTCTAACTTGGATTTTAAACAACACTCTACAAAATATTATACTTCACATCCTCATAAGCAAAATGAAAATTGGATTGAAATACTTACCTGGCTACTCCAGCACATGGGTTCTAGTAGCTGAAAGTAGACAGCTATAGATCCTAAAATTGTCTTTGGTTCTTAATGAACTCTTGTGGCCTCAGTCATTTGATTGATACACAATCAGACTTTCTAGCAAGTAATTTGTTTGTGTAGGAAGTCAAATGAAGAATAAACAAATAAAAGATGAAAACTCACTTTGGAATGTTAAACTTAAATAATAAAATAAGACATGAATTTTGTCCTATAGAGATCCTGGATATTGTATGCAAACTATATGCTCATACTCTTTCTCTTTGCAGGCACAAGAATTCATAGAATTCATTGAATTGGATAATTTGGAGAAAAAACATGGGAAATCCTCTGTGTGGGGGTGGGGGGATGGGGAGGTGTTTTACTGGGATTGGTATGTATAGAGTTCTGAGAAGATTCTAGTCGCTTACACATATAAACATAAATTCCTCAAGTTTTTTTTTCCTCTCCAAAACATTAAATTTTGAATATTCTTGGAATTCTTGTACCTAAGAGCAGAGCTATGTTTTTCTGAGGTACTATAAAAGAGATGACATGGTTCAATAAAGGAAGCTTATTCCTTTTTGTTGTAAATGATCTTTTATATATGATAGCAGGTACCATGGAATTAACTAGTTCCTAAAACAGAGGAAACTTCCTAGCATGGATTAGTTGGAAAAGGTCTAAGAGATCAGCCTTGCTAACTATATGGTCAAGATGTACCAGCAACACAACAGAACTGCCTCAAAAGCTAACGCAATACTACATTTCTTTAAAAGAGGTAGTGAATGAGGGAATTAAGAGTTCCTCTGTATCCTGCTCTGGTCAGATTATATCTGGCCCCTATGTTTTAGGAAAGACTTTGAAAAGATGAACCAAATCCAAAAGAGAACAAACAGAGTGATAAGGGATGGAAAACTATGTCATACAAAAACCAGTTGAAGGAACTGGGTTCTCTAGAAAAGACAAAACTTAACAAGATACCAGAAGCCGTCTTGATGTATTTGAAGGCCATCTATGAGGAAGAGGGTTGTTCTGCTTCAATCTAAAGAATGGAACTCAAAACAAGGAGTAGGAAATTCAGGGATGCCATTTCCATCTTAGTAAAAGGAAAAAAAAATCATTAGGGCAGCTAAATAACACAGTAAATAGAGCAATGGCCTTGGAAACAGAAGAACCTGAATTCAAATTTGACCTCAGACACTTAAACTTTACTACTTGTATGAACCTGGGCAAGTCACTTAACCTCACCAAAAATAAAAAGAAGGGGAAAAGAAAGAAAGAAAGAAAGAAAGAAAGAAAGAAAGAAAGAAAGAAAGAAAGAAAAGAAAAGAAAGAAAGAAAGAAAGAAAGAAGGAAGGAAGGAAGGAAGGAAGGAAGGAAGGAAGGAAGGAAGGAAGGAAGGAAGGAAGGAAGGAAGGAAGGAAGGAAGGAAGGAAGAAAGAAAGAAAGAAGAAAGAAAGAAGAAAGAAGAAAGAAAAGAAAGAAAGAAAGAAAGAAGAAAGAAGAAAGAAAGAGGAAGGAAGGAAGGAAGGAAGGAAGGAAGGAAGGAAGGAAGGAAGGAAGGAAGGAAGAAGGAAGGAAGGAAGGAAGGAAGGAAAAAAGGAAAGAAGAAAGAAGGAAAAAAAGAAAGGAAGAAAGAAGGAAGGAAGAAAGAAAGAAGGAAAGAAAGAAAGGAGGAAGGAAGAAAGGAAGAAGAAAGAAGGAAGAAAGAAAGAAAGAAGGAAAGAAAGAAAGACAGAAAGACAGAAAGAAAGACAGACAGAAAGGAAGGAAGGAAGGAAGGAAAGAGGAAGGAAGGAAGGAGGAAGGAAGGAAGGAAGGAAGAAGGAAGGAAGGAAGGAAGGAAGGAAGGAAGGAAGGAAGGAAGGAAGGAAGAAAGAAAGGAGGAAGGAAGAAAGGAAGAAAGAAAGAGAGGAGGAAGGAAGAAAGGAAGAAAGAAAGAAAGGAGGAAGGAAGGAAGAAGGAAGAAAGAAAGAAGGAAGGAAGGAAGAAAGAAGGGAGGAAGAAAGGAAGAAAGAAAAGAAGAAAGAAAGAAAGAAGGAAGGAAGGAAGGAGGAAGGAAGGAAGGAAGGAAGGAAGGAAGGAAGGAAGGAAGGAAGGAAGGAAGGAAGGAAGGAAGGAAGGAAGGAAGGAAGGAAGGAAAGAAAAAGAGAAAAATCTCTTAATGGTTAGAACTACCCAATATGGAATGAATCTATTTCTAATCCGGGGATAGATCCTGTAACACTTTAAATATCATCTCAGAATGTCTCATTAGTCTAGTGGGTAAAGCTGTTGTAGAATCATAGATTTATTGAATTAGAAGGAATCTTAGAACATTAAAAGCCAAAAATCTCATTTGCAAAATAGATGTATTGCTTCATATCACAAAGATTATATTGTGGCAGAATCAGGACTAGAAAACTGGTCCTGATTCTTTTCAGTTTTCTATGTTTTCTATGTTTTATTTCCCTTTCTGCCATCTTGGGCCCATGGGGAAAAAAAAAAAATAACCTTTCCATCACTCCTTTGTTGCTCCTCCTCCCAACTTATGATCAAGAGTTTTAAAACTCTTAAAACTGAGCTAAGACTTTTGGGGAGATCCTTTGTGCTGTGTCTTGGAAAAGGCAGCCTGTATCTAATTCACCATTTGCTTTTCTGCTGGGAGGTGGAGCCTGATTGCTTTCCCTCCCTTCCCCTGACACTGCTGGCATAGCTTGGCTCTTTAAGCTACAGCTCTGATCTTCCCCAGAAGTGGCTGTCATCCAGAATCTAGGATGTGCATCTCCTCCTGCTAGGACAGAACTCCTAGTAAAACCCAATAGGCTGTGATGGCCTGAAGTGCTCTGAAGCTGCTGAGAAGCCAATTTGGCTTTGGAATCAGTGCCACTGCAAATCAAAGCTATTCTCCACCTCTCCTGAATGTTTAAAGGAGAAGATAGGATACAGAGCCAAGAACAACAGAGGCCCAATGGCTTATAGCTGATGGCACTAGGGGTGCCAGACCTCTACACAATATTCTCTAACCCAAGTTCTGCCTCTTACTCTTCCTAAAAGCCTACCCAAATGCAGATACTCATTCTGAAGAAAGGTAGAAAGCAGGTTTCAAATTGGTTTGTCTGACAAGGAGAGGATGTCAGGATGGATTCAGGAAGCTGGGCTCCCAGGGGACTCTTTTTTCAAAGGACCCCAGTTGACTAGCAGGAGTTCAAAGCCTGACCAAGAAACCCAGTTACAATGTTAATTAATCTTGCTAAAGGTACCTCCCTCCCTCCCTTACTCCCTCTCTTCTGTCCTTTTACTCTTTTACTATGGACTCAAAGAGTGATGGAGGCAGGTGAAAGATTGGATTGTGTATGTCTCCAGTCCATTAAAAAGGAGTCACATGGCTTTCTGTCTCTATGCTTTCTTTTTTTTTTCCAATAAGTGGGCATAAATGCTGATGGAGCTGTAGCTTTCATGTCCTCTGGTAAGGGAGGACCCTTTCTGCAAGATGCCACAGAGAGAGAGAAGTACTGGAAGGTGAATTAATCTGGGAAGAACTAGTAACAAACTTGGAGAATTGGGATCTAGAAATTCACATATTGAAATTCACACGACTTCTTCCTGTGGTAAGGGAGTCCAACTAGAAAGATGAAAAGCTCAGA
Source organism: Antechinus flavipes (assembly GCF_016432865.1). NCBI lineage: Eukaryota > Metazoa > Chordata > Mammalia > Dasyuromorphia > Dasyuridae > Antechinus > Antechinus flavipes. The sequence continues at coordinate 427,313,827 of NC_067401.1, read as the reverse complement.
TTTTAAAAGTTACAATAGCAGAGTCATCAATCAAATTCCATCTTCTCTTCCTCATCCTTCTGTAAACTAATGAATGTTTACTGAATTGAATTTGTTTAACCAAAAGAAGAAAAACTCACAAATCCAAATGAGTCTTAGAAAAGAACTGCTTTCTCCTATTTTCTTTACATTAGCTATGATCATAGATTCGCAGATGTAGAACTGGAAAGGATATATTTCAGTTGCATTATTTTCCAAGTAAGGAAACTGAGACCCAGAAGAAACTGAATCTTCCCACTTCACCTCAAAAAAAAAAAAAATACACAGATTAGATGGTAGATCTGTGATTTGAACTTAAATCTATATGACTCTTAAGGCAGAATTAATTCAACTATATCATATCCAGATGGGCAATGGTTAGAAATGAGATCACATGGCATATTGGATAGAAGTAAAGGGAGGTGAATTCTAAACCTGCCCTAGACACTTACTGGTTATAAGTGATTTTCCCCAAACTCTCCAAATCCAGTGCCTTCACTCGATTAATTATTTCTTACTTATCCTGTATGTAGCTTGCGTTAGCCTATTGTCTCCATTATACTATATACTTATACTATTATACTATAAGCTCCTTAAAGAGAAGAGATTGTCTTTTGTTTCTTTTTGTACCACCAGCACTTAGTGCAGTACCTAGCACATAGTAGGCACTTAATAAATATTTCTGAGTGCGTGAATTATATCACTAAAGTCCTGAAAAATATTTTCCTCCTCTAGAAGATGAGCAGAAAACATACCTACAGCACTTAGTTGACTGAGTTTTCATAAGATTCAACAAATATTTGTAATAGTTGCCTCGCAGAGTTGTCAGGCAAGTTTTTTTTTTTTTTTCAAACCTTAATATTCCAAAGAAATCTATTGCATGTTTACTACTTGTATGACATTAGTCATCACTGAATTTCCCTGGGTCTCAGTTTCTCCATTTGTATAATTGAAAATATTCACTTTTCATGGCTTCATAGATCTAGGACTAGAGAAATGATCCTATTGCTGTGGACAAGTATGAATTCAAAAGAGACTGGTTATCTGTTAAATGGGACAATCATCTCATTTGTACTACCCACCTTAAAGGATTGTTAAAAGGTGACAATGAATGTGAAAACACTTTGTTTATACACTCCCCAGCAGCAGCTCAATGTATTATCTCTCAAGAGAACATCAGTTTAGAGCTAGAAAGACTTAGAGACCACTGAGTTCAATCTCCTCATTTTATAGATGAGGAAACTGAGGTACAGAAAAATAATGACTTGCTTAGAGTCACAGAGTTCCTAAGTATCTGAAGCAAAACTTGAACCTTACTTCTTTGACTATAAATCTCATGCTATTACTACAGCAACCTTCTCTAATAATTGTTATTGTTTAGTCTTAATTGTCTGACTCTTCATGACTCCATTTGGCAGTTTCTTGGCAGAGTGATTTGCCATTTCCTTCTCCAGCTCATTTTATGGATGAGAAAACTGAGGCAAACAGGATTAAGTGACTTGCCCAGAGTCTCACAACTCATGTGTGAAGTCAAATTTAAACAGGTCCTCCTGACTCCAGAGTGGGCACTCTATCCACAGGACCACTTATCTGCTTTTCTCTAATAATATCACTGACAAACTCTTCACCATCCTACGATCATGCAAAAGGAAATTTCTTAGGTGAGTAATATAATTCCCTTTTGCCTCTGGATTTGGGTCACTCTCTGGACCAATTGATATTTTCAGTATGTCTCACTTCTGATTCAGGTCTTTGTCTCTCACCCTCACCATCATCAATAAGTGCACAATAATAGCCAAAATGAATATATTAGCAAATCACTTCTAATTCCCTGCCACGGGGCATAGCAGTATTTTATAGGGGATGGAATAGGAAGAAAGAGCTAGGTAAGGACACAGCATTATCTACCTGTAATTTCCAGGTGAGCATCAGCCACACAATTATTTAACCAAGTACTATGACAGTGAAACTTCCCTTGTGGCATGTTGCAAAGGCCTAAACCAGAATGGAGCCTGGAGAAGAGGGACTTCAAGATAGCTCTCTTGAAATTTGAAGGTCTAGCTGGGAAAAGGGGATTATGCTTATTCTGCTTGGCCCCAGGGGCCAGAAGATTTGAATTCAAATCTTCTAGACCAGTGGTTCTCAAAGTGTGGTCCAGAGAAATCTGAGCATTTGTGAAACCTTTTCAGAGGATCTACAAATTAAAAAATAGTTATAATTTCTAACATGGAAAATATCTATAAATATAACTCACATAAACAAGAAGTCTTTGGACAGATCCCCAATAATTTTTAAGAACAAAAGTTTGAGAACCGTTGTTTCAGACTACAAGCCTATTTACTTCATCTATTGAACCACTTAATTGCCTCTAATGTAATGCCAGAGAAATTGAGGCAAAATAGAGATTAGAGAGTTTTTAATATGTTATTTGGTTTCTGAAAGGGAGAGATTGTGCTGGAGTCATGTTGCCCCCAGAGCTGATGTCCAAAGCACCCAGCCTCGAATGTGAGTTCTCAATGACATATATGTCCCTGGCTCCAAGCGAGGGGCTCTGAGACACAGTGGGGTGGAGTCCAAACTCTGGTGTGCAGGAATCTCCAGGCAGGGACTATTAATCCAGTTCTGACAAGTGGGGGGGGTGGAAGGGAAGGGGGAAGAAGGAAGGTAGGACCATAAATTCTTACAAACTGGGAGTTAAGGAGTTGTCCAGCTTCAAGCAAGGAAGTCTGAACTAAGAAGTATATACAATGCCCAATTAGGTATCTGAGATAGGACATCTGGAGTCTTATCTTCTGGAATGTCAGATCTCCAAGGCCCTAATTATCTCAGTTCTAAGGGGCAGAAAAGGGGGTTGCAACCAGAGAAACTGAGGCAGAACAATTCAGGGAAACTGAGGCAGAACAATTCAGGGAAACTGAGGCAGGACAATTTAGGAAAACTGAGGCAGGACCATAAAAGGGCACTGTGGCACAACACTAGAAGTGAGAGTAATTGTACCTGCCCTAATATAGCTACAGGTTAAGACTAGGATCCTTTCCATAATGGAGGTAGAAAAGAGAGTATGGAGAGGACTGAGAAGGAAGTAAGAACTGAAGAGTTATCTGAGCTTCCCTTTTGTATAGATTCAGGTTGGTCTCCTAGGCTTGAATGACAAAAACAATTGAAGATTAAGCTTATGGACACATCTCCAAGAGAGAAGAATTGGGCAGCCAATATACAACAGGGTAGAGATGAAAGTGAAAAGGGTGGAGATGAAAAAGGTGGAGCTTCAGAACCAAAAGACTAGCACAGTAGAACCCTGAACTTCTCAACCAAAACAAGGAAGACTCAGAAGGAAGCCAGAGCCATATTCTGGGAGAATAAATAAAATAATATGTCAGCAGGGACACAAGTTGGGTGAAGCAAGGACTATCTCCACACAAAATGAACAAGTCTCTCCTTAGATCTGGTAGGAGGGAATGGTACAAGCTATCATAGTCGATGACCTAAGTGGTCGTAAGATGGTCACCTGCTCCTCATGGACAAGGCTTTTGTTGGAAGGTACAAAAATATTTGGGGGGAATTTTTCCTGTAATTGTCACCTCTGCCATGCTAAGTTTGATCACCTTGATGAAGGAAAATGAGGATAGAGAGGGTAGTTAAATTTCTATAGTTAAACAAATGAACTTCAAATTTGCAGCTTTGGGGCCTTATTTATAGAATTTTGATGTGCTTCTATCAAATTGATTAATACTGATTGGAATAGATTAGGAGTCCAAATGAATCATTCCTCCTATGAGAAATGAGAAAAACACATTAGGCAGTGCATTTCTAAAGGGACAGGATTCTAGGGATGTGTTCCTTTTCTCTCCTGGTACAGAAGCCTATCTATGGAAAATTGTATATAGATAGATACAGATAGATATATACATGCATATACATATGTATATGTATATGTATAGATTATATGAGTACATATAAATTTATATATGTAAATATACATATATGTGAGTGCATTATGTATGTATGCCTATGTCTATGTTTATATGTTTACATTGCATTGCATATTTGTGTTATATATGTTTGTGTGTATATATGCATATATGTGTGCATTTTATGTATATATGTGTTGTATATGTGTACATCTGTGTGTACATGTGTGTTATATATGCATATATCTGCATGCATGTACATATGTATATATTGTGTTGTGCATATGTGTTTATGTGTATGTAAACATGTGTGTGGATAAACATGTTGTTTGTGTGTATCCATGCATGTAGATGTATGTGTGTCTGCGTATTTACTTATATGTGTGTGTGTGTACATATATGATAAGAATTAATATGTTCCTTGATTTTTCATTTTTATCTTACTTTTATTAAATATTTGACTTACGGTTCTTTCATGGTCTGGTGGTAGAGAATGTGTATGACTTGGGCATGAGTTGAATATTAACAATCTGCAAAGAGCCCAAATATTGATGAGATTCCAGAACTGAATGGGATATACTTGGAGTTACAAAGAGGCTCTCTAGAATACATGAATAATAATTATAACTCATTTACATAGAACTTTATGGTCTATATATTACTTTCCTCAGAACAGCCTTTTGCAACAGAAAGCATAAAATTAATATAATAGTTAAATCTAAAAGATTTTTTTTCAGTCTTCATCCTTCTCTGGCTATTGACACTGTCATTCCTCTCCTTTCCCCTGCCCTGCCCAGATAATCTCATCACTCTGAATGGTTCTGATATTCTCTCACTTTGTTCTCTTCCCTTTCTGATCACTGTTCAGTCTTCTTTGCTAGACCATCATCCATATCATCCTCCAGTGAAGGGATATACTCTCACACTCTATACTTCTCTTTAAATATTCCCTTGGAGATCTTGTCAGATCACCTCCAACCAATATAATTATCATCTCTTTGCAGATGATTCCCAAATCTGCATATCTAGCCCACAATCCCAGCTCAGACCTGGAGTTCTCAATTTCTCCATCTGAAATATCCGACTAGCATCTCAAATTCAACATATCTAAAATGGAATTCTTTAGTTTTCACCTTAAATCCATCCCTTTTCCACACTCCACACACACCTCCACTGAGTTCTCTTGAGCTCAGCACTCACTCCCATTGGAAAGCTCAGTCTCTGAAGACCAACAGTGCTATTTAATAACACTCTTAGGTCTAAGAGTAACTGAGACTCTGAGGATTCTAGTACTATGGCCTTCCCAAAGACAATCAGCCAATCTTTAGTTAGGTAATTTATTCAGCAGGTAGAGCAGGGGGGAAAAAATCTCACCTAAACCAGGGATATAGAGGTGAACTTTTTCCTTGTACAAATGAAGGGAGGGAGAGAGGGAGTGTGGGAGCTGACTAAGCATCAATTAAAAGGTAATGAAGAGCAGGTATAAAGAACTCAAGGGGCAAAGGGACAACTCACAGTTGCTAATTCCTGGAAGTTCCCTCTTACACTAACTTCCTGTTCTAGTGAAATCTCAGTCCCCCATCCCCCGCCCATCCTTTCAATCACTCAGGTCCACAACTTTAGAGTCATTTTCAAATCTTCATTCTCTTTCATGACCTTACCCCAAATCCAATCAGTTTCTAAGACTTTTTAATTCTATGGCTAAAGCATCTCTCATATTCATCCCCTTCACTTCTTTTACAAAGCCACTACCTTATGAATTTGATCACTGACCCTATTAGGCCATTAATAAATTTTTATTTGATTGATTGATTGCTCAGAACTTCATTACTTCTAACCTGAAATATTGAAATGGGCTTCTAATTGGGTCTCCTGCTTTTAGTCTCTTTCAGTAGATGAGTGGCTGGGGACAAGGGCAGGAGCAACCTTCAAGTCTCCTTTATTAATCACAAATCCATACTGCATATAGAATATAGAAAGCTTTTCATCAGAAAGGAATTAATAACTACTATGTGTCCAAAACACATTGAGGTATTTGGAGGGATTATCCCCTTTGAGGATACCTGGGCCTGGTTGGAAATCTACCCTATACTCCCTTCTTCAGTGTTTCAGTGAGCTTCCTAAAAATTTCTGAGTCACTATTACTACAAAACAACAATTATATATGAAATAATTTTAGCTTTTTTGCTAGTGCCTTTTTTATCTGACTTTTATTTTAAAGGAAGATACTAAAATAAAAACATCCAATACAGAAAGCATATGCCATTATGTATACAATATTCTATATTAGTAATTCCCCACCTGGGAAGAGATATATTGCATTATCTTTTTTCTAAGACCTTCATTGAGCTTTGCATTATACAAAATTCAACTGCCTTTTAGTAATCTTTTCATTTCACTGTATTGTATGCACTGTGTATATTTTCCTCTAGCTTCTGTTTATTCTGCTCTGTATGAGTTTAGACATAGCTCACATTTTCCCAAATTCCTCAATTCATTATTACTTATTGCACATCAATATTCCATTATACTCATATATAATCATTATTTCTACCAAGCCTCAATTAATGGGTAACCATCATTACTGCCACAAAGAATGCTTCTAGGAATATTTTGGTATATGTTAGACCTTTATTTCTATCTTTAACTTCTGTGGGATATATAGCCAATATTGGAACCACTGGATCGAAAACAATGAAAAGTTTATTAATTTTTCTTCCATAAAGAGAAAGGAATTTATGACCAAAGAAGAACTAGAGATCATTACTGATCACAAAATAGAAAATTTTGATTATATCAAATTGAAAAGTTTTTGTACAAACTAATGCAGACAAGATTAGAAGGAAAGCAATAAACTGGGAAAGCATTTTTACAGTTAAAGGTTCTGATAAAGGCCTCATTTCCAAAATATATAGAGAATTGACTCTAATTTATAAGAAATCAAGCCATTCTCCAATTGATAAATGGTCAAAGGATATGAACAGACAATTTTCAGATGAAGAAATTGAAACTATTTCTAGCCATATGAAAAGATGCTCCAAGTCATTATTAATCAGAGAAATGCAAATTAGGACAACTCTGAGATACCACTACACACCTGTCAGATTGGCTAAAATGACAGGGAGAGATAATGTGGAATGTTGGAGGGGATGTGGAAAAACAGGGACACTAATACATTGTTGGTGGAGTTGTGAACGAATCCAACCATTCTGGAGAGCAATTTGGAACTATGCTCAAAAAGTTATCAAGTTGTGTATACCCTTTGATCCAGCAGCATTACTACTGGGCTTATATCCCAAAGAGATCTTAAAGAAGGAAAAGGAACTTGTATGTGCAGGAATGTTTGTGGCAGCCCTCTTTGTAGTGACTAGAAATTGGAAGCTGAGTAGATGCCCCATCAATTGGAGAATGGCTGAATAAACTGTGGTGTATGAATATTATGGAATGTTACTGTTCTGTAAGAAATGACCAGCAGCATGATTTCAGAAAGGCCTAGAGAGACTTACACGAACTGATGCTGAGTGAAATGAGCAGGGCCAGGAGATCATTATACACTTCAACAACAATACTATATGATGATCAACTCTGATGGACCTGGCCATCTTCAGCAATGAGATGAACCAAATCAGTTCCAATGGAGCAATAATGAACTGAACCAGCTACACCCAGCGAAAGAACTCTGGGGAGATGATTAAGAACCATTACATTGAATTCCCAATTCCTCTATTTTTGTCCACCTGTATTTTTGATTTCCTTCACAGGCCAATTGTACATTATTTCAGAGTCTGATTCTTTTTGCACAGCAAAATAACGGTTTGGACATGTATACTTATTTTGTATTTAATTTATATTTTAACACATTTAACATGTATTGGTCATCCTGCCATCTAGGGGAGGAGGTGGGGAGAAGAAGGGAAAAAATTGGAACAAAAGGTTTGGCAAATTGTTAATGCTGCAAAATCACCCATGCATATAACTTGTAAATAAAAAGCTATTTAAAAAATTTTTTTTCTTCCATAGTTACAAACTGAAATACAAAATGGTTGAACAAATATTATAGATAAGGGAATGAATCTGTGAGCTTGTCTTCTCACAAAAACTCTAACTTTGATCCCTTCTATGTTTAAGTGACTTTTCTAGGGTAACACAATTAAATTCAAACTCAGCTCCTTCTGACTCCAGGCCCAGCATTCTATTTACTGTACTTTTATTCATATCATAGTATTAATAGACTTCAAATTACATTATCAAGCAATGGCCATTGCTTTGCACTAGTTACAAAACAGAAAAGTAGATCAAAGACTAAATAAACAAGTAAAAATAAAGGAGCAATCAAAACAGTTCAGTATTTAATAATATTAAGATTATATAAATTTCTGGAAGGACTACCTCTTTTTGTTTTTATTTGAGAAATATATAACAAAATAAATAAAAAAATAAAACAGAACATAGGTAATGTTAATATGTAATTTTCTATATCACCTTCTGGGATCTTTATATATTGTTTAGTGGCCCCTACTTCTATTTGAGTTTGACCCTACTGCAATATACTATGCAGCCTTTGCTCATTTTTTTTCATGGAAAGACAGACTTTTAACAGTCATGTACCTTCTTTAAATAAACTAATTATTCAATCAAAAAATGCCAGCTGCCTAAGTAAAGATTTTTAAATAATCATAATAATTCCTGTCTAAGAGAGACACATTCTAATGGGGGAGACAATATGTAAATCACATATGTAAATCTCAAAAATATGGATGAATTACTTTCAGTTACATGGCAGCTTAGTGACCAACCTGGAATTAGAACAGAAATCTCCTGACAACTGAATTAAAAAACAGTGTCCTTTCCACTACTAAGCCATGGATCATCTCCCACCTTTGGCAGAGGAAGTGCTATGTGCAATGGAAATATCACTGCCTCTGCCATTTTCTAGCTGTATGAAGTTGAACAAGTCCTTTGATCTCTTGAGGAATCCTAGTTTCTCTCCAGATGCACAAAGTGAACTAGATGAATGGTAAAGCATTTCCCTAAGGCTACTACCAATTTAAAAATGGCTAACAAAACCATGCAGGAATGGATCCAAGATAGGTGAGCCTGGATGATAGGGAAGGAAGGAGAATTATGAAGATGATTGGAAAGGGAAGACATTTTTTAGAAGGACTACCAAGGACCACCTTGTCCAGGATCAGCTCGATCTAATTCTAATCCTAAATATTTTGATACCATGTTGTTCAGGCTTATACAAACCTTTTTAATCCATCTGTGCCTGGATTTCCTTGTCTATAAAATAGAGGTAATGAAACTAATTACAATAGAAAAATATTATGGTTTAACAAATGCCAGAAGCAACAAAAATGTTACTGCCCCACCTACACAAAGGAAAGTAGAAGCACTTGGGTGTATACTTGGCTGAATATCTGCCCAGCAGTACACACCTGACACCTGATTTTTGTTGCTCAAAGAGGAACCAGTTTGCACATGGGAGTCCACACCCATTCATTGATTGCCCAATAAGGAAGTGAACAGGTGCTCACTGTGTCCTTGGCTGGAGTTCCACACCCATTCCCTTAGTTTCCCTGCTACTTCCTCACTCAATTTTCTGGATCATGTCTCCAATTCCCTCACAATCTTACTCCATCATTCATTGACTTGAATCCCTTAAATTCTCTTCATGGAATAATCTTTTACTGCCTAAAACTGAAATCTATCAATTCACTCTCCAAGTTGCCTTAGGAACAAAGTCCTGCCACCAAAATAGAAGGAAACAAGGTGGGGGGAGTGCAAATAAAAACAAAAAAGGAAAACCAGAAATCAAAAGGAGAATATAGAAAAGGAGGAAGGAAGAAAAAAAGAAGCAACAAAATAAATAAGAGGCATCCTATCTTATTTAAAAGAAGAGTTGCTGGGAGTACTGTGTTCTGATTTCAGTTCTGTCACGGACAAGCCATGAGATGTTAAGCTAGAACCTCTCTGAGTTTCACTTTCCTCATTATTAAAAATGAATGATTTCTGGGGTTCCTTCAAGCTCTAAATATCCTGTCTATCAAAGAAATAGAACAAAAACCATTTGCAAGCATTTATTAAGTACTTACATATATAGATAGATATTGAACTATGATAGGGATTCAAAGACATAAATGAAACAGTTCTCAAAGAGTTTTTTATTCTATTTTATTCTACTTCATCTACATCTGTATCTATATTTGTGTCCATATCTATGTCCTATATCTATATCCATGTCTATATCTATATCTTCTATATCATTGTTTATATATAGTCTGTCTATGTTTATATCATCTATATCTATATTTAGCTATGCATATGTTTATATGTACTTCTATATATTTTTCTATATCTATGTCCATATCTATATCATCTATGTCTATGTGAATATAGCTGTGTACGTTTATATCCCTATCTAATATATAATATACACATCTTGATAGATGATAGCTACAGCAGTATATATATATATATATACATATATATATACATATGTGTAAAATAAGTACATGATTAAAAAGTGAGGTGTGGGGGCAGCTAGTTGGTGCAGTGGATAGAGCACCAACCCTGAAGTCAGGAGGACCAGAGTTCAAATCTGGCCTCAAACACTTAACACTTCCTAGCTGTGTGACCTTAGGCAAGTCACAACACCAATTGCCTTAGCAAAAACTAAATAAATAAATAAAAATGAGGTATAAGGAAGAGGCACTAGAAGGTAAAGAAACCAGGAAAGGTGGCATCTCATTAATCATCTGATCAAAAAGCATTTATTCAACTCTTGTTGTTGTGCTAAGCACAAGGATAAGGGCTAGTTATAGAAAAAGAGGCAAAAAAACAAAGCAAAACAACAAACAAAACCAGTCCCTCCCTTTAAGGAGTTTCCATTCTAATTGCAAAGATACTTTCTCACTCACATATTTTTGTATGAATATGTGTATATACACATAAAAGATATACATAGTAGATAGAAGATAATATGAAAGGGGAGGCATTAAATAGCTGAAACACTAGGAAAGGCTTCTAGTAGAAAATGGGATTTGAACTGTCTTTTTTAAAATTTAATTTATTTCTTTTTAGTACATATTGTTTTATAAATCATGTTGGGAAAGAAAAATCAGAAAAAAGGAAAAACAATGGGAGAGGGGAAAAAACAGAAAAAAAGAAGTGAACATAGCATGTGTTGATTTACATTCAATCTCCATATTTCTTTTTCTGGATGCAGATGGCATTTTCTGTCCAAAGTCTATTGGGGTGGCTTTGGATCACTGTGAAAAACCAAGTCTTTCTTTCTTTCTTTCTTTCTTTTTTTTTAAATAACTTTTTATTGACAGACCCCATGCCAGGATGATTTTTTACAGCATTATCCCTTGCACTCACTTCTGTTCCGATTTTTCCTCTCCCTCCCTCCACCCCCTCCCCCAGATGGCAAGCAGTCCTTTACATGTTAAATAGATTACAGTATATCCTAGATACAATATATGTATGCAGAACCGAACAGTTCTCTTGTTGCACAGGGAGAATTGGATTCAGAAGGTATAAATAACCCAGGAAGAAAAACAAAAATGCAAGCAGTTTATATTCATTTCCCAGTGTTCTTTCTTTGGGTGTAGCTGCTTCTGTCCATCCTTGATCAATTGAAACTGAATTAGTTCTCTTTATCGAAGAGATCCACTTCCATCAGAATACATCCTCAAACAGTATCATTGTTGAGGTATATAATGATCTCCTGGTTCTGCTCATTTCACTTAGCATCTGTTCATGTAAGTCTCGCCAGTCCTCTCTGTATTCATCCTGCTGATCATTTCTTACAGAACAGTAATATTCCATAACGTTCATATACCACAATTTACTCAACCATTCTCCAATTGATGGGCTTCCATTCATTTTCCAGCTTCTAGCCACTACAAACAGGGTTGCCACAAACATTTTGGCACATACAGGTCCCTTTCCCTTCTTTAGTATCTCTTTGGGGTATAGGCCTAGTAGAAACACTGCTGGATCAAAGGGTATGCACAGTTTGATAACTTTTTGAGCATAGTTCCAAATTGTTCTCCAGAATGGCTGGATGTGTTCACAATTCCACCAACAATGTATCAGTGTCCCTGGAAAAACCAAGTCTTTCATAGTTGATCATCACATATTCTTGCTGTGATTGTGTACAATGTATTCCTGGTTCTGCTTGTTCAGCATCAGTTCATGTAACTCTTTCCAGGCCTTTCTAAAATCAGCTTGTTCATCATTTTTATAGAACAATAATATTCCATTTCCTTCATATACCACAGCTTATTTAACTATTACCCACTTGATGGGCATCCACTCTTTTTCCAATTCTTTGCTACTACAAAAAGAGCTGCCACAAACATTTTTGAGCATCTGGGTTTCTTTTCCCCCCCTTTAAGATTCCTTGGGAATCAGACCCCAGTAGTCGCACTGCTGGATCAAAGGATATGAATAGTTTTATAGCTCTTTGGGTATAGTTCCAGATTGTTCTCCAGAATGACTAGATCATTTCATAACTCCACCAACAATGCATTAGTGTCCCAGTTTTCTCATAATCCCTCCAACATTTGTCATTATCTTTTCCTGTCATCTTAACCAGTCTGAGAGATATGAGGTAGTACCTCAGAGTTGTTTTAATTTTCATTTCTCTAATCAATAGTGATTTAGAGCATTTTTTCATATGACTATAAATGCCTTTAATATTATCATCTGAAAATTGTCTGTTCATATCCTTTGACCATTTATCAATTGGGGAATTGAACTGAGTCTTAAAGGAAAAGATCATGAACCAGAAGGAAGAAATAAGCCCTAAAGTTAAGTTTTTAAGGAAATGAGGGATTCCACTGGAGAACTAGAAGGGTGTAAGTTCCAAGACTGGGGATAATGGCTGTAAAAACAATCCTTAATGCCCTGCAGGAGAAACAGTAAGAAAACCCATTTGTCTTAATTGTAGAGCGAGTGAAGGGGAGACAAGATAGGGAAATAGGAGTGAAGTTTGTAAGGGAAGTTAAATGTCAAAAAGAGATCAATGAAAGATGAAAAGTATTTGTAGTTGCTTTTTTTGGTGTCAAAAAATTGGTAAGAGGATGTCCAATAAATTAAAGAAAGGCTGACTAAAATATAATATATAAATAGGAGGGAATTTGCTATAATAAATGACAATATGGACTTTCCAAAAAAATCATGGAAATATATATAATCTAAATGAAGCAAGCAGAGTCAGGAAACAATTTATATTATAAAAATGAAAAGTTTTGAGGACTTTTTAATAAATTGATGAAGAATAAAATGAACAGGAGTAAGAGAATAATCTATATAATGACAACATTATAAAAAACAGAGAGCTTTGAAAACTGTGGAATAATAATAATGACTATTCATGATCCCAGAGGACTGATAATTAAGTATGCTATCCATTACTGAGAGATATGGACTATATATGACTATATGTATGTATGTACTGTATATGCATGTATATATACATGCATATACATATGTGTGCATGAGATAGAGAGAATGTATATTTATATTTGTACACACCCATTAGGGATATTTGTTTTGCCTGAATATCCATATTTGCTACAAGAAAAAAAATATTTTCAATGGGTTTGGAGGTGGGAGGGAGAAAAAAAGGATTTCTGATCATTTTAAAAATAGAGATGGGATGGTGAAGTGTGACTTGAACTTTCACATAAAGCCTTTGTATTATTAGTTTTACTTGGTAGTTTTACTATTACAAGAAACCTCTTACAAAATGGGAGTAGATTCAACATGTAAAGGACTGCTTGCCATCTGGGGGAGGGGGTGGAGGGAGGGAGGGGAAAAATCGGAACAGAAGTGAGTGCAAGGGATAATGCTGTAAAAAATTACCCTGGCATGGGTTCTGTCAATAAAAAGTTATTTAAAAAAAAGATGAATCCCATTCTCCCCTGTTCCCCCCAAAAAACAACAACAACAACAACAACAACAACAACAACAAAAATGGGAGTAGCCTGTAAATGTATGGCATTTAAAAGCAAAACACATTAATAAAACTGAAAATATGGATAAAAATATCAAAAAGAAGAATTTGTCCTGGGCTCAAAAAATAACACTGGAACTACTAAAATTACTTTGGTAGTTATATGGAAGATGGGCTGGAGAAAAAAGAGAGACCTAAAGAGAAAGATGAATTAGGAAGCTACTGCTTCTAAATTTAACTAGATGGTAGATGAGTGAAAGTGACATGTAAGAAATGTTGTGAAGGAGAAATCCACAAGATGGGACAATTGAACATGAGACAGAGAATGAATTATGGTGCCACAATCAAAAATAGTAAAATCAGAAAATTGAGCAGAGTTAGCAGGACCACATTTCTGTGGTCAGATGCTCAGAATTCATAACTACCTCAAGGTACCATAGTAAGTAAATGTCAGAGACAAGATTTGAACCCAAAGTTTCTGCCTAGCCTAAATCTAGTGCTTTCAGGGGAGGGCAAATTTAAAGTTAATAAGATATCCAAAGGAAAATGTCCTAAAAAGTATTATTATAGAGGAAAAAAGAGAAGAACAAGCCACAGTAGCACTCAGACCTAGGGTGAAATAGAGGAGGGAATGGGGAGAAAGGGGACAATAAGAAAAAAAGGGATGGAACTAACAGGAGAGATGAATGTGTGTTGCCACAATGAAACATTATATGAAATTAAGAAGAGGCAGTGTAGTAGGATGGTTAGCCAGAAAGACCTGAAATCATTTGTAGCTTCTGAAACATCTTGGTTGCATGATGGATTGACAATATAAACTCTCACTCCCCCTAAATGGCTCTTTAAGAGTATAAATAGCCAATTCAAATAAATGGGGAGAGTTTCCACCTAGCCCATTCCCAACCCAGACAAAATCACAAATGCAGACCAAAGAGAGAGAAAAGGATAACAATGGTACCCATCATGGGAATAAAAAATTCTATTCAGTCAAAGTCATTTGCTTGAAAATGGGATAGAAAGGCTAAATTCTTTCAACCAATTAATAAGCAGATATCAATCACCTATAGTGATATGTGAATTATTGAAACAAGAATTCTTCTTCTCCTCTTTCTCCTCTTCTTCCTCTTCCTTTTTTTCTTCCTCTTTCTCCTCTTCTTCCTTTTTAAAAACTAATTTTCTTTCTCCATCTCACTCAGGCTAGAATAGCAGGGACTATCCCACTATGGATCAACATTAACTCTCTATGACCTCCAGAATAAAATATAAAATCCTCTTTTTGGCTTCTAAAGTCCTTCATAACCTGACTCCTTCCGACCTTTCTAGTCTTCTTTCACTTCATCACTACTACCACTCCCTTCTGTGACCCTATCCTCCTTATTGTTCCTCACAAAAGACATCCTGTTTCCAAACTCTACTTTTTCCCTGACCATCTCCAGTACACCTGGAACTTTTTCTCTCTTCATCTCTTCCTCCTAGCTTCCCCAACTTCCTTCAGATTTCAGTTCTACCTGTACAGGAAGCCTTTTTGGATCCTCCTTAAAACAAGTGCCTTCTTTCTGAAATCCTCAGTGTATCTTGTATATTTTCTGTTTATATCTTGTTTACATGTCTCCCATTAGAACATGAGCTTCTTGAGAAGAGCTGTTGATATTATCTTTACTTTGTTTTGTTTTTGATTTAATAAATGCTAATTGATTTGTTCTTCCAAGATATGTTTTAATATATATTGTATGATTTCTTGATAAAGGATCAACAAACATGTGTCAAAATGTTATGAACTCAATGCTAAATCATGTAAAATGCACTTGCAATAAAAGGAAAATATATTGAACGATAAAAATTTTTGAAAGGTATAAAGATATCAGTAAATCATTTTATATTACTTTGTCCTAGTTAGTTTGCACATTATTATAATACATGTGAGACTGAATAAATTGCTGGAGATAGAGAGACAAAATATGAAGCAGTCTCTGTCCTCATGGAGTTTATATTCTACTGGACTCTCTTTTAAAAGTATCGAGACTTGGGGGCAGCTAGGTGGTATGGTGGATAGAGCAACAGCCCTGATGTCAGAAGGACTTGAGTTCAAATTTGATCTCAGACACTTAACACTTCCTAGCTGTGTGCCCCTGGGCAAGTCACTTAACCACAATTGCCTCAGTAAAAAAAAAAAAAAGTATCAACACAGCAATGTATCAAAAGATGAGTTGTTAGTGGGGCTTTGAATGAGTTGATCCTGGAAAACAATTTCAAACTTGATGGGAAAAGTCATTAAAATTATGATATCCTTCAATTCAGTGACCCAAAAATTAGTTATATACTTCTAGAAGATGAAAAATAAACAAGTTTTAGCAGTACTTGGGGGGATAGCAAAAAATACCAATAAGAAAAAGGATGCCCACCAACTGAGATATGATTGAAAAAATTGTGGTATATGAATATAATAGGAAAGTACTAGCTTTAAGACAGAGCAAATATGAAGAATTCAGAGAAATGTATAAAAACTTGTATGTGATGATACAAAGAAATCAGGACCAGGATTAAAATATACACAAAGATTATACAATTTAAATTAAAACTATTAACACAAAAGAAAACCAGATTCATGCTAATTGCAATGACAAATCTTGTTGACAGAGAATAGATGATGAAACACACCTCTCTTCACTCAGCAGAAAGATGAGGGATTCTGGGTATAGAACATAATATAACCTATTAGATATTCTTGGTTGGTGGGTTTCACTCGATCATTTTGCCTTGTTATAAGAGAAGGTTCAAGGCAAGAATTTAATGGAGAAAAAAATTGGGAAATAACAGAAGTTTGAAAATCAAAAGGAACTAATAATTTTTTTTTTAAGAAAGCTGTCTGAGAAGCAGCTACACCCAAAGAAAGAACACTGGGAAATGAATGTGAACTATCTGCATTTTTGTTTTTCTTCCCAGGTTATTTATACCTTCCGAATCCAATTCTCCCTGTGCAACAAGAGAACTGTTCGGTTCTGCAAACATATATTGTATCTAGGATATACTGCAACATATCTAACATATATAGGACTGCTTGCCATCTAGGGGAGGGGGTGGAGGGAGGGAGGGGAAAAATAGGAACAGAAACGAGTACAAGGGATAATGTTGTAAAAAAAAAATTACCCTGGCATGGATTCTGTCAATATAAAGTAATTATTAAATAAAAATTAAAAAAAAAAGAAAGAAAGCTGTCTGCTCTTGATGGTTTGGGCTTTTCTCCTCACAGTTGGAAGCTTATTTTTAATGGCTTTTTTCTTGCTTGTAATGACCTGTTATAATATAATATAGTAATTCCCGTGTTACCCTGAAGCTTTTTTTAAACAAATAACACTTGTTACAGATAATTTCTTTCTTGATTCTTCTAAGGACTCATTGAAACACAAAAATTATTGCATTATCTTTTCCATTTTCACTCCCCAGTGGCCTAATTCAGATATTTATTGGTTCTAACCAAGGCTATTACATTGGCTTGCTAAATGGATTTTCTGCCTCTGGTTTCCCTCCTTCTAGGAAATCCTTTACCTGGTTCCTAATTATGTTAACTCCACTACTCAAAATTCTACCATGGCTGCTCATTGCCTCCCAAATAAGTTTCCCTTAGCTTAAAAGTCAAGATTCTCTGTGATCTACCTCTAAAGAGTTACTCACTTCCCTCGGAGAAGGGGATTTATTGCACATTGGTAGTGGTACTTCATTATTGAAGAGGACCAAAATGATATCACTATATTAGAATTGAGTTACAGTGTGTCCAACCAAGGCTGATCAGACCAAAACAAACCTGGAATGCTTTGCCACAGGTCGGACACAAACAGGGAAGGTGCAGTGCTTTACAAACAAAGCAAAACTGAAGTAGCTCAGAAGAAACACCAGATGTGCAAAATTAGAGAGTCAACCTTAAGTGTTCATAGAATCTGTTTGTGCCATGCTGGGCAGTCCTGTGCCAGTGTCTCACATGTCATGCAATCAATTGGATCTGGAGTGAGAGAAATACAAATAAGGAGGAAAGGGAATGTTTCCAATTGAGATCTAAAAGAACAAGTAAAATTCTCTGAAAAGGTCAAAGCCAAGAATTCAAAGACAACTGATGCAGAAAGATAGGCAAGAAAAGAGTTAAGTCTGGAATAACGAGATCCAAAGTCACCTATCTCCTCAACATTAGTTTCCTTAAGTATTACATGAGAGAAATTGACAAAATAATCTCTAAGGTTACTTTTCAATTTGTAATTCCATAAGTCAACGAAAGAGAGGAAGAATACCCACAGAAGGAAATGCCAAAAGTGAGCAGTATAAGACTTCAGTGACTAAAATGTCTCATGAAATATATCAACCCAAGATGAATCTCTTTTGTAGAAATGGCACACTAATAAATGCTTCCTTCCTCAGCTAATTCCACATAATTACAGGCTCAGGTACCAATACTCTTTCAACCAACAAATGGCTCTCTGGAGCTCGGGTCTAGAACTTGATGGGGAATCATTGGTGGAGGGCTCCTACTGACTCTAGGGTATGAAGGTTTCATAATAGTTCCTATATTCTCCCTTCAGATCTATATAAGCTTCCCAGGATACAAGGTCCAACAAGCAACTATTGTCTCTTAAAGTCCCATATCTCTGGGAAAATATTTTTTTTAATCTTTCCAGAATTGGGCTAGAAAAGAATTTGACAAATTTCTTGCAAGGTCATGATAAGTCAAATGTAATAAGAATCAGTAAGAAACAGAAGAGGGTAAACTTATCTATATATAGAACAATGGGGCTCATACATGAATGATAGGAAAAGGTATTATTTCTAAGACTCCCAGTTTTCTGGAGAGCATGGTGGTATATAGATTTTATGTGACTATATTTGATTTCCTAGAACAAACATCTTTCTCTCAGGTTCCAATGGCAGCAAACCTCCAGGTTATATTCAACTTTGACGGCAAGTAGACATGGGTAATCTTTACCATCATTTCTTGGGTATCTACCACTTCACTTCTACCTGAGTATCTACCACTGCCAGAATGACATTTTACTCCAGAAAGGAATAAAGATTCATGACTAAGTCTTCTATTACTGTTACTTAAGGGTAGAAGGGAATTAGGGATTGTAATAAACCTCCATGTTTCTCACAAGACTATTGACCTGGGCATATATATTGCATGATTGGCTATATGCCATCACCCAAGGACTTTGGTATGTGGAATTAAGTACAAGGAAAAAATAGATATGGAAACCATAAAAATAGAGATAGCAATTGGACCAGTGGTTTCATAGGTATAGGGAACTTTTATGTAAAGAAACTTCCTATATTAATTCAGATGGCACCTTTTCTGCAAATTAATAGTCTTAGAGAGTTGCCTCAAGCACTGACAATTTAAGTGATTTGCCTACATAACTCACTGGATAGAGCTCTTCAAATCCAGCCTCATTTACTAACTGTGTAAACCTTAAAAAGTCAATTAACCTCTGTCTGCCTTAGTTTTGTCCACTGCAAATGGGGATCATAACAGTTCCTACTTCACAAGGACATTGTGAAGATCAAATGAAATAACATTTGTAAGGCACTTAGCATAGTGCTTAACATCTAGTAAGAGCCTGATCTAGGCAAACCCACAACAAAGTAAGTGGTAATCTTTCTCATTTTCTTTTATCCATGCATCAGGAACAGTCATTTTCTTTTTAACCTACCTCCCTACTGAAGAGTTGAGTTGATCTTAGAGGAAGGGTGGATGCTACAACACTCAATACTCTTAATATACCTATGGGCAATCCTCATGGTGACTATACTAACATCATAGCTCAAGAGCCACCACTGTTTTTTAAATGGGTTAGATGCTAGTACTTAATATTAACTAATTCATTTACTTAAATTATAAAGTAATATATACTATTCATATAATGTTCCCCTTATAAACCTGAATCATGCACTCCCATCAAAGCATGCAGTGTCTACTGGAAAAGAAAACATATACTTAAAGGCAATATATGGAGAATGAATATGACCAGGACAACTCACAATTCTGAAATTATAAACTTTGATATCCCCTTTTTGACTCAGAAAAAAATTCCTTGATAACTTTTTTATGTTAACAAATGTTTTCCCTGCTATATGGAACTGATCCATAATGTGCTGGATTAATACTTCACTGGGCATGGCACCTCAATTGGATGAGTCAGTCTGCTAGGCTGCTTCTCTAATGTTCTATTTCTCTTAAGTTATTCTTCCATTAACAGGCTTGCTTATAAACAGTAACTGTAGGATTCATCACTGCAAGTATCAGTCTTACTGATGCTTTCAATTAAAATTCACATTAAGTATCAATCTTACTAAAGCTTTCAGTTGAAATACTGTTATGTTCTTTCAAGATGGAAGATTAGGAGCAGTAAGGCTGGGGTGAAGTCCCTAGCTTCCAAAGCCTTAAGAGGTAGCAAGAAAAGTCTGTCACACCAGGGTTGAGATCTTTGCTGGCACTGGATAAAGCTAGCACTGGTTGGCAACACTATTGCCCATAAGCAGTTCTGAGACACCAATCCAGAGAAGAGAAGGAGGCTTCTGGTCAATCACAAGGGAGTATAGACCCTCATCACAGTTCCAAGAGCACTAGCAGCACACCAGTGGTTCTTTCTAGGTAAAGGCTAGGGTGCAAAGTAGGATAGCAGTGACCATACCTGTTTCAGGACAACTCCACCATAGAAGCACCAAAAACTTGCAGATCTTAAGAACTAACTGTGAAAAGAAGAGCATAATGAAGCCTAAATTTTGAAACAGTGACTCTCTACCTCTTGATGAGCTGAGCTCTAAAGTAAAGTTCAAAGTCAAGAAATATATTGGGGAAATGAGCAAACAACAACAACAACAAAAATGATCCATTAAAAAGCTAGCATGGTGCAAGAAAAGACAAACACATAATCTCAGAAGACAACAATGTGAAAAACACTGTAAGCCAAACCTCAAATAAAAATGTTAATTAGACACAGATCCAACAAGAATTCCTGTAAAAGTTAAGGAACAAAATAATAGTGGTAGAGGAAATATTGGGAAAGCAAATGAAAGTAATTTTAAAAAATTATGAAATCTGATTTAACAGTTTTATAAAAGAAGCATAATAAATATTGAAGTAAATAACACCTCAAAAAAAATAGAATTGGTTTAATGGTAAAAAAAAAAAAAAAAAAAAAAAAAAAAAGATACAGAAATTCACTGAAGAGAAGACTTTCTTAAAGAACAGAATTGGCCAGATGGAAAAAGAAGCAAAAAATCTCACTGAAGAAAATAATTCCTTAAAAATTGTATTTGGGCAAGTAGAAGCTACTGACATACACACACACACACACACACACACACACACACACACACACACACATACACACACACACACACACACACACCAGTAGCAATCATAATCTCATACAAAATCAAAAATAGACCTAATCAAAAGAGATAATAAAAAGTATATTAAGCTAAAAGATACCATAATCAATTAAATATCAAAATTTTTATGGTAAGTTTCTCTGATAAATGCATCATTTCTCTTTTTTTTTTTTTTTATAATAAATTTTATTTTATTTAATAATAACTTCGCATTGACAGAATCCATGCCAGGATAATTTCTACACGACATTATCCCTTGCAATCACTTATGTTTCGTTTTTTCCCCTCCCTCCCTCCTCCCCCCCCCCCAGGATGGCAAGCAGTCCTATATATGCTAAACATGTTGCAGTATATCCTAGATACAATACATATTTGCAGAACCAAACAGTTCTCTTGTTGCACAGGGAGAATTGGATTCAGAAGGTAAAAATAACTCGGGAAGAAAATCAAAAATGCAAATAGTTCACATTCATTTCCCAGTATTCCTTCTTTGGGTGTAGCTGTTTCTGTCCATCATTTCTCCAATGAAACTCAGTTAAGTCTCTTTGTCAGAGAAATCCACTTCCATCAGAATACATCCTCATACAATATCGTTGTCGAAGTGTATAATGATCTCCTGGTTCTGCTCATCTCACTTAGCATCAGTCCATGTAGGTCTCTCCAAGCCTCTCTGTATTCATCCTGCTGGTCATTCCTTACAGAGCAATAATATTCCATAACATTCATATACCACAATTTACCCAGCCATTCTCTAATTGATGGGCATCCATTCATTTTCCAGTTTCTAGCCACTACAAACAGGGCTGCTACAAACATTTTGGCACATACAGGTCCCCTTCCCTTTTTTAGTATCTCTTTGGGGTATAAGCCCAATAGAAACACTGTTGGATCAAAGGGTATGCACAGTTTGATAACTTTTTGGGCATAATTCCAGATCGCTCTCCAGAATGGCTGGATTCGTTCACAACTCCACCAACAATGCATCAATGTCCCCGTTTTCCCGCATCCCCTCCAACATTCATCATTGTTTTTTCCTGTCATCTTAGCCAATCTGACAGGAGTGTAGTGATATCTCAGAGTTGTCTTAATTTGCATTTCTCTGATCAATAGTGATTTGGAACACTCTTTCATGTGAGTGGTAATAGTTTCAATTTCTTCATCTGAAAATTGTCTGTTCATATCCTTTGACCATTTATCAATTGGAGAATGGCTTGATTTTTTATAAATTTGAGTCAGTTCTCTATATATTTTGGAAATGAGGCCTTTATCAGAACCTTTAATTGTAAAGATGTTTTCCCAGTTTGTTACTTCCCTACTAATCTTGTTTGCATTCGTTCTGTTTGTACAAAGGCTTTTTAATTTGATATAATCAAAATTTTCTATTTTGTGATTGGTAATGGTCTCTAGTTCATCTTTGGTCACAAATTTCTTTCTCCTCCACAAGTCTGAGAGATAAACTATCCTATGTTCCTCTAATTTATTTATAATCTCGTTCTTTATGCCTAGGTCATGGACCCATTTTGATCTTATCTTGGTATGTGGTGTTAAGTGTGGGTCCTTGCCTAATTTCTGCCATACTAATTTCCAGTTATCCCAGCAGTTTTTATCAAATAATGAAATCTTATCCCAAAATTTAGAATCTTTGGGTTTGTCAAACACTAGATTGCTATATTTGACTATTCTGTCTTGTGAACCTAACCTTTTCCACTGATCAACTAATCTATTTCTAAGCCAATACCAGATGGTTTTGGTGACTGCTGCTTTATAATATAATTTTAGATCAGGTACAGCTAGACCACCTTCATTTGATTTTTTTTTCATTAATTCCCTTGAGATTCTCGACTTTTTATTGTTCCATATGAATTTTGTTGTTATTTTTTCTAAATCATTAAAATATTTTCTTGGAAGTCTGATTGGTATAGCACTAAATAAATAGATTAGTTTAGGGAGTATTGTCATCTTTATTATATTTGCTCGGCCTATCCAAGAGCACTTAATATTTTTCCAATTATTTAAGTCTGACTTTATTTGTGTGAAAACTTTTTTGTAATTTTGCTCATATAATTCCTGACTTTCCTTTGGTAGGTAGATTCCCAAATATTTTATGCTATCAACAGTTATTTTGAATGGAATTTCTCTTTGTATCTCTTGCTCTTGGATTTTGTTGGTGGTGTATAAGAATGCTGAGGATTTATGGGGATTTATTTTGCATCCTGCTACTTTGCTAAAATTATGAATTATTTCTAATAGCTTTTTAGTAGAATCTCTGGGGTTTTCTAGGTATACCATCATATCATCTGCAAAGAGTGATAGTTTGGTTTCCTCATTGCCTACTCTAATTCCTTTAATCTCTTTCTCGACTCTTATTGCAGAGGCCAGTGTTTCTAATACAATATTGAATAATAATGGTGATAGTGGGCAACCTTGCTTCACTCCAGATCTTACCGGGAAAGGTTCCAGTTTTTCCCCATTGCATATGATGCTTACTGAAGGTTTAAAATATATGCTCCTAACTATTTTAAGGAAAAGTCCTTTTATTCCTATGCTCTCAAGTGTTTTTATTAGGAATGGCTGTTGGATTTTATCAAATGCTTTTTCTGCATCTATTGAGATGATCATATGGTTTTTGTTTGGTTGGTTGTTGATATAGTCAATTATGTTAATAGTTTTCCTAATATTGAACCAGCCCTGCATTCCTGGTATAAATCCTACTTGGTCATAGTGTATTATCCTGGGGATGATTTTCTGTAATCTTTTTGCTAATATTTTATTTAAGATTTTAGCATCAATATTCATTAGGGAGATTGGTCTATAATTTTCTTTCTCTGTTTTCAGCCTACCTGGTTTAGGTATCAGTACCATATCTGTGTCATAAAAGGAGTTTGGTAGGACTCCTTCAATCCCTACTTCTTCAAATAGTTTATTTAGCATTGGAGTTAATTGATCTTTAAATGTTTGATAGAATTCAGATGTAAATCCATCTGGTCCTGGGGTTTTTTTCTTAGGGAGTTGATTGATAGTTTGTTCTATTTCTTTTTCTGAGATAGGAGTGTTTAGGATATTTACTTCTTCCTCTGTTAGTTTAGGTAAGCTATATTTTTGGAGGTATTCTTCTATTTCATTTAAGTTGTCGAATTTATTGGCGTAAAGTTGGGCAAAGTAACTCCTAATTATTGCTCTAATTTCCTCTTCGTTAGTGGTGAGTTCTCCCTTTTCATTTTTAAGACTAACAATTTGATTTTCCTCTTTCCTTTTTTTAATCAGATTTACTAAGGGTTTGTCTATTTTGTTGGTTTTTTCATAGAACCAACTCTTAGTTTTATTAATCAATTCAATAGTTTTTTTACTTTCAATTTTATTGATCTCTCCTTTTATTTTTTGAATTTCAAGTTTAGTGTTTGATTGGGGGTTTTTAATTTGTTCCTTTTCTAGCATTTTTAGTTGCAAGCCCAATTCATTGACCTTCTCTTTCTCTATTTTATACAATAGGCCTCTAGAGATATGAGATTTCCCCTTATTACCGCTTTGGCTGCATCCCATACATTTTGGTATGATGTCTCATTATTATCATTTTCTTGGATGAAGTTATTAATTATGTCTATAATTTGCTGTTTCACCCAATCATTCTTTAGTATGAGATTATTTAGTTTCCAATTATTTTTTGGTCTACTTTCCTGTGGCTTTTTATTGAATGTAATTTTCAATGCATCATGGTCTGAAAAGGATAAATGCATCATTTCTCAAAGACTGAGTATAAAACTAAGAAAAAATTACAAAAATAAGCATCATTCCCCCACTGATAAGTGACTAAAGAACATAAACAGCTAGTTTCAGAAGAAATCCAAGTTATTTATAATCATATGAAAAAACTAAATTAGTGTTGATTAGAAAAAGCCAAATTAAAACACAGCTCTGAGGTACTACCTCACACCTGTCAGAAATGATAAAAATATTTCTAGAGGCTCTTTTGAGGAGGTACAGAACTAGAAATCAAGGGGATACTCATCACTTGGGGAATGAATAAACAAATTGTGCCACATTATTGTGATATATTACTGTTGTGCTGTGAAAAATGATAAAAGTAGTTTCAGAAAAATAAGGCAAGATCTATTTGAAATGTTAGAATGATGATCAATTGCAAAACACTTGACTAATCTGATCAATACAATGATCCAACATAATTCTAAAGCACTCATGATGAAAAAATGCTATCCACCACCATTGAGAAAAATGAGGAGTTCTGAGTACAAATTGAAGTATAATTTCTCACTTTATTTTTCTTGCTTTTCTAAAAAAATGTGGTTAATACATAAATATATTTTGCATGATTTCATATATACAGTCGTTATCATATTGCTGCCTTCATAGTGGGAATGGAAGAGAATGAAAGGGAGAGAATGTGGAACTCAAAACTTTTTTTTAAAAAATGCTAAAAAAAATAATATATTAAAATCTTAAAAAGAAAAAGGGCAGCATCTCTAGATAGAAAGGTAAAAACCTGTTTAATTCAGCTCCTTTGTCAGGAGTCTTCTCCACTTAAGAACAACAGCTGTAATGCAGAGAAGTATCCTTTGTCTTCTTTTCTTTCTTGGTGGAATTCTATTTTCAGAGGGAAAGAAAAATCAATTCATATTATAGTGAGGGTTTTAATCCCATCTTTCTCACATCCAAAATATTGCATACAAGTATCTACATCTTTATTTAATTAATTTCATTTTAATATAAAGCATATTGTCTAAACTTTATATTGCTATTCTTAGGCGATAAAATTATTTAATATAGAGAAAAATGAGCAAGTTCTATTGAGTAAGGAGGTTTATCCTTAAATACTTAAGTGAATTGCAGTGAAAACTTGAGCTAAGCAATTAAGAAAAAAAGGATAGTCATTTTATTATTTTAAAATATCTAAACAATCCCGGGTTACCCTAGAGCTCAGTATGATAAGATTAAATATGGCAATGAGTCAAGTAACAGGATGAGGGATGATCTAAAAATAAATGTGGTCAACCCTAGGAGCTGCTACACTACCTTTTCAATCTTATTATATGTTATTTTCTTTCACGAACTCTACAAAGCAATCAAAATACAATAGTCTTTTTTCTTCTTTTAATATGATGCTCTTCTCTCTCCATGCCCTCTGTTGACTGTCCCCCATGCCTCGGAAGCAATTCCTTCTCATATCTACCTCTTAGAATCTACCTCACATCTACCTAGTTTCCTTGTTAGCTCAGCTAAAGCTTTTCCTGTTCTTCCCAGTTGTTAGAGCCTTCCTCCACTACCTTAGATTCCTTCTTCCCTTCTTCCCTCCTCTCTCTCCCTCTCTCCCTCCCTCCCTTTCTTTCTCCCTTCCTTTCTCCCTCCTGCCTTCCCTTCTTCCCTCCCTCCCTTCCTCTTTCCTGCCCTCCCTTTCTTTCTTCCTCCCTTTCTTCCTCCTTTCCTTCCTTCCTTCCTCCCTCCTTCCCTTCCACACACACACACACACACACACACACACACACACACACACATATGATTATGTAAAGAGTGTCTCTCCCCTCAATCCACAGAATATATAAACTCCTTGACAATAGCCACAGTTTCATTTTTGTCTTTTTAATCCTCAACTCTCAGAACAATGTGTGACACATAGAGGGTACCTAATAATTTATTTCTTCATGTCCGTGAAAGCCTCTTACTGCTATGACCTCATTATCCTGTGAGATTTCACTCCATCTCATCACTACATTCTGCTTCTCTGACTGAGGTCATGAATGCCAATCATACCTGGCTACACTACACCCGGACTTCTCTGACTGGCTTTTTTTTTTTTTTTTTTTACCATGCCCCCATATCAAGTACCTTCTCTCCAAACTCCGCCCCCACCCTTTTCAGCTTCCTTTTATATTTTGTCTTCCCCCATTAGACTGTAATCTTCTGGAAGACAATGCTAGCTTTCTTTTTTCATATTTCTATTCCCCATGTTTAGTACAATGCCTGACACATTTCACAATTGTTTGTTAGCTATTTATTATTGACTATTAAATGAGTATTGATTCAATGGTTGGTTATTGATGTTGGAAGGGGTAGGATCCAAACTAAGATCCAACAGAGTAAATTAAATTCATTTAGGAAGTCAAACCTACTAGTAATTAGCAGGTAAATCCAAGCATATTTTAGACCCTAAAGTCATCATACAGGAAAGCATTGCCATCCCTGCCACCTCCAACACCAACTGTGTGGCTAGAGTAGCAAGGAATACTCCAGGAGCCATTGAGTGACAGGAACAGCAAATGATCACCTCCTAGACCTGAATAAATACAACCAAAGGCTCTTTGCCCAAGAGCCCCCAAAAGTATAAGCACTCCCAAATCATTGCTTCCACTTCTAAGTTGAACCCTACTACCCAAATTAAAGGGAACAGCCCTTTCAAGGACCTGACATTTTCCCTTCTGCCACCAACAGGAACAAGGACTGCTGTTAAATTACTAATGATAGGTAGGTAAAAGAAGAACCCTAGTATAATAGCTACACACACACCCCCCATATCCCTGACTTGGCTTCCATATTTGTTCCTCCAGAACTTCAACCTCCCCAATTTATTCTTTCTTTAAGTTCCAAGAATTTATTTAAGGCCTAGAAACCAGTGACATTGATGAATTTTTCCCTTGACCATTACAGTTCCTACCTCTTAGACTTGTTACTTTATTAAATCACTTAGACCTCATATAATAGTAAAGTCAAAAATTTAATTAGATTAGGACATGTATAGGAATATTAAGCTGCAGCAGACATCAGTAGCATACAATGCATCACACACAGATAGGCTAAAATTACATTATTATCCTCAAACTCCATTCTACCTATAATTCTGAAAATTACACATCTCTAACTATGGAATGATTATACAAATATATTTGCATATCATTTCAGAATTGTGACCTATTAAATGAATTCTATTAATTTCCTTTTTTTAGTGTGATGAATCTTTTTTTTTTTTTTTGCTGAGGCAATTGGGGTTAAGTGACTTGCCAAGGGTCACACAGCTATTAACTGTGAAGTGTCTAATGCCAGATTTGAACTCAGGTCCTCCTGACTTCAGGGTTGGTGCTCTATGTACTGTGCTACCTAGCTGTCCCAAGTGTGATGAATATTAATTAATTTTTGAACATTTTCATTAATATATTTTAAATATTCTTTTTTCTAACACTAGCAGTGTTTAAACAGCTTATCCAATGACTTACACTAGGGATATATGGTTTTTGTTAAATGAATTAAAAACAGTATTTCCACAAAAATTTCATTTTTACATTCAGCATACTTTAGGTATATACAATTATACCACTATTTATCAGTATATGCTGAATTAGTATAATAATATAAATGTATATTCCTTTAATTGATTGCTTTATAACAAAAGACAAGTATCAGGCACAGCTCCACTGTTAAATATTGGCAAAACTGGCATATACAGATTACCAAAGATATGGCTACCTAATCAAAATTAATACTAAGTTGCAGTATAAAATATTTACTTTTATACTGATTAATGACAAGCATCCTATTAAATGTCAACTGTGCATCAAATTCAATTGCATATATGGCTTCATTTTAATAATATTATATACAAACTAACCTTTGTTTAAGGAAAGAATCTTTTCAAATGTCACTTTCTTCTTTTACACAAATGGCACACCAGCTACACTCTTAACAGAAACTCTTCTGAACTGGTCAATGCTGTCAACTAGTTCAAATGATAATCTAATAGATAAAAGAATAGTAATATAAGTAGAATTTGAGGATAAATTCAAATCAGAAACAGTCCTAATATTGCAGTGAGAGACAATATGAAATTCATTTCAGTGATGTACATAGTCATAGATTATGGTTTTCAAAGAGCCTGATAATTATATTGCAAAAATATAAATTTTAGTAGAGTAGCATTTGATCACATGATTACACTGCCAAGGAGCTATTCTGGTGCCAGGTAAAGAATGCAAATGAGAGTATACACATGCATCTGACTATCCACTGGGAATTAGTTATGTTTAGATGTTGAATCCTTGTGGTGGTTTAGGAACAATTTGACATCAAATTGAGAAACTGCAAGAACACATTGGCTTAGTCAGAAAAAGTCTATTTGTCAGTTTGATATAATTGCTTCACAAACACTAAAGTCAATCTGTACAAAAAATCATGACACTTTTAAGTTGCTGTAGAAACAAACCTATAATGCTTCAAACATATTCATGCTTATTGTGACAAAGAAAAAAAAATAAAACTGGGATATAACTGGTTGGTTATTTTCTACTTCAGTGGCCATTAAACCATTTTTAGCACAGATCCTTGGGACCATCATCACAACCCTCAAAGGGGTTATCAATCCCCTAAATGGAACATTTATCCTGGCCCAAACTCTTTATTTTAGTAATGATGAAAATGAATCCCAGAGAAATCAAAAAAATCTATACTTTTAAGCAAGATATGTCTGTTGTTTTTATTGTTATTGTACTCAGAGTAGTGATATTAGTATTAATATTTATAATTAATTAGTATTGTAAATATCTAAAATCACATAACAATGGATGGCAAAAGGTCAAACTCAGGTCTTTTCACTTCAAAAGCAGTTCACTTCCCACTAAATATACTTTCTACATTATAAGATGCTCAAAGGCACTGATTCTACCCTATGTATGTTCTGTTCCCTCCTCCCTGCTACTCTCTACTCCTGGTCTGGTCCTAAGCACCCAAAAAAATCACTTGCAGAATGTGTGATTGGTTGAGATTGAATTAGAACTAGTTAGGGTTAGCCTACTGTACTACTTTTCCATTTTTTTTATTAGGAAAAATCACTGGTATCCTGCCTTGTCTTAATTACTTTTGGCATCATACATCTAGAGTCCCTAAAAATAAAAAAGTTTTCCCACATCCCCTTTTGGAAGTATCTTCTATTTGAATTTTCTCAGAAGGACAGCAGCAAAAATGACATCAATGATTTTTTCTGTAGATTGAAGAAGACATGGTTCAACTAATGCCCAAGACTCTTTGAGTAGAGGAGAAAGGGAGAAAAGGAGGAAGGACAATGATTAATCAATTCTATCTGCAATTTAATAATTCACATTTAAACAGAGAAGTTTTTTTACTTGTATCCATAAATCAGAGGTAGCATGTTGTAATGGACTCCCATCAGAATGAGAGTCAAGAAATCTAGTTCTAGTCATGAATTGCATATTTTAAGACTGTCTTTGCCTTTGTTTTTAACTAGCTATATGACTTGAGGAAATTCAGTTTACTTCATTGGTCTTCAACTCATTGATCTGTGAAATGAAGAAACAGAACCAAATGGATAAGATATACTCTCCTTAGGGATCCCCTTTCTTCTACACTATCTCTTTGGGCACATTGATGGAAGTATTTTAATTAGGAACAATCGAAAGAAGTTTCAAAGGGGATAGATGTAAGTTTGGTGTTGGGAAAAGGAAATTTCCTAATCATTACAATAATCTAAAATCTAAAATTTGAATGTATTGCTGTGGGAGATGCTGGATTTTCTCTCATTGGAGGTCTTCAGGTAAAAGATAAATAACCACTAATTATGATCATTGTAAAGTGAATTCTGTTTTTGTTTTTTTTTTTTTTGCATTTTTTGCTTTACATTAGACTAGATGGTCAACTGAGTTCTTCCATCTCTGAGAATGTGTGGTTCAATTATCATTAAAACTCTTGATAATAAAATTTCTATAATGCTTTAAAGTTTACAAATCCCTTTCCTTTCAACAACTCTTTAAGATAGGTAACATGAAAATATTATTCCAGGTTATAGATGAAGAAACTGAAAATGAGAGAAAGATGACATGATGTGCTCAAGGTCTCCCAACTTGAACAGTCAGAGCCAATACTCAAACCCATAATGACATTTAATGCTCTTTCTATCACACTTTGATTCATATTTTCCTATAAAATTGATGACTAAGTGTTCTGTATCAATATCTGTCTTTGGCATAGGGGGAAATGAAAAACCTAGGAATGATTTCCTTCTCATATACCAATAGTTGATGAGAGTAATCTAGAACAAAGGTGCCAAACATGCAGTCTCCCATTCATCCTGAAATACTCATAAATGCAAAATCAAAATTAATTATTAATTATTTAGCAAAATAAAAACACATATTAGAATGCAGATTTCAATGTTAATATGTTTTCTAAGTCAAAATACAGTTGTCAATAGACAGGGAAACTTAAATATGGTTTAATGACATTCATTTCTATTTGAATTTGTCACCAATGATCTAGAAAATCAAATCATTCTATTCTCACACCCCAACTCAGTACAACTTGTCTTGTCCCAAAAATAATGTTAAGACCCAAATAGGGGACTCCAAGACTTTGCATTATGAATTAATGGCATAATTCCTTTAAATCAAGATTAATTTAAGAACCATTATGAATGAATAACAGTAGTTTATGGAATAGAAATGTTAAGTTTTTTGCCCATGGACAGATATCTAGCTTAAGAAAGATAAGCTATATATTATGCTTTCCTTTATTACCAGTGAGTTAGTACCTGTCAAATTTTCTATGAACTTGACCTTGGTCAGTATGCAGGATTCATTAGACTGTCATAAGTGACAGAAAGAATATCATGATTTAATTGCAAAACAGGAGACTAGAATGGACTGAAAGCCTTAGTCAGGATGTCATAAAGGTGAAAACACTTTATTATCCATTTGAGACGGGCTGTTTTATACCTCTTCAGCCTTGAACCTGACAAAGTGAATAAAGCAAGGTATTTGAGGATACCTTATATATTGCAGTGCCCTGATGGAATTTACAGGGACTGAAATTTTTAAAATAGGTTATGAGGGGGAAAGGGAAAAGAATAAAGAAGTATTAGATGTAGATAGTATGTCCAGGAACAGCTCATGAAGACTCATCTGTGCTTCTTTGTTTATTCTTTGATAAAATTAGTTTTTTGATAAAGTAAAATCTCTCAGCCTTAAGACTTCCTTCTCCCCTTTAATGCCACATTTGGAAAGCTTGATTGGTCCAAGACTAGGTAATCCACCTTTAGTGCAGTCTTAAACATAATCTTTAAAAGAAGGGGCTCAGTAATTGAGAAAGTCGCAAATAACTTTGGAAGTCTTTCATTTCTAAATGTATTATCCTATTCACTTGATTCAAGAGGCAAATAGGACTACTTTGGCAGATCAAGATTGCCCATGAGAGACACACCTGACTTTGGTCATTGTTTTCCCTCATCAAAGTCTGAAATGTAGGCCAGCTCTGTTCTTCCAGTCTTACTTCATATATTTAAGCACTATATAAAAAGAAAAGTTGGAGGGAAATGATACAATTAAAGATTAATATGAAAGATAATTAATATGCCTAGGTTTTATTTCTTTCAATCTTGTTCTTCATGATTATTTTAAAATATACTGCTCTTCTATATCTTTGTCCTTAGCAATTATAATTGTTCTTTTTAAAAACTATATATGGTTGATTGAAAGGGAAAATGGGATAATCTCTTTCTCATTTCTCCAGCTGACATCTGATAATTTGGAAGATTAAATCCATAACCAAGAAGTTATAATTCACTAAAATTAAGCAACATATACAGTTCCTTATGTATGAACCTACAAAACTAAATACAAAGTTATGATAATAAGGACACAATATATTCAATGGATCAGCAAGTACTGATTATTGGAAGGGACATAAGTGTAAAGTTCTCTGCTATGTACAAAACCTGGTCCCTGTATCTCCATTATTATAGAGTTCATCACAAGGAACTTTCCTTTGATTGCTCAGATTAATTGAGCCCTGAGATGCTACAACAAAAAGATATGCAAAAATTAGAGATTTTTATTACCCAGGATATGTTAGTAATTGTTGGTAAGTAATTTTGATTATATCTATCATAACCAAATAACCCAGTCTCTTTGAACACATGATTGTTGTGGTGAGTGTGTTGGAACAAAATTTCTGTCCCTGTGGGTCTCTCTGACATCCTTAAGACTTATTTGCATTAATGTATCTCTGATTTGGACACTAAGTATACATCTTATTCTAATGTACTTAATCTTTTTCCTGCCCTTTGCTTCTGCTCTCTCTTTGTTTCAGTCCCAATTTCTTTTAATACCTAATATCCCCTTGCCTGGGACATGAGGGATGGAAAATCACTGAACTAATCCTTTTCCTATAAGATTGCCAGCTATGGCTCATGCCATATTATGAAAGTGATTATGACCTAGGTATCTCATAAAAACAAGGGAAGATGGGAATTTATTGGAACTGGATATACTGAATCCAAGGACAATCTCTCTGACAAATTTTCATTTACTATTATTCTTTCTTTTGCTGTGACCCAAATATCAGATCACATGAGGTATCATGGTGACTATCCTAACTCGATTAAGCTAAATTAAAAGAAAAAAGAATTAATAAAGTAAGAAAAATTCCAAAATTAGGGAAGAGGTAACAAATGGGAAGGGAACTTGAAAAAGAGGACCAATGGGGATAGAATGACCTTAAAAGTGATTAAGAAAAATTAACTGAAGAGACAAAGGACTCCCTTTAATGGGAAAGGAACAAAAATCATCATAATTCAGGAAAGTAATATTGGAGACGCATGAGTAAAATATAAATCTCTCAGAATTGTGAATGGATTAAATGTGAATTGATTAAATAAAATGAAAAAGAATGACAGATGGATAAGAAAACAAAATTCCACAATTAATTACTTACAAAAAAACCTACATAAAAAGTAAAGATATAAAAATTGAAAATGGACTAGAACAAAATTTACTAGGCAACAGGTAAATTCAGAAATTCTGATATTGCAATTGTGCTATCAAAGAAAAAGTCATTTCACACACATACACACACATATACATGAGATGAATAAGAAAATGAAATTATGCTGAACATAACCAAAGTCAAGAAGACAATATCAATATTATACTTACATGCTCTAAATTCCTTAGTTTCTAAATTGATAAAGGAAAATTTAATTGAGAAGACTACATAAATAGTACCACAATAATAATAGGAGATTTTAATGACCCACTTTTGGTTTTAAACAAATGTGATAGTATGATAAAAATAAAAGGAAATTACACTTTACTTTTTTGATGGAATTGAATGCTACCTTCTTAGAGATGGATGAGCTATAAAAAGAAAATATAGAATTTAAAAAGTGCTGAAGAAACTAGAACTAAATGGTTTGTGACATTTTGAAATGGGATTTCTATAAAATATAAGCATACTTTAATATAAGATGGAATTTTTAAAAATTAACTACATATTAGAAGACAGAAAAATTGCTAATAAATGTAAAAAAGCAGAATTGGAAAAATCTTTTCAGAGAATAATACAATAAAAATAGTAATCTGAAAGACATATACCCAAATGGAGGTTTAACAATGACATTCTACATAATGACTTAAAGAACAGATAATATTTATATGAGATAATAATGAAATAGAATACCAAAATTTCTGAAATTCAGCTAAATCAATTCTCAAAATAAAAATCATATGCCTAAAATAATACACTAACAAAATTAAATAGGAGAATGGATGTTTATGGACTGTTTATGCATTTTATTTTTAAAATTTTGAATGTCAACATACAGATGAAACTAAAATAGCCTCAAAAAAGTATCTATTGGAAGCTAAGAAATGAAATCTATGGAGCATTAAATCTGGGGAAAGACCAGAGTTCAAATCTAGACTCAAACATATATTATCTGTATGATCCTGGTCAAATCTAGACTCAAATATATATTATCTGTATGATCCTGGGTAAGTCACTTGACTATTTTCTACCTTGGATTCTTCATATATAAAATGGGAATAATAATAGTAATTACCTCTCAGAAATGTTATAAGCATCAAATTACATTATATCTGTAAAGTACTTTGCAAGCCTGCACTATATATGTATTAGCAAAGACAAAGGAATTAAAAAAAAAAAAAAACGGAAAAATAGTTCACTGGAAGCCAAAAATAGTACAGAGGCTTATTCTTTGCAAAGACTAATGAAACTGATAAACTTTTGTCCAATCTGATTAAAAAAAAAACAGAAAATTAAATCACTAAAACAGCAAATGTCCAAGATACGATCACAACAAAAATAGATAATTTTTTTTCTTAAATGATCAAAACATACTATTCATAGTTATAAAACTACCAAAACTGAGAATACAAAAAAGAGGAATATTATAAAAAACATAAATCCTCAGATTATTGGATAACCAAATATAGATCTTGAATAACCCATCTAGGAAAAAATGGGCTATCTGTAAAGAAACTACCAAAGAGAATAAAAGCCCAAGTTCTGACACCTTTTATGAAATAAATATAGTTCTAACACTCAAAATAGGAAAGGATAAAGCATAAAAGGAGAATATAAACCAATATCATTGATGAAGATCAATTGAAATGAAAAAAATTAAATCCTGTCAACAAAAAATAGTATAATTATTAAGAGCATCACATGCTTAAGACTATTGTTAAGGATTGTGTTTTTATTGTAAAGATGTTATTATCGAGTTAAAAATTCTAATGATAGTTTAAGGACCATGTTCATTGTGGTTCATCTTTTACTATACTGACATGTTCATTAGTAAACTAAGTATAATGAAGGACTATCCAAGGAAAATCTAACACTTATAAGCATCTACTACATGCTCAGCCTGATGCAATCCCCCCCATATGGACTTTGAAATGTGAAAATGTAATCTATGGCTATTTCTAATCCACTTGTGACATGTATAATTGATTGGCTACTGAGATGGAACTGAATGTGTCCTGAAAAGACATCCACAAGGGCTACTCAGCCTCTTTTCTTTCTACCTGCATGCTTTAGAACAATGAGGCAATGAATGTTTTAAATTCTGGGTATAAAGTCTGATTGATACTCTCCTGATCTTTTAAGCTCACAAAGTCATAGACAACTTTTTTCAGTTTCTATCTATCACCTAAGATAAAAAAAGAATAGATACAACAGGAAAAGAAGCAACAGTTGAATCATATGTTCATGGCTTCATGTTGATCTGAGTTGGGAGAATAAGAGCCTGGTGTTTTTCCCACTTGGAGCTTACAGTAATTATTATCTCCTCACCTAAATGCAGCCATGGAGAAAAGAGATTGAAGTGTCCTCCTGGGAATCTTTTAAATGTTTTAAGATCTTTTAAAAGTTCAGACTCAAAATCCAGTCAAAAAGCACACAATAAATAAACCAGAATCATGGAATACTTATATATGCTCTGAAGTATACATTGGAGATTGCATCAGGCCAATTGTGGATTCATAAGGACTGAGCTTTCATTGACCAGTACTCTATTACATAGCAATTCTCCTAACTTCTGATGACTTCCATTAAATATTTTCTTCCTAAAACAGAACTACATGGTGTGTGCTTCAGATGATACAAAACCAAAATCTAAGATCCCTTGAGTTTTGATACTTTGATAGATTTGGGGGTTCAGCATACTCAATAGCTGATAAAAGCTTGGGGGTTTGTTCCCTAGTCAAATAGACTTGCTAGAAGATGCTTTCTCCATAACCAAGAAACCCCCTGAGAATTATAACCCCCAAAACACAATAGCAAGGTATCCCCCAAACTCTAGGAGAGGTTTCCCTCTTGCTGCTTTGGTTAGTAGAAATTCTTTTCTCTTCCCAAAAAATTCCCAGTCCCTGCGGAGCTGTCCCTGCAAAACCACAGCATGGAGAATAGTGGTTTTTGTTCCCATCACTTATCACTCTGTTCCCATCCCACCCCCATTCCCCAGATAATGCAGCCAGCCTAACCTGGTTACCCCCCTGAGCCTTAATTAAGCTTTCACAATCATTTGGATCCATGATAACATTCAAATAGTTATTTGCACAAACAGATAAATATATGTGTTCATATTTACCTTTAACTTCTAATTAACTAGACTCTAACATATGTAGATGGTGATACCAGTTAACTAGTGAATGTGATGTCATCAGTTCTGGTCATTAGAGCTGTCCTATCAGTTACTGGGAGATATCACTGACCTCTCTTCCTCTATAGGCAGCAATGATGATTCCCATGACTTTTCTGTACATCTTTCTCTCTCTCCCACAGTTTGCTCCAACATAGCCAGCATTCAAGTACAGAGGACTCCCTTATCTTGTTTTTCTCACACTCTGTCAAGCTCAACTCCCTTCCTCCTTCATGCATTCCCCTGCCAATTCTCAAGGCTGCTCCTCTTTTCTGAGTGATAGTGTGTAGACAGGTTCAACATCAGGTCAATTCGAGTACAGGATTTAGAGGTGGAAGGGAGTTTAAAGGTCATCATATCTAAATTTTTTATTTTACAGATGAGGAAACTGAGGACTTATGTCATACATATAGTAAATATTTGAGAGATAACTTGAAGTCTCATGTGTCACAATTATAGATTTCTTTACATTGGACCACATTTCCTTT
Source organism: Antechinus flavipes (assembly GCF_016432865.1). NCBI lineage: Eukaryota > Metazoa > Chordata > Mammalia > Dasyuromorphia > Dasyuridae > Antechinus > Antechinus flavipes. The sequence goes on along the minus strand of NC_067401.1, from coordinate 427,276,120 downwards.
AAATAACAATGTTATTTGTTTTGCAGAGGGAAAAGAGTTGGTTTTAATTTGGATTTGGTCAATGTTTATGACACCACAGTAGTGGGATTCCCTTAGGGAGGGATCTCTCTCCATCAAGGCAAATCATCAACTGCTTTGCAATTTGTAGTCTTAGAGAGTTTTAAAGATACTTTTTAAGAACAGGCGATTTGCCCAGGATTGCATAGCAATAGCAATTGCATAGGAAGTCAGCAGAAGGACTTGAATCCAGGACTTTCAGACTGCAAGACCAGCTATCTCTCTTATATATTATGCTGCCTCTCAAGGATATTTGGCCACTCATTAAAGTCATGTAAGAAGAGAACATTTGTCATTCCACATTCTGACTTTTTAAAGTTCAAATACCTCAGGGATCCAAGATGGCAGATTAGAAGCAGCAACCCTGCTCAACTCTCTCAACATTCCACTCCAAACAACTTTAAAACAAATTTTTGAACACTAGAGCCTACAAAAGGTCAGGATGAGACATTTTTCCAGCCTAAGAAAACTTACAAGGTCTTACAGGACTTACAAACTTACAAAACTTACAGGAGAGATCTGTGACATGAGGGCAGTACACTCTGTCCAGAGATAGCCTTGGAGGTGGTACAGCAGCAGCAGCAGCAGCAACTTAGGATATTCTCAACCCAGAGACAGTAAAAAGATTACACAATTGGTTAGAAAGAGATTACAGGGAACCTTTTTCTGGCCCTGGGTACACTTAGGTGCTGATTGGCAATTCCATTGCTCATGGTAGTTCTGAAGTGCAGTTCCAGGGTTCAGTAGTCCAGTTGATCATTAGGGAGAAGAGAACCTGTTCAGAGTTCCAGAGCCAAGAGGAGCACTAATGCTTGTGGCTGCCAAGAAACAGAGACTTTCCAGAGCAGATTGGAGCACAGATAAAAAGAGCACTGACCACACCTTTCCTAGGTTGAGATCATCTTGAAAACTCTAAAAACTTGCATAAACTTGCATACTCCCCTCACCCACCCCCAAACTGACTCTGAAAACAGCAGCACAAAAAATCCAGAAGCTTTGGACTGGATTTTCCCAGGTCCAGGTGAGCAGAGTCCAACTTTAATGTCAAGTTCAAAGTCAAGAAATAGACTGAGAAAATGAGCAAAAAAAAAAAAAAAAAAAAAAAAAATGACCATATGGTGGGGGAGGGAAGACCAAGACATAAACTCAGAAGACAATAACATGAAAACATCTTCAAACAAACTCTCAAAAGAAAAATGTTGATTTGACACAAGTCTACCAAGAATTCTTGGAACAGTTAATAAGATGAGAAGGGTAGAGGGAAAAAATGAGAAAGTAAATGAGTAATGCAAAAAAAAAAAATTTTTTTTTCAAAAAGAGAATTGACATCTTGGTAGAAGAAGTATAAAAATATGGAAGAAAAGAATCTTTTAAAAACATAAATGCATAATGGTAAAAGAGGCATGAAAATCCATTTAAGGAAAAAAGAACTCCTTAAAAAGCATAATAGACCAAAAGGGAAAGTACAAAAATTGAATGAAGAAAAGAATTTTTTAAAAAACAGAATTGGCTAACCTCGCTGAAGAAAATAAGTATTTAAAAATTAAAACTGGGCTAGTAAAAACTCCATGACAATCAAGAAACAATAAAATGAAGTCAAAAGAATGAAAAAATGGAAGAAAATGTGAAATAGTTTATTGGAAAATCAATTGACTTGGAAAATAGATTTAAGGAGAAAAAAATTAAATTATTGGACTACCTGAAAAGCATAATCAAAAAAAGAAAAAGAAAAGAAAACTTAACCATCATATTTCCTAAAATCATAAAAATTAGGAATCATAGAATTTGAAAGTATCTACTAATAATTTCCTGAAAGAAATCTGAAAATGAAAACTCCTAACAATGTTAACTAAATTTTAGAGCTCCTATGCCATAAAGAAAATATTGCAAACAGTCAGAAATAAATAATTCAAAAATAAATCATACATAATAAGAATCATACAAGATTTAGCAAGTTCCACATTAAAAAGTAGGGGGCTTGGAACAGGATATTCTTGAAGACAAAGGAACTAGAATTACAACCAAGAATGGCCTACCCAACAAAATTGAGTACAATTTTTTAGGGGGAAAAGAATAGATATTTAATGAAATAGAAAGCTTTCAAGCATTTCTAATGAAAAGTCCAGGGCAGAATAGAAAATGTGACACAAATACAAGACTAAAAAAGAAGCATAAAAAGATAAACATAAAATAGTAATCAAGAGGAACTCAATAAAGTTAAACTAAATGCCTAAGTAGGAAGGTGAAGTTATTATTATGGCAGTTACAAAGCATATACATAGAAATAGGGCATGGGTATAAGTTGACTATGATGGGACTATTTCAAAAAAATAAAATGAAAGAATAAGAAAAAGGGATGCACTGGCAAAAAGGGGAAGGAAGGTAGAGGTAGAATGAAGTAAATCATCTCACATAAAAGAAGCCCAAAAGGAAGAATTTTTTTCAGTGAAGATGAAGATACCGAAGAGTATGGAAGGCAATACTTGAACTCTACTCTCAGAATTAATTCAAAGAGGGAATATATATATATATATATATATGTATGTATGTATGTATGTATATGTATATATATAAACTCAGTTTGGCATAGAAATCTATCTTAATAGGAAAAGAGAAGGGGGAGGAGATTAAAAAAAGAGAAAGAGGCACAAAAGGCAAGGTAGATCAAGAGAAGGAATTGACAGAAGCAAAAGAGACTTTTGAAGAGAGACAGGATAAAAAGGGAGAGAATTTTTTAAATGGGATTGAGAAAAACACATGGTTAGTATTCATAATCATGAATGTGAAGGGGATGAGCTTATCCATAAAATAAAAACAGCAGAATATATTAGAAAACAAAATCTAAAAATTTGTTTACAGGAAACACACTTGAAACAGAAAGACATACAGGATTTAAAATAAAATAGAACCTAACATACTTTCTGCTGAAGCAAAACAGAAAAGGGCAATAATCATGATCTCAGAGAAAACAAAAACACAAATAAAGTTAGTTAAAAGTGAATCAGGGAAACCACATTTTACTAAAAGGTACCATAGACAACAAATATCAAAAAGAACATTTTACAAGTTTTTCCAATAAAGATCTAATTTCTAAAATATATATATGGAACTCTATCAAATTAATAAAAATTAGAACCATTCCTCAATTGATAAATGGTCAACAAATATAAACAGACTGCTTTCAAAGAAATCAAAGCTATCTATCATCATACTAAAAATGTTATAAATCACTATTGAGATTAGAGAAATGCTAATTAAAACAATTCTAAGGTATCACCTCAGACCTATCAAAATGACAAGTGCTTTAAGGAATGTGGGGAAATAGGTACACTAATGCACTGTTGTTTCAGTTGTAAACTGGTCCAATCCTTCTGGAGAATAATCCAGAACTATACCCAAAGGATTAAAAATTGTGCATACCCTTTGGCCCAGCAGTGCTACTACTACTGGATCTGTACCTCAAAGAGATAAAAGGAACAGGATGTATAGCAGCTCTTTTTATGGTAGTCAAGAATTGGAAATTGAGGGGATGCTCATCAATTGGGGAATGAGTGAAAAAGCTGTAGCAAATGATTATGATAACATGCTATTGTGCTATAAGAAATGATGAGGGAGATAGTTTCAGAAAAAAAGCATGGCAAGATCTATATAAACTGCATCAAAATGAAGTAAGAAGAACCAGGAGTTCATTGTGCATAGTAACATGTTATAATGATGATTAATTGTGGAAAAACTTGACTACTCTGACCAATACAATGATCCAATCATGACAAAGTAATGTTATCTATATCCACAGGGAGAAATAAGAAACACTGATTGCAAATTGAAGCATAATTTTCTCACTTTCTTTATTTTTTCTTTTAATATGGCTAATTAGGAAATATGTTTCACAAATTCATATGTATAATAAATCTACTGTTTGCCTACTCAGCGGATGTGGGAAGAGGTAGGAAAGAGGGAGAGAATTTAGAACTCAAAATTTAAAAGTAAAAGAGTGTTTAAAATAAATAATAAAAAAAAATTTATGGTTCAAATATCCCAGATCAAGCACTCTTGCACTAATGTCAGCCACTTGAGTTAATTTTCATTAATCAATGAATATTTATTAAGAATCTATTCTGGACCCAGCACTGTATTTGGATGCTGAGGGTTGGAGTGGAGTGATAGAAAGAGTATGTAACAGGATCTTCTCCCTGAAAAAGTTTACAACTTAGTCATGAAATCAAAGCTAATACTCATAAGATAATTAAGTACTTAATAAGCACTTATAATTATAAGTTTATATTACAAGGAATTATAAATTCAAATAAAGTAGGTTGGAATAGCCAGGGAAAGCTTCATGGTAGACAATGTTACACAACAGAAAGAGAGTTTGCTTTAAGAAGGATCTAATTTCACTTCCTGGTTCTGCCATTTATTGTCTCTATTACCTTGGGCAAGGTCACCAAGAATTATTCTGGACCAAAACTCCTTTAAAAGATCTTGATTCTATTTATTCTTGCTCAGTTTTTTCATCTTTAAAATACAGGAGTTGAACTAAATAATCTATGAAGTGCCTTTTAGCACTGAATCTATAATTCTGTGATATGTCCCTCCACCCCTACCCCCACTCCAGGTAAACATAATAAGGGACCATATCATTTTTTGCCTCTCTGTCATTAGACTTTGCTTTGCAAATGGCCATTTTTGTCCATAATTGGAACTTTATAAATTTTTGCTGATTAGAATAGAATTGAACAGAATAGGTGGAGGGGGGAAAGGAAGAGCATTATAAGTGAGGTACATTATGTGAACAAATACAAAGAAAAGAACAAGTCCAATATGAAAGAAAAGGGGAAGGAGAGAACAGGCAACGAATAAAAAGGTTGTTTTGTAGGAATAGATCCTGTATGTTCAGAGCAGGGCCAAATTATGGAGGGCCTTGAAAAACAGGCAGAAGAGATCTGGTGAAACTCTACTATAAACAAAGGAACAAAAGGGAACAAGCATTTATTAAGTATACTTGCTAGCTCTATAATACTTGGAAAGTCATTTAATCTCTCTGTGCCTCAGCTCTTTCAGCTGCAAAATGGGGATGATAATAGCATCTGCTTTGGAAGTTGTGAAAGTCAAATGAGATAAATATCTGGCCAATAACAGACCAGGAATCCTGCTAAGTGCCTTACAAAGTTTATTTCACCAGATCCTCACAGTAAGTAAGATGTAAGTGTTATTATCCCTAGTTTACAGTTGAGAGAGACAGCCGTCAAGTGACATGTGTATGGTCACACAGCTAGTGAATGTCTGAGACTATATTGGAACATGGGTCTTCTTGACTCCAACTTAGTGCCTTATCCACAGTGTCACCTAATCATCTAATCAAATATGAATTTTTTTCTCTAATGAGGGGAAATGTGAAATATTAGTTAGAGGGATGGAATTCCACCTCAAAAACTAGTTGCATGAAACTGGGAAAACCATTGAGCCTCTCTGAACATTACTTTTCTCATCTGTTAAAATGTGTCTAAGAATCACACCTACTTCATAGACTTCTTAAAAGAATCTAACAAGAAAATGTAGGCAGAGTTCTTTGTCAGCTTTAAAGCCGCTAATCATTTGGCTTATTATCCTCAGATAGGCAGCTTTGTGTAGTCATTCAGTGATTCAGTGCTTTAAGATTATAAATTGCAGATAAGTTTCTGAAATGCATCTTCAAAGATTCTTTTCCACACCAGTAATTCCCTACACCAATGAAATCTCATGTCTAGATGACAAAATACAACAATAATAATTATTATAATTGCAATGATATAATTACTATTGTTATTATGCTCTCTGTCCTTTGCTTCCATCTTCCTCTGCTGATCTATTCCCATTGGTTTTCCTCTTTCCTTTTATTTATCTTTTTTCCCTATCTATACTTTGTGTATACATTATCATTGTTGTTATTGTTTCCTTTATAGGTTTCTTTAGATATATCATCACACAAATAATTTTATTTGACTGTCTTCTGATTGTCGATATCATTTGAGGCATAAATTGAGAATGGGGGAGAAAGGAATAGATATTCCAGAATGGTTTACCAGTGTCATGGAAGATGTACTACAGAGACTCTAAATGGAAGAAGTATACCTAATATATAAGGTTTACCTGTTCGGTTCTATATACATATATCGTATCTAGGATATACTATAACAGATTTAACATGTATAAAACTGCTTGCCATCTAGGGGTGGGGGTGGAGGGAGGGAAGGGAAAAGTCAGAACAGAAGTGAGTGCAAGGGATAATGTTGTAAAAAATTACCCAGGCATATGTTCTGTCAATAAAAAGTTACAATTAAAAAATAAAATATCACTTTAAGATTTTATACACACACACACACACACACACACACACACACACACACATATATAAAGTTCACCGTATGATTTTGTTCAGAGATAACTTTGTGCTAAATACACTAAACCTTGGTATATCTGGAGCACTTAGAGGCAACTAAGTGGTGCAGTGATTAGAATACTAAGCCTTGAGTTAGGAAGTCCTGAATTCAAATAAGGCCTCAAAACTGTAGGAAAGTTATTTAATCTCTCTCTTGCTCAGGAAATAATAATAGCATCTGCTTTGAAAGTTGTGAAAGTCAAATAAGATAAGTGCCTGATCTATGATAGGCACTTAAAAGATTTCTTTTTTTATCTCTTTCCCTTAATATTATGGAATCTCCTCAAATAGAACCAGTCAAAAGAGAGAGGTTTAGCAAACCACACAGGAAAATATAAGTGAATTGAATTTTCTTTTAATGATCTTTTCAATAATATCTTTGTAATAATTGTGTACATGGTTCTGTGGTTCTGCTTGGTTCATGCTGCATTAGGTCACACAACTCTTCCCAGGTTTTTTAAATTCCCATCCATAATTTCCCACTATACAATAATGTTCCTATACCTTTATATACCATAGATTTTTTTCTAGCCATTCTCCAATAAATGGGTCCCCATTTTGTTCCTTGATCTTTTTTTTTTCTAAGACAAAGAATGCTGAAGTGTTTCTGTGGGTATTTTCCTATACACTGGGACTTTTTACATCTCTAAATTTCATGGAATATATGTATATTATTCATTAGGGTGCTAGATCAAAGGGTATGAATATTTTAGTCATATTTCTTGCATAATTCGATATTTATATACAAAGCAGCTGGTCCAGGTACCTTAAGATCAGACTTCTTAAACTTTTTCCACTTGTGGACCCTTTTCACCTGAGTAATCTTTATGTGACCTTAGGTATGTAAAATATGTATGAAGATAAAACACTTACTGATAATAAATGATCATTTTGCAAAGCTCTACATTGTTAAACAAGATTCCAGATTTCAATTCAGAAAGATGAAAGCACTTAATATGAGAGCACTTTCAATCTATAATTTATCTCCATCTTTTCTATCATCCATCTACGTATTTATATATGTATGCTATCTCTTTAAAAAAAAAAAAAAAAAGCAAGCATGAGTTGTGCTTTGCACCACTGAGCATCATCTCACCATCTCAGGCCACTGAGATTCCATTTCTAATTCTAACCCTAATTCTGATCTCTCAAATAAAGTCAGAAAAGTTGCTATTGCCTACCCAGTATCTGCATTTTGCCCTAAGCCTTTGTAGTGGAAGGATCAGCTCTGGAGACATTTCAATCATCTAAGAGCCATTAACAACAGGTTGGCAGATGAAACTTTGAGGGTGGAGAACTTTTCTGGGAGTCTCTCTCAAATCACACCCCAGAGGCAGCTGCCTGTTAAGAATAGCCCTGCTGGTGGGGGATCTTTCATCATACTTAGGGCTCCGAAACCAAGCAAAATCTGCTCTCTCCCACCTATATTCTCTTCCTCTTCTGGTTAAGCTCCAAGGTATGAATGAGCTCAGAAGGTATTTAGAAGATTAGCTTATTCTCAAGTGTTTTTTAGACCAGGAATCTGAAGTCACTTTAGTCAGTGGTGTGCTTTGTTTGTACATAAAACCCTTCCTTATAACAAAGTACCTTATTCTTCTTCTGCTACTGTGCATACGTGACTACATCCAGACAAAATCATTGGGTAGGAAGCTGAATTCAGATCCCATGGCTTCTTGTCTCTTCCCTCTTCCTGCCTTCTCCCTCTTCCCCTTCCAGATATTTGGTATCCTCAATTCTCCCATTTTCATCCTACCTCCCTTCTTTTTTCTTCTTCCCTCCCCCAGGACTGTATGTTGCCATATTATCCTTCCCTCAACAATCAAAACTTCTTGTATCCTTGACCTTAATCAAAAGGGAGAAAAATGATCTGACAGAAATATTCACACCATGACATAAATAATCAACAACAACCTGATTCTTGCCTTATTAAAAGTATCTATATTGGATATACTGTAACATATTTAACATGTATAAGACTGATCTAGGGGAGAGGGTGGAGGGAAGGAAGGGAAAAGTCGGAACAGAAGTGAGTGCAAGGGATAATATTGTAAAAAAATTACCCAGGCATATGTTCTGTCAATAAAAAAGTTATTTTTTAAAAAGTATCTATATTTTAAAATGTGACACTTTGAGAATCTACATCTTGAACCCAAGGGGCAATTAGGTAGTACAATGGATAGAGTAGAGTACAAAGTAGCCCCAGATACTTGCCAGATATGTAGGCAAGTTACTTCACCCTATTTGCCTCAGTTTCCTTATTTGTAAAATGAGCTGAAAAAGAAAATAGCAAACCCTATCTTTGCCAAGAAATTTCCAAATGGGGTCATGAAGAGCCAGACATGACTGAACAGCACCAATAAACCTTAAATCTAAAGAAATAAATTTCTAATAGTAGAATCTGTACATAGGTATAGCTAGGTGTGAGGGATTTTTTTTTTAATAAGTATTATCAGAGTGGGGAGCACTAGTCAAATCCATCCCATAAAGTAATACGGTATAATGTGGAATAAAGATAATTAGTCCTCATTTCAAATTCTTCCTTTTATACCACCTTGTGATTTTGAGCAGGTCCCTTAGCCTTCCTATGTCTCTTTTTCTTCCTCGAATATAAGGTGAGTCCTATGCAAGTCCTTTGTTTGAAAGGTCACCCTGTGGGCTGAAGCCATACCAAGCCAAATATGTCCACTTCCCTTCAGAACTACTTGCCCATACCCATGAGCCCACCCATCCATATCACAAACAAGTGTCCTTGATCACAAAGGGACTTGGATAGGAGAGTGTGTGGTCAGCAAAAACCACTGAAGGCAGAAAAACAACTTACAGGGCTGTGGGTTACTCGTGTCCCCTTCCAATACAAAAGGCAGCCCTCACAGAAGTCAGCCACCCATGCTCCCTATTGTACACGTCGCCCCAGCTGCATGCTTTCTGCAGAATCCCATGCATTATTATAAACATAGAAGTCTGATCACGTAGAAAATGAATCTAAAATGTACTTTGGGGTTAGATTCTTTTTGACTAATGTCAAACTGGCTAACTTGGGCATTCCCTTACCTCGAAGGAGGAACCATCTTGTTGTTTTTTCTGTGGATCATTAGCCCTTTTCCACTGAACATTTTTCTCTGCTCTTTGGACCTTCTGTTACATTTTGCCACTTAGCATTTTCCCCCTCAGCTGTTCTGTTCCTGTTACTTGTTTTTTTTGTTTTCATTTTTGTCTCTCTTCTCCTCCTCTCTTTTTCTATCACACATCATATGGTTTCCTCCCAGCCAGTCCTGAGCCCACTGATTTTTAAATGTTTTCCATCACCCCACAAACCACAACTATTACCACCACCACCACTGCACCTCTCTTCCAAATGAATATCTGGAACAAACCTTTTGGTTTGTTGCTTCATACCTCTTACAGATTTAACTAATAATTTATTAGGAATTACTGAACAGGATGACCTCTGGAGTCCTTTACAACTCTAGATGGGAACAGAGAACTTTGTACAAGAAAAGTTTACAGCAATTGGTTATTTCCAGTATTTGACTTATCAAGCTGGATTTCTTTGTTGGATACAAGGGTTTAACAAAATTGTTGGTTTCCTTAAAAAATGCATTTATCTTATATGAAAAAAATGGGGGACAGTATAGGCTGATGAAGAGAATACCAGACTAGAGTTGGATGACCTGTGTTTTGGTCTCACCCTATTGTTTTCTTCCCCTACCCCCAGGGTACTCTGAAGTCATTGCTGATACTGGTCTCCATGTTGTTTCTTGGCAGGATATGCCATCTGCTAACCTTGGGCATTTTCACAAGCATTATTCCTCATGCCTTCCTCTTCTTTGCACCCTAACCTCTTAGCTTCCTCCTTCAAGTCCCAATTCAAATCCTACCTTCTACAGGAAGCCTTTCCCAACCCACCTTAATTTTAGCACCTGCACTTTGTTAATTATTTCTGATTTAACCTATAGTCTGTCTGAACTTAGGCTTTTGTATTTTTTTTTTAATCTCTGCAGTGTAGTATAGTTACTGACACATAGTAGGTACTTAATGTTTGTTGGCTGACTGTGTGGTCTTGGTCAAGTCACTTTTTTCCCTCTCACCTCAATGCCACAAATGAAGTCTCTGTAAGTGTGACAATAATAGCAGTACAATTTAGCCTGTAGAGTTATTGTGAAAGTCAAATCTGATAATGGATGTGAAGTTGTTTTATTAATGAACATTCAAATAAAAGCAATCTGCAATCAATTTTCTGTTGCTTATTTTACAGGAACAATCACTTCAATTAGTGAAATTCACAAATAATGGTATTACCATTCTAACATATTCTTGACCACTAAAACTTGAACAAATGTTTTCATGAGAAACTTGGCTTAATAATTTCAGTTCCAACTTTCCTCCTTACTTTCTGCAGAAAACAAGAATATACCAAAATGCTTGGATTTAAATAATTGGTTCAGCCATTTACTACCTGTAATATCTTGGCCAAGTTATTGAACTTTTAAGGACTCAGTGTCTTCAATATTAAAATGTGGGTCTCCAAGATTTGAGGTCCCTTCCAACTCCAAAATCAAGCCTATCTCTAATCATTCTTCTGCCTTATAATCCTTCAAATAATTGAAGATAGATATCATATTCCCCTTGCCCCCAGTCTTCCCACTTCCAGGTTATAATCTCTAGTTGATTTAACCAATTTTCCATTTCCTCTCCAGTCATGTCATTTCTCTGACCTTGCTGTAGTCTGTCCAGGAATGTCCTTCCTAAAATGTAATTCCAAGAAGTGAACTCAGGAAAAGGGAGAAAAATTTCATCCTAATTTCAAACATATTGTCTTCCAATCAGTGAGCAGTATTCTTTATGTGCCCATCAGATTAGTCATACTTGAAAGCAACCTTGGTCAAGTCAGTTTTCACTTAGGAATTATCAAGACTGCATGGTAACCAAAGGCACAAATGATAGTTAATGGATCAATGATGGACAGAATCAGCTACATCCAGAGAAGGAACACTGGGAAATGAATGTGGACTACTTACATTTTTGTTTTTCTTCCCAAGTTATTTTTAACTTCTGAATCAGATTTTTCTTGTGCAACAAGAGAACTATATGGATCTACACACATATATTGTATCTAGGATATATTTTAAGATGTTTAATATGTATGAGACTGCCTGCCATCTAGGGGAGGGAGTAGAAGGAGTAGAAGGGAAAAGTTGGAACAGAAGTGAGTGCAAGGGACAATGTTGTAAAAATTACCCATGCATATGTTCTGTCAATAGAAAGCTATAATTTTTAAAAATGATAGCTAATGGGAAATTTGAATTTAGTTTCAATATTCAAGAAAGTTCCTCTGCCTCTTATCACTGAGGACGATAGATGGGGTCTCTAGGCTGACTAATCAAGCACTAGAAGACTATTAACTTACACGGGATTTGAAACCAAGTTTACTTGAGTTCAATTCCTATTTCAGACACATACTGGTTGTGTGACTCTCATCCAATCACTTAACCTCTCTGTGTCTTCATTAGATTACTAAATTCTCCATTAGACTGTAAGCTTCTCGAATGCAGGAACTGGCTTTTTTTCTTTTTGCTTCCCTGGAGCCTACTACAGAGTCTGGAATATGGAGGTCCTAATAAATGTTGATTCATTGATTGTGTCTCAATTTCCTCATCTGTAAAATGGAGATAAAAACATCTACCCCACAGGATTGTTGTGAGGATCAAATGAGTTAACATGTATAAAGCATTTAACAAATCATGAAGCCCTTTGTAAATGCTAGCTCTCAATATTACTATTATTATTAAAAAACAGCAGTAGTCTCTAAAATGCTGTTATTTACTCATATCTAACTCTTCATGATCCTATTTGGAGTTTTCCTGGCAGAAATACAGAAGTAATTGACCATTTCTTTTTCCAGCTCATTTTAAAGATAAGGAACTGAAGCAAACAGCGTTAAGTGACTCAAGTAGAGTCACACACAGAGCTAATAAGTGTCTCAGGCCAGATCTGAACTCAGAGAAATGAATCTTTCTGGTTATAGGATGGGCACCTAGCCTCCCAGTCTCTCAACTGAGCCAGTTTCTATTATGTATCATTTTTTCCAAAGGCTCAGATAGCTTTTTAGATCCTGCTACCAGACTCCTTAATCAGGATAGGTGATAGTAAATCAGTTCTCTGAAAACAGGATATATTTTTATATTTAATCTGCATTATTAACATTTCCTACATAATTTTCTTAATTCTAGACAAGCAATAATATAATAAATGAAGGCTTAATTTGTCATATTTGCCAATCTCCAATACATAAATATTCACATTATAAAGATTACAATCAGTTCTTGAGAGCCTATGTGAATTACTTTCAGTATAACCATGACTATAATTACTGTAGGCCTTCATTTTAAAAATGAAGACCCAGGAGGAAGAGGAAGAAAATCATCTGGCTGATCTCCAACAACTCCTACCTGTAAGTCTCTCCTAATTCAAATGAAATTATGTATACCCTACTTTTCAGAAGTTTAGTATGTTTTTTAAACATCAGCTGGGGGAAATAAGTGGTATAGTAAACACAGTGCAGGGCCTGTCATCAAGAAGATCTAAATTACAATCCAGCCTTAGATGTGTAAGAACACCTGGTCTCTGTTGGGCTCAGTTTTCTGTTCTCTAAAATGGAGAGATGAATAGCACCTAACTTTCAGGACTAATGTGATCAATTGAGGTCAACTGAGATAATATTTATAAAGCCAAAGGCACAGAGTAAATACTATATAAATGTTTTTGTCAGCATTATTATTATTAAAAATAGCATGAGATAAAAGAATGAAAGACCTGAACTCAAGTCTAAATTCAAATTCTCCTTCTGGATAAGTAAATAGATATCCTTCTATAAGTACAATATATCCTATAAGTATAATATATCCTTCTGATATTTACTAGTTATATGGCTACAGGTAAGTTGCTAAATGTGTCTGGTCTGTAAAATAAAAACAAAAGGGTGGCAGTATTTCCCTCACCTTTCCAAAGACCTGGTTCAGTGGCCCATTGGTATGCAGGTACTCCAAGACTGTGCCTGGAGAAGGCAGTTCACAAGAATTCCTTGTGAAAATCAAATGAGATGATATCATTGCACTGTCTGTGAACCTAAAATGCCTTATAAATGTCAGCTATTTTCATCACCAGGTGAAAACTTGTCATATGGAGGAGGCACAGGCCCTGGAGGAGAGAGGTCTGCTAAGAGATCCGCTCACCTCCGAGACCCGCTCCTCAATTGCTCTCCAGGCAGACATATCTGGCATATTTTGTCCAATGTAACACACTTACTTGTGCTTTATTTCCTTCCCTCCTTAAACCAGAAAATGACATTTCTACTCATATTCCCATGAGAATGTGGTAAAGGCTAATGAGAAAACTGAGCAGAGAGGGGCATATGTTCTTGAGATTTAGTTATTGTCATGTGCTTTTTTTAATGTCCAAAGATAAATAAATAAATAAAATCCTTTCACCTAATTTACATAACCCTCCAACAGGCATACCAATTCATCTGGATACTTTCCAAATATTTAAACAGGAACTGAATCAGGTTGGAAGAAAACAAGCCCAAACCAGCTTAAACTCAATCTCTATGGGGATCATTATTCTGAGTCTTATAGTGTAGTAATGAACCCCACTCTTGCATGTTAGTGGGGAAAAAAATCAGAGAATGTTGAAACAGGGAGGGATCTTAGCAATCACCAGACCTAAGCTCTGAATTTCTACTGATGAATAAATGAAAAACAAAAAAAGTGGTATCTTCATCCAATTTATCCAAGCATTTCTTCAGTTCCTTGGGCCAAGCATTGTTCTATGCATCGAGAAATAAGAAGAAAGAAAGAAAGGAGAGAGGGAGGGGAAAAGGTAGGAAAGGAAGGAGGGAAGAGGGAAAAAGGAAAGAAGCAAGGAAGGAAGGAAAGAGGGAGTGGAGGGAGGAAGAAAGGAAGTAAAGGAGGGAGGAAGGAAGAAAAAGGAAGAAAGGAAGAGAGGAAGAGTCCCTGATTTCAAAGTTTATATTCTATGAAGAAAAACAATGTGAATACACAGAAGCATATGTAAAATCTATGCAAAATAATTATGATGTTACCTCAGGTGAGAGAAGCACTGGACAAGTGCCCAAAACCCCAAGGCCAGGCTCAGGTCTTTCAAGGACCTTCCCTAGGCCCTTGCTTCCCTAATCTCCCTCTCTTGTCCATGTAATGAACAGCTGTCCTGTAATCTTGCAAAACCCTACAGATTATCAGAATCCTGGGATAACAGAAGCTTTCCCTAAGCAATTAGAGAAGAGGGAGGAGAACACATGAAGGGGAGATGGGAAAGGTGATATCCTTGGCTGATAAAGCCCTAAGAGATTATTTGGTGAAATAATGTATAGTTAACTGTGAGAAACATAAACAAGCTTCCAGATTAGCTCATTATGGATCTATCTGATGTGAAGTTCTATAGCACATCAGGAATATTTCACAAGTTTGACTTCCATAAGTGGTAATGCTGTCAGAAGGAGAGAAAGGAGAGGAGCTTTTAGACTATGTCACTGTAGACTTCTAATGGAGTTAATGAATATTGTAATGGTGTAGGGTTAGGTTATAAAAAGAGTAGCAATCTTTTGTTCTTGCTGCCTCTGTGCATGGATCCAGAAAGGAACCAAACAGATGTCTAACAGAGCAGTGAACTCCTCTGAGCTTAGTGTATGGTGAATTATTCCTGATGGCTGGGGACAGCAGAAACCCTGTTTCAAAAGTCATATAGCTCCTCCCACCTCACCCCTGGGAAGAAGGAGAAAGGTAATTGAACCTAATCAAAAATCCTGAAAAGGAATAGCCACCTTCAGTTGGAGGGCAAGGCAGGTCTTCTAATTCTTAGTAGAGACAGAAGGTCTGAGTTCAAGTTTTTCAAAAGGTGGAGATGTTAACAAAAAGGAACTTCTATTCTGAACCCGATTCTAATCAATGCTCAATCAAAATGATCTGTGAAAGTAAAAATGATGAGAAACATGGAGGTGGGAAAGGAGAACAATGTCTATCTTAGCTTGAGAAGGAAAGAAAATGCAAGAACATCTAAAATTCACTCCAGATTTAGGAAAAGAAAAATCCAAAAAGATTTAAGAGAAAGAATAGATAGGATCATCCCACAATCTAAAATTCTACAAGGGATGTCAAACCAATATAAATGGAAAGTTCTCAAGAATGAAATTCTGAATACACAAGAAAAGATGATTCCAATGAGGAAGAACATATTTTAAAAATATGAGTTAATAGACAATATCGAAGAAAATCATCAACAAATCTATATACTTAAGTGGCATTTATAGAAAAAAAAGATGGATATAAGGTAACAGATGATGAATACCAATGAGTGATATGATCCTAGAAGAAATGTTCTAGGAATGCTCAAAGTTGGAAATAAACACTAAAGACAAAGGAAAAAAGGAGGGGAAGGTATTTGTAGTTTTATTGCAGACAAAGGCAAAGATCAAACAAAGGATCACTTCTCTGTTCATGGTGGATTGTTGTTTTTGTTGTTCAGCCATTTGGTTGTGTCTGATTCTTTGTTACCCCATGTACTAAAAATTTATTCCCCACTATCTCCTGAAGTCTGTCCAAGCTCATGTTCATTGCTTCCACAACATTGTGTATCCACCTCATCCTCTGCTGTTCTCTTTTCTTTTGCCTTCAAACTTTCTCAATATCAGGGTCTTTTCAAAATGTGGTCAAAGTATTTAAGCTTCATCTTCAGTATTTGTCCTTCCAATGAGTGACCTGAATTAATTTCTTTAAATATGGACTGATTTGATCTCTTTGCTGTCTAAAGGACTCTCAAAAATAATCTCCAGCACCACAATTTGAAAGCATGGATTTCACATTGCTTAACTTTCTTTATAGTCCAATTCTCACAGCCCTACAGTGCTCCTGGAAAAAAACATAGTTTTGACTATAAAGACAAAGCAAGGTGATGTCTCTGCTTTTTAGTATGCTGTCCAGATTTCCCATAGCTTTCCTTTCAAAGAGCAAGCCTCTTTTGATTTCGGGCTACTGTTCTCATTATCAGTGATATTTAAGGTCAAGAATTTAAAATCTGACACTGCTTCCATTTTTCTTCCCTCATTTGCCAGAAAGTAATAGGATGAGTTGCCAAGATCTTAGGGTTTGTTTTTGTTTTGTTTTGTTGATGTTAAGCATTGTCAGCTTTTAATGCTCTTACAGCCTTATCACTACTTGTTATTCTTTGGAATTCTTTTTGCATTGTCAAGTATTTATTTCCTTTTTTTTTCCATTCCCTTTCCTTTTCCTTTTTTCCTCTGTTTCTCTGGTTTACTAACAGCCATTCTGCTTTCTTGCTCTTCTTTTTCTTTGGAATATCTTTTATTGCTACCTTCTGTATAATATTATGAACTTTTGTCCATGGTTCTTCAGGTCTCTATCCACCAGATCTAATCCCTTAAGTTTGTTCATTATTTCCATTTCATAACCATAAGGGATGTTATTTAAGTCTTACCTATAGGGTCTGATAGCTTTCCTTATTTTATTCAACTAAATCTGAATCTTATAATAAGAAGGTCATGAACCATAATCAGCTCTGGGTCTTATTTAATTGAATATATAGAGCTTTTCCATCTTTGGCTGCTAAGTATATAATTAATCTGATTGCAATAGTGACCATATGGTGATGTTGATGTGAAAAGTCATCGTTTTTGTTTTTAAAAAGTGTTTACTAGGACCAGCAACTTATCTTGAAAAAACTCCACTTATCTCTGCCTTTCTTTGTTTTGTACTTCAAAGCCAAACTTTCCCTTTATTCAAATTATCTTTTGATTTCTTACTTTAGCATTCCCATTCCCTATGATGAACTTGGCATTTTGGAGGTATTATTTCTAGATGTTGTGGCATCGGTGGTTGGAGCATAGACTTGTATTACTGTAGTGTTGAATAGTTTGCTTTGGATTTGAACAGATTGATTGATGATAATGGGAGACACAGAAAAAGCACTGATAATTTTGCTCATGTATTTTTAGTCTCTATCAAAGCAAATGATATTTTGACTACGAAGAAAAAAAAAACAACATAAATTGTTCCTTATAGAGCAAAAACCTAAGATAACTTAAGAAATAGAAAAAACAAAAACAGTTGTGCCAGTGGAGAATAATCTTTACACTTTGTATGCATTCCCATTTCCAGTTCAGCAGCCGATTAAAAGCTAGGTGTTCGTACAAAAGACACCAATAGACCAAATCACTTTCTTTCCTGCTGATTACAAAGTATAAAGATGGCTCTCTGAATTCAATAAGGTTATTTAAGGGAAAGAATGTATCCTTCCCCATGTTAGGCTGACTCTTAAGCATAAAACCTCCCAGACAAACTTGTATCTAGAATTGAGATATCTCCTATTTTTTGTCTTTTCTTAAGTAGAAAGGGTTTGTGGAGTCACAAAAGGTTGGAAGAGCTACTCAATGTTGATAGTTGAGCCTGGAAGAACAAGTCTTGTGGAGTAACCAACTTTGACCCAGTCCTGTTGTGAATCAAGTCACCAAACATGACAATGCCCTAGAAGCAAGGAAACAACTTTATCCATTGGCTAGACCACATTCAGAAGGGAAGTTGGTGGGATGAATGGATTGCATTAATTGCTTTGAGTTTGAACCCACTTTTTCCAAAGACCTAGGTGGTTGAGGGCAGAGTTTGTTCAAGAGGGAGGCAATGTGTTGTTGTTTGTTTGTTTGTTTGGTTTTTTTTTTTTTGTATTTATGTTTATATATCATCCCAGAAAATATCCCTTTACAAAAGTTTATTGATGTTCACTGGCAATCAGTGATGTTGAGGGAATATTAACTGGCACTGATAACGTGATGGTGAGGGGCTAATAAGATAATATTGAAAGAACATACCAGAATAAGAATTTGAGTCAATAGCATCCAAAAGGCCACAGGAACATATAGCCAGCTGTGCTCTGGAAATCTAACCTGTTCTGGCAAGATTTGGGATAAACATCACAAGTGTTTAGATCACTTCAGTGGAATACCTCAGAAGGTCATGATCTCTCCATTACCAGAGGTCTTCAAGCAGAGATTAGATAGCTACTAATGAGAAATTCTATAAAGGAGATGTATCCATGCTTTAGGTAGATGCATGGAATAGACTGTCTCTGAAATAGGTCTCTTAGTGCTCCAATATGCTATCCAATAATGTTCTTTATAAATAAGAGGACTATTGTTTACAGGGTCACAAAACCTGCTCCAGCTTCAACTATCTCTGTATAAGACCTTGAAAGCTCTCGGGTCATCAACATTGTTTATTGTTTATAGAAAGTGATTTTTTTTAATTCTCTAGACAATGAGATAGATACAGCAAAAGTTTGTAGGACATGTGGAAAAAACATGCAAAGGAGAAGTGAAGATGGTTGGTTTCTGGTTCTGCCAATAAACAATATCCTCAAACAAATTCCTTAGTATTTTTGAGGATCAATTTCCCCATCTCTGAAATAATGAATTTAGATGAGATCATTTCTAAGGACCTTTCCAACTATAATATCCTAAAATTCCAAAAATTAAAAAAAATCCCCTCTAAAATGGTGCTTTCAAAGGACTAAAAGGGGATCTGTTTGAAACAGCATTTTTAGACGAACCCCAAAATGGGTTGAATAAGTCAAATAAAGTAGTTGCTGCTGACTATGTGAGTCATGGGAATCAGGAAACAACAATGAGTAACAACCTACACGATACAGTCCAGTAGAATAGCTCTACTTTTCCAGGATATCTGCTATTCCTACGCTCTTGAGAAAATCAGACCAAAGAAAAAGGTCATGAAAATATCATGTTCTGGGCACATTCTCATCTGATGACATTCTATTGACCAGTATTTTAGCTAAATTCCTTCTTGATAGATCCCTTAAAATATCTTTTGTTTGTTGATTTCATGTTACTGCATTTTCATTTGGATTTAGAATTTAGCAGGATAGAGGACATTCAATTTCCTCTGTAGATACATAAAACATGTTATTTACTTATAATTCTACTTTTCAAAAAATATCCTAGGCATTTAGAAGCAAAGTGACCTATCCTACCTAATATGTATCAGAGAAAGAACTTAACCTAAATTCTCCTGGGCCATTCCTGGATCCATTGTATCACATCATTTCTCCAATAATTAAGTAGAATAATTAGCATAGCTGCAATATTGAACCCATCCTCCCTACAGACCTAAGTAGTTGAGGTCAGAGTTTGGGGGGAGGGGGAGGGGAAGGGGAAGGGAGAGACAATGTTTTGTTTTGTTTTTTTTTTTTTTTTAATTTATCTTCTTATTATATCTTCCAAGAAAATATCTCTTTGCAAAAGCTGATTAATGTTAATTTTGTCATCAGTGATGTTGGAGAAACATTAACTGGGAATGGGATCAAACCAAGTCTGGTTCTATACAGTTTTAATCCAAAAATGAAATTCTAAAAACCCAAACTAAACAAACAAACAAAAAACACCTTTCTATGTCTACCATTTCATGTCTTGCAAAAAGTCACCTGAGTTGATGGGTTCTTTAATAGTCCATGAATGGGACTGTTGGAACTTCCAAGTGATCACCTATAGAATCCAAGAGTGAGTAAGTTTTACCTTGGGTGTTTTAACTTGACCAACTACTATCTAAAGCATGAATTTCTATTATTGTATTGTTTCCTATGACAACCCACCAGGAGTCTATTAGACATCTTATTTGTAGAAGTGGCATAAGAAAGCTGTAGATGAAGAATAATAAAATTTTAGAATAGTAATAGTGACAATAGTTGGCACACATTCAATCCTGAAAAGTATTTTCCTGTATATGTGACATTGTATTATTTCACTTGAGTTCCATAACAATCCTGTTACAGATACCATTATCCCCATTTTGCAAATGAGGAAACTGAAGTTCAACTAATAAAGTATACGGGTAGAATATGAACTACTTAAAGGTCTTCCTGATTCCAAATCCAGTGCCTTATGTCTCCTGCCAAAATTAGAAGTTACCTTAAAGGTGACCTTCATAGAGCCACAGAATGTTAAAGTTAGAAGATCATTTGGAAGTATTTCAGTCCAGAGACTGTCAAACTTTTTGATTTTAGGACCCTTTTGCACTTTTGAGGATTCTGTTTAGTTTGAGGAAAGTAAAATAGAAGTTAGTATACAATGTTTGCTTAGCCTTTAGCTAAATCCACACTTAATAGATTCCCTAATAGGCTATTAAGTGAAAAATAAGGCATAACCCACAGGCTAACTCCAGCACTAACCTTAGTTGCTCTTCTCATCCATGGCTCTTTTTAAATCCTGAAAACTTTTGTCCTAATGAGCATGTGCTAAGGACAATGAGACGTAAAGAAGACTTTGGGAAGTCCGGATCAGAAGGATAGAGATACAAGATAAAGGATTGGGACATAAATTGCAAGCATGAGATGCAAAGGCGCATAAGAGTAAAGAGACATTGGGCAGAGGAAGAAGCCATTGACACAGGAGAGGGTCTGTGGTAGTCACATTCAGGATGGACTGGATGCCCATAGAGGTTTCTTTAAATTCTGAGAATTTAAAAAATTGGAAGAGGGTACATGAAGAATTTAAAAGAGGAAGCAGATGTTTCAATAAAAGGGTTATTTCATTCTAGGGACCCTTGTTCCTAGAGAAGCAAAGCACCGGATCCCAAAGCATCTTGGGAATTCAATGACAAAACTGCCAATTACCAAAAGGTTATCTTGGTCTGTCTGGTTATGAAAGATGAGGAAAATATTTAAAAGTATGTCATGTGCTGTGCCTCCCCGAGGTAATGGGATGAGTCATTTGCAAAAGGTTATTTAGAATTTGCCCAACAGAAGTGTGTTAACATGTCAGTTAACTGGAGAACACAATGTGAGCAAGAAGCAGCTTCCTCTGGTTTTCCCCAGTCCCTCTTAGTAGATTTTTCTGGGTGGCTGAAGGCGGTAGAATATGCAAATCATCAAATCCAGTTTTAATTGACATGAGCTGATGTTCTCAACATTAACGTGCCTAATCAGGAATGTTTGTCCTCCTCCCTGAGACTGGACTCAAATATCATATTTTTTCATGAGGAACCCTAGACCCAAATACTCCTTACCAGTACCTCTCAATGACAGGCAATCTTACAAGCAAAAAGTCTCCTTGGGAAATACAAAGTCAGCTCTTGACCCTTGCCATATAGTTCCAGCTCTTCAAGAATCAAGTCAATAAGTATTTGTTAAGCATTTACCATATTCCAGGCACTGTATTAAACAGGGGCTAGAAAGAAAGGTAAAAGATGGTCCCTGATCTTTAATCAAATGGAGGAGAAAACAAGCAAAGAAATATACGAAGGTAAATTGGAGATAATCTCAGAGGGAAGGCATTATTAGCGTTAAAGTGAATCAGGAAAAGAAAGGAGATTTTTAGCTGAGATAAGAAGCTAGGAAAGCCAAAAGAGAAATGAGGGCTGGAGGAGAGGAGCATTCCAGACATACAGTGGATAAAAATACAAGGATAGAAGATGAAGGTTCTTGTAAACATTAAAGGAGGACAGTAAAAGTCAGAATGATGGTGGGACTGCAACCCCACATTAATGATCCCCCCACTTCCAAAAGAATTTTAACTTGGGCAATGCTTAAGCAGATTTTCCTAATGTTAACAGCAAGGAAATTGAATATGCAAAGAGTCTTTAGTTTGTCAAGACTGGAGATGAAGGACACAATTATAGTGCTAGAAACTAGTCCCACTGTGTGCTATCAAACTTTCTAGGAGAGAGGAAGGCTTTGAAAGAGACTTTTCACGTCTTCTGCCTCTTTTATCAAACTTGCTTGCACACCTGATTTGTTCTTCTGCCTGGATCTAGATGGGAGGGAAGGGAATGGCATCTATCAATAGCAAAGGAGAAGCTCTTATAAAGCACCAACTACTGCTAACCACTAAACTGAGGTTTTTTTTTTTTTTTTTTGAAGATTATCTCATTTGATCTCACAACAACCCAGCCATATGAGCTCTTATTATTTTCACTTTATAGTGATGTTTTTAACTGAGGAAACTGAGTTAAGCGATTTGCTCAGGTTGCTTATACAGCTACTAAGTATCTGATGGTAGATTTGAATTCAGGTCTTCCTGATTTCAAGTCCCCAAATCTATCCACTGCACTATCTAGCCCAAATGAAAAAAAAAATCTCCCTGAGAGCAGAGCTGGGCTGCCCCCTTAGGCTGAAAATTCTTCATCACTGGAAGTTATCAACTAAAAGGTTAATTCCTGCCTGCCAAGAATATTGTTAGAGGCAGCTAGATAATGGACAGGCTGGTTAATTGGACTTATAGTCAAGAAATCCTGACTTCAGATCCAGCTTCAGGCAATTTAATAATCCTGGCCAGTCTCTTAAACTCTTTATGTCTTAGTGTCCTCACCTGTAAAATGAGTATAATAACAGCACCTACCTTCCAGGATCATTGTAAGGAAAAACTAAGATAATAGTTGTAAAGCACTTTGCAAACCTTAACGTGATTTATAAATACTAGCTAGAATAATAGCTATTAATTTCTATCTTAAGGAGGTAATTGTTCAAGATAATCTACAAGGTCTTTTCTAACTCTAAGATATAAGATGCAATAACAGTCTAGGCAAGAAGGCAATTCAAACACTTATTAGCAGTATTATGAAATCTGCTAGTAACAGAAATGTCTTCCCTCTAGACGTTCACTTCATACCAAGACTCCTCATACTGGAAGTACCCTCTGCCCTCACAACTTCTTCCTTTGATTGACTGGTTTCTCCCAGAACCTCCATGTTAAGAAAGATGCCCAGGCTATTCACATCTTTATTCCTCTCCAGTTTATCCTGCTGAATCTTCAACTTTCTCAACCATGCCATCAAAAACATATCTCTGATTCCCTTCCCTTTCAGTTTCTCTCTGTGGGTGAATGTGTGTTAGAACATAAAGAAAAACTGTCTTTATTTCAACTTCTATTTGTATCCCCAGCACTTATCACAGTGTCTAGCAAATACTGAGTGCTTAAATTTTTGTTAACTTGCTTGGTGACTTGATTAAAATTGGGACTTTTATGGCCACAATCTTCATCTAAGTGTATGGCTGCATACCTAAGTGCTATTTGTTTATGACTGGTATATAACCACCTTTGCCACTTCCTGGAAAGACTTTGCCAAGGGAAACCCTGTGTCCCTCATTCTCAATCTTGCACAAGTGATCAAAAATATGGTTTATTCCTCATTGCATTACTCAAGACCATTTTAGAATAATTTTAAAAATCATAGACATATCCATAAATATTGTGCAAATTTAATCCTTTGGGAAAATTTTTAAATTTCCTATTTATTCTTATGAAAAATATACTGATTAATTTTTTTAAGTTTTTAATAAAGGGGGTAGTATATTTTCTATAGCAATAGGCAGTGAATATTAGTATCATCTTGTCCCCAAATTGCTTAAGGACTCTGACCAAAGAAATGACCAACCATGTCTCTAAAAAGATCCAGACAGAAAGATGTTGTCAGACATTTTTGGAACAGAACATTGGATTAGTTTTGCTTGACTATACTTAGTTTTCTGTTTGTTTGAGACTGAGTTTCTCTCTCTCTGACAGGCTAAGAGTACAGCAGTCACTCATATAATCCCCATGTTGATCAGCTTGAGAGTTATGAACTGCACCAACTCTACCTTGAACTAGTTTGTTTTCTCTTTAGGTAGTGTGTTGGCCAATCACATCCAGGAGCTCACCACTTTGGTACTACTGCAACTCAGAATTCCCAAGTTCAAGAGATCCTCCAGTCAGCTTCCCCATTAGCAGGAATTACAAGCACATGCTACCACACCTGTTTTTTTTTTTTTTCCATTGGGGTGAGGAGGGCAGTTTGTTTGTTTTCCCTTGGTTTTTAATTGGGGGGAGGGAGAATGACAGAAGGGGTTAGCAGTAGTGATTTCAAAAAAGTCCAATTATAATGCACAGAAGGAAACACAGAAAAGCAGGACAGTTTTGAAACCAATATGTGGGATTGATTTTATACTTTCAAAATAACTTACAAGTATCTTTGTTTTTATATAATCTATATTCCTCGTTCTTCCCCTTCAAAGAACCATCTCTTTTAAGAAAGAATATTTCACAAAGAAAGAATATGAAAAAAATCAGCAAATCTGGTCAATACATTAAAAAACAAAAACCTAAGATACATTCTATGTTCCATACCCATGGACCTCCCACCTCTGCAAAGTATCTTCTCATATCTTTTCTTTGAGGTCATGTCTATTTTTTGTAATCTTAGAACATTCCTTTTTTTCTGGCTGTGTTCTTTCCATTTACATTGTTGTAGTTATCATATATGGTTTTGCGTTTGTTCAGGGATTTTTTACTTTGTTTACTTCACTCTGTATTGGTTCATATAAGTCCTTCTATGCCTTTCTGTAGTCATCATATTCATCATTTCTTAAAGCACAATAATATTCTATTGTTTTTTTTCAAGTACCATAATTTTTTAGCCATTCTCCCTCCATAAGTATCTACCATTTAATATGTGTATATGAATGTATGCATATTTACATGTGTATATATGTATATATATACAAGCAAATATGTATATATGTGGAAATATATACCTAATCATTTCTAATATAATCTATTCATAAAATGTGTTCATATATCCAATCATATATTTATATACTTACATATATGACTATTATATTTGTATACACATATTTATATACATATATGACTCATATAATATCTAATACAGTTATATACACATGTGTATATATGTATGTGTGTGTGTGTGTGTATATATATATTATAACAATGGATAGGCAGTGACCAAGTTGTTACTTCATTTATTTATTCATTATAGTCATGTTCTTTAAATTGGGGTATCATTTACATTCATAGAAATTTAGGATCCAGCAGAATCATTGGTATCAAAACTGAAGTCACCGTATTGATATTCCCAGAAGAGATCAGAGCAACACACCCTGGGTAACTATTTCTGACCGTATTCATTTCCTTCCTTCATAAGGCATTCTTGCCTTACTTATTCCTTCCTCCAGCTGCTACCCCTCCCATTCTACTCCCACAGGGTTGAGCCTCCCATCTCAATATTAGGGTCCTCCACCCATGGCCAATACATTTTGGAACTCAGATTCTCCAGTGATGACCTCATTATGAATGTTCACTTGTAGGAAATTTGTTCCTTGGTTGAAACTGTCCCTTCTAGGAGAAGATTGAGATGCTCTTCATTCAGATCAGATCAGGGAGCCCAGTTTCTTAAAATGTGGGTCACAAATCCATATGGCATCTTGCAAGTGAACGTGGGGGTCACAAAATTATGAGTTATTATCAGTAAATGTTTGGTTTGTGTACCTATTTTATGTACCTATATATCCAGGGTCACATAAAAATTTCTATAGCTAAAAGGGATCACAAATGGGAAAAAGTTTAAGATCCCTATTCTAGAGGAAGGGGAGCCAGAATTCATGCTGAGCTTCTGAGACTTCTTTGTTTCCTACTCTTTCCATTCCCAGGTCATCAGGAGGGTTAAAAAGTTAAGGAACACAGAACAAAGAGCCAGTGAAAACAAATCCCGGAGTATTTTAGGCGGAGGCCAGTTATTAAAACAGTATTCTTTGCTTCATCTAAAGAACTGAGATTCCTAATAAGAAGGTAAGTAAGGGATGAATCAGAAAACAAGTGGCCAACAGAAATTGGATGGTCACTTCTTAGATTCTGTTCTAAACATGTGGCTAAAAATGAATCTCAGCAAGAGGCTGTCTTCCTTCATAAGTTTGTTACCAGTGGTTTGTGTATGGTATAAGAGAAAGGGAGCCAAGGGTTATGTAAATGGCTAGAATAATTTTAGAATTGCATCCATCTAGGAGTCATGCTTTCTTTTTTAAAAAAAAAAAAAAACCAAACTTACCATAAAGATAAGAACGTAGGAATGCCTACTTATAGAGCAAAAGAAAGACCTTTCTTTTCTAAGTTAATACTGAACTACTCTATTCTATTCTGAGTTATAAAAAGAGCCAGGGCTAATTGGACAAAAACTGTCCAACAGAGACGGACTGTTTAGAAAGCAAACTGATACAGATATATGTTGGCCAGCTTAGATGATGCTGAGAGGTATTGCTACCTGGTTTCCCAATAGGGAGCTGGAGGTCCCAGTCCTAGTCTCATCTTAGAGATGAGCAAGGTGATGAGGGAGGAAAGTGATAGAGAGAAAAAACAAAATACAGCAGGGTTTTTTTCCTTTCCATAAAAGAAAAGGCACACTCCTGAACACTTGGCAAAGATTCAAGTCCTTGAGCATGTAGCACAAAGAAAGATGTAACTGAACTCAGAAAGGAAATGATCTCATGAGTCAGATTTTTTTTTTAAAAAGACTGCTACTATGGGTATTGATGAAATAGATATCACCTAGCTCTGTAGTGCTGGCCTTTTCCACCATTTGGCATTTCTTAGTGGTGGAATATGATCTCCATCTGAAACTTTGTCTTAAGAAAAGTTGAATTTCAGATCACAACGAGGCAGTTTGAGATTGGAGATCATAACTCCTCACTATCCATGCTTAGAAAGCTAAGAAATAAGGACAGGGACACAGAACCCTAGCTTCTGGAAGCTTTTACTGGAGGGCCAGGAAGAGTATCTTGAAAATGAAGGCAAAAATTTGGGACCAAAGTCTCAAGAAATTTATTCCAAGTATTCAAATTTAGTCAAATTATTTCAGTTTTGGCTCTTTCAGAAAGCCAGAGGTCCGAGGCTCAGATCCAAAATCAGCCATCCACCCTTCCCACAAAGCTTCCACTAACTATTCTGGCCCAAACTTACTCCTAGAGTAAGGGCCCCTCCCTTCTGGCACCTGCTGATACAATGTCTTGTGTATTCTTTGCCTGCCTTTATGTGCATGAGTTCCCAGTTGGATTGGAAGCTCTATTAGGATAGGGATGTGTTTTCTTTGTGTATCACATGGTGCTAGCCTAGTTCTAGGTACGCATTTGGCACTTATTAAACATTTGTGGGCTTGACTTAGATTACTAAGCCTGCAGAAGTCAATGAACGGGGTGGCACCTGTTAGACACAGCTCTTTATTACACAGATTCAGATACTCTGAAGGTCAGACTATCTGTGTTCCTCCAAAACAAACAACAGTGAAAACCAGAAAGAGCATGGTTAACCCATCATATGGGTCCTGTCCTCCAACATCAGCTAAAGGCCTCCACTCTAAACCTCTTAAGATCATAGGAACTTGTGATTTAGGCCAGAAGGATTCTTAAAGATTATTTAGTCCATTCCCTTCATCTTGCAGATAAAAAAAAAAAAAAACAACAGAGTTTTAATGATTTTTTTCAAGATCACACAGGGAAGAAGTAGATTAGCTAGGATTCAGACTGAGAGTTTATGACTTCTAGTTCGTCACTCTTTCCACTAGATCATACTTTATCGAGAGGGAATAGATAGCCTACATGTAATAGTGTACAAGATATAAATAAAGGTGGTCTTTTTGACCTTTGTGTTTTCTTTATACATGGGGTACTACTGCTCTAGGGGTACCTTTATTCAGCCTAAGATCCAAGGTCTCCAAAATTATTCCTGTCCACTCTTTATAGCTCATCTTTAGCCAAAACTCCTACTTCTCCACTCTCAGCTACTTGTCCTGAAGGAAATAAATCTGTCCAGCAAATCCATCCTGAGCTGTAGGTATTAGTCAACTGAAAACAGATTACTAATAGGTATGCCCCTCCCAAGTTTTTAAGAGGGCGCTTGAAAGTTTAAAAGGAAAGGCTCTTGAATAATAAAATTTGAGGCCCTTCAGCAGGTGGTGGAAACAGATATCTAGGTCAGAGAGAGTCATGCCCTATATGTGGCTTCCTTTTCATTTTTATACAAGTTAAATACCACATAATTTTATTAAGAATTATAGAAAATTACATACAGAAGAGATTTTAGAAACTCAAACTCTTTCAGTTTTATAAATTAAAGAACCCAAAGTTCTGAGAGGCAAACTTCTTATTGGGGTTCATAATATATAGCTGGGTTTCTTAAACTGCTATCTATGGTTTTTTTTAAACATTTTGATAAATATAGTTTATGCTATATTATGTATATATTATACCATAATATATATGGTTTATATATATGTTTTCTTTGTAATCTCATGTATTTTTTTTTCATGTATTTAAAAACATCATTCTGGGAAGGGGTTAATAGGTTTCACTAGGCTGCTGACAAGAGCAGCCTTGAAATTTTTAAAAGGTTAAGAACCCTTGAAGCACAAGAGAGGAGAAGAATGGTTAAAAATCCAATGTGGAATAAGCTGCCTCCAGAAGCAGTGAGTTCCTTCCCATTAGAAATCTGGAGGCAGCAAAATGTAAAATCACATACACTAAACTAACTCAGGAACCCTGTATTCTAGTTCTAACACTTCCATTACCTTTCTGTGTGAGCTTGGATAAGTCATTTAAACTTTCTCTTCATTTGTAGGACAGAGAAGAGTTGGATTAGGTTATAGCTAAAGTCCTTTATTAATTCTTAACAGTAGATGAATTTATTCTATTAGTATTTAAGCAGGTTAGTCAGTTAATATGAATTTTCTTCTGCATTTGCTGTGTATTAAAACTGTGCTAAGTAATGGAGTAAGAGGTAGGATGCTCATTTGTCAGAGGACAAGTAGACAACAAGGGGACAACATTATGATGCTGTCGAGGATATTTCTCTTCAGATAGGAGTTAATCTCATGTCAAGCACATGTCATCTCTGTAGGCCCTTAATATTTTATTATTTTCCCTTAACCATTTAGTATTTCCCTTATCTTATCTATAAAATGAGATGATTGAGCTAGATGGTCTCTAAGGAAGATTCTTTCTAACTTAAAAGATAGGAGCTCTGTGGCTAGTTGGATGGACCCTATAGGGTTCCATTGGGAAACAGATGCCTAGTCCTTGGGGGTGATTATAATTTCAGAGCCCTTAGAATATGGGGTCATCCTCAGAAAAATTTTAATTTAATTGAGGAGAATGAGATTTAGAGTGGTACAGAGGCAGGAACCACCAGTTTGTATGACTAAATAGATAAAAGATCGAGTGCACAATGAACCTTGAGGCTTTCCGTTAAGCAATTTTACAATCTGGGAACAGTAATGATGAGACAAGACATGTGGTCTGTCCAGATAGCACACTTCTAGGCCTAGTGGAGGGAATACAAAGGTGGAAGAGAAAATTAACAGGCTGATCCAGGGTCAGAGTGGCCATGTGAATGTAAGCAGGTCTTAAGTAAAGTTACCAATTCTAGGCTAAGGGACCTGCCCCAGATCTCAAAATTGGAATTTTTTCTCAGATTGCAATAACAACAATAACTAAAATTTCTATTTTATGTGCTATACATTATGCTAAGTACTTTATAAGTATTATCTCATTGGATTCTCCTAACACTCCTAGGTGCTATTTTTATCCCCCTTTTACAGATGAGGAAATTGAGACAAATTATGTGACTTTCCCAGGGTCATACAGGTCTTCTAAAGCAAGATTAGAGCATTAGAAGGCTTTACTATCATAATATATCATCTATTTTGTATCATTTCCCCCTTTTCTCATAATTTGTCCTGGCATTTTGTATTATTCATCTTTAGCAGACCTACCAGTTCTTTTCCATCCCTGAAGTACTTATCCTTGCCGTACCCATTATTATCAAAACCAGATAATACTAGTGAAGCACTTTGTACAATGCCCAGCATATAGTAGGTGCTTAATAGATGCTTATTCCCTTTTCCTTCCTTATTCCCAAAGGTGACCCTGGAACTAATTTCCTGAATCTAGGCCCAAGTAGATAATCATCCCCTCAGGTAGTTTGAGAGAGATACATAGAAACAGAGAGAAAGAGACAAAGACAGACAGAGAGAGACAGAGAGACAAACAGTCAGAGACAGACAGACAGAAGACAGAGAGAGACAGGGACAGAGATGGGGGGAGCAGAAAAGAGAGGGAGAGGAAGTAAAGGAGAGAGGGAGAAGGGAGGGAGGGAGAGCAAATATAGACAGACACATGAACAGAAATGGAGACATAAAGACAAATTGATATCGAAACAGAAATAGATGTAGAGATCAAAGCTAGTGATGATAGAGATATGCATCTATCCATCCACCTACCTATTTGTCTATCCACTTGATTGGCTGGGTGAAAAAATAAGAGAAAATAATCCAATCCAGCAACATTGATTAAAGTTCAGTTGCATTTGGGAAGCTGTGCGGTGCTTTCATTACTCCCTACAACAGCTCACTTCTGTGACATCATACAGGATAGACATGCTTTATGGTAGTGAATCATGAGAAACTACAATCTTTGAAGAATAAAAATCATGGTTATGAGTGAGCAATGGAGAAATACTTCATGGATAAGAGTAAACTGCAGGACCTTACCACCACCCCATAACTGCAGTGACTTAATATAAGAAGAAATATATACTAAATTATAAAAACCTAAGGAAGATGTGGACTGGTCACATATTGAGAATGAGAAACAATAGATAAGACAAATAGCCTGGTTACCCCTGAAATAGCAAAAGAACAAAGGCAGGTTTATGGAAATTTATAGAATCATAGAGATGAAAGGGATAATAAAAGAGATTTACTAGGATTCAACTTCATCATCTTACAGATAAGGCAACTGATGGTCAGAAAGGAGAAATTATTTACCCCATTAATTTAGAACTAGATGACTCCCTAATAAATAGTTTAGTCCAACTGCCTCAATTTGCATATGAGAAAATTGAGGCACTGAAGAGAGAACTTATTTATCTTAGGTTAGTGATAAGTAGCAGAACCAAAGACTTTTAAATGGATAAAGTCTTTCCATTATCCCCTGTATGGATGAAACCATTTAATCAATATTTGTAAAAGGGGTCACAGTCTGCATCCATGGAAGGATCTTTCTCACACTGATAGAAGTCATAAAGTCATGAATCCTCCAAAAACGTGTTTAAAGTTCTCAATGTGTACATTTTCAGAATGTCAGCTTGGCTGAAGAATTTCCTCCATTTCACTTCACATTTCAACAGGAATGTTGAAATCCCATTCAGGGAAGGAGTTTTGCTCTGTTATCTAAAGTTTACAAAGTGTTTAGAGACTTTTTTCCTCCAATGAAATGTGCCAAGTATAGATTATTATTAGTGAGGAAACTTTCCTTTTGCAAGTTTTACTGATGTTCCTTTCACAACCAGATGATCTTTAATTGACCCTAACTTAAATTGGCAAAGAGAAGGGGACAAAAAACACCAAAAAACTGGCTGAGCTAACTAATCTCTATTTCTTGAGAAATGACTGCTGAATGAGAGTATGAGCCCTTGTTACTCAATGGAAATCAGAATGTCAAAGAACCAAATCTCTCCTAGTCTTTTATTAAACAGTCCCATGGATGTCTCAGGGAACAGGACCAAAGGGAATTTCTTCAGGCTTAGTAATAATAATTAGTGGTATGTGAGGAAAGGGCTATTTGGCATGAGCCCTCTGTAATCCATAATACTGTCAAAGGGCTTGAGCCCTAAGCTGAGGTAGCCATTATCCTGAATAGTTCTGCTCCTGAAATGCCATATGTAATCAAATTTTGTCAGTCAAATCACACACAATAAAAAGGGTATATTAAAAAGAACCTTAATAAGTCTGCAAAAAGTAAAATGTCTTCTAGCTATGAGTACCAGAACAAAATTTATTAAAGTAACACCAGAAATGGGCTTTTAAAAATCAATAGGATTTCATTCACTATTGTTATAATTTTGGAATTGTTTCATTTTCATATCTGAAAATATTTTTTTGCTGGGTTCTTTATTAAGTTTTAAGTTTATATTAATTTTCCTGTTTCTGTTGACAACACTACATTTCTTCCATCCACACCTTATTCCCCATAACCAAACAGTAACCAAGTCCTTCCATTCTATTTTTTCCATCTCTCTCATCTGTCTTTTCTTCCCCCCCTCCCCATTCCCCACCATCGCTATCTCTCTCAGTTAAGCTTTTTCTCACATTTCTACCTACACTACTATAATAGACTCCCAATCATTCTCTTTGCCCTTTGGTGATCCCCAATCCTTATCTATCTCACACTGATGTCAAAGGAACCTTCCTAATATATAATTGGAATCATGTTCTTGTCCTGCTCAAATACCTTTTTGGCTCCCAAATTGGCAATTGGCCTTCCAAATACAGTATAAAATCCTTATATTGACATAAATCTGATCCAAATACCTTTCTAGCTTTCCAAATCTAAACCTATGATGCTATGAAATTAATTCTTTTGTAAAAATAAAGATTTCTTTAATAAAGAGAATAAGCTTATATTTTGTTATTATACATAGCTTTTTTTGGAGTTAAGCAATCTTCCTAAGACTTTATTTTATAATATGTGTGTGTGTGTATATGTGTATATATATACATATATATGTATATATATACATATATATTCTATCATATCATATTGTATTTACCTACAGATATTTTATTAGTTATATATTTAATCCATGAGTCACTGTTGTCTACAAGTAACCTTCTCTCCCAGGGATCAGCATTTTGACACAGAAGATTGTGATATCCTGCATCAAATTAAGTTCAAAACCATTTAAAGCAAAACAGTGTGACAAGTCACTAGCTTCATCATACCTAGAAACTGTGGCTCAAAAATTCACCAAAGAGCTCTCCCACACAGGGAAGACAACGTAATGTAGGGGAAAGAACTCTGTATTGGGATTCAGGAGAACTAGCTTTCATTCATTCTCCCTACTTATACAATTCATTGCTGAATCCAGCCATTTTCTCTGCATGTCTCACATATACTTCTCTCTTTCCACATATGTGGCCACTACCTAAGATCATAAAGGCCATCATTCCATCCCAACTGGGCTATTGCAATAATAACCTTCTGATCAAGCACTCTGCCTTGAGTCTCTCCATTCCAATCTATCCTCCAGATTATGATCAAAGCAATTTTTTTAAAGATCTAACCAAATCAATCTCTTACTCTATAAACTCTAGTGACTTTTTATTACATCGGGAATCATTTGATATTTTGTATTTTATACATTATTTTATTATTATATTATATATTAGTTATATAATTTATTCATATATTTATATAATATAAAATATAAATAATTGTATAATGTATTATAATAATATTATTATATTATATAGTGTACATACTTATTTTTGCTATTAAAAACTTTTCACAACATGGCTCTTCTAGCTTTCTAGTCTTCCGACAGTTCTCTTCTACACTCTGTACAATCTAGTCATACAGCCTTAACTTGCTATTATTTACACATGATGCTTTATTCACCTTTTCTATAATTTTATAGTGACTTTTTCTCCATATATAGCATGTTCTACTTCCTTATTTCTATCTTTTATTTGGTTGCTGTCCTTCATCCTAGAAGAGGATCAAAAATCACTAGAGTCATGTCATATAATCAATTCATCAATCAACAAACATGTATTAAACATGTAATAAGTATCAGTTCCTATGCTAATTCATGGCTTACTTCAAAAGCTAGTTCGAGTCCACCTTCCATATTAGGGCTTTTTTAGTCTAGAACTACTAAAACCAATTCCTTAAAGGTTACTTTGGATTTCATTTGAATGTATCCTGCTATATGGACATGTTAAATCCCTCCTTAGAATAGAAGCACCCTGATAATAGGGAATATACTACTTTTGCTTTTGTATCCCCACCCATCCTTAGCTTATGGTAGGCATTTAACAAATGCGTGTTATTCTTTCAACCTCTGACACAAATTCACTAAATCACTTTGGGCAAATTTATTATCCTTTGGAAGTCTCATTTTCCTTATTAGTAAAGTAAAAATAATAATAGCACCTCCCTCATTGGGTGTTGGAAGATCAAATTAAATAATATATGTAATATATATAAAGAGTTTTGCAACCCAAAGAATTATATAAAAGTCATTGGTATTTTCTTTGGGACTCATTTTCCTCATCAGCAAAATGAATGGTTTGGCCTAGACCAGAACAACTGTAAGGTTCCTTCTAGCTCAGAAATTCTGACTCTAAGTTGCTTATTCTTCCTTTCAGATAATAGTGGGTACAAATTGACACCTTACTAAAAGTACCAAGTTGTAAGGACTCCTTGGGACTTACCATTTTGAATTATGTGTCTTTCTCTTCTCCTTCTTCCTTCCTCTTTCTAATGGTCCTCCCTGGGCACCTGCTCTGTCTCCTGGGCAAAGTCACTGTACAAAGTAACATGTACTTTTCATGAATCTCTTGGGCAGATTATGGTAATATTTTCTTGTTGCCATCATCAATTCATGATAGAATTACAGATCATAGATTAGAGATCATCTAGGCCAACCTCCTCATTTATACATGAATGAACTGAGTCCTAGAGAAATCACCCTGTATCCAAAATCACACAGCTAGAAAGTCACAGAGATAGAATTTGAAGCCATATTTTCTTATAGGAATCCAGTTCTCTTTCCTCTATTCCATGTTGAATCTGAGAAGAATTAGGAAGGGCACAATAGACATGGTAAAGTCTTAAGGATTTCATAGTTAACTAATTGCTTTTCTACATCATTGGATTGCTTGGATGTACATGTGTCTATGTACAGAACACTGTTGGATCTTCTTTGCAAATTAATAAAAATTTAATATTGTTAAACAAAAATCAGGCTCTTTTGGAAAGCAACAAAGATGGGCTCAACTACTCTAGATGTCCAGGGAGGTTGATTTTTTTTTTCTCAGTCCAGATCTTAGTATGCACTTCAACTCTTCAAGCACCAAAGGGTTATCCAGCTCTCTGCCTAGACACATTAGAAGGCTTGCAAGACCAAAGAAGAGAATTTAGTACATGGGGCCGGAACAAATTAACAATTCAGGCATTGAGAACTAATAAATAGATGTTTTAAAAAAAAGTAAAAGTAAATAAATAAAAAACAATTCAAGCAAGTGGAGAAATTGGGAGGTAGTATTTTCAACTCATTTTTTGACCTCAGTTAACATTATTAGCCTCACAAGATACAGGCAAAGCCTAAGTCAATATACTAGGTCCGTGTACCTAAGGGAAGATTATGGGGAAATGGGACATTTATAGAAAACACGTGACCCTTTTTCTGTTTTGTGTTTTCTAGCTCTTGTTTTTAAATGCCAAATTCTATTATACTGTCCCTACCATCCAATAGTACAGCCTTAAATTTGGAAATTGGAGAAATATCATTAGTAAAGGCCCAGCCACTAAACTAGCTTGATCATTACTTTAAAATCTTAGTTTTTTCCTAAGTTTTTTTCCCCAAAATGTAATGAGGGTTATTTAAAAAAAAATACACAAATTATTTTTGGAATCATTTCACTATCCATCAATTAAACATTTTTTGTTCAGTCGTTTTCAGTTATATCTGACTTTTCATGATCCCATTTGGAGTTTTCTTGGCTCTCCCGCTCATTTTATAGATAAGGAAACTGAAGCAAACTGGTTTAGGTGACTTATTTAGGATGACATGTTAAAATATATATATATATATATATATATATATATATATATATATATATATATATATATATATATATATATGAAATGTATGAAGCTATATAGGATGACTTGGGAAGGGAAGATACTAGTATTCAGGATTTAAGGCTGGTGAAAAAAGGAAAAGTGAATGCCATTGTTGGGTACCTAGAGAATCAGAATTTCAACATTGGAAAGGATTTCAGATGGTGTGAGGTCCCATCTCCTCACAAATCATAAATTTAAATAAATCCCAGGATGGCCATGAGAAGTGATCATCCAATCTCTACTTAAATACTCCTGGTCACAGTCACACATTTCCCACGATCTTGCCCCACTACCTCTAGGCAACACATTCCATTTAGGAGGAGTATCCTTCTATTAGGAGACAGCTAAGTGTGTGCAGTGGGTAAAATTCCAGTTCTGGACTTAAGAAGACCTGAATTCAAATCTGGCCTCAGATACATATTGAGTGTGTAATTCAGAGCAAATTACTTAATCCTATTTGCCTCAGTTTCCTCATTTGTAAAATAAACTAGAGAAGGAAATGGTTAAGTATCCAGTATCTTTGTCATGAAAACCCCAAATGGGGTCACAAAGAGTTAGATCTATATGATTGAAACAACTGAACAACAACTATTAAGAAGGTTTTTCTTAGTTTGCATTGAAATCTGTCTCCCATTAACTGAGTCCTACCCATTAAGCCATAATTCTGACTTCTGGCATCAAACTAAAAAATAGAGCTTTTCTTCCTGAAGATATTGAAGTTTTCATGTTCAATCCTGGGATAGTGAAAAGAGCACTGGATTCAGTCGGAAAATATGGTTTCAAATTTTAGCTCTGTAACTTTCCAACTGTGTGACCTTAGACAGTAATCATTAATCTATGACCTATGGGTGTACCGGTGAAGAGTTCTTAGGTCCCACAGTATTCTGACACCTCTCCTCTCACATGTTCCAGCTTGAAAATGTTACATTTAAACTATGGTACACAGAAGTAGACCTCTGCAGCCCTGCTCTGAGCAGCATAGAATAAAGCAGGACCATACCTGCTTCCATCCCTTAGCCACTATTCTTGATTTTCCAATCATATTACAGACCCATTTATACTGTATTTATATTTACATGTATTTATTATATACTGTCTTTATGTTATATGTATATAACATAATTATTGTTATCTCTAGCCAGGTAGAGCAGTGGACAAAGCATTGGGCATAGAGTGAGGAAGATTTGAGTTTCGGACAATAGCTGTGTGATCCCACTCAAGACATTAACCTATACCTCAATTTTCTCAGCTGTTAAATGCAGATAATAGTAAAATCTCTCTTGAAAGATTGTAATGAGGATCAAATGAAATAATATTTATAAAATGCTTAGCATAGTGTAAAGCATTTGACTCATTGTAGGCACTATAGAAACTTATTTATTCTTTTCTCTGGTTCCCGATTAAAATATATGTTCCTTAAGAGCAGGAACTGTATTTTTGCCTTTCTTTGTTCACCTAGCATCTAACACAATTTCTGGTACAAAAAAAATCCCTAAAAATACTTGTTGCCTGATTTTTTTCTGGAAATCAATATCAAATTTGCTAATTTTTAGTATAAATTTATTTAAAAGCATTTATTGAAAGTTTACTATGGTGCCAGTGCTATAATTAGCAATGGGGATTCAATTTCATTTTAAAAAGTACAATCTCTTTCCTCAAAGAGTTCACATTTTAATAAGGGGAATGATGACCAGAGAGAAGTGGAAAGTGCATGTGTTGAGGAGGGCTAGTGTACCCTGGTAAGATGGTTGGATAAAATATGAAACTTAAGCATCTTCTGTTTCTGGTACCAGCCAGGAGATAGAGTATACTCAGTGGGGTAGACTACACATACTCAAGCACCAGTGACATGGGATGGGCCAGAGAGAGGGAACTCCAAAAGTGAGCACATACATTTTCTCAAAACCAAGGGCTGGATTTTGGGATGCTCAGTGTGATGGTCTAGGACTCAGTTCCAGAATGGAGGATGCTAATCTAGGTAGACAAGAGCAAAAGGCCTGGGCAGCTTCCTGGATGGGATATGAAATTGAAAAATGTCCTAGTGTTTAAGGCCATCCAATGGGCTAAGTGGACTAATTGGCTCAAAGTCAACATTGTATCTCTCTTGTTCCCCTTTTTAAAAATCAGGAAATGTTCTCATCTGTGACCCTAAGGCATCACCATCATTTTCCACATTTTTAAAATCATTAATCATGGCCCAACAATCACCCATAGGTTTTTCAGTATCCTTGGATGGAATTAGTCTAGGTTCCAACTTCTTAAACTGTTAAGTTGCAACCCTATATAGGATGTTGTAATTGAATGTGGGGGTTGTGAAATTATGATTTATTATCATAAATTGTGGTGTTCTTTTTCTTCTTTAAAATAATAATTATGATGATTCTCTCTGGGTGTTAGCAGGTTTCTTGGGGAGGTTTTCTGGAGGCAGCCTTAGTTGCAGTTGAAAATAATAATCACCCAAAACGCAGCCAGGTGATTAAAGTTCAGATCTTTTCTTGTCTCCAATATAGCCCGGTTAGCTTAGAGACCTATCTCTCTGCTTGGTTCCAAGAGCTCTTGCAGCTTTGTCCTTTGCGTCTGCCTCTGCTTTCTTCAGCCTCCAATTCAGCTCCACTCTCCATGTAATTCAGCTGAATTCCTTTCTGCCACCAGCCAGCCAAGTGGAAAATGGAATGAATCTCTCTGCGAGAGCCTCTGTCTGTTTCTCATATATGAGATGGAATACAAGAGAGAGGGATTATGGGTTTTCTCCCAGAGTGCTCTCTGGCCCTAAGAGCTTCAAGGGAGGTATGAATTCGGATATCTCATACTAAACCCTGAAATCTCCCAAACGTGTGAACTCCAATGAGTAAAGATGTGAACACAAGCATTGTATCAATTAGTTCTTCTTAGTACATTGTTTCAGGTTCTGGCTCAAAACATCAACTCTAATGAGTTAGCAGTTTGTAAAGATTCCAACAATAAATAATATAATGTATTATTAAAAAGGGGTGGGAAGGTCATGAGTGAGAAAAGTTTAAGAATCCCAGCTCTAAGCTAAGTGACAAACTCATTTAGGGAGCTATTCTCTCATTTATCTTGCCCTTCAGTTTCTATCTTTTCCAGCTGTGGTTGGAAATACAAATTAGATATACAAACTTTCCTTCCTGTGGAAAAAAGACTTGAATTTCATTTGATCCTTTTACTTAGTAGCCAGGCTATCTTGGGCAAATCATCTCATTTCTCTGGGCCTCATTTATAAGATGAAGAGACGACAATAGAAAATCTCTAAGGTCCTTTACAACTCCATATCCAATCCCTTTCTCAAGCTTCTTGACATCAGCATAGCCGAAAAGGATTTATTGTGATTAGCATTTATCAAAGGTTTTATCCCATACAGATTGGCGTTACCCTGACTCTTCATACAGTGTCTTATCAACTCATTGTTTTTACCTTTAAGCCAACTTTCCTTGTACTTGGTCTCAAGTCATGGAATCCTCGTTATCATATCAGAACTCTGTGAAATCTACCCTCCTAATATCTGGGGAATAAACAGCACCACGCCCAGCACATCCTTCCTTGCCTATAGAAAACTCCAAAATGATATGATTATTTCTTCATGAGATTATCATTATTTCTGTTTCATCAATTAGTTCCTTCTCACTGACCAGAAAAGTCCCAGAATAGCAATAATTCTATTCTTTTTTGTTACTTTTCTAAAAAATGAAATAATCAATGAGACAAGGATTTATTAGCTTATCTTTTAATAGTGGAAGAGAAACTAGGAAAAAATAAGAAAGCTGTACCTATTTTCTACCTCAATGTGTACTTTGTAATTTGCTTCAGAAACTCAGTATCCAATTCTTTCCACTCATCTAAAGGTCTGCAGTATATTCTTAATGTATTTCTTGTGTTCTTTATTTTGATCCTTCAATAAATGTCTCCAACATAGCTTTCTTTCCTTCCAGTCTACTATAGAAGTAGACTTCCATACAGATAAATATGTTCTTTTAAATGATTTTATTATATTTCTTATTTTTACATAACTTACATTTATCTTTGTCCAAACAAAACTAACCATACTATCTCCTTTCTCCTTCCCTTTGTTCCATTATAATAAAGAAATATTTTTAAAGAAAAGGAGAAAGAGATTCCAGAAGAACTGATCCATTTTTCCAAAACTCTGACATTATATGCAATGTAAATAGAAATCTGTGGACCTCCCCACATCTCTGAGAAAGAGTGAAAGGTCTTTTCATTTCTTTCTTTTAGAACTGCATTTGTTCTTTGTAATTTTACAACAATCAATTTTTTATCATTTTGTTATTGGTCTTCCCATTTATATTATTGTAGTTGTTGTATATGTTATTTTCAGGTTTTTGCTTACTTCCCTTTGTATTATTCCAAGTAAATCTTTGCATGCTTTAATGTATTCACCATATTTATCATTTCCTACAAAACAGCAATATTTTGTAACATTCATAAAGCACAGTCCATAGATGAATATGTTCCTAATAATGATAGTAATAATAGTAATAATAACCACTAACAGTGGTATAATATTTTAAGGTTTGTAAAGCATTTTCTGTTCCTCTCCATCATTATCTCATGCATCCCATCATATTCCCATATGATACCTGTTGACTTTACAGGTATATTTATTTATATCTCTCCTTTTTTCAATTTTAGAAGCAGCTAAAATTTATTTTTTAAAAGTGTAAATTTTAGTATTATATTTAAATTAAAAACCACATCTAGTTAAAAAGTTATAATCCTATTGAGGATGAAAATAATTCCTTTTTGATAAAAAAAGAGAACAGTCCCAGGAATTTATGCTATATAAACTCAGCATCAAAGAAATACAATACTCTCCAGAATCAGGCCAGGTACCAAACTGCTGAACTTATCCAAGGCCAGGACAGACAGCAACACATAGTCAGTTGGTGTACAGTTTGAAGTGGGCAGTTAACAATGAGATTAGTCAATGTTAGGCAGACTATGTTTGGAAGCAGATGATTGGCTATCAAATGTCTATGAAAACCAAAGGGAAAGTTTCAAAATAGGCAAAAGTAGAATACCCATCTTTGATTCTTTGGGTTAGATAGCTTCCAACAACTGTAGTCTTTTTACCAGAATTCCCATGGAGAATTTGCTTTTTA
The DNA here is from genome assembly GCF_016432865.1 of Antechinus flavipes. Lineage (NCBI taxonomy): Eukaryota > Metazoa > Chordata > Mammalia > Dasyuromorphia > Dasyuridae > Antechinus > Antechinus flavipes. Next base: position 427,234,963 of record NC_067401.1, on the reverse strand, counting down.
TTCTTGTTTGCTATCAATCCTCAGAATCCCTAATTTATTTTTATTTATTTTCCCTTGACTTTTTATGTCAGGAACCAACTTAATGTTCCCAATCTTTGCAAGGAAATGTAGGGTCATTGTTTCTGTGCTTGATTGGAATCATGAACCAAAAGAGGCATCCATACCCTCCAAGAGTGTTGTTGGAAAGACTGGAGAAATCTAGAGTATAGTCAAGATAGTGAAGAGAAGCCAGGAAGTTGCCTGAATTTCTCCCTAGGTTCCCTAAGAAACAACCTGAAACCAAGGCTCTAAACAGATTCTGGAGGAACAGAACCTAAAAAGAGATGGGAAGATTGGTCACTGAGGTCTCATGTTACAAATAATCAGCCAGTAAGGCACCTCAGAAGGCTCTCCCTTCCATGACTGGTAAAAAGAAAAAATCCAGAATTCATAATGATTGAATTGGGAGTTTAAAGCAAACTAACATCATTAACAGAAAGTAGTCATACATGAGATTCTCTCACTCACACAGAATTTTATCAGAGACCTTAAGGTGATACACACCAACACATACTGTTTATCATTATGTAGAGAAGGGGAAGTTATTACTTCTGGAAACAGTCCATTCCACTTTAGAACAACTCCAAATTTTTCTCCCCTCACTGAACCCTAACTACCTTTCTGTAATTTCTTCCCATTGCTCCTAGTCTGTGTGAATATTTTTGGATCCTAATTCCATCATGTAAAATGTAATTTATTCCTCATTTCTCTGAAATGTATGTCATTGGCAAACTTGACAAGCATATCATATTTGTCTTTATTCATTAATTAATTTTAAAAATTAGAAAACAGAGGACCTATGATGGCTTACTGGAGAGCTCTACTGGAGCCTCTATCTAAATTGATGTTGACTCTTTGAGTCAGATTTTTCCATTCCAACCTAATTATAATATCATTGGTCTTTTTATCACTACAGTAATAATGGATGACATTAAAGTTTACAAAGTTCAAGATATACCTTGGGGGTAAATAATGGATGGTGAGTTCCTCAAGAGCAACTAGGCAGTGAATAGAGCACTAAGCCTAGAATCCTGAGTTCAAATTCAGCCTCAGACATTTTTATTCTGAGTAACATTAGGCAAGTCACTTAAATTATATGCCTTAGTTTCCTCAACTATAAAATGGGGATCATAATAGTATCTATCTCCCAGAGTTGTTGGGAAGATCAAATGAAATAATATGTGTAAAGTAGGTATTTAATAAGTGATAATTTCCTCTCTCTATGTTACCTTTCTTTGTACCTTCAGTGCTTAACATAGTGCCTGAAACAATAGGCATTTACGGACAAAAGCAGCTACACCCAAAGAAAGAACACTGGGAAACGAATGTGAACTATCTGCATTTTTGTTTTTCTTCCCGGGTTATTTATACCTTCTGAATCCAATTCTCCCTATGCAACAAGAGAACTGTTCGGTTCTGCAAACATATATTGTATCTAGGATATACTGCAACATATCCAACATATAAAGGACTGCTTGCCATCTAGGGGAGGGGGTGGAGGGAGGGAGGGGAAAAAAAAATTGGAACAGAAACGAGTGTCAATATAAAGTAATTATTAAATAAAAATTTAAAAAAAAGAAACAATAGGCATTTAATAAATGTTCATTAACTGACTGATTCATGCAATTATTATTATCCCCATTTTATAGATGAATAAGACAAGATTCAAAAAGCTTAAGCCCATGGTCACCTAATTAGATACTTTGGGACTCAGCTCTCTTCTGACTTCACTATTCATTCTGCTATATTCCACTGACTCTATCTTAGCCACAAAGATAGTTTTAGGATAAAAGACTTTAGTAAATGCTTTTCTGAAACTGAATATGCTATATTTATATCATTCAGCAGATTTCAAGTTACTGATTACCCCTCTAGTAACCCTATCAAAAGAAAAAAGTAGTCTCCTACCAAAAAGAAAAATAAACAAAATCAGATTAATTTAGCATGATACATTTTTAATGAAGTTATCCAGATTCTTGGTGATCACTGCTTTAAAAATGTTTACAAATTATCCCTTTAATAACATAATATAGAATTTTGCCAGGAATCAAAGTTCTTCATTATCCAAGAATATGTAGACTATATCCTCTTCCCAATTTCTTAAATTCAATTCATTTGTCCATCTCTACTCCCAATTTGCTCCTCTCATTCTCCACAATCTTACAAAAAGAACAAAAAAAGCTCAACAATGATATCTTCCAATTCTTTTAATACTCCAAAATACAGATAATTTGGATCAGGGAACATGAACTCCCTGAAGATAGTTAGATGCTCTTGGATCATCTCTCCATTTTTCTTGGACTTAATCTCCCTAATCATTTTTGTTGTTTACTTTTCTCAGTCTGAAGATTATACTCCCTAACAAATGCAATAAGAGAAAGGAATAGTTCTGATTTCTCCCCATCATTTCTTGTACAATCCACCATAAACAGTACTCTCTACAACTCTTTCCTTGAACTGCCTTCAAGATAATGAAATTAAACTTTTGTTTGTTATCTTTAATGTTTGTTTCCAGCACTCTGAGCTTTAGTATTTCCTGTTTAATTGTGCCTATCTTTTATATTTCTCCTCCATTATCTGACCTTTTGTCTGTCTTGTACATATTTTTTTAATATGTTAATCAATAAGTTTCCTGAGCAGATACACTGATTTCTTTGGACATCCCCTTCTGTTCTGCCTCAGAGCTATTTGTGTTTTCATCGTAGGATTTCATTTTTGAGAATGTCCCATTTCTCTTGGATTCATTTCCTCAGGTGTATTTTAGGCCATGGGAACCTAAAATTTTCATAACACACAGTAATGCCATAGTTAAAAGAAACCTTCCTGAAAATATAAACAACATTATATGTCCCATAAAGTTTTTGCTGATAAAAAGATGAAAAAGATGCTTTCATAAAATAAGGGGAATGATATTATAATACATGGCAGCTAAGTATGTATGAGAAACATAAGGAAAATGCTATCAGAGTTGTGGAGGGAAAATACCCTGGTTAGAAAAATTAGGGAAAGCTTTATGTAAGAGACAGTATTTGAACAAGCCTTGACAATAATATTTAGACAAAGCATCAATTCAATTTTATTCAACAAATAATATCAAAGAATATGTAATGCATTGTATTCTTTACTGGTGATACAAAACTGGAATAAGGCATAATCCCTTAAGAAGTTAATAATAAGGGAATAAGATAAATAAAAATAATAATTCAGATTAAAATATAAATGTACAGGTAAAACACAAAGTGATATGATCAGTTTGAGGAGTAAGAAGTCACTAATAAATTGAATGAGGTTTTAGGAGATCAGGATAGATCATGAAAAAGTTGGTGCTTGATCTGAGTCTTCAAAGAAAGGAATGATTTCAATAATGAATATGAAACAGTATTTATTATGTCAAAGGGAACATCATGAGCAAAGGTGCTGGTATAGGAAAATACAGTATACATTTAAGGGATGATGACTAGACCAGTTTGATTGACAGTCAAGGGAAGAATTAAAGATACATATGGGAAGATAAATTGAAACCAGAACACTTTAAAATAATGCTTATAACTACCTTCCATATATCAAGAGTGTTTGATGTCAGCAAGATCTTCAATGTAGTCAACAACGATATTGTGTCTTAATATAGGATTTGTTGAATTATTGTAGCTAAGAAAAAAATTGATCATCTGATGGCCAAACTTCTAGTCCTGTCTGCTTCTTAAGACTCTTTGATAGTGTCACATAGCTTTGAAGTCAAAAGAAGGAGATAAAGAATGTAGCTTACCTGTTTCATACATATTTTCCCATTCTGGGATCCAGGAAGACTTAGCAAGAATGGTCCATGGATACTAGATGTAGAAATTGCACCTCGAGAATCCTTTACAGGTTGGCAGGGCCTGTCAAATTTTGCATTCCATTGTCATCACCTTTGCAAACATAAGGTCATTTCTTCAGAGGGTTTTTCAAATGCTGTTCTTTAAATAAAGAATGGATTCTCAGCTGGATGATTTCAGGAAGGCTTGGAGAGATTTGCGTGAACTGATGCTAAGTGGAATGAGTAGAACCAAGAGAACACCATACATGGCAATCAACTGCGATGGATTTTGCTCTTTTCAGCAGTGAGGTGATTCAGGCCAGTTCTTGAATTCTCTAATGGAGAGAGCCATCTGCATCCACAAAGCGAACTGAGAACTGAATATGGATTACAATATAGTACTTTTCATCTTTTTTGTTGTTGTTTGCTTATTTTTTTTTCTTTTTCACTTTTTTTCCTTTTTGATATGATTTTTCTTGTGCAGCATGACAAATGTGGAAATATGTTTAGAAGAATTGCACATGTTTAACCTATATTGGATTACTTGTCTAGGGGAGGAAGATGTAGAGAAGGGAGAGAGAAAAATTTGAAACACAAGATTTTACAAGGGTGAATGTTGAAAACTATCTTTGCATGCATTTTGAAAATAAAAAGCTATTATAAAAAATAAAGTTTCATGTGGCAGATTAAAAACAAGGAATGGATCCTGCCTTATAGTTAAGTTCAAATTAGGAGAATAAAACTTGGATTCATTCTCAAACTAATAGAAACTTGTAAGGTGCTGGACTAGCAATTATGGGACTAATAATATTAATAGTGATAATAATAAGCTCATTTATGTAATATTTCAAAGTTTGCAAAGTATTTTACGTACATTATCTCTTAATTCTCACAATAACCCCTTGAGGTAACTCCTATTATTATCTCAGAAGGAAAATTGAGTGTCCAGGGAATCATGAAGTATAAGAGAACTTGCTGTTGTTCAGTTGTTTTTCGATCATGTCTGATTCTTTGTGACCTTATTTGGGATTTTCTTGGCAGAGATACTGGAATAGTTTGCCATTTCCTTCTCCAGCTTATTTTACAGATGAGGGAACTGAGGTAAACAGGATTAGATGTCTTACCCAGGGTCACATATTTAATAAGTGCCTGTGATCATCTTTGAACTCTAGAAGATGTCTTCCCAAATCTGGGTCCAGCACCATATCCACTTACCCACCTAACTGTCCTAAGTGAACTTGAGAGTTCATTTAATCCATTCTTTAGTCTGTAGGCCTCAATATTATTTCAGAGGATAATTAATTTTTACTCCTTTATATTATTTCCTAAAAAATGATAGGTCTTCATTTTCATAGATGAATCATAGAATGTTAAAGGAACAAGGTACATCATCTTGATCAATTGCCTCATTATATAGATGAGGAAACTAAGGCTGAGAAAGGTTAAATGACTTCTGTAAAGTCCCAAATTCAATAAGTGGCAGAGACTGCTCTTAAAGCCAGATCTTCTGGTCTCTAATACAAAGTTCTTTTCCTTACATTATACTATCTTTCTAACACATCATTGCATTAGTCAGGACCTTGCTTACACAAACAATTCAATTCTTTTATATTTCTTCAGAAGCTTTTTTCTATGACTATCCACAAGTCTGACCCATATCAGACTTTTCAGCCACCATGATGTATTGCACCAGAATATCTATTTCTCAGGTTGGAGCATATGACCCTCCATCATCTCCACAAAAGAGCTAAATCATGAATTACATCTAAATAGCAACTGAATCAAGCTTCCTTTGACGATATCACAGGCATCTCCACACCTACAAATCCATAAACAGAAATAAATGACTGGATTACAGACACTCAACTTTTAAAATGTGAAATAGGTCCAGTAGCAATTGTTCTAGCCGATACACAAGGTACAAGTCCAACAAATCCCTATTCCATCATTTTTCTTTGCACATCTTTGATTAAAGACTTGGCTTCTTTGAACCTGTTACAAAATTCAGGTAATAGTGCTCTCTGCTCTTCCCTTTACACCTTCCCTTCTAAAAAAGAAACATACACACACACACACACACACACACACACAATCCTAAATTGTGTGGGGAATGGAGGAGATAATGTGTCTGTAAAGTGCTTTGAGCTCCTTGGAGATAGAGAGTCTATAAATATAAGCGGTTATCTCTGTTTCCATGGAAACATTTACTGAGAACAGTGTTCGACTCTGGCATTGCTGAGTTTAATTCTAGACTCCTAGTCCTGTCTGCTTCTTAAAGCTGTTAGACAATCATTGGTGTCACATAGCTTTGAAGTCAAAAGAAGGGGATAAGGAGTGTAGCTTACTGCTTCATAAACTCTCATTCTGGGTTCCAGGAATTATATTTCATTTTTATGTCATAATTATCATCATTTTGTTGACAAAAAATATAGCATTAGATTAGAAAAGTATCAACCATCATTTTATTTTGGGAGGAAGAGTAGTTGATCCTGACCTATAATTTTTTCTGGATGAGGTATTCTTAGTGTTGAAATTCCTCCTAACAATTCAGGGCAACATCCTAACCTCTTTAATCTTTGAGAGTTGCTTGGAATATATAAAAGTAAAATGATTTGTCCCATGGCCATCTAGCAAGTAGGGATCAGATGCTACATTTGAATTAATGTCTTCCTAATGCCAAAGATGGACATCTATCCACCATTCCATTCTGTCTCTTCATATATCAGTCATGACTCCAGTGATGTGAAAGTAGTAAAAACGTACTTGGATTTAAACCTTGGTACCAGATTTCAGGTAAAGATTCATGCTTGAAAGAATTGCAATGATTTTGAAAATCACACACACACACACACACACACACACACACACACTAGTTCTTTTTTTATTAAAGCTTTTTATTTTTCAAAACATTAATCCTTGCAAATTCTTGTGTTCCAATTCCCCCCCCTTCCCCTAAGCCTTCCCCTACATGGCAAGTAGTCCAATATTTGTTAAATATGGTAGAAGTATATGTTACATATAACATATGCGTACATATTTATACAGTGATCTTGCTACACAAGAAAAATCATATCAAACCAGAAAAAAATGATAAAGAAAATAAGATGCAAGCAAGCAACAATAAAATGAGTGAAAATGCTATGTTATGAACCACACTCAGTTCCCCTAGTCCTCTCTCTGAGTATAGATGGCTCTCTTCATCACAAGACCATTGGAACTGTTGAATCATCTCACTGTTGAAGAGAGCCACATCCATCAGAATTGATCATTGTATAATCTTGTTGTTGCCATAAACAATGATCTCTTGGTTCTTCTCATTTCACTTAGCATCAATTCATGTATGCCTCCCCAGGCCTCTATGAAATCATCCTGCTGACTTTTTCTTATAGAACAATAATATTCCATAACATTCATGTACCATAACTTATTCAGTCATTCCCAACTGATGGGCATCCACTCAGTTTCCAGTTTCTTGCCACTAGAAAAAGGGCTGCCACAAACATTTTTGCACATGAGGGTCCTTTTCCTTCCTTTATGATTTCTTTGGAATACAGACCCAGTAGAAACACTGCTAGATCAAAGGGTATGCACAGCTTGATAACTCTCTGGGCATAGTTCCAAATTTTTCTCCAGAATGGAGACACAACTCCACCAACAATGCATTTGTGTCCCAGTTTTCCCACATCTTCTCCAAAAGTCTTCATTCTTTTCCTGTCAGAATGGTTTGTGATATTGCTGAATGTGGAAGGACCTAGTGCAAATGATGGCAGGGTTTGGTTGTCATTTGAAATATATCAATATAGACTTTGAATAGTGGACTAGGAGATATGAGAACCGATTCTAGTCCTGATTCTATGACTATGTAACTATGCAATATTGTGTGGATCATTAGTATCCTCACCTACAATGTCAGGGTGACTATATAGCCCCTATGATTCTTTTGAGATTCATCAAAATCTTCTCTAAAAGCATCCCCAAGCTTTTGATTGAGTATTATCTGTAAAATCCATCTAGAAGAAGTAACTTGGAAAAGTTTTTCAGTTTGAGCATAAGGCTAAAAAACATCAGGAACCCAGAAAATTTTGTCTTTTTAAAAAATTCTCCCCATCCCAACCATCAGTGACAAAGATCTGTTCTACTATACCCCATGTTTACTGAATTAACTTAGGAAAGTCTTTTCAAATCGCAGAAATTGATATAAGTGGGGATGCAAATTGGAATATCTCAATCTAGTTGCTTGGTCCATAATCACATTTGAAAGGAAGGAGAGAGAAAAACAAGAACAAAGTTCAATCCTAGGGTTTTCAATTATATTTTGACTTTGAGGCAAACCAAAAGCTGGATTTGATTTGCCTATATGCAGATAGTTATAAAAAAATTCCTTCATGATATAAATGAACTTGAAACCACAGCATATAGAGATTGATTAAAAGAATTGGATTAAAGGGACCTAGAAATGAAGAAAAAATTAGGGAGTTATGACTGTGATCATCAAATTGGGTAAAAGCTGTCAGATGGAAGAGAGATTTATTCTGTTTTGGTCTCAGAGGATAGAACAAGGAGCAATTGTATAAAGACATGCATATTCCATATAAAGAAATAAAATCAGAATGTTGGAAAATAGGATGGTCATCCTCATGATTTTCCTTGGAGATCTTCTGTCAAATGCTGGATATTGACCTGTCCAGAATGTTAGAGTATTACTATTCAGTTGTATTGAACTAGTTGACCTCTGAGAAATCCTTAACTCAGAGATTCATTGGTTCTGTTAAGGCACAGAATGTGACGCTACACCCAATGGTAACTATTCCTGAAGGATTACACACAAATTACACAGAGTCAGAAGTGGTCAGAATTAGAACTCAGAATTTCTTTCATTCATTCACTAAATACTAAGTAGCTATAGGTATAACATTGTTCTGTTTATAACAGAACACTCTAAGAACTCAATACCTAATTAATTAAGGATTCTATAGCATTACACAAAACCTAAACACTGTCATCCTGAAACGAATTAGAGAAAGCAGCAAGATAGAATACAGAAAGTGGCTGATTTATACAGGATTTATATTTTAAACAGAGACATCAAAAAAGGTCATTTCAGCAAAGGAAGGAACTCATCAAAACAGTCAGGTTTCTATTTGAGAGATTTATACTTGCCTAGTTGGCAAGAAATGAGTTTTCAGGTTCAAACTGTTCCTTTCACCTTGTAAGATGTGCTTAGACACCTTAGGGAGGAAGGAGGATAGGGAACTTTTTTCTCCCTAGTAAAACTTTGTATTATATCTTTCATCCAAATGTTTTCCCTAGTGCATTTCCAATTTGGTGTGATAAGAAAGAATAATCATTAGCCTCCTTTGTCAGGTGGGAGAACCAAAGTACAAGGAGAGGGAATGACCTTCCTAGAACTCAGTGTAATAACTAAGGGAAATGATGTCCCTTCACTTATCTATTAATATAGTCAATTAAAAATAGATTCACATATTTCCCCTGTGTTGGAAGAAGCACGGTTCTAAGTAAATAAAGAAATAAGGTACAACCCAAGAATATACATCAATGGCCAGAGATTACTTCATATAAGGCTCACTTTGAACAGGAATGAGATAAGACAGTATAGGATAGTAGAAAGGTCACTAGATCTAGTAGGTAGCAATCCCTACTTTTCCACATTGCCTATGTGATTTTGCTCAAGTCATTTATTTTCTCTTTCCTTTACTTTTTACCTATAAAATAAGGTTAGATAATGATGGCTAAGTTCTGTCCCAGCTCTGAATCTGACTCTTAGCCTTATTTCTTCAAGATTCCATATTTCTAGACAATGGATTGTTCAACTCTAAAAATCCAAATTCTGTGATTGTAAGTGGTCCAATTGTTCCCTTACAAAAATAGAAAAGGCAAGATATACACTGAAAAAAATCAAGGGAAACCACCAGGGGTGAACCAAAGCTCAGAAGAACATTGATAGAACACAAATCCCAAGGTGCTGAGATGGGCAGATGACCAATTTTCACCTCTTGATGTCCATAAAGTGATCTATCTGTTGGTGTGTATTTCTAACGTGGGTCTTTCCTCTCTGCCCAAACAAACTCAAAATATTGACATCATATCAGGTATTTAGAGTCCATAGTGAAAATCTAAGTGATGTAATCCATCACAGAGGGGAAAGTAGTGAGATCAACAAATTAGAAAACAATATTTCTAGAGACAGAAACAATAGCATCTATATAAACAATGATGTGTTGTTTCACAGATGACCTTGTGGATACTTAGAGATATTTCACTGAAAATAAAAGGAAAAAACTCCTTCCCCTGCCATTGACTATGTTAAATTCTTTGTAAGTGAAGTCAAGGTTATTCTGGTGAGGAGTGGTTTTTAGAGTCCCCACATATATCACTCTCATCTGGCTAAAATTCCCCACTGTGAGAACCATTACTTTGAGTTAACATAGTCTTTATCTAAGAGTTCGTCTGATAAAATACAAATTCCCATGGAGATAATGATAGACTAATCCATTATCAACCAAGAATAACTTCTCAGAAACTTATCAGATGGGAAACTTTATAAATAGGGCTCTGACACAATGCCCAATATATATTAGTTGCTTAATAAATGCTTATTGACTGTCTGGGGGTGGGTAGGAGAGTCCGGAATTTAAATATTACTTGGAAAGAAAGGTTTTGGTGGAGGGTGGTGGGTGGGAGGCAGAGTCATAGTTGGGAATTCTAGCATGTGGGACAAATTCAGTTGAGTGAAATATTTCTAGAAACCACTCACATGTAGTTGATAGAAAATTAGAGACTTGATGGAGAATTGAAGAAATTTTAAAATGGGAGAGGTATTAGAGTAAAGAGGAAGACTGTGATTTATGTACTGAATTTATTGAATATAGCAAAAACAGAAAATGACCTGGAGCTTATAGACAATGGCAACATAATGTAATCCCTTTTCAGGGATGTGAGAGAAGGAGCTTTGAAGGCTAGGAGAAAACTAGATTTCAAAGCACACTGTTTGGTAGAATAATGTTAAACGAAGAGATCTAGGAGAAAGGGCTTTTGTTAATAATAGAAGGCATAGTGAAAAGGCAAGGCAAAGAAGGAAAAAACTAGTGAGGACCTAAGCCTGAGCTAAATAGAGAGAGATAAATATAAGGCTGAGGATTTTTGCCTAAATAAAAGGCAAATCTGAATCATGAAAAGCGGGAAAGGAGAGATTCGCCAGCCCTAGTACATGAAGAATATTGTTTTTCCTTTTTTGCAGAAAGAACCAATGATATCATGAGAGTGATATCTTGATTTGTGTGTGAATGGTATTTAAGTGAGGCAGAGTTGCATAAAATCATCAGCCTCCCTCTCTCAGAGTCATTAGGTAATTCTAGAACAATTGGTGATACAATGACTGACCTGGGTGTTTTCAATGGCTGACCAAGCTCCAAGGGCTTTACAGATACCTTCATGGCCAATGGAACAAATTGTTCTTATCCACCTATTCCACCTGGGAAAGTGTTCACATGCTTGGGACAAATATCTCCTAACTAATGGAGCTGAGGACTATTTGATTACTCTCAATCTGATTTAGCTCATCTACCTGGATGGTTTACCAGGGTATGACCACTATACATACTACAGCCACAGGTGAGAACACGGGAAATACCAAATATTGATGCTATAGATGCTATAAATATAGATACAGATATTTGGAATACCAAATATTGATGTTATAAATATAGATCAATATAGATATATTGATGATATAGATGCTAAATCAGCTCTGAGATTCACAATCACAGGATCATGGAGAGTTGGGAAGAATCTCAGCAGCCAACAAATATAACCCGTTCATGAAAGGAATCCCCATTATAATATAACTGACGAGTGCTGGTCCAATAATTAAAGACTGCTACAGAGGCTCTCACAGCAGACTATTCCACTTTCAGACAATTTAAATGTTAGAAAGAATTTCCTGACATCCAACCTAAGAGAATCTTCCAATCACTGCTACTGGTTCTGCATTCTGGAGCCAAACAAGACAAGCTTAGTCTTTCTTCCACATGACAGCCCTTCAAACCCTCAGCCACAATCATGCCCTATCTACAACCCCAATTTTAACCCTACTCTTCTCCCCTCCTAGTAAATATGCCAGTCTGTCTTCATATGACAAGGACTCAATGCTCTTCACTATTTTGAGTTTTCTCCTCTGGGCACTCTAGCTCTCAATATCCACTGAAACTCTTTTTGCCTAGAACAAGGCACAATAATCCAGATGACATCTGGCAAAGACTGAGTACAAACAGTATGAGGCAGCTATAGGGACAGTGCTGGGTCTGGAGTCAGTAAGACCTGAGGTAAAATGCAACTTCAGTTCCTTACTATCTGTATCACCCTTTGTTTGCCTCAGGTTCTTCCTCTACAATACAGATATAAGATAACATAAGATAACATGACATAACATGACATAATATAACATTAGTAATAGTACCTACAAACCAGAGTTGTTGTATGGATCAAGTGAGATTATAATTGTCAAGCATTTAGTACAGTGCCTGGCACATAGTAAATACTATTATAAACGTTAGCTATTATTTTTTAAATAATTTAACTTAAATAATAATTATTATTATTTTAAAATTATAATCATTATCCCTTCCTAATTCCTGATACAGCAACTAAGTGGCACAATTCCTGACATCTTTTTTCAAAATCACTGATAGTCGATGAGGCCTCCCTGATCTTGAACTTGTAAGCTTGGCTTTTTTCTGTACCATATTGCAAAACTTTGCATTTATCTATATTGAATTACTCTTATCAAGTACAACATGGTGCTTTAGTACACAGGTCAGCAAACTATGGTCCAAGGGCCAAAATCAGCTCTCGACTAGCAGAGAATGTTTTTTTTTTTGTATTTTGAATAACATTTTAAAATATAAAAACCACTATCAGTTCTTAAATCAAACAAAAACAAGGAGCAGAATGTATTTGACCTCCCCAATTGTTTGTCAATCCCTATATGTTAAGATCTTTTTGGATTTTCAATCTATTAGCCCATTATGTCCTAGCTATTTCTCCCAGTTTAATGTCACCTGCAAATTGGAAAAAAAATAAATTGGGTGATCCTATACAGAAAGGTTTAAAAGGATTTCTTGATGATTCTGACTTTGAGTTGGAGCCCCATTAGTTTGTTATAACCTAAGGAATGGGAGATGGTTTACTTTTCAGGAATTATATCAAGTTTTGTCATAATTGTGAGAATAGGCCCTGGGCTCTAGCAAAGTTGCCTCTCCTAATGCAGGTTGGCACCTGCTCTGTGACTTCTAGAGGATTGCCAAGAGCACTGAGAGGTCCAATGACTTGCTTAAGGACAGGTGAGCCTCTCAAGTCAGAATGAGAGTAGATGAGTTGTACTGTTCAGCAGTGAGACCGCATAATGAATGTTTATTGCATTTCTTGTTGGGCAAGGTAACCCTGTTTCAAAAAAATAGATACAGAGTTTCTGATTCAGAAACACAAATACAAGTTAGAAAATGCCTATATTACAAAATGCCTGATCCGAGATCCAGGATCACTACTCTTGCTTTTTTTTACATCACCTGAAGCACAATAATCTACTCCAGCCTAATAGGAATCACTTCTCAAAGAATATATTAAGGACTGGGTAGTAGAGAAACATTTGCCTTATGATTGTGCATTCTGCTTTTCTGGTTTCCCATTATTTGTGGTCTAAGGAGGTAGAAAAATCCACCAAATAAGTTAGTATCCATAGGAGAGGGGTATGAAAGTCTGTGAGAGGCAGGGACTCTTATAAAGGGCTGGAGGTGGGGGAAGAAGAGTCCATGTCTGCTCCAAATTCCCCATTTACCCCATGCTCACTCAGCATGAAGCAATAATGATTGGGGGAGACTATGACTGAGTGGAAGGGAAGTCATTCAGAAAGAAACTGGAGGCTACTAAAATCATACTTTACTTACAACTCAGTTTGGCCAATGACTCTCCTTTAAGAAGAATTAATGGAGGCAATATAGAGACATTGCGAAACTAATGATTCATCTTCAGCACCACTGTACAGGAATCAGACCCACCTCCTTTTTTCCCACTTGAAATTGCCCTTAATAGAAGGTAAGCTCTATGAAAGCAAGGGGTTCTGTCATTTTTTCTTATCTTTTTATGCCCAGCATCAAAAACAATGCCTTTCATATAACTGATGCTAAATAAAGACTTAATGGAATGAATAGATTTGCAGTATTTAGAACAAGATGGAATCTTGGAAATCATCAAATCCAATGGCTTCATTTTATTTTCTTATTTAGCTTTTGACCTGTGCCAACTGATCCATCATTATAATTGGGTTTATTCTCACCTTCACTTACTTAATGATGAAGAATTTTAGACACACAGAAGATAGGAGGCCAGACGAAGGAGACAAAGGAAGAGTTTTCATTTGGGGCAGTGGAAAGAGCCTTGATAAGGATCTTAAAGATTACCTAATGATGCTCCATTCTCACCATTTTAGAACTGAGGAAACCAAAACCCAGAAAAGTTGACTTGCCCAAAGTCATAAACCATAGAATTTGAACCCAGGATCATCAACTCCAAATCTTATGCCTTTTCCATTATCTCATGCCACTTCTTGGTGTGAAACCAACTGTGTGAATAATTGACAAGTAACATCATTTCTCTGAGTTTTTCCAATTCTAAAATTAGGGTGTGGGATAGATAACCTCTAAAATCTTTTCTTTCTTTCTTAACTTGCAAAAAAAATCTCCAACTACGAAAAAAAAAAAAAAACCAATCCATATTTTCTAACTTGTATTTGTGTTTCTGAATCAGAAACTCTGTATCTATTCAGCATATGTACTCTCTAGGAACCATGTTTTAAAATCACCAATGATTATGGATTTTTATTTTTGTGAGACAGGGTTACTTTGCCCAACAAGAAATGTAATAAACACTCATTATCTGGTCTCACTACTGAACAGTACAACTCATCTACTCTCATTCTGACTTGAGAGGCTCACCTGTCCTTAGACAGCTATTGGTGTTCTTTCTCATGGGCTGTCCGTATTGGTGCTGGACTTACTTCTGACACTCAATTGACTTTATCTGTAATGCAGCAGCTCAGAACTCCTACATTCAAGTGATCCACCAAGTCTTAATCTTCCCACTAGCACAGATTACAAATGTGTGGCAGCATGTCTCCCCAGTGAATTGTGTTTGCCCGGTAAATTGTACATATCTTGTTTCAGCTGGGTAGTGAAGTAGATATAGTGCTGGAATAGGAATCAGATGGTTCTATATTCAAGTGCTGCCTCAGACTATTATTACCTGTGTAATTCTAACCAAATCACATAATTTATCTCAGACTTGATTTTGCCATCAGGAAAAAAAAAAAACAGGGATAATTATATCACTTAACTTATAGGGTTGCTATGAGGATCAAAAAAAAATAATGTATGTAAATTATCTTTTAAAAAACCTTAAAATACTATATAAATGCTGGTTAAATATATTGAATGCTTAGATCCTACCTGATTACTGTTATGAAGAGTCACTATGTACTACTTATTTGCAAAATATTACATGTCAGACCATGAAAAAAGCTGTCATTTGGGAAAGAAAGGATTTAGAAAGCGATGGTTTTATGGGCATTGGAAACCTCCATTGCAACTTTAAGTTTTGGGGTACTGGGAAGTTAAATGACTTGGCCACATTCACACAGTCAATATGTGTCCAGAAGTAGGAGCATAATCCAAATCTTCTCAAATCCAAAGCTGGCTCTATCCACTCCTCTGTGGTGTCATCTAAGTTTGAATAGTGAGTATTCAAAGTTTGTCTCACCTCTTTGCATTATCATCTAGTACAATAGATAGAGAACCAGACCTGGATGGAGTCAAGAAGATTTGAATTCAAATACAGACTCAGAGACATGCTATGTAATCCTGTTTGTGTGTCTGTATACATATATACACATTATTTATACATATGTATATAAACCATTATTATTGTGAAAGTGATACATAAATATTATTATTAACATTATTATTGTCATTACCCTCCTCACTTATTGAAAAGGCAGTGATTTCTTTCTTTCTTGAGGGTTTGTATGTAAGCTGGAATCTAATTAAGCCTGGAACATATTCAACTAATACAATGGTTACACTTCTGGAAGGAGGGCCCAAATTTTATTTCCTTGAATTGAAAAGATCAACACAGTTGGGAGCAGAGATATGGTACCTTGATTCTGTGGGGAGGGTATAGATTGCCATGTTTTACTTTGTACCTTCCACAAATATTTATGAACCTCGGGGCCTGGGGCCATATCTGCTGCTCTACTTTTCATTGCCTGGTTGGTAAGGGCTGCGTGGAAGAATTCTGTATGTTAGACTATGATTTGAGTGCCACCTTTGCTTTGTGATAAAACTTTTCAAAATTGAAGACAAGACTAATTAGCTTCCAGCTTCCTTCCTTCTAGCCACTGTGCTCTCCCACAAAGCAACATTTTCACTTTGGTTTTTAACTTATGTGTAGTTTTTGTTTTGTTTTGTTTTGTTTTTAATGTCTTCCTGATTCATTCCCAGGCCACAGACTCCACTTGGAAGCCTTGAGATAAAAAAAAAAAAAAAAAAAAAAAGTTTGTTTTTTTCTTTTCATTTCTTTGCCTTTCTTTTAATTTCTTTCTTCTCTCTTTCCTTTTTGCGGGGAAATATCTTACAGGAATTGAGTATTTGGGCAAAGATATGATTCAATGGAGTTTCTTCAGGAGAGATAAAGACATTGAACCAATCTTTAGGTTAGTTTTGATGTTGCTTAAATCTACTTGATTTTAGGAAAGATCACAGGTAGGAATAGATGGAAATAAAGAAAAGGAAAATGGCTTTGGGGCAATGGAGGGCTAGAAGGACAGAAAGTGAAGACAGGAAAAAAATGAAGGGATTATAGAGGTTGAGAAAGAGAAGAGTGCCTAAGGGAACAAAGACCAAATTCTCTTCCTCTAGTCCCTCCCCTTAGATCCCCAGTTTCCCCTACTTCTGCCTGGCTTTTATGAAAGATCAGTCATACGCCAACACTGAATGGTGTTGGACCTCCCCACACAGACACCAGTCAGCATGAAGCAAACTTTCACTTTTGTGGCACTGACCGAACAATCGAACGCCCTTCTTTGAAACAAGCTGACAAGGATAAGAAGATCTTACCAGTGGCTAAATGTGTGTATTCTGCAGTGTGGGGTCACAGAATCAGACCTGAGCTGAGACTCTTTTATTGTTTTGGGGGTCTCCTATATGGATTCAGGGATACTTGTCAACAATAAGAATAGGATAATTTTGGTTCCCTATCTAGGGAAAAATGGACGATGGGTAATCCCCAACAAACATCACCTTGTTTGTGGAGATCCCAAGGACCCCTTAATCAAAGGAGCTACTGTGTCAATATGCTGTTTCACAATCCTGTGGCTTCTGAAAGTCCTGAGCTCAGTTATCAGCTCTTTCCAACTTTTCTGTGTGGTTGCTTCTTACCTCAGAGGGATGGGGGTGGCAGTGACATGTTCTCACAGGTTTACCCACGTGTTGTTGGAAATCAGAAAGGGCTTAGGTGCTGCCGGAACCCAAAAGGGTCACTCAGATTCCAACTAGGAAGGCTGCTCTCGGCAGTCAGATCTACCTCCTATGGGAGCCTCCAGCCCAGGCTTATCTCTTGTGCCCTATCTCCCTGGCCTCTTGGAAGCCTCCTGCGTCAGAGTACCAGAGAAGTGGACAAAGGGTGAGTCACTCCACATACTTTGGTGTGTGCCCCAGGTTCCTGGCCAACCGAAGCTAGATTTCCTAAGGCCTTTCAAACATTCCATTCTCTGGCTGGAACAAACCTCACACTCCTGTTTTTGAGAAGAGGATACTTCATTTGGAGGGAAATGTGAGCTCCGGAAAGGCCTGTGTAGCAAGCACAAGACCATCATGTCAACTGGCATGCTGAGACTGGCGTGTCAACTGGCATGCTGGAACGGGATAAGTCACATGCCCCAACCCCTTGTAAAAAAGGCTGACAGCTGTCTAAACCCCAAGAGTGAGGCAACAGGACTGGTTAGCTGGATTACCAGTAGTAATGGGAGATGGAGGGACACGGACTAATGCCGCGGGACAGGCTCTTGCCCAAGTTGTAAAGTGTGTGTTTCTGTAATCTTCACATCCCTTTTCTACATCCCTTCCCCTCTCTCTCATTTGGTATTCCCTCCCATCACCTGAGGTAACGGTGTTGCTCTTCATGTTGTCTTGTCTTTCCAAACAAAGTTTAAAAAAGAAAAAAAAAAAAAAAAGGATCTTTACTCACAGTAAGAGGCAAGATCATACTCTCTTTCAGAAATTACCATATTTTAAAAGAAGAGTTGGAAAGTTGGTATTATTTTATACTCAGAGGAGTAGTATACATCAATGGTGTCCCCTGAAATTATAGACATAAAATTATCCCTTAAAATAATGTGAGTTTTTAAGATTAGTAGAATTTTTTTTGAACTTTCTTTTTCTTTGTTATTTAGCCTTCTCCCCACTTCCTCCACCTCCACTCTCCCACCCATTTTCCCAAGGGTAATTAAGGGCAAAATCCTTAGAAAATGGCAAAAAGCTTTTGTGCTTGTTTCAGACAAGTTTTTGTCTTTCCTGGCAGACTGTAGAACAAAACTCAATCTTGCAGCTTCTTCTTTTACCCCCCCCCCCATTTTAATTATTATTGTTGTTGCTGTTCTTTTGTCCTTTGTTCTCAAAAGAGACTATGACATCAGGATGATAATGCTGTGACATGCAAATGAATTGGATTTAAGTGAGGGAGGGCTCTGCAAAGTCACCAACCTTACTTTCTCCTCGGGAGCCATATGGGTCCAGTGGCAAGATATAAATCACAATGACTGGAGATGGACCTATCTGCCAAAGGTTATCCACTGGAAAATGAAATGGCAAACCACTCCAGTATCTTTGCCAAGAAAGCCTCATGAACAGCAACAGTTAGAAATAAGCATGAAACAACTGATTGGTTTAAGATTAGAAAAGGAGTACAACAAGATTGGATACTGTCATCTTATTTATTTAACTTATAGGAAGGGTATATCATGCAAAAGGCCAGACTGGATGAATCAAAAGCTAGAATCAAGATTCTTGGGAGAAATACCAATATTTTTCAGATATGCAGATGATACCACTCAGATGGCAGAAAGTAAAGAGGAATTAAGAAGCCTCTTGATGGGAATGAAAGAGGAAGAGAGTACAAAAGTTAACATGAAGCTTAACCTTAAAAAAATTAAAATCTTGGCAACTGGTTCCATTACTTCCTGGCAAATAGAAAGAGAAAAAAATAGAAGTATAAAATTAGTGTCAGATTTTATATTTTTGAGCTCAAAGATCACTGCTGATAGCTATTGTAGTCATTACATGAAGAGATACTTGTTCTGTGGAAGAAAAGCTATGGCAAATCTGGACAGCATACTAAAAAGCAGAGATGTCACCTTGCTGACAAAGGTCCATATAATCAAAGCCATGTTTTTTTCAGTGAAGTATATGGTTGTGACAGCTGGACTATAAGGAAAACCAAGTGCCCCTGAAATTAGTGCTTTCAAATTATGGTGCTGGTGAAGACTTTTGAGGGTCTGTCCCTTGGATAGCAAGATCAAATCAGTCAGCATTACAGAAATTAATTCAGGCTATTCACTGAAGTCTAATACTGAAGCTGAAACTTAAATGCTTTAGCCATATAATGAGAAGATGGGACTCACAAGAAAAGCCTTTGATATTGGGAAAGATTGAAAGCAAAAGGGAAAAAGGATGGCAGAAGATGAGATGGATAGATAGTGTCACGAAAACAACGAACATGTGCTTGGACATACTATAAGAGACAGTAAAGGACAGAGGAGGCTGGTATGCTATTTATTGTTTATGGGAGTCAGAAAAAATCAACTGAACTATACTAACAATTGGGGAAGATCATATGTGAATAGCTAGATACAGTGTTATACAATGATAAAGGAGATCCATATATATATATATAAAACACACAGTGTTAAGGAAAAATGTAATCTAGAGGGAAGGAATAGGAAAGGGGGTTAAAGAGAGGGAAGGAGAAGAAACTGGAAAACCCATATTCTGCAGAAAGGATTTGATCTGAGTCTTTAAAAAGCCAGAGAAGCAAGCAAAATGTCAGAAAAGAGAGCATTTCAGGCACAGGCAAAAGCATATAAAGGAAAACATATCGTCATGCAGAAGGAAAAGCAAAAAGTCCAGTGTAATTGAGTCATGAAACATATAGAATATATGAAGACTAGAAAAATAGGAAGGGGTTAATCTGTGAAGAGTTTTAAAAGACAAATAGGATGTATAAATATGTTTACATATATTGGATTTAACATGTATAACATATATTGGATTATATGACAGTGCTAATCCCCTAGATTAGGGTACAGGTGGGGGGAAAGGAGGGGAAAATTTGGAGCACAAGGTTTTACAAGGGTCAAGGTTGAAAAAATTATCTATGCATGTTTTGAAAATAAAAAGCTATAATAAAAAAATTTTAAAGACTAATGGGAGTTTACATTTGATCCTGGAAGTGATAGGAAGTCATTGAGTTCATTCAGTAGGAGGATGACATGGTCAGCCCCATATTTTAGGAAAATCACTTTGGCAATGAAGGAGAGGATAAGTTTGAATGGGAAGAGACTTGAACCATTAGAAAACTATTCAAATAATCTAGGAGAGAGGTTATGAGGCTCTATTGAAAGGTACTGGCTATGTGAGTAGAGAGACCAATTAAGATTAGAAACAAAAGGATTTAGCACCAATTTGAAAATGTCAAGTGAAGGAGATTGAAATTGAGCCAGATTGAGAAGTAGAGTATGACCCTTAGGTTTTGACCCTGATGGCTAAGGAATGATAGCACCCTTTATAGTAATAGAAATATAATAATAGAAAAAGATGAGGGAAGTGTTGATCTGTTATTCGGTAAGAATTCTGTTTTGGATTTGTAGAGTCTGGGACAACTAACTTCATTTGATCCTAACAACAACCTTGCAAGGTAGGTGCTATTATCCTTTTACAGATGAGGAAACAGGCTAAAAGGATGTGATGTGTGTAATTTTGGTGTGCTATGGGTGGTATGAATGATGTTGGGGCTGAAACTTAGGAAAGAGGGTAAAGTGACATAAATACTTCTGCAAATCATCTGGTTAGAAATGTTAATTGAACCCACTCTTGTTGATGAGACTACTATGTGAGATCATATGGAGGGAAAAGAAAAGAAAGCCTTAGGAGATATTCTTGCTTAGTGGGTATGACCTAAAGATTCAGCAGAGATAGGGAGTGAGCACTGTTATGAAAACCTAGAGAGAAAAGATTATCCAGGAAAAGACGGTGGTTGACAATGTCAAAGTTTACAGAAAGAAGAGGAAAGAGAAAAAAGATCATTGGATTTGATCATTAGATAATTGGTAACTTTGAAGAGAATGTTTACCACTGAATGATCATTTTAGAAGTCAAATTTCAGAGGGTTTAGAAGTCAATAGAGAGAGAAAGTAGATTACTTTCTCAAGACATTTAAATGGGGAAAAGAGAAATAGAAGATGATAGACTGGGTGGTTAGATCAAATGAGAAAGGACAAGAAAGACAAGAGTCTGTAACCAGCAGGTAAGGAACTAGTAAATGGGGAAATGCTGAAGATTAGAAAGAGAGTCGTGATGATAGTAATGGCAGTCAGTTGGGAAAGACAGGAGGGGTTAGTGTCAAGTGTTTGCTTTGGAAAGGACAACAATAATATTAACTAATATTTATTAAGTACCTGCTGTTTGTCAGGCACTGTGATAAATGCTTTACAAGTATTACCCAATTTTATCCTTACAATAATAACCCTGGGATGTAGGGGAAGGAAAGTTCAATGTCAGGGCTTCAGCAGAGAGAGGTGGGTTTTTGATATTTTAATTTGAAATGCTAAATGCATTTTCTCATAGAGACATTATTTGAGGTGTGCTGGGCTGATCCTAACCCAGGTCAGTCCTTGGAAGCTTGATATTGGAACAAAGTAAGACACTTGTGGGTCATTTAACAGTTAACAAGAAGCAAAATATTTGGTCAGCACAGGAGGATAGGCTACAGCAAGAAATTTTGAGGATGCCTTAAGCTGATTCAGCTGAGCAAAAATTGCCTTGCCCGGGTTATCCATCCTGACCCACCAAGGCAAATAATAGTGTTCTTGGAACTCCCTGTGGCTCCATTGTACTTCAATGAGGAAGTTACATCAATAGTCTGAGCCTTTAGTTCCCCAAACCACTCAAGTTTCCAGAAAAATTTCAGTACTTTTTAAGGCAAAAGGAACCTAACTTGTCTGGGGGACTGGAAGGTTGGGGGAAGGGTTAGGAACTTTTTCCTCACACATAGTATGTTCATAATAATAATACTGATAGCTGACATTTGCTTTTAAGATTTACAAAACATTTACTTATTTTAACTCATTTGAATATCACAATCCTTTTGTGCAGTAGATACTAGAAATATAATTATTCTTGTTTTACAGATGAGGAAACAAAGTCTCAGAAAGATCAGGGGAATAAGTAGAGTAGTGCTAGCAAGTATAAAAGTCAGAAGTCGAACTCAGATCTGATTCTGTTTACTTAAGATATATCATTAGTTTAGGATGATTTTTTGTGGATTAATCTTCCAACTTGCATGGATTAAATATGCAATAAATACAGAATATATGAATAAATTACTTTTCCCCCTGAATGATTTTTAAGATCTAACCAACTGATTTACAAATAAGCTTTTGGAACATAAGCCATGTATTATCCATCATTGGGGGCAAATAATTCTTCACTTAACTCACTATATTGTCAGAATTCTTGGATGATATCATTACTTGTTTTCTGCAGCTCTTACCATAAATCTGTCAAAGTGGAGGCATAAAGAGGATAGGCTGTAACAATTTTTCCAAGGAGATTGAAGTAAACATCCAATCCCTTAGGTTTTCAATCTGTTACTTAATTCATAATCATTGGATCATAGATCTAGAATGGGAAGGAATCTTAGAAGTTATCTAGTCCCCAGCCATTTAAACTGTGGTTAGTAACCCCAAATGAAGTCTCATAACTCTATATGAAGGTCACAAAATTATATTTTATTATCAGTAAATGTTTGATTTA
Source organism: Antechinus flavipes (assembly GCF_016432865.1). Taxonomy (NCBI): domain Eukaryota; kingdom Metazoa; phylum Chordata; class Mammalia; order Dasyuromorphia; family Dasyuridae; genus Antechinus; species Antechinus flavipes. The sequence goes on along the minus strand of NC_067401.1, from coordinate 427,211,974 downwards.
TACACTTATTTTATATACTTATATATTAGAGATCATGTACAAATTTCTCAAGAGAAAAGGGATCATGCATGGAAATGGTTTAAGAAGCCCTGATATAGTCCAATTCCCTCATCTTACAGATAAATAACTGACATATAGAGAAATTAAGTGACTTGCCCAAGCTCACTCTGATATTAAGTAGCAGAGTTGGACTTGAATTTGAGTCTCATGGAACTAAGTTGTGTGCTTCAAAGTGCTCACTGATTCTATCTTACCACACTGCCTCCTGGTACAAGTAGAAACTCATAGATAACAAAGCAGAGTTTATGAAAAAAAAAAGGAAAAAAAGTACAAAACTATGGGTTTTCTCCATAATCCCACATACAGAGAATGAGAAATCTTCACACAACATTTTGGTTTAGATTTATTGAAAGAAGTCATACCAACATGAATGATATCTATAACAATTATTATTCATCAATATTTATTTCCTTTTTTAAAATTTTTGTTTTAAAGGCTGGGTTTTCCTATTTTGTCCAGGTTAGAAACTTTAACTTCCTCTATTTCCTAAGCAAGAAATTTTGAGGATGCCTCAAGTGGATTCAGCTGAGCAAAAACTCCCTTACCTGAGTTATCCATCCTGATCCACCGAGGCAAATAATAGAGTCCTTGGAACTTCTTGTGGCTCACTACCCTGAGAGTGGGAGTTTACCATATTGGTGCTGGCTACCCAATCAACTTTATCCTTAATACAATTCAGAACTCCTGAACACAAGTGATCCACCAGCTGACTCAGTGGCAGAGATTATGGGCATGTGACACTATGCAGAGCTTCATTTCCCTTTAAAAAAAAACAAAAAAAAAAACAAGATTATTAGACTTTTACATAATAGAGACATGAGTCTTTGCCAACTCAACCTCTATCAGGGTTTCTGATGTTTTTTGAGACTCAAAAACTTGCATGCTCTATCTCTACCTCAATATCTCTAGCTTTCTAGGAATGAAACCTAGAGATCCCTGATTTAGATAAGTAGTTAGTAAGATAGTCACCTCAGTTAGCTAAGCACCATTCTGTGTGAAAACCAGTGAATCTTGGACTAACGAGCTAGAAATGTGTTAACTGGACCAAAAACTACCAATGCCATTTCCATCATCACCCTCCACAAAAAGTTCAGAATGGGTCAAAAAGCCCAAGAGTTGTAGTGTTCATACCTAGTTCATCCAGTCAGAACTGGGGAGAGAAGGAACAGTAAAGAGATGACAGCAGTAGAGGTGTTTATTATAATAGCAGACACAAGGGCACTAGTACAATAAAGCTACAAGTCTGCTAGAGAAGTTCTAGACCAGTCAAAGCTCAGAATATACACAGGAAACAACATGGTCCCAATCTAGAGACAAAAATTAACTGAGGAGTTCTTGACCAGTTGACAAAGGTCCTGGACCATTCTAAAGAGTTCTTGATTTAAACTCAGGCTATGATAATGGGAACTTAGGAACTCTTACAATATGGAGGAATAATTCTGAACATTACCAGTCACTTTTACTCTGAGCTCCATGGCCTGAGCTATGAGTGTCAGGGTTTTAAGACTGGTTCTAACAAATCCAAGTTATTTTCATGCATAGGATGAGAAGGAAAATGGTATTAAAAATGTACAGGGTAAATTTGTAGAATCAGTATTGGTTCATTAATACTTATCATGACAACAATTAAGACATATCATAGCAGAAGGAACATTGATTCTGAAGCTTGAAGACCTATATTCAAGACTAAAATGATGTTTTCTACCTTCATGGTTCTTCATGTCAATTCTGACAATATAGTGAATTAAGTGAAAAGACTATATATATATTATATATATAATTATAATCATTCAGGATTTGGGGGCATTTTAATATTTAAAAAGTGCCTTCTTCAAAATAAGCCTGTGAGATACATAGCACAAATATTATCCCTTTTTAACAGATGAGAAAAGAAAAGAAGGAAACAAGTACTTATTAAATACTTACAATGTGCCAGACACAATCCTCTGTGCTTTACAAATTATATTTCATTTGATTCTTACAACAATGCTAGGAATTAAGTGTATCTTCAGTTTACAGTTAAGGAAACTGAGTTAGAAAAAACTTACACTCAGGTCTTACTAATTCCAGGCCTAGTGCTATATCCTCCTGTGCCAACTGGCTGCCTCTAAATTTAGGAATAGGAATGAACAATTTGCCCAAGAAAATACAATTAAAAAGAAACAAAGCCAGTATTCAAACTTAGATAAATCAATAGTCCATGTCAGCAAATCAACAAATCTTTTATGACTGAATTTGCTCATTAGTAAATCAGTACAATATCTGCATTTTCTACCTCTTAAGGTCATTGTGAGAAAAATAGAGATTTTAAAGACATTTAAGAATGTGAATTAGGATTAGCCATCACTCCTGACTTTAGTTCCTATATCAGCGTTATTTGACATAGCTTTAGTAGTGGTAGCTAGGCAGCTAAGGGGCACACTGAATAGAGTGCCTTGCCTGGAGTCAGGATGATTCATTTAAGTTCAAATCTGGACTCTGGACAACTCACCTAACTTAGTTTCCTCATTTGAAAAATGAGCTAGAGAAGGAAATGGCAAACCACCATAGTAACTTTCCCAGGAAAACCCCAAAAGGGGTCAGAGCCAGACATGTCTGAAAAATGACAGAACTTCAAAAAGAGCTATAGCAATAAAAGAACAAAATTAAAGTTATAAATACAAAGAAACAAAATTAGCCTCATATGAAGATGAAATGGTGTACATAGAAAGCCTCAGAGAATCAACAAAGAAACTAAAATGATTAATAGTTTTAGTAAGATACTAGATACAAAATAAATCCATAAAAATTATTGGTATTTCTATATAGTATGACAGAAACTAAAAAGAAATGAAAATAAGTTTCATTTTTAGAAACCTATAAAATGCTTAAACTAGTTGATCTCTTCATAGAAATAAAGGGGAAAATTGGGGGATATTCAATGATCATGGCCAAATATAATAAAAAGAGCAATACTGACTAAATTAATCTAGTGTGCTATACATATCTAATTACCAAAGGGATATTTTATAGAACTAGTCAAAAAAATTCAAAAGAAAGAAAAAGAAAATAAAGACAAAAGGCACAAATGAAAGGGGAATAGAATCCCCAGACCTCAAAGTTTATTATGGAGTAATCATCAAAACTACTTGGTACTGGTTTAAAAAAAATTAAAAATACAAAACAATATCAGCAAAACATTCTAGATAAGCAAGAAACAAAACATCAAAAGTTTGAAAAAAGGGATGTAAATTACTGAAGGAAGGACTCTTTTTTGTTGACAGAGTACTGGAAAAAAATAGTAAAATAAGTTGGCAAAAAAATTAAATTGAGACCCAAACCTTATATCATATACTACAATGCAATCAAAATGAATGTAAAAGTTCACACTATGAAAAAATATATGAAAACAAAATTTGGTGCCATTTGCAGAGGCAAAATACTTATGGCCAGATGAGTAAAAAAGAGAAAGAGGCAGTTATAAAAGATAAAATAGAAAAATTTGACTACAAAAATTTGAAAAGCTTTTATACTAATAAAATCAATGATTATATAATTATGAAAATGTAGAATGGGAAAAATTTACTTCAATTATCATTGATAAAAGCTGATCTCTAAACTATAAAAGGAATTGACACAAACACATAACACAAAATGATAATCCTAACAGACAAATGATGGAAAAATATGAACATATAGTTTTCCAGAACTATAAATTACAAATGACCATTTGGAAACTATAATGAATGCAATTTTTTAAAATCTGAAGTTTCAATTTACACTCTACTCACAACCTACAAGTTGGCAAATATGACAAAAAGTGGGAGTAGTCAATGTTGGAGGAATAAAGGAAGATGGTTCCACTAATGCACTTCTGATTGAGCTCTGAAGTGGTCCAATTTCTGAAAATCAATTTAGAACATCATGACTAATCTGTCTATACTCTTTCTAAAGTAAAAGAAAAAGGAAAATCAAAGAATAAATAAGACCACTTAGTGGGACATGTAGGATGATTATGACTAACAATAGAGGGAAGGTAGTATGTTTTTCAATTATGTTTTATTTCTGTTTGCTCTGCCCAAAAGAATTAGTTTTATACTGGAAATAACAAAAAAAGTGGTTAACAAAAAGTTGATGCTCAGGACAAGTAAGTCGATAGGAAAAGAGCATCTACTTGTCCTTGATAAATTCAAGTCATTTGGCCTAGATATATTACATTCTTGGGTCCAAGAAAAAAATTTTTAAACGGCAGTTTGACTGATAAAGTACTATTAGTGAAATTTCAAAGAAAACAGAAGATAGAAGAAGTACAAATGGAAGGATGGAAAAAGTTTTTTTAAAAAATTAAAGAGAATGGAATATACAACTAAACTGAAATTGAACTTAGAATCCTGAAAAAATTCTAGAATGGGTGATAATAATAATATAATAGATTCAGGGAAGGAGTTCTTTACCATTAAATGAAGAACAAAAGCAGAAGAGAGGTAGATTGTGCTTAATCTGGTAGTTTCAAATATGCAAATACTGTTTCCAATGGAAAATGGCTGCTCCCAACCATGAACCAGTGTAAAATCTCCACATATGTGCCAGTTCTCCTGTCTTCTGTAATTTAATATTTATTTTTCTTCAAGAAATTAGAGGTATTCAAGACTAATTTATTCTCCCATTCATAAAAAGTGTTCATTGTCCAGCAGTAAAAGTACAGGAGCCAGACAGGAATACAAAAGTGATTCAAAGGTCAACCTCATAGGAAATCTTCAGTACAGTGTCCATGGCCCAGGACTTAACATTTTTATTAATGACTTGTATAAAGGCATATATTATATGCTAAGCAAATTTGCCAATGACACATAGCCCAAAGGGAAAGCTAACACACTGGCATAAAAGAGTTAAGAATCAAAAAGATCTTGCAAACCAGAGTATTAAGGTAACATAATATTAAATTTGATAGGGATAAATATAAATTATTATATCTAGGTTGAAAATATCACCTTCACAATTAAATGATGGAGAAAGGAAAATTAGAGAGCAGTTTGCTACATTTTCTCAAAAAATATCTAGGCGTCTTAGTGGACCCAAATGCAATATGAATCAGCAATATCATGTGGAAGCAGAAACAGCTGATATATTCTTCAGTTGCATTAAGAGGGCCATAGATTCCTAGAATATGGACATAATAGTATTTTAGTATTCTTCCCTAATTCAGTCTCATCTAGAGTGTTCATTCAATCCTATGTACCTCTATTGAAAGACTTTGTTAAGATGATGAGTCCAGAGATGGTATCCAATATGGTTGTGTTATATGAGAAGAGGATGAAGGAACTGGACATGGTTTGCCAGAGAAGAAAGATTTCATTGGGGACAAGATTGCCATGTTCAAATATATGAAGGGCTGCCATGTCAAGGAAGAATTCTAATTGTTTTGTTTGGCTCCAGGAGATAGAACCAAACGTAAAATTGGTAACTGAAAACTCTGGATAAAAATTCAGACTTGATGTGAGAAAAAAATGTCCCAATAATTAGATCTGTCCAAAGGTGAAATGGGCTGCCTCAAGAGGCCTCTTCCTTCAAGTAGAACCTGGATAATTATTGTCAGGTCATAATAAAGTTTCTGTTATATAAAAGTACATAACTACATGTCATAGTAGAGTTTCCTTTGGAGCAGAAGTGAATCAGATGCTCTGACTCTTTTTCAACTTAAGCAACATCTCTCTAGGAAACTCTTCCTGATTCCCTCACCTGCTAGCATCCTCTCTCCCCAGAATATATTATATTCATTTTCTTTATACTTTTATATGCACATGTTATCTTCCTCCTTATAATGTAAGCTCCTTTAGAGCAGGGACTGTTTTTCTTTTGTCTCTGCACCCCAATACTTATCACATACACCAGGAAAGTCAATTGAAGAAATAAAGGTATTGTCTGATTAATAAAGCAGAACATTGCATACTATGTTTGATACTTTCATTGGAGTTGATGTTTCTGTGTAATTATATTTATTATAAGTGGGTTCTACAGTTCCAAATGTCCAGTAATGAAGAGAGCCATCTACACCCAGAGAGAGGAGTATGGAAACTGAGTGTGGACCACAACATAGCATTTTCACTCTTTCTGTTATTATTTGCTTGCATTTTTGTTTGCCTTTTTAGGTTTTTTTCTTTCTAGATTCGATTTTTCTTGTGCAGCAAGATAACTGTATAAATGTGTGTGTGTGTGTGTGTGTGTGTGTGTGTGTGTGTGTGTGTGTATACATTAGATTTAACATATAATTTAACATATTCAACATGTATTGGACTACCTGCCATCTAGGGGAAGGGACGGGCAGAAAGAGGAGAAAATTTGGAACAGAAGGTTTTGTAATGGTCAATGTTGAAAAAATTACTCATGTATATGTTTTGTAAATAAAAATATATAATAAAAAATAAACATTTAAAAAATAAGTGGGTTCTCTATGGAGGGGATAGGGTTGAAATGACTGGGATAAAAAGAGATAAATGCCTTTAATGGAAAATATAAATGAATCAATAAATCAATGAGCCTTTGTTTCTGATATGAGGTTGGATAGTTAAAAGTATCAATTTCTTAAAAGCAATGCAACTCCCTTTTTTCCTTGTCTTCAATTCTGAACTTACTTGGTTACCAGTCCACAGGGTCTATCCAAGATAGATGTGCTAATAGATGGGGTCTATGAGTCCTCATTTTTGTGGTGATAACATCAAATTTTATATTTATTCTGTTTAGTAAAGCGAGGATTTTCATCACTGGAAGAAATTTCTCACCATTTAAATGACCATTGAGTCTACTACAAATCTGTTATCTAATTTCAACTGAGTTTTTAATCGCTTTGGGCACATCTCCTCTTCCTTAATTAGCTCCCTATCATGCCCATTCCCTCTATAATCTGTTTCAGACCTTTTATTTCTTTGAGCTACCTCCACCTGTTATGCTTCCCTCAATCTCAGCAGAGCTCACCCTTATCAACAAAAGTGAGACAAAATAAACATCCTCATCCTTCTTGGATTCTCAGCAGGAAATGAGAGTTAGTACCAGTTTGTCCTCAATACGCTTTCTTTTTTAGGATTTCAAGGTACTTTTCTGTCTTAATTTTCCTCTGATCTAATTAGACTTCCACTTTTGCTCTTCTTTTCTGGCTCATCATTCATGTCTGGTTCTTTAGATGTGGGTGAATATAAGGGTTTTGTTCTAGTCCCTCTTCTCAGTTCTCTCAGTGGTTTCATAACATTCTTCAAGTACTAAGTAGATGGCACTGGAGAACTATATAAGCCAACATATCTATAGAGAATGCTTATACAATTAGCCTCTCATTCATTAACATGGGTCAAATTTTTCTAGATGGTAATTCTCTTCAACATGTAATATGTTTTCAAAGCTTCTCTCTTCCCCTTAGTTTCCAGGGAAGAACTTGTTTACCAAAAGTCTGGTCAATAGTCAAAAGGAAAGAAGAAACATATCTGCTTTGGTTCCTTTGGAGTCTGTTTAACCACCCCATGATGTGATTTTATTTCCAGAAGTATCTGAATTACTGCCAGGCTTGTATAATCCAATCTTTTCCCCCTTTAGTCAGTTTTTCTAAATAGCTCTAAGCCCATAAATTGCTTCACTCCTGTCCTCCATACATATTATCTGCAAGTAAAGTACAATCACTTGGATATATTGGTCAATATCTTTGTTTATCCCAGTTAAAGGTATAGAAATCAAAATTGGATAAAGATTAATCTTCCTTAGCCCAAGTAAAAAATAACAAAATTAAAGTGATCAAACATCCAAAAGGAACATTCATCTTTCTTTTCAGAGAGGAAGAAAGAGTGTTTTACTTGTCTTTTGCTTTGAGGCCAGTCCCATAAATGTCACAGATGCTAGCAAGACTTCAGCAACTTGTTGCAGAGGCTTCTCACCATCAATCCCCTCAGCTTCTCTGAGCTCCACATTTTCTTTCTCCCTGACTGTTCACCTCTCCTCAATTTTTAAGCTCCTTCAGCTTCAGCCTACAAGTGTTTTCTCCAAATCTTATAGTGGGACAAGCTTAAGAAGCAACATCTGCCCACTCCACTAATAAATACCAAATCTCAGGAATAATTATCTGCAGTAGGTGTGGCAAACAAGCCTGTTACATTAGTGACAAATATCTTCACTTACACATACATATGCATATCTCTTTTTTTTTTTTTTTTGGCTGAGGCAATTGGGGTTAAGTGACTTGCCCAGGGTCACACAGCCAGGAAGTGTTAAGTGTCTGAGACTAGATTTGAACTCAGATCTTCCTGACTTAATGGGTGGTGCTGTATCTAATGCACCACCTAGCTGCCCCTACACATACCTTTTGTGCAAGAAATTAACCACTTTGCCTACAACAATAGTTTGATACTCTCCTCACTTTACTTAACTATGCATCAATTCATCTCTCTACCCTAATCCCTCAGCTAACAAGTGTATGTAGTGTAGGGAGAGAGGAGGTGATCCAGTGATCCTGGATATCTCTCTTCTGTCTCTCTGTCTCAGTTTCTCCCTCTTTCACACAATTACAAAATGCAAGAAGATGAGACAAGTTGTTAAGATCTTAAACAAGTTGTTAAGATCTTAACAGATTGTAAAAAGAAAAAGTATTGGGTATTGGTACCTTGTTATCCTTTCATGAAGTTTGAAGAAATTTCATCAAACTTGAAGGAATTATTGGATAGTTAGCAACACCTCCACAATCTTTAAAAAATCAAGACATAATAGCATTTGGGGAGTGGAGAGTCTTATTGAATTTGTTCAAATTCATTGGGGAACAGTGCATCCTGAATACCTCCCATCCTAGGCCAAGCTAAAACTAGCAACTGCAAAAATATAGAATATATAGCTGATAAGTGAGCCAATCTGTGGTCTTCCCCAATTATGATATGGCAATGGCAACAGCAACAAGTACAAGTTTAAAATGGCACTCTTCTACCATTCCAGTCAATTTTACCTTCTGTCCACAGTAAATACCAGTTCTAAGTAAGGTCCATTCAGACTAATGGGTTCATCAGAAAGAGCAGAGATTTTGTTTAAGAGTATATTTAAAAAGAGCTGTTACCCAAACTGTTTTAAATGATGTCAATTTAATATTTTAATTTTTTAACATTTTAAGAAAATAGTAGCATTTAGGAGTGATTTATTCTCTCATCACCTAAGCAATGTTGATTGTTAGAGGAACTAGGGCTCTAGTACTAAAGATTATTAAATTCAATCGAGAACCAAAACTTTTTAAATCGTCCTTGTTGATGCTAGAGTGTCAGGCAATGCTTTCATGGTGATCTGTTTTTCTCTTCCCTCTAACCACACTCCTTTCCAGAGATGTACATTAGGACTACTTTGCATTGCAAACATGACCTACCATAGATTTATTTTTCTTAGCAATGCAAACACTGTCTATCTGCCAGGATGAGTCACCCTGCAACCACCTTCTCCCTCCATCTCCTCACCCCCTCCACTTGATTTAAAATATCTCTGAAAGCGGTGTATGTAGGGAGCTTGGACTTCTTTAGTTCTCTGTAAAGCACAGCAAGCATTGCGCCTTGCTGAAAGTTTCAACTATATAATGAATCTCTGTGTTCTGTTGGTTTCTCATGAACTAGATGTGACTAGCTCCTTGTCCTACTTAACATCCAGCAGGTGAATTGCTGTCCAGGCCCCCTGGTTTTTGGCAAAAGGGCAGGATACTAGTGGTTGATTTCATTTATTTCTCAAGTCCTCTTTTAATCATTCCTTTTCTACAAAATGACAAGACCCATTCCTACCCTCCACTTGTTTTTGAATCAGATGGTTAAAAACAAAACAACAACAACAAAAAAGACAATGTCTGACTGTTCCTGAGTAAGAATCTAATTCCACATTTGGGCAGAAATGTCCTAGTCCCTACTGAGGCTCTCTCCTCTATCTCCTCATATCTACAACTGCTTCTCTACACTTAAATGCCAACTTCAGGCAGAACTACTCATTCTTATCTAAAATCCTCTTCTTTCCATTTTGAAATTCTCTTCCCTGTATCTCCAAGTAGAAGAATCCTTTTCTTTGCCTAAATATCTTCATTATTTCCTAGATTTCATTTGTCTTTCTAGGGCATACCCCACCTCCTTCAGCACCTCCTCATTCCTGAAGAAAGGCATTTCCTGTCACCTCTTCATACAAGAAGTCTGTTACCTTGAAATAGGAAAATCCATTCCATTCTGAAAAGGTGTTGTGCCATGTGACTTAGTTATTCATTACTTTGGTTAGGGAAGGGCAAGGGGTGAGGTATAATAAACTAAGAGAAAATGCAAGTACAGAAAGCTCAGAGGGTAAGGAGACAGGAGACCTGTTGCCCAAGAGCAATCCAAGGTGCCCTTCCAGGTTCAAAGCTGAACTCAAGCGATCTGACTCATGGTGGTAGGCACAAAGGTGGTAGGATGGGGGGGGGGGGGGGTGGAGGAGAGAGAGTTAAGCAGCTATAGGTAGAACTGAGCTTGGGTTAAAAAAAAAATGAAAAAAGGAAAGCAGGAATGATATAGTAGGATAAGATAAGTGATCTTTAGAATATGAACTAGAGTAGACTTGAAAGATGATCTCCAAAGGATCATATGCACCACCAATGAATACTAAGATTGCATAGGCCAGCAGAAGTTAATGGGAGGGTTAATACTTTAGGATTAGATTAGTCGGTTAAAGGATGAAGTAATCTCTTATCTAGACTGCTACAACAGCTTTCTAAGTGGTAGTATTTCTGCCTCAAATCTCCCCTCACTCCAGTTCATTTTCCACAAAGCTGCTAAAGCGATTTTCTTAAAGCCTAGGTCTTAATCACATCATCCAGCCCCCTCCATAAATGTCAGTTCCCTGTTACTTCTAGGATCAAATGTAAAACTCTTCTTTGGCACACCGAAAGTCCTTTGTAATCTGGCCCTGATGGGGTGAATGGATTCCAGCAAAAGGCCATGCTCTTGGTAGCAACTCAGTATCTCAATGGGCCCCAGTAAGAAACAAACTGGCCTTGTAGAATTACCTTGTACTGACAGAATTATCACATAGAGACAGAACTATCCTGTAGACACCCACTGTCACTTTATACAGTCTGGGGTTAAGCTATAGAAGTCAACTCCTGAGGCTATCTTGTATGAACAGGATCACAAAGACCACCAGCTGATTTACTGACACACACAATTAGTATAGTTAGAGGACCTTGTTTGGGGTCTTTTCCTCAAAAAAAAAGTCCCCCTTGTTAGTTTTGAGTTCATTAGGAGCTTTGCCAATTGCTAAGCACGACAATAAAGTTATGCCCCTTGACTTGAAAATGATTAGAGCCTATGAATTTGTTCCCAATGACTGTCCTTTATGATTTGTTGTACCTCAACAATTTTTCTTTCCTCCTTTCCAGTCTCCTCCAAATACTCTTCCAGTCAGCCATGGTGGTCTCTTCATCCACTACTCTCTACTTTCCAACTCCTTGCTTTTCCAGTGCTTGGAAGGTTATTCTTCCTCACCAATCTCCTAGGTCTTTTGGCATCTTTCAAAATTCACCTCAGAAGTCTTCCCTACATTCTAATGCCTTCCTCCTAAGATTACCTGTCCTTTATCTTAAATGTAGATAGTTATTTGTATGTTATTATCTTCCTCTCATTCAAATGTCAGCTCCTTGAAGGAAGAGACATTGCTTTTGTCTTTATATCTATATCATTCAGCTCAGTGCCTGGTCCATAGATGGTGGTGGTTGTTGTTGAGTTGTGTTTTGTCATTTGTGATTTTCTTGATAAAGATACTGGGGAGTTTTGGAGTTCCATCAAAAATTACAGTAAAGTATTTGGAGGAGACTGGAAAAACAGAAAGGGCCAGGTTACAAAAGACTTTAAATTGCTCCAGTTCCTTTTACAGATGGGGAAATTGAGGCAAACAGTTAAATGACTTACTCAGAGTCACACAATTATTAAGTGTCTGAATTCATGTCTTTCTGTCTCAAAGCCCAGTTCTCTATTCACTACGCTACCAGGTCATCCTAGTGCTTATTAAATGGTTATTCATCTGCTGGATTATTGATTGGTTGCTCAGGGAGGAAGAGAAAAGAGATAGGCTCTGAATTTCATTAGAAAGATGAAAATAGTTGAAATATTCAGGAGGGGGAAGAGAGAGCAAGGTCAAAGACACCATGGATTTAAAGTATGAAGGGCAGATGCTCTCAGTATAAAAATTTCAAAAGATAATTTCTGGTAACTAATCATTCTATTAACCATATTAGCATGTAATTAATAAAAGGAGTCATTGACACTCTCCAATGTCAAAAATCTTTCATGAATTCCACTCAATGCTGAAATGTCCTTGGAAGAGGGGGTATTGGGGAGGGAGGGCAAAGGGGGGAAGTACAATCAGCTCTGACTGGTTCACAAATGAGAAAGATTGAACATTACAATGGGAGGTAGACTTATTCTAATGAGGAACTGGGGGGACATGATTTTGATTCCTCTTTTACCACCAAACCACCCCCAGCTTTGGGCAATCTAATTACAGAATGTATCCTCACCCAAACCTGAGTAGAATGCAATGGCTTCCCTAACTGGGTAGGATAGGAATAAAATTGAAAAGAAAGTTTCATTATCAGTAATGTCCTTCAGATGCTGGTTTGAACCCAATAGAGAATAAGAATTCAAAAAAGGATGAATCCTGTATCTCCCCAATATTAACAATTAGTTATGTGATTATATTTCCCTCAGGAAAATAGCAGAACTGTTTTGTATCACTTATCCTTTCTGCCAGGTGAATGAATGATTTATGTTCAAATCCCACTGAGGATACTTCCTAACTGTGTGACCATGAATAAGTCACAATCTTTCTTAACTCAGTTTCCTCGTCTGTAAAATGGAAATAAAATAACAGCTTGAAATAGTGGATACAGTGCTAGCCTCTCCAAGTTGGATTCATGTCCCAATTCTTACAGGAACTGGTCGGGTGACCCTGGGAAACAAATTAACATCTTGCATACCTCAAGGCAACTACTTTTCTAAGACTATAAATTATAGGATGATTGTTGATGTGCTTTGGTGGTAGTTTTTCTTACACAGAGATTCTAATACAAAGGAAATCATAAATCTAGACAGCTCTCCCCTTTCCCACCCCAAGTACCTGGAGTATCTACCTCATAGAATTGTTATGAGGCTCCAAAGTACTAAGCAGATGTAATAAGTATATTGTCTAAATAAAAATAACTCAAATAGTATCATGGCAGAGAGAGGGCTGGAACACAGAACTTATAAAAAGTGGGTTTAAATTAACATTAACTATGTGACTATGAATATGTCACAACCTATTTAGGCCCCAGATTCTTCACTTCTAAGATAGGGATAAGAATATTTAAAATATCTATAGCATAAGCAAAGGAGTTGCAATATTAAAGAGATACATAAATGTCAGCTATTATTATAATTATTATTATGTCCCCAGTGTTTGGCACACTATTTTGCATATAGTAAGGGCCAGAAATAAATATTTTATTCATTCATTCATTCATTCTGGTGTCTAAACAGAACTGTTCCACTTCTCTCTCAGTTATCTGCTAAAGTCTTGGGAGCTGAGATTTTTACCTTTTATTCTTTATCTTTCTCTTTTCTTTAATAAAAATAATGAATTTTTTAATCATGTGCTTCTTCACATTATGTTCTACCATATGCTTTTCCTCTTGTCATTGAAGAAGAGAAAAAGAATTGGTGCATTTGACCTTGAAGAAAAAAACGGAGGGGGAAGGGAAATGGGAGGAGATAAGAAGGGCAAAAAGACAGCAGGCAGGATGCCAAGGCTTACTCTGTACCTTCCTTACGATTCATGCTGCCACCTCTTTCATCTCCAATCCTTCCCTGCTGACCTTGCCCTTCTGCCTACAAGTTCTCTTTTTCCCTGGTACCTGTCCCGCTGGGAACTCCCCCCATGAGGCAACTTCTAAGTGAACCCAGAAAAACTGGGTGGAGGAGAAGGGAATGGTCTCTGCAGGTGTAGCCTCTTCCTGCCCTGTTCCCACCATCAGGTTGGGGAGTTTCCAACATAAACACTGCAGGGGCTGAGCTGGGGGTGGTGGCTTCATTTGTATTCAATGTCTTGTTCTAGTGGTTACCTGCAAAGGAGTCAGAGTGCACAAATCAGCAGGCAATGCTCTCTGCCAGGGGGCAAACCGAGCAGCTTTCTGCCCCTAAAGTTTCAGGAATTTTCAGGTTCCTCCTGGTCCCAAGGTCTCAAGAGTTGGCCTCTCAAAATCTTAATGTATCAACAAGAAGGTAGTTCAAGGTTGGACCAAACTGCAGCAAGGTGACTTTGGGTAGAGTGTCACAATGAATCTCTCCCAGTGATCAACAATTCACCACTGGCATTGGTGCCCTTCCCCTACTTAGGCACCGGCATTTTGCCCCATACTTATCACTAAGCTGTCCCTTGGGGATGGGTCCTGTCTATTGAAAAACCATGCAAGTTTCTGCTGTGTCACTGTCCTGGGGAAAATCCGTGAAACTGCCACTTACTACTCTTTGTAGGAGGAAGAAGGGATAGCAGCCCGTGAACCAGCTGAGCTTCTTAGCTGAGGAGGGAGAGGAGATGACAGGGAAGGAAGAGCCCAAGCTCGGGGCTTCTGGGCTTCTGGCGGGATTTGGGAATGGGGGTCTCACACTGCCACCCAGGAAAGCATTTCTGTCCCCTGTGAGACTTCCCTCCACCCAGGGAAAGGTAATGTCGCTCAGAGCAGCCCAAGTAGAAAAAAAAAAACAAAAAACAAGTGAAGACTCTTGCCTCCTTAGGAAGGCCCTAGATTCCTGCCTGGCCAGTACTGTCACTGAGACACCAATCTGACCTGCCCCTGTTGTCACCGGCCTGTACGGCAGGAAAGAGGGCAGCGCCATTTGATCCATTTGGGAGCTTCCTGGTGGTGGTAAAGGTGGTGACTGGAGGGAAAGGGTGGGGGTTGTTCTGTGGATCCTTGGGCACCCTTCCACTCCCTTACCGAGTGGCATATTCCCGCAGCGCGCAGGAGTAATCTCCAGAAGGGTTGGTACCAGGCCTGGACCTGGGGGCCTAGAGAATGGCCAGGGCCGCAATTCTAGGGGTGGGGAGCACGGAGGTTACGGAGGGCAGCAGGTGCAGGGAGCAGTCAGAGAGGACCTGGAGGGGAGGGAGAAGGGAGGAAGGAAGCAGATGGGGGCGGAGCCCCCAGGGCAGAGTCCCCGCAGTGGAGAAGCGTCCTGGGGTGACCTCCTCCTAGGGCCTGGGAGGTGGAGGGTGGAGGAAGAGGAGGTAGGGAACTGGAGAGGGGGAGAGGGAAGGAGGGAGGGAGAGAAGGAGGGAAGAGTTCGCAGCCGGGAGGCCCCCTCCCATCCCCCTCAGCAGGCTGCCAGAGCACGACCACGGTGCGTTTGCAAGGTGGCAGCTCTTACTGCGGCAACCACTGCTTCGGCCAAGCAAGTCCAAAATCCTCCACTCAGGTGTCTCTCCTCCCCCCTCCTCCCCCTCCCGGGCCTCAGCTAGGGGGAGGATCTAAGCTCCTGGGAGGTGGGCGGGGGATGGGGAGAGAGGGGAAGAGCTCTCACCGCTGTCCCTCTTCCCTCCACCCAGCTCTCTAGCCCCTAAACATTCCGGTTCTCATCCGCACCATTGTGCCAGCCCCGTGCCCGCCCCTTCGGGCAAGAGACTCCGCCTCCCTTGGACTGACAATTGGCCAGCCCGGCCCGAGGTGGGCGGAGTCTTCAGACACCGCGTCGCGGTATATAGTAAAGGTGGGGGGTGCCCCCCGAGCCTATCTCTCTGCATTAGGCCGGCGTGAGTGTCCTGAACAACCTGTCCGTGGGTCAGTCCGACTGTACTTCTTTCTGCCTTCGTTCCCCCGCCCCAACTTCTGCCGGGGGCCGAGGAGGTGGGGGAAAGAGCAGGTCTCCCGGAGCAGCGGGGGGACCCGCGGGAGCGGCTGTTTGCTAAGTACCAAACCCCCAGAGGCCGAGAGCGCGTGTATAACCAAAGAGAGACCGAGAGCTCTCCTCCGCCCACCAATAAGTGCCGGGCATCGGAGTCCAGCCCTCCCTCCCTCCTCTTCTCCCTCCCTTTTCTCTCCCTCCCTCCCTCTCTTTTTCTCTCCCTCCTCCCCTCTTTCTGCCTCGGCTTCTGCACTGCCGAGCACCTCCACCTCCTCGCTCGCAGTCTGAGCCGCATCGGCAGCGGCGCAGTCTGTCCGTCAGTCCGTCCGTCCAGGCTGCGGAGAGAACCTAGAGGAGGAGGACGGAGCCAGGGGACCAGGGCTCGCCAGCACCCGGCGGCGGGACCTTCGGCTTCTGAGGTCCTCGAAGCGACTGGAAAGGACTGCTTGGGGGGACGTCCGCCCCAGTCTCCCTGCGGAGGAAGCTAGCTGACAACCCGCCACCATGGCCCGCGGGAAAGCCAAGGAAGAGGGGAGCTGGAAGAAATTCATCTGGAACTCGGAGAAAAAGGAGTTTCTGGGCAGAACCGGAGGCAGTTGGTGTAAGTCTCCCCCACGACCCCCCAAGCCTCGGTCCCCCTCCTGCCCACATCGCGGACCTTGTGGCTTCCTGCCCGCCCGCCAGCCGGTTCATTGCTAACACTTGCAGACCCCGCAATGCATCTTGCGGGGGGAGGGGAGGGAATGAGGGTGGAATGGGGCGAGCGTGAGGCGCTGATCCAGCTGCTAGGCTGCGTCGAGACACGGCCATTCTGCCTGTCCCCGACTTGTCATCGTTGGTAAAAGGCAAGGGAAAGGGAGAGAGAGGAGGTGCGGGAGAGAAAGAGCTTGCAAGCCAAAGAGAATTGGTGGCCATCATCATAACTGGCAAACTATGGAAGCAAGGCTACCCCGAGTATATATAATCCAGACCCCCAGAGCACTGAATGTTTCCTCCAGCTTCCCTTCCCCCACCCACTCTCCCCCCCCAAAAAGATGATTTGGGACCGAGATTAGGCAGAGCATCAGTAAGTGATGAAAGCCAATGAAGTGCCTGTTTTAAGGTATGAAGGGTATATTGTAACATCTTTCTTCCTTTAGCTTTGAAATGTGCTTCTAGAAAGAGTGAAAGAGGAGTAGAGGAGATATTATGGAGAGACTATACTGCAGTATTTCATCATAATGGTTTTAGAGGTTTCCCCCCAAAGACTTGCCATAGAATCTTTTACAGCCCAGAGGTTTCTCAGTTGTCAGGACACTGATTTGAACCTTGACTCTGAAATGGGATTATGGAGAAAAATCTCTTGTTTTTTTTCCCCTTAAAGATTAAATGGATGTGAACACAATTAGCATCTTGGGTAGATTTTGGTGAAAAGCTTGTTTAGGGAATAACCGTAAGGACAGTAGAGAATCATATTTTTATTACAAATGAATATCAATATCTCCTTAAATCTAGTCCAGATATAAATATATGGCTAGCCTGTTGCTTAAGTCTAATAGGCAGTTTTCTATGAAAAGAAGGCACCTTGCTTCTTTCTCTTTCCGTTATGGGAAAGGGTGACATGTTTTTTTTTTTTTTTGAAAAAGGTCATTTTGAAGGGCATGTTGTAGTCAAATCTATAAGAGTCGTGACTGCGGCCCAGAAAGGAGGGAGGGAGAGAGGGAGGGAACTCCCCCCTCCTGCATCACTGCCCCCTCCTTTTCCAACATCATCAGCATCACTGCCACCACCAAACCCTTGATAGGAGCTGATGCCAAGCTTTGATGGGAGGATCTGTGGGATGAAGCAGCAGAATGAGTCAGGAAAACAAGGTATTTGGCTGACATTTTGAAAAGGAAGGAAAGAAAAGAGGCCATTTAAAAAATGAATGTAGGTCTCCCTTGAGTTTAGTTTGAAAGCAAAGGGTTAATAATGCATCACACTCCAAGGTTAGTCAAGGTGAAACCTGGTTCCAAGGTGTCACAAGGAAACATGGGTAACCCTGGGTAAAGGAAAATGTAGGACTTGAAGACACTGACTTTTTCTTTTCTTTTTGTTTTTGGGAGAGAACCAAAATGTAGATTACCTGAATGAGAATAATAACCTGCTTCTTCTTTGCTCAATTTGAAAGGAAAAACCCAAATAAAGGGTCACGAAAACTGAGAATAAGGTTGAAAAGAAGCAAGAAAGCCCATGGTGAACAGCTCCTTGAAAGGGCCATCACCTAGCAACTAGATGTAACTTGAGTGAGGCTGCAAAGGTACACAACAGATTAACCCAGCCCTTCTCCCCATTGCTTGCTGTAGGCTCCCTTTCTTGCTTTTCATCGATTCCAGGGAAGACAGTAAGAGTACATATGCCTACCCATAGAGGAATATCAAAACAGGCAGGATTCTTCTACTAAGCATATTTGTGAATTTTCAAGATAAAACTTTCTGATGATCCTTACCCTCTCCCTGAAATATTATTTTTCCTCATTCCATTTTTATGATTCTGCTTAGGATAATATTTGATTTAGAATGTAATAGGGTTTGGAATGGCTAATTCTTTAAGCCAACCTAATGAGAAAACAACACTATATGTGCGTGTATGTGTATACGTCCATATATATCTATATAAATCTATGCTTTTAATATATCCTCCTACAGGATGTACTTTGATAGAGATATAAACATATACCTACCTATTGATGTCACTGATGGGTGATATATTCTTGTTTGTGTATCAATACCATGTTCTAGATGAGGTAAGGCTGGCAAAACAAATAAATAAATAGATAGATAGATATACATATCTATATATACATATTTGCATTTTTTTCTTTTCCCTTTGGAGGGGGAGATAGAAAAATGACAGTTTAGCCCTCTTCCTTTTGATAGCTGAGGAAGAGATAGGCATTTGCTTTAAACAGATGAAACTCTTTTCAAGCTGTTAGTTAAACATGGATGCCCTTGGGAAGAGGACAAGATGCCCTTGGCTCATTTTTACCTATACTTAGATTTTCCCCAAAATGAATAGAGAAAATTTTCATGTACTTGAATCATAGAAACCAAAAGGAAAGGACACCTTAAATTATCATATGCTTTTCTTATTTCTATTATCATAGCAATAAACACAGGGTAGATAGTTGTTTTTTTTTTTTTTTTTTTTTCTTGTTCCTTTTTAAGCTGAGGTCAGATGCTAGTTTATCATCACCAATGGCCTAAAGCTCATGAAGGGCACACTGCCCTCCTTTCCATAAGGTTCTGTTGATTATATTGCTTACTAGGAACCATGGCTGGTCTGATTTCTCTCACCCCACCCAAATTGAATCAGCGCCACCCACCCCCCTCCCGAGTACTGCACTGAAGACATTCCTTTGAAGGTATCAGGACTAGATTCTGGACTATAATCTAGTACCCTTATGGCAATCAGGAGAGTCTGCTGAATAAAATGTCCTTAAAAGTCAAAAATTCCTTATTCCTCTGTGGGTATCCAGTCAACTTTATGTGAAAGGGCTGTTTGTTCTTGAGGTAAATTGCTTTACTTATAACGTGACTGGATGGAGTGTTCAGCCTGGAAGGATTATGTACCTTGTTGGCAGGTTATTACCTTTAGGTAGCTGTATTCCACTCAATGAATAATATTGTGCCATGAATATTAGGGAAAGGTAAGTAGGACTCACCTAAGAATCCTATGTTGAGGAGCTAAAAAGGGTAAGTAGCATGAGGAGGGAAGAGAATTAAAAGCAAAGAGAGACATCTTATTAGAATTGGCTATATCAACTCTCCGTGTACCTCCTAGGAGCATTCCCTGGAAAAATTTTCCAAATCTCTCTTGACGTCATGTTACTACCATTTGCCTACTGCTGCCTGGATACAGAATACTGGGCTTAACCCTTAGAGTACTAGAGTGGAATTTGTTTTTCTCTTCTTCGCTACCCCTTTTTCAATTCAGAAGCAATGTAAAATTATTTTTCTGTGCCACAGAAAGTTGGCTTTAAAAAAAAAAAACACAGAGGCCAGTATTCACTCTTGCCTTTTGAAAGTATTTTTGTTCCCTGAGATTCAGCTGAAATTTTTGTCCTCAGAAAAAACTAATGGAACATTCAACTGATGGAAGTCACATAGACCCTCTGCCCTCACAGTATTACTGATTTCTTCTTTAATCTTGAATCTCTCTTATTTTCTCACTTTTTACTACTTCCCCATTAGCATGAAGTCTTTTGGCAAAAGCTTTCTTTGCCTTACTGCAGACTGCCTGGCGATGCCTAGTACAGCATGTTACTATGCAGTTAATCAGTGGAGATAATCCTTGTAAACCAGTAACTGATAGCCTCATTCCAGTCAATGTGCTTCAATTTTGCCTTTGCAGCTATTTTGACCTCCATACTATTTAACTTCTGGGGGGAAAGGAAGGTAAAAAATTTTGAAACCATTTCTTGCTCTTTTGAAAAACAAGATGATTATTATTAACTGGACAATTAAACAAAATGCAATGGTTGCTTATTCCATGGGTGTCCCCCTCCTCTTGAGCACAAGGATATTACACCTAATGGGTAACACAAATTGGGGAAGAAGCTTAAATTGGGCTTCCGTGGATCTTTCTGTGTTCTTGCTTTATAAATCCCTTGTAGCCTGTGAACTTGTTTTATGTATAGGTGTATATGCATATATTCATATTGATAAATGCATATATGACATAAATTTATGATTATATATTTACACATAAATACACATGTGTAGATAGACATATATATACTATATCTGTGTGTTTAATAATAATAAGCTTTCTTTGTATTCCTATATATTTTATTTATTAAAAACATTATTCTGTTTCTTTGGGTCCATGATACAAGAAAAAGACTAAGAATTCCTGTCCTAGAAGCTGAAGCAGTAGTTAATTTTAGGGAAGCATGGATTTTCAAATGTGGCATTTTAACATGAAGGAATATTAGATACATATGTAGTAAACAAGGAGACTTAAGACATAGGCTTGCAGGTTTAAAAGTGGAAGAGATCTTGGAGATTTAGATCAACCCCTCTCATGAGAAAACTCAAGTGTGTTCTAGTTTTGTCATCACACTTGAAGGACCTTGCTGTGACATTGAAAAGTAGCTCCAGGTTTTTATTGTAGCCACTTTAGAGCAACATTTCTTATTTTAGGCATTAATGATTGAATTGTCAAAGAACGAAGATGAGTCGAATGCTGTCTGAATGTCTCCTATAAATCCACGTGTCAACATGGTATTATAGTCAATCTCTGGTTCATCCTGTGGGAATGGTCCCACCCCCTTAACATGTTGCCCCCCAGTCTTACATTAAAATGACTTTGTTCTTTTCTTTGCTGCCTTGGCACAGGAGCCTCGGTGAGAGGGGATAGAAGGGTGATGAGGAAGTCCATTCATCAGCTGCTGATCAGACTTGCATTCTGAGACACGTGACTGCATCAAAGCATTTGTGTTTCTGTCTGTTCTTTTGCAGTTAAGATCCTCCTCTTCTACCTAATATTCTATGGGTGCCTAGCTGGCATATTCATCGGGACCATCCAAGTGATGTTGCTCACCATCAGTGAATTCCAACCTAAATATCAGGATCGAGTAGCACCACCAGGTAAAACAAACATAAGCAAGCCCACTTTCCTAGTATAGTGGAGTTAAATAGTTCTTTAAAATCCTATAATTTTTAATGAGCTCTAGAAAGGGGAAAGAGAAATGCTTCATTCCTAGGTGATCAACTTGCATAGTACTGTCTTAATTCCCCAGGACAAAGATATCTTTATCACCTATACACAGATAGAGGAAACTACCTCTTGACTACTTTCATCATAATTTAATAAATAATTTTAATATTTCACTTTCAAACTTGGAATTAAATATTTGAGGCAAAAATAACAAGTAAACCACATGAAGATTCATTAGCACAATGACTGGGAGCTAAGGTTTCTGACTTCATTTCCCCTTTTTTCTTTTGTGTGAACCATTGATTTTAAACTCTCCAAACTTTAGTCTATTCAGGCTATTTATTGAATGTTAATATTCTCCATATCAGAGTATGCTGTGCTTTAATTAACTATTCCCCTTTGATACTTGAATATCCTGGTGGAAAGGATGAGTATCTTACAACATTTTAAATAGTTACTCTATCTCTTTCTCACTCTAACTTGCTTTTCTTCCCTCTCCCCCACTTACCCACCTTTTTGATAATGTCATACTCACAGCATATATCCAGAATAGTTTTTAAGTGCTTTGGGCTACAAACCAAACTATACTATAGACCTCATTCCCTTTGGTGTTGGAATAGAGGTGCCCAATTAGCATTCAAGCAATAGAATTTCTTTTTAGCTAGCTCTTGTTAGAAGTCTTCATGGGCAGAACTCTGGAGAAAGTGTAACTGCTCCTTTCCCACATTACAAATGACCTTGAAGCTGCCTTACAATGACACAGTAATGAGTTGTCCTGTCTATACTTTTTCTGGAACACAGTTCAAGCACTTTTAATAACAGTGGTAATTTAGGTGACAATCATGAGGGTGTCTACATGGCACTGAGTATCTTAGATCAAATGCCGTGCGGCATGCTACATTTCCGTCACACCTAGTCTGGCTCTTGGATGTGAAAAACATAGTGGAAAGAACTCTGAATTGCTAATCAGGAGATCTGTATTCAAGTGTCTGCGCAGCCATTCAATATATGACCTCAAGCCTCTTATTTAATATCTTTATGCCTCACGATTTGTCATTTGATCTAGATCACAATTCAGAGGAAAATCAGCAAAATCAGAGTTCTTGTTCTTGTGAAGATGCAGAGATATAAAAATCTTGCAGTCTCTTTGAGAAACCAATTTAATATTTTTTTTCAGTTGGCAAACATTGCCAGAGAAGATATTCCCAGATGATTTGATTCCAATGATTTGTAAGATTAATTAAAAAAAAAAAAGCCATTTGCCAATGGGCCAAACTTTGAATTAAAAGAGATTGAGACGGGGGAAGAAAATGCCACAAATGAGATAAACACTGGTTTTTTGCAATTGTGAGGAGCTTTCTGATACATCCAGAAAGAAATGTGTGACAAAAAGAAACAACCATTTTGATATTCTGCAGAGTAATATAAACCAGAGATGATTTACACAACATGAATTCCATGATTAAAAAATATATCATACCTTTTGTGGCTTTTACTGCTAGTAATTTCAGGTTGTAATAATGATGATGATGACGATGATGATTTGTGGTATTCATAATAGCATGCTTCATTTGAGTAACCCTTTTTATTTCCTTCCATACCATTATTCAATAAACCATTATTAAGTAATGAAACCATGTAACAATTCTTATATATGAAGTTGAACTTAATCAGGAATTTTTGCCCAATAGTGCTACTATTTAATTCTTTGCTACAGATTGAGCCAAAATTTACCACAAAACCAAAATCTTTTTTTCTTTATTACCTTTATTGTTTAGAAAAAATGACTCTTGGATATATTAACTCTTTTGAATTTCTTTCAAAGTATAAATTTACTTTAATATGCCTTTTGGCAGAAATCTAATTTAAAAGTGAGACATCACAGGTTTGGGGACTTAAATAAGGTTCAGTATGTCTATGGACAAATGACCTTGGCTATAACTTACACACCAGGCTTTCTGTCTCTCTTCCAAATTAGTTCCCCCGGCCCTATTCCAAAAGACAAGTTCATAGCACCTAAATTTAGTGTCCTAGAAGCAGATGGATTGACCTGACAAAGCCTCACTTCTCTAAAGGAATGATAATGGCTCATCATGGAAATATGCATTCCTGTCCTTTGAGCTGACTCAGAGGAAAAGGGCTTCCCAGAAACCCTGCCCCTTCTCTACTCCGTCCACCAGCTTCTTAAGTTCTTTTAGCTCCTCCTTTCCTTCCCTTCCATTCTTTGCACTATTATAATACAATGTCAGGCTTCTAAGTGCCACAATAACCATTTGGAAATGCTGAAAGAGTTCTGCTAGAAAAAACCAAGCTGATCATAAGTTCTTACTATCAAGAAACACTTCTGTTGGATCAACCCAGAAGAGGTCATCATTAAGTGATGTGATGTATTCCTCACTAGACACTGCCTTCTTCTGGCAGCTTTGAGATCAAACCAAACAATATTAGAGCTGAAAAAGACCAGAAGGATGAATAACTCCCCTACTTTTATATGTCAGAAAGGTGAGCCCAAAGCAAAGTGAAATAATTTTTTGGGAACTGAAACTTAAATAGAGATTGAAATGCTACTCTACCATTCAGGCCCCCTTAGAGCTTTGGCTTCCCAAATCCCCTTAAACGTGGTATTAATTGGAAGGAGAGAGAAAGCCAATCATTCTTATTTGCAGTTACAGTGTATTAGAGGAGAGGCAGTATAATGTATAGGCAAGAAACCTGGATGCTAAGAACTTTTTTATCCAGATTTTAGTTCTAAGGCAAGTTGCTAGCTGGCCATCTTGCCCTGAGCCTTGGATAAAACACCTGCCAAATCTTACCTTACAAGGTTGTTGTGATGATCAAAGAAGAAACAGCAAGTTTAAAATTCTTAAGTACTATGGAGATTTTAGATATCCTGAAATAAAAATGAGTTGGGAGATTAATAAGCATTTCAGCCTTAGCTTTATTTGACATATTATATTACTGCATTTATACCTTGGAACATGTTATAATTTAATTTATTTTATTTAAGTGAAATCCTAATTAAATAGCAGTTATTTGGTGCGTTTCTGACTTCCATGGTTCAGTGAATCTATAAAGTTTGCCCAGCTCAAATATCACTCCTATATACCTCAGGAAATGCATTGGATAGTGAAATAAAATTGGGAAGGGAACCAAAATGACTTGAAATAATCTTAAATTTTTAGGAGTAAAATTGCAGTGCAGAACTCTGAAATAATAAACTCAGTGAACTGAATAGTTATTAACTACCTACTACTCACAAGGTTCTGTGTCACATGCTAGAAATACAAAACTGAAAGAAAAAAACCTAACAATTTTGTCCTTGCGGAGCTTATTCTTTATTGGGTAGGGGATGTGGGAGGGAGAGAATTTGGTAGCCCAACAAATATAATTCAAGCTTTAGTGTGATGGGGCACAAAAGCGGCCTTCCCTAAAAATACTCTGAAAATCTGGAAAGGGAGACAGATATCACTTTTGGTAATGGGAAAATTCAGCAAATAAAAGAATATCCACAAAGAGTCTTAAAGAATATGATAGTGTAGTTGAAGAAAGAGAAGGACTTTAAAATGTGGAATACCATATATAAAATCTTTCCTTTCTGCTTTATTGTGGAACATTTAGCAGAGCTAACTTCCTTAGTTTTTTTGTTTGTTTGTTTGTTGTGGGGGTGTTTGTTTTATTTTTGCTGAGACAATTGGGGTTAATGACTTGCCCAGAGTCACACGGCTAGGAAGTATTAGGTGTTTGAAGTCAGATTTGAACTTGGGTCCTCCTGACTTCAGGGCTGGTTCTCTATCCATTGTACCATCTAGCTACCCCTTCCTTAGTTTTTAAAAGAGGTAAAGGACCAGACTGAAATGCCAAGTATTCTTAGCTCCTAGTATAAGATTCTCCAAAGCAGGCTGCATCCAGGTTAAACCATTCTACCTTTGTCTTTCTTCCCTCTAGCACTATTTTCTATATTCCTGTAAATATTCTTTATAAAGGATTACTGGAGGTGCAGTCATGTAGCCAGATTGTTTTTATAAAAATGAATCCAATTTTTAAGATGGTTAAGTCTTTTTAAAGTTTCAGATCTTTTAATTGTTCTGACACTCTTCCTTTCTGTTTTTTAGATTCTCTCACAGATTTCCAAGCATTTGTAACTTAAATGTTCTCAATCATGTTGCTGGCTGTTTTTGATTTCACTTTTGAAATTACAAAGAAAGTTACCTTGCATTGACTCATTTTATTAGAAAATTAAATTTGAAAGACAGTGATTTCAAATGAGCTAGAGTTAGGTTGGGGAGGGAAAGCAGTCCCTGTGTTTTTAAATGGTTCTCTGTTCACTCCTCTACTTGTTAAATAGTATGGTGGAAAAGCCTGGTTTTCTCACAGATACTGATTGACTCCCTAAGGTCACGTAATCACATTGGAATGAAAGGACTGGTTACTATGTCAGATGGTAGGAACAGGGGAGATTCCAAGCTTATAAGCTTCCTGGTAAGCAGGTAACAAAATGAGCACATTCTCCTTTTCCTTGCACAGAGGTATTGGGGGGGGGGGAGAGGGCAGGGGGGAATCTATGTTTATATCTCTGTGTGTATCTGTCTGTGTATCTATCAAATACAGAGTGCCTAATACAACACAATTTAAAAGAGTCAAAATTCTATTCTGTTCTGTGCTGTAACCAGAATAAGGAAAGAGGAGGACTTTGAGGTGCCTGGAAATTAGTTGATTGTAATGTTACCAGAATTCTGAATTTATTTTAAATTTTCCCTTTTGATTATGAAATATTTCTTTTCTAAAAATGTATTAATTTGATGAAGTTTTCACAATAGAACTTCTCTACACGGGGCTTAGTAAATATTCATGTCACAGTGTGGTTTAAATCTAAATCTAAGAGTTCTTATCATTAACATTTTGGATTGCCAAACCACAAAGGAGAAAGAAGACTCATTTTGACTTCTGTTCTCGAAGTAGGTTTCAAAAGGGAAGTTAAAAATGACCAACATTCTTATGATTTTTTATTCCTTTTTGGTCTTAAAAATCATACTGAGCTATTTGTCTCCACCAGTTAGAATCTTTTGATTTGGAATTTGGCAGTTTGATTATCTCCAGTCAAAGTATCTGAACTGCCTTTTCCCTTTTTACCCTGAATCCTGGAGAGTTATGAACATCATCCCATTAACACATTTTGTGGCTGAAGAAGAGGAGCAAGTGCTTCTTTCACCAACTCTTTTAGGAAGTTCTCTGAGTGATGATCTTGGGGTAGGAAAGTCTGAGTTCTTAACCTGCTAAACCACTATCCTCTAGAATTAAGAGCAGAAAAGGCAACCTTAGATTCTGAAAATATAGGTAAATTCCTGGCCACTTTCTCAGAAAGCCGAGGCAACTAATGAAGTGTATAGAATGTTTTGGGACCCACAGATAATTTGCTTTCCAAGACCATATTATATGAGTAAATAGGAAGGCCAAGCAGTACTTCAACAGTACTAACAACGATTAATAAAACTAGAAGACACTTCCCTTACCTCTTCATCCCTTCTTATTCTGCCCATTAAAATAATATCAGATATAAAGCTTTTCTGCCTGAATATAACTTAGCCAAGAGATAAAAAGAGAAGGAAGAAAAGACAAGGGTCATTCTGAGTCTTCTAGCTGGAGAAGTATTCCTTTACCTACCTAAATACTTTGATGAACACATTTCTTTTTTATCAATATGAAGTCATATTTCAAGGTATTATTTGTTTAGTAAGTGAATCCCTTCTATATTGAAAGGAACTGGTTTTTGTTTGTTTTTTTCTTGTATGTTTTGCTCTTCATTGTGCTGTTGAGCATAATCTATTGCTAAAAATATTAAGCTGCTATTGCTTTATTTTTTCCTTTTTATATTAAATTCTACTTTATAGTAAATCATCTCAAACAAAGCATATAAGATCTTAAAACTTGCCATTTTTAACACCTGGATAGCATGCATGGTGCTATGCAAATCCCTAAGACTATTTTCCTAATAAATGATGCAAAATAGTCAGATAATTTGTGTCAGAAAATCAAAGTGGTTGTCACAAAATCTCCTGGAAGGAAAAACATCTAGTAACAAATGGTCAGTATAATGGGAGAAGGAACTTGACTCATAGCATGAGGTGAGCTATGAGGAAGAATTTCCTCCTACTTAGGATAGTCAAACCCCAGAAAACACTCCAGAGAATGACTATGGATAGGATTTTTAAGTTCTTCAGATACTTTTGTAAAACCCGTGGCAGGCACTTTGATTGCTTTATGTTGCATATGTTTCCTACTTGAACTGGCATAACCAACCCAAATCTGAAATTTCAGTAAGATTTCATGCCAAATGATTGAAATTCCAAAAACTTGTTGAAAATTAATACAGCTGAAAGCAAAGATCAAACAGGAAATGATTACAGTGGTTAGCAAAGACATTGTACAGATATAGCATATATGTGATCAGATAGCAATTGCAATGCTACTCATGCTGTTTTGACTTTATCAGACCTTCTGTGTCATTTTTATTTATATTAGTATACTTCTAGAAAGCTCTGGAAACTGATATCCACTAGAAGGTTTGGTGATATGTTAAGTGCACAGGTAGCTGTGTTCTACAACAAAATTGTGTCATTTGTTGTAAAAAGGACAATACAGAACAATATGCATGGTACCCACACAATAATCCCGACAATTGCAAGATTGCTACTGTATAA
The DNA here is from genome assembly GCF_016432865.1 of Antechinus flavipes. Lineage (NCBI taxonomy): Eukaryota > Metazoa > Chordata > Mammalia > Dasyuromorphia > Dasyuridae > Antechinus > Antechinus flavipes. The sequence goes on along the minus strand of NC_067401.1, from coordinate 427,183,665 downwards.
GAAAGGCTAACTAGAAACAAAAGATATTTTTCTGACCTAAGAAACCTCTTCCTCCCCCCTCCTTTTTTTTCCTTTATAACTTCCTAGCCCTGACAAACTAAATCATGGATGACAATGTGATGCATTTTTTCTTCTTTTTGACCTTTTGTTCTTTGTTCCTTCTTATTTCTTCTCGTATAACTTTCTCTCTTCTTATTACATGCTCTCCCTCTCCAGAGGGAATTGCTCATTTTTACCAACCAAGCTTACAGGTATTTTATTTATTGAGTGTTTAATGCATCTTGCACAATTGATTTGTTTATTGGAAACTCAATATTATGTTTATGCTTCTAAAGATCTCAAATTCTTTTCAGTTAGTTGAGAAACATTTATTAAGTAAAAATAATAGTGAACTGATTCTCAAAATCCTTCCCCAAGGTACATTTTCCCCAAGGAGACAACAGTATTAATGTTTCCAAAACAGATAATAGATAACTTTATGGGGGAAAGAAGGTTAAGGAGATCAGGAAAGGCATAATACAGGAGATGGTTGTTTCTTAAACTAAGTCTTGGAAGAAATCAAGGGATTCCAAGCAGCAGGGTTGAAGACTTGAGTAATCTCTCACTCTTCAATTTGAAGCAAAACTGATAAATTAGTTGGTTTGGATATAACCTACTATGATCAATTTGAATTCAGGTTCAAAGGGATTTCAAGAGAGAAAAGGTTAAGCCATTCTTGGAATATAACTTGAAGCCAATAAATTTCTGATTGGATATTCTATCTTTGGTTGCTGGGAGAAATCCTTGGAAACAAAGCTCATCCTTGTCCAAGGTTACAAGTAACAACTTTAAGGAGTGAGCTGTAGAGAGGGAGACAAACCAGAAGTATCCATTTCAGTTTGAAAAGAACTACTAATGAAAACTATAACACTGTACAAACCTCCCTTCCCCAAAGGAAGTTAACAATTGTGTTACTCTTGGAAAGTGTTGCAATGCCAGATTGTGTAACAAAAATTGCTGAATCAAAACTCATTCTTCTCTCCTTTCTTTTGGTTTGATGATTAAGAAGTAAACAATTGAAAATGATCAGAAGTTTTGATTCTGGGAGGGAGTTAGAGAAGAAAAATGGGTAAGGGTTACTTTTCCTCTTTACATGTAAAGTTTGTCTTGTAATAAAAGCAATCTTGATTTTATGTGTACCTCCATGGAAGGCCAATTAAGGAATCCATTGTATTTCATGAATACTAAAAGAACTTTATGTGAGTATCATGCATATTAATCACTTCTCTCAAAACACATGTGCCAATTTCCAACTCTGAAATGCCCATCACACAAACATGTAGCTTATCTAATCACAGACATTTGAAACTTTTGAGAAATTACTTTTGAAACATGGATTTTTCTTCATTGTTCAGAATGATTGTATAAAACACTCATCTCTAAGCTAAAACATCCTACTTAAGTGCTGACTAGGTAAGGGAGAACAGATGGGTGTTAAGTCAACTTCACTGACTGTTTGTTGGAAGGGAGAATTCTTCAGCTTTCCTCAGGAGGGGAAAGAAGAAGCCTAAATGAGACAGGAAGGAATAGTAATAAAAGAGGAGACAATTCAGAAACGTGAGGCAAGCAATATAAGAAGGAAAAAACAGATACCAAATGGGTTCTGGGCAGGTCTTGGTCATTTGGCAGATCATTAAGTAGATTGCTTTAATTCTCTTCCCCCCCTCCCCCACTTCCTCCTGCATATTGTAATAGAAATCAGAACTAGTGCTTATGGGACTCAGGGATATATTGAAATAGTTTCAATTACTGGAAACAGAAGCTTTTTGTGTTAGAAGTTTATGGTACAAGCTTAATATTCAAAGTAGTCTTGTTCATAGAGTATAACTTTTGATTCAGCCATGGGATCATAGAACTACAACTGGGAGGGACCTTGGAGATCCCAGTACAACAGCTTAAAAAAGCTGTACAACCATTTTGTGGAATTCTTTTGCAAGAGAGTAATGCCTTGTGGTCTTGCCCCCACACATTTTCATGAGTAAGATCTCTCATTTCATCAAAGATTCAGAAAATTTATTAGTGGTACTTCTTGATATGTTGAGCTGATATGACAATTAATTACTTTTATATCCAGTTACTACTGACCATGCTCTGTAACATCTGCAATACTTATCACTCCACACTTGAAAGATGTCAGTAGCTTAGCTACCATAATAGATAAAAGACCAGAACTTGGCATGAGTGCTCAAGAGCAATGAATTCTGATTTGGGTCACCTTACAGAATCTACTATTTAGGAACTGGTAAGCTAAGTTAGTTCCTTATTTTATGTGTTAAGTTCTTAAAACATAATGTGGAACATTTCTAAAACTTTTCTAGGTAAGTAAATGTTGTTCTGTTTTCCTTTATTTTCAAATGACTGTATGGGAAAAGTCACAAATGAGGCTACAATAGGCATATAACTACTAATGGAAGAGGTTGGATCATGTATAATTGGGACTCAATGCAAAGGATATTGCATTATCCTCTTTTTATCCTGGTTAGAAGAAGACTATTTTAACTTAACTTTTTTAGGTTACCTAATTTTGTCTTTCTCTGTGAATCCAGAATTAGTATCCTTTAAAAAAAAAAATAATCAGAAGACAGAAAGACTATTTCCCAACCAGTGTGACTTCATCATAAATGTTTACATACAACTCCCCTCAAGGCTTTTTAACACTGGCTCCTTTTTACTTGATGATGAGACTTTTTAGACATCTAAATTATTATTTATAGATTTTACCATGTTTGGTGTTTGCCAATACTGCTGAAACACTTGAAGAACACTACTTTGAATTGACTCCCTGTGTGATAATTTTGTTCTCACTGCTGCTCATTTGGACTATATTTCTCTAGTTTTACTGATATTTACTCTAATAAATGAAATAGCTTCTTTGCTACTTTCCATAGCTTCCTAAATCCCAGACTAGACCAATCCCACCACTCTGGTATGGATATGTTTGTATCTCCTACTTAGCACACAATCTTTCTTCAGCTCCTTACCACTAAGTTTCAGGGAAAAAGTATACTACCCTTCTTAAAAAGATGCAAGCTTTCTGATATGTTCTTCTGGAATTTTATTAACTATTCTTCAACTAGATCATTTTGTTTTCTGTTCCTTCTGATCTCTAATATCTACAGTTTAAGTCACTGGTTATCTTCTTCCTGAGGCCAAAAGACTTTTGTTCATTTTGAGCCTCTTTGACATCTCTGAAGTTTGATTGGAAATGATCACACCTGTTAAATATATATAATATATATATATATATATATATATATATAGGTGCATACTCTCAGTTATCTTTGTCTTTTAAAGGCATACTTGTCAAAATCCAAGATAAGACTACGTTCCAGGATGAATTCTTCTACCACCTATACAGAGATGACTCTCAGGGCTATACATCTACCTTTAAATTTTTTTCCTTTAGACCAGTCTTATGTAGACATCTGTCTATTCCATTCCAATCTAAATATCCTATTAATAAATTGAATTCTAAATGAGGAGTTGTTGTTCATTGACTCTATAATGTGCTTAGTTTCCCCATACCAGGGGAATATATCTCAAAGATATTAAGTCAACATCATCATCATCATCTATTCCTATGTCCACTTTTATATATCTTTTTGCATGACATATTATAAGTTCATTGTTACTGGACCCTATGACCAACATAGTCCTCTGACCCTTTCCAACATTACTGCCAGTTGTTGTCTTTGGCAACCTACAACAATCCTCAAAATATCTCACTTCTTTGAATTCAATCTATACCTCAATTCATTCATTCTGTCCTATTTTCCAGTAAAAATTTATTTATCTAACTTAGTCCCCCTTTTTTTCTGTGAGCCTTTTTCCAAAGGGAAACATAATATAATCCCATTTCCTGCCCTCTAGTCTATTCCTTCCATTATACTAATTGTTCTTAATTTTTAATTCCTTTTTAAAGTCATAACCTCATCTTTTTCCATATCCAACACTCATATAGTAAAATGGATTTATAAGTATGCCATTACAAAGTTCTTGAGAGAATATGCCTGGGGGCTGAATTCTATGCTTAATGGGGCCTAATAAATTAAGGATAAATGTCATTTTTGTTCTGAAACAATTCATGCTCTACATATTTATCTCTTTGGATTTGTTATCTTGGTTAATGGGCTTTGATGTAAATATGTGATCATATAGAACCTAAAATGAGATTGTTTTTGAACTTGATGAAGTAGTGATTCACAAACATCTATTGAACATTTACTGTGTTCTTGGAACTATCTCACATAGTGCATATAGGACAAGTGTTACAAGAGTTCATGCAAACGATATCTAAAAGTAGACATAGCAATTGATGATTAAGATCTTTGGGTAATATCTCCTCAGTTTGGGAAAGCTAAGCACATCACAGTAAATCAATGAACAAAAACTCCTCATTTAAAGTTTAATTTATTAATTTACATGGAGCATACAATGCTATGACATAATTTTTTCCCTCAAGAGGTTTACCATCTTACTAAGGACTTCTCTTTCTCCACTAAGGACTTCTCTTTTTGCCTTCATTTATCCCCCAGCTACCTCCCTCTTTGTCCCCTACACACATACACATGCATGGACGTAGCTAATAATTCAAGGCTAGTTATGCTAAGCTTGAAGAATAAGGTCACATAGTATCATAGGCATTCAAGGTAGGAAGAAGCACATTTTGGGCAACTTTGTTAGATCTCATAGAAAGAGTGGGACTATCTATACAAAATAAAATATTCTGCTACAGAAGGTATGTTTTTGAATTAAGCTCATAATTGCCTCTCTACACAGAGCTTTTGTTTTATGTTTTTTTTTCCCTCTAATCTTCTTTCACCTGTCTAGGATTGACACAGGTCCCTCAGATCCAAAAGACTGAAATTTCCTTTAATCCAAGTAATCCCCAGAGCTATAGTGCATATGTGGTGAGCCTCAACCGATTCCTGGAAAAATATATAGAAGGAGCCCAGAAGGATGATCTAGACTTTGAGGACTGTGGTGGTAAGTAACTTTTACAATTTTGAGGCTGGTTTATGATTTATTTTCACCCTTCTGGTTTTTGGTTTAATAATTGAGGTAGAAATCCTTATGACTACTAAGATTAAACTATTTGATCTAATTTTAGAAAAGATGTTGAGCTATTTTGAATATACATTTTTCAACCTCCTATTTCTCAGATCCATCCAAAAAACTCACTATTGAAGATCTATCTGATATCAGTTCTCCTAATTCTCTCTCTATATATGTAGTATGATCACATAAAAGGAAAGAATTTTTTAACTTTACTTCTAGAAGTGAGTTGTCAATCAAATCTGTTAAATTATAAAAGCTAAAAGACTTTTAAAAGTCTAAAGTCATTTCTTACTGGATAAAATGAAAATGGTGTGGTATAGTGAAATGACTAATTGACTAGGAGTTATGGTTCCAGCTTATCCAATCAATGATGCTGTGATCTTGGACAAATTACTCAGTGACTACCTCCCTTCTCCCTTCTTTCAAATTGAAGGCCTTGACTTAAATGACCTTTAAGATTCCTTAGAGTTCCTAACAGTCTATGATAATACAGTTTGGCATTTATGCAAACAGTGAGAACTTGTGTTTGGCAAGCATCTGCTTTATTTGTGAATTATATTTTCCTTAATTTGCAGAATCATTTTTCATTGAGCTTTAATTTCTTTGTTCACTTATCTTTTCAGAAGATTTCTGTCCTTGCTAGGCACTAACTATAACCTAAAAATAGCAATCTGTCATTTCTTAAAAGAGTATTGATTGCAAAGCTGTAGTAGCTCCCCCAAAAAGTAGTGGCACAGAGAGTATTTGGTGAAAAGGTACAATCAAATGACTCTCTCTTATATACTCTCTATAATGCCAATGAAGGAGATTCTATTCCTATTTATCAACATGTTCTTCTGAGATATTTAGTTCACCCATCTAATTTCAATCCTAGTTAGTTACGATGATTCTGTTTTTATAAGATATGCAATTATGGGCCTGGGCAAACCATGCATTTTATATATAATTATTGGTCTGGGCAAATCACACATTTCATGTTTAGCTTTAAATATATATATATTATACATATGCATATATATATATATATATATATATATATATTAGACAGTCCATTATTTCCATCAATAGGAAAACAAGATATCTCATTCTCTGTCTTAGGCAGACAACATCAAGGTGATAGCTTGAAATATATGTTTTATCACAGCTTGGCAAAATTCTTTTGTTACATATGAAGGTAAAGTTTTTGGTGGACTGATGTAGACACTATTTAAATAGTGTCTAAAGAACAGTTCCACCATTGTCTGACTAAGGCAAAGCACTTCTGCAATATTAAACTCAGTTTGGTTGTCTGTGTTGTGGAAAGCACATCAACAAGATGGAGTGAGTCCAGAAAGAGGTTATGAGGTGACTCAAAACCAGGATGCTCAGTTAAGGGAATTAGAGATATTTAATCTGGAAAAAATGAAGATATATCCAGGATGTAGTTAATCTCTCCAGATCTTTGATGGGTCATTATATAGAAAAGGGATTGGGTTTGTTTTGATTGGCCCCAGAAATCAGAACTAGGGGCAATGAGTGGAAGTTACAGTGAAATTAATTTCTGGCTTATTTTGAGGAAGCACTCCAAAATAATTAGAGCTATCCAAAAGGTGAATTTTCTTGTAGGGCAACAGATTATTCAACTGCTTTTAAATTAAAGCTTGATGACCACTTTTTGGGCAATTTAGGGAAGAGATTTGCGATTCAGCTATACATTGATGGTATGCTAGGTTTAAGACATGATACGCTTGTGTCTGAAATATTCTCATCATAGAAGAATTGATCATAGTGAAGGTGTTTTTCTCTCCCTTCTGTTGCTGTTGGTTGAATTTACTTGTTCTGTGTTTACATTTGTATTTTAGATGTGCCAAGTGACTACAAAGAGCGAGGAGATTATAATAATGAACAAGGCAAGAAGAGAGTCTGTAGGTTCCGGCGGGAATGGCTGGGCAATTGCTCTGGAATACTGGATGAAACCTATGGCTATTCAAGTGGCAAACCTTGCATCATCATAAAACTCAATCGAGTTCTGGGCTTCAAACCTAAGGCAAGTAATTCTCTAAAGGCTGAAAAAAATTGAAGACAATAAGAGTAGCTTTTTTATGTAGACAATCTATTTAATAGAAAGGACAAAAACCAGATGGCTGTGAAGAACTATTTGTGCTGCCAAAAGAACAGTCCCACCTGAAGCTTCCATCTCTCTGTATGATTAAGAGCATCCTTATCTATTTGTAATCCCTAAGGAAGAGCCTTTATTGATGTTACTCAGTTTTCTAGTGGTAAAATAATTGTAAACTAAGTCCTGTACTCCCGCTTTTTCCTAAATGGAATTTTGTTCAATGTTGGCAAATATCGTGATATGGTAGAATCAGCATTTTACTGACAATTGGGAGATGAGTTATATCACTAACATTTACTTCATTTTGGAGATCTGATTCTGATGTTCTGCCTTCTACTGATTACCACTGTCTAGTTTTTATAAAATGTATGATATGTGAATCATTTAAAGGAAAAGAGTTGTAGACATATTGAAGTTGGGTGTATTGAGCACTTATCCAATCCCAATACTCTTAATGGAGACAGAACTGATGTTGGCTAGATCCTTTTTATTTCTCTCCAAAGGATATTCTGCTTAGATTGTAATACAATAGAAGGGGAGGACAATAATTATCATTATATCCTTAACAAATGTAAATTCCATTAATGAAATGAATAGTGAATAAAGGCAGAGAAGGTAATGAAGGTTAAACAGGAGGAGGGATGAGAATGGGACAATGAACTCCACTTGTTCTTCAGAATCTACAATCCCATATCACTTCTTGAACATTAAGAATTTTAATAAATTATGCTAATACTATTTAATAATAGATGGATGGGTGGATGGATGATATATCTGACATTTAAATACTCTAGTGAAAGTTAACACTTGATTCCATGGTCTAGAATTCTCTCTCTCTTTCTCTCTGTCTCTGTTTCTGTCTCTCTCTCTCTCTGTGTATAAGTAGATGTAGATATAGATATTGATATTGATATATAGCTAGATAAATGTAGCATGCTTTGTTGAGATAATTGTACATTTTTTTCTCTAGTAGGCAAAGACACAATGGCTTTTACTTTTAGATCATTTCCAACTTACCCTCTGCTTCCTTTTGATTCGTTGCTGCCATTTCTCATTCCTTCCACCACTTAAATATAAATCTACTGAATCTTTATTGTATTTGGTCTTACAATAGAAAGAAAAAAAAAGTACTGTAATTTCCTCATTGTCACACAGTATATCTCCTGCTCCTTTTGAGAATAGACTGGTAAATTCATAGTTCTTAACATTTTACAGTTAAATGCAGTGCTAGCAGAAGGTTCTGGAGACAACCGTACAAATGCTCGTTTTCTTTTACAACAAAAAGTATTAATAATGTAATCTTCTTGTGCTGATGCCCTACTCATAAGGAAGAAGCTTTGCCTCATGGGTTCTGACATCACCTGAATTTTACTACATCTTTTGGCAAAAAATGAGTCTGAAGAGATAGAGTAAATTGTTGGATTTGGAGTCAGAGATTCTGAACATAGCCCCAGCTTTACCCTCCACCTTGGAGTCCCCTAGAACTCAGTTGTGTTGTTTTGTTTTTTAAATCTGTAAAACCCATAAATGAAGCTCTTAAAGTTCTTTATGGTTCCGAATCTTCCAAACTAGGTGTGATACCTACTTTGCCTATTATTTTATGTGACTTCTGGGCAAGCCACCTGATCTAATATGACATAAGTTCCTAATGTGTAAAATGAAGGGCATGACTCCTAGGGTCATGCTGAGCTTTAATTTATGATCCAATGATCATATTCCAGGTTTGAAAGTAACATAAAATAAAGGGTCTAGGTTTCCTACAGCATTTTTAAATGTTGTGAAATATTTGTCATTTCATGTTAAGCAAATCACAGTCAGCACCATTTCATTATTTATATTTAGAAGGAAAAACAAAACCATTTTCCTCTTGTTATCTCAATATGCCAATCGTAATATCTGCTGCCATCTTAGCTGATACAACCTGACAGGATTCTCTTGTCGGATACTAAAATATGTGTATTCAGCATGTTTATAAATTTACTGTCTTACTGATTACATGGATTTTACTTTTAGCCTCCCAAAAATGATTCCCTGGAGAAGGATTTGATGATGCGGTATAATCCATATGTTCTTCCTGTTCATTGTGCTGGCAAGGTAAGAAGAGGAGAATTATTGAGGAACACAGTTATTCATGATAATTTATAAGAATACTAAAAGAAACGTCTGATATACTTTCATCAGTACAAGATTGATTTCTTCTACGTCTGTTTTTAGTTGAATTGTATTTATGATGTGCAGACCTTTGCAGATGTAGCCAGAAAAATCACTGCCTTTCCATAGGTCCATGCCCTCAAAGAAAGATCCTTTGGAAAATTAAATGAGATCAACATTCCGGAAGGAATTTGAACCAGATAACTTTCCCTACTCATTTTCTATATTTTAGGTATCAGAGTTTATTCTTTAAAACATCAGTGTTTTGTTTTTAAAGAAATCCCAAATGTCCAAACTGGAATGAGGATGTTTTGCTTTAGAACCTAAACAGATAGACATGTTGGTTTATTTTAATTGTTAGGTAGTATGAGAATTATCAGAGCCAAACATTCATTTACATCCCAGTTGCTTTAGGTTTAGTAGCACTCATTAAAATAAAAAATCAGGGTCATGTAGGAGAGTGGAATTATAGCACAAGCTTACTCTGGCTATTCTCCATCATCTTTGATTTGATTTAGCCTTACATTTACAACTTTTGTCAGAGGGTTAGGTTATAAAGCCATTAGAACTCCTAGAGAAGAAGCCCTTCTTGAATTTTCCTTTTTATATCATCCTCCCTTTGAGATCACATTTTGCCATATTTAATCCCAGCTATATCAGAGACTACTTCATAGCAATTACAAGAAACAAGGGTTGAATGATGGAGCATGCTCCAAATTCTTGAATGCTCTTGATTTCCAGATTTGTATCCAACAAAATCCACCAATGGGACAATTGTTTAGTGCCAGCTATGTATGGGTACTGTGTAAGGTACTGGAAGAGATGCTGAGTAGATAAGTCTTATCTTACTGCCATCAAAGAGCAGAGTCATTCTGTTGTTTCATTTATTTAAATCTCAATATGATAAACTTAATTCTTTCTGATTTCCAAAAACAGAACCCTAAAATAAATCTTAATGGTTCCCCAAATTACCTTCAGATATTCTGTATCATCAAACTGAACCATGACATAAAGAAGCTGTTGCTTAATTGGTGATGTTTTGAGAGGAAAAGCACAGCTGTCTACAGCATGAGATTCCCTCTGCCTTGACTGGTGATGACTGTCTAATAAGAGGCAAAAACAGCTGATAATATTCATTTTACTGCCCTCAGAGACTACCAAAAAGAGTAACTATTAGTACCACTTTGGGCATATTCGATCACGTTGGTCAACCTTTCTGACACTTGGGGGTGGGGTAACTCACTGAAATTAAGAATTACTGGTTCATATATTTTGCACAGCAGTGGGTAAGACCTGGAGGCTGATAACTCCTTGTGTCAATATGTTATCTTCCAGTGTTAATTCCCACCAAAGCTTAAAATGCCTTTAGGAAGTTAAGCAGCAGCATTCTGAATTTAACACTTTAATGAATTATTACTTGAGATTTCACATATCTCTGGAGCAGCAAAGTGCAAATTATTGGCAGAGGAAGAAAAACACAGCTTCAGTTCTTGCATATCCATAAAAGGAATATGGATTATGGGAAGACACAAGAGCACAGATGAATTATGGAAAGGTTCCAAGTGCATGGAGCACAAAGAGCATTCTAGAGCATGGTATTTTCCTTCTCAGTATTCATCACACACTCACATACTATCTAAACTTCGGAGATTAACCATCATTAAAAAAAAAATTAAAACTAAGTCAGAAGGAAATGAACCCAGAAACTTGAGTGGGATTTGAAAATGTGTAGAATCTGGGTTTGTCTTTGTCACAGATGAGTTATGTGGACTTGGGCAAGTGGTAAATCTGCCTCAGGCTCAGTTTCTACATTTGCAAAATAAGAATATTATCAGCAAGCCATTGTTAAAATGAACTAAGGTTTTCAGAAGGATATAAAAAGGAGGTATCTATCTGTGGCGATGGTGCTGGTGGTAGGAATTCTTTATCATGTCAATGACTAAAATCTTTCCTGTCTTATTTTTAGAGAGAAGATGATAAGGATAAAGTGGGAATCGTGGAATACTTTGGCTTGGGAGGATATTCTGGTTTTCCTCTGCAATATTACCCATACTATGGTAAACTCCTACAGCCCAAGTACCTCCAGCCCCTCCTGGCGGTACAGTTCACCAACCTTACCACTGACACAGAAGTCCGCGTTGAGTGTAAGGCGTATGGTGAAAACATTGGCTACAGTGAAAAAGACCGTTTTCAGGGACGCTTTGATGTAAAATTTGAAATAAAGAACAGCTGATCACAAGCACAATCTTCCCCCTTAGCCATTTAAAAAAGTTTAAAAAAATTATAAAAAAACAAAAACCTACTAGTCTTGAACAAACTGTCATACGTATGGGACCTACACTTAATCTATATGCTTTACACTAGCTTTCTGCATTTACTAGGTTAGAATGTAAATTTAAAGTGTAGCAATAGCAACAAAATATTTATTCTACTGTAAATGACAAAAATAAAAAAAAAAAACAAAAAATTGAGCCTTGGGACGTGCCCATTTTTACTGTAAATTATGATTCCATAACTGACTTGTAGTAAGCAGTGTTTCTGGCCCCTAAGTATTGCTGCCTTGTGTATTTTATTTAGTGTACAGTACTATAGGTGCATACTCTGGTCATTTTTCAAGCCATGTTTTATTGTATCTGTTTTCTACTTTATGTGAGCAAGGTTTGCTGTCCAAGGTGTAAATACTCAATGGGGATAAAACTGGCATGGTACTTATTTTTGCTTTGCTCTTTTAGAGATAAAGGCCCATCTATGAACATATTTAACAACACTCCGTAGAGCCTTTTCCTGTGATGTTAGCTTTATTTAATTTAATTTTTTTTCCAGGGGGGAGGGAGGGAGGACTATCCAGGGAGGGGGGAGGGGAAACTGCCCTTGAATTTTAAGTGAAGCTAAAGAAAAAAAAAAAAAAAGGTGATGGGTTGTATTGTGCTTTGTATTGAATGCTGTCTCTACATTTCTTCCCTTGTCCTCCAGTATGTTTTCAAGTTGTGTATGAGACCTGGGTTCAACTATCACTTTGGCTGGTGATAGGGCTAATTATTTTGCTTTGTATATTTTCTTTCTATCTTTTTTTTTCTTTTCTTTCTCTGGAGGCATCACATGCTGGTGCTGTGTCTTTATGAATGTTTTAACCATTTTCATGGTGGAAGAATTTTATATTTATGCAGTTGTACAATTTTATTTTTTTCTGCAAGAAAAAGTGTAATGTATGAAATAAACCAAAGTCACTTGTTTGAAAATAAATCTTTATTTTGAACTTTATAAAAAGCAATGCAGTACCCCATAGACTGGTGTTAAATGTTGTCTAAAGTGCAAAATCTATGTTCTAACATATGTAATAATTGCCAGGAGTACAGTGCTCTTGTTGATCTTGTATTCAGTCAGGTTAAAACAATGGACAATAAATGAATGAACACATAACTTAATGTGTGTGCTTTGCTCTTGTCTCCAGGGTTCCATTTTGTTACTGATCCACTTTTAATATTGCTAATTTTCCAAGATCTTGAAAAAATATTGCACCTGAAAGACAAACACAAGTTTTTAGTGGTTTTTAAATAAGCACAATATTCTTGGTATAAATTTGTTTTTAAAAAGTGGGATCAAGTTGAGGTTCGGTAAGTTAGTATAATTCCATCTACCTTTAGGTTCACAGTTCAATTCAAGTTTCTGCTTTGCCTTTGGAAAAATTATTACCTTTATTTTAAAACGAGGCAAAATCAGCTGAAAGTCATTTTCCAGGTACACTAGACTCATACAATTGAGCTGGAATTTCAGTCTCCTGTGTCCAACTCGGGCAACGCCTAAACTAAAAACATGGCATCACATTTCTGAAAACAGAAACCTTTTATAGAACCTTCACAATCACCTCTTAATGGATCCTTATTGCATCTGTGACAATCCTGAGGGAAAGGGTTTGTTAAGACAACACCTACTGACAGTCCCCAAATAATTTTCATATTTTTCTTGAAGATACTACCATGTAGATTTTAATCAAGAGAGGCATACGGTTGCTGCGGCACTTTTTTTGTCGTAGTAACTAAAGTAATGTAATTTTCACCTTAAAGGACTGGCTTATGTTGAGCTCTGATCAGTTCCTGTTTATTCCATAAAAATATCACTTGAGATTTCATGTACCTCCAGAGCAGCTAAATGTAAGCACAAATTTGTAGCAGAGGAAGAAAAACATTGCTTCATGGAAATAGGCCTTAAAGGAATTATAACAAAGTGAAATAATGAAAAATAGTGACCATTTAATGGCAAAGTGATCTCAATATTTCAGAAAATAAAGCAAATCTGAGTCAAAAGGTCAAGAAAAAATAAGTTAATATCTTGAATTTAAAAGATTAGGACTTTAAAAAGTAATCATAAGTATATACAATTATAACTAAAATGTTAATTATAATGAAGAAAATAATTTTCCATAATTAGCACATAATGCTAATTACAAGTGAATCTTTGCTGGACTTACAAAATATCTTGAATTAATGAAGCCTGGATGTGCAGTGAATCAGAACAATACACAGAATGGACTTCGCATGACATTTAGACTGAGACAGGAAAATGAGCACGGGGTGTTGGGATAGCATCTTGGGAATCAAATGTGGCTTCTGTCTTCTGCAGAATGCTGGGCAACAAATTCCCTTACCCATGCATACTTCAGACAACTCTCTCAAACCCATCTGCTATCACAAACATGTCAAGACCTACAGTGATGGAGGGAGTTGCCTATGCTGAACAAACTCCATCCCTTCCCCCCTCCCACTGCAATGCCTATTTACGGCATGGAGGGGACCCTAAAGTTCACAGAGTCTCTGCCAAAAGAAGGCAAAGTATGACTGACTTTAGCAAGCTAGATATTAAGACTATGTGGTTGTTACCTGGGAAACAGCTTCAGTAAATTTAGGCTTATTACAGGAAATCTGATCATCAGGAAATATACACACACACACACGTGTGTGTGTGTGTGTATGTGTGTGTATTTAAATTAACTGTGGTAAAAGTACAAAGTGCCTACTAAATAATGAAAGGATTGAGCTCTACATTAGTTAAGCAAATGAGAGATGACATAAATCTCAAATAGCCATAGATAATGAGAGTATTTAGTTTGATGAGCAATTGTTATGTAAATATTGGTATAGAAGCTATTTCTGATGAAAAATAATATATTTTACATCAAATCCAAGAATCACCCCTTTCACCTATTATCCCATTGCACATATAGATATATAGGTACATATGTACAAGTACATATATATGTGTGTGTGTATGTATACATATGTGTATATATACATACATATATATCTGCATATCTACATATATGGGCTTTTTTAAAAAATGAATTATGGTAGAATATGTGTTCATAGTCTATATGTAAGGAAGAGGATTCCACTGCTTATCTCAATATAATTACAAAAGATATCACTGAATGTCATCACAAAGTGACTGTAAGATAGGTAGCAAAACATAATTAGGTTTTACTGTAATCCTATGAGGTGTGAAACTGAGTCAAAATGGGAATTGTGTGATTGGCTGTGTGGATGAGCTGACCATGTCTCTGGGGACTTTAAATAGCTGAAGGGATTTGAATAATTCTATCATCTGAGTGGAGAGGGGGAAAATAATCTTTCAACAGAAAATCGCATTTGAGTGGGGAGGGGATTTTATCTCCTTCCTCTGCCACACTCCTCCTCCCTCCCTGAAGTGACAAAGTCAGATAGGAGATTGGTCTCATGGGAAAGCCATACTGAAGGGAAGCACAGATGCTGAAAGCCAATTATCCCATGAAGAAGGCAACTTCTGGGACTGTGATCTCTCACAGAGAAGTGTCAGAGACAGACTCAAAGAAGGAACATATTTTTAAAGCCCAGAAAAGTGAAATAACACAGAGCTGTAACCCAAGGCAGCTTCTTAAGTCTCTATAAAGAGATACTTCTAGTATCAGGACTTTTGAATTACCTTCTTGCCACATATATTTGTGTGTGTGTGTGTGTGTGTGTGTGTGTGTGTGTGTGTGTGTGTGTATTCTATAAACCTATGTATATTTGTGGGAAGCTTTGAGAAAAATATTTTATACCAACTTTTCCTGCTATCCCATCTTACTAAATAAATGCTTTTGCTAAAAGCAAAATCAACTGTCTGATTGTTAATGGGAAACACCAGTAGGGGCTCAAGGTACTATACTATTAGAAGTATCCACTCATAAGATTACTCTTCAAACCTGAGAACACTTGTCTCTCTGGAGACCCAATCTTTAAGCAAAAGTTCAAGTTTAGGAAAACAGCCCAGGAGTGTACATTTGTGTACATATGTATACAATTATGTTGTCAGAGTTACATATTAGTTAAGTTAAAAGCTTGTTTCTATTCTAAAATTCTGTGCTGATGGAGAAATTTATAGCTAGATTTTAGAGCAGAAAAAAATTATCTTTAGTTAATATTTCAAGCACCTAGTAGGTGCTGGCTAACCAAAAGCCAAAATTTCTGCTTTTAAGAAAATTGCCATCAATATATTATGTATGTATATGTATGTATATTTGACAGATAGCATTGCTTGCCGAGTTGGACCCAGAATTAAGCAAGAGAAGGAAAAAAGACTGGAAACTGGAGACTTCAGGAAACTGCAATGCTCCTTTAATGATCTCAAGTTTCTTATGAAAACAAAGGGCCATTTTTTTAATACCAACATTTCTACCAGTAACTTTATATGGTACCAAATATGAACTACAACAATCTCAAAACAATTAAAAATGAATGTCACAAAGAAGGCAATATAAAAGAGCATGCTGCAAGCGTGAAGAACTTCAAAGACCACAGGAGTAAAAAAAGATGTCATCAAGGAATCATACATTAGGAAGAAAAGGTAGACTTATTAGAGTATGATCAGGAAAAGAAGTGGTCTGATTCCATAGGAATAATGAGAGAACATGGAGTAGTTGGTAGAATGCAGGACTTAGAGACAGGAAGACCTGCTTTAGAATCCTGTCTCAGTCTCCTATCAGCTGAGTCACTCTGGGCAAAAGAAAATTACTTAAACTCTCTTAGCCTGTTTCCTTAATTTTAAAATAAGGGATTTGAAATTAAGAACCTGTAAGATGCTTTCCAATTCTAAAATCTGTAATGTTTTTTTAATTCTCAGTCTAAGATTTATGAATGTTAGATAATAATAGATGAATAAAACAAGAATATACATTAGTATCCTCATGATGCATAAAGAAGAAATAAGTTTTTTTAGCACAGTGAAAATTTATTATAAAATATGGACAAAGGCTACCTAAGATAAGAAGGCAAGAAGATGAAATTATAAATCATCTCAAGAGTCAAACCAGAGAAACACTTTCAAAGGTCCATCGAGATAATGGATTCCTAGTAAAGAAGCATGTACATATATAAGGAACTGGAGGACCAGCGAACCACAGTTTTTTTGTTCTGTGCTTGTTTGGATAAAATCTAATTTGAGCCCTAGCTATTTCAAAACAATAGAATGCTTTGTTCAAACTGTAGGGAACGGCCCCAACTCCCTAATTAAAGGTATTATCAGTGACTGAAAGATTTTGATAGCTAGGCTTTCATCTACTGAAGTACAAATGATATCTCATAGTTCTGGATTCTTAAAGGATTATGAAAATTTTGGTCTCCATGTATATTTGCCCCATGAAGCAGAACCAATTGTGATTACCTTGAAAATCCAGGAATAAATGCTTTGTGAATATAGAGGGAAACCATCCAAGGAGCACTCAAGAATGGTTTTAATCAAGTGAGTAAAATGATCCTTCTCTCAGGATAAATTTCTGTTTATAATATAACCCTTTCCAAGAGTGAGCTAGTAGCATTCAGAAAGATGTTATCTCTTGTTCACTAGAATCCAAGCTGTGAAAGATGTCCTTTCCTGAAAGTCACTTGTCCTGCTTTTCTAGAAACTCTAGATCTTTAATTGTGCCATGACTGAATCACAAACATCTCAGAAAAAGCCCATTTTTAAGAATATTCAAGAACTTACTTCCACAATCAGTCTTCAACAATTACTACCACCTCCTCTACCACCACCACCACCATTAGTAGTTCAATTACTATTACTACTATTTTATTAACTTTTATTATATATTACATATATCATCACATATTTTATTATTATTAACTTTATTGTTTTATTAACTATTACCTATTATTACTAATTTTATTACTATACTATTCTTATTACCACTATATAGTACCCTATATTTTTACTATATGACAACAAGTACTACTACTACTTCCATAAAAACAGGTATTTATTAAGTATGTTATATAAATATTATCTCATTTAAACCTCACAACAATCCTGGGAGACAGACACTATTAGTATCATCCCCATTATATAAATGAGGAAACTAAGGCAGAGGATGAATGACATGTCCAGGATTCACACAGGATGAACAAGCTTAATACTTGGTCTTCTTGATTCCAGGTCTCTACTTTTTTAACCTAGATGCCTCAATGTTACTACTACTACCACCAACATCACCACAACTACTGTTGTTGCTACTGTAACTATTACGATGATAATAATAATATGAATTTATACAGATAGCACTCTTAGAATGCTCCAACATGCCTATAGTGGAAATCCTATCCATGTTTGTGGATTCAGCTCAAATTCTATTGTCACCCAAATAGACCACGTTGTTGCTTCACCAACTCTAATCAAAAGTGGTCCCTATAGCCCTTTGATGTCTTATAGTATTTGTTTGTTTCTTATGAGCTCTTTCTCTCACATAATTTATATCAAAGTTATTTATGCCCAAGGTTTATCTTCTCCAACCAGACCATAAGCTTCAGGGAGCAGGTATAGTATCCTAGCTATCTGTGAACCTCTCTGAGCCTTATATATAGTAGATGCTCAAAAATATTTATTGAGTGGAACTGAGCAAGAACCTTGACACATTACTTCAAGCCCATCACAACATGAACCTTTGTTTCCTGGATTGCCTTAGTCAAAAAATTCATCACCTTTTGGTCAATCTGCCTTTAGTTGGACTGATCTTGCACTATTAAACAAATCCTATCAGACTGTATCCAAAACATAGGCATATACAACGTATTATATTTGGATTTTCACTCAGGGAATAATCTACATTTATTTTGAAGGTGAATTTCACTGAATATCTAATTATAAACATTTTATTTAGTTTATATAAATATAAACATATAAACAAGCCAAAGAAACAAACTTAACTGCAATTAATTTTTTAAATTAACAATTCAACTTTACCTTAAAAAAATACAAACATTGCAAAGGAGTCCATTTAATCAAACCTTTTCCCTTAACCCTAAAAGGCAGAAGAGACTTAATTTCTTGGTTGCAAAGGCATATTTCCAACTAAAACCTGATACCCTACCAGAATACTTTGAGAAGGGCCAACTTTCGAATTTGAGGACTGGTGATCAATAAAATCCTTTTGAAGATTTAATGTTTTACCTTTTTTTTTTCTTTCCATATCCATATCAATCAGACCATTAGAGCTATGTATATGGGCTGCCCCATTGAAAATGAAATGGGCAAAGGAGTCAAAGAGGAAGAGGTGGGGGTCTTTTGGGGGATTATAATGGGAAGGATCACTTTTAATTATGAAAAGAACTGGCCTCCGAGGGGAAAGGCTACAAGAGTAGGCAAGGCAAAATTGTGGAGAGAGTCTGGAAGAAAATTGTAGAGACGTCTCAATACTGTTTTTTTTTTTTTTTTTTTTACTTTTTCACAACCCCCATATTCATTACCTTAACCCCCATATACATTGATTTAATTTAAAGAAAAACAAACTTTAACTCAAAGTTTAATTAGTTTTTCTTTAAATTAAATCAATGTATATCTTGATATCTAGAGATTTTGATGAAAAGGTGGATACGGGAGGGTGGGGAAAAGTGTATTTGGAAAATATAGTTCAAGGCTAAGAAATAAAAGAAGTCAAAGTCTCATAGACTATTTAGAAGCATTACATCTGATGTAAATAATGAACACTTCAAGAAAGGAAGCAGAAGGCACAAAATAGCAAACACCCGGCCCCCCAAAAAATCTCAAAAAAAAAAGAAATTGATAATATCTTCACAGACAGAAACAATTAGTTATTGATGTGGGAATCATTTCAGAATCACATATGTGAAAAATCAAATTAATTAGAACAAAGAGAAAAATCAACAAATGAGAACGAGGAATAGATAAAAATATAGATTATATATAATTACAATTCAAATCTGACCTATTGAAACAAACTACTGTCTGAAGCATATTAACTCTAATTGTCACCATTTTGTTCAAAAGATCAACCAATTTAGTTAACATAATGAGGAGGCCCAAAGAACCTAGAAACTACCTTATCCAACAATAGATTTGATTATCTTATCAAGTAAAAAGACATGATAGCTATGGGGTAACATGAAATCAGAGTACTCATTTGCAAAAAATTACACAAGATAATTGTGAAACATTACAAGCAGCCACTGTGGCAAAAAAAAAAAAAAAAAAAAAAGACACCACATCAAAAAATAATGGAAGAATATGTCTATGGAAAATTTAGTGTGAAACTCAAGTGACACTATCTTCTATAAATGAAAGCATTTATAAATGAAACTTGAATAAAGCAAGCAAACTGACACAAAATGAGTCAGATTTTTCAGGATTTCTGAAGTGATTAATCTGTTTTCATAATGATTCACACCACCATATTTGGACTCTTAAACACCTTATTACTCCATGAGAAAATGGAAATGATAATTGAGAAGATGAAGGCTTCTCAAGAATGACTGGACTAGAACAACTATACATAGATAAAATCCATGCTAGAGGAAACAGAATTCTGAAAGCTCTGACATCATCTCTTAAGATATCCAAAATGCAAGGAACAGAATTATTGTTAAAAAAAAAAAATAAAAAGTTACATGGATGATTATTTCTTTTCTTAAAAAGACAACACACTAATCCATATACCTCCTTTCTCATTCCTATACAATCTCTTTTAGAATGACATAGTTAAATCCAACCATTTGGAAGAGCAATTTGGAACTATGCTTATAGGGCTATCAAATACTGTACACCCTTTGATCCAGCAGTGTCTCTACTAAGTCTGTATCCCAAAGAGATCATAAAAGAGGGAAAAGGACTCACATGTGCAAAAATGTTTTGTAGAAGCCCTTTTTGTAGTGACAAGAAACTGGAAACTGAGTGGATACCCACCAACTAGGTAATAGCTGGATAAGTTACAGTAAACAAATGTAATGGAATATTATTGTTCTATAAGAAACTGTGTGGAAAGGTGAAGAACTTACAGATTTAGCACATATTGATCAGAGACTGTTAACTAAAGTAGATCAGGCCTATAGGCCCCAGTCACATGATTTTAGATGAGACCTGGACTGCATTCCATTGTCCAAAGAAGGAATTAAGTGGCCGAAGCTATATATCACCTTTTTCACTGCATTCCACTGACCAAATAGGGGGATAAAGATTTATGTAACCAATCACAACCTAAAGAGGGTGGGATTTTGGGGGTTCTTTGTCTGAAATATATAAAAGTCGTAAGCATCTTCAAGTGAATGACTTCCTCCTGTGGGTATCTTTGCTGTCCTTTCATGCCCACAGGCCAGGACAATCCACTTCTCGAGATTCTAATAAATTCTTTCTGTACATCATTTGGAGCGACTCCTGAGTAGTCAGTTTGGGTAGATGCAATTGCCCCAAACAAAACAATCAGCAGAATGATTTTGGAAAAGGCCTGGAGAGACTTGTAGGAATGGATGCTAGGTGAAGTGAGTAGAGCCAAGAGAACATTGTACACCAAAGGCAACAGCAAAATTATACGACAATCAATTCTGATGGAGATGGCTCTTTTCAATTACAAAGTGATTTAGGCCAGTTCCAATGGTGTTGTGATGGAGAGAGTCATCTGCACCCAGGGAAAGGACTATGGGGATTGAGTGTGGATCACAACATAGTATTTTCATTTTTTTTGTTTTTGCTTGCTTGCATTTTGTTTTATTTCTTTTTTATTTTTTGATTTGATTTTTATTATGCAGTATGATAATTATAGAAATATGTATAGAAGAAATGCCTATGTTTAACATAACATCTTGGGGCTGGGGAGAAAGGAAGGAGAAAAAAATTGGAACATAAGGTTTTGCAAGGGTCAATGTTGAAAACTATGCATATGTTTTAAAAATAGAAAGCTTAAAAAAAAAGAAGAAGAAAGGAAAAGAAAAAAAGAATGAAATAGTTGTCACAGATATTCTTGATAAAAATATAAAAAAGGAACCGGCAGATTCCCTTGCAAGTGCCTTTTTACTACAGAACACATTTCTAGTCACACAAACAGATGTATAAAAATGCAAGTTTCTACTGTTGTTATTGTTGGTTGAACAACAACAACAAAGTATTTGACTTCCTGAATAATATAGTCTTAAAACCTGTTTTCCAACAAGTTGTCTCTCATGTATATACTAAGATTCCTTGACATAAGAAACCACAAAAATTACTTTTTTTTCAGCACTACCCTGATCATCAGCATCAAACAAGGCATAATAAAAAGGGAGACAAAGAAGGAAATCAGGGCACAAGGTTCAAATAGAGAAGGAATTTCCTATAGATAGTGAAGTTTTCCAGGGATTTTGAATAATATATTTTAGGAAAATAACATTTTTTCCTAAAAGCAGCAAGCCTGAAGAAATTAAGGACCCTCCTTAATGAAATCAGGATAGATAAGCCTAGGAATCTATAGGAGAGTCAGTGTGGCACAGGAATCTATAGGAGAATCAATGTGACAAGATAAACAGAGGGGCAATTTTGGGGTCAGAAAGACCTCTCAAGTTCTACTGCTGGCACTTACTATTAATGAAACCATGAATAAGAGCTCCAGGGAATTGAAAAAGGCCCTAAATTGCAGATCAGTCTTCAATCTTCCAAGTCTTTGCAAAATTCCTTTTACCCTCTATAATTTGCTATAAGTGAAAACTTTGATCTTCTATTATTCTATTATTCTTTGGTAGCTCTCAAGGCTAAGCCTCAGCAAATTGCCATGGGAGGGATTCCTGAGTGAGACGAGATAGTCTCTAGTGGGCTGGGCAGTCCAATAGTGTTTTTCCTTCTTTTCCTTCCCTACCAATCATACAATTATATAGGTAAAAGGAATGCTAAGAAGCCAAAGGTATTCTTACAGAAGAATTTACAAGCTCTGGATAAAGTTATTACTTAATCCAAGTATAGATTTATCCACATGAAAGAGTTCAGAAATGAGAATGAAAAGTTTTTCACAGGCAGATGTAAGATGAAGGTCGTCCCTGACTGACCTTGCTGTTAACAGATACCCAGGAAGTACCCCATCTGGTTTATAACACAATGAAATTTAATTAGCTTAGGTTAGATGGCTACTCTTTTGAATTCTTACTTTTCCCTATTTTAGGTTTTAATCACAAATTACATTATACTGTGTTTTGAATCCAGATAAAGATTCAAATATCTAAAATAACAGAGAGTAGAAGAGCCATAAAGAGAAGCAGACATCTAGTCCCAGAATCCAGAACTGGGAAAAGAAAGCTTTTCACCACTTAAGTTGTAATGCCGGAGAAACTGAGGCAGGAGAGAGATTAGAGAGTTTTTAATATTTTATTAATGGGAGAGTAAAATTGACTGGACAGGACTCTCATCTCAAATTATCCAGTCAGACAGAGATAAGTATACTCAGACCAAGGAATCCATGTTGGTCCCAGGGCTGGAGGAGACTGTCATCCCAAAGAATCCAGCCGCCAGCTTCCAGCATCCAGCCGCCAGCCTCCAGCAATGAATGGAGGAACCCCAACTTTTTAAATACCCTTTCTCTAAACAAAGGAAGGGGTAAGAAGCAAGGGAAAAC
This sequence comes from Antechinus flavipes, assembly GCF_016432865.1. Classification (NCBI taxonomy): domain Eukaryota; kingdom Metazoa; phylum Chordata; class Mammalia; order Dasyuromorphia; family Dasyuridae; genus Antechinus; species Antechinus flavipes. Next base: position 427,160,449 of record NC_067401.1, on the reverse strand, counting down.
CTCTATCAGGATAGGGAAGCCATAAATCCTAGAAAACCCAGAGACAGGATGTCTGAATACAAAGAAGTAAAGATATCAATGAGATATCTTGGAATATTTTAGAGGGATATTGTAAATCCTTGAGGACAGAAAAGAGTCAGGAGGCCTACTCTCTTGTTTATCTTGCTAATTTATAACCTTTGAACAGATAGTCCTCAGTCTTACTGGGTCAGAGGGGGATTTACAACTAAAGAGATTGAGACAGAACAGTCAAGGAAACTGAGACAAGGGAAACTTGTACAGGGAAACCGAGTCAGGACAGTTAAAGAGAACTGTGGCATAACAAAGTCTTTAGCCTAGCACAGAAAGCTTTCCACAGTCTAACTTCAGCCCATCCCTCCCACTATCCTTAATTAAAACTTCTCTTCAAGCCAGGTTAACAGCCTCTCCCTGAAGTTCCACCTCTCACAGGCAAACTTTTCCACAGGCTGGCTGTCCCCCACCTTTCCAGTCTACCACCAGCCTGGATGCCCTCCATCCTCATATTTTCCTTTCTCAGAATATTGAGCAACTAAAAATATCTAAAAGATGGATTAGCTTCTATAGGAAAAGAAACTAAGCAGAAGGTGTTCTGCTGGTCCAATAAGTTTAAGTCCAAGAAAGTTATTAAAGTGTATAAGTAGGTGCACATCACAAGATGAATGTGGCTTTAGTCTGCCAATTCTGTAACTAGAGCTATATAGAATGACATATATAAAGATAGAAGAACATGAGCACAAATAAAGTGCTTTATTCAGTCACAATTAACATTTAATTAAGCACCTACTGTGTCCCAGACACTGTACTATGTGCTGGAGATTCAAAGAAAGAAAACAATCCTTCCTATTCTCAAAGAGCTCATCTTCTAATAGGGAAAATGCCATAAAAATATATAGGGAGCAGCTGTACACAGGAGAGGCAGTAGAATGAAGAGATCCCAAAAGGTTCCCCTTAGAAGGTGGCCTTTTGGTTGGGATCTGAAGGAAGCCGGAGAAGAGAGGAGGCTGAAATGCCGAAGGAGCACATTCAAGGCTGGAAGCACAGATACTGAAAAAGTCAGTGGTCAGAGATGGTCAGTGTCAGTGGGTCACGAAGTGTGGGGGTCAGGGCAGAGGCAGGGAAGGGCACTCTGAAGGCTCTGAGCAGCAGCTCTTGGAGATGATGGGGAGCCACAGAAGATTCTTGGAGTAGGAAGCTACACGGAGTAGGAAGCTCAGTGCTCAGACTTTGGAAGCCCGGGTGGAGCTTCTGGAGGAGGGAAACCCACATTAGGAAGAATTTGAAAAAAAAAAAATCTCAAAATTGGGTTTTTTCTTTTTTGTTTGTTTGTTTTGTTTTGGGTTTTTTTGGCCAATAAACTTAGAATGACAAAGATACGAGCCAGAAATGCACCCGGAGGAAAAATGTTTCAATCCAAATTTGATGATGGATTAAGAAATTATGGAAGACTGCTGAATATATGCATAACCTTAAAAAGTGAAGAGGTTTTTTGAGTAGATGGATGGACAGGCAGAAAGCTAGGGGATGGATAGTAAAGCAGGCAATGAAGGTATTAATGCGCCAACCAGGCATTTGATAAATGTTTGTTGACAGGCTGATCTTGGGCTCCTGTACCTCTTTTCTATTTCTCATTACCACCACTTTTCCTATCTATCCAGATGGAAAGACAGAGACAGAGAGAAAGATGGTGAAAGCTTTTATTGAGTGCCAAGTGCCAGGCACTATACCCGGTAAACAAATGGTCATACACAGAGATACACAGAAAGAGAAAGCCGGCATTAAGAATTAACTATGTGCCAAACACTGCACCAAGCATATAAGCAAGGAATAAAGTCCTTACTCTCCAAGAGCTTATGTTCTAATAGGGAAAGAAATTACACAGACTGAAGCTCAACTCTGGGGCTGAGGTGGGGGATGCATGCATGGAGAATTTGGGGGTGGAAAGGTGGCTGCACGGCTGGGGTGAAACTAGGCACCCCAAAGGGCAGTGTTGGGAGGGAATCACCAGTGAAGATAGCAGTGTGCAAGCAGGCAAGGGAAGAGAGGGATTTCCAGTGCGCTAGCGTTTCTCCTAAGACAGGTTACCCGGCCCAGCCTGCCCATTTTACAGAGGAGGAAGCGAAAGGCCCAGAGCCAGTGAGTTAGCAGAGCTGAGACTGGACCTCAGACCCTCTGATTAGAAATGTGCTGTTCTTTCTGTTCCTGCATGGCACATGACATCACAAGAGGTAGCTACTCTATCTGTCTAAAGACTTTCCTCAGCCTCATTTTAAGCACTTGAATGAACTTCTAATATTTTTATAAGTAAGAATTTATTGTATTTTAACTCATAGTTAGAATATGGAGAAGCCCAGACAAGAGAAGGCCCTGACTAGGCCACTTCAAGTATTAAAATATCTTATTTTTGTTTCTCTAATGAGACTACAAGGCCTTTGAACAGAACTAAGTCTTGTGTCTTTCATGGGGCCACAGTTGGTAAACTATACATAGCGACCAAAAGATATCCATTCTCCAGTGCTTAGCACAATGCCTGTACCCTGTAGGCACTTAACAGATGTTTACTGAAGAACTGACTGGTCTTCATGTGCTCCCTCTTTCTCTTTTTTGTATTTCTCATTGCCTCCATTTTTCCCTGTCTTAATCAGTGACTAAAAGAGTATCCTTCCAAATGGCTTGGGTCCTGCTTTCTGCCAATGACTGATCCAAGACTAAGGACCACCTGGTAAGCAAGTTCAAAATCAAGCAGAACTACCACCATCAAGGCCAGGGAAGGCAAGAGCTCCAGCTGGATTGCCAGTGGAGAACCAGATAGCGGCTTCCAACAAGTAAGAAGTAGAGGGTGATACTCTTCTTAGTGAAGGGAGCAGACAGGCCTAATTACACTAGGCAGTTAAGAAAATAAAAGATTTTGTGCATAATAAAGTATCACCTAATCAAATCTCTTTTAAAATTCAAGTTTAATTTAATTTACTCTCCAACTATGTCCACAGAGTTTATAAATAACTCTAAGGTGGGTTTCTGGTATGACCTAAAAAAATTACCTACTTTAAATTTTATCAGGTTAAATCTTTAAGTTAAACAAGATTGGTTCCTTCTTTTTAGTGTTGTCCAAAACTCAGAATCTGATTAGTCCAATCTCAAATGAGGAGAATTCACTTTGATTATTTTACTTTAAAAAAAATATTCATTTTAAACTTAAATACAAAACAAGAATAAAAAAATTTTCCATATACACAGCAAAACATGAGTGGCTTCAATATAAAATAATACATTTCCATTTCAAGAAAATCTATATAATAAATGCTACACATTATTTTCAAAGCTACCTAGCTTTTCTGTGTTTGTTCTAGATTTTCTTTTTCTCTGTTGTGCATTTTATATTTTTTTCTCCCTCCCCTATCTTCACCCTAAATGCTACAACTTAATGTGAATATATATAAGTATGTTATATATATATATGTGTGTGTATATACCCACATATACATACACATTTACAATACATATATACCCACATATACATATATGTAAGACCATTCTATGCCTATTTCTAGTAATTAAGGAATGAAGGGATAAAAGGTCTGCACCAAAGTGGTAAGTGTGAAAGGAGAGAAGGTGACATATGAGAGATACTATATGGTAAAATGGACAGGTTTTGATCACTGATTGAATATGGGGAAAAAGAGAGAATGAAAAATTGAGGATGAGAAGCTGGGAGCTCAGGTGACTAGAAGGATAGAAGATGAAGGATAGAAGAAGAAGAATTTTTTCTTTGGAAAAAGGCAGTTTGGAAAGAAGAATAAAAAGCTCAGTTTCTGAATATTAAATTTAAGATGTTTAAGAGACATCCAGTATAAAACAACCAATAGGAAACTGAAATTATGAAATTAGAGGTCATAGAAATGTTAGGACTGGAAAATAGAACTGAGAATCATCTGTGTAAATATGATAATGAAATCCCTGGGAACTGATGGTGATGTCACCAAATGAAATAGTATGGAGGGAAAAGAGAAGAGGGCCTAGAATAGAGCCTTGAGGGGTACCCATGCTTACTGGGTTTGACCTAAATGAAGATCTAGCAAAGGAGACTGTCACCTCAGTTTCCTCATTTGCAAAAAGGAAATGATCAGAGACATCACAAAGGATTATTGGTGAAGACCAAATGAAATATTAAATAAAGCAGAATCAGTCAGCAGATCAACTTATGTTCTAGGGTCACTAGACAATATCCAAATTAGTATCCAAATTTGTATGTGGTTTTTAACTGGCTAGCCAGATAGAATGAAAGAAAATATCATCAATTCAAACTGCTCCAGAGAGAAAATCTGCATTAAATGACAATGAAGGGCCTTTTAGACTTAGTGCTATTAGCTGCCCAGTATTTTACCTGATGAGAAGAGAACTGTCTGAACCATTTCAGCCCTGGTCTCAAGATCACACTTTAGGAGTTAGGGAAGAATTCTATTTTCATCATCTAACTCAATCAATCCTTTCCTTTTCAGCTGAGATCATTACCAAGGGATCCAATTAATGCCAACTACAATGGTGTTTTCTTTCTTCTAGACACCCTGTCATACCTCCTGGGGCTAACACTTCATTTAACAAAATGACCTTCCAGTCTGATGGACAAGGAGAAAATATGAGCCAATCACTCCAAAGTTGCCTGTCCCGAAATCTTAAGGAATACATGAGTTCATTATACATTCAGGAAACTATCCTCTCACTTTCAGTCCATCAATCAGCAGTGGTCTTAGGCAGGGCCAGGGACTCTATCAATTCTTCCCGTTCAACCACCTGTAGTGCAGAGGAAAAGCCAGTCTATTTCAATCAAAACTTAATCAAATAGTTTCAAATGACTGCTGTAGTGGTAAGACAATTTTAAATAGTAAATTCTCCTCACTTTTTCCTCCTCTCCATATGCTAGAAATGAGTAGCGATAGACAATTTTAAAGTTTGTGTTCCATGTTTATTGAAAGCTTGGTGGGGGCAGGGAGGAGGATCTAGAGTGGTCCTGTGATTTTATGGATCTATGATTTTTTCAGTGTATGTAACTCCCAAGTGGAAGCACCCTCTACAGATGCAGCAGGTCAACTATGTAACAGTCTTACTACTAACAAATGAACAAACCTCTATATTCATGGGCAGCAGGTGTCATAGGAAGGACATAAACCCACCTTCTATTGTCTCTCTGTTTACAAAATAAACATTATAAATTAGAGAGTAAAATAAAGGCTTTATTGTCTTTTTGAAGAAATGTGATGATCATTTACAGAAAGGCTAAACCTTGCTGTGGATTGAGTATTATGAGCTCTGTCAGAGAACCATTTGGGGACTATTCAAAACCAACTGAAAAGTAAACAAAATATACTTTATAAAAAGATGTAATCATTCAACCACTTCTCCTCTATTTTGACTATAATAAACCAAAAGATAAATTTATTAAAATATAGCTTTAGGCCATTCAGATTTTGAAAACTAAACACAGAAAGGAAAACTGTAGCTGCTTCCAAAATATTCTTTTCCCATCAAAATCCACTTCCTCTAAGAACTTCTCTGTTATTATGGAAGTCATCCATAGCATCTTCTACTCACCCACATACTCCAAGCCATTATTAATCTTACCCTAATATTACACATATAATTTATACAATATATGAAACATAATTTAATGTATAATTTATGATATAATATTGTAGGATATACTAATATAACAGCAATTTTTAAGTAAATATTCATACTGAGAAGTGCAAGGGCTCAAAAATGTTTTACAAATTGAGGGACAAGATCCAAACAGTTTGGAAACCATTGTTCTGTTGAATTAAATTATGATTTACTGCTTATTTATTTCATGCCATTGTTCTAATAGTTTTGAATGGTGCTAAATGGTCGTTATATCCGAATATTTTTCTGCCTGTGGGCTTTAACTCATACATCCACAAAGAACATCTGTGTTTTAAACAGTCACAGACAAACATTCTGCATCTCAGGAGCTCTACAAACTGGGCTCACTACATTTGATAACAATCAAAGGCAACTTTCTGCCAAAAAAGGATCTTTAGAACCATTCATCCTGAAACTGGCAAACAGATGACTACTTACTGACAAAGTAAAGAAAAACTGTCTGGGGTAAAGGGCTGTTTATTATCCACATGTTTATGTGAGCAAAGTGAAATACCTTGAGAGCTTTAATATTTTTCATGGGGACAAATAAGAAATTTCTAATTTTTGTGAACATTACAAACTGGAACACAGCTAGCAAAATAATCAGGAAAGAAATTAACTTTTGTAGGCAGACCTAGCAAATTATTTATGTGTTTATTTGTTTTGCAAAGAGTTTGCATTCAAATGAAATCCCTTCAAAAAAGGATTTGCTTCAGGATGCAAATTGAGAGTAGAGGGAAGGTAGGAGTTGGCAACCAGTTTGTGCATTTCAGGGAAAGTTATTTACTGGCCTTCTAAACCTCCAAGAACAGACACCAGAGCTGATGTAAAATCTATAAACCTCACACTGAATGCAAAATAAAGCATTTCTTGAAAATTAACAAAATTAAATCTTTCAATGCAGCAAGTATTTGGATAATCTCTATCAACAAGGAATATTTATATCTGATTTGCATTCAGATGCAGTGGAATTGTCTCAACATTAAGTGTCATGTTTGGAAGAATGCACTTTAAATTTTGGGAAAGCAGATTTCAAATGATTTAGAACTCAATAAAAAAAATTAGTACAAGTGGGATGAGAAGTTTTCAAGAAAACGACTTTCTAAATTGCAATTAGATACAATTTTATGAGGAGAACTATCAAGTTTTTATTTTTTCTTCCCCTCATCTGCCCCCCCACCAAAAGAAAAAAATATTTGAAACAAATATGTATTGTCCAATAAAATTAATTCCCACATTAACCTTGTCCAAAAACGCAAGACTCAATTTATATATTGTTCTATCATCTCTCTGTCAGGAGGTAGGTAGCATTCATCAGCATCATCAGTACTTTGGAAACATGCTTGAACATTGTTTTGTTAAGAATTCTTAATTCTTTCAAAAATGTTCATTTTTACAATATTGTTATATTAAAAATTAGTTCTGCTCACTTCACTCTGTATTAGTTTGTAAAAGTCTTTCCAAGTTTCTCTGAAATAAGCTTTCATCATTTCTTATACAGCAGTAGTAGTATCTCCTTATGTTACATCCATATGTTAGTTTGTTTAGCCATTCCCCAATTGATGGGCATTCCCCTAGTTTTTTCTCTACCACAAAAATATTTTTGTACATTCCTTTTTTCCTATTTTTAAAATTTTTCTTTGACATACAGGCCTAGGAGTATTTTCTCTGAATTAATATATATGGTTTAATAACTTTTGAGGAAAAACTCCAAATGGATTTTCAGAATGGCTAACTTAATCATAGTTCTATCATAGCACATGAATTCACATACCATGAAAAGGGAGCATTTTTTTTTTTGGTATTATGGATGCCATTTTCTCTCTCTTTTTTAATTTTTCTTTTTTCTTTTTAAAAATTTATTTCACTAAATACAAAATAAGAAAAAAACAAAATAGGGGAAAAAAAGACAGAAAAGGAAAATAATAAAAAATAAAACCGAACAGTACATTGTCATGTGCCCAAGAGAACATCGGAAGGATTCAAAATATTTAACAATAAATTTCCACTTCAAGAGAGCACATATAATAATAGACAAAATTATATTCATGAGTGTCCATCTTTGCTTCCTTGTAGGTTATTCTTTTTGTCCTCTGTTATGAACTTTTTAAAAACTTTATTTTTTCACCTTTTCAAAATCCTCACCTCCCTAAAACAGGCTACAGTTGAGCACAGATGTTTGTATATAGAGATATATAGAGATACATACATATATGTCTATATCTATACAGACACATAGATATACCTTCACACTCATCCACAGAGGCCCCCCATATATATATATGTATATATACACATGTATATATACGTATATATATATACATATATACGTATATATATATATATATATATATATATACACATAAAGCTGTATGCATACATACCTACATATACTCAGACACACATTTATACACACAATTTACCCATATATAAACAAGCATCTAAAACAATATTAATATAACTGACATAATGTAAATTTCTCTATTGATGTTTTTAGTTTGATTTTAAGATCAAAGATTACTAACCCTACTTTTTCTAGTAAATTCTATTCCTGATCCTTGTTGTTGTTGTGTTTATATATATATATATATAATATATTCTTTCCTATCCTTGCTAACTCTTCTATTTTAATTCTGCTCCTTGACTTGCTTTGATATTAGTTAATCTCCCCCCATTCATGGGTCCTCTTCTTGTATTCTTCCCTCATCCTCCCCCCTTATTTCTTTATAGATTTTAGAGGGTGCTATACCCTTCATGGTATATATTTAGTGTAGTCTATTTAACCCATTCCCAATGTGAATAGATTTTCAGAATTACAAATCCTCCTCCTCCCTCTAATGCCTCTGTATTTATTCTTCATCTGTACCTCATTTGTATAACATAATTAATAATTTTATCTTTTCCTAGACAGTTTTACTTTTAAACTCAATTCTGCCCCAGTCTTTCTTTTGAGTTACCTAATTACTGATGTAAAACTTAAACATATGGGATACATTTCCATGTTAAAAATAAACAAACCATTTGTCCATGTTGAATTCCTTGAAATTGATCTTTAATATTGGCCCTTATATGTTAAATTTTCTATTAACTTTGGGGTTGGTTGAGACAAAGTCCTGAAAACCTTCAAGTTCATTGAAGGTCCTTTTTTCATTCAATATTATAGATAATTTTGCTGGATATTTTATTTTTGGCTGAAGCCATATATATTTTGGAATATATGATTCCAAGCCCTATGATCTTTTATTGTGGCTGCTAAGTCCTGTACAGTTCTAATTATAGCTCTAGCATATTTGAATGGTGTTCTTTTTTTTTTTTTTCTTGTTTCTTTCAAAATTTTTTCTTTGATCTGGGAGTTTAGAAATTTGTCAATAATATTCCTATGTGGCTTCCACAAAGGATCTCTGAAGATTGGTAGATTTTTTTTCTATTTCTACTTTCCTCTCATGTGCTATCACTCCAAGACAATTTTCTTGGATTATTTCCTGCATTATCTTGTCAAGGTTCTTTTTTTAGTCACAGCTTTCAGGTTAGTCCAATTATTCTGTATATTTTTCTCTCCTTGAGCTGTTATCTAGATTTATTTTTCTTATGTTACACATTCTATGTTTTTCCTCCAGTCTTTATAATCTGTTTTGTTATTTCTTGGAATCTCAGAGCTTCACTGACTTCCCCTTGCCCAATTCCAATTTTCAAACAATTATTTTCTTCTTTAAGACTCTGTATCTCCTTTGCTAGTTGGTTATTTTTTTCATAATCTCTTTCTTTGTCTTGGATGGTTTTTCTTTATTTTTTTTTTATTTTTTAGTTTTTCCTCAATCTCTCTCATTTAATTTTTAGATTTTTTGAAAAATTCTTTTATAAAATTTCTCTGGGCAGGGAGCCATTTCACATTAGGGCAGCCATTTCACTTTAGGGGCAGAAGCAGCTTTTATTTACTTCAGTGTCCTCCTCTGAAGATGAACCCCAAGCTTTCCTATTCCCATATTAAGTCTCTATGGTAGGGGTCTTTTTTCTTGACCTGGAACCCCAGACCACAAACTGCCCCCTCCTGCAAGTGCCTTAAGCCAGCAGCATCCCTGCCCCCTCCTCTGTACTCCCAGCGTGCTGCTCCTTCCCACCCAGGGCTGCGTTTCTGCAGCACAGCTGGGCCTGTGGGCTCCCTCAGTCTTCTCAGACCCAGACCCCAACTCAAGGGCTGTCACAGAGCTGAAAGTTTTATAGCTCCAACAGAGGCTTGGGCCATACCCAGCTGGCTCGAGGGCTCCCCCTCTGGTATTTCTAGGTGTTTGCACTTTACAAAAATTAATCTCAGGTCTAAGATCTTTCCTCAGATCTTCTTAGGAGGATCCCAGTTCTTCCCCAAGTGTTCTTGATTTTTCACTAGTCCATGTTTGTTCTGAGGCACAAATTTGCTGAATCTGTGGGAAATCTGGAGAGCTTGAAATTTACCAACCTGCTCCATCATCTTCCCAGAATCCTTCTCTGGAATTTTAAAAAGATCTTTGTGAATGTACCATAGGCTCATAATCAACTCAGATTTTTTAAAAGATAAATTCATAAAGTAGAAATGAGGATGGAAAATAATTTAATTTCAAAGACCAACAACAGTACTGTAAGGAAAAAATGGTTAAGCCAAGATATGCAGGGAGAGATTGAGGTACCATCTACCTTCCTTGTTAAGTTTATATCTCAGACTCATATACACTATGTCCCAGAATGTTAAAAACTGGCAGAAGGGTTACTTAGTCAACAGCAATAATTTTTGAAAGATTGAGAAGATACCTCATTATTATAAAAGATCAAATAATGTGGCAACCTTCAAAAAAGGGAGGTTACAAAGATCAGTCAGCACGCTGATATTTGACTTGTGTCAACATCCAGGATATAGGATCAAAAGGGATGAGCACTGAGAAAAAAATCAGTACAGCTTTATTCGCTGGTCCCACACAATCCTTTTCTTGACAGTTACTAGATTAGTGAGGAGCATCATAGGAGGAAGGAATTAACAGTTTCATATGGAAAAGAGAGAGAGATTGTAATGGAAAATGCTGATCACACCCAGAAAAAGAACTATAAAGAATATGGATTGAAGCACAGTATTTTCAACTTTTTGTTTGTTTGTTTGGGCTAGATGATGGTGCAGATAAATGGCAGAAGAGAGAGTCTGAAAGAACAGGCATTGGTGGTTCTAGGTCAACTTGGAAAGAATACTTTGCTGAAGTACTCCAAGATCTGTGCTTGAACATGCTTTTGAACATTACTAAATTCTCTGGTCATTGAATACTTTTAAAATCTGCAGATGACACAATGCTGGAAAGGACGTTTAACATGTTAGATAAAAGATTCAGGAGTTAGAATATCTGGACAGACTATAACAATGGATCAAATCTAACAAAATGAAATGTAATAATGATACGTTCAGTGAACTAGTATAACAAGTATAAGATAGAAGAAATGTGGATGGATAGCTGCTCCTTTGAAAAAACCAGGGATAGAGCAGTTTGGAACTATGCCCAAGGTGTTATCAAACTAGGCATACCAGCAGTGTTTCCACTGGGCTTGTATCCTAAAGAGATCATAAAAAAGAGAAAAGGACCCACATGTGAAAAAGGTTTGTATCAGCTCTTTTTGTAGTGGCAAGGAATTAGAAATTTAGTGTATGCCTATCAGTTGGGAAATGGCCAACGAAGTTATGGTTGTGGCTTAAGTGGAAAGTAACTATAACTATGAGAAATGCTGAGCAGGCTGGTTTCAGAAAAGTCTGGAAAGACTTACATGAACTGATTCTGAGCAAAATGAGCAGAACCAGGAGAACATTACACACAGTAACAACAAGATTATATAATGATCAAATGTGATCATCTGATTGGAGGGGGAAGAGAAAATTTAGAACACAAAGTTTTACAAAAATGAATGTTGAAAATTATCTTTACATGCATTTGAAAAAAATAAAATAGTATTGCAGGGAAAAGACTAGGAGTTTAGGTGGACTAAAAACTCAAGAGGAGTCAATGGAAGGGCAAAGCACCCAAAAAAGCTAATGTAACTGTAGACTGCAGTAAATGAGGAAGTGAATAAGTACGAGAGGAATAACAGAACCATTCTAATATCCCATGTGGATTAAACTTCAAGTATTACATTAAATACTAAGCATTATATTTGAGGGAGGACACTGATAAGACAAAGACTGTTTAGAAAGAAGGTAAACAGAAAAATTAAGGGTCTTTAGATTGATTATTTTTTTTTTTGGATGGGAAGAAGGAAGGAAAAGATGGCAGGTTTCAAATATTTGAAGGGCTCTAATATGGAAGAAAATTCAGTTTTGTTTTGCTTTACGCCAAAGGACCAAATTAGAGCAAGAGGCAAATGCAAAATTAGATTTAATTGAAGGAAGAATTTCCTAATAAGGAGAGCTATTCATATATGAAAACAAATGCCTTGAGAGATAAATTCCCTCATTAGAGAAGGAATGATCACTTTATCAGGTGTTTGTAGAAAGGATCACTATATATCTTTGGGTTCAATTAAATGACCTCGGTAATAAAATTATATGTTTTTCTGTGACATGACAACCATTTTCAAGTGAAGGGTTGTAATATGGAAAGGATGATTTATTTGATCTGTTCAGTTCCAAAATTACAAGCAATTAATGGAAATTGTAGAAAGGCAATTTTAAGCTTGAATGAAGTACTGTGTAATAATTGCAACTGCTCAAAAGTAAAATGAGATGCCTATTGAAGTAAGGGGTATCTGCTAGAGGTCTTCAAGTCAAGGCCAGATGACCACTTACAATGGTATTGAGTGTCTGATCACTCAGGTAAGGATTAGATGAGTCATCAGAATTTGCAATTCTGTGAAGACTCTACCCATATTATCTACATATTATATGATGGCTTTGAAGCTGAATGTGAGTTGACAAGAAGTCAAGAACCAGGAAAGACAGCATACTCATTCATAGCAGAGTAACATATCTCTGGGTATATAGAAGAAAAGTCTAATGTATTGCATTATCAAGTAAATCAACTGCCTGAGATTTTAGGGACAAGAGTGCCTTCTCAACGAGCACAAGTGATCCCATTCCATCCCATCTTCTCCAAGATACTGGCCCCTTCTCTCACAACTCTCCAGTTTCTCCCTACTGCTACAAATATGATTCTGTCTCTCCCATTCTCAAACGCTCTCCTCCCTACTAGCTTATGTCCTATGTCACTCTGCCACCCCACCTTTCTGGCTCAGGTCCTCAAGAGAAGACAGTGTAAAATCAGTGTCCTCCCTTTTTTTTTTTCCCTCTATTGGTCTCTGTGGTCCAGCTTCTGTCCTCATCATTCACTAAGACTGCTTTCTCTAGGGGTCCCATGATGCCCCCATCAAACAGCTTTTTCTGAATCCTTATCCTTCTTGGGCCCTCAGAACCCTTTTGGGTGTCTTTTGCTAATCCCCAGGCAGTTGGGGCCCACCGACTGTGGCTGTTTATCCCCAAGTTCTGGGCTGGGCCCTCTTCGTGCTTTGGGCTCTTTTGGTTGCTTAGTTGTTCAGCCAGCTTCCAGGGACTCAGGAACTATCTTCTCATTGACTCACCTAGTCTTAATGTCTCCCCTGACCTGCCATTTTGCATCTCCAGCCACCCCCTGATCATCTCCAACTCAAGGTCTCCAAAACTCATTCTCACTCTCCCCAAGCCCTCTTCTTGCCCCAATTTCCCTGTTACTATCCTTCCTGCCCACCAGGCGCATCATCCTTTACCTCCCTCTCTCTCCTTCCCTCTGCAGAGCTAATCAGAGGCCTGATTCTGTCTCCTGTTACCTTCATGACTGCTCTTTCTTCTGACGCTACCATCATCCCAGCCTAGGTCCTCCTCGCTTCACAGAATGCTGGTGAGACATCATGTGACAGGTCTTTCCGCACTCCAGTCCATTCTCTATCTCAGCTATCAAACTGGTCTTCCTAAAGCACAATCTGACCATCAGCTCCCCATTAGTGCTAGTGCCTTCCCTCTGCCAATTGTCTCTGGTTTATCCTGCATATACTCATTTTAGTTGGTTTCATGTTGGCTCCCCACTTAGACTGGGAGCTCTTTGAGAGTAAACACTGGCTTCTGCATTTCTTTGTATCCCTGGTATGCAGTGAGCTTGTTGACTTGACCCAATGACTAGAAAATGACAATAATTTTGACACAAATTAAATGACAGCAGCATTACCTAAAATACCTTCTGAGTCCTTCCCTGAGATCCAGAAATAATGCCATAAATTCTATCCTCCCATCCTCCTATAACTCAGGAGTTTGTTGGACATTATAAAATTCTGGAAACTATAGAGACAGTGATCATTTGGCTTGCAGTGAAAAAGGAGCTTCCCAGTTAGGTAACTCCACTATATTGTTGTTATTCAGGCAGGCCTAATTCTTCATGTCTCCATTTGGGATTTTCTTGGCAGAGACTGGAGTAGTTGGCTATTTCCTTCTCCAGCTCATTTTATAGATGAGGAAACTGAGGGAAACAGGGTGAAGTGACTTGCCCAGTGCCCATCACACTGCTGATATGTGTCTGGGGCCAAATTTGATCACAGGTTCTCCTGACTGTAAGCCCAGTGCTCTATCCACTGCACTATCTAAGGACAATTATTCCATTAGTAAGTTTAGCTGCAGTGCCAGTTTTTTTGTTTTTTGTTTTCTGCTTGACACTGTCATTGTTTTCCTGATTATGTCTCAGGGTGATAAGTAAAGAAACTCCAATACATGTCTCACTACAAATTCCAAAGAGTAAAAAATATAAGTGATTCTAGTGCCAACAGAATGGTATATAATAGATATCACTAGGTTGCCAATACCATATGCAAAAAATGGGAAAGGAGGATAAGAAAAGGAGAGGAGTCAATCAAGTGAGTCTGATATTGATTTCTGGGTAAAAAAAATTCTGGTTTAGACTATAAAAGGATGATTTGTAAGCACTGAGAAAAGGAAGCTGTGAGATAGAGTTCATAATAATTTGAATGTAGCAAATGCTTTGTAAATTATTGAACTGAATTCAAACATTATGGGATGTTTATTATTATTGTTATTATTATTCTGTAAGAATAAGATATGCAAATTAGCCTCATTTCTTTCTTGGATAGAGTTACTAAACTAGTAAAAAAGGGAAATCCGTAGACTTTTTCACTGATGCTTGTGACAAAGTCTTTCACAAATTTTTCTCATGACAAGATGGAAAAACATGGAGAAAATGTCAGTATAATAGAGTAAGATGAATTTGGAACTAGTTAATTGACAAACCCCCCAATTTGGTGATTTGCTGTTCCATATCTTCATGGAAGAAGGTTTCTAGCAGATTATCCAGGACTCTGTTTTGGGCTCTTTTCTATTTAATATTTTAAAGAATTTCTTTATTTCTAATAGTTTAAAAATTCTGCTATGCTAAACAACAGAATCCAAAGACTTCCCATAATCAACATCTAGTCTAATATGATGTAAGAGATTATCCTATAAGATAAAATGTCAAAACAGATTAATCTTTTAACCACAAATAGTCATTTTTAGACTGCTGAATGTACTCAAACTTTTATTGACAAGAAAAATATTCTCACAATTGTTAAACCAACTGGTTTCTTTGTAAAAGACATATTGACTAGATTACAACCTCAACTGAATAGGCAATCTTTGAAACCGTCTTTATGTATATCCTGAACAGGTACTACAGAAAGATAATAGACTAAATATGGAACTGATTCAGAAGAGCTGTCACATTCAAAAATTATGTTATATTTTCAATGCCACTTGCAAAACACTCCATCTTTTACAGCAATATATTCCCTTTGATCTCTTTGATTGTGAATTTATGAATGATAAAAATGGTAACCCAAAAGTCAACAGAAAGGCATAATTGCCCAGTCACATGCTATCAATGGTGATTTTCATGCAATTAAAGACATCAGATTCACTGGAAAAAATAAACAGGTTCATTGCATAGTGAGAATGAGAGCAATCAATAGAAAGTCTGAAAGGTGGATTGGTAATCCTGAGAGAAAAAAGAAAAAGGATGCTCTCCTAGACAATGCATACACTGAGTATAACATTTCTGGAGGCTTTATGGAAAAATTGGGATTAAATAGTATGGAAGACTTTAGTTTTCATTGTAGAAACAGTAATACCCAAACACCAAGAATATAAGACTTAGATTATATAAGATTAATCATAACTTATATCCTACAAATATATTATGTTCATTAAACATTAGGATAATGACAACTGCTGGAATATCTATTTTGACTTTTCACCATATTAAATAAGCACATACATATGTATTATATACATATATGTGTATATATATATGTATATTATATATACATATATATACACACACATACTGACATACATGTCATATGTGTGAGAGAGAGAGTTGTCACCTATGGAATAAGTAATTAGTGATAGTGATGTCCATAACTAGTGCTTAGCCTTGGCTGTTTGTCATTTTAACACTAACCTAAAAAAATGAGTCTTATTTTTACACATTAGATATGGGACCATAAACTGCATTTGTAAAATTTTTTCATCTCTATCCCATTTTAAAAATTGTTTTATGTAAAAGCAACTATGACAAACTATAGAATCCATCTTTATTTAGTAATGTGGAGATCAGTTCCTCATCATCTAAAATGTAACTTGGGCCAATATATATTATGTAACTCAGCATGCTTTGCAGTGATAGCAAGTAAAAGAATTAAAATTCTTCTTTTCATAGACTATGGTTTTCTAGTGAAGATACAGCACAGAACAAATTATACACAGTTCCATCTGCTGGTAGCCAAAAGAAAAAATTATTCTCTGAAGACAGCATAGGCACTAGACTTATGCCAGGTCAACAAAAGTATGAAGGGAAAATCTGTACTGATAGAATGATATGGGATATTTTATCTTATTTTTTTTCCTATCAGAATTTGTGCCTTAATGGTATGATCCCAACATAAAAGCCATAGGAAGGGAGGATGTCTTCCTTTATTGGAATAAATTAAAAAGAAATCTTAACAAAGCTAAAACTGGGCCATGTATTTGTATGACTACATCCTAGAGCAGTTCTTGATACCTTGAATAGCTCATATGATGGGCAAGCAACTAATTTTACTTAATCTTCATTCAATCTGTCTATCAGGGTGATTGAAGATCCTGAAACTGACATATCTAAAGCGTAAACTAATTGTAGTGCCAAAGGCTATGCCACTAAAGTGCATTTAAAGAAATTCACAGAAATTAAAGAAAATCCCAAAATCTTCTGGGAAGAGATTCACAGGAATATTGTTTGACATTCTGGTTCTGCTTAACATAAAGCAGACTGAGGGCAAACTAAAGAATACTGAATGGAAAAGAAAGCAAAAGAGAGTCATCAATGGGAGACACAAGGAAGAAAATTAAAGAAATCTGGAGTCCAGATGTCCCTTAACACTTGGAAAACTGAGGTTGAAATGAACAGCTGAGATGCTGCCCAAAGCTCTGAGGGTCAGCCAGTCAATGAGATAGGTATTAACAACAGCAACAATAAGGATAGTACGGAACTACCTAAGACACAAACATTTTTTACCAGACAGAAGGTATTTCATTTTGTTATTTGAGGCCATTGTCATGCTTTTACTAATGACATTTTGGTTATTAACATCAGAGAGAAAGGTTAAGAAAGCTTGAATCTAGAATTTCCATCTCATATGAGATCTTGAGTCCCACTGACTAATAATGTATCAAAGATATATTTAAAACAAAATGGAAACACTATATGACACTATTTTGAACAACATGGTCTCATCTAGCAGTGAAAGGATTTATAAGGGGCAGAAGGGATAAATGTTAGTGGTTTGTAAAAGCAATGTTCTACCCTCTTAAACCTTTTGATCTGACATCATGGAAAATTTTCCAGTCTTCTTAAGGAGAGAGTCAGACTGTGATAATAGCTATTCATAAATGGCCTGATTCCACAATGAGTCAGGGTGACTAAAATATTCTGAATAAGTGGTTTACCAACTATACTTTCCTTTTTAAGACAAAAAAGCTTATTAATTAACTCTATCATACCTATTAGATCATAATTCTAATAGAAGAAACTATATCTATTTTTCCCCTTTACATAGTTACAGTGGTAACTTGCCTAAGGTGCCCTGAAAATTAAGATACAAGGAGGGTTAATCTCACACAAAAATGAAGCTTATATGAAATCATTCAAAAATTTAAGATAACTGCCCCATAAACTTATGAATTATACCTTGCTTAATAAATACTTATTGAATTGAACTGATTTGAATTAACTTTGGATCTAAATGAGACAAGAATTCCAAGAAACACTAATTCAGGGATTTCTAATATAAAACATTTTTTGGAGAGTATGTGGAAGAGCATATATAAAAATCAATCAACTAATCAATAAATATATACTTTGCTAGGCATAAGTTAAAGTTAAAAAATTTAAAATTTCCCTGCTTGCACAGAGCTTGCATTATGTTGAAGAAATCAACATATACATAGAAAATTATATACAAAATATTTACAGAGGAGCTATCAAGTAATTTCTGGAGTAAGGATACTAGTAAGTGAGAGTGGGAAGAATAGGATTATGACAGATTTCTTATAGATGCCATCTTGTTGAGCTTTGAAGATAGCTAGGAATTCTATCAAGCAAAATGTTAGGAAAGGATTACATTCTGAATGATCTGTAAAAGGCAAGGGGATGAAACATCATATGTGAGGATGGCAAGGAAGTCCATTTGGCTGAAACAGAGAAAGTGTGAAGGAGAAGAATATGCAGTGAGCCTGGAAAGGAAGATGGGAGTCAGATTGCAAAAGACCTTAAATGTCAAATCACCATGATTATAGGGAGTGGAGAGGACATGTTCTTTCCTTCCTTTCCTTTTCTTTTTTCTTTCAAAAAAATCAAACCATAAAATACTAAGTATTTTTATTTTCCTTTATTTTCTATCAGAAATCAGAAATATTAAAGTTGTATATAAGCTAGTATTAATAAAGGTTTAAATATGCAGGCCTTCAAGTTAGCTTCCATCCTTGTATAATAAGTATTTTTATTGCCCTAAAAATTTTTATCAGTAAATTTCTTCATTAATAAAAATGTATAGATCAACAAATTACACATATGACTAAAAAATCCAGAAAATCAACAAATTAATCCACAAGTTTTAAAAAATAAAATAGATAATCAGAGAAATGTAACTCTACGATACCACTACACAACTCTCAGATTGTCCAGGATGACAAGAAAAGATAATGCTGAATGTTGGAGGGGATGTGGGAAAACTGGGACACTGATACATTGTTAGTGGAATTGTGAACACATTCAGCCATTCTGGAGAGCGATTTGGAACTATGCTTAGAAAGTTATCAAACTGTGCATACCCTTTGATCCAGCAGTGTTTCTACTGGGCTTATATACCAAAGAGATCTTAAAGAAGGGAAAGGGATCTATATGTACAAGAATGTTTGTGGAAGCCCTCTTTGTAGTAACCAGAAACTGGAATCTGAGTGGATGCCCATCAATTGGAGAATGGCCAAATAAATTGTGGTATATGAATGTTATGGAATATTATTGTTCTGTAAGAAATGACCAGCAGGATTATTTCAGAAAAGCCTGGAGAGACTTCCATGAATTGATGCTGAGTGAAATGAGCAGGACCAGGAGATCATTATATACTTCAACAACAATACTATATGATGATCAATTCTGAGGAAGAGGGATGTGACCTTCTTCAACAATGTGATGAACAAATCAGTCCCAATAGAGCAGTAATGAAGTGAACCAGCCTATTATTGCCATGTATAATGATCTCCTGTGCTTGCTCATTTCACAACAATACCATATGATGATCAATTCTGATGGAAGTGGTCCTCTTCAACAATGAGATGAACCAAATCAGTTCCATTTGTTCAATAATGAATAGGACCAGCTACACTCAGTGAAAGAACACTGGGAAATGAGTATGAACCACTATATAGTATTTCCAATCCCTCTGTTTTTGTCGTCTGCATTTTTGTTTTCCTTCACAGGTTAATTGTATATTAGTCCAAAGTTCAATTCTTCTTGTACAGAAAGATAACTATATGGATATGTATACATATATTGCATTTAACATATACTTTAACATATTTAACATGTATTGGTCTACCTGCCAATTGGAGGAGGGGTGGGGAGAAGGAGGGGAAAAATTGGAATAAAAGGTTTTGCAATTGTCAATGCTGAAAAATTACCCATGAATATGTTTTGTAAATAAAAAGCTATAAAAAAGTAATCCAAAAAACAAAATAAAATAAAGAAGCCATTAGCTAATTTGACTTTAAAAATACAAAGAAAACCAAACTATCAATATAAAAAGTAAAAAGATGAATTTACAACCAACTAAGAAGAAATGAAAGCAATTATTAAGGGCTACTTCATTCAACAATATACCAAAAATCTGACAATCTAAACGAAGTAGATGAATATTTACCAAAAAATATAAATTGTCCAGATTAATAGAATAAGAAATAGAATATTTAAATAACCCTATCTTAGAAAAAGAAATTAAATAAGTTATAAATGAGCTATCCAAAGGGGAAATACAAACAAAAATAAACCCAGGATTTACAAGTGAATTCTATTAAACATTTAAACAACAATTAGTTTCAAAATTACATAAAGTGAACATATATAGGACTGCTTGCCATCTTGGGGGGGGTGGAGGGAGGGAGGGGAAAAAATGAAACATAAGCGAGTGCAAGGGATAATGTTGTAAAAAATTACCCTGGCATGGATTCTGTCAATACAAAGTTATTATTAAATAAAATAAAATTTAAATTAAAAAAAAAGAAACAAAATTACATAAACTGTTTGAAAAAATAGGTAAGGAAATGGTTCTAATGAATTCCTTCTTTAACACAAATATAGTCTTGATGTCTAAACTAGGGAGAAGTCAGAATAGAGAAAAAAATATAGACCAATTTCTTTAATAAATAGTCATTCAAAAGTTTAAATCAAACATTAGTAAGAAGACTGTTACAATAAATCACAGAGATCATATATTATGACCAGGCTAGATTTACATCAGGAATGCAAGATGGGTTCAACATTAGGAAAGTTATAAACATAATCAATTATATTGATAATAAAACAAAAATATGGTTATTTCAATAGGTGCAGAAAAAGTTTTTAAATAAAATACTACATCCATTCCTATTTAAAAAGAAAAAAATAGAAAGCATAGGAATAAATGGAACTTTCCTTAAAAGAGAATAGTAACTAGTTAAAATTGAGAACAAACATTCACTGTGATCAGAATAAACTAGAAGCTTTCCAAAAAGATCAGGAGTAAAGCAAGATGTATATAGTATTACCACTACTACTCAACAATGTAACTAACTTACTGGCTAAAGCTATAAGACAAGAAAAAGAAATTGAAGGAGTAAGTATAGCCAAGGAAGAAACTATAACTTTTTGCAGATATTATGATAGTTTATTAGAATACCTAAGAGAGTGTACCAAAAAAGTTAATATGTACCAAATATGCACCCCCCCAAAATGGATATAAATTAAGTTCATGCAAATCATAGGCATTTCCATATATTACTAACAAAATCTATCTGAAACAGAAAGAGAAATCTCATTTAATACAATGATAGAATCAAATATTTAGGAATTGACCTATCAAGACAAATTCATAAACTATATAAACACAATTACAAAACACTTCACACACAAAAAAAAATCTAAATAACCAGAGAAATATTAATTACTTAGGAATAAGTCAAGTCAATATAGTAAAAATGACAATATTATCCAAATTAATTTACTTATTCAGTGTTAAATCAATTAAACTACCAAATAAATACTTTATGGAGCTAGACAAAATAAAAACAAAACTAATTTAAAGGAACAAAAAGTCAAGAATATCAAGGGAATCAAGGAAAAAACAAGAAGGGAGGGAGTGAATCTAATAAAAATCAAACTATATTACAAAGCTATAATCATCTAAACAATTATCTATTTCTAGTATTGGGTAAGAAATAGATGATCAGTGGAACAGATTAAAAACAAAATATACAAAAGCAAAGGAGAACACCAACTCAGTATTTGACAAACCCAAAGATCCTAGCTGTTGGAGCAAAAACTCACTATTTAAAAAACAAAAACAAAAACTGGAAAGTAGTGTGGCAGAAACTACATATAGACCAACATTTCATACCATATGTAAAATTCAAAATGGATATAAAAGATAACAGCATAAGCAAATTAGTGAAGCACACAAGAAATTATACCCGTCAGATCTGTGAATGGAGAAAATTTCATAATCAAATAAAGAATAGAGAGAGTTCACAAGAAGTAAAATAGATAATGTTGATTATATAAAATGAAAATTTTTGCAGAAGCAAAATCAATGCAACTAAAATTAGGGGAAAAAACAGGAAATTGGGGGGGGGAATGGAATCTTTGAAGAAAGTTGCTCTGATAATGGCCTCATTTCTAAAATATTAGGGTATCGAGTCTAAATCAAACACATACAGTAAGAACTATTTTCCAATTAATGGTCACAGGATATGACTAGGTAGCTTTTAGATGAAGAAATAAAAAACCTCAAAAGTCACTTGAAAAAATTCTTTTTTTTTTTTAAATAATTTTTTATTGATAGAACGCATGCCAGGGTAATTTTTTACAGCATTATCCCTTGCATTCACTTCTGTTCCAATTTTTCCCCTCCCTCCCTCCACCCCTTCCCCCAGATGGCAAGCAGTCCTTTACATGTTGAATGGGTTACAGTATATCCTAGATACAATATATGTGTGCAGAATCGAACAGTTTTCTTGTTGCACAGGGAGAATTGAATTCAGAAGGTATAAATAACCCGGGAAGAAAAACAAAAATGCAAGCAGTTTATATTCATTTCCCAGTGTTCTTTCTTTGGGTGTAGTTGCTTCTGTCCATCCTTAATCAATTAAAACTGAGTAAGGTCTCTTTGTCAAAGAAATCCACTTCCATCAGAATACATTCTCATACAGTATCGTTGTTGAGGTATATAATGATCTCCTGGTTCTGCTCATTTCACTTAGCATCAGTTCATGTAAGTCTCACCAGTCCTCTCTGTATTCATCCTGCTGGTCATTTCTTATAGAATAATAATATTCCATAACATTCACATACCATAATTTATTCAATGATTCTCCAATTGATGGGCATCCATTCATTTTCCAGCTTCTAGCCACTACAAACAGGGCTGCCACAAACATTTTGGCACATACAGGTCCCTTTCCCTTCTTTAGTATCTCTTTGGAGTATAAGCCCAGTAGAAACACTGCTGGATCAAAGGGTATGCACAGTTTGATAACTTTTTGAGCATAGTTCCAAATTGCTCTCCAGAATGGCTGGATGTGTTCACAATTCCACCAACAATGTATCAGTGTCCCTGTTTTCCCACATCCCCTCCAACATTCCCCATTATCTTTCCCTGTCATTCTAGCCAATCTGACAGGTGGGTAGTGGTATCTCAGAGTTGTTTTAATTTGCATTTCTCTGATTAATAATGATTTGGAGCATATTTTCATATGTCTATAAATAGTTTCAATTTCTTCATCTGAGAATTGTCTGTTCATATCCTTTGACCATTTATCAATTGGAGAATGGTTTGATTTCTTATAGATTAGAGTCAATTCTCTATATATTTTGGAAATGAGGCCTTTATCAGAACTTTTGATTGTAAAAATTTTTCCCAGTTTATTGTTTCCCTTCTAATCTTGTTTGCATTTGTTTTGTTTGTACAAAAACTTTTCAATTTGATATAATCAAAATTTTCTATGTTGTGGTCAATAGTGATCTCTAGTTCTTCTTTGGTCATAAATTCCTCCCTCTTCCACAGGTCTGCGAGGTAAACTATCCTATGCTCTTCCAATTTATTTATAATCTCATTCTTTATGCCTAGGTCATGAACCCATTTTGACCTTATCTTGGTGTATGGTGTTAAGTGCGGGTCAATGCCTAGTTAATGCCATACTGATTTCCAATTTTCCCAGCAATTTTTGTCAAATAATGCATTCTTATCCCAAAAACTGGTGTCTTTGGGTTTGTCAAACATTATATTATTAAAGTTATTGGCTGTTTTGTCCTTTGAACCTAACCTATTCCATTGATCAACTAGTCTATTTCTTAGCCAATACCAGATGGTTTTAGTAACTGCTGCTTTATAATATAATTTTAGATCTGGTACAGCTAGGCCACCTTCATTTGATTTTTTTTTCATTAATTCCCTTGAAATTCTTGACCTTTTGTTTTTCCATATGAACTTTGTTGTTATTTTTTCTAATTCATCAAAGTAGTTTTTTGGGAGTCTGATTGGTATAGCACTAAATAAATAGATTAATTTAGGTAGCACTGTCATCTTTATTATATTTGCTCACCCAATCCAAGCACATTTAATATTTTTCCATTTGGTTAGATCAGACTTAAATTTGTGTGGAAAGTGTTTTGTAGTTTTGCTCATAAAGTTTCTGATTTTCCCTTGGCAGACAGATTCCTAAATATTTTATACAATCAGTAGTTACTTTAAATGGAATTTCTTTTTGTAACTCTAACTGTTGGGTTTTGTTAGTGATATATAAGAATGCTGATGACTTATGTGGGTTTATTTTGTATCCTGCAACTTTGCTGAAGGTGTAGATTGTTTCTAATAACTTTTGGATAGAATTTCTGGGGTTCTCTAAGTATACCATCATATCATCAGCAAAGAGTGATAATTTGGTTTCCTCATTGCCTATTCTTATTTCTTTAATCTCTTTCTCAACTCTTATTGCCAAAGCTAGCATTTCTAATACAATATTAAATAGTAATGGTGATAGTGGGCAACCTTGTTTTACTCCTGATCTTATTGGGAATGGTTGCAGTTTGTCCCCGTTACATATGATGCTTACTGCTGGTTTTAAATGGATGCTACTGATTATTTTAAGGAAAAGTCCATTTATTCCTACACTCTCAAAAGTTTTTAATAGGAATGGATGTTGGATTTTTTCAAATGCTTTTTCTTCATCTATTGAGATGATCATATGGTTTTTGTTAATTTGATTATTAATATGGCCAATTATATTGATAGTTTTCCTAATATTGAACCAGCCCTGCATTCCTAGTATAAATCCTACTTGATCATGATGTATTATTCTGGGGATGATTTTCTGTAGTTTTTTTGTTAATATCTTATTTAAGATTTTAGCATCAATATTCATTAGGGAGATTGGTCTATAATTTTCTTTCTCTGTTTTCAACCTACCTGGTTTAGGTATCAGTACCGTGTCTGTGTCATAAAAGGAGTTTGGTAGGACTCCTTCATTCCCTATTTTTTCAAATAGTTTATAAAGCATTGGGGCTAATTGTTCTTTGAATGTTTGACAGAATTCACATGTAAATCCATCTGGTCCCGGGGATTTTTTTTTAGGGAGTTGGTTAATAGCTTTTTCTATTTCTTTTTCTGAAATGGGACTATTTAAGCAATTTACTTCCTCCTCCGATAATCTGGGAAGCCTATATTTTTGGAGTTAGTCATCCATTTCGCTTAGGTTATCAAATTTATTGGCATAAAGTTGGGCAAAGTAACCCCTTATTATTTCTTTAATTTCCTCTTCATCAGTGGTAAGTTCTCCTTTTTCATTTTTAAGACTGCCAATTTGACTTCCCTCTCTCCTTTTTCTAATCAGATTTACCAAAGGTTTATCAATTTTATTGGTTTTTTCATAAAACCAACTCTTAGTTTTATTTATTAGTTCAATAGTTTTTTTTACTTTCTATATTATTAAATTCTCCTTTTAATTTTAGAATTTCAAGTTTAGTAATTGATTGGGGGTTTTAATTTGGTCTTTTTCTAACTTTTTAAGTTCCAGGCCCAATTCATTGATCTTCTCTTTTTCTATTTTATTCAAGTAAGTCTCTAAGGATATAAAATTTCCCCTTATTACTGCTTTGGCTGCATCCCATAAATTTTGATATGATGTCTCATTGTTATCATTATCTTGAGTGAAATTATTGTGTCTATAATTTGCTGTTTCACCCAATCATTCTTTAAGATGAGATTATTTAGTTTCCAATTACTTTTTGGTCTATTTACACCTAACTTTTTGTTGAATGTAGTTTTTATTGCATTGTGGTCTGAAAAGAAAGCATTTACTATTTCTGCCTTCCTGCATTTAATTTTGAGGTCTTTATGTCCTAATATATGGTCAATTTTTGTGTAGGTTCCATGAACTGCTGAGAAGAAAGTATACTCCTTTCTATCACCATTCAGTTTTCTCCAGAGATTTATCATACCTAATTTTTCTAATATTCTATTTACCTCTTTAATTTCTTTCTTATTTGTTTTGTGATTTGATTTATCTAAATCTGAGAGTGCAAGATTGAGATCTCCCACTATTATAGTTTTGCTGTCTATTTCTTCTCGCAACTCTCTTAGCTTCTCTTTAAGGAAGTTAGATGCTATACCACTTGGTGCATATATGTTTAATACTGATATTGCTTCATTGTCTATAGTACCCTTAAGCAAGATATAGTTTCCTTCCTTATCTCTTTTAATTAGATCAATCTTTGCTTTTGCTTGATCTGAGATAAGGATATGAAAAATTCTTTAAATCACTAAAAACTAAAGAAATGAAAATCAAAATAACTGAGGTACTATTTTACACTTAAAAGATAACCAAAAAAAAGCAAATGCTGGAGGGGTTATGAGAAAATTGGCACACTAATTCACTGTTGGTGGAGTTGTGAGCAAGTCCCATGATTCTTGAAAGCCTTTTAGAAATATGCCCCAAAAGCATAGTGGATAACATTTGATTCAACAGTTCTGATTATTAGGTCTATGTACCAAAAAAATAAAATAAAGAGGGAAAGGATCATAATGTATGACAATAGCAATTCTTTTTGTAGTACCAAAGTACTGAAAACTGAGGTGATTTCCATCAATTAGGAAATGGCTAAATAAGTTCTGATATATGAATACCATGGAAAACAATTGGTTTTTGACAAAGGATATGGTTTCATAAAAAACTTAGGAAGACTTTATAACTTATACAAAGTGAAGTGAGTAGAACTGTGAGAACAATTTCTAAAGTAACAGAAGTATAGTAAAGATAATCAATTTCGAAAGACTTATTTTCTGGTTAACATACTAATTAACCACAATTCCAAAGGACTCATGTTAAAAGATGCTGTCCAGCTCCAGCGATCTAATGGGCTAAGAAGACAAATTTGAGGCCCTTCTTCTTTCTTCTCCTTCTTTTCCTCCTTCTCCTTTTCATCTCTCTTTCTCTCTCTCTCTCTCTCTTCTCTCTCTCTCTCTCTCTCTCTCTCTCTCTCTCTTTCTCTCCTCCTCCTCCTCCTTTTCCTCCTCCCTCCTTTTTTCTTTCCTCCCTCCCTTTTTCCCTCCCTTCTCTCTTTCTCTCTCCATTGGTTAATGTGGAAACTTATTGAACATAACCATGCATATTTGAAATGAGTTTTGTTTTTCTGGCCTTCTCAATGAATGGGTCTTTTTTCAATTCCTATTCTCTTTGAGCAGTTTCTGACATTGTTGATCACTCTTTGCTACTAAAAAAATCTCTTCATCACTGAAGTAATTCACACTATCTTGGTTCACCTCTTCTATAATAACTCTTCTCCATATATTTTCTGGCTTCTTGTCTTCTTATCAATCAATCTATCAATGTCAATTTTCTCTAAGATTCTCTCCGTGGTCCTCTTCCCTCCATATACTTGCTTCTTCGGTAATAACTTTTACTCTTTT
The DNA here is from genome assembly GCF_016432865.1 of Antechinus flavipes. Taxonomy (NCBI): domain Eukaryota; kingdom Metazoa; phylum Chordata; class Mammalia; order Dasyuromorphia; family Dasyuridae; genus Antechinus; species Antechinus flavipes. The sequence continues at coordinate 427,133,008 of NC_067401.1, read as the reverse complement.
AAATTTTTTTTCAAATATTTTACTTTTTCCAATTATATGTAAAAAAAATTAACTTTAAAAAAAATTGAATTCCAGATTCTTTTCTCTCTTCTCTCCCCTCATTGAGAAGACAAGAAAGCAATTTGATGTTATATATGTGTAATCACATAAAACTTATTTTCTATATGTCATAGTGTTAAAGAAAAGACAGACTAAAAATAAATAAATAAATAAAATGCCCCAAGAAAAATAACAAAAAAAAAAAAAAAGTAAGTATACTTCAATCTATATTCAAACTCAATTAGTTCTTTTTCTGGAAAATAACATTTTTCATTATCAATCCTTTGGAATTGTTTTAGAACATTGTATTGCTCAGAATTCACAGCTGATTATCGTACAATATTGCTGTTACGATGTTGTTCTGGTTCTGTTCATTTCATCCTGTGTCAGTTTATGTTAAGTCTTTCCAGGTTTTTCTGAAAGCATTCTACGCATCATTTCGTATAGTACAATAATATTCCTTCACAAACATATACCACAACTTGTTCAACCTTTCCCTAATTGAGGGAAAATTGATAATTGATAATTCTTTGCCACCACAAAAAGGGCTGTTATATGTTTGTACACATAGGTCTTTTTCCTTTTCAAAAAAATATCTTGGATTGTAGATCTGTAAGTGCTATTTCTAGGTCAGAGGGTATGCATAATTTTATAGTTTTGTTTGTATGGTTAGAAACTACTCTCCAGAATGACTGATCAGTATATAACTCCACCAATAGTACATTAGTGCCCCAGTTTTCTCCACATCTCCTCCAACATTTGTCATTTTTTCCCATCATATTAGCCAATATAAGAGATGTGAGGTGGTACTTCTGTTATTTTAATTTGCACTTATTTCTCTAAGCAATAGTTCTTTAAATCATTTTTATATGACTATAAGTAGCTTTGATTTCTTCATATGAAAATTGCTTGTTCACATCCTTTAACCATTTATCTTACAGATTTGACTTAGTTCTCTATATATTTGAGAAATGAGGCCTTTTTTAAAGAAACGAGCTATAAATCCCCCCTTCCCTAAAGCTTTCTGCTTCCCTTCCCTTGGATGCATCAGTTTTGTTTGTTTTAACCCTTTAAATTTAATGTAATCAAAATTATCCAGTTTAAATTCCATGTCTCCTATCTTTTGTTTCTTCATAAATTATTCCCTTGTCCACAGATTTGACAGGTAAATTATTCCATGCTCTCTTAATTTGCTTATGGGATCAACTTTTCTATCAAAATCACATACCCATTTTGACACTATCTTAGTATAAGGAACAAAATCTGGGTCTATACCTAGTTTCTGCCAAACTGCTTTCCAGTTTTTCCAAAAGTTTTTGTTAGTGAGTTCTTATTCCAAAAGCTTGGCTCCTTGGGTTTATTCAATACTAGACCCTTATGACCATTTACCACTGTATTATATGCCTAACATATTCTACTAATCTAGCACTGCACCTCTTAGCCAGTATCAGATTGTTTTAATGATTACAGCTTTGTTATATAGTTTGAAATCTGGTATGGTTAAGCCACTTCCCTTCACATTTTTTCCCATTGGTTCTCTTTACTAATTTTGTAGAAAAAAATTCGGCTAGATGAATTTCAGTATTATTTTTTCTAGTTCTATAAAATACAGTTTTTGTAATTTGACTGGTATGGCACTGAATAAATTAAGTTAGGTAAAACTGTCATTTTTATTATATTTGCTTAGGCTATCCAAGAATTATATGAATGTATTCATGAATAATTAATATTTTGCTAGTTGTTTAGATCTGTAAAAAGCATTATGAAATTGTGCTCATATAGTTCCTGGATTTGTCTTGATAGGTAGGTACATTAGCAAGTATTTCATATTATCTACAGTTATTTTAAATGGGATTTCTCTTTCTGTCTCTTGCTGCTGTATTTTGTTGGTAATATATAGAAATACTAAAGATTTATATCCTAAATCACATTATCCTTTCCCTTAAATTTGACTTTCTCATTTCAATGTATCTATCTCACTCTTTCCCATTCTACTTGCCCAGTCTTTTAACTTGAGATTATATTTGACTTCTTGATTTCCCTCGGGTCCTCTCTCTAATCCATTATTAAGTTTTATTTATACCACCCCAGAAATATTTCCTATATCCATTCTCTCAATTTCCTCTCCCAGGTCTTTACTGCCACTTGGAATAACTTCTTTTTCATTCTTCCTCCCTCCTAAAAAAATAGCAAAATTGGTATTAGAATTGATTTACACAATCCCATATTTGAATAGAAACCCTATCTCCATATCTCTGACAAGTGGCCATGCAGCCATTGTTTGAAGATCTCCAGTAATGAAAAACCTACCAGTCTCTTTGAAGTAGAGCATTCCATTTATATTAATAATTCTAATTGCAAAGATGTTTCTCTTATATCAAGTCTAAATCTATGCCTGCAAATTCTATTTAGTACTTATGATTTTTGTGGGGTTAAGTATGACAGTGGTTTCCATGAGATAGCCCTTCAAATACTTTAAAGACAACTATTTTGTCCCCACTAAGTCTTTACTTACCATGTTCCTTCAAATGATACCCATATGACAAGGTCTTGAGGGTTTTTACCATTCTAAATTGAGGTTCCACTGGAGGTGCTCTAGCTTATCAACTTTGCCCCCCAAAAAATTCCTATCTAGAATTGAACACAATGCTCCCAATAGGGCCTAACTAGAACTGAGTGCAGAGAAAGACAACTCCCTCATTCAGAATTATATTATTTTTATCTGCCAAGTTTCCCTATTTGACTCACATTGAGCTTTCAGATCATGGAAACCCTGAGGTCTTTTCCACAAAAACTTCTGTTCAACCACCCTCCTATATCTTGTACTTTTCCAGTAGATTTCCTGAAGCCTGAAGTGTAGGAATTCACACCTATTTCTGTTACATTTAATCTTAAGATTCAAACTATTTTTATGGACTGCTGGGATCTTTTCCCATGAGTGCTATGTCATTCAATATGTTAATATCTATCCATTCATTTTGCCCCAGAGAGCATGGCCCAAATAATCTGTTTTGTGAATAGATATCATATCCCGCTTCTGCCTCACATTTTTGGATGGCTCCTATCATATTCCAAAAGAAATGCAAGGTTTTTTTCCTAGAATTACAACCATCTATAATTACTTTTCTTTAAAAATTTTTTTTACTCATGCTATTATTAACATTCATTAGTGTCATTCATTAGTAGAGTGTTGTAAAATAGATATTGGAGGAGGCAAAGAGGCAAGGAATTGGACTTAAGAGCAGCTTAGGTTCCTTTCAAATCTGAAATCTATGATAATGAAGAGGGCAATGGACTTTTAAACTTCATTTTAATGTACTTATAGACTTTGGACAGACTTAGAAGTAAAAATGCTGCTCTTGCAGTATATATCAGTTTGCCTGGTATTCTAAGATAAGAAATCTTGTTCTCCTGAGCATTCATTTCACAGTTCTGAGGTATGACCAACAAGTGCTTTGGACTGATAAGGCTATTTGTTAACTTATATCAATACAAGAAAAAAGAATCCCACATATTTCCTTTCTCTTCATGAACAAATGGAAGAAGGAAAATTAGTTCCTGAAAACAGAAGTTCAATATTTTGGGGGAAGAAAACAATAGAAGCAGTATGAGAGAGCACAGACTAGTTGGGTGTCAAGGAAACCAAGGTCTGGTTTTATATAAACTCAGAAGATTGCCTCTGACTCAGAGTCCTTACCTAGGAAAGGATGATAATGATACTTGGATTCCAACCGGATGTCCTGGCTAAGCTCAAAGAAGCTCATATACGCAGTGTGGGACTACATGTTCTTTAAGGCGAGAGAGATAGTATTTTATAACTGGCAGGAAAGTTAAAGATCACTTAGTCCAAAATCCTCATTTTATGGATGAGGAAACTGAGACACAAAGAAGTCCCTTTTGGCTTTAAAAGATCAAGATAATCTGAATTATCAGCCATAGATAATTTTAAGAAGAATAAAAAATTATGCACAGTTTTTATTTGATCAACTTGTCTAAACAATTCTAAATACAACTGCTGCCATTTTATAATTATCCTTTTAAAATAAGACAAACTACTAAGATTTTATCAGAAAAGTAAACTTTTAAGTTATATATTTTTAAAAATCAACATTAAGTCAATTTGTATATATTTTTCTAAAAAAATTCTCTCTTCCCTTCTAAAGTTTTCTCTTTTACCAGATGTACAGTGTCAAAAGTGCTTAGAGACTAAATTTATAATGAATTAGGTATTCATTTTAATGCAAATAAACACTTCCATCATGTAGATGTGGAAAAATTTTCATTTATTCTAATTAACATCCAGCATGGTTATAACAACCAAAGTTCTATGAGAATAGAGGATTTAAAGCAAGTCTTAAAATAAGACTCAGATCCTTTTAAGAGAAGTTGAACAGTGGAATACATTCGTAAACAAAACATTCAGGGTCATCAGGGATAGCTAGTCCAGTTGAGTGAATAAGGAAATATTTTTAATGCTTTTTGACATAATTAAAAGCATTTTACCTTGAATTGTGAATGTTAATATAGATCTCATTTATAGGACTCCAGTGCAAAATTTCTGTATGTTGGTAGAAACAATAATTTTAAAAAATTTGATAGATCACAGTCCATTGAGAGAAAAATGTCCATGAGCAACACCCTTATGGAAAAGTTCAATGCCACATTCTGGACTGCTGCTGTGTAATGTTTTATGAGTTTCTCTTGCCCTATTAATAGTAAGCATAAGTCCTTAGCTCTTAGGGGGTGATTGTACAGTAACTAAAAGTTAATGTATAACAAGAACTGCTAGAGAACTTTGTACAGAAAGTTACCTACATGAAATTTCCAAGCAAAAATTTTATTTCTTTTATGCCTTTGGCTGTTACTAATTTACAAACTAGATTAAACTTGCAATTTTAAATTTGTTGCAAAAATAAAATTTTAAGGTCGTCTTTTATTCTAATATGTCAATATAATATCAATAAAATTGCATATCACTTATTCTAAAATCTAAAGGGTCCCCTATAAGCTGTCTTCCCTTTCTTTCAAACCAGATTCTGAGAAATTAAGTGCTCAAACAAAATAAATAGAGCCGAGTAATCCTATAATATGTGTGGAGAGTCCATCTCTTTGCTTTTGTGACAATTTAGGTTGAGGGAAACAACTTGTTGGAGATAAGGGACCAAATATAGAGAGACAAAATGTTTAAAGATATTAGAGAAGTTGGGGGAAAAATAGTAGTTAAAAAGTCATTTAATCATCTTTAAAACTGGATTGCATATCTTTTTCTTTTACTATCACTGATTTTTGTTATTTTCAAAGATCAATAATATATTTTTAAAAAATCTTCCTTGTCCCAAAATGTCTGTTTTTTCACAGTCAAATAGTGGCTTGATAAAAATAAACATAGTGAATTTTGTGGCTGCTTGTAAAAACAATTCAAATAAATTTGACAAAAGTGAATATACTCTGTGGATGGTCAGAAAGATAAAATAATTAAAGCCAAATGAAGGGCAATGGAATTAAATGGTAAACAATTCATTCACTCATTCATTCAAACATTTTACTGAGGGCTCATTATAGAATGGATAAGCAATGAGAATCTTGACGAACATAACAGGTAAGCATAAATTTCTATGTCTCATTACCTTTTTCTAGGTGTCAAAGTTCAACAATCTACATAAAAATACATTTTAAAAGTTCTTAATGCTATGATCTAATTGCCTTTTCCTTACAGTAAAATGGTAATTCTATTTATATAGAACCAAACCCTAAGACATCTAAGGAAAAGTAATTTTACTTCATGTTTGTTTACTTGAGTGTTCTAATGGTTAGAACCCAATATTTAGAATTTAGATGATAAAGCCCCAGCCAGTTAGGTAACCAAGTTACTCATCCTTTTGAAAATGCAGATAATAATATATGTCCCCTATTCATCCCTTAGACATATATTAAGAACAAATGAGAGACAACTTTCATATCACTTTAAATCCTTCAGGCCTTGGTATGTATCGATTCTGTAGCAGGATTATTGAGGCACATTTGATCATCATCTGCCATACTCATACTAAAAATACATGAAAATCTAGGTTCTGGACAGTAATCCAATTTACTGGAGTGCACTTCCAGGCTACATCTCTGCAAAAAGTTTTAAATAATAACCAGGATAATTTTAATTTCATCATACTTTTCTAATGGAAAATGATGTGAGACAAAGACATAGATTAGTTCCCTTCAAGATGCTCTCATAGTTGATCTTCTAGTTCAATTAATTTATTTATCAGTGAGGTCAAGAAATACCTCTACTTAGTCTCATAATCTCCTCAAGGAAAACTGCTCATGAGATTTTCAAGCATGCATTTAGTTATGGAGATCATAGTCTTTTAGAAACTGTAATCCCTTTAATCAATCACTACCTATATAAAGAATTCCAAAGCCTTACAAAAGCAGCATGTACATTCTCATTACATTTGGTTTTTTTTTTAAACACTACTAAAAAGTATTTCTTTTTCTCTACTATATCATTTTGCTTTCTCATTTACTGAAATAGGCATACCTACAGGCTACTCTTGCCAACAAAATGCAGTAAGCTTATCAGTTTTCATGTGTAAGTCAAAACAAGATAGGAGTAATATTTTATGAATGAAAAATGGGATAATTCTGATTGTAAATGATATTTTAGGCTCCATTCCATCTCCTTCTTCCTGGCTCCCAATCAGCCACCTGAGAGTTACTTATTAACTCAGACTATGCTTAGTCATGAAGCACTTTGCAAAGCAAAGACAAAAGTTCAGGGTCAAACTACAGAGAGCAAAATACAATGAATGTTTTCTTTTTTTTTTAATTCTCCTTCTTGCTCATATTTTAAGATCCTAGGTTATGGAAGATCAAAAAGAATAGTCAATAGTAATGCAAATTTCCTCCCAAAAGAGACACAATTATTTTAAGTTGAAAAATATATTAGATTTTTCTTCAGTGATATGAGATTCAAATCATATATTTGGGGGTTTTATGAAAATGCACCTTATGTGTTCTTCCACACTGGACTACTGTCTCTATTTTAAAAGTAGTTCCTTAAATTAGTCGCTGTGTTTCTTAGAGTTCATGGCACTGTTCTATAAATAACAGGTGCTATACAAAGGTGAGATGGGAAATCCTTTTATCTATGGATTTCAAGGACTGATGGGCTGGCGAAATCTATGGGAAAGGAATTCATGATGTAAAAACCCTCTTCCCTCAATACAGATTGTAAATATATCTGTAACTTAAGGTCTCTGAGAGTTGTCTGGGACACTAAATAATTGAGACTTGGTCATTATGGCACAGATAGAATATGTCAAAACTTCAACTTTTTGATGCATGGAAGTAAAGCTCAAATTAGTCATTCTTTCTAATTGGTAAAATGATCTTTCCATGGTAAAAATGATTCAGGAAAATTGATTGTAATTGATGCTTTTTTTTTTTTTTTTGGCCAGTGAATGGTAGTACATCTGTGGCCCAGGGAGTCCTAACAGTTCTGCACCTTCCATCTGCTGATGATTCCCTATTTATTTTGTTTATATCTCTGCCATTAGGTTGTGAGCAGTTTGAGAGCAGGAACTGTAGGAGTTTTGTTTTATGTTCTTTTACTTTTCTTTGTATCCTTAGAAGAGTACCTGGCCTTTGGCAGGACACACAATTAGTGGACACTAAGAAATTTGTTAAAAGACACATCTGGAAGTATATTTATTCCATTTTGACTCTGAAGCTAAAATATAACACGAAAGGAGCAGTGCAAATCCTAGCAAGTCTGGGTGACCTTTTCTTCCCCAGCTACTCCAGGGTCAGACCAGCCGCCAGCATATAGGGAGGGAGAGGACCAGGCCGTCCCTGGTCAGCCCCCACTCCAGTCACCAAAGTCAGAGCAGAAGAAAGGAGCTGGGCAGGCTCTACAGTCTGGCAGCATCAGGCTGGGGCTTGTCAGAGTCATGGACAGAGGCAAAGCCATCTTGGGCCCCAGGTGGACTTGGGGGAAGATGAAGGAGAAAGTATCAATGGAGGAATTTGATATGAAACTGAAAAGAACATATAACCTCTGGGGATGAGGAGAGAAGAAACACACTGGTTTAAAGGTGGATTGTCCTGGGACAACTAGGGTCAGAAGCCTCCCAGAGGTGGTGATGAGTCCAGAAACAAAACGCTTACCCGAAAGGCATAAAATGAACAAAAACGGCCCACAATGATCAAGGCAGCTCCAGCCTGTCTTCAAAGGACAACCACCAGTATTCAAACCCTGAAGATCTCTGAGCTGGTTAAACTAACACTTGGTTAACAAACAACAAATTCTGCAAGCCAGTGGAAGAAAGTTTTTCTCAAAAAAAAAGGAAACGCAAATAACAAGATTATCCCACAGCCACCAGAAGTCACCCAAGGGAACGACATCCCCCAAATTTGGGAGGATAGGGAGAGGATCTAGAGCTCCCATCCTTTATTCCAAGGCCTGAGGCTTTCTGTCTGGGTCAGAGTCAAAAGAGAAGAGGACAGAATGTAGTTCACAGAGAGCCGAGCACTCCATTCCCCTCGGGCCAACAGGGATGACTGCCTTGGGAACTTCCTTTATTTCAAGCCCAAGAGGGTTCTGAAACAAGCCACAGGAGATGGACCTAGGGCCACAGAAAGTGGTTCCTCTGAAATTAGTCACAACAGAACCATATGCCCTTCAAACCTCAAACTAATCATCAATAAGAAAATCGGAACCTTCAATGAAGGAGAATTTGAAACATGTCTGCAAAAACAACAGATGTAATAGAGGATCCACCTGGCAAACATTCCACACAAAGGAAACACAAGAAAGGTGAACACAACCAGCAAGGAAATAACGATTTCTCTGTTATTTCCATTTTGACCCCATAGCTATTTTATCTTTTATTGTTGTTTATGTCTCAGGTCTCATGTCTGGTTAAGAATTCAGACCCTGTGTCTTAAATGACCTAATCCAAGCCCTCTTTTCATTTTTATATAATTTTTATATAATATTTAAGACACATAATCATTTTGTTTTTGTTGCTGTGTGTGATACAAGATGTTAATCTAAACCTATTTTACCAACAAATGCTTTATAGTCATTTCTGTTTTGGATATCTTGGACACTGGAAATTGGCCAAATACTTTAAAATATTTATTCAAGGTTCTTTTATTAGAATATTGGTAAATATACTTTAAGAGGAAAGGAACTGATTGTATGCATTAATGGGCATTCCTTCTGGACTTATGGCGAGGCTAACGTTATTATATCACATTACTCTGGGCAGCCAGGTAGCATAGAGTGCTGGATCCAGAGTCTGAATCTAGCTTCTGACACTAGCTATGAGACTCTGAACCAGTCACTTACCCTTGGTTTGCCTCAGGTTAGCACCTACCTTACAAGATTGTGGTAAGAATTAAATAAGATGATTATTATAAAACCTGGAACATAATAAATACTACATGTTAGTTGTTGTTGTTATTATTATTATTACTATTCAATTATAATGTCAGGATTATTAAATCACCATTTGATCAAGAGGAACATGAAATAGGTTGAGATATCAGGCTCTATATATGTGTAACTTCTTCATAAATAACCAAAACAGAAAAAAGCTCTCCTACCTAAAAAATTCATTTATAGGCTTAGTCTTTCCCCTAATTTTCACTGTGAAAAAAATTATGCACATGTTTTATTTAATTGCTAGGATCAAAAGAGAGGATAAGAAGAGAGGAGGGATCAAGAAAACAGAAAAACAAGGAGACCTAAATTTAGCTTGTTATTTCATTGATTCCAGCAATCTGTATGCTGACCTTGAAGCTCCTTCTGAAAGGACTTATTTTGTTTCTCAAGTGGAAAAAACCAAACATTTAAGGTTAATTATGACATAGAAAGAATAATCACCTCATCTTTCAAAACCATTTCTTTCTAGGTCTGCCTATGCTTCAGATTTAATGGAAAACAAATAAAATTCATTCATTTTGTCAGTTTAACCCTAAAAGAAACTATTTTATTGGACTAATAATGCCATTTTCTACTTTTTCACTATGGTGGAAATAAATTGTACAATATATTTTTGAAGAACAAGAGCATTCCAACATCAATCCTTGCTATAATTATTTCTTGCCTGGAGTATCACACGATCTTCCTTACACTCCTATCTCTTTCAATCCACTCTGTCTGCAATCAGCCAGATTGATCTTTCTAAAATACTGCTTTCATCACATTACTTCCTGAAATCATTGCCCACTGTGTCAATTATATACATTTTGGTCTGGCTTTAGAAGTCTTCCATAATCTGGACCTGTATTCTGACCTTTTCTACATCATCTCAAAATAATTCCTCTCTACTCCAGCCAGATCAATTTACTAATGTCCCAAACAAACCAGCTATTTGCTCACTTCACCTGCCTTATTCTCTGAAAATCCAAATCATGTCATCCTTTCTTGCATCTATGATTCCCTAAAATGGGAAGTTTCTTCAGAGAATGAACTGAGCAGTATCTTTACTTGAATCCCCACAAAATTTAGTGAAGAGTTTTGCAAATACTCAATCACCACAACAGCTTGTTGGGGGTAAAGGAAAAAGGGGATTACAAAATGCCCACTGTATGCAGAGCATATCACACTAGACCTATGAGAGATGAAGTTTAGATGAAGTTTTGCCTCCAAAGATCCTATATTCTGTGGAAGAATTTATCGGTTTTTTTTTTTTAAACTAGACCCTACAATCTAAACATTAACCAGATGAATGAGTAGAATTCTATAAAGATATAGACTATAATTTGGCAATTACAAGTGGATTTTGAAAATAATTTGTGACTCTTCATACCTTATTCTAGTTATATGTATGAATTAGTGACCCTTTGCATATACATTAACAATCTGCCTTAACTTGGAAGATTTTTATTATGATTAAATGGTGAATGGTTACATAAAAATGCATTATTCCAAAAAGTTAAATAAATCTTACATGTTTATATCTATCATTTAAAGTCAAAGTGTAATGAATGTGATCTTTTAAAGAAAGTGTTTAATATCTGGTTATTTGTGTTCCTTTGTGTTCAGAGAGGACATTACTATGTCAGGATCAGTACAGAGTGTCCGACTGGCTGATCAGACTAATAGGAGCTCAGAAGGCTCTACCACAGGCCAGGCACAAATAGTCCATATAAATATTTGGAGTGGAGATACCTAAATTTGCACATCTCACATTTCTTTTGAGCTATTGCAATTCTGCTTTGCTCAGAGAGCACAGTGTTTTCTGTGGTTCTGTGTGGTCCTGTGCCAGTCTCCCATGTCTCCTAATTGATTCTACAACTCTTCAGAGAGACCCAGAAAGTGTCTTTCCATGATTTCTTCCAACCTCCGTTGGAAGTCTGTGGGAGTTTGCTATAAATAATCTTTTAGACAAGTGTACATTTGGCATTCCAACCATGCGGCCAGCCCAAGGGAGCTGCGCTCTCTGCAGTTGGGCAGTCTCGTTTGAGAAGGGACCTTGGTGTCTGGTACCTTGTCTTGCCAGGTGATCTGCAGAAAGCTGCTGAGACCATCAAAATGGAAGCAGTTCAGCATCCTGGCGTGGTGTGGGCACACTGTCCAGATTTTACGGGCGTGCCCTGATGAGGTCAGCCCAGTGGCTCTGCAGACCATCAGTGGGGTGAGCAGCTTAATCCTTCTCCCCCAAACTTCTCTCAGAACCTCCCAAATATTGGGCCAGCTCTTGCAATGTGTGCATCAGACACCTTGTTGCTGGAAAGTAACTTGCCAAGATAAATAAACTTATCCACAGCATTCAGAATTTTTCCATTTCTTTCCAATAGTTCATGTGGAAGATGACTGTTGGTGAAGAGCCTCTGTCTTCCTGGTGTTAACTGTGGGCCACAGTACGTGGCAGAGAATCATACTCTTGCCTCTCAGCCTGAGACGTCCTTGAGGACAAGATCATCTGCAAACTAAATGTCACAGCCCAACTTTCCCTCTGCTTTGGCCTTGTCTTGCAGCCTTTTCAAGTTAAATAATTTACCATCAGTGCAGTAGCTGACCTTGAGGCTGTCCTCGTGAAAGGCACCTGACAATATTACTGAAAACATGCTAAACATCATGGGAATCAGTCACTTCAGTGCTTTGCCAGCAGCTACCTTACATCCCATCACCTCATCACTCCTCCAATCTCTCTGATCTTCTGCAATTTCCACTCAGCTAATCCTCCACCATATAGGTAACCCCCACAATCAGAATTTTCAGTATTCCTTATCTGTGTAAAGTCACAAGAATATGCCGTTTTCATCCTCTATAAATGTATGCTTTTTATCAGCAGAGTCATTACTGCTTTAATCTGCTTTTTTCTTGTTATTAAAGACAGCATCTTTTGTTAAAAAAAAAAGGAACAATTAAAATTTTAAAAAAAATTAAGCATGGGAACAAGCACACAACGCTCTTCACTTCACTGATGATTGGAAAAGTATGAGAGCATTGCCCATCATCCAGAATCGATACAAGAATGTTACCAGGGAACTGGCATACAATACTGATGAACATCTCCAGGAAATTAAATTTTGACTTGATCTTTCAGTGTTGGCTATCCAAGCAAAATTAGAAAGATCGAGGGACTTCCTCATAAGACTTCAATTAATATGATCAAAGTCATAAACTCTGAGGAGGATGAAGGCAAAAGAATGAATGAAAAGACGGTCTCTTTGACCTCCCCAAAATAATATCCAAGCTCCACACAAAGGCACTAGTACATCCATCAAAATCCATACTCCACAACATATAAAGGAAGTAATTGATGACATTAATTATACAGGGTAAGGTACCTTTCTGGGGAAATTTATTGAGCTTTCAGGCTTAAATCAAAGTCCTAGAAGGAGATGCCTCATTACTGTGTTCAATGTCCAGCACAGAGCAAAATGTCAATGCGACACACTTCAAGGGCATGTGCACAAGGTAGGCCCTATGACAGAAAGAACACTGGGAATACTTAAATTTCATCATGAAAGATTTGATGCACAATATGAAGATTTTCTGGCCTAGGAGATTTATTATATACTCAGATGGAAAGCTGTCAGAGATTGTAAGAATTTCGGATGGAGATTTTGAAAACACTATTTATAGATGTTCTTCTGTTGATAGTATATTGGGGAAGTTCTCTTAAAAGCTGAATAACCTCATTAAGAGATGCTTCTATTCTTGTTGTTCAGTCCTGTCCGATTTTCAGTGACCCTATGGGTATTTTTTTGTCAAAGATGGGACTGATCTGCCATTTCCTTCTCCAGCCCATTTTACAGAAGAGGAACTGGAAGCAGAGTTAAATGACCTGTCCAGGGCCACATTATCAGTAAGTCTCTGAGGCCAGATCTGACTCTAGAAGTCTGTATATTGTCCCATCTAGCTGAGGTTAATTCTGAGTCTACACTTCTTTATTTTATGTGGAGCAGCATGTGTCATTTTTGCCTTAGTTCTTAACTAATCAATCTTTAAAAAAAAAAAAAAACTACCTACATTTATTTCCATAATCCATAGTGAATGACTTTATAAAATGCCAATTATAGGATACATAGTATTTAACGTGTCCAAACTGGGAAGCTGATAAAACTAAAGAAAGTTTGTGCTTAGGGTGTGGTTTTGTTAAAGACAGCCTTTATCAGTGACCTCTGGACTTATCTGTGGAATACAGGTTATATGTGTACAGCACATTCTAGTGACATGATATTATGTACCTCTATGGAAACAAAGGAAAAAATGAAAAAGTCTTAAGAAAAAGAGTGAATCAATTATTTAGATAAGCTAATCAAATCTGTTACACATTTTGGGATAATCTGGTAGGAAGAAGAAAATTCCTGAAATACTAAATTAATGAATTTCAAAAAGATGCAAATATATATACTTGAATATTTATGTAGATAGATGCATATACACACTCATATACACAGTGACACTTATACAAATGTGTGTATACATACATATATAAACACATACAAAAATCGAAGAACTTTTTTAAATTGGCAAGTTAGATAAAAAAAAAAAAATTAGGACTCTATGAGAGTAACTGGACTATTGCAGACATTCAGGCCACAGCAAGAACATGAGGGCTGCTTGTGACAGGACTGTCCTTAGTCCAAGGATCTTTTATCTGGGAAAAACTAATCAGTGTCCATGAGGTAGGAGTGGGTCATTAGGAACTACAAATTAACAACCTAATAAAGCTTTCACATACCAGATACACTGTGAGGCAGCTTAGCCCAGGACAAAGAACACTGGGACTTGTACTTGGCCTTTGGTCAATACATTTTGAACTGAATTAGGAGAAACACAATGCCCATCCCCAAGGATTTTACTGGATGCCCAATCCTGTTCTATTATTTATATGGATGCAGGAGAAGCAGATATTTTTATTAAAGCTTTTTATTTTCAAAACACATGTATAGATAATTTTCAACATTCACCCTTGCCAAACCTTGTCTTCCAAATTTTTCTCCTTCCCTTCATCCCACTTCCTCCCCTAGATGGCAAGTAATCCATATGTTAAACATGTATAATTCTTCTATATATATATTTCCACAATTATCATGCTGCAGAAGAAAAATCAGATCAAAAAGGGAAAAAAATGAGAAAGAAAACAAAATGCAAGCAAACAACAACAAAAAAAGAATGAAAATACTGTGTTGTGATCCACACTCTGGGCTCACAGTCCTCTCTCTAGATGCAGATGGTTCTGTCCATCACAAGGCCATTAGAATTGACCTGAATCACCTCATTGTTGAAAGGAGCCACATCCATCATAATTGATCATCACATAATCTTGTTGTTGTCATGTACAATGATCTCCTGATTCTGTTCATTTCACTTAGCATCAGTTCATATATCTCTCCAAGCCTTTCTGAAATCATCCCACTGATCGTTTTTATAGAACAATAATATTCCATTACATTCATACACCATAACTTATTCAGCCATTCTCCAATTGATGGGCAGCCACTCAGTTTCCAGTTTCTTGAGGCAGATAATTCTATGTGATACAACTGAAGGAATTTTACATTTGGAAGCAAAGGAACTGGGTTCGAATCTTGTGCAAAATAATTACAACTAGGGTGATCCTAAGCAAATCATTTTACTTCCCTGGTTCCCATTCTCTCCCCCCCCCCCCTATAAAAAGTAGGAGAGTTGAAGGAAATGAATAGACTTTAGAGGACCCAAGTTCTACTTTAATCTGGTCTAACTATCTGGATGTAGTACTCCGGAATAGCTGTTCTGGAGGTTTATAGCTGAAGGGTCTATAGAACAGCAGAATCCTCCATTCTGTACTCCCTCCTCATTTGGAAAGAAGAGTAATGGTTCTCAAGTCTATGCTATGAAAAGGCGACTCAAGAAACATTTACCTACTTTGTGAACTCTATAGATACAAGGACAAAAGACAGCCGTCCGTTTGAGCACTGTCCCACCC
Organism: Antechinus flavipes; assembly: GCF_016432865.1. Taxonomy (NCBI): domain Eukaryota; kingdom Metazoa; phylum Chordata; class Mammalia; order Dasyuromorphia; family Dasyuridae; genus Antechinus; species Antechinus flavipes. The sequence goes on along the minus strand of NC_067401.1, from coordinate 427,117,541 downwards.
ACTGTCCTGTACTTAGCCCCATTTACATGGAATTTTCCTGACCTTCCCTGGGAAGACCAGGCAGACAAAATTAAACATCTACTAGAGTATTTTTGAAATTCATATTTTAAAGCAATTTCTATTACAGATAAACAAATATGGAGCAACGATTTCCTGAGGACCAAACAGAAGGTCATGCTGGTTCTGGTAAAGTATGAGTTTTTCATTTTGAAGATGTATAAAAATCAAGTTTAGAAATCTAAATATCAGCAAAGAGAGGCAGCAGAGACCAAATGAAGCATGAGATATGGTCTCTGCCCCAGAGCTATCGATAGAGCAATGTAGGCTAGATTATTCTGGGAAGAGTTCATGAATGAGGAAGACCTGCACTAGACCAAGAAGAAGGGGATTACAAGCAAAGGAAACAACACGAATACAGACAAGGAAGGGAATGGGCCTGATGAATCCACAAGGCATGAGGAAACTGACTTAGAGGAAACAAGAGTCCTACTGAGAAGTAACATGCCAATCAGACAGATACAATTCAGGATGGCAGAGGGTTTTAAAAGCCATACCCTGGTGGGAGGGAAAGTGTGAGTGCTATCCCAAAGGTATTAATGAAGTTTTCAACTATTGAACTATATATATATATACTGATTGTATATGCATATATTTACATAAGTATATGCATAGATATGTATATTAAATATGCATATATGTTAAATATTCATGTATTAAAAATAAACTGTCCATAAGCAGAATCTGGAAGACTTACAAATGCACTAGCCTAAGTACACATTGGTAAATTAAGACCTGTCAAGTCGCCAAAAAAGTTAGATTTTGACCTTTAAAAAACAGTGAAAATAATATCCAATGTTGTTAAATAACAATTCACTTAAGAACTGTTTTTTAAGAAATAATTAGTAATGTGCATGGGAGTTATAACAGTGTCTTCAGAGAAAAGGCATCATGGCTACCTTCTTCAGTACAAAGATTCCCATCATAGATGGGATTGTGCTCATGGAGAGGGAAGTCCTCTCCAGGCAAAAGGCCCAAATAGTGAAGATTGAAATAGATATTAAATACTACCACATTGGCTGTGTCTATGTCTAAAAGAACAAGAGCCTTTCTCTCATGGCTGTGAAAATAAATATAATAAAAGATAATAAAAGATTTAATAAATGGAATTATTTTGGAAAAAATGAACAAAATAGGGTTTTAAAATCAAATAAACTGTAAATTAGATTATTTTCATATTTTACAGTTTTTTAATTTTATATTATTAGCTAATAGTGTAAATGCTTTTATTTAATCAATGTTGGACAACCTAACTAAACAAATAATTATCCTGGAAAAGTTTTTAAAAAATGACAGTAACATATTTGCTAACTGCTCTTTCCTTATTTGGATAATAATTATTCTAAAATGCAAAACATTATGATCAAGAGTATGACTAAGATTTACATATAAGGGATTATTGCCCTGTGACCATCTAAAGTTATTTAGAAATAATGCAAAGAATCAAAAGGTTCCTTAAAAAGAAGATTCTGAATAACATAAATGAAATAAATTTACCCAGATTTTGTTTCAACAAGTACAGGCTATCTGTCTACTTATCTGTCATAGCTCCCCACTTCACATTTGAGCAGTTCTTACTGTCAGAAGGTTTTTTCTTCGTCTCAAGACTAAATTTGTCTCTGTAATTTCTAACTATATTTCTAACTATAATTCAACTAGTGTTATTTAATCCTTATAGCAACCCTACAAGGTAAATGCCATTATAAATCCCATCTCATTGTTGAGGAAACTAAGGCAAAGTAAAGTGACTTTTGCAGAGTCACATATTATCAATAAACACGAAGTCACATTTGAAGTCAGAACTTCTTGGCTCAGGCCCAGATTTGTCCATTGCATTACCTACATACTCAAGTTTGATCATCTATAGTTTTTAGTACTCCAGTTACTGAAAATTAGGAAAATAAATTCAACTTTCCCACTGTCAAAAATCTTTGTGAGAATGTCCATGACACTGCAGGAATACCTGCCAGATTTTCAAGGACCTAAAGATGGAGTTGATCTGGGTCACATCATTCAAATTCCACAAGGACAGTTCTTGTTCTCTCTCTCTCTCTCTCTCTCTCTCTCTCTTTCTCTCTCTCTCTCTCTCTCTCTCTTTCCCTACTTATCTTAATAACTCCCTATTAGCCATCTGTTCTATGCTGTCCAGACCCCAAATCATTACCTTTGTCAATTCTTTCCATAGCTTATCATTCTCCTTTCCATCCTGAGTCAGTCTTTATTCCTTCTCTTCTTTCCTCATTGAAGTTAGTAATAAAAATAAATCCTTTTGTGGTTTGTTTTTATTGTTATACTTTGCTTTCTTTACTGTGTAATTATCTTTATAGGAGAAGGTTATATTCTGGTATTTATCCTCTATGATTATTTTTTCTATTTTCTGCATATTTTTTTTTAAAGTTTGCTGAAGAGTTTTCTGTATATTCACAGTATTTTATATAATGCTTTCTTTTCTTCTTTATTGGGACTGTTCCTCTCTGGAGCTTCAAAATTTTATTCTTTAGACTCCCCAAATCTCTTGGGCCCACTTGGCCAATAGATTTTTTAAGCTATAGGATCTTCCTTATCCTCTTAAATGAACCCTTCAAATTTTTGCTCCTAAAAATCTAGGATTCATGCCATTTCATTCCTAGCTTTCTTTTCCTTCTCTATCACCATTTATAACTTGGAATGGTTTCCAACTTTCCCATGATATTCACTTCACTGATGAGAATCAAACCCATAGAAATTCCCTTAACTGATCCTCTGTCCTTTGAAAATTTAAATAATAATCAAGGCATGTCAAGAAAGTATACACTGTTGTAAAGGGCTGAAACTCTTAAAAGGTGTGCTTGAATCAGACAACCAAGCACTTAAGGCTAATTACCTATTCAACAATGACTATTAGCATATGTTTGGAATTGCTCTTCTCACAGTTAATGGTGGCTCAATGTTTGGGGTTAAGAGAATTGTAGGTAAGGATTAGGGGGGTGGAGTGAGAAACACAAGAGAACTGCACTTGGCAACAGGAGGAGGAGAAAAGTGTGGAGATTCCGGACACTAGAATCAAGGAGGGATCCTTGGCAAAACTCCTGGCAGTTCTGTCCATCTCCTTCACTTCTCCCCCTAAAGACCAAGGACTTTGCTTCTCCTGACTCTGGCTGATCCTGAGGCTTCCAGGCTTTACACATTGTCTCATTTCATCTTCGTAACAACAACTGATACTATAGACAGGATTATCCCCATTTGTCCCCATTTTGCAGACAAAGGAAATAAGGCTTAAAGAGTTTAAATTAATTTCCCATGATCATACAGAGAGGATAAGTGCTTGGAGGTAAGCCCAGGAACATTCATGGGGCTTCTCTCCCAGCAGGGTCTTTCAGAGATCTACACTTTATTATAAAACAACCATGTAATTTCATAGATTAATATTTAAGTTTTCTTAATTGGGAAAGTAAGTATGATTAAAATTTAGAAAGGACTTTTATCCTTGTACATCTTACCTCTAAAAGACCATCCTCAGGCAGATCAGTACAGTGAACAGCATTCTGAATTCTGTTCTTCCCAAAGATAGCTCGGAGAGTTCCAGGGCGGAGATGACGAGCTATTTCCTATGAAATACATTTATATAAAAATAAAATCAGCATGGTATTAGGAAAAAAGTATTAATGACATGTAGTAGTTAAATAACGTAATATTTGACATATTATTAAATAACCCAGCATAGTTATATACTGATATAAATGAAATCCATTATATAACATTAATAAACAGATTTAAATTTTTTTTTAATTTTCCACATTTACTTTCATAAGATTTTTATTCCCACATTTTTTTCTCCCTCCCCAAGGTGGCAAGCAATCATAGGTTATACATGTATATTCATATTGAACATATTTTTACATTAGTCATATTGCAAAAGAAGAATCAAAACAAAAAGGAAAAAACTATGAGAAAGAAAAAAAATAAAAATAGTATGCTTCTATCTATGTTGAAACTCAATAGTTCTTTCTCTGAGTATGGATAGCATTTTCCATCACAGGTTTTTTTGGAATTGTCTTGGATCACTGTGTTGAGAAGAGATAAGTCTATCAAAGTTGATCATTGCATACTATGTTGCTGTGATTATGTACAATATTCTCATGATTATATTCATTTTTTACTTAACATCAGTTCATGCAAATCTTTCTAGCTTTTTCTAAAATCTTCTTGCTCATCATTTCATAAAGAACAGTAATACTCTATTATATTCAATATACATAGATTTTTCATAAAACATATATACATATATGTACATATCATATATATACACATTTATACAGGGAATAAAAGTATAGATATATTCATCTATGTGTATATATGCTATGAAAAAAACTATACATATATGTTTGTATAAATTTCTCATAAATTAGTGTCAAAGGAAAAAAAAAGACTTTTTAAGAGTTTTGTAAGGCTTTTTCACTGTCCAATTTTCCACACATACATTTAAATTACTGTCAGAGGAGGGAAAAGCAATTGAAATTTCTCACTGTTAAAATTACTAGAATAAAACAAAACATATGTCTAGTTAATAATGTTTATAACCCTATATTTTATATCAGTAATGGGACTCTCAAGCATCTCATTAAAATGAACAGATTTAATGGCATCCAATAACAGGCTAATAAGAAAATATAAATTGTATGACTCTTAGGTCACATTTATAGAAAAGCTGTTTGTACATTATTCTCAACTCAACTGCACCAACATTTCTTAAATGTCCATTGTGTTTGGAGGACTGTAATAAATCATTGTTTCTCAAACTTTTCCTTCTCCTTCAAGCTTTTCACCATCCTAGAACCAATCTATTTTCCCCATCTTATTATACTGCCCTCCCTCCATTCTGCAATCCGACTACGCTAACCTTGCTGTTCTTTACATATGACAATCAACCTTCCATTTCTTCCCCTTTGCATTTTGCCCCCTAGAATTTCTTATGTCCTTTGAAGCTCTGCTCAAAGGCCATCTTCTCTGGGAATCCTTTCCTGATCTTTCCACCATAGCTAGATGGAGTGTTAAGCCTGCTAACCAAGTAGCCAGAAAGACATATTTAATCATATCTCAGAGAGACTACTAGCTCTTGCATAGCAGGCATTTTTCACAGATGCCATTTCCTTATATTAGTGCCACAGCGATCCTATGAGACGGGTGTAAGTGTGCAGACAAACTGGTCTTCCTGATTTCTCCTGCACCTCATCTCCCAGCTGCCTCGGTGCCGCTCCCACTCCTGGGATGCCCTCTCTCCTCACCATGGCCTCAAACTCTTGCTTTAAAAAAGCTCAAATACCAACTTCCGAAGAAAGCCCATCTTAATCCCCAAACTGCTACTGTCCATTCTTCCCATCTGGTATTGAACTGTCTTGAATTTATGTGTATTCCATGTCTTCTCCCCTATTTGAATGGAAGTTCCTCGAGAACAGGGGAGGCTTCATTCTTAGTAAATGAGTTCATGGTAAGGCACCTAAATGCTTAATAATAAATACTTATCTACTGAATATAAAGGTCTCCACCTTATTGTTGAAGATACTGAGGCTTGAAGGTTGAAAATACTAAGTGACTTGCCAGATGTCTGTCATGTGGGGAAGTACAGAGTCAAGGCCTCCAAGACAGGTTTTTCTGTTTTGAGATTAGGAATCTTTTCTTTATAGTTGGGCAATAATCCCACCCTATGTCTTCTCACCAAAACAAAGCAAAATAGAAACCATTTTGTTCTTGCTATTTCCCAACCCTCAGCAGATTCACAGAAGTCATTCAAAAATACAGAGGATTCCCAGAACTTCAAAAACAAGATAAAACTTCAACACTTCAAATTAATGGGAAAATATATAGTTCTAATTTAAATAAGGTTAAAACAATTCCTCCAACTTAAAATAGATTTTTAAAAACATATTGCAAGAGAATTTTCTTAAATTTTTATACTGAAATGATTAAAAATAACCAAGCAGCAAAAATTTTGGATTACATAAATCATTCATGAAGTCATAATCTACTATTAAAATATGATGAAGTACTTTTACTCTATTATTCCAAAGATGAGTTATCACTTACAAAATCGTAGAATATTTAAATAGATGCCTCTTATCCCCTTCAGAAATTAAAGCTTTCATTTTAGTTTAATCATTTCCTTCTGTAAATATATTGATAAAATGACCTCAAATTTTCTCATCTCTAAAGCATCAGGTATATTTGTTAAATTCAGAATGCCTAAAAATACATCCTAAAAATACAGCTCAATAACAAACCTTCGGGCTCCACTTAGTCTATCTCCCCACCTACTGCCAGACTGTATATAAAATTTTTCAGAAACCACATATCTATTATGATCTTTATGATATCCAGAGGAGCCAGCTTCTATAATTCCCTCTAAGTACATAGAAATAATTACATGAAAATCAGCATTTAGAAAGGTGGGGATGAGTATACCCCTATATGCAGAATGCTTTTCTGTGACCCCAGAATTCAGAAAGCCAGGTCACAGTGGGAAAAGCGAAGCTAGTGGAACATGATGTGGACCTGTGGCCTTCAGAGGTTCTGCAGCCTTTTAGTCTCCACTCCTGCCACATTCTTCTCAACCCCCACACGTTTGGTTATTTCGCAGCTTGTCATAAGTATGGAAACTACTAAAAATTCTGCTCAGGTAATCCTGCAGTAGAAGGACAAATGCCAGCACCCAAAATAACCTCCAAAATCCAAACTTGGAAAAATAAAATAGAATGAGGATTACAAAGGCAGCATGAACAACCTGATCAGAAAAGCTTATTTAATTATTCCCGAAATGAATGCATCACACCAAAAATTCTTTGGTTCTTTCAGAATGAAAATTTGCTACATTAAAACTCTCAACTGCAGCAAAATGTCTTGTATCTTTGTTACCTTTCTATGCTTCTGAGAATCTGATCTCTATTTACACCTAGATTTCTATTTCTTTGTACAGGTCTAAGTACTATTGATAATAAAAACAATGGAGTCTTTATCCATGGCGGTAGGAATTTCTTATATTAACATGAGTGGAGCAAGAGTAGTAATTTTCAAAAATAAAGCAGTAGATAATTAAGGACTCTTTCATGTTAAAATGTGAAAAGATACTTCTGTCACAATAACATTTCTATGTTCTCAACCATGAAGGAATTGAGGGGATTAGGACAGCAAGTAGTTAATTGTGGGAATTGAGTGAACATCCATCTTGTGACTCAATTCTGGAGCTAGCTTAGTTTATATTCAATTATGGATCTAGTCCAATTTTGGTCTTGTGAGAAATATTAAATTGTGAGAATTGGAAGAAAACCTTATTACTTTGTTTAAACCTGGCCCTGAGTGGCTGGGAAACTTGCAGCTACCTCTCCCTGCTGTTTAGAGACTCTTAATCAAGGACCTAAACTCAGTCATATCCAAAGATTGATTCAAAGAGTTTTCTCACAATTGTACATTTCAAATAACCCATATGTCTTATCTGAAAACCAGCCCCTTAACTAATCAATCAGTTATTGTTTCCATGTTCCCTTGACTACACATACTTGTCAAATGAGATACCTCCTTTTCTGAAATGAGAAAATTGTACCTGTTCGATGTGCCCCTCCCAACTTAGAAAGTCCCTAATCTTTCATGCAATTAGAAATTGGATTACCTAAAGTTGTATTGTTTCTTTTAATTAATTGGCCTCATTTGATTAAGTATTTTTAATGCATAATAAAAGTCTGTCTCTCCCTGTAATCTGAAGCTGAAGAGGTCTGGTACTGATTTGTTAGGCAAGTGCCATGTACTGCTTAATAAATCAATATGCCCAGAAGATCAAAACTTTTTTTTTTCCTCAGTCATTTCATCTTTTATCCATAACAATAAAGGACATTAGAATAGAAATCTAAATGACCCTAGAAAACATTTATTCAAACTTCATAATGTAATGGATGAGGTAACTGAGAGCCAGAGAAAGGAGTAACTTGTCCAGTGTCACTGGAGGGAAAGGAAGGTAAACAGAATCTGCTAGTCAGTCCCTATATAGCAGTGCTTCCCATTTAAAGATGATATTCAAGAAGTTTCCAAATTTAGGAAGGTTACTGATTCTATTAAATCAGTATTACAAGTAGCCATATGCTGGGTAGAATATATAACTAGACAAACAAACCAATAGTTTGATACAATATTATTCACATTTTTTGAGCTCTTCCCCAATTGAGGGGCATCTATTTTGTTTTTAATTCTTTGCTATTACAAAAGAATCTAGGACTTGTATCAGTGATCTCCTTAGGACCTATGCCTAATAGTAGGATCTCTTCTTGGTCAAAGAGTGTGGACATTGTAATCACTTTCTTAACATAATTTCAAATTTTAGCCCTTAAGTCCAAAAGAATAGTGCTAGATCTTTTTTGATATTACCAATATTTCATACACACACACACACACACACACACACACACACACACACACAAAATCTACACTAATTAGGGTTTAGACCCTTGTCAATTATTTATCATTAATTCACTTCACTACTGAAAAAGCATGATCCATATAACATGTAAGCTTATGTTTATTGGGATTTCTCTATGAATTAATTCTGTTAATAAAAAGTAGATATTGAAGGAATTTTAACCTAGGGTTCATGGACTTTTTAAGGATGCATAGACAGATTTCAGGAGGTCCATGATCTTAGAAAATATTATATCTTCATTTTGATGGTCCTCTAACCAAAGTTTAACATTTCCTTTGATTATTAATGTAGATAATAAAAGATTATTCTGAAAAGGGATCCATAGATTTCACCAGGTTACCAAAGGGAAGCACAACACAAAAAAGTTAAGAATTTCTGTTCTAGAGTTTAAGAATCTGTCTAGGAAACCTTAGGATTAAACAACAATGATCCTCTCCAAACAGATAAAAAACTATTTGTTAGTTGAAAAGGCCACTAGTGAATGAAACATTGAAGAATGCACCTCTCAGTAGAAATTGAAACACACAGCTTATAGACCTTGATAGATTTACTATTTCATTTTCCATTAAAATTAGAATTAACTGTAATGTAAATTTATAAAAACTGAAAGATTTAAATTATTTCAGATTAAACATCAATAATTCAGTCCTGTCTTTTCTGCTATTGAAGGTAAATCAAGAGTATATTAATACTGCCAATTAGCTGAAAAAGCATGGTACATGGTAACATGATATAGCTTGAAACTGGAAATAGAAAAAAAAAGTAATTTTGTTTCAAATCTAAGTGGTATAACCAGCTACAGTGTAGTAAGAAGAGATTTCTTTTTTCCTCTACTATCACTTATTCACCTAGCTGTCCCACTACCACTAACATAAAAACATTATTTGCACAATGTGAACTGAATCTAGAAATGATAGTCCTTCCAATAATTAAAAATGAGACTTCCTTGTCATCTTGTCCTGGTTAAATATTCTTAATTTCTTGAACTGATTCTTTTCTGGTACAGTCTTCAGTCTTCTCACCCATCTTCCCTTTAGCTTATTACTGTTCTTTCCATAATAAAACTCTCAGGATTAAACACATAAGTGTGCTAGTTATGGGTCCAATCAAGGCAGAGGTATGCTGAAGAATCCCCTTTTTCATTATGGACCCTCAGCCTTAACTTCTTGTCTATGATTAAACCTGAGATTTCATCAGTTATGGGAAGTTCTGAACTAATACCTTCCACTGGTTAATAGGCTGCAGAGCTACCCAAAAGATCTGCAAATGGTTTGAAATTTATAGAGATTTATTATAGAAAATTATTTGGGGCACTGAGAGGATGAGTAATTTGCTCATGGTCACACAACCAATGTGTTTCAGAAGTGAATCTGGAACTTCCTGAATCTGAGGTCAATTCTCTATTTATTTTGCTATGTTGCCATTTCCATCTCAATTAGTGTAACATAAGATCTCAGCAAGACTTCTATGGAGAGTATCTGCTTCAGACACCTCTCAATTTGTAAAATATTTTCCTCATAATCAACCTAAATATTGTCAACCTGTGTGATTTGAATGAGGATGAACTTTTTTCATTGGACTTGTCTTGTCACAGATCCCCAAGCAGGTTCTTAAAAAATTGTTATTGTTTTTAACCCAAGTGTGGAACTTCACATTTATACCTATTATACACTTCAGATAAATTTTAGTTCTAACCTGTCAAAATCTTTGTATATATTCTGTTGCCCTGTGTATTATTAGCTATCTTTCCTAGACATAATCTGTAAATTGGATAAGTTCCTTATTTAGCACAATTTTCAAAAGCCTCTAATTGATACTTAATATTTATGTCTTTTAATTCTGGTTTGCCTTGTTATGGTTTTATATGAAAGAAAATGGGTTGCCCTCCCAGGAGGGGAATTAGGGGACCCTTCAATCAGAAGCATTTTAATTTTATTGATAAAAAACTGGGATTTATGGAGGTTTAGTAATTTGCCCAAGTAATTTAGAGTTATAGCTAGAACTAAAACCCATGTCTTCAGACTCTGAGTCTGGTGTGATTTTTACACTATCATGTACTATATCATTCGTTATAAAAATTATATCTGATTTATGGAAACCAAATTTGAAAAAAATAATAATTGTATTTATTTTGATGCATTTTCAGTTTTCAATATATAGGATAAGTTGAGAGGTAGCATATTCTCAATGAATTACATAGTAATTATTTAATGACTCACATTGACATCAATATTAAATATTAGCCACTATAAATTATGTTTATTGAGTAATTATTCCAATATTCAGGAAAAAAAACCACAATCATAAAAAGACTGGTAATTTAATCCCAAAGGCATACCAAGATACAATTTTAGCCTCTGTCTAGATTTTAGTCATATGGACTCTCCTGTTATTGTCCTAGGATTTGGTTCCTTAATTAGTAGTATTGGTACTATAACGATTCCTTGTACACAAATTTCCAAAGGCTACTGACTTTACTTCTATAAGAGTCCTCTCTGCCATGTCCCCAGAAATAGGCAATCTAGTCCTCTGAAGATGACCTCTAACTATGGGGAGTGTGATACTCAATTCACTTTTATTAGTAACTTTCAATTTTTAGTACTTTTTCTTTACAATGAATTAAAATTTGTAACTCTGCCTCTTCTAAACACCTTTCCTTATCATGTCCTCTGGAAATAAGGAGAACAGATCTTCCTTTTTGATTCAACAAGGACTTATTAAGAACTGACCTAGGAGCTCTCAGGCTTTGTGGTAGGTATTTAGAAATATAAGGCAAAAATGAGAAAATTCCCATTCTCAGGGAGTTTATATTTGAATGGGCAAAAGGGATACAATATGTACACACATAAGAGAAAGCTAGTTGGCAGTGGCTAGGAACATTCATCTTTCTGAGTTCAAATCCAGTTTCAGACAATTACTAGTCTATGACCCTGCACCACTCACTTTACCCTGCTTACCTCAGTTTCCTCATCTATAAAATGAACTGGAGAAGGAAATGGACAATCACTCCAGTATCTTTACCAAGAAAATCCCAAAAGGGTCTTGTCGTATCAGACATGATGAAATAAATAAATAAATAGCAAGATATAAACAGGGTCCACAACTAAGCGGAGAAGGAAACTACAACCCGGGAATCAAGAAGGGAGACCACTGGGGAGTAAGAAAGCTAAGTGTAAGGGCTTAGAAGGGAAAGGGAACTAGGATGACTGTGCAGAGGTATGAAAGGAGGAAAGTTTATGCCATATGGAGAGAGCATCATCAAAGAGATCAGAAGTAAAAAGACAGTTTCTGAAGTAAGATAAGTAAGAGAATGGCATATCTGTGCTATAGGAATATTCAACTGGCAGGTCTTCCAAAATTGAAAATGCTCATCATATCCCATTACATTCGTCTTCCTCTGATTAAATAAGCCCACTTCTTTCAAAGGTTTCTGATATAGCATGAAACTCCCTCACTATCCTAAATGCTCTCCTCTGGACACTCTGGAACTTGCCCATTTGATTCTAGGGGATACACAGGTATCACAGGTAACTGTTAAGACCTATCACATTATACACATTTAATAATAAACATGATTTGTATTGGAAGGGATTCTATTCATTCTTGTGCATATGGCAACTAAAAACTGAACATAATGCTGCCGAGGAGATCTGACTAGGAAAGAGTATGTTAGCATCATTACTTTGAAACTAGGACTCATCACTTTTGGTCCTGAATATGGTGAGAGCCAATGTTTTATAGGAATTGCATTAGTTCTGAGCTCATTCTCCCTAGGGTTAGGGGAGGGGAGAGTGTGCTCCCTCTGCATGCATGCCTTTGTTTGCACATGTGTGTGTGAGCATGTGTGTGTGTGTCAATGCTGGTACTTCTGTTCTTGCTATATCTACAAATCCCTGAAGGCTAACTGTGGATGGGAAAAACTGTGAACCAGGGGTTCAAGCCAATAATGAGAGAGGAAAGACACCCAATTTGTCCAATACACCCTTAGATTCTTGAAAGGGAGAGACAACCTCACTCTGAAAGAGCAAACCCCTCCAAAAATCAACTGATAGAAATCTTAAGTCTCTCAAAGTTGTTTTTTTCTTTATAATGTTGTCACCTTATAAATTGCTCTTCTGTATAAATAAAGTTGTTTTCTGGCTTAGAGAAGAAATTCTTGAGAGTCGAGCAGGAAATTAGAAGTGCTCCAGGCTAATACTTTGCCTCAGAGAGGAGGTTTCAACAACCTCAATATTTCCCACCAGCTTCTTCCACTGGACTTCACCATGATTATGTTCACAGGAGACTTCATCATCAGGAAACTCATCATCCTGAGGGAAAGCATCAGCCCTTTCACCTCATGAGTCACCTCAGACCAGAGTAGGTAGAGCAAAGAATTCTCCCAAAGGTTCCATTTAAAGAGGGTTCCCAGGCCAGCTAAACCATTTCTCAGCAGTTATACATCTTGGGCTGGACCCCACCAACCCTGTGAGTTAGGCACTTTTCCCCCAGCCTCCCCCTCATTCCATCCTTGCAGGTTCCTTTTGTGTGTTATCTTCATTTATTAGATTGTAAGCTCCTTGAGGACATGGACCATCTTTTATCATCTTCTTTGTATCCCCAGTGCTTAACACAATGCTGGCACTTAGAAGGTGCTCCATAAATGTTTACTGATTCAACACTTGGCCAGGTGGACTCTTCCTGAACACTTTCATGGGTGGAAAAATCAATGTTTTTTAAGGAAGTACATTCTATAACTGGACAGTTCTTAAGCAGAGCCAACAATTGTCATCCTACGTTTCTAGTCTTTGGTTCTAATTCTCTTTGGAGACACATAAAATAACACTAATTTTTCTTTCATATAATAGTCCTTAAATTATCTGAAGACAATGACAGTGATTTCAGGGACATTACTAAGAAATTATCAGGAACTCAGACCAGAAAATTAGGTGCACTAGTCATATAGTAAAAGAATAATAGATAGATAGTATGAAAATTATATTGAAATGCACAAAATATCAAATAAACAAAAACAGGTATAGACTTTCAATGTCTTTAGATAGCTTTCCTGTGAATGGCATATGGAAGAGAACTGACAAAGTTTGAAAAGGTTGAGAAGTGGTGGGAGTACCTATACAAATGAGAACATAAGTTCAGGCCTAAGAATCTTAAAAGAATTTCTACACAGTTAAGAAAACTTGAAGGAGGGACAGAGGTTGAGGAAATATAAAGCTATTGCTCAATGCCACTGATTCTTCCATTTAGGTAAACTGAGTTTCTTGAAATCAATCTATCAACATTTCTTCAAGGACTATTATGTGCCAGAACTGTGCTAAGCCCTGAGAAGAGAATTAGTTCCCTCCAGAAGCTACAACTAACTCAAGGGCTTTAGTTGTCCAACATATTTAGGATACCAACATACCTCCTGCTAAATCCCAGCACAATCTAGGACCCATGGGTTTCTCCTGGGCTAAGATTAAGAAAGGCCTGAGGGAAGAGTTCCAGCAAGGCCTAACAATTTTCCATCATTCTCAGCATTGTTTCCTTTATAAATGCATTAATATAGGACTTTCCAAAATATGCTTGATTTCCTCTCACTGAACAAGTAAGCATGCTTTATTGTTCTCTTAGCTTAAAAAACATTGGTTGCTGGAAGGTATATGAGATTAATGAACATGGAAAGAAGAAATACACAGGTTTTTTCATGTATTTTCCCACTTCATCTATCCTAACCATGACAGATGTTGAGAGAAAAAAGAAACAACAACAAGAAAAATATTTTCTCCAATATACCTAATTTTCCACTTTGCACCAAGAGAGGCTTTTCAAAACAGAACTTTGTCCTTTCCACAAAGGACAGATGATCCATCAACTATTTGCCAGTAGTTAATCCTCTGTCAGCTTCCTCTAACCTCCCTCCCTCCACATCTATCCTTTTTTTGAAATGATTTATAGAGGTTTATCTCAATGCAGCTCAATCCTCTGAGGATACAGGGAAGTTTATATAGCAAGATGAAGAGAAACACAGATAGATAGATAATATAGATAGATAGATAGGCAGACAAATGGATTGATAAATAGAAATGTATGTGTTTACATATCCATATATGCATATATACACCCAATATAGGCATGCATATATTGAAACACATTTATCTATCAAGATATATACATGTGTATAAAATTCTATAGAATTTTTCTGATGGATTCTATGGATGCCAACACTTCCATTAATGGTAGAGATGACAACTATTCGTATCTTCTCATACTGTGTGAATTTTTTAGGTACTACCATCAATCCTCCCAAACCAAAGAACTGTGGACTGACAGTTCTGTAGCATAATCAGAAGAATTTCAACTATGTTGGTGGAGTTGTGAATTGATCTAACTATTCTGGAGAGCAAATTGGAACTAGGCCCAAAGGGTATTAAACTGTGCACACCCTTTGACCCAGCAGTATTTCTATTGGGCTTATATCCCAAAGAGATCTTAAAGGAGGGAAAGGGACCCATGTGGCAGCCCTTTTTGTAGTGGCTAGAAACTGGAAACTGAGTGGATGCTCATCAATTGGGCATCTCCATCAATTGGAGAATGGCTGAATAAATTATGACACATGAATGTTATGGAATATTATTGTTCTATAAGAAATGATTAGTAGAATGATTTCAGAGAGACCTAGAGAGACTTACAGGAACCGATGCTAAGTAAAATAAGCAGAATCAGGAGATTATTATACACAGCAATAAGATTTTACGATGACCAATTCTGATGGACATGGTTCTTTCAATGAGATGATCAATGAAATGATTCAGATCAGTCTCAATGGTCTTGTGATGGAGAGAGCCATCTGCACCCAGAGAGAAGACTGGGAACTGAGGGCAGATCACAACATAGCATTTTCACTCTTTTTGCTGTTGTTGGTTGCATTTTGTTTTTTCTCATTTTTTTCCTTTTTGATCTGGTTTTTCTTGCAGCATAATAATTGTGGGACTATGTATAGAATAATTGCACATGTTTAACATATATTGGATTACCTGTAGTCTAGGGAAGGGAGTGGGGGGAAGAGAGGGAAAAAATTTGGGATACAAGATTTTTAAAGAGTAAATGTTGAAAACTGTCCATGCATGTTTTGAAAATAAAAAAATTTAATTAAAAAGAAAAAAAAGATGGGTCTCTTATCTGGCCAAAATATATTCAATCTGGTTGCCACATTTAAAAAACAATGAAGTCTAAGACAGTTAAGAGAACGGTCATTAAAATGGTCCAGAATTGGAGATCCAAGTGTACACAAGTGTTCTCCTTTAGAACTGGATAGAGAAGTGAGCTTACCCAGTGCTGTTCCAATTTTACCTCAGACTTATCAGCACTACTTATTTTTGCACTAATATATACTGTGCAAGGATCCTACAGCAATCAAGGACTGGTTCAGGTGTAGGACAAATGCCTGTGAATGCACACCTCCCAGAAGCACCAAGAGGAGCGATCTGATCATTGTAAACACAGCCCTGCCCTCCAGAACTTCAAGGCCCCTCCTAACATCAACTTTTCTCCTGCCAAGTGATATCATCAGAACAACTGACTTTTCTTTCACCATCTAATCAGTCTATCAATAAGTAATAAGCACCTTCTATAGGTCAAGCTCTATTCTAGGTCCTAGAGGTACAAATACAAAGAATGAAATATCTACTCACCCTAAGAAGCAGCTCATTCTAAGGGGATGCAAGTGCATAATTGTATACAATATAAAATTCACAATTAATTGACACACATCTATTCAGAGTAGTTGGAAGTATATGGAAAGGCCAAGTGCAAAGACAGGGAGATGGGAGATAGAGCATTGTGTGTAAAAGACAGGTGAAAGCCAATGTAGTTAATTCACAGAGTACAGGATGGGGCATTAATTTCCAAGGAGGCCAGGAGCTATTATTTTACACCAATAGCAATGGGAAACTAATGGGGTTGATTAAATAGGGGAATCAGATGGTTAGATGTGCATGTAGGAAACATTACTGTGGCAGTGGGGTCCAGGATGGCCCAGAGGGGGAAGAGGCTTAAAGAAGGGAGACCATTCAGGAAGTAATCTAGGTGGTGATGGGAGCTATGGGAGTGGAAAAAAGGGGCTGGATGTGAAAAATGGAGTTAGCTCTTCTCAGCAATACAGTGATCCAGGACAATTTCAATAGAGTTGGGATTGAAAATGCCATCCACATCCACAGAAAAAACTATGAAACTGAATGTAGTTGAAGCATAGTATTCTCACATTTTTTGTTCGTTTGCTTTTTCCTTTCTTGTGAGTTTTCTGTTTTGTTCTGATTTTTCTTTCACAACTTGACTAATATGGAAATATGTTTAAAATGACTGTATATGTATAATCTATATTAGATTGCTTGCTGTTTTGGGAAGGGAGGAAGTAAAGAAGAGAGAAAAAATTGGAATTCAAAATATTACAAAAATTAATGTTGAAAATGATTGTGTAATTGTAAAAAATGTGAAATGACATATAATGAAAAATAAAATAGCATTAAAAATAAATTTCACTGAAAAAAAAAAAGGATAGATGCAGGATGATAGATTAAGAGGATGGTCGGATCTAATAAAAAGAGGAATTAAGGAGATTGTGATCAAGTAGGGTTAAATCAGATATCCTAATGAGGAAATCAGTATACTAATACCATTTTTACTTCCACATTAAGCTGCTTACCTAGAAGTGGTAATACTATCTTATTTTGTACATCATCCATCTACTTATTTCCTGGACCTCTAAGTATCCTATGTAATTATAAATGATTTTTATCTTTCCTGGTTGTTTCCACAGCAATGAACTTTGTCTGTGTCTGTCTCTCTCTCTTTTCTTGCTTTTTCTCTCTCTCTCTCTCTCTCTCTCTCTCTCTCTCGCTCGCTCTTGCTCTTGCTCTCATTTTCGCACACTTCCTCTCTCTCCCCTCCCCTCTCTGTCTCCCTCTCTCTTTCCCTCTCATGGGCTGCAAAGTATAGCACTTACTATGCATGTTTTGATTCTCCAATCAATATTCCTGACATAAGAAAGTCAGAATAAAGCAGGATCAAATTGACAATACAATTATATAATTCTTTCATACAATAATGTTTATCCAAATAATCACAGCTCTATAAAGAATTTGAGGAAAAAATAACTATTACAAACTTAATGGGAACATCTTATAGACTCCAGCAAAAAAGACTTTCAGGAACCTTATTACTCCTTTGCCACATGTTTGAGCCCACTTTCCCAGGGACTTTCTGTATATACTTGTGGGAAAAAAAAAAAAAAAAAGATGTTATAGACTTAGGTAAGGACAATGGTATTTTGTACCACCATAATCAAAAATGACTACTTGAGAACCACAGATAATCATAAGGGAAAATACTCTGGTGGGGACTTGTGAGCTGTAACACTAGAAAATCACCAGCAGCACTACTGGATGCTCTCTGGGTTCCTGAGGAGACACATTAGCCCAGCTCCAGAGACCCAGCTTGTTATTGTCACGAGAGGCTGGAAAAGTAGTTTCAGTCTGTGCTACACTGCTCTAGTGACTGTTCTAGTGTATTTCAATTTCTGTAAAATCCACCCTCCCCAGAATTTTTAGTCTAATTTATTTTATCTAAAATCCCAAGAAGAACTTAATGTGTTTCCTAGTCATACTATTCCTGTTCATTCCAGTCATACTTACAATAGGACTCCAATTATTTTTCCTGATCTTAAAAGATCTCCATAACTTCTTTCCAATAACATCTCCTAGCTTGTTCCCCTCAAGTTATCTTTCCTCTCTAACATTTTGTACATCATCTATCTACTTATTTCTTGGACCTCTAAGTATCCTATGTAATTATAAATGATTTTCTCTATATAAATGACTCTAACAAAATAAGATATCTAAATAGAGATATATTAGATAAGAATATCTCTAACACCCGTTGCACTACTCTCTGTACCTAACTACATCTGTACTTAGTATCTAAGTATAAGTACCTAAGGACCTACTTAATCTGTACCTAAGTAAATCTGTTTGATGTCATTTATATATCATCTGCATACACTTTAATCTTAGCCTTTATTCATGTTATTTTCTTGTCTTATTTTCTACCTCAGTTCAAACTATATTTCCTTGAGGATATCAACTTATAATTAATCCCAGGCTACCAATAGCATAAATTTTTTAAAAAGTCAAACAAAATTCTGCATTTTTCTAAAACATAATATAAATAGTATTTCAAACTATGTAGTGACCAGGAGTACATGATTTACTCAGCATCTCCAGTTCTATCATCTTTATGTGTCTAGTGTATTTTGAGATTTCCATTCTCTGCACTTTTCAGCATTACCCTTCAGCATTTTGAGAGAACTGGATGAGCTTAGAAGTAGTGGTACTTGGCAGCATTTCAAAATGTTTTCCATATTCACAGATGATGCATTCCCAATTAGATCCCAATTACTGAGGATTGTGTTATTTACTTAGTAGCATCCTTTTTAGCTGTACACTATACATAGTACACTATGGCTTCCAACAAATGTTACTGACTTTAGAGGTAGTGAATAATTCTGAACCAGTATGAAAATAAAGAAAACCAAGTAAACCTAAAACTAAAGGAAAACTGTATCACTCTTTCAACATTTTCTGAAATCAGTAGGAGTCCCAAAATTAAAAAACAACAGTCTTGGAGTCAAGACAATTGGATTTGAATCATTGCTCTAATATTTACCAACTTTATGATTTCAATTTCTCTGAGCCTTAGTTTCTCACTTGTAAAATGAGATGTACGCGGAAGGTCTTTCCTGTGGAGAGCTTTTTCTTAACTTCAAAATACTCCAGAAATGTGAATGATGTGATAATTATTCAGTCAAGTCCATCAGATTTTCATTGACAACATTTTTACTTGTCAATGGTCTATTCTTTATCCTTAAATATTTATATGTCTTTTTACTGTTCTTTTATCCAAAAAGAACAAAAGCAGCTCTTTATAGCCTAGAGTTATTAAAAAAAATTCTTAAAAATAAATCCAAAGGAAATTCTAAAAAAAAAAAAAATGAGAATGTTAAAATGATTAAATTTCACCTGAGGCTTTTTTTTCCGATTCAAAATGGAGCAGTACACCATTTTGCTTCAGTCCTGGACCTGTTTGCTATTGTTTTTGCAGTCTAGAAATAATAGTTTCATGCCAAAGGAAAGCACTTAACACATTTTGTATCCCAGGGTATAACTAATTCCTCTAGGTGAGTTAGCAAAGAGATATGCTAATTTTTTAAGAAAAAAATTATCTTCTTTTTCAAATTTCAATTAAATTACAAGATTTTATTCTGTATGCTATCAAAGTATGAAAAACTTTTCATAACTCGAGTTATAAAAGAAAACAAGTAAAAATAACATTGTATTGTGAATAACATTCTCAAATGTCATTTTTATTTTTGTAATAAAATGTAAAACAGATTCCTTTTTTCTTACAGATTATCAATATCCTCCATTTCCCTTTAGATTTCTAATCATTTTTAGTAGTCAATAGCTACAATGAGAAAATATTTTTCATAAAAGGGCACTTCTGTTAAGCATCTGTACTCAATAACTGAAAACAATTCACAATTTGAATAAATTCAATCAAGGCCAATCTCTTTCTCCTGTTTACTGAGTGCTCATAAATACAGACTCATGGTCTAGATCATATAAGTAGGAGACATATATTGATGGAAAGACGGTCTTCTAATTCAATTTCACATTCTAGTCTAATCAATGGATATCTTTCGTCTATTTTGTTTTTTCGAATTTGGATAGTTTGGCTTAAGAATTTTATTGCATTCTAAGGTTTGATGAAATTAGTCTATTGTGACGCATGAATAAAAGCATTTGGAGAACTTTATCATCAATTCCATGATATTGGCAAACATGTTGGATAGGCATATGTCTTTCTATTTTGTAAGCTATATGTTTAATGTGACTAGTTTGTAGCATGTTATCAATGATAACAAAAATATTACCAAGAATATATTTATGACTATAAAAGTAGGCAGATTACTCTTGTAGACAGAATGAAAGACACTAAATGGACATCCCAAAAGTAACTCCAAAATATATATATTCTTTAAAATGGGAAGGCTTTCAAACTGTTGAGTGAATCCTCTTAAAGGTAGGAACCTGAACAAAGTTTGTAATCTGTATCACTAATCAAAACATGGCTTCCCAACATACCAAAAGGTATCTTTAAAGGTAAAAAGATTTTGTATTTGCAATAGTGATTTTAATTGTAAGATTGTTCACTTTTAATTTTTCACATTTTTGTTTTAATAATAACTTACAGGATCAGCAGGTCCACAGAATTCACGGAATGTCTTTGTAGTATTATTTTGTTGAATCTCTAATGCTACACAAGGACCAGAATACAGTTCTGTCACCATATCCTAAAAGAGAAAAGGGTCATTGTCAATTTCATAAATTACTTTTCTTCTATTGATGGCACCACCATTCTCCTAGATTTGAACATCTGCAATCAGGATGATTTAATGCCACTGTTCTTGGCTTTTCATAGTCTATCTTGGAAACTAATACTCCTAAAACACAGAACTAACAAATCTTTATTCAAAAAACTTCAGGAGAGCTCAATTATTACATGATAATACAGATATTTTGCATTTAAATCTTCATGGCCTAGCACCAGACTACTTTTCTAGACCTATTTCATATCAACACCCTTTGTGAATTCCACATTCTAGGTAAAGAAGCCTACTAGCTATTTTTGGAACCTAATGTACTATTTATCTATATCCCAAATACACCCTTATATGAGTGATACTGCAAGTCAGGAATGTTCCACCTATTGATTCTCAGAATCAAAGACATTTTGCAATTTATATTTGCTTCAATTTTTTAAATGAATTTTTGTTTGTTTTTCCACCATTTACATTTACCTATGTATATATGCTTTATCCCTACTTCAAGCCTACTTCAATATATACTTATTATAACAAACAAAAAATAAAAGAAATTAATCAACATATCAAAAAACACTGATGTTACATTTATACCACCATACATTCATGAATGTATACCACATTCATATCCTTCAATCTCTGCTAAAAATAATGAACATATCTTCCTACTTTTTTCTTTGGGGATAAGTCTGGTTATGATTTCTCAGCATTCAGTTTCAATTTTTTTTGTTGTTCAATGTTGTTGCTGGTGGTCCAGAGCATCCTTTCATATGATAGCTAAGTGTCTGCCATTCTTCTTTTGAAAATTTCACATCCTTTCACCATTTATCTACTGGAATTGCTTTTAACTTTATGTATCTGTTAGTTACCTGTATATCTTAGATATCAAAGACAACTGATACTAATATTTCTAGTTGACTGCTTCATTTCTTTACAGCATCAGTATTTTGCATGTAAAAACTTTTCAGTATACTCTAACCAAAATTATCCATTCTGTCTCTTATAATTGTCTTTATAGTTTGAATACAAATTTACCTAATACCAATGGCTGTTGATGGTATCTAAACTGAATCTCTTCTAAGTTTTTAGAATTTGATATTCAATTAATGAAGTCCATTTTAAGAGTGGATTTTTAAAAATATTTTGTAAGGTGGTGGTCTAACTCTAATTTTTGTCAGACTTTTTTCAAAATTTCCTAGCATTTCTTTTTAGTGAGAGAGTTCCTATCTAGGAACTTTATGTTTCAAGTTTAATAGAACATGATTTATTCAGTTTGACTCATTTCTGATTTAACATTGTTGAGTCTGTTCTACTAGTTTCCTTTAAATTTGTTTAAATCAGCACCAGTTTTGATGGTTACTATTTTAAAATATATTTTGAGATGTAGATATATTCTTCCATTTCAGGCCTACTATTTTCCATTATTTTTCTTAATATTCTAGATTTACTGTTACTTCAAATGAATATTGTTGTTATTTGGTCTATTTCTGTAAGGTATTCCCTTGGCAGTTTGGTTGATATAGACACAACACCAGTTATCATTCCAGTTAAGTTCTCTTTTAATTCAATTAGACTTTCTTTTCTATTACTATCACCTGAATTTTTGTTGTTGTTGTTGATGTTGAAATAGAGTAGGGATCAGCACAATAAAGTCTGTTGGCCAGATCTGTTTATTTCCTGTTTTTGCATGGTCCACAAGCCAAAAGTGCTTTTTACATTCATACAACTAGGCAGCTGGACAAAGTGGTTCATGGTCCATGGTTCATTAACTCCTAAAGTATTTAGAAATGCTGTTGATTTTTGTGATTTTATTTTATAATCTTTAACAAAGCTGGTTAATTGTCTCAATTATTTTCTTTGTTGATACCCTAGGATTTTCTAAGTAAACCATGATGTCATCTGCATATAGGAGTAATTTTATCTCTGCTTTCTCCATGATTATGCCTTTAATTTCTTTCTCCTGTTGCAATGATTAGTTGGCATTTCTAAAACCATGTTAAGTAGCAGCAAGAAAGGAAATATCCCTTCCTTATTGCTGGATTAGTTGGGTTCTCTTCTAGTATTTTTCTTTTGAGTAAAATGTTAATTTTTTATTTTAGATTATATTAAGCCTTCTATGGTTATGTTTTGTAGGGTTAAAATATAAATGATTATTATACTTTGTCAAAGATAGGTTTTTGTCCCCTATATCCACTTGTATAATCATGTGGTTTTAAAATAATTTTAACATAATTAGTTATATTAATTTTTCCTGATGGTTAATTGCCCTTGGAGGCATATTTAAAATTTAACTTAGTTTTAATGAATGATTTTTGGGGGGTAAATTATTGTAATATTTTATAGTTTTTATAATTTTTTAATCTATATATATTTATGGTATTAGAATAGTATTCTTTTTTTTTTTTAACTTTGTCCTTTCCTGGTTTAGATGTTAAAACTATGGCTCATAAAAGGAGTAAGGTGGGGTATTTTCCTTCTAAATTTTCAATAATCATTTGTGTAGTATAAATAGCATATATTCTTTAATCATTTGATAGAAGTCAGCAAGAAATTTGACCAAGTTTTTCTTCCCTTTGATAATTTAATTTAATTTTCTGAATTTAGATTCATTAAGATCTCTAGTGTTAAATTAAATTTAAATTCTAAGCTTTGCAGGAATTTGTGCATAGCAAATTCTGAGAATTATTTTTCTTTCCAATTGCTTGTGTTTCCCTAATTAATTTTTTAAATTTGATGTCACTCTCAAAGTTTATCAATCCTTTTAATCTTTTCAAAGAATCAGCTTTTAGTGTTAATTTAAATTTAATTATTTATTAAATAATTAATTAAATGAGGTATATCAATCAATAAGTTCAAACTTCATAAGGATTACCTTACTGAAGTAATTACCTGATCCTGAATTGCTACCATAAATTTCTTAATTTCTACTAATAATCTAGTGGCTCAGTAATTTGGCTGACATATCTTTACTGAAATATAATTGCTTCAGTTCATATAGATGTTCTTTGATTCCACTCATGTGTCTTAGCTATTTCATAGGCTTATGGCTAATCATTTTTGGTTAGAACTGACCAGTCAATGATACATACCTGTTGCCTCCCTTTATTATCATTTTGTGAAGTGTATTTTTTCCAAATGTCTTTATATAAATTTTTTAAACATATTTATCATGTTCTCTTAAAAAATCAATTCTCTTCCTCCTCTGTGACAAATCTTTCTAAAACTTGTCTTCAGGTTATAAGCTCTGCATTTCATTCATCATCTCTTAGGTTTTGTTTGCATACATCCTAAATCCATCATCATCCAATTTTCCCTGCTTTCCACATAGCTCAAGACTAGTACTGAGTAGGTGTTACTTTAAATGTGTTCTTTTTACCAAGCTTTGAGTATGTATACTAATTAGTCTCA
Organism: Antechinus flavipes; assembly: GCF_016432865.1. Classification (NCBI taxonomy): domain Eukaryota; kingdom Metazoa; phylum Chordata; class Mammalia; order Dasyuromorphia; family Dasyuridae; genus Antechinus; species Antechinus flavipes. The sequence goes on along the minus strand of NC_067401.1, from coordinate 427,093,221 downwards.
ACATATATAGCCTATGTAGTGGGCTTTTAAATGAAATATTAAACCTGATGTCATACATCATTATCATCATCATCATCATATTTCTTCTCATCTTTTTCAATGAAATTCAGATAGAAATAATCATTAGACAAGTCTCTATCATGCTTATTATTCTTTATATATACAGATTATGGTATAGGGTAAATAAAATTATTAGTTTTGTAGTTAGACAAAAAGTTAGGATGGGAGCTCATTGTCTCTAAGTTCCTGAAAGAACCCTCAATACAACTTCTGCAGCAACTGGACAAATGGGATTATCCATATATCATCTTGTTCCTATATGATTCTATTCTCCTCTATGTTTCCATATTTTGAAAGCTTCTTGTTCCATGTAACTTGGGTATTACTCATATTTGGTATGGCTTTTTGTTGTTGTTAAGAAACTGCTAAGTGTCGCAATGTATATAAGGTACTGGAGTCAGGAAGACCTGAATCCATTCAAATCTGACCTCAAACATGTCCTAACTGTATGATACTGAGCAAGTTGCTTAGTCTCAGTTGGCCTCTGAAGGAGAACATGGCAAACCACTTCAGTATCTTTGCCAAAATTTTTTGGACAAGGATTCATGGGGTCACAAAGAGTTGGACACAACCATTTCAGCTGGGTTTGATTTTTCAGAAATGAAGAAAATATGAGGGTTTTCTTAGTAGAGATACTGGAGTAGTTTCCCACTTCCTTCTCTCACTCTTTTTACAGATAAGGAAACTCAGGCAAACAGGGTTAGTTGATCTACCCAGGATCATATAGCTACTAAGTATCTGAGGTCATATTTGAACTCACAAAGATTAATTTTTCTAACTCCAGTCTGGCACTTGTACCACTTAACTACCCCAATTTTGTATGGTAAAAATATTGTTCTCAAGATTTCCCTGATCAATGTTATGTACAAGTGATTATGAGCAACAGTTCAACGTGTCATGATAGAATAATTCTAGTATAGTTTACACATTGAATTCTCAAGGATGTTTTAAAGACTATATTTCTAAGTATAGGAATTTTTTGTCTGTCAATGAAAAATAGTGAGCCACTAATATACAATTCTAGCCATCAGATCATACCGATAAGTTTTTCATTAGATGGTAAATTTTTACAGCCTTAAGGACAAATTTTAGAGATTCAGCTATTCCTTAAATAATCTACACTGATCATCGAGTCTTGGTGCCTTAAAGATAACCCTTCTGTAATTTCTTATGAGAATTAAGGAGTTCTAAAAGATCATTTTAAGCTCTTTCATTTTCCTAAATAAATCCATATGACTCAGCCATTTGTCCTAGAGAGTATTTTCCCCCTACTCTCTGCTGTTAGTCCTCTCCCAAGTTGTGTCCAAGAGTCAGCTACTTTCAGTTCCATTTGACAAATTTGATTCCACGGACCAACCAGGGTGTCTGCATCAAGGTGGCAGCTAAGTGACTAGGAAGAAAAGGATAGATAAGGGAGATATTGTGAAGATAGAAACAAAACTTGACAACATATTGGATATGTGGAGCAAGTGTAAGAGGAATGGAGAATGATACAAAGGTGATGAGTATGGAAATCTGGAAGGATGATGGAGTACTCGATAGGAAAGTTTGGGAAAGGACTGGAGCTTTGGAAAGAAGGATAATGAATTCTGTTTACAAGTAACCAAAAATTTTCCAGATCTTCCTTTTTTAAGAGATTTTTACTTGCTTCTCAATTCTTTATTTTTTAAATATCTGTAGTGAAGTGATTATTTTTAAATGATGTTGAATTATTTTATTCATTATACTATTTGTACTATCTTTGGCTCCTTAACCTTTTGGCTTTTTTTCTTTCTTTCTTTTTTTATCCTTGATAGCTGAACTAAAACAATAAAGAATTTCTGAAATTTTTTTTCTGTTCTGCATATTTCTTTTCAGTTGCTGTTAATTAGGGAATATATCAACGTCATTCAATTGGTTTTTTGTTTGTTTTGTTTTCACAATAACAATTTGTTATAGAACACCTTGATATGAAAAGTTCCTTGCAGTGGCAGCAGATACCACAGGTACTGGTATGTGTAAGTTTTGAAATGTGTTTAAACTTTTTGTCAAGTAAAATAGGAGATGATCTTCATTTAGGATAGTTATGAAAACTTTAACCTGTTTAAATCACTCTGTTAAGGTATAACTAAGCTTCTGGTTAGATTCATGCTATCACACTAAAAAGAGCTTTGCAAAATTCCCATCTAAGTATGCTCATCTCCTTTTCAAAATCATTTGAAACAGAATGAGAAATATTTTGGATATGACCAATGGATTTATTTTGCCTATGTATATTTGTTATAATGTTGTTTTGGGGTATTTTCCAATTAGGAGATGGGATTGGAGAAGGCAAAGAAAATCAATTTTTGTTCATCAAAAATAAAATTTAATAATAAAAAAATCAAAGTCATTTGCAACATCAGTGATGTTTTTTTCATTTAGTTTTTAGGGATAATTTCTGACATTTCAGTAAGAAAAGATTTTAGTGACAAGGTCTTCAACTTTTCTTTCTTCAGATTTTAGTAACTCCTCAATTGGAGGACCACTGAGCCCACCATTGTGGCATATAATATAAACTTTGGGATGGAGTTACTTTTTATGATATCCTTGTGCTGCTCAACAATACAGTATTGTGTAATTAGGAAATGAGCATGTTGTTGATATCTGCAACATGAAGTGTTTTCCTATAATGTCTGGACTAGCTTCCTGGAGGGCCTCAGGATCAGTCAGAGTCAGGATCAAAGGCCTTGGTCTTTAGGGGGAGAAATGAAGAGGCAAGCTGCCACTTGGCTTGCCAAAGATGTCTCCTGGATTCTGGATTCTGGAGTCACCAGCTTCTCTCCTCCTCTTCCTCTTGCTGCCAAGTGAAACTCACTTCTCTCCCTCAGCCCTCCAAGCCTTGCCTATGATTACCTCACTACCACCTATTCAGCAGGCACCAATTATGAGGAGAGCCACCATCTAAATATATGCTTATAGAGCCATTGTCTTATATCGAATAATTAGCCTTAAGTGCTCTCTTGTCCGATTCAGAGTTTCAGCCCTCTATATTTTCCCATAATGGATGAGATGTTTCCAGTTTTGTTACAACACAGTGTAGGTACATAAAGAAAGTATTCCAGTACTTCAGGTATGGCCATAGGTCTCTTGTTTCCACTGTCAATACCAGATGAACTGGAACATTTCCAATCATGGTTGAGTACTGGCATTCTGCCTGATTTATCTTGGCATATCTCACCTTGGGGGAGCATCTGAACACAAATAACTGCTTTTTTCTGCGTCAAAGGAATCATCTCAACAGTTCAGAATAGGGTCAGTCTGTGACTCTGCACCAAACATCCATATCTCTGAGTCTGAAGTGCAGTTACGCCAAAGTAGCTGAGTAGCCAACCTAATCACTACTATCCACTGAGCCCAAAATACAAGCATTTCAAAGTTCTTGCCAGGCCATCACAGCTACCATAGCAAGTTCAGAGCTCCCCTGCTCAGCTCAGACAATATCATTCCTTGAATTTTCATCTTCCTGTAAGAGTCCGTTGACCCTGAAGCTTAAATCTCCTCAGAAATACCTGCCTCTGATTGGACAAGGTGGATAGAGGATAGTGGAGAGCTCCTTCCAGATCCTTCATTCAAGGAGGGCATTACACACAACAGCCCATCTCATCATTACCCACCTAGCTGCATTCTTGGACTTTATCATGACCTTTAACCCAGAATTACCTAAATCCTCTCCCTTTTTTCATGCTCCTTTTCAGTTTCTCTTTATGTATTGTCTTCCCTATTAATCTGTGGGAACTTTGGAATCTATAAGGGTAGGATTGTGTTATCCATATTTTTTTGTATCTCCAGAATTTAGCACAGTTCCTGGCACACAGTACGAGTTAAAATGTTTTTTGAATGATAATGGGTTGGATTCTGAAGGGGATTTTATTATTATTATTTTGAAAGTACAATGAAATGCCCCTTAGATTATAGATGCACAAAATTTTCATCACATTTGTGTGTATTTATTATAAATATTTTACATTTTCTTCAATACTTACGCTAAATTCAGCTACTACTCCTTTATAAACTTCATAAAATTCTTCAACATTAACTTGATCCATATAGAACTAAAACATAAAATTAAGAATGACAACTTAATTAAAAATAAATAGCAAACTCAAAACTCTACCTTTATATAAGATGAAATATTTTTCCTTGAAATGTTATTTATATTAAAATCAAATTGAATCAAAATTCAGAAATAAAATAAATACTCTTTGGAAGTAATATCTGAGAGAAATGTATTAATAAAACCCCACTTAATGAAGAGCATTCATTTGCCAAATTAACAATAATGGTAAAAGCATAAATGAGTGAAGATACTGATTCATAAAATGGTTGAAAGAACATTATTTGAACCCCAAATCTTTCAAAGAGTCCCTAGCTATCCTAAACTTTCTCAGTCAGAGGAAGTGTGGTATAATAGAAAGAACAAGGCATTAAAAGTTAAATACCTAGGTTATATATCTATCTCTGCCATTGTCTCATTGGGTGGTCTGGGACAAAAGGCTTTAATCAAAACATGTACAAATTTTTTTTTTTAAAGAGGACTAAAAATCAACTCAGAAAAATAGAGAAAAATCAGGCAGTAGTTTGCCTGTCTTTGGTAGTTTAGCCAGGATATGGTAGTGCTTGAGGATAGGGTGTTGAATGATTGAATTGGGAACCAGCCTTCTCTGCTGGTAGTTCTTCAGGTCATTATCATACTAGAGTTCTCAGTTGAAATAGTTAAAATTACTTTATTCTATATAATTTTGGAGAGGTCTCAGAACTCAGGAGAATAAAAGAAAGTATCTAGTCCTCTTATCTTATTGATGTGATTTGGCTATGATAGGTTTTAGGAAGCAAACAGAAGATTTTATATTTGATCCTGAAAGTAGTAGCCACTGGAGATTATTGAAGAGGATGGGGACAGATTGACAGACAAGGTCAGACTTGCCTGAACTTTAGGAAAATCACTTTGGCAGTGAAATGGAAGATGGACTTCAGTGGGGAGACACCTGAGGCAGGGGGACTTAATAGAAAGATATTGCAGTAATCCAGGTATGGGATAATGGGAGTCTGCAACTAGGATGGTAGCTTGTGTGAATAGAGAGAAAGGGATATATATGAGAGATGCTTCAAAGATAGAAAAAAAAAAGACTTTGCAACAGATTGGGTACAAGAATTGAGCGATAGAGAGGGTTTTTACTAGTTATTGGCCCAGGTGACCGAAAAGATAGAAGTGTCCTCAATAGCAACAGAGAAGAGAGAGTCTGGGGGAGGGGATGGGGATATGATGAACTCAACTCTGTACATGCTCAGTCTAAGATGTCAACAGGATGTCCAATGAACATCTGGAGATGTGAGACTAAAGGTCAGGAAAACCATTAGCGCTGGATCAATAGTGCTTGAGAATCACCTGCACAGACATAAAAACTGAACCCCTGGGAGATAATGCAATCAATAAGTGAAAGAGTCCAAAGGACCAGGGATGAGGCTCCGGGGACACCCTGGTGAGCAGGGCAGCCCGGATGAAGATGAAACAAAGGATTAAGAAGGAGTAGCCACTCTGGCAGGAGGAGCGTCCCGAGGAGGAGAGGGCAACAGTCCACGTCACAGAGGCCAACAAGAGGCTGCTAATCTCCAATTTGGGGACTGAGACTGGAAGTCAGATTTTGGAGAGGCAGCCACCATAAGTGACTCTTAGCTATGAAGGGGGCGGTAGGATCATAGCAAGAGGAGATGGATGGACTGAAGGAGGACTTTTTAAAGCACAGATGTTTGTGGGCAGCAAGCAAAGAGTGAGGGAAAATGAGTGAGTGCAGATGACAGAGGGGGCTATCTGCCTGTGCTCGACAAGGGTCTGCCATGACAAGGAGATGGGCAGGGGATACACGCCACTGACCACGGCACATCCACAGCAGGCCGACAAACTAGATGAGTAAAGGGACTTCAGGACCACGTCTGAGGGCTTTCATGGGAGCCACAGACTCTGACCCCTTTCGCAAAGATACAGACATGAGCTAAATTCTCAGGGAAGACCCTGAGTAGGGGAAAAAAAACTCTGATGGTTCCTAGCAAGGGGCAAAAACTAAGCTGAGATTTCTGAGGATCCTCTTTGGATAGAATGTCTTTTTTTTTTTTTTTTTTTCCGAGTCACAGATAGCACTTGGTGCTGACAGTGAAAGGACATATGATAAAAGCATTTCTAGCTAAAACCCAATTTCCAGGTAAATGCAATTAGTTTTTAATGAAGTGAATCTGCTTGTCCGCAATAAGTCATCATTCCCCGAAAAATACCTACCATCTGCATAGCTGAAATTTCAAAGCCTGCATCTCGGATGGCAATTAGGATCTTTCCCAATAGCCCTGAAAATGTAAAACAAAACAGACACATAATTATAAAATTGTGAACTTAAGAATAAACTTTTTTCTACAGCAAAGCAAATAATTTGTACAATGCTTCTGAAAGCATATACTTTTGCAAGAGAAGTTTAGTCAATTCCCATTATGGGTCTTCATCAAAGCATTTATCAATTACCATGTACATAAACCTGAGCTTGTCAGTGTAGAGGACACAAAAGAAGTGTACAATGAGGTTTCTGCCTATCACCTAATTACAATTTGACTGTGTAGACAAAATATATACAAGAAAATTCAAAATAACAAAGCAATATGTTTCTTTTAAAATTAATTTTCTAATTTTCAAGCATATTTTTTCTCCATCTCCTTCCAATGAAATAAAAAAGAAAAAAACTACTATAACAAATTATAACAAATAGTCAAACAAACTCCCATATAGTCATGTCCAAAGATATGTGTCTAATTCTTTATCTTTAGTTTTATCACCTCTCTGTCAGGTGGTTGGTAGCATTATTTAGTCATAGCTCTTCTTCTAAGGTGAAATCAGATCATTATTAAATATTCTTTGGGCCTGGCTATTCAAATCAATATCAAAGTTACACATCTATACTAATGTTAAATCAACATCTTTCTTTTCTGTCCAAAAGCAAAAGATAAAGAGACTTTATTAAATATTAAAAGCCTAAGTAATGTTCATATAAATATATGGATATGGATATTTATATCCATATCCATATATTTATATATACAAGACATTCTATTAATTCTTCCAAAAATAAAGTGAGTAGTTTCTTATAACTTGTTCAATATAAATATATATTTGAATGTGTATGTCATACTGATGCCTTTTTTAAAAAAAGCATTCCATTCATTTCAGTATCCCATAAGTCAACAAATATTTATTAGAGCCTATCTGTACATAGGGCACTGCTCTAGATATCTGGGTTACAAAGAAAAATAACACTGTAATTTACTTTAAAAACCATAAAAAACAATTAATTGAAAGAGCAGTTTCCTCAAAGTTTTAGGACAAAATACTACACACAAGTTACCTGCATTCTTGTGTATTAACAATAAAATTAGTCAGGAAAGAATAGAAATACCACTCAAAATTAACCACAGAAGATATAAAACATTTGGAAGTCTATTAATCAAAACACACACAGGAACTATATGAACCCAATTACAAAACACAATTTGTATAAATAAAAATAAAACTAATAAGAAAAATATGAAGCAAATAAAGACTTTATAGATCTAGAAAAATAGTAATAAAATTCATCTGAATCTAGAATATCAAGGAAATCAATAAAAAATAACATAAAAAAAGGAGCTTAGCAGTACCAGAACTCAAACTATACTGTATCATCAAAATATATAGCTATTTCATCAAAACAATTTGTTACTAGCTAAGAACTGGAGTAATTGGTCAATAGAATAAGTTAGGTTCACAATTAACAAAAACAAATGAACACAGTATTTGATAAACCTGTTGGGACAAGAACTCATTATTTAACAAAAGACTGCTGGAAAATTTGGAAAACAGTACAGCAAAAATTAAGTATACATCAAGAACTAACAACATATGTCAAGATAAATTCCAAATGTATATTTGATTTAGACATAAAAGGTGACAATAAAAGCAAATTAGAGAAACAAAGAAATTACTTTTCAGATTTTTGGATGGGAAAGAGTATATAACCAAACAAGTAAGAGAAAGGATCACAGAAGAATTATATAAAATTTAAAAGATTCTACACAAACTAATACAATTAACACTAGAAAGAAATAATTAATGGACAAATTTCTTTGACAAAAGTTCTCATATTTAAGATATATAATTAACTGAAACAAATTTATGACTAAGATCCATTCCCCAATAGATAAATGGTCAAAGGATATGGATATGTAGTTTTAAATAGAAGAAATTCAAGCTCTCAACAATCATAAGAGGAAAAAATGCTCCAGACCACATATGATTAGAGAAATGAAAATTAAAATAAGAGGTTTATTCTCAAACACATCCAATTGGCAAAATGACAAAAAAGGAAAATGACAAATGTTAGAGGAGGTTCTGCAAGACAGGAAAATTAAGGCAGATTTGGTAGAATGATAAATTGGTCCAGCCATTCTGAGAAGAATTTGGAATTATGCCACCAAAGTTCTAAACTATGCAGTACCTTTTTGACACAATTTTAGCAGACTTATTACCCAAAGAAATCAAAGAAAAAGGAATCACATACAAAAAATATTTAAAATACTATTACAAAAAAAGTATTATAAATTTTTTTTGTATGTGATTCCTTTTTCTTTGATTTCTTTGGAAATCTTTGAAAATTGGGAAAGTAAAGGGGTATCTATTTATGATTATTATTAAGTCACTTTTCAGTTGTGTGCAATTCTCCTTGGCCCCATTTGGAATTTTTTTCACAGGGGTATTGATTAGAGTGGTCAGCTATTTCCTTCTCAACTCATTAGTAAATGGATAAAACACTGAATGTAATGAATGGAACCTTACTACTGAATATTATGGAATATCACATAATTAATTGGCACTTTCAAAGGAAACTGGGAAGACCATTATGAATAGATGCAGAATAAAACAAGCAGACATAAGAAAATAATGTATGCAATGACAATATTCTAAAGAAATCAGTAATCAGTTGACCAACCATGATTCCAGAAGACTGAGGATAAACATGCTATCCATCTCCTGCCAAAGAGGTATTGGATAAAAAAAAATGCAGAATGATACATACATTTGTGGATATGGCTAATGCATAAATTTATTTTGCTACACCAAGCATCTTTGTTTTGAGGGGTTTGCTTTTTTTTTTTATAATTGTTCAGTTTTTATATAATTGTTCAGTCAGTAGCAGGAATGAGAGAGAATAAATATTTACACAAGTAAAATATAAATGTATAGGGATAGAATTTGGAACTCAAAACTTTAAAAAATGTTTAAAATTGATATAATGTAACTGGAAAAAATAAAATATATTAAATTTAATTTTTAAAAATATATGTAAATACACAGTGGATTCAAAGTAATTTTTGAAGAAGAGGAAAGAACAGCAGATAGAAACCAGAAAATGTCTCTTAAAGGAGATGATGCTTTTTTCACCAGAAAAAAGGACTTAAAATGTCTCTCTGAACTGTCCAACCAATAGCTATCAAATTTTTAACTAGGAATATCACTTTTCTTTAATTTTTGACACATACATGTAACAACCCATAAATTTAAAACACAGAACTTTTTTTTAGAGAATTCATGTGAATATCATATTTTATCAAATCTAGAAAATTCATATTAACTTTGTGGACATAATCAAATCACCATTTGATGGTCACTATGATTAAAAAATGTGTTATTAAACTAAGTTAATGAATCTGAAAGCAATGGGCAAGTTTACAAGATTTTAGTATATTACCATAACTACTTTTAATGCAGAAGTCACATGTGAGTTTCTGGGAAGAGATTCAAACTTAAATGAGACACATTAGTTTTTGAACTATATGAGTTTGAATGAACTAATAACACAAGGCTATTTTTCTGATTTTGGAAAGTGACCAATCAGTCAATAAGCACTTTAAAAGTTCAGGCCTTCTGCTAAGAGCTGGGAATGCAAAGAAAGGCAAAGAGTCCCTTGCCCTCAACTCGCTCTCATTCCAGTGGTGGAAACAACACAGATACATAGCTAATGCAAAGTAACCTGAGAGGGTAAGACACTAGATGTTAAGGAACTTGGAAAAGACTTGTCAGAAGGTATAACCTGAGCTCAGTCTTTTAAAAGAAGCCATGAAAAGGAAGAGGTAGAGGTAAAAGGCAGGGAATTCTAGAGCTATAGGAAGGGGAGCCATGCATGAGGAACAGAGAGAACAATGAAGTACTAGAATACATGGAAAAGAGTCAAGAATAATTCTAGGAAGGGCTGGGTTACTGCCACACAAAGGAGGGGTATTTAACCTGAGAGTAACAAAGAGCTGATGAAGTTTAGGAAAGATGAAGGGATGACATAGACCTATGCTTAAAGTATTCCAGCAGCTAAGTGGAAATGATGGGATATAGAGAAAAGGGCTTGAGGCAGAGAGCAAGTAGAAAGCTACAGCAATCATCTAAATAAAGAAGGTAAGGACCTAAAATAGAGGGATGCTTATTATCAATGTGTTCACATCTATAACTTGTTTTCACAAGACCTTACTCATAGCAGGTACTTTAAAAATGTTTTTCTCTTTGCCCTTCACTATGTAAGTATAGAGAAGAGAAAACAAAATACAGCCTTAAGATATTTATTAAGGTTAAGCAATTTTATTGACATCTATTGGCATTTTATAGTCTCAAAAATCTAAATAAGTCATTGGAAAAGAGATGGATGCTAAATTTAGAATGACAAAATACTCAGATTCTACATCAAAATGCATTAAATTGAATTCAATGCAAGAAAGATAAAATAATCCTAATATATGTGGGAATAAGTACACTGACAAAACTACAAATGGATAAAGTTGATAATATTAATAAACAATTTAAATCAAATTAAAAGTTGTTTATTTCAAAATTTAAATATGAAAAGGAAAAGGGTCTCATTAGTGATCCTCAAAAAAGGGCCAGTGAATCTTTCCAATGAGATTACTGTAAAATCAAATCAAAACCAGAGATTATGAGAAAGTTAGGATTAATTTTCCATAACAAAGTATAAAAGAAATCAAAAGCATTAGTAAATTCAACAGGAGGAATTTAATACTAATCCCAACAAATATGCATAACAAATAACCTTAGGCCAAAGAACAGGATGGAAAAGCTTTCTGTCTCCTAGACAGCAGTATGTTACCAAGTAAAGCTACCTGACTAATAGTCTTCCAGCATTTTTTAACCAGATGAAAGGATGGACTCTTACATCTTACTGACTACATTTTCCCATTATGGTTTACTGCATTCTGTGAACAAGTACATGTCTAAATCACAATAAATAAAATGGAGACCAAATGGCAGCTTCCATAACTGTTATTAAACAGAGAAGTACAATTCAGCCTCTGTGCTTGTCACTCCATTCATCTCCGATGGTCTGCTTGAGCACTGAGTAGTGAGCAGGCTGCAGGGGCAGCTAGCGAGCCAGGTGGGTAGAGCACAGGACCTACTAACTACATGACCCCAGACAAGTCAATTTCCTCACCTGTAAAGACAAGGAAATGATAGCTCCACTATTTCCCAAGAAAACTCCAATTGAGGTCATAAAGATTTGGACATGAATAAAACAAATGAACAAAAGGCTTTCTACATTGAATAGATAAATATGCTGAGCATTAGTTCTATTTCGCAACTTGTATCAGTTCTCAAAATTACCCATGTTTTTCCCTTGATTATTCTCCTATAAAAATAGTTTTATTTTGTAAATACTATTAAACAAACACTCCAATAGAACTGTTACCTTATCAGTGAGGAAGTTCTTAAGATGGGGACCATCCCTGCCTGCCCATCCTGCTCATGTTCTCCCTTGCTTTCTGTTGATGATGCAAAGATACTTACCTTTCATCCTTACCACATGACCAGCCAATCTTTACATCTCATTACATATTTCACTAATGATGTCCTACTGCCAGTTTTTCTTTAAATTTATTTGATATATAATACAGCTTTCTCACATTCGTGGTATATTTTTTCCTTCTATTTAAAATTAATTTAAAATTAAAACACTTGAATTTAGGGAGGGGAGAGGGAAATTCCTTGTAACAAATATGCACATAAAGGAAAATAGATTTCCTCACTGAACATGTCAAAAAAAAAAAATGCATGTCTCATTCTGCCCCCGAGTCCATTGTGTCTAGGTCAGGAAATAGGTAGCATGTTTCACACTGGTCTTAGGGAATCATGAATGGGTATTGTGTCAATCAGTCTGTCAATCAAAAACCACTTGTTAAGCACGTGCTGTGTGTTATAGGCTGGGGATATAAAGGCAGGCAAGAGTCATATATACAGAATACATTAGGGATAGTCTCAGAGGCACTCTGATTTGAAGGAAGCTAGGGAAGCTGGAAGTAGAGATGCAAGGAAGGAGGGAGAGGTTGTGAGAATGTGGGGAGCTGAGTGAAGCAGGATCTAATGGGAGGAACAGCAAGGAGCTTACACTTTCTGTGTTACAGAGTACATGGAAGGGAATAATGAGTAAAAAAGACTGAAAGAGTAGAAAGGGCCCAGTCATTGTGGTAAAGGACTTTAAAAGACAAACAGAAGATTTCACATTTGATCCTGGAGGTGACAGGAAGCCTCTGGGGAAGATCTGGTCAGACTTTCACTCTAGGAAGATCGATTTGTCAGCTAAGGGGGTTGGGGGGGGGGGAGGGAATGGCAGTGAGACTCATGAGCAGACTTTGCTACAGCACAGACATGGGATGATAAGGCCTACATCCACAGGGGGATAGGGACATAGGTCAGACAGAGCTCAACAAAGGCATAGATATGGGGTGGTGAGGGATATAGGTGAGAAAGCTAGTATGATGGCAGCTAGCTTGGGAGCTTCAGGGACTAGTGGGATGGTGGCAACTTGGACAGTGATAAAAAATAAAGAAAAAAGCCAGGGAGAGGCAAAGCCTTAAAGAGAAAGAAAAGCTCAGTGACTGGCATGTTGAGTTTAAGATTTTCTTGTAACGTCCAGTCCAGAAGGTCTAAGAGGTAACTGGAGATCCAAGGCAGAGGCTGGGAAAAGCGTAGGCCAGGACAAACAGATGGTAACCCAGAGCACAGAACCGATGAGATCAAACAAATGAAATGATTAGTCTCGAGGAAGAAGAGAAGGGGTCTGCTAGACACCCATGACTAATGGACACGATATAGGTGAGAATACATCAAAGAATAGGAGGAGGAGGAGAAAAAACAGGAGAAAGTAGGAAAATCCAGAGAGAAAAAAAGCACCAAGTAGAGATAAACTCAAAGAAATCACAAAGGGCAAAGATGGAGAACGGTCCTAAGATGCAATGAGTAAGAGCTCATTAGTTTAGGTGAAATAATGATGCTAGAATCCAGACAGAGAATTACTGAGACCAAGATAAAGGGAAGCTAATGGGGATGGCCTTCTCAAGGAGAATAAAAGGTGGGGAGAGATGCAATGGTGGTTAACAGGATCAAGTGAGAGTTTTTTGAGCATGGGGGAACATGGAAATGATCATTGTTCTGATTTTCATCATTGGTTTTTTTTCTTCAGCATATTCCTATTATTCTACAAATTGCTCTGGTTCTGCTTATATCATTCTTCCTCAGGTCTTACAAGTCTTCAAAATTATTTTTATAATTTTGATGTCATTATATAAGGGTTCTTCTGGTTCTGCTCATTTTATCCTGTATCAGCTCATGCAAGTCTTTTAAAAATCATTTTTCCCTAATTTCTTAGTAGTGCAATATTTCATTACATGCATATGCCACAATTTATTTAGGTATTTCCCCAATTGATAGTTTCCAGTTTTTTGCCTTCATGAAAATAACTATTACAATTTATTTAATAGATAAAAAGTATTTTTCTCTTTATTTGATCTCTTTGGGATATAGTACTAGGAGTACTATAGTTGAATCAAAAAGCATGAACTGTTTAGTAACTCTGTGTATAATGTCAAGTTGTTTCCCAAAACTGTTGAACTCATTCATAGTTCTACCAACAATGCATTAATGTGACTTTTTTCCCTTACTCACTCCACCCTTACCAATCTGGACTGTAACCTTAGAAATTTTTAAATTTGTATTTTTCTTGTGCATTTTTTCATTTGACTTAGACAGACTGAGTTTCTTCCCTTGAGATTCCCCTGTTCAAATCTTTAGATCATTTACCAATTAGAGAATGGCTCCAAGTTTTAAAAATATGAATGTCATGAAAATTGCCTTCTCTGTTGAAAATGTAATTAAATACATGATCATTTCTTTGCAGACTGTTGTGTTCCATGATTCATAGCCATACAATAAGATAGAACAATAGCATCAGAATCATGATCTTTTATCAATAAATAGTTCCCTATGCCTTAAAACCCATTGCTCTATTAATCTATAAACATGAAAAAAAATTATAACTTAGTAATTTCTTGATTATTGTACTTGATTACTGTGCTGCTTTTTTTTATTTTTTTATAATGCCTTCAATTTATGCTATACAGTTGCTTATGTTACTAATTCTATATTGAGAGCTCTGATTTCTGTCCTAAATTCATTTGTAATTCTATTAAGAGATTCATTTCCCTTTGTGTTTCCCATGTTCGTTACAGATTCCTCAAAATTCTTTCTTTTACTGAGTAATATTGGTTCATTTACTTTAATATTATGATTTTCATTAAATGTTCTACTTTTTATTCTTTTTGGGTTATTGTTCTTTTTTTCTTTTGGTCTTTACGTTCTTCTTACCTGGTTTATCTGTTTGTGAAATATTTTTAAATTGATTTTTTATTCTAGCTAGTTCTCTACCATTAGATCTTTCAGATTTTCCTTGTATTTCCCAGACTTGTTTGGAAATCCCTCTCATACTCTTCCTTCCCTTCCCTACCTCTTCAATTTCTTCTCATATCCCTGAAACAGGGCCTCAGAGATCAGAGTCCTTGAAATAGTGGACATAAGAGTAATTTTTTGCTGAATTAGCCTTGAGGCAGATAAATGTCCCTCTCCCTTGAGTTTCCTGATCCTGTGTTCCCCTCTTATCTGCATTTCTGAGTGGCCTATGTCCCATAACTTTATCTTCCCCTGAGGCTCCCTTGCATCTCTCCTATACATTTCCTTTTTGGGGCTGGACAAAGGCATAATCTGCTAGTTCTTTTCAGGTCAGGGTAGGAGTTCAGGCAAAGCCAGGGACCTAGGGAATCCCTAAAATCAGACACTGAGACAGAAATTTAGGAATTTGCTTATAGGCACTAAAAGAAGCATATGGAGTCAGTTGAGGGAAGGTATACTAAATGCAGCTGTCAATATTAAAGTATTATATAAAGTACTAAAGTAGTCTATCTAGTTTAAATATTTCAAGATCATATAAGCACCAATTTTATATAATGTAAAATCATGAAAAAGAAAGAAATTAAGACAGAATAGCAATTCTGGACCTCAAACTATATCACAAAATAGCAATCGTCAAAATAATTTGAAAGTTTAAAAAAAAACAGAACAATAGATCAATGGAACTTATCTGAATAAAAACGAATTAGCATATAATTAAACTCAGTAATCCAGTATTTGATTAACTCAAAGGCATAGGTTACTTGGGGGATGGAGATAGGCAAAACCTCCCTATTTAATATTAACTTCTAGGAAATGAAAAAACAGTTTGGCAGAAATTAGGCTTAGATCAATACCTTATAAAAATTCCACAACAAATTTAAAATGACCTGAATATTAAAGATTAAACTACAAAAAATTAGAAAAGAAGCAAATAAAAAAATATAGCTATGCATATGAGATAAATTCTTAACCAAATAAGAGATAAGACAACAGCAAAGATAAAAAGAGATAATTTTGATTACATGAAACTGAAGAGCTTCTACATAAACAAATTTAAATGTATCTTGCATAAGAAGAGAAATTTAATTAAGAAAAATATTTGTATCAAATATCTTTGATAAATGTTTGCTCTCTAAGACTTTAAACACTTAACAGAAATACATGAGACCAAAATCCATTTCCTGATCTAAGGATGGTCTGAGGATATGAACAAACAGTACTCAAAAGAAGTGAACTTTAACAGTCATATAAAAGATTGCTCCTAAATCGTGCATAATTCAGACAAACACAAATCAAAACAAAACATTTCCAAAATAACTTCACATCAAGAAAACTGGCAAAGATGACAAAATGTGGAAATAGTCAATGTTTGTGGGAGTATGCAGGATACACACACATACACATATGAATGTAATAATGAAGGTATAAATTAACGTAACCATTCTGAAAAGCAATTTTGGAATTACATAGAGAAGGTAATTCAAATATATGCCCTTTCACCTCAATATTGAATTGCTAGGTATATAACCCCAAAAGGTCACTAATAGAAAGAAAGGCTTGACAGATGTCAAAATACTTGTAAACTGCACTTTTTTATAGGGAAAAAAAAAAATCGATATAAAAAAGATGTTCGCCAACTGAGGAATGTCTAATCAAATTGTTATCATGAATATAATGTGATATTAATATAGTATAAGAAACAATGAATATGATATAGGGGAAAAAACAATCAAAACCTAAAATTATAAAGAACAAACCTGGCCCCTAAAAAATAATGGAAAGCCACCTTCCTCTACTCCTTTTTTGACTTTTTTTCTCTTTTGGAGAAGGAAATGACAAACCATTTCAGGATCTTTGCCAAGAAAACCCATATCACAATCAGATTGAAAATTGCTTAACAAACCTCTTCTTTCTTTTTCTCCCAGTTCCTCCCTCTTTCTTACCCTTTCATTTTTCTATATTGTCCCAATAGAACTGACTTACATTCATTTTCTATCGTTAGGTATATTCCTTCTAACTATCCTAATAATGGTAAATTTCTTAGGTTTACATTTATCATCTTCCCATATAGCAATGTAAACAGTTTAATCTTTTAAAATCCTTTATGATTTCTCTTTCATGTTTACCTTTTTATGCTTCTCTCGACACTTGTTTGAATGTCAACTTTTCTATTCAGATGTGGACTTTTCATTAAAAATGCTTGAAAGTTAGATTAAATGTCCATTTTTTTTTCCCTTGAAGAATTACAATCAGTTTTGCTAGGTAAGTTATTCTTGGTTGTAATCCTAGCTCTTTTGCCTTCTGGAATATCATATCCCAAGCCCTCTCCTCCTTTAACTTGAACCCATTAAATCTTGTGTGATCCTGACTGTAGCTCCACAATATTTGAAATGGTTTCTTTTGGTTGCTTGCAATATTTTCCCCTTGACTTGGGAGTTCTGGAATTTGGCTAAAATATTCCTGAGAGTTTTCATTTTATGATTTCCTTTCAGAAATAAGCAGTTAATTTTTCCAGTTTTTATTTTACACTCTGGATCTAATATATCAGGACAGTTTTCCTTGATAATTTCTTAAAAGATGATGCCTGGCCAGTTCCAATGCTCTTGTAATGAAGAGCCATCTACACCGAGAAAGAGGAGAAAGGGGACTAAGTGTGAATCACAACATAGTATTTTCACCTTTTTTGTTGTTTGCTTGCATTATTTTTCCTTTTTGATTTGATTTTTCATGGGCAGCATGATAATTGAAGAATTACACATGTGTAATATATTGGATTATTTGCTGTCTAAGAGAGGGGGTGGAGGGGAAGGAAGGGAAAAATATTTGGAACACAAGGTTTTGCAAAAATGAATGTATCTGTGCATATATTTTGAAAACAAAAAGCTTAATCCAAAAAAAAAAATGATGCCTGGGGTTGTGTTTGTTTGTTTTGATCGTGCCTTTTAGGTAATCCAATAATTTTTAAATTATCTCTCCTCAATCTATTTTTCTTGCATCACTCTCATTTCTTTTCCCAATTTCTCTTTATCATTCTTAGCTCTTTCTTGAAATCTTCCTGGAATTCTTCTTGGACTTGTATTCAATATGCATTTTGGAGGGGAACTTTACTTGCAGCTGTTTTCATTTTGTCTTCTCCTAAGTCTATGTCTTGGTCTTCCATGCTACTATCATAGCTTTTAATGATTAGGTTCTTTTTATTATTTGCTCATTTTCCTACATATTTCTTGACTTTAGACTTTATATGAAAGTTGGGCTCTTCTCATTTGAAGGTCCAAAAAAAGCTTCAAGCTTTTTTTGTGCTGCTATTTTATAAGCTCGTTCTGGAGATCTGCAAATTTTAGGTGCTTTCAAGGTAGTGTTTTCTTGGGGAAAGTATAGCTACTGTAAAGAAGTCACTGCTCCTTTTGATCCTGGCACTATAACCCAGCTCCCAGATCCCTTGCATCTCCCTTGTAACTGTGATCCTGAATGTGTGTAATGGAGTTGTCAAACAGCACCCAGTCCTGTGCCCAGAGCCAGCCCAGGGCCCCCTGTAATCTATCTCTAACATGTTGTCCAATCCCCTTATTATCCCTAGACTGAGACTGCCCCCAAGAGCCACTGCTGATATTCCCACCACATCTACTCCAGGGACTACAAGACAACAGAAGAATCAATGTTTTCTTGATTGTCAAAATAGGAATAATGTGGAATCTGCAAATTACAAGGCATTGAGTTTGACTTTGATTCCTAGTGGATTCTAGGTGTGCCATTTAAAAGAATGTTTAGTAGATATCTAGAAAGGGAAGTAAGTAGTCTAAGAACTATATGGTTTCAACAAAAACAAGTCATACCAGACTAATCTAATTTCCTTTTTGGACACTATATTAGATCTGAAGATTTCTATAGACAGGATTTACCTAGATCTTGGCAAAGCAGTCAGCAAAGTTTTTCATGCTCTTTTTGTGGATGAGATGAAGAGATATGAATTGACCTACATTACAGTTAAATTGATTCATAACTGGTGAAATCAACCAAGACCCAAAGAGTAGTGATAAATGGTTTAATATCAACTTGTAAGGAAGTTTGTAGTAGTACACTGGTGACAACAAAATGATGACTTCTGCAATGCATTTCAATATATTGCTTTGTATTCCCTATACCACTGTTTATAACGTATATAGGAATAGCTTTGCTATCTGTGAGTTTGTTGACAAGTGGTGCCATCATTGTTGTTTTCTGGAGAATGTATAAATGCATATTCAAAATTCTATATAGCTATATTGGTTAGCTGAAACTCCATTTTTACATATTAAGATCCTTGTGAAGTTCCCCTATCTCATCAAGATTAATATTCACATGTAGAACCTGAAGGGGAAGTTGTAAATTCTTTTGAGCAATAGTTCCACTTTTTCCTTACTATGGAACATGCCTCAAGGTCATTTTCCAAAGCAATGGATAAAGTTAGTTAGAAGACAAAGAAAATTATTTAGGATATCCTGATTGCTGTTTTTTCCTTACCTATACAATTTCTTATTTATCACTATATTGCCAAGTAATACCGATAACTAATAATAATGATAAATAACATTTATATAGCATTTTGCTAGATAAGTAAGATTTGCAAAGTGCTGTGCACATGCTATCTCACTTCTAAACTCCTGAGAACATCTCTCTTTTCCAAAATTACAGAATGTTCACCTTGGCCCAAAGGAAATTTTTTTTAGAGAATTTGAGTTCCAATAAATGACAAATTTCTGCAAATTCAGCAGAGGTAAGAAAGAGGATCCTTGTTTCAGGGTTTCCACTTCCTATCATCGCTGGCTCTGAGAATAATAATCAAATCAATATAACCCATGTTTTTGGCAAGAAATGTTTCTCTATGACAATATCCCGTCCACTCAAACAAAAACTTCCTTTTTTGGCTAATATTCTCCTATACAAAGAGCTTCCTCTAATTAAAATTTAAGCTCCTCAAGAGAAGGGACTATCTCATATTTGTATTTGTATCCTTAATAGATTATCTAGCACAGTTCATGGCATGTAGCAGGTGCTTAATAATTTTTTTTTCATGCATTCAAGTGACTTCTCCAAACTGATGCATACCCAACATGCCTCTGCTATTCCTCCTCATCCTGGAGAGTCACAATGACATATAATGGAAATATCTTTTTGGAAAATGTGGTAGTGACTCTTTCTGTTATTGTCTGCTTGCATTTTTGCTTTCCTTCTCAGGTTTTTTTTACCTTTTTTCTAGATCTGATTTTTTTGTGCAGCAAGATAACTATATAAATATGTATACATATATTATATTTAACATATGCTTTAACATATTTAGCATGTATTGGTCTACCTGCCATCTAGGGGAGGGGGTGAGAGGAAGGAGGCGAAAAGTTGGAACAGAAGTTTTACAAGGGTCAATGTTGAAAAATTAGCTATGCATATGTTTTATAAATAAAAAGCTATAATTAAAAAAAAAGAAAATGTGGTGGTGAACTACATGGTTAGGAGGAATCTTTTTGATTGACTTTGAAGCCAGAACTGGAGGTTCCTTCCTGCTCTGGTAGATCAGTACCCCACCTGTTCATTTTGGTTTTTTCCTCCTGATGGATCTCTGTTCATGGTTTGACTCTTCTGATGGCATCCGAAGCTTTAGACCTTCCTCCTTCTGAGGCTGAGAAGTGGACCCATCAAAACAGGCCTTGACCCACTGTCTCTCTTGTTTGTTCTTTTGTTTTATGGTGAAGGAGGCTCCAACTTGTAGGTTTTGAAAGGTGAGCAGAGCAAACACCTAGGAATCTAGAAGCATGGGATTCCACAAGACTTTATCCTAAGCTTTACAGCCTGGTCAATATCAATGCTCTGACTGTCTATGGGAATCTACCTGGAACATGAACTTGGTGAAGTTGATGCTACAGAGAAATTACAGTAAGAATGCTTCCATTGTCCCCCACAGACCAAGATGGGGATAGAGATAAATATGTCTCTCAAATGTCTGAGGGAAATACGTTTATTTTTGGTTCTATCCTATTTTCTAAGTAAATATCCTTTTGTAGAAGCTAATCATTATGGTTAATTGGTCCTGGGGTACTGGTCATTATTGTTAACAGTAGCAGAAACACACATAGTGGACAATAAAGAAGAGATAATCTAACCTATCAGTTTATTCATTCTTCCTTGAGGAAGAAATGCAGCATGACCTAGAATAGTGAGCCCAGAGCTTACTCACTTTACAGACAAGCGATCTAGATGGAGCAAGATTTAAAACTAGGCTTTCTGACTACAAAACTAGCTTTCTTTCCACTGCACAACAAATGGCACTCCATTCATAAGACTGCTAGCCTTTCTCTGATGTTCCCGTGAAACATCTAAAACCTGATATCATAGACTTCTGACCCTCCCCCCTATATAGTTAGTGGATACATACTTTTAATATTGCCACCCAACTTGTGGTATTGCAATCCTTCACTAGGAATTCAATAGGAATTCTGAGGAACCCAATAGCTAGTGTTGATGTAAGTTGAGACACAAATATTAGGGCCTTTCTGTTTTATTTCTTGCATTTCAAATGTTCTACTAGCTATAAAGATTATCCTTCAATAAACAAGCTGTATCGATGGTCTCTTTCTTTCCTACAAGTTGATTACAAAATCACTAACTGAGAAAACAAATACCACTAAATATCCTAAACAATTAGGATAGAAAAAACTGATCAATTGCTCTTTTCAATTATTTCCTATGGACTTCCAAATAACGCTAGTTCATTCAACAAAAAGTTCAGGACACTACATTAAGTGGAATGCCTCTGAGATTTGTTCTAGGCCTTGTACAATTAAAAAATTTTCATTAAGGCAGAAATAACAAAGCTTATCACATTTGTTGATGACACAAGACAAAGAGAAACAGAAAGAATATTAAAATACATTGTCAGAATCAAAAAATATTGAAAGACTAAACTAAGGCACTAAATTTATTAAAATCAAATATAATGAGGATAAACATAGTTTTAAATAGAAGCTCAAAAAATTCAACTTGACAAATATAGGATAGGGGAAGCTGTAGCTAAAAAGCAATTTGACTGGAATATAGCTGAGGGATCAACAAACTGCTAACTGGACAGGATTTAACAGCACAAAACAATTAATGAGAAATCAGGCCATGTTAATAGATACATATTGTCCAGGCCCAGGGACGCAATTGCCTTGATGTGTGATGGGAGTTGGGCCTCTGGCTCAAAAAGCTCTAGAGGATCCTTGTCATCTCAAGGATAAGAAGAGACACTTCTCTGCCTGGTGCTGAAGGTCTTTTCCGATCTGGCTCAGGCCAGCTTTTCCAAGCTAATCATGCATTATCTCAGTCAAACTGGTCCTGCTGTTTCTTGCTGTTCCTTGGACCCCAAATTCACTTTCCATTCTTCTGCCTTTTCCCAGGCAGGGAGGGCACACCCTTCCATTTCATCTCTACCCTCATAGTCCTCACTGCTTACAGGCTCTACTCAAGGATTACCTTTTACACAGATCTTTGGGATCTTTCTGGCTATTATTGCTCCCTCCCAGCAGGAATAAAATATGTACAAAGGAAATGAAAAATATTTAAGTTCATGTGTTGTTCTCCCCCTACACACACACACACATACACACACACACACACTCACTCTCATGAGTTTCTTGACGGCAAGAGTGGTCTCATTTTGGGGTCTATATCCCCAAAATGTAACACAACCTCTTACTTTACAGAAAGTGTCTGTTTAATATGTGCTTGTTGAAAGAATGATTATGTTCAGTTCTGGGAGTCACATTTTATTGAAGATGTTAAACTGAAGAGTCTAGAATCTTGAGTTCTTAACATTGGTTCCATAAACTTAAAAAAAAATTGATAACTGCATTTTAATATAATTAATATATTTTGTAATTTTCTGTATTTAATGTTGTTTTATATTTTATCTAGCTAAGTAGCTCAGTGGATAGAGTGCCAGAGTGCTTTTAGAGTCAGGAAGATCTGTGTTTAAATCTAGTCTCAGATACTTCCTAGCTATATGACCCTGAGCAAGTCACTAAATTCTGTTTGCTTCAGTTTCCTCATCTGTAAAATAGGTTGGAGAAAGAAATGTTAATCCATTCCGGTATCTCTACCAAGAAAATCTCAAATGGAGTCATGAAGAGTCAGATACAGCTGAAAATGACTAAACAATAACCACTTCCCAGGATGGTTGTGAGGATCAAATGAGATCATATTTGTAAAGCCCTTAAGGCAGTAAGCACTACATAAACTTACTTTTTCCCTCTGCCTTTTATTTTGCATTTTAAAACATTCTTCTGAAAAGTCTGTGGCCTTCAGCAGACTACCCAAGAGATCCATGATAGAAAAAGCTAAGAAGCTCCGAGGAAGGTGACCACAAGGGCCAAGAGAGAGGGGAGATCTGGGGAGGAGGAGGAGAGACCAGAAACCTGCAGAGCTTCCTTCTGAGTCCAAATGAAATGCTGTGATTCTCTACACCCCCTTTCCATCATTTTGCTTCCATTCTATAATGTCATGGGCTAGAGGCCCCAAGCCTTCTCCCCTTGAGCATGCAACTGATGTGAAAAGCCTATGATAGTCTTATTTTTAGTAAGTACATTTTATCTGAGAAGGTAAGCAAACATGAGCAGTTTAACAGGTTATTTAGTTTGATTAGCAGCTCAGTGATGGGAACGCATCTGAACTTTACAGTCAAACACAGAAGGATCAAGGCTACCCCATTCATTCACGTTTTGAAGCATGACCACCAATGGAAAGGACAGAAAGGAAGATAAAATTCAGGGTCATCAACATTATTCTTTTGTTTGCCAGAAAAGTTCCTGGTTTAACAAGAACAAAGTATTCATTTTATCACTGAGCTGCTAGGGAAGTTGGGGATTTTCTAAGTATCATTATTCCTGACATATATGATTGTTTGAAATAGTTAATAAACTTGGGAAACAATACAATGAATAAAAGCCACGGTCACAGTTTAATTGGAATTTTGTCAATTTATTTGTATTATTGTATTACCATCTTTTGAAGATGAATGACAGAATAATTTTTAAAAAGGATCTATTATGAATAGATGGAAAAGGAGAGGAAAGAATTTTAAAAGATATCAGAAAGATGCAGAACTTTTTTAAAAAGACAAGACTAAAATGGATAAAATAACATAAAAATGTAAACTGCAAAAATGATCCTGAATATTTTATGAAATAAATCTAACAAATATCTGATTGAGTGTAAGTTTTACATTGTCACCCAACCCATTTCTCTTGTTCCACACTCATCTGCAAGGGATTAATCTTGTGATTCAAAATATAAATAGGAATAACCAATAACATTAGGAAAGGTTTAAAGACAACTTTGAAAAATATATTTTTTCCTCTCAAGTTCTATACTAAATCTGTGCTTTAACAGCCAGCTTCAGGGCAGAGGATTTCTTCAGTTCCTGCACTGAATACTTCAATATCATGAGAATGAAAATTGTTTTATAAAAAAGGGCTTTCCCTCCTAATTTCATTTCTAGGGTTTATAGTATCCAATTTTTGCCAGAAAGGAGGGAACTGTGTGTGTCATCCTTCTCTGAGATATCGTACTGTAATATTAGCATAAACTTTTATTTGACAAAACTGGCCCAAAATTGAAACAAATTTGGTATAGAACAATTGCATTTTCCCAGACTCAGTTCCCTCTGCCAATTAACAGGGAAATTGGTACCCAAATCTTGAATATAAAGAAAGGATTGTAGCATCACAAAAATCACAAAATCTCAGAGTTGAAAGATCCCTCAGAAGCCATCTAGTATAAAAAATACCTGAACAAGATAACGGAGAAATCACTACCTACTTATTATTTGAAGAGCTCTGGAGACGAGGAACCAACTAATGGTACCAAGTCAGTCTATTCTATCTTAAGTTTTCCCTTAATTCAAGCTTCTATTTGTGACTCTGAAACTTCTACACTCTGCTGCAACTAGTTCTGCTCTGGCTGGAGAGGAGTCTGATCCTTCCTAAAGACAGTTCTAGTCCCATTGGCCTTCTCTGCTTCAAGCTAAACTCTCCCACTTTCTGGAGCGAATTCTAGGGAGAATGGTCTCAAAGTAATCTCCAACTCCTTTATCCTGCTGACTGACTTCCTCTGAAGAACCAGCGGGTTCTATCATATTCTATCAGAAAAGCAGGCAAAAAGGATCATCTCTTTTTTGGGCCTAAGAAAGTATTTAAAGACTGCCCCAAATAATAAAAATGACTGGTTTTATACATTCCGAATTCCAAAATTATCATGTCACTAATTTAGTATATAATTTCCAATGCACATTATATGTAGTTTTTCTTTATTTTGCAAACAGTGGATAAAAAATGCTAACTTTTCTTCTATAGGTGTTAATAGAAAAGCCCAATTTAAATGGCCACGACAATAATAACTATTGTTCATGTTTACATATTATTTTGAGATTTATAAAGTGATTTTACAATTATCTTGTAAAGTACATGATTCAATTGTGACTATTCTCACTTTATGGATAAGGAAACTGAGTCTCAGAAACCCCAAGTTCCCAAGGTGTTAATAAATGATAAATGACAAGCAGGGCCACACTCTGGTCTCCTGAGTCTAAGACAAAGGCTCCTTATGTTATACCATACTGCCCCCGACAGGTGAGAACCATGCAGCTCAGGGAACATGATTCATCTGACATAGTAACATGCTACTTCAATCACAATAATTTCGAATTATCTTAAATTGACCTCCATCTCTGTCAGGGCAGCATCAGAGCAAATTCAGTCTCAGAAAGGACTGGAGCCAAAAAGAATGAGGACCAAGAAAATAAAGAATAAGTCCACTGACTTCTCAATACATCCTGGAATCCCAAAGAATGACCTTCACCTTCTTAGAGCCAATGCATCTTAGCCAACCCCAGGGAGCTGAGAAAGCAAATCAGAGGTAGAAGCATATTTACAGCAAGGACACCACAAAAAGATAATTGCAGAAACATAAAAAAAGGCAAAAAGTGAATGAGGAAGGAAAAATGAATATTCAAAGAAAAGAATCCTCTCACAACAAAGGAAACTAAGTAAAAAAAATCTTGACAAAGGAAATTTATTACAGTAAGTTTTGCAATGACAAGAACCTCTAGAATAAGACTAAAAGGATGACCCTAGAATTAAGTAAAAATATCAAAGTACAGACAGAAATCAGAAATCTTAAGGAAAAAGTATAAAAGTCTAGTCAAGGAGAGACAGATAAAGATAAAGAGAGAATGCTAGAATAAGAGACAAAAGTAAACAGAGAGAGACATAGACACAGGTAAAACTACAGAAATGGAAACTGAAAATGAAGAGACATTAGAAAAATTAAATTTAAAAATTAAAATTAAAATCGAAAGGTAAGATAAAAAAAAACATGAAAGATAAACAAATTGAAAGGCCTAAACTTAAAGATAGCTTGTAAAAAGATAAAGGAAAGTTATGTCTCTCTCTATATATAGATAAATACAGATAAAACAGAATCTCATCATTTTCTTCCTATGATGGTTTAACATCTGGTGTTTGCTTTGGAACATTTTGTGAAACAGACAGGGCATATCTAATGAGAAGTCGAATAAATAAGGAAGATAAAAAGCAATGACAGCTAGATGCTTTTAGAAATATTCCATGGAAGGGAGTTTGGTTGGGGTTCCTGGTCAGAAGGGAGAGTTGAAGAGAAGCTTGAGGTACCAATCCCCCTACTTTATGATTAAAGGTGCATACATTAATATCTCTTATTTAAAAAAAATGAAAGGCCAAGAAGAAAGAACCTCACAATAGAAATATACGATGGGAACAGGGAAAACTGGGGTTCATCTTTAAGGAAGGACACTGAAGTAAAAAATGCTTCTATCCCAAAGAGTAATGTGAAATCGTTAAATCCAAAAAGAATTTATAGAACTCAAAAAAGAATTCAAAAATCAAATGAGAGACAATGAGGGAAAAAAATCCAAGAAAAACAAAATAATTATGAAAAAAAAGTTAACCAACTAGCTAAGGAGATACAGAATCTCAAAGATGAAAATAATTCTTTGAAAATATGAATTGAGCAAAGGGAAGCCAGTGAAGCTATGAGAGACTAAGAAATAACAAAGCAGATTATAAAGAATGAGAAAAGAGAACAGAATGTGAAACACTTGATAAGAAAATTGACAGATATGGAGAGCAGATCAAGAAGAGAAAATATAAGTATAATTGGACTACCAGAAAATTGTGACCAAAAAAGAGAACTCTGACATAATAATCCAAGAAATAATCCAAGAAAATTGTCCTGGAGAAACAGAACTGAAGGGAAAGTAGAAATAGAAAAAATCCACTAATTACCACCTCAAAGAGATCCTTTGTGGAAACACACAGAAACAATACTGCCAAATTTTGAAACTCCAAAAAAGAAAATTTTGCAAGAAACAAGGAAAAAAAAATTCAAATACACTGGAGCTACAATTAGAATTGTACAAGATTTATCAGCAGCTACATTAAAAGATCACAGGTCCTGGAATCATATCTACTGACAATCAAAAGAACTAGGCCTTTAGCCAAAAATATCAAATCCAGCAAAATTATCCATAACACTGAATGAGAAAAAAAAATGGACATTTAATGAACTTGCAGATTTTCAGGTCTATATACGAAACCAAACTTAACAGAAAATTTCAAGAAATCAGCATGGACAAATGGTTTATGGGGTTTTTAACAATTAGGTTTTACAAATGAGGTACAGAGGAAGAACAGATCGCATTAGAGAGAGGAGGAGGGTTTATAGTTCTCAGAGCCTACTTTCATCAGGAATGGGTTTAATAGGCATCACTACAAATATATCAAGAAGGGTGTAGTACCCTCCAAAATCTATAAACAAATAAAGGGGAAGGGATGAGTAGAAGACAAGATCTATGGGTGGGCGGAGATTGAAGTAATAGCAAGATAAATTATGAGAAGAATTAAAGCAAAGTCTCAGGGATAATAAAGATGCGTGTATGGGGGTGTATATGTATATATTTACATATGTATGCATAAATATATCATTTCTTAATTATAGCTTGCTTGGGAATGGGGGGAATGCAAGGGGGGAAATAATGTAAATAAGGTGTACAGCAGAGAACAAAAAACAATTTACAAGGAAGTATAGAAAAGATGGATACTCGTGAATACAATTTCTTATACTAATATATATAAACATACACATACACATACTTTCTTAATCTGGTAATTTGTTGTTATATATTTTGAATACTTCCTGATATTCTGCTGGTCACATGACAATGTTTTCTTTTGATTTGTATTCCTGTTCTGTTTTTCTTTTTTCTTATTCTTTTTACAATTTGCTCTGTGGAATGAAGAGAGCATGAAGAGAGCTCACTTGTTCCATTCAATCATGACTAAAACAAATTGCTTAGCCCTCCTTATAAGGCTAAACTTGGAAAAAAAAACTTGCTGTTTTCTCTTCATTGGGAAACTTCCAAAACTTACCAAAAAAAAAAAAATTGCATTAAAAAATATCAACATAAGCATCCACTCTCCTTGGAGAACATAAGTGTTTGAAAATAGGAATTTCTGCGTGACTGTCAGCAGAATCCAATGGAAAAAAAATTAAAACTAATCTTGGCATTCTGGGAAAGAAAAGAAATTAATCTAGCTACAAGAATAATTATGGACAACATTAAAAATATTACTTTTCCTTAGAGTATTAAAGTCTGCTCCGTGTTCTAGTTTGAGGGATACTCTTCTGAAAATTCCTCCCCAAAGCTATTTCCTAGGGGACAATCCTAGGAAGTCCTCCCTTTCCTTAGCTATGTGTCTCTGAATAAACCTTATCTGACTTGCTATTTCAAATTCTTCTTATCCTGACATTTTTAATACACTCAAGTCCAAAAAGCAAACAAAATTTTTTAAAAGATAACAAAAAAATTTCCTTAGGAAGAAAAATGTATTAAGTTTATATCATTTAGAACCATTTAGGCCCATAACTGAAAGGATGAAAAGTGGGAAGAATTAATTTATTAAAAATATAAAAATTTATATATATATATATATATATATATGTATATGTTGATTTTTTCTTCTCTAAGTTTTTATCACCTGTATGAATTTATAAGTATTATAAGTAGTATTCACATAAAGTACCTTTAGCATATGAAAGAAAACATTTCTAAAGTGAAACTTTCTCATATATTTCTATTTGGAAAACAAATGCAAATTCAACATACCAGTATGCCTCTAAAAATAAAATTGTTCCATAAAGTCAATTTAACACAACACTTACCTTCACTAATAGCATGAGGTTTAATAATGCAGCAAGTACAGTTAGTAAATTTTGCAGTGTTTACTGGGCCACCACTTCCACTTGAGGGAAAGAACAACTCCAATTCCTAAAAACAAAAATTAGATTTCTGATGTCACAGGTGCTCTACAAATTTTAATATCCATAATAATCTTGTGATATAAAAATGAATTCATTATTTAAAAATAACTTATTTGCCTCAAGAATTCTAGTAAATAAGCAATTAATAAGAATTAATTAAACAAATTACAAGTAATAAATGTAGTAGAGTCCACAAACTAATCAATTAACAAGAATATGAATTAACCTGGCATATGAATAAAATATGACTTGGGTATCTGACATATGAATAAAATATGACTTGGGTTAACAAATCTTACCTAATATATTTTTAAAATACTATGTTGAAGGACAGGCGCAAGTCATCATGTAGTCTCATGTAGAGAGACCAGCCTTGAAGACAGCAATACCTCTTGGAGTACAGAGCCTTTTGTGACTCTGAGCACAACATTTACACTCTCAATTTTCAGACAACTCTCTAAGACTCTAAAATGCACAACTGTTACTAGTCTAAAATGGTAACAGGTATCCCTTCACTGGAAAACTCCCAAAACTAACAAAAATGAATTTTAGAAAAAAAATCAACATTAGCATTTATTCTCCTTGGAGAAAATAAGTGTTTGAAAGTAGGGATCTCTGCATGACTGTTAACAGAATCCATCAGAAAAATCTTGGCTTTCTGTGGAAGAAAAGAAATTAATCTTCAGCAATCCTTTCACAACACTTACTTGTTTTATTTTTTTTAAATTGGGGGCAAGAAGCTGAGCCAAATATAGTGACTATATTAATTAATTAAATTATAGTGACTGTATTAATTATTTAATTAAATTAAATTTCTCTGGTCCCATGCTGGTATTTTGGCTAATTATTCTTTTACCCAGGACATCAAACAGACCATGCAGTAATCTGAATGGCCTACTAAAAGGCTCAAATAGCCAAGGGACTATGCCAAGTTTTAATTCTTTGGGTCAGCTGGATATGGTTTTATACACTAATCCAGTAAAGTAAAAAGTTGATCCACTATCAAGAATGATCTACTTTAAAAAAAACAAAAACAAAAACAAAACCAGAAAAAACTACTATCCAATAATATTAGGCATTATGCTGATATCAATTTTAGTAAAAGTACAACTTCTTTAAGCTGCAATGAAATGAGAATATCATATTCACAAATGCAAAGTCCTTTTAAAAATTAATTTAACCTTATTCTTTATTATTCCTTTGTATAATTAAGAAATATTCAGTATCCTTACTTCTCATTACAAATGACAAAAATGTCTCCTTTTATATATCATTTGAAAAAGTGATATAATGCTTCTCACTCTGTGAGTTAGCTAAATCCCCACAAACTCCAGGAAACTACTTCTACTTATCACCTAACTTCCAGGTGAATAGGATAAAGGATATGCAGGAAGGTAAAAATACTGTATATTCAGGTTTATTATAGATTTCTATCTAAAGGAGTGTATTATAGTGGTAGCTGCACTCATTGTAACCAAGCCATAGTTAAGATGAAGCTCTATGATGACAATGAAAAATTTTACTGAGGAAAAAGCTGGCATTCAAATTTCTCTACATTGTTATACTGAAATATTTATAGAGGACCAATGGGCAAAATTCAATAGTTTTTCTAAATATGCCAATATTTTAAGAAATACTTTCTTACCTAAAAAAATGTTTTTACAAACATGTTTATTATTTTCAAAATAACCCCCCCTTTTTTTTTAACAATGCATAAGCATCAATAATGAAAAGCACAGCTACGTTCAAAGACATTTTTTAAACATCCTTACCTTGGCAGCAATAGCAAAAGAATCAGGACCATGAACTGTATTTCTTACACCATCTGTTCCAAATTTTGCTCTAATGGTTTCAGGAAAATCTGTACGAGCTACAGAAGGGTTTGCAGGTCCTATTAATTTCTTCCATTCATTGACAGCATCATTTCCTAAAATCTCCATAGCAATAACAGGACAACTTGTAATAAACTGGATAAGCTCACTGCAAAATAGATTTTTGAGGAATATATGTTAATAAATGTATCTCAACATGGAAAATCTATTAAATTGTAGGCAAACTGCAAAATAAATTATTATTAAAAAGTTACTGAGTATTATTTTACTATGGACATGCCAGCATTTTATAATTAAGTAGTTGTATGATAGTCTAGCTCTCCACATATCACTGGTATTGTCAGACAACTTAAAAAACAGAAGCAAAATCACTATAATAATATGTCTTTGTAGAAAGCCATTATCAGATGTCTCCCTTGCTGTAAAAAGTAATAAATTGATTTGGCTTTAAAGTCCCTAATGTCCTAAGATACTAATCAATTCAATTAAAAAAATCTCTATTTTTTTAAACTACCATGCATAAGGAATTATTATAGTATTGGAAACATAAAGATAAAAAATGACCTAATATTAGCTCTTGGGGAGATTACAAAATAAGGAGAGATAACGTGCATATAATATAAATGTTAACATATATTATGATACTAATTCTATAAGCTACTATTTTGTATTACAACACTCCTACCAGCAACCAAGATTCTGACCAGTCTAGATCAATCTATTGGCCATGATGCTGACACAGCCAGCATAATAGGCATTCAGGTACCTGTCTATAAGATCAATCAAAGGAACCCCATGGAGAGCATATTATTCTTAGCTTCTGCCTCAGTGTTTCCTCAGAACCTTGAAATATTTTTGGGGTTTTGTTTTTAAGGATTCAGAACGCCTGGTCCACCAAGCAATCCCAAACCTGAGGAGCTCCATGATCTGTGCTCATTCTGGCGCATTGAACTATTGTCTCCTAATCCTGGAGAGTGGCAGCTATAACTAGATAGTTAAATGTATTTCCTTAGGAAAATCCAAGTTCTCCTGGATGGCATGGGCATCTTGTAGAGAGTCAATGATAATTAGGTACAGTCTGAAATTTAGTAAACCAACAACAGATCGGTGTCCTAGATCAAGGAGGTTTTTGTTGTTGTTGTTGTTTTTTAATCTTAGAACCAATAGGAAGCCTCTGAAATCTTTTGATCAAGGAAATGACATGATCAGGATAGGGATGAAAACTAGAACTGGGTTGTCATTGGTATCAGGAACTCCAGGATGAGGATCCCTTTAATAATGAAGGTTAGCCAAACTTTACAACTTATCATCTTCAAGGGTTGCCTAGAGCCCTGAAAGATCATGTAGTTTATCTAATGCCCCACAGCCATATGCAAGATTGAACTAAGGTCAGTGCTCTATCCACTATACCAGAAGATATCACTGATTAGAAGATTTCTTTGGTAAGTGAATGGGAGAGAGATACACTGGAGAGAAGACATATCTTCAAAGCAAAGAGAAGTCATTAGAATAAACCATGGGGAAAAGTGATGAGAACCCGAATTTGAGTGAATTTTAATTAGCTCTTAGTTCTAAGAGTCTCGTTTAAATTACATGTTAAACATCCAAAATCTTTACAGAGAGGAAACTTTCAACAGATGCTATCCACTATATGAATATAAAAATACATTATAAGCATTGTTCTGTATTAAGGGAGGTTCTCAAAAATATGTTGATTAAGATGAAAAAAATATATAAATGTGATCAGATTCTTTTGGAAGCAAGGAATTCTCAATAGGTATGAAGATTATATATTCAAAAAAAAAAGCTTGTTTTTCTGAATATACAATAAATGCAGGATATGATGACTTGCATATCAGGGATTCTTTTTATCCAACTCAAGGACTCAAAGATTGATCTCAAAAGATGGTTTTATAGTAGTGCAAATGCACTCTTTACAAAATTCTTCAAATGACACAAATGAAGAACAAATAACATATAAAAATTTTAAAATAAGACAAGATTGGAATAGACTTCCTTTATATAAGGCTAGTTCCCTATGTTAATACCTACTTATATAATGGCTTTGATTGATGATCAACATAAAAATCTGTTGCTTCTTTCCTGTAATATAATACAAATAAGATTATTAAAAACAAACAGTTAACTGCCATTTTGTCACTTTTTGATAGTTTATCAATTAAGTTTAGACAATTATTGTCCATTTATGGTTAATCTATAAAGCTACACTACAGTTGAGACTTTTCTCCAAATTTTCCAAGTTAAAAACTACACATAAATCTCTAAGCCAAGTCATTGCCTAGGTAAGAGCTACTACAAATTAACTTAGCTATACTCAACTAATTTTTTATCTTCCAGATGCTTTTACTAAGATCTACCTCTTTAAGATGCTTATCAGAGAAATCACTAAATAAACAAGTCTCACATTTGTCCATTAGTAATAATTTGTTCTCAAGAGTTCATCAGACCACTGAATTGAAGAGAATTAAGGGAAATACAAAGTCATCTTCAAGCCTCAAGTGTTATGCACCAAAGCTTTCCTTGGCAACTAAAGATTATATTATAGTCACTTTCTTTTGACAGCCCTTTCTGTGGGGTTATCTTGTGAATCTTTCTAAAATCAAACAATGAGCATTTTATAAGCATGTACTATTTGCCAAACAATGTATTGGGTTCTGGGGATACAATGATAAAAATTAAAAAGGCTCCCTTGCCCACAAGGAGCTCACATTCTATGAGAAGAGGTACAGTGTGTGCATACAGGCAAATACAAAATGGGGACAAAGTGAGTGAGAGTAAAATTCAGGGCAGAGGCACAAACAGCTGGAGAGATGGGGAGATGGGACAAAGAGATAAGGCCTGAAATCGAATTTGAAGATAGATTTTGAAGACAGAGGTGAAGATGGTTCTCCAATAAGCATGACCAATAGCCATACTGAGAAGCTTTTAGAGAAGGGTAGGAATGGCAAGAGGATTGCAAAGATTTAAAAGTCAACTGGAGAAGTACAGACTGGGAAAGAAGTGTTTAGGCATCGGTTCACATGAAAAAGACTTGTGGGTCCCAGGTAACTACTTGAGAATAATAGAATTTGAGTGTAATAGAAAATTCAATGGATTTGGACTCTAAAGAGTGCAGTAGAAATCCTTGGCCCTGCTATTCCCAAGGACTAGGATTGAGAATTGCTTCTTGCCTTCTCTAAATTTCTGTTCTTTATCTAAAAAATAAAAATAATATTTGCTCTATCTACCACACACAGCTATTACAGGGAAAAGGAAAACTATTTCCTAAATCTCAAAGCAACATATAAATATGAAATATTGCCATTACTAATTGCAGAATCAATGAGGTATTATGTGAATGCTTTAAAAGCTAATGCAAACTTAGACCACATTTAGATAAGGTTAAGAGTCAGGAAATAATAATAACAACTAACATTTATATGGCGTTTGCTATGTGCTAAAAGCTTTACATTTATTTTTTTCCTTTGACCCTGTGAGGGAAGTGCTATTATTATCCCCATTTTTTCAAATGGGGAAACTGAGGCAAATAGCTGTTCAGTGACCTGCCCTGATCATATTGCTGGTCCGTATGAATGTGACCCAGATGAAGTATTTGATCTGTTTAAATATATAAAAGGTCATTGTGAGCAACAGGAATCAAACTTATTCTGGACATCCACACAGGCCAAAAAGTAGGACAAAGAGTTAGAAGAAACAAGAAAGTGACTTTTGGGTCAATGTCAGATAGAACATTATTAGAAGCACAGTAACTTCAGTCCAATGAACACTTCCTTCTCTACTGGGAGTAGAGTGCTAGCTGAGGCACAAAGTATAAGTAACACATGGTTCCTGCCTTGATGGAACTTAGCATCTGACCTGAGAGAGAAAACAGACACAGGCTCCCCATGTCCAGAATGAGAGGAGGGTCCAAGACCACCATTCCTGGCATTCCCCTGAAGACCAATGTACAAGACCCACCTCCTGCTGAGGGTCCCATTTGGAGATAATGTTAATGACCAATAAGCTCCTCCTCCCCTCCCACTGCTCTTCTTTCTGGTCCTTGGGGCCAGGCCGAGCAAAACAGAAGCCAGGCTTCAGGACTAGAAAATAACCACCATGCCCTTGGGATTCCTCTTCTATTTCCTTAGAATCCCCACTAATTTCCACAGACCACAATGAGTGTAGCCATCTATGCATTTAAAAAAAAAAAAAAAAGCCCGAACCTTAAAACCAACAAATTACCTTGAAAGCATCATCATCTTGAGTTTGCTTATTTTAAATCCAGCTTTATTTATCATATCAATTATCTCTCCAGCATGTGGTACTGCATCTGGTTTAAGTAATGCTAGGGTCCTATAAAAGAAATGGGGGACAAGTCTCAAAAATGAAAACTATCAGTAAAATACACACACACATACACACACACACACACACACACACACACACACACAAATGAAAAGATACCTATTAAGGAAATATTTACACATTGAAAAGTGCTAAAGTCAAAACTATGAAACATATATAAATAATACTTTATAAAAGCATAAATTATAAAATATTACAAACAATACTATATAACAATATAAACAAAATACATAAACAAAACTATAAAACATATAAACAATACTATATAACAGTATAAATTATAAAGCATACAAACAATACTATATAACAACATAAACAAAACTATAAAACATATAAAACTACATCAATCTTTGAAGAATATTTTTATTGCTTAAGGTGGATTATATATTATAGAACAGAAAGCTTATTAACTGCATCATGACTTGTTTATTTTAATATATATGTACTATGTAGCTTTCACATGCATGGAACCCCAACCATCCCCCAGTAAAACTAGGCTGAGAATAGCTTTCAGGCCTCAAACATATTATGCATGAGTTATGGGGATGTCTCAAACATGCGAAGACTTCCCTTGGCAAAATGGGCAAATGAGAATGATTTGCTCTAATGGCCATAAAGATGACAGGGAATGCTCTTAGAGCTTGGTCAGACAACGAAGACACCAAGATAATTCACTGCATCCCCATTGCCTGTCATCTTGAAGTCTGTTTTTCCATTCTTAAAAAAAATAAAAATAATTCTCATTGAAACCCATTAACAGTAAAATAGAAACAAGTATCTTTTTGTTGTTGTAAATCTCATTATACCCATTGCATGATTCCTTGAAAATTTTTTTCTTCCAGAAACTACTTTAATGGCTGGTATAAATACTAATTAGGAAGGCAAAAAAGTACAAAATATTCATTTAAACTTTTCACTTAAATTTTTTGATACATTAAGGTAAGACATGACAATGCAAGGTACATTATCTTTTGAAAATATTTGAACTAGATAGGATATAGGGACAAAGTTGGTCTATAAAGTTCTACAGAGTACAAACTTTTATCTTACAGGTTTTTTTCTTATTTATGATGACAACTTTCTGGGATATTAAAGAGAAAAGAGTAGGAATTAATAGGAGTTAGTAGGTATCAATAAAAATTTATTTAAAGGAAAAAGGGCCAATATTCATAGAAAATGTTTTTGTAGTAGAAACGAGATAGAAGTTTTTTGATCCCTGTAAATTAAGGAATGACTAAACAAATTGTGATAAGTGAATATGAAAGATTATTACTATTTAAAGAAACAACTAATATTGAGAACACAGGAACATAAGGAATGAATTAAGCAGAAACAGGAAAATAATACACACAATGATTATAACAGTGTAAATTAAAGAACAACAACAAAAGTTGAAACTGAATCATACATAATTTAAATGACCAAGTTAGAGCCCAAAGAAGAAAGATGAGAATGAAACTGCCTTTCTTCATTGCAAAGGTGGGAGACTATGGATATGGAATAGAGATATATTGTTAGACTTAATGTGTTGTTTAGTTTTGTTGAATTTCTTTTCTTTTTTATTCTTTGTTATAAGAACAGCTCTCTAGATGGAAAAGAAGTGTTATTTTGAAAGTAAAATAATATTAAAACAAAAGCTACCAATTAAAATGTAAAAAAGTTTCCAAGTAAAATAATCTGTTTCCTTTGTTTTGTTTCTTTGTATACTATGAGAATGCCTCAAATGCTTCTCTTAAGTTGAAAATAAAAAAAATTTTCTTTCATTGATGATTAGGCCCAGGTTTAGAGGATGTTATTTTCATTTTTATCTTGTGAATCTTTACTTTTCAGATTATTATTCTCTCTTCTATATTACTCAAATTTATTGTTATTATTTTTCTCTCATATTTGAAAACAGTTATCTTTAATGCTTGCAAGAAAGTGTTTGTTATGGAAACTGGACAAGACAAGAGGATTACCTGGCAATGGGATCTTGTTCCATGGAGCTGAAAACAGGCAGAGCAGCAGATGTAGAATGGAGTCATGTTTTTATTTTTAGAAAATTCATGTACACCTTTAACACTATTGCCTTTTATTTCTTTTGTGGAAAATTTTCTTTCTCCATCTTTTATGCTCCAGATATGTAGTCTATCTCTTAAAAAATGTCTATCTCATTGTAGAGATATACCTTTATGAGCTCAATTTTTCCTGGTCTTCTTTTTTTCCTTTTTTTAAATTCTGAATTGAGAGCTCTAAACTAAATTATTCTTTATTTCTATTAAAAACTTCCTAATTCTTTTAAACCCTTGTTAAATCTCTAGGGATTATAAAAAACTCTCTGTCATCAGATGGTAATTTCTGAATAAGATGAGAAATTCTAAGAGTAGTCATTAATGGTTGTTGACAAGTTGCAAGGAGGTTTGCAATGGAGCTCTACAGGGATCTGAGCTTCCCTCTGTGCTATTTAGATAAAGGCATAAATGTCATACCAATCAAACCTGCCAATGATCCAAAGCAGGGAAGGAGAGGTACCACAGTGAATGGCTAGGTCAGGATCTAAGATTTGATAAATTAAAACCACTTATTTAAATATACTATAGAATTTTATAGGGATAAATATAAAGTTTGATAAATAGAATTTGAAAGATGCTTGGTTAGATGACAGTTTGCCTGAAAAAGGGCTCATTAGCTAGACAGCTTACAAACTCAGTGAGTTCACAGAGCTATATGGCATCCAAAAAAAAGTAATGCGGGCTATGTTAGGAGAGATAGCAGTTTCTAAGAATAAGGAGATAATAGCTCTGCTATACTCTGCCTTGGGAAGATTACATCAGGTGTATTGTGTTTAAGATGATGCACCTGGGCTTAGGAAAGGTATTGATTAGGTGGCAAGCTTCCAGAGAAAGACACTTAGAATGGGGAAAGTCCATGCCATGTGAGAATCAACTAAAAGACGTAAGGATGTTTGGCCTGTAAAATAGAAGACTTGTAGATAGCTATTTTCAAACATATAAAAGGCTGTTGTATGCAAAAATATAAAGAGAAAATTTAGGTTCAAAATAATGGAAAATTTCCTAATAATTAGATGTCTCCACATAAAGGCAATATAACAATTATCAATTATGTTGTAGCAAGAATTCCTTTTCAGCTATGGGTTGACTACTTAAGTGCCAAAATTCTTTAAAGCTTGACGTATTATGACATTTATATCTATCAAAAAACCTTGGACACTTCTTCAAAAGCCATGGTACAGGCAAACTCAAGTTTCCCTACTATCTATATGTCCAAACTTCAAATCTGACTCTTTGAAATTATTTAAAAAAAAAACAAAATTCATCAAGACACAATTGATGCAACAGAATTTACGGAGGAGAAGATAAAAGAGAAGATATCAAAATTGGAGCTCCTCTGCAATTGTTCCATGATCACACCAGAATGGCCCTCAATGACAAGGGTTGGCAAAATTATCTGTCCTCTTGGGAAATCCTTCACCAACATGTGAGCTGCTTGCATTTTTATTGATAATCATGTCTTTCAATGTCTTCATATAGTCTTTTTTTAATTTTTAAAATTATTTTTCTTTATTTAGCCAGTAATATTTATTGACTACATAAGATGTGGAAAACTTATATAGAAAACCTAAGGTAATCACTCTGGATAAACGGCTTATTTTCAATGAAATTATTCCCAAGGTCATTATGTTGCGGCATTAAGGAACCAGAACAGGGTAGAGGATGAGCTGAGGACTTGGAAAAAATCTGAAAATAATCCTTTTGGAAAAACATCAAAACAATGGTACCCATAAATAATCAGCAATGAGCATTAACACCTGCAATGTTCTGAAAAAGAAATACCCTAAATATGTTATTTATTTTTCATTAGAAAATGTAGAAGAACATAGAAAACAAGGACTTTTCTGCCTAAGCATTAGTCAAGCATGGCTACAATCAAGAGGGTTAGGATGATGAAAAGTAACTGAGAGTCTCCATTACTTTAGCCCTCAGAATCCCCATATGAACAATGAAATTGGATTAATTATCTCCAAGGTACTTTTCAGTTCTAAATCATAAAAGTTGCCCCTGGAAGGTATTGATCACTATAATTCAGAAATACCAAACAAAATTAGGAGAAATAAAAACCAAATTCCCAGGTTCTTAGAGGGGTTTTAAGAATTACAAAGAAACACAGTTATTTTCTTACTTTTCTTTTCTATTGCACAATTGGCGGGCTGTGTATTGATCTCCATAGTCAATCAGATGCAGTTGTCGGGAAAAAATAGTCACTCTATTACCAATGAACAAATCTTGTAGATGCACACTCTCATATGGAGTTCGCTTCAGAAAGACACGATGATTCTTTAAATCATGCTGTGATGAAAAAAAAATTTTAGTTAGCAAATTGCATAATGTCATATAACTTGGCAATTAAATCTTTA
Organism: Antechinus flavipes; assembly: GCF_016432865.1. Lineage (NCBI taxonomy): Eukaryota > Metazoa > Chordata > Mammalia > Dasyuromorphia > Dasyuridae > Antechinus > Antechinus flavipes. Next base: position 427,053,374 of record NC_067401.1, on the reverse strand, counting down.
ATTGTTTTCTCTGAGAAAGGCTATATATTTTTGCTTAAATTATAAAATCCAGATAGAATATGTTATTGGCCCATTTTGAAGCATAATTTTTAAGTGAAATGTTCTTCTATTTTATTTTTTAAAAGCAGAAACTTTTCAACAATATTGAAATGTTTCTTGTAGAAAAAAATTTTTGTGGTTAATTCAACCTTTTAATGATATTCAATTGTTTAATTATTTTTAACATAATAAAACTCTTTTGTGGTTGTTGTTTAATATAGATGTAGCCTCCCTGTCTACACACACACACACACACTTACATTATATCATTAACCAATTTTTTGAAAATATGACTTTAAGTAAAAAACAAAAACAAAAAACAAACCCCCCCAAAAAAAAAAACCATAGGGGCAATTAGTTCTCTTGGACCAATGTTATAAATGGGGAATCAGCCAAAGGAAACTTCAAGAATTTAATGTGTAGAAATTCTGACATATTTGTGATGTTAGAAGGATTTGGTTAGAAACCGCAGAGTATCTGGACTCTAAGTGAGGAAAACCTGAATTCAAATCCTGCCTTAGCTGTATGCACCTGGGCAAATCATGGCTTTTCACTTCCTTTGTATCCTCAATTTAGCACAGTGCCTGGGAAACGTTTAATAAATGCTTATGCAGTGGTCCTCAAAGTGTGGTACAGTGAATCCTAGAGGGTCTCTGAAATCGTTTCAGAGGGTCTACAAATTCAAAATTAGTTTTTTTTTCCTGTTTATGATAAATATCTATTATGTAACCCATATAAACAAAAACTCTTTGGACATATTCTCAATAGTTGTTAATACCATAAAGATACTGAGGATAAGAGTTTGAGAACCACTGGCTTATTGACTTACTGACTAGATTACCCTTTGTATTCATTTGCCTCACATATAAATATAGGGATAATAATAGAAATACCTACTCTATAGGGTGAGGATCAAATGAAGTTCATTATGTAAAACACTTTGTTAGCTTTCATTTTTATCATAAATTGAGGATATTATTAAGAAATGAAGATGTTAGGCAACATTATATTCCTGTATGCTTACTTTTATAAAACTTGATTTTGTTTACACTGTAAAACTAAGAGGTTTTTATATGTAATTTTCATTTTGTAGAAATGTTAATAGATTAATGTATAAAATAAAAATTGTTCTATTTTACTATGAACAAAGAATAGAAACATTTACCATTTCAACAGATCCATCCACAGGGTAATATAAAAGGTCATAACGTCGCAGAAGTGAAGCATTTGGATCATACCATTCTACCACAAAAACGTATCGTTCAGCAACATTCTGAAAAAGAATGATTTAAGAATTTTAATACTCACCCTGAAAGATGCTATTATTTATTATATCATATGGAGCACAATCAAGTAGAAAATGTTTTCAAAACACAAAACTCTAGTTGGAGATGGTCTTTTTCTCCTTGGAAGAAAGCAAATTGTGTGTGTGTGTGTGTGTGTGTGTGTGTGTGTGTGTGTGTGTGTGATTATGGCACTTCACCTACAGGTGGGCCCTAAGCCTGAGACCAACCTTTCAGCCTTTGCAGATCTATGAGTCTCTGGTAGATATATAAATGTGTATGTGTGTGTGTGTGTGTATATATGTATATATATATATATTTGTGTGTGTGTATATATACCCATACATGAAAGGACAACACTCAGGGTAGGTAGAATATGAAAGGCTAAATTACCTCGCCCTCTAAGCTTAGATCACACACATACACATGTAAGTGTGTATATATGTGGTTAAAAAATTATTCAAGTGTCATGGATTTTATAGAAAATTAATAGTAAGGAGAGAGGGATAATTTGAAACTAAGAATTTAAAATGAATTATTTAAAAACAAAAATTTATATTAAGAACACATGCACAATTATTTTCCTCTATGTCACTATCATACCATATTTAATATGGATTCTCTCTGTGTGTACACAGAGAAGAGAAAAATCAGGATGGATGGATGGATGGATCTGGAGCAGAAATCAGAAGACCCTATCTGATGCTTCATCTACACATCAGCTGTGTGACCCTGGACAAGTCAATTAACCTCTTTCTGTCCCAGCAACTGTTATCTCAGGGTTGTTGTGAATATAAAATGAAATAATATTAAATTGTTTGGGAAACCTTAAGTGCTATATAAATGCCAGCTATTATTATAGCTATTATTGGAAACATGATCACTGTCTTCGAATGTCTTTTAAGAGTTACCACTTTGACCAGGCAATCACTCAAGGCATTCATCAAGTGAAAGTTAAATGATAACTTACATCCATGTCCCAATGGCAATCATCAAATGCCAAGAACTCAACAGGAAACTCCCTAACCCCTATGCCAACCTCACCCCTGTATGCTGAGTGGATCTCCTTGGACACAATGTGGGAGGACACACATAACTACAGTACTGTTTCTTACAGATGGGCTGCAATATGCACTGCTGAAGAGAATGCTTGTATCTAGGAAATCATAGCTGAATTAGAGTACTGGAAAATCCCATGTAAGAGAGATTATTCTACTTGGTCCCAGAAGACAGAACTAGGACCAGTAAGAGAAAGTGATAAAATAAGAAGAGATTTTGGCTCAATGTAAGGGAAAAGATGCTAAGGAGACAAGACTCATATGGAGGAGAAGTTCTGCCACATGGAAGGATATTCTCACTCCTAGAGGAGTTTCACAGCCACAGAAGTTCATGGAAGCACTTGAATCTCTGGGTATATCTTACAAGTCCAACTTGAACACCCTCAGAATGTTCCCTAAACCTATCTGAGAACATCCATTCTTCTTTTCCACCAGTAGCAGCAATACATGCATGATCATGTACTTTCACCTCTACGCTACACCTAGGGTACAAGGAATATCCAAGGAAATTCAAAGAAAATGTGCAAAACTTCCAGCCATCAAGAGAGATAGCAGAAAAGATGACACTGATATGGGAGCAAAAACACTAGAGAGGCTCAAATGAAGCTTCATTCATGGTCAAGAATTAGTCTGGAGATGCTCGGCTAAGATGGAAAAAAATGCAAGGTCCTAGCCTCCCATTTTACTTCCAAGCTTTTCCATTTCTTTGGGAAGGACAAAGAGCATTTATCACTCATTCCCTCTAATGACTTTCAAAACTCATATAAATTCTTTATTTTGAATGCTTTAGATGATTCTCTTCTTCTTTTCTCTACCCCAAATACAATCTAAAATGATGATTTGCAGTTGATTAGGATTTGCATTTTAATGAATAAAAACTTATGTTGGGTTTTTGTTTTGTATTGTTTTTTAGTATTAAGACAAAATCTGAAGATCTATTATGTGGCTGCAAGCTACAGTATGGTTGTACGCTAATCTACCATACTTTTTCTTCTAACACATTTAACATCACCCACCTTTTTAAAAAGCTCCAGCAGTGCTAAGGAGTTTCTTTTTCATAATTTGATGCTGACAGCATGTTACTTGAAAGTCTGGTATCTCCCAGTTGGTCATATTTATTTTATCAGACTTTGTAATGCTATGAAATTGGGAAAGATTTCCCATGGAAGATAGCCACTGAGCAATTTTTTAAAGGAAGCCACAAATTCTACAAGATAAATCAATGTTGTATATAGGCATAGGTATATGTATATATACACCCATATTTGTATATATGTATATAAATTTGTATATAAAAATCATCAATAGAATATACATTTGAGAGAAATGATTATTTTTCTCTTATATTAACAACCAATTACTATTGAGGAGATCCAGGATGTTTTCCTTTCCTATTTCTTCATTCTCTACTCAACCAAATCAGTCTATGAAGAATTGATCTAGCAATATATTGGATTTAACATTCTACTGCATCTTGTTCAGACTCCATTCAACTGGGGAAGCCCAGTATGTTCTAATCAGATTTCAGTAGAGGTAGATCCTTTGTCTAGATTGCTTGGGTCTGAGGGTGGTCTGGGAGTAAGACTGACATAATCAAAGCATATCCCCCAGACCCTCATAAGAATGGGTCCACATCTCATTATAATATCCATTCTTCTCATTAACTGTTAATCACGTTAATTAACATGGGGAGAGGAGACATTCACCCTTCCAAGGACATGTAAGTGTTAATAGGCCACTGTGATCCATCTTTGGCTTATAAAAAACAGCCAAATAATCATCTTTTTATTAATTATTTGCTAGTCATAATTAATAAAATGATTAATTATTCAGAAATTATGGCTAGTTAACTTTTTATACCTCACTCATATATATATTTGTATATATATTCACACATACATATATACATTTTTATATTTATTTATATATATGTCTTTGTATTTATATATATAAATGTGTATACATAAATAGTATACATATATAAACATAGGGTATGTGGGGGGAGGGAATACATACACAAACATACATATGCATATATCCAAGTGAGGAGGAAGGAGTAATATACCACTCACAGATGACCATTCATACAAAGAAACTAAGGGACAAAAGACAGAACATTTAAACCCTTTCTTTGGGGATAAAAAGAGTCATGTTCAAAATTAGTTTCTAAATGTTCATTAGAAAAAAAAATTATTTTATTATCTCATTTTCCTCAAGAAACGTGTTTTAAGCATCAACAGAAAGCTAGGCCTAAAAAGAAAAGAATATTCAAGAAGCATCAAACCAATGGAATTATACAACTACCAAGATCTTTCAAAGAACAATCTGTGTCAGAAAGTTTCTATCAACAAAGCCAAACAGTAAATTCCTAAAAACACCACAAAATCCACAAAGGTAAAATGAGTCACCTTCATTAAATACAAAAAGAACTTTTATACAAAGAGTCCATTCTAAAGGGAAGTAAGAAGATCCTGACAATGTGGTTGCCAAGCTTTTAAGTATGATCAATTTGGCTTCAGATTGGAAGGTAAGTCATGGGTGTGATACTCAGTAGGGGTGTGCCATATTTTTTTTCTTTAGTGCAGTTTTGAAGAATAAAAGGGAAACAAACAAAGAAGAAAGATTCTGGAAGAAGAGAGAGGCAGGAATTGAGGTCTGGCTATTCTGTCAGTGAAAAAGATCAGAGGGATGCTGTGGGAAGCCAGTTTGGAGTACCTGGGCATATCTGGGAGGCAAGGATGGTGAGCTCCTTTTAATTTGAATAGAAACTAGATGAAAATATCTGCAGGGGGTTTCAAACAAAATTCTACAAAGTCTAGAAGTTTCTAGATGTATCAGCTGCTCTGTAAGTCCTCAAACCAGAATCCTGAGCAAACAGCCTGGGGAGAAATTTGTTTTGGAAGGATTTCAAAATGGATTTGCCGAGTAAAATTATATTTCACTTATTGTAGAGCTTGTCAATATTAATACATTCTTCTCATTTCACATATGAAGGAGTTAAGAGAAGAAACTCACTCTTCTGGCTCCCTCAGCTACACACTGGGAAGCCAAAACAAAATTCAAGTATGCTGCCTCCTAACCCAATCATCTTTCCATTAAATCATTTTCACTGCTTTACAACTTAAGTTGTGACTGGAGTCATTCAAAAGTGTAGCTCAATCAATTATGCATAGGAATTTTAAATCTTTCTATCTTGATTCAGTTTGTTTCCACAACACTAAAGAGAAAACAATAATTCACATTTATATAGGGTGTTATACTACTTTTCCTACAATGAACCTATGAAATAGTTTGTGCAAATGATATTATTCCCATTTTACAGAGGTAGTGCTGAATATTCATATAGCTATTTTACCTGCCTGATGATAATCTGATGACTATTATAGACAGATACCCTACATAGGCACAACACACTTATTAAGAAGACTAACAACTGCAGACAGTGTCTCTATGGGAAACAACCAGCCTTTAGGTAGATGGTATGCCTTACACATACTATTTCACTGATAAAAAAATTTTGAAACAAGGGTTTTTATTTTTCTTCATCAAATAATTACTCTAATTTTCTTCATCAAACGGTTTTATAATTTTATAACATATTTTAAGGATTTCAGAGAACTCTTCTCCAATTGATCTTCAAGGTTCCCCAGTACACATCTTTGATTCTGAATTTGCTTCATCCAATATACCAGTCCTGTCTAAAAATCATGGCAATAAAAGAAAGTAGTGTCTTTTAAAACACAGTATATTAAAAGGGACCTCTAGTCAGACAATCTCAACTATGAGTCACTTTTTCAATAGTATAAATTTTATATGCATATATATTTACATATACATGTGCATGTGTATATATGTATATTTATACAGTATACACAGTGATTGTTAACTTTAAAAAGGCACAGATTATACAGATTTTTCCTTTCATCCTGAAAACATTTTCATTAATTTTTCAAAAAGTTAATAGGTATCAAACATAGTCTAAGACAAGTAATATGATAATCTTCTTGAAATATCCTGAGTAGATGGATTTAAATATGATTCTGAGAAAGAAAATTTCTGGACATGAAGTACTGGCCATGACATATGTTTCCTAATATTTCATGGTTAAAGCTGCACAATCAACTGAAATTAATTAAAACATATTTCAAAATATTCAATATATGTTAAATATTGCAATCTTTTAATCAATGAATAAATAATTTTTCTACCTATAGCTGGACTACTCCCTACTATCCAAAAATATTCTTTCCACCTCTGTATGTACCCCATTGTCTCCTCTGATACTGCCACCATTCTGATGCAGGTCCTCATTAGAATGGCCCCAGTAGGACCTTTGTTAGTAGCTAATTGCAGAGGGCAGATAAACAGGCTGCTGTTGCCCGCCAGGACAAGTGCAGGGGGCTTGGGTTGTGATAAGCAGGATGTGGTTATCTACTCATCCAGGTGCACAGAGCTTGGATTCTGGCAAACAGGATGCAGGAGCTTCCTATACTATATCTACATTTTTTGTTTTTGACAAGTTCTGACCGATAGTTAAGGAGTAAACATCCCCCTTGAGTGGGTCTAATCAATGGCTAGAGAATAAACATATACCTTTCCTATTCCTGTAAGTGTCCAGTCCAAATTACCTCCTCCAACCAACCAGTCCCCTCATGCTGCTTGGCTCCATTTACTTTTACAACAATTAAGTCCTCGTTGGTGTAGTGGACAGAGCACCAGCCTGAAGTCAGGAAAACCTGCTGGTGGGTTTGCCTGCCCCAAGTCTTTCCCAGTCCAATCTATACTCCATTTAACCACCAAAATTATTTTCCTAAAGTACAAGTCCAACCATGTCATCTTTAAAAAAAAAAAAAAAAACTCAGTAAACTCCAATGATTCCCTGCACCTCTGGAATCAATCAATCAATAAATATTTATTAAATATCAACTATGTGCCAGGCCCTGTGCTAAGTGCTGGGAATACAAAAAGGCAAAAGACAGTTCCTGTCCTCAAAGAGCTAACAATCTAATACAAACACAACTATACAAAGCAAACTATACATAGGAAAAATAGGAAATAATTAAGCTTGGAGACACTAGAATTAAGAAAATCAGCAAAGGCTTCCGACAGAAGGTGAGCTTTTAGCTGTGGCTGAAAGGAAGCCAGGCAGTTCAGGAGTCAGAGGGGAGGAGAGGGCCATCCGGGATAGCCAGAGAGAATGTCCCGAGTCTAGCGATGGCGTCTTATTCATCAAACCACCAAGAGGCACTAGAATTAAAGCCTTCCTATTTTGTGTTGCAAGCAGATGAAACAAGAGACACAGCTAAACTATACTTCTGATCATTTATGTTGTGAAAAACACTATTATGGAGAATGTAATATGCGGCAAACCTACTAATGGCAATGTCACACATCATGAGAAATGCTGAATGCAACTGACAGCTCCCCCCTGTAGAGGGCCGCAGATAGTGGGGGAACTCTGGGGGAAGTTTTAGACCCCTCAGCCCAGAGGAAACCTACTAACAATCTCTGGTTTGGCTCCCCATTTTCCTTCTGGTGTTCTCACCTTTCCTGAGAAGTCAGGGAGGGCCCACCATGTTCTTCTTAAAACAAGGATACTTACAACAAGGTGTTAGTTAACTCAGGGGAATTAATGAGGCAATGGTTCTCTAGTTTACATATGCTTAGTACTTAGCATGGTGATGTAATAGTCCTCTACTTCTAGTACAGCATACTCAGCATGCTGGAATGAGAACTGGGCACAGGCAGTCAGACAGAAGTCAGACTGAGACTAGGTCAGACTATGACAGACACAGACTGTGTAAAAGACAATAAAGACTTTGGACTCTATTCTCGTCCATTCTTATGGTGTCTATCCTGCTGAGACCAAGCCCCTTCCGAAGGAAGGCTATCTGCTGTAGATCTTTATCATCCCCTTGCCAACCCCAAAGCCTGGTTGTAATATCCGGACTGGCTTTCTGGAGGACCTCGGGATCAGCCCGAGCCTTTGGCCTTAGTGGAGAAGTGATGAAGGCAGGAGAGCCACCATGAGGCTGGTCAAAGATGGAAGGAATCATTTCCAGTCCCTCTCAGCCCTTATATACCTTAGTACAATTACATCATTACAGCCTACTGAATATGTGTGAACTAGAGAACAATTACATCACCATGCTAAGTCCTAAGTATAGATATGAACTAGAGAATCATCATCTCATCAACTTTGTTTCAAGTATACTTACACCTGATTACACCCATCATCTCTCTCCTTGGAAAAGTGGCCAGATAGCTGACTGGATCCATTGTAAGTTTTCTAAACATCCCTGGGTTGTCACCCAGAAGACCAAATCTTTTTTTCCTCCCTAACTCCTTTTCTATTCCAGGAGTCGGACTCAGACACAATCTACTAATCCATACATAAGGATCTCTGTGAGCCACACATTGACTTGGTTTTAAAATGTAAGGTTATGTCTTTTACTATGATTTTATTAATTTTGCTCTATGTCTATTATTTATTTATTTGTTATTTGTAATGTGTTTTTTTTTAAGTATTTCCCAATTACATTTTAATCTGGTTCAGACTGCTCTATTCTACTGATCAAGGTGGTTGTTGCTCTATACCATCTCTTTTTTCAAGACTCCCATAATGCCTCCTCTCTCCATCCTCATTGCTGAAAATTTCAACTTGCGCTTTTAAAAATGATCAAGATCATTCACTTCAACCTTTCTTTTCCCCTTCACAATTCACAACCTCTAGCCATCACCTCTCAGGATGAGAGTCCTTGCTTCCTACACATACCCTCAGCCCCAATCCCTCCACGCTTCTCTAGAAGACTCTCTTCAGTTTCATGCATTCTCTAGATAAGCTTTTATCTCATACTCTTTTTTCTTTTGCCTTAAAATCTTCCCAAATCTGCCCCAGCCTTAAAAACAAAAAACCCTCACTTGACCTTTTGCTGTTGTTCAGCTGTTTCAGTCATATCCAACTGTTTGGGACTCTATTTAGAGTTTTCTTGACAGAAACACAAGATTCATTAGCTCATTTTACAGATGAGGAAACTGAGGCAGGCAGGGTGAAGCCCTTGCCTGTTAGTAAGGGTCTGAGGCCAGATTTGAATTCAGCTCTTCCTGAAAGGCTGGGCACTTTATCCACTGAACTGTCTCAGTTGTCTTATAAAAGACATAGGATTATAGAAACTAGGTCCCTCTTTGCTTGTGGATATTTTTTCTTTGATAAATTTAAATCTTATATTTCTTTATATTAAAAGTTGTGTGTTCTGTGCTTTACCTACAAATCTTATCCATTTAATTAACAAGCTAAGTATTTACTTTTTTGCAACAAATTTTTATCTTCTTCCTTTACTAGAGGTTCATACTTATTCACTGGACTTGAAATCAGCAGATACTTTAAGTAAGTCCTTCTCCCCATTTTACAAGAAACCTCCAGAAAATGAAGGTTGCATTTGGGAGAGCAACTTCTAAAAAGTTCAGAAGACATTATCTTTCAGCCAGCTGGGACCAGGATATGAAGGGAATCCAAATTCCTTAAGGGGGAACCATAGTGCGCACAGGGCCTTGCCTGGAATCCACCTCTTGCTGACTGAGATCCTAGCCAAGTCTCTTAACCCTCTGTGTCTCAGTTTCCTCATCTGTCAAATGGGAAGGAAATGCCCAACCCCTCCAGTACCTCTACTAAATAAATCCTAAGTGGGGCCACAAAAGGTTGGACAGGAACCAAACAAATGAACCCCACCAAAGAAGGCAACATGTCCTTTGTGTACAAGCAATTACATTCCAGCTGGCCAACATAAATTAGCAGTTCCTGAGCATTTGTTTAATAATTAAGCAACAAGTCTGAAATCACCTATATGATTCGAATGCACAGCATCAGAGCACAGCACAGCTTAGTAATTCACCTTCTATCCATTAAAAGAAAGGGAATAACTTGGGACAATAAGAAATGTTGCTTTTTATCTTGACTTGTTTTGCATCTTTTTGTTTGTTTTGGTGCACCCCAGGATATGCTGAGAACCCTGCTCTTTCCTCATTTTTCACACATGCAAAAATCTAGCACCAATGTTTTGTCCCTGTGTCTCAGAGATAACAAGGTTTCCAAAGAGGGGACTGTGGCCCTCAGAGTAGAAGACAATTGGAGGGAATGCAAGAAAGTGTCCAGAATATCCCGCAGGACACAGAGAGCTGATGGAGGTTCTTTCCCTCTCTCTCACCTCTCTTCTAGGGCTGACCTGCAATAGCATCAAAAGGTACAGAAAGGCTGAGTCAGTGCTTTGGGAAGCCAGAGGGGAGCAGGAGAAACACCAAGCCAGAAGCCTGGGGAGCAAAAGCCCCCTGAGGCTGAGCGGGACCCAGAGGCAGCAGGGGACCATGGCGAGCGGCTGGGGAAACCTGGCACACTCTGGGAGAACAACTGTGTCAAGAGGAGACTACCTCCCTCCAGAGGCTGGGGCACACACTCATCAACCACCTGCTGTGCCCTGGGCAGCAAGACAGGCTCAATTCCAAAAGGGTCCTGCTCCACTCCTCAGGATCTCTGCCCTCTCCCATTATTCAATCAAGCTCTGCTCTCCAAATTAGTAACTCTCAGATATGCTCACTCCAAATAAAATCATGTAATAAGTCATATGAACTTCATCTTTTTCTATTATCATGAGCTTTGGACTCAATTTAGAGCTAAAGCCATTCTTTTAAGTAAGAAATATCAAAGAATTTTAAAATATAACAAAATAAAACAATAATACAATAAAATACAGATACATGATTATACATAAAATGGAATTGATAGATCTTGCCTGTTTTATTTTCAGTATTAAAAGTCTCCATATATAGATAGAAGTATACACTAAATTTGATTATGCTTTCCGTTTATCAGTAAAATATCATTCAGTCTTATGACTTTTTATTTTTATATCAAGTTAATCTAGGTTGTTAATCTGGGATCTTTTTTTGATAACTGTATTGTGATATAATTGGTTTCTTTCACAAAGCTATATATATATTTTATCTTCTGCATTTAAAAAAATTATTCTGGGAAGGAATATACAGGCTTCTCCAGAATGTATATGTCACAAAAATGATTGAGAACCAGAAATATTAGAGATTGAACCAATTTAAATTCCTTGCATTTTAATGTAACACCTCTTCAGCTTCAAATATATTTAGGGGTAATTAACCCAATCAACTAATTAAGTCAACCAAAAAAGATGTGACGATCACAAATATTTACAAGCTCAGAATGATCCCTGGTACAGGAAATACCAAAAAAAAAAAAAAAAAAAAAAAAAAAAAGTCTAAGTCACAATACCTACTGTCATGAAATTTCTAAATCAGCTGGGCAAATTCTTATGATAAAAATGAAACAACAGCAAAAAAAAAATGCAAAAGTATGCAGTGAAGTACAAAGTTGGAGGGAGGGGAACTTGGCTTTATGGAAATAGCATTGTAGAGGGCGGGAGATAGTGGAGGAACTCTGGGTAAGGTATAAATAAAGCCCTTCAGCCCAGAGGGAACCGGCTGATAATGTCTGGTTAGGCTCCCCACCTCCCTTTGGTACTCTCCCTTTTCTGAGAAGTCAGGGAGGGCATGACCACCTGTGTTCTACTTGAAGCAAGGGATACTTTTTGCAGTAAGAGGCTTTTACATATCAATAGCTGGGTGCTGCACTTGCTCAGTGTGATGTGATGATATAATGTTGGGACATGTTTAGTGTGCTGTAATGATGTAATCATATTGAGGTATTTAAGGGCTGGGAGGACACTCCATCTTTGGCCATCCTCCTGAGTCTCCTGCCTTCTTTACTTCTCCACTAAGACCAAGGCTGGTCCCAAGATCCCCCAGAGAGCTAGTCCATATGGTCTATTTTGGTACCCCAATTTGGGGACTCCAGAAAACACACCACATTTTGGTACCCGAACAGGGACCTCCAAAAGGACACTACATAGCCCTGAGCACCCAGGTCTCTGAACAACTCGGCCAATGACAGTACTTTTTTACACCCTTTTAACACCAATGATCTCCTCATCTATAAAATAAAAGTGTTTAACCAAATTATCATTAAGCTCTAATATTCTAAGCCCCTTTTCTGTGCAAAAGGAATTCTGAGAAAAGCAGGATCAAAAGGGCTGGAGTTCCAGGGCAAAGCTTGGTGGAGGGACTTGACAACATGAGCCCCGAGGGCCATGTAAGATTTCTCTAGCCAGAGTTATAAATGGAGACAGGGGGGGATAGAGAAGATAATCAGCTTGGAATGCTCATGGCAAAACAAGAGAAACCATGCTAAATGGACAAAAGAATAACTACTGCACCACAGTGAGAAATAAAATTCCGTTGAGTGGTCAGGACCCAATTTTACTGTCTGGACATCAGCATTGTAACAAAAGGTAAGTCACTGGAGACTTTTGAGCAGATGAATGAAAGAAGCTGAAATTGTGATGGAATCTCATGGACCTAGGCTAGCCCATACTGGAACAAATTTCCTTTACAGCAAAGTAGACAGCTCTGACTGTCAAAAATCTTCCTTTCATGAACTCTAAACATGCATTTTTGCCCTTCTGCCATCCCAACTCCCCGAAGTATGTAGTGTTGCCTTCTGGGGCCTAAACTATCTTCCATACTGCAGATTTTCAGACATTCTATGAGAATTGCTATTTCCCCCAATAAGATTTTTCTCCAGATTAAATAACCCAAGCGGAACTCAGGCTCTCTAGGGCATCATTTTTCTCAAAGGCTCTTCACAAATCCCAGATTAAATAACCCAAGCATCATGAACTCAGGCTCTCTAGGGCATCATTTTTCTCAAAGGCTCTTCACAAATCCTAAGTGTCCTTCTCAATTTATCAATGACCACACTGAATTAGACCAATATCCCAGATTTTTAGGACCATGAACTCCCTCATCCTGGATACTATGCCTCTGGTAATGTAGAATTATAAATTATCTTATATGATAGCCATGCCTGTTTGGTTATTTGTCAATTTTTTTAACCCAAGTATAAACTTTACACTTCTCAATATTAAATTTCACAGGATTGTAGAATTAGAGCTCAATGAAACCCTCTTCAAGATCACTGAACCCAATTTTTTTCATTTCATAGATAAGGAAATCTCTAAAATTTCATCCCATTAAATTTGGCCCAATGTTCAAACCTGCTAAAATCTCTATTATTCTTGAGGAGAGATGACATGAAAGTAGAGTCTAAGAAAGATGAATAGAACTGTAGGAATGAGTGAAGAAAGACTAAAAAATCAATTGGGAGATTAGTATAATCCAAGCATGAGGTAATAAAAGTCAGAACTATGGTTATGGCAACAAGAAGAGAGAGGAAATGACAACAGTTTTTCAAGGCAGAATAAACAATTCTTGGTGTTGAGCTAATAAGAGATTAATGTCCAAATAGGCATAAAGTAGCTAGGAAAAAGCATGGGCCTGGATTCAAAAAGAATGAGTTCAATCAAATCCAGCCTCAGGCCTTTACCAGATAGAGAAGCTGCTTAATCTTAAAGTGTAAAATGAATAGAAATAATAATGGCACCTACCTAATAGGGTTATTGTGAGGATCAAATGAGACAGTAGTTGTAAAGTGTTTAGCACACATAGTAGACACCTAAAAAAATAAATACTTGTTCTCTGTCTTCAAAAGAAATTGTGTTCTTAGCTAACCTAAAATCACACAGTGTAATAGAAGAACTAGGATTAGAATTCAGGCCCCCCTGATCCCTAGTTCAGCATTCTCCCCATAACCCCCAATCTGATTCTTGATAATTCCAATATTGATATTGACTAGGAAACTGATGGGGCTACTTAAAAGAGTTTGGGGAAGGGTGTTATTCAAATGGAAATGTGCACTACACAGCTGGATATATAGACTGTAATTTGAATGAGAAGAAAGGGCTAAAGATTTGGAAACCTAGAAATCATGACCCGAAAGATTACAGATGTAGCCACTGAGATGGATAAATTCTAGGCAGAGAAGTTTAGGAACAAATTTTAACAAAATTTACCCAAAATACTCATTAAAAAAAACCCCACTACCTAATTTCTTCCTTGCAGCATCCCCTATGAACTAATAACATTTTCTTTGATTTTCTTTACTTTCCTAGGAGCAAAGTAAAAATTGGCATCTTGAACAAAAACAGTAACATGGCAACAAGAGTAATGTTGGCATAAGACATTAAGATAATGAAAAATATCAGATAATGTAAATTTTTACTGTATAATTCAAAGATTTAACTATTTACTGTGACTGTCAACAATTATTTTAAATGAGAGTTGGGAGGTGGATAATTTTTAGTTTGAAATAATGCTTACCTCTGAAAATCTGTTTTAATATCAATAAACATTTAAATAGCATAAAAAGTGTAATCAACATTAGATTGTCTCCATATCTATGGTTATTGTAAGTAATAAGAAATAACTACTATTTTCATATAATGGAAAAAATTCCATTCTAAGGAAAACAATCTCGTCTTTTACTCACAATAAGATATATTTAAACATTAAGTGGAAAAAAATATTCTTGACTAATTTTGAAGTTGAGTGAAAGTACAGTTTGTACATAAACAATAGTATCATCATTATATATTTACCAGGCAATGCATATATATATATATTATATATATATATATATATATATATATATATATATATATATATATATATATATATATATATATATATACATATAGTCATTAAAAGCATTTCAACCAGTGCAAATTGAACTTATTCCATGCAAGATAAGGTATCTTCAAAGTTTCCTTAAAAGTTTTCTTTCAAAGTTTCCTTAAAATAAAAAGTAAAGCAAATTGAGAGAGAAGCTGTTTGCTACCATGATGCCCATCAGTTTGATGAAAATTTTTCCTTTTCTAAATCTTTTGTCCTGATATACTATAGATATACTTTAGCGTGTACTGGGGTATGCCTTATATAATAAATGATGTATATAGTACATCTAGACTCAAGACTGAGAATAATAAATATTTCCACTGATAGAGGATAATAATTATGATTCTTTGCATCTTTGGTTACATACATTATTTATATTAAAGTCCTTGGCTGGAAATGAATTTTTTTTCTTTTCTATTTTTGATGAGTCAGTCAGGGTCACACAGCTAGTAAGTGTCAAATGTCTGAGACTGCATTTGAACTTAGGTCCTCCAGTACTCTATCTACTATATCATCTAGCTGTCCTGGAAGTGAATTTTACAAAATGTAATGAAAATTTGATGTTAAAGTAGAACTACATTGTTCTCCAGCACTAGAGTTGAGTAATCTATAGGAGCCCATACTCCAAAGCAACAAAAACACTGTGGAAATTCTATTGCTTCAATTATTGCCTGTTAGTGAATGTGTCATAGACATCAGGAATTCAATGAGACAAATTATAAAACTTTCCATTTTAAGACTGTGTGAAAGCCCCGCTCCTTTTTGGTGCCAGTCTTCTCCTGGAGACGCCCATGGTTACGGAATCACTAAACACCATCATTTCCCAAGAATAAAAATGGAGGGGAATTTAAAGAATCATCAAGGTTGTCCAGCGGCAGGCCACAGCAGGTGACCCGCAACAGCGCCCAGGGGTCTGGGACAAGAGCAGAAGTACTAGAGGTGCCACCCAGGCATGGCAGCATAAGTAGTGGGAGTTCCAGGCTCCCGGGGGGCCAAGCCCCATATAATAGGGATGGCTCACGAGGGGTACCTCCACACAGAGCAGCGGCCACAGACCAATCATAGCGTTCTAGAGAGGTGGGGCAAAAGGGGGCTCCGCAGGCCTCAACTCTCTTGGCTGGCTCCACTTGCCAAAGCCCTTCAGTTCCAAACTGGAGTGATTCTCTGGCACTTTGGGAGGGAGGGAAGACATCCTAGGGCACAACAAGTTAAATAGTCACTGCAGAGAAGCCCACCGGTCCAGATTCTTTAAGAGCCGGTCATTGTAGAGGCTGGGGTCAGGAAGGCTGAGCTCAGAGCCAGCCTCCTTGGGCAAGTTCTTTTGCCCAGTCTGTCTCAGTTTCCTTGTCTGCAAAATGAGCTGGAGAAGAAAATGGCAAACTACTTGCCAAGAAAACCCCAAAGAGGTCACAAAGCGTTTGACATGACTGAAAGGATCAAAGAAATACCAAAATCCCCTTTAAATGCTATCAAACAGTATCTCAAAGCATGAATTCCACATACCTGTACTCTTAAACCAGAAGCTGCCAGTGAGAAGTGGTTTAAAAAAAAAAAAAGGCAGTCTATTAAAAGTTCCAAAGAATTCATTTCACATGACCTTGAGCATTCTGAGAATACAAGGGAAACATTTATTATCCAATACAGCAAGCAAATAACTACTGAAATTTCTCCATCACTGCTAAGATGAGCAGAACAAGCCAAAAGGAAAGAGAGGATTATGTAGAACCGATTGTTTTTGTACTGACAATATACCAAACAGTTTTCCTATAATGTGGGGATTTTTTTTTTGTCAAAAACCAAAAATTCCTTTTCATTTGAATTGTGTCAAATATTAACTTTGCTGTGACTCAGCCAAAACTAGTTTTTCACCTGTACAGACTGTCCTCAGAGAGCTATTGCTCTATCATAAATCCCCTATACAAACAGCTGGAAAGCAGTTAAAGCTAACCTTGTCTTCATCTGGGGACTGTGATCAATAAATGTCAACTACACATTATTATACTGACATAGTTTAGATAAGTAAATTACATTGAGGAAAAAAATGAGATAAAGTTGAGTTCTATCAATAATCTTAATCAAGTTCATCTATTCCTTAAGATCTAAATTAATGCTAAAAATAACTTTACTCTTACATTTTAAAACAGTACTTTTCCACTCAAAAAAAAAGCATATAATTTACCCAAGGAGACAATGAAGAAACATTCATAAGGGTATTGCACATTCCATGATTTATATCTGTTTGATTTTTTAACTTCCTGTGAGGCAATACTAAAGTCGTTTACACTGCACTGTGGCAGACATGATCCAACAGGGAACGAACGAAGCCCCTAGCCCTTCTTCTATACATTTTTCCTAGGACTTCAGTTCAGGAGCATACATACATATCTCCACACCACTATTAGATTCAATTCATAATAATAATAGTTGATATTTATGTAGAGTAAGGCTAGTTAGCCTTACAAATGTTCCCTCATTTGATCCTCACAACAATCCTGGGGGGGAGGTGCTGCCATTATTTCCATTTTACAGATGAGGAGACTGAGGCAGACAGAGGTGAGAGGACTCACCTGTGGTTACACAGGGAGCCAGACCTTAATCCACTGCCCCACCCACCTTGCCAACTTGAAGGGGAAAGTAAAAACTGAGAGCACCAGTGAAGTGTAAAGGAAAAGGAATTACTTCAAAGTCAAAGTAGTACAGTTCCTTGGGGACTCTGTCTACACTTCTGCACGTGGGCTTCCTAGAGGCCCAGTGACCGAAGCCTGTTTGTTCCTCTTCACATGTGTAAAATTTCACCATCTGGGACAGGATTCTTGTTGGCCTTTGCCTGGCACAGCAATCTGTTCCTCACCCAGGCCTCATAAATTTATTCAACTGAAATATGATTAACATTTATATAGTTATCTTTTCACAGCTCTATCCTACCCCAAAGGCACAATTTGTTCCTTACAGTCTAGCATTGCCACCAACCCAGGTCCTTATGGCATCATTGGGTGGGGGAGAAGGGAGGAGCCACAAATGCTTACCCCACACTTATAAACTTCTCTTTGAGAAATAAAACTGACATTTTCTCACTTGTCATTCTTTTTAAAATACTAACTTAAAGGGGGGGAGCTAGGTAGTGCAGTGGATAGAACACCAGCCCTGAAGTCAAGAGAACCTGAGTTCAAATCTGTCCTCAGACACTTAACACTACCTAGCTTTGTGATCCCGGGCAAGTCACTTAACCCCAATTGCCTCAGCAAAAAAAAAAGAAATATACACATAGTAACTTAAAAAAACACAAAATTTAGTAATACTGATTTAACAAAGTGTAAGTTAAAAACTAATTTTCAAAAACTATGAAACTTTCCTGGTGTAGGATATTTCCCTTATACTCAATTCCCAAAGAATTTATAATGTTGTCTTTCAGAATCTGAAGCAGATAACTGAGCAGTCTTAAATAATCTATTCCAGGAATTACAAGTAGCCCCAAAGAACAAGAATCATCTCACTTTTGTTTTAAATCTCCCAGGTCTACTCTAGTACCTCGAGAAGAAATTAGGTGTAAAAAGTTGAAAAGAAAATAGTAGCGGAGTTAGTTAGTGGTTGAATTGGTCCTAGAATCAAAGTTTTCCTAATGATAATCCAATACCCTAGAAGCTCAGAGATGGAACCTCAGAGGAAACATTTAATAAACGTTTCCAGAATGAATCAATTTATTAATTTCTTGGTTTAATGAAAGAGAAAAAAGTTATTTGTTGTTTTAAAAAACTCATTTAGGTAATATTTTTTTCTTTCAGAAAGAGTCTAAAATAAGCATTTTTTTTTCTTATTTCTTTGGAGGAATATGAATTAATAATGACAGGGATTAGCCAATCCCATAAGAGAAGATGCACTCCTTTCCTTGCAGAGATATGGGACACTGTATAGTCATCAGATCCAAATGATGTGCTAATTTTATTAAACTGCTTCTTTTCCTCTTTCTTTTTATTTTTTGCTATAAGGAATAAAGGGTACCAGATGGGAGGGTAGGGATATATTCAAGAATAAATGGGATGTAAAAACAAAAGATACCAAAGAAAATTTTTAACATTTTATAAGGAGTAAATTAATTATGTATAAAAGCAAAATACCTGATAAGATTATTTTATAATTTACAGGGCAGAAATCATCTACATTGCATCACAATGTAATTAAGAGTCTATGCCTAAAATCAGAAGAGACTTGATTTCAATCTTGCTACAGAGAAAGCTAACCATGAGATCATGAGGAAAATCACTTCACCTTGTTTTGTCTCAATTTGCTCATCTGAGCTAATATATTGTAAAGCACTGCAGAAACGCCCACTAAATATAGGGACATATGCTTTTCTTCAACTACATCAGCGTTCCTGAGTCAGTGATTAGGCCAAAATCTTGAGTGATTAGAGGAAAATCAGCACATGTGAAGAATACCTGCCTCCAGATAGGGACATGCAGCCTGAACAACCCAGTGAGCTTGTCCATCAATGTAAATACATTGGGTGTACTTTGCAAGTGAACAATCACCTGGGACCATAATCAAACAGGTGAAAGAGAGGAATCTGGATCCCATCTTTTTAATATTTAATAATCTACCAAAACTAAACTAAGTAATTGTGAATCATCATACTTGGTCTCCAAAGACTCAAAAACGAGTATTACTCATGGAGTACAGGACAAGCTTATGGTGGACATGGGGCCTCTAAAACACAGGACAATAAGAATTATGACGAGCTGGAAGAGAGTATATATTTGATGTGGGCCAGGGCCTGAAGTCAAGGTGACCTCATGCAAATCACTTAACCTGTTTTGTCTCAGTTTCCTCATCTGAAAAGTGAGGGGAAAAGGAAAGAATAAGCCCTTTCAGCAATTCTGCCAAGAAAGCCCCAAATGGGTCATGAAGAGTTGAATACAAGTGAAACAAGAAGTTGATTTAAAAAGATGGATTGGTCAAGGGCAAGAACCAAGATGACGGCTGGGTAGCTCGAGTGCTCTGCTAACTCTGACGACATCTGACAGTGCCTCTTATTGTGTACTTATGGGAGGACATAGAAAAAAAGCTATTCATTAAATTGAGCAGTCTGTCATTGGATGGAATTTTGACACTGATGAGGGTACAAATCCTTTTAAGTTTCCATTAAAGTCTGCAAGTTAACTTATCAAACCTTAGCACACAAAATCCAGAAATCTTTTGTTTAGGAATAGAGAAATGCACACTAAATTCAGATCTAGTACAAAAGATTTAATGATTTATCTCATGCCTACCTAATATTCAATTCAAAAATGTCTTTATGCAAAAAACTCATTAATCCTTTAAAATAATAAGTAGCATTTAATGCACTAATTTTTGCAAAGCACTTTATATGTCTCATTTGAATCTCACAAAAACCTTGTGTAGTACATGCTACAGATATTGTGATATTATCACTTGACATATGAAGAGACTGGCTATGGGAGATAAAATTGACTTTCACATAGTTCTACAAATAATAACTGTCAGAGGCAAGATTTAAACTCAGATTTTTTTCTGTTTTCAAGTCCAGTATCTATCCACAATGTCACACTGCCTCAACTGAATATAGTCATATTTCATGTGAAAGCAAAGGTATATTCCAACAATTATTTTTACTTTCTTACTTCTATAATTTAAAAGAATGTAGCACAGATTAATAACTATGCTTTCTATTAATCCAAACCACAATTATCTATTATTGGAATAATGATGTTTTTAGTCTTCTTTGATATGTAGGTACTTGCTGATGAAATAGCCAGGGGCTATTTTTGAAGTTTCAGCAGTGTAGAAAACATGCCAAACTTAAATCAGAACTCATGGCCTCTAGCCCTTGTCTTCTTTGTCACCTACTATAACCCTATATAATTTAAATTTCTGAACCTCAGTTTGCACACTTGTAAAAAGGAGATTTTCCATGAGAAAGTAGTAGGCACCTACTAGGTACCAGGCACTGTGCTTGACACTGGGGATATGGTAATCCCTACTTACCAGGAGCTTCCCTCAGATGGAGGAGCTAGGTCTGTGTGTAACTAGATCCAAAATCAATGTAAAGTGAATCAATTCCACTAAAGATAAAGGTATTGAATACAGGCTACTTTGGGAGCCAGGGTGCTACCTTACAATAAGGTAGGTAAAGGATCAGGAAGGGCTTCAGATGGTATCCTAAAGGAAGTGAGGAGCTCTTTACAGTAAAGGTAAGGAGGGCAGGGTGGCCAGTAAAGGCTCCTGGATGGGAGCTGGATTACTGTATGTGAGGAATAGAGAAAACATGCTCATCACCTTGCCAGATAGGATGGGACATAGGAAATGTAGTTGGAATCCAATTCCACAAGTATCCATTGGGTATACCCATGGTACAAGACTTTAGGGGGACAAAGGGCAAAAGCTAAACCAGCCCTAATCTCCAGGAGCCTACCTTTTTCTAAGAGCAAACCTGTCAACAGAAAAGTATACAAAGTAATATCAAAGACAAAAGCATTACCCAGGGGGAGGGGAAGAGTCAGCAGGAGGACTCTGTGGGAGGTAGTGCCTGGGCTGTTTGGGGTTGGAAGGCAGCCTAGCCTTCACAAAGACAGACAAAGGGAGGCCGTTGTCATTCTGGACAATGAGAACCGGCTCTAGGCCCTGTCCTGATGGGAGAGTGCATGAGCACACACTCAGGAGTCCCACTAGGTCAGTGATTCCTTTTTGACTCTGGCCATCCTCCAGCCCATCAGACCTACACAGACCATGCCCTAGGCCTTAATCTACACAGCTTTGGAATGCCAACCAACAAACTCTTGCCTATGAAAGCTGGTGCACGTGCTTTCCATTTCACCTGCTGCATGTCTTCCGCCCCTTCTACCTCTTGCTTTGAGAATCAAAATTAGATCAATACTGCCACTGCTATTGGAATGGGCATTTCAATCAACTCTGGTGTGCTTCCATGGAGCTTGACATTCATGAAGAACCAGCAAAAGAGACTGAGAAGAAACAAGTAGGCAGATGGGAGGAAAATCAGGGGAGAACACTGTCACAAAACTCTAGAAAAAAGAAGTGTCCAGGATGAAAGGGTAGTCCCCAAATGTTATGGGGAAATCAGGATCAGGAAATGGGCTTTGAACAGGAGTTGAGTAAATTAAGAAAATGGGAAATCAGGGTATTTGAAAGAGCATCAATATATATTTTGAAGTTCCCTAGTAAAAGGCAAGAGCTGGGAAAGACAGAACAACTATAAGTCACATAATGAATTCACTGAAGAAGAAAGGAGCATGTCCTGAATGTCAATAGATAAACACCACCAGAAGCTAAAATACTGATACTTTGGGATGGTAAGAACCTTAATGGAGAAAAGGCTACTTATTTGGTAAAGGGAGTAAATGAAGAATCTGTCAGTGGCAATGCGGATTGAGGGATATTCTGACTCACTCCATCATGACCAATAAGTCAGAGTATGAAAAAAAAAAAAAGAGTACAGAAAGAGTATTATAAAATATAATAGAAGTGGTGTCATCAGGGATGATTCAAATCTCAGTGACAGCCAGAATATAGGAAAAGTGAGAAAGACGTTTAGGATGAAAGATTGTTCATTATGAAACAAGCATTTCAAAGGTTCTAGGTGGATGAGGTGGACAGATTCTCAAACCTCAAATTCATAGAGGAATACAGACTTCCTAAAATCAGCCTTACAACAGAGAAGAAGGAATAATTTCCAGATGGGCACATTCTAGCTTTCTTGCACAATAAGGCAGAATTCACAAGATTTAGAGATTTTCTGATAGGAACCCCAAGTTTGTGAGATCTATCCTTCTGGAAAGACAAGGAGAAATCCTGGAAAGCTCTGGCCTCTTGGAAAAAAAAGAGTATTGTGCTTATTCCCTCTCCTCTTCATTCCTCAATTGGAAGCCTAGAGAAAAGCAGGAGAATGAAGCTTTGTTATCAGTAAGCAAAAGACATGGCTTTTGCCCTTTGATATTACCATGAATAATTAAGAAAGTGTAAGTCCAATGGGAAAGGGCTTGATATTGCTTATCTAGCAGTCCCAACTACATTTCCCTTCTAGGAGAATCCAAACCCTTCTTAGTAGCAGCAAGAGACTAAATGATATATGAGCCCCTAAGATAGAATTAAACACAACAAAAAGTCGGGATAGGACAGTCTTCCCCACTTGTAACCCCATGTTTGTTTTCTTCCTGAGTGCAATCTTCATGATGCTGCTATGAATCTGAGGAAAGGTGGGACTTAGAGAAAGAATTAAAACTGTATAAATCTTTTAGCAGTTACTGTGAGTCCATCATGTTGTTTATGAAACCTGTGGGGTGAAACAAAGAGTACCTTGTGGCTAACATAGGTACTGTTACTGGGATCCTTTTACAAAAATAATGGGACCATTTCACTCTCATCTGGGGAGGTCTAGGCAGGAGCTACATATTAAGAAGTATTCTAGGATTTCCCAGAGGCAACTCTTTTAGGGAGGATGGGTAAAATATGATTCAAAGACAGTGAATAGGATATTAATTCCAAGATGGAATCTGGCCACATAAACCCAGGGCTTGGGGTGTGACACATTGCAAACAATCTCCACCTAAACCCTTACTCTGATGTCTCCCTCTGTCCTGAAAAGGACTCTGTGTTCTCAAAATCAATGCAAGTGAAGTACAAGCTCTGGCAGGTCCTATACCAGTCTGGCAAAACTCTCTGGAATACTAAATGTCTGTCATCTGAGTATTAGCTGAAATAACTTCAAAGATGCTCATCACAAACGGGTTCACGGTTTGGCTACCTCATAATGAAGATTCTTGGAAATAAAATTCCTATTAAGGCATCTACTAAGGTTTGTAGAAGTTGTGAGCAGGACCAGTGGAGAAGGATTTACATGATTAAAATCCCAAATCCTTGGGAATACTATAGCTATAACAAGTACAAACATAAAAATAAGCATTTGCTCACTTGTCAAAATCAAATAAAAAAATTAATCTTGATGATTAAAGACTGGATGATGATAGAGACTTGATATGTAGAAAACAAACTATAATCTTGCACTGCTACATGTTTAGAAGACTTAAATATATCTTATCATCTTAGCACATTAGCATACTGGGATACTATTTTAAATTCTCCTAGAATTAGAGCAGTATATGATTGGGAAGAAATCAATGATGATGGGCTTCAGTGCTGGAGAACAATATTCAAAGAGTCACACAGCTCTAGGGAATAAAGTGGTTCTTTTATAAACAATCTTGCTTCTAAATTTTTTCCATTTTTAAGTCTTGCAATAAAGTTATCAAAGATTATTAGCATTCTGTCCAACTTTAGCTACTCTTTGCGGGTGCTGCTTAATATTAACTCCTTTTATCCCTCTCCCCTTTTGTAAGGGAGGGAGAGAAGTGAGAGTAGTGGTGAGTAAAAAAACAAGGTGAAAGTATTATATGAGTGGGACATAAACTAAATGTGGAATGAAAGTTCATATTTTTGTAGAACACACAAAGAAACCAGAGGAGATGTTAAGGGCCCTAGAGGCTCCTCTCTCACCAGTGGCCATGTGGCCATGTATGCACAGCACTGCTCTTTAATGCCTCCATCCTATTTCACCTTTCCTGATCTCAGGTGAGTAAATATCTAAAAGAACAGGTTATATAAAAAAATAAAATAAATGAAAGAACAGGTTATAACTCTGTGACCTTCAGAAAGTCAGAGGAGCCACCCAACTTCTAGGAAATGGAGTCCACCCCCAAGTCTGCAGCAGCCATGTCCAAGGAAGGACCAGATCTGAGAGTCTGACCCAGTCAATCCAGCACAGCAGCACACTGACCCGTTCTGCAACGGAGCCTCATCTACTGGCTGGACCAAACAGGTGGGGAGCACATTAGCAGTCAGTCATGTAACAAGTGTTTTATTAAGCACCCACTATGAACCAAACGCTATGTGAAGCACCAGAAATACAATAGAAGGACCATAACGAGAAAACAAAATGGGGGAAAAACCTGTTCCTGTTCTCGAAAGATCACAATCTAACCAAAATAAATAAATAAATATTATTTCCTGACCACAACTGCAATGTATTATTGACAGCTAAATCCAAATACAGGTGACCAACTTTGGGTCTTTATAGCTCTACAAGTGAAAATAAAACACAACTTTGAGCAATACTACAAAAGAGAAACAGAGAGAGATAGAAAGGCACAGAAAGAGGGAGTGAGAGAGAGAGAGAGAGGAGAAGAAAAGAGAGACTGAGAGGGAGGGAGGGAGGGAGGGAAAGAGAGAGATCACAATCTGATTAGACAGACAATATGTACAAACAAGATGCATCCAGGATCAGCTGGAGATAATCCAGAGAGACAAGGCACCATCATTAAGGCGGATTAGGAAAGGCTTCCAGTAGAAAATGGGATTTTACAGTGAGATGATTCAAGCCAGTTTCAATGGTTTTGTGATGAAGAGATCCATCTACACCCAGAGAGAGGACTTTGGGGACTGAATGTGGACCACAACGTGGTATTTTCACTTTTTGTTGTTTGCTTGCATTTTTTTTTTCCTTTTTGATCTGATTTTTCTTGTTCAGCATGATAACTGTGGAAAATTGTATAGAAGAATTGCACATGTTTAACATATATTGGATTACTTGCCATCTAGGAGAGGGAGTGGACGGAAGGAAGGAGAAAAAAATTGGAACACAAGGTTTTGCGAGAGTAAATGTTGAAAACTATTTTTGCATATATTTTGAAAATTTAAAAAGCTATTATTAAAAAAAAGAAAATGGGATTTTAGCTGAGATTTAGAGAAAGCCAGGATATGAAGATGAGGAGGGAGAATGTTTTAGCTCAATGAAAGTGCCCGCAGTCAAGATGTGGAATATCTTGTGTAAGGAACAGTAAGGAGGCCAGTGTTGCTGGATGGCAGAGTACAAGGAGCCAAATAAGGAGTAGGAAGATAGAAATGGGAGTCAGGGATGAGATTGTGAAGGGCTCTGCATAACTGGATCCCAGAGATGAAAGACTGGAGTTTATTGAGGGGAATAAACTGAAATTTACTGAGGAGAGTCAGACCTGGGCTTTAGGAAGATCAATTTGTCACCTGAGTGGAGCAGTGAATACAGTGGGGAGAGGCTTGGGGCAGGCAGATCCAGCAGAAGGCATGAGGTGATAAAAGTCTGCACCAAAAGGCTGGCAGTGTCAGGGGAGATAAGGAGGTATATTATAAAAATATAGTGAAAGAATTGACAGGATTTGACAATTACATAGATATGGGTAGTGAGAAAATGGAGAATGCTGGGTCTGGATTCAAGAAGACCCAACTTCAAATCTGATACTGGGCAAGTCACTTTACCACTGTCTGCCTCAGTTTCCCCCCACTGTAAAATGAGAGTAACGAAAACATCTATCTCCCAGGATTGCCATAAGGACAAGAATATAATATTTGCAAAAAGCACCTAACAGAATGCCCCACATGGAAGCCTTTGGGGGTAGGGGTGGGGGATGGAGAGAGAAAATGTCTTTTGTATGTTGAGTTGAAAATGTTTATAGGACATCCAGTTTGAGATATCCAATATGTAGTTGGAGATGCAAGAATTCAGATGAAGAGAAAGGTTAGTCCTAGATAAGCAGATCATGAATGAATTCTTGAGAGCTAATGAGATCACCAAGTGAAACAGAAAAGAGGGAGAAAGGAAGAGAGCTCAATCCAGAGTCCCAGAGGACACCAATGGTCAGTGGGTGTGACCTCTAGTTTGAGAAGGAGCAGTCAGACAGGTAGGAGAAGAACCAGAAAAAAAGCAGAGAGAAGAGAATGTCAAAAAGAGGGTGATTAACAGTTACAATGAGATGAGGGCTGAAAAAAATGTTACTTGGGCAAATTAGAGGTGATAGGTAACTTAAGAAAGAGTAGTGTCATTTGAATAGATATTGACCATGGCAGGGACCATTTTAAGTATGAATCCAATCTCCTAGGGACTGAGGTGGTAGAGAATGAGCTCCTGGTATTGGAGGCTTGGAGACTTTAGTCCCTGCTATATCTTTTCTGTTAAAGATCCTTTGTAAACAGCTAAGTGACACATGATTCGTTGACCATTGAGAAGAGATCAGTTACAAAGACCCAATTATTGGGACAATAATCACTGTTGATCAATATTGAAGAGAACACATTAGATAGGAGCTCATGAAGATTAGTATTTGAAAGGCACACTCAACCCCTCCAAGCAGTAGTCTTGTTCTGGAGCATTATGCTGCCTGGGCAAGAGCCATTTGGGAAAGAGGGAGCCCAGAGAACCAGAATGATTAGGAGGGATCTAGGCAGGGATTAAAAGGTATGTGATTAGTGATAATTATTCCTTATTACAGCAACCTGTATCTTTAAAAAACTGCTTTCATCTACGTTATCCCTTGTTATCTTCTATAATTAAAAAGTTTTAGGACTGGATATTCATGAGTGAACTGTTTAATAGACAATGAATATTTTCACAATTACAAGATTTCCAAAAATCTATTTGCTCAATCTATTTAATATATATGTTGAGAAAGGAAATGGAAGTACAGATTCATTTAAACCTAGTTCTTATATAGTGCTCTGAATAGAGCATACATCTAAATGACTTCTCTTTAGGCTTCAATTTCCCTCATCTTAAAAAATAATAATAATAAGATGATTCGGCTTGCTTTTTATTTAAACTTTGTCACCATCTTTAATTTGCATTATAAAACACTCTGTGACCTCCGGGTAAACAGTATCATATAAGTTCAAAATCATTATCATCAAAAATAAGCAATTGATAAACCCTCAAAGTGCATATAAAGCAAATATTTTTAGAAGTCAATCAACAACAGTCAAAGAGCGCCACCTAATGTTCAACATGGATTTTAAGTTTTAGTATTCATTTAGTTATTTATTAATTATAATTTATATAATATATATATATATTATATAATATGTAATAATAATATAATTTAATATGATTTATAAATTAATTATTTATATAATAATATAATTTATTAAACAGTTTTTATAAGTAGCACATAGCTCCTATTCATTTTAGTTATATAACTCTGCTACAGGAAAAGATTTCAATAGCAAAGGCCATGCCCCGCAAGCAGAAGACGATAAAAATAATTGCCACTGTTTTTAGGGAAGGTCCTCACTGCGGGAGAGCCGCAGAAAGTATCCGTCTTCGTGTTCTTCACACACACACACAGGCTGAAGTGGTCTCCCTAGTCTCACCACAAGGAAGTCATTTGATCTCAGGCTTTCCAGACTACAGGCCCACGGGCCTGCCCCAAGCCTATTAGGCCTAAACCCTTTGACATCCTTCCCCCACTCTATCCCCATCTGCCTTACTGACTGCCAAGAGCGCCACCACGCCAGTCTTTCACTTGCCCTTTTCTCTCCCCTCCCCCTTCAGACCCACCTGCACTGAAGGTACGGTCGAGGCTCTTTACCTGCCCAGAATCTCTTCTATGCCCTCCCTCCTCTGGTCCTTCACCATCATCGCTTCATCCCTGGACTATTACAACGGCCTGCTCCTTGTTCTCCCTGCGGCAGTCCATCTTTCCTCTATTCAGGTGGTCAAGGCCTGGCAAAGCTGCCTTCCAGGAACTCCTTTACCTCTCCGGGAACAAATATAAAATCTTCTGTTTGGTAATCTGTCATCCCCTTCCTGTCTAGGTTTCTTACACCTTATACCTCCACCCTGACCCACTCCCCCTTCCAATACCTGCATTCTCCTGCCTCCTGGCCTATTTATTTCTCCACCATCAGAAAAACCATTTTCCTTGGTTATGTCCATGCTTGAATGGCTCTCCCTCCTCATCCCTACCCTAAAGTAAAAAATTAAGGGGTCAAGAGAGTGGAGGTAATAGTGAGTTAGGACTGCAAAGCAGAAGTGAATTGGCAACTTGGGGCCAAAAGAGGGAATTTCAGAGCTGATGAACACTGTGAAAGGGTGCATTTGGGGAAGGTGATGGCCAGATCAGGATATCACCATCTCTGTGTAGGAAGGCAGGGTGAAGGAGGAAGTCACTGAAATGAGTAAGCTGAGGAATTGGGAGGAATTGAGGGTGTTTGTGGGAATATCAATAGCTATGTTGAAATCCCTTAGTCTGCCTTGTCAGGCTCCGTATACGGATCTGACCCATCCACCCCGCCACTTCTGCAAACTGTTTCCAACCACCCCCACATCTCTCATCTCCAAGCCTTCCAAATCTACCGGGCCCTTGCCTGCCCTACACACACACTGTGGCTGACTTACCATTTTAAAAACTCTCCCTTGCTCCAACTGTTCCTCACTAGTCACCGGCCTCTATCTGGCCTTCTCTCCTAAGAAAGCAGCGGAGATCAACTCCTCCTTTTCCTGTCCTCTTGCCCCCATCACTCCACTCAGACTGCCCTCTCCAAAGTATCCCAGGATCTCAAACGGCCTGGCCTCCATCCCCATATGAGCAGCCCCTGAGGCTGTTGATCCTCTTCCCTCTGGGGTTTTTGGGGGGCACACTGGACTGTGTTGGTGCTGCTCCTTTTGCCAGTCTCCTGTGCTGGCTTCCGGCATGGCCGCTAACCAGAGGCCGCTCTGTCCCGGGCCTCCGCCATTTTCATCCTTTTATCTGGACATCTGATGGAATCTCACTCTACAAGTCTAAAACAGGCCTCGTTGTCTCTGCTTTCCCCCCATATCAAAGTCTGGGGCGCACTGCCTTCCATCACCCGGATTCACAACCGGCTCGGCTCAGATGCGAAGCCGGACCTAACACCTCACCACAGGAGAGTGCTGCTGTTGGCTCGGGCCCGCCCGCTCAGCCATCTGCGCATGCCCTCTGCCTCCAGCGTTGCTCTGGCCACCTCTCCCCGCCCTTCCCTCCCTCTCCACCTTCCCGCCCCCTCCCGCCCATTCTGTATCCACGAGTTCCGGCACCCGGAGCGCGCTACCTTTCCTCGTGGGGAGCGCTGCGGGCTCTGCCGCTTGGCTTCCCTGGCTTTTCAGCCCTCGGCTCGACGGCCCCTGCTGCCCGAGGCTCTCCTGACCCCTGTGGGCTAACGGCCTCTCCCTTGAGTTTCTCTGCCATCCAGTCGGTGTAGATCTTTCATGAGCCCAACCACTGAAAGGCTGTTTCCCTCACGAGAACGTCCGACGCGTGGGGCAGGGGCAGGTTTTCCTTGGCCTTTGTGGCCCGGAGTGAATGTTCAGTCACGGCTTTTCGCAGGACAGCAGCGACCTGAAGTGGGCCAGAAAGCATTCTGCACCGACTGAGAGGAAGCGACGGCCGCTTCTCTGCCTACAGAAGGCACACTGGTTATTAATTTTTCCCAAAAAGCAGAAATGGTAGCGATCACAAGAAATACCAGGGACAGAGAAGATCTAACAAAAACAAATCACAGAATCGCCAGCAGATGGAGGGACTTCAGCAGCCATTCAGCCCAACAGATATTTGAAAGGGAATCTGCTCTTCAACATAATTCACACTTGGTCATCCAGACTTTGCTTAAAGACCTGAGTTCAAATCCTTCCTCACTTCTAGCTGTGTGACCCTGGGCAAGACATTTAATCTCCGTGTGCCTTGGTTGCTTCATCTCTAAAATGGTGATAATTACAGAGTTTACCTCCCAGGTTAATTGTGTGCATCAAATGAGACTATTTGTAAAGTGCTCTGCACACTTAAAACATGTTAAGATTTCTTTTTTATAACTTAACCAAGTATAGAATTTAAATTGAATTAAAACTTACAGATTATATCCAATATCTTCTGTTCAAATTAGGAGCCCCCACTTAACTGCAAGGTGCAAGCAAAGGATAATGGACAGTTGTGTGGAGTTAGTTCTTTCTAAAAGTTATATTTGGAAGGTGAACCAAAGTCTACCTGAACTAGAAACTAAAGGGTGAAAACAAAACATAACAAAAATACAATACTATTTAAAGCTGTTTATTGAGCAATCTAATTTAATAACAAAAATATGAGAATTCCAACTGGGATTTCATTTCCTTTCACTTGTCCTACCTGTAATCAAGTTGAGACAGAAAATATATAAAAGACAAAGGATGAAAAAGGGAGATGAAGGTAAGACAAGAGAAAATAAGGGTCTCAATGATCTACATAGTAGATGATAGATGATCAATTCCTGTATAATAATTTATTTTCAAAAAAATTCCATGTTAAAAAGAGAAATTTTTAATTTTACAATTTGAGGAAGTTTTTTTGTGAAAAGAAAATCAGAAAAGAAACAAATATTTGAAAAACTTTTTAAACACTGTGCTGACGTAGTTAAACAAAATGAATACAAAAAAAAAAGTGAAACGGTCTCTCACATTCTAAATAGGACCTATAATAAATACCATTGCTTCCAAAACTGTGCTATATGAGGCCTAGATATCCAAATGTAAATGCTCCTTCTCTACTCTGGAGGTTGGATCAAAGAATCAGCAATTCTTTCCATCATAGCTCTGAGCCCCCAACCAGAATTACAGTCTGGCAAAACAATGTTTAATGTTAAATCCTTTTTTCTCCACAGCCTTCTTGTTCTCCCCTCCTCCCCTGCATTTCCCCTCCCTCCTCCCCCCCAGTTATTTCCATAAAGTACAGACCAACTAGCAAAAGCTTATGGTTAATACTGCTTAGAAATACAAAGTAAACATTTAAAATTACTTAGACTTTCCTATGCTCAGGAGGAAAATCTAGAGACTACTTACTAGGAAGCCCAAGGGAAGAATGGAAATACAAGATTACTGCCTTAAGGTCATGAGAATAATATCCCAAATTTTCTCCCCATATTCCTTGAGCCCAATTTGCTTCAGAAGCCTGGCTCATAGGGAGAGGACCCATTTTTGATGATGGTGATTCAAAACCAGTCTCATAACTTTCATTTCTCCAGATATATGCATCATTTTAGAATGAGTCTCTTTTCTAGAATCACTACATTGACTTTTTAAAGATCACCCAGAAGCTTTTCTGAATCACTTAAGGAACTTTCTAACACTTCATTAGGCAATTACCTAGAAGAGCTGGAACTTTATAATTTTAATAATATCTTTTTATTGAGTCCCTTTTTCTCTGATTATGTTTAAGACAGACCAACTCCTTCCCATAAAGATGTATGTATATGCAAACAAACACAAAATAATACACCTATAGTAGAGGATCAGATGGACCCATCCAATGAGAGATCTCCTTAACAGGCTGCTCCTCCGAGGAAAAAAAGAATTAGTGCCAGGAAGACTGTATCCCTAAGTGACTAAAGAAGCTTTCCAAGGCAGCATGATGAATATGAAATATGTTTAAAAGAACTGCACATGTTTAAGATATATTGGTTTACTTGCTGTCTAGGAGGGAAGAGAAAGGGAAGAAGGGGGAAAATGTGAAATATAAGGTTTTATAAGGGTAAATGGTAAAAACTATCTTTGCCTGTATTTAGAAAAATAAAAAGTTATTATTTAAAAAATAATAATAATAAATTTAAAAAACTATGTAAGGCTGCCCAGGAGAGTACCAGTCTGACATAAATATAAAATATCCATTTTTCGGTCTATAAAACTTTTTCTTTTCAAGAGGAAGTATAAGAAGATGTGTGAATATATTGGGTTCCTTGTAGTTGTCCTTGCAAACCTGTGAATGGGATTGATTGGATGAAGCTTTCTCAGTTTATGAGACTAAGTCACGTGATCCCTATTCCCAGAGCTGGGAGATCAGGCCTTGGACTCAAGGTCCTTGGGAAGTCACAAGATATCTACAGGAAGTTACAAGAAGTGACGTGACCCATGGGAAGCTGACAACAATGGTGACCATTAGTCAAGGATGGTTACGATCTTTTAGTCCATCCAATGAAAAGACTTGGGTCTTTTTCCTATTTAATTGGCTGTTCTACTTCCCGTTGGTCAGATTCACAAGCACATGGCTCCCGCCTGGGAGTTGGGATGGCTCCCAGGTGTGCTTGGACCTCGTCCTGCAGGGATTAAATAAATGTTTTCTCTTTGTATCTGAAGATGTCTCTGATTAGTTAATTTGGGAAAGAACCTATGAGTTCTTTATGTCTTGTGCAGTTTCTGCAAAGAAAGACTAAATTGTTGTCTGGTACCTGGTATCTGCTGTACATTGAGCACCTTTTCGAGAAAGGATTTTTACCCATTTTTTAGGAGAAAACTTGGATATGACAAGTGAAGCTTAGTTCTAAAAATGTCCCTGGAGTATCAGGGTAGAGTGGGGTCCTAGAGTGAAAAAGGATACCCTTGGGATCAGACTAAACCATGCAGGACTGAACTTGAGGCTATGGGGATTCAAAGCACTTTGTGGAAGGTGTCTACAGAGCTGTAGAGAATATATTTGGAATCTTATTCTTTTTGAAATGTACATGAATCAAAACTGAAACCCTCAGCTCATTGAGTGAGAGGTCACTAAATCCAATCCCCTCAATTCACAAGTAAGAACAATAAAGCCCAGGGGGTAAAGTAATTTACTCTAAACCACACATTTAGGAAGTCATGAAGGCAGGACCTCTGATTCCAAATCCAGAACTCTTTCCATTGTATCACTAATGCCATAAGTAAATTGTCATTTTAAAATTACATATGGAAAAAATGGATACTGAATGTCAATGTCCATTTAAAAATAAAGGAATGTGGGAAAAGGCTGAGCAAATAAGGAGAGAACACTATGGAAGCATTCAGGCTGGGTCCTGTGTGGGATGTAGAAGACCCTTACCCAAAATGACTACTCAAAGATCACTCAAAATAGAAAGCAGAAAGGCTGTTTATTAAACCTCCCGAGGATGAACTGTCCCATCACGAGATAAGAGAAAGAGAAAGCTTGTGGTAGGAGGGCTAAAGAAGTAGTAAAGATACACAGCTTTTATACAAGAGATTACATCACAAGTAAGAGAGCATTGAGAAGGGGAGGGGGAAGCATCTAATTGGTTGTTGCTATTGGAATGGAAGGTTTCTGTTTCCTGAAATCACCTGATTTCTAGGAAATAGAAAATCAGGCCTTTAGGTTCAGATAATTAGGCATACAGAGGTCAAATTAATAGAGTAAATATCGATAAATGTCAAATACTGATAAATGACATCAGCTCAGGTTAAGTAAATATGTTTATAGCTGGCTAAGGCTCAAGTACATATGGGCCTGCATATCTTATACAGGTCATAGGGGAAACACAGAAATAATGAAAATAAAACACAGCAAAAGAATTCACATATTCCTGTAAGTTCTTCACCTTATCTCTCTATTTCATGCAGTCCCTAAAAACACAAACACCCCAGACAGGTAGGAAAAGATAAGGAGGTTTGAATAGTTGCAATGTCATTTAAACATTTTAACGGTAAACCATATGAAGTCCTTCCTATGTAATAATTGTATGATGTTCTTTCTGCTAAATCCTACAGTGCTGTTTCTCATCTCTCCCTGCTGTTAGTGTCTCATCTCAACAGGTTATGTTGTATTTATGTAATGATTTTTATTGTGTATCTGCTTATTTATTTATGTATTACCTCCTCCCCTAGAATATAACCTTGAGGGAAGGGGCTATTTTGTTTTGTCTTGATATCTTCAGGACCAAACATTAACCCTTGTATATGGCTGACGTTTAATTGAGCTGATTATATCAGGGGAGACATAAAGTAGATGTTTGATGCTGTGTTGATAAATGTCCAGAGCAGAGAACCAATGGAAAAGGATTTCATCAGAACAGTACAGGAAGGAAAGAAAAAACATTTATTAAACACCTATTTTGTGCCAGATACTATGTTAAGCACTTTACAAATATTATTTCATTTGATCTTAACCATAACCCTGGCAGGTAGGTGATATTTTTGTCCCCACTTTATGGTTGAGGAAATAAGAAGCAATTTGAGATTAAATGACTTGTCCCCTGTCACAAATCTAAGGTTGCATTTGAATTCGGTTCTTGCTGACTCACCATTCCTTCAACTGTGCCATCTTCAACAATCTTACAAATTATCTTGTTTTCAAAGGACACTGATGAATTGAATCAAGTCTAGAACATTTCAAAGCTTGCTAAATGAAATTCATTATCATTCAAAAGAATTCAAACTGATTATATGAACTTTTAAACAACAAATGGATGTTATTATTATCAAAAGTAAATACACTGAAAAAGATACAAAATTCTAGCTTTCACCACTATGTACACATCAGACAACTATCTTTATAATAAAGCATATTCCTTAAGTTTTCTCTTTTGTTAAAAGTCTTACTACCTTTGAAAAAGGCTTGACCGCCAAGCTTGAATGAGCTGCTATCTTTCCAAGTGAAGAGCCAGCTGAAACAGCAGACAGAATGCTGGTGCAGGAGCCAGGATAGATCTGAGTTCAAATCTAGACTTAAATACCCATCAGCTGGGTGACCATGAGCAAGCTATCATATGGTCTTGTTTCCTTTCTGAATATCTGTGGACTTATTCCTATATCATACGGTTATGTATTAAAGGCCACAATTTTATAGCTAGTTAGCTCTCCTGAACTCAGTTTCTTCATCAGTAAAATGGGGGTTGTAAATTGTACCTCCCCTCTGGAGACTACGAGGATAAAATGAGAGATATGTAAAGCATTTTGCAAACCTTAGAATAATCAATAAATGTCTAGCTATTAAGAGATAGGACATGAATCCAGTTGTTAATCACTACATTAATCTATAAAGTACAGAATTTAAAATACTGAAAAACAGATAACTAAAAATACATGCAAGAACGAACCATGTGAAAATTCCATCCATATCCAGAAAGAGAACTATGGATACTGAATGTGAAAGAAGTCTAGTTTTTACCTTTTGTTTGATTTTTCTTTCTTATGGGTTTTCCCCTTTTTGTCTAATTTTTCTTGTGCAACATGACAAATATAAAAATATGTTTAAAAGGATTGCACATGTTTAACCTATATCAAATTTTGCTTACTGTCTTGGGGGAAAAGGAGATAAGAGGGAGGGAGACAAATTTGGAACACAAAGTCTACAAAAATGACTGTTGAAAACTATCTTTACATATATTGGCTAGCTGTGTGACCCTGGGCAAGTCATTTAACCCCAACTGCTTCAGGAAAAAAAAAAAAAAGTACGTATATTTGGAAAAATAAAATACTATTGAGAAAAAAAAAAAAAACAACAACAACAATGAACCATACGATTATAATTTCCAGCATCTTTTGATTAAGATAAGCAGTGACCTTCAATTAGATCATTTACACACATTGACATACATCATTGCACAGATACAAATACTGTTTCTCATTTCATTACATAGTTACTCTCAGACTGAAATAGTCAAAACTCCCATGATACTATTCAGCTGAAAAGAGCTGCATGCAGCCAAGTGATACAGTGGATAGTGTTGTAGTTAGGAAGATCTGAGTTCAAATACAGCCTTCGGTATTTTTGGCCCCATGACCTTAGCAAGTCATTAAACCTCTGTCTTGGTTTCTTCGTGTGTAAATCCCAGGGATTTTATGAGTATAAAATGAGATATTTGCAAAGTGCTTTGGAAATTTTAAAAATTAATCATAAGTGATATCTATACAGTGCTTTAAGGTTTGCAAGAGCTTGACAAATGAGCACTATATCAATGCTAGTATTTATAAACACAGCCGACAGCCAAACTATTCCAGAATCTCGGGCTTAGACGAGGGATGCTGTCAAGAGGCATAGCATCCCTGCTGCTGAGGCGGGCTGGAGGCAAATGACAACAAAGGCAGAAAATGCCAGAAAATGCGGAGGCAAGAAGGCCAGCAGCAGAGCTCAAGCCCAGGCCAATCCTGTTCCCCAGGAGATTCCCCATGATGTCATCTTCCCCTCTACTCCCTCCCCCTTTCCCCTCCAAGAGAGCCTGGATGCGTCAACGAGAAAGAGGGATAGTGGATAGAGGAAATTGACTAAGACGTGTGGAACCAGGGCGGCTCCCTCCCACCCATTCCTAAGCACTTGGGGAACCTGGATGTGGGGAGGGGCAACATTCCGAGGTTTAATGGGAGTTGGGGCTGGCTCTCTCAGCACTCACCATGGCGTCAAGGCCTCCAATACCACGAATCTACTAGTCAGTTACCGCGCAGGAAGCTCTCAACGTATTTCAAGTTTCCTGGTTACTCTGGCAACCAAACTACGCCCAAGAAGCTCTACTAGTTGTTCTTTCATCTCCTGCCTTCACCCCGCCCTTTCACAAGGCTTCCAATCGGTCAGTCCGGTCGAAGCCCCGCCTCTTTCCCTGATTTGCCCTCCCCTTCCACGCTGTCGCTCTAGGCGACGCGACACCGTCCTCCAATCGCAAACAACTTCACATCGGTTTGATACCTGAGTGAACCGGAAGTGAAAGATAGTTAAAGCGTCGGAGAAACAAACATCCCAGTAACTATTATTTTTGACAGTTATTTTCTTCTAGTTTCCGTGACTGATGCCCCATGCCCTTGTCATTCGATTTAAATATAGACTTAAAACAACATCCAAGAACAATATTTCCGTTGGTGGATGGGCATAACCCGGAAGTGAATCTCTCAGAAACC
The DNA here is from genome assembly GCF_016432865.1 of Antechinus flavipes. Lineage (NCBI taxonomy): Eukaryota > Metazoa > Chordata > Mammalia > Dasyuromorphia > Dasyuridae > Antechinus > Antechinus flavipes. Next base: position 427,015,875 of record NC_067401.1, on the reverse strand, counting down.
GGAAGGAGTCAGAGGAGAAAGAGAAGCTAGGTTTGTCTGTATGGCTGCGGGCGGCTGTGCATCCCAGACCTGGGAAAAAGGAAGAAAAGTATTCCGCGAAATCTACGGTAAGGTCAACAGCCCCCGATAACGGCTTGAAAAACAAGGAATGGAAGAGTTATATGGGCAGCGGGAAGAGTGACACGGGTCACTAATTAAGTTTGAATGGGCAGTGTAGACAGGACTGAGCCCGGGAAATCCTGTTTCCCCAAATTTCCGGGACCAGAAGAAAGACCATTGGGATTTTCATTTCTCTGGGGTCATCGTGGGCAGCTTTTGTTGTGCATAGCTCTGTAAAGAGTTTTCCAAGAGGGCGACGTAATACCTTTCCGCTGGGGCGGGGAAGGGGGGTGGGGGGAGAGGTGAGAATCTTGGACACTTTACCCCATAGATTAGAACTGAGGGCAGATTGTGATTGATGGAGAGCTCTCAGTTACAAGAGAACATTTTTATCAAGTCCCTCGTACCCCAAAGTTAGGTGACAGTGGTACGTCCGTTCCAAACTATTCATTACACTTGTCACTTGTTTTCTTCTACAGTGTATCCTATCAGAGATAGCCACAATTAAGTATTCAGTTATCATTAATAGTAATGATACTTTAAAAAAAAAATTTAATTCTCCACAGAGGACACAGTTGAAACCCTATTCTAGTATAGGTTGTGAAATGGTGCTGTGTCAACACATTGGTGTCAACATTGATGCCATTGTTAGAAGTCATTACATTGATATGAATGTGGTAGCATTGCATCAGACTTTTTTCCATGCTGGATAATAGAATTTCAGAGCTGAAAATGTTAAAACTCCATATTATTGTACTATTATTTATTCCTAACCTGTAAAGCCGCAATGGATCTCATGTATAGATAATTCAGAAATAACCTTTCCTTCTGTAAAGGAGATATTTCCTCATACATACATATATATATATATATATATATATACATACACATACATACATACACACACACACACACACACACACACATATAGTTTATATTCCAAATATATGTCAGTGTGCTTATAATTTTGAAAATATAAATGCTTGAAAGTAATATTGAATTTCTAGTGCTTTTTTGGTATTTCCTCAGCAAATACTTATAGTATAGTTCCTATCATGTGAAATGGAATTCTTATATTAGGAAGAGTTTGAGAACTCTTAGAGTTGTACAAATATTGGATTGAGTCAAATGCCCGGGTTTTGTCTTAGTTCCTTGACTTTGTTCCTTGATCTGTAATTCAACTTGAGTGAATAATTTAAATTCTTTGATCTTCATTCAGCCTTATAGAATTACTTTGAACTTTCTAAGGTCCCTTCCAGCTCAAAGACAGTGGTTCCCTAGCCTAACCCTTTTTCTGAAGCGTGAATCTCTTTTATAGCATCCCTGACAAGTTGTACTCAAGCCTCTGCTTGAAATCTTCCTAAGATAAACACTCCATAGCCTATGGAGGAAACATATTCTGTTTTCAGACAGCCTTAATTGTTACGAGGTTCTTATTTCTTTTTGAACAAAAATCTGCTGTGCCATGTTATTGACTGATTGGCCTTGTTCTGCTTTTTAGTACTAAGCAGAATAAATTTTATCCTTCTTAATGACAATACTTCATATATTAAAGGATAAATATTATATTTTTCCAGGTCTTATTATGAGTCTAACCATCCTTAATTTTCCCAAGCATTTATTATTAACATAGTAGTTCTCCTAATAAGTATAGAACTGGAACTGTTATTTTATTTATTGGTAAAGGAAACTCAGCAAAGAGGAAATTTCTTCTACTAACTCAAGTCTATGCCATCTCTGTAACTCAGCAGTGGAGAACTTTTTTTCTTCCAAGAGTCATTTGAATATTTATAATATTATTTGCAGGCTATACAAAATTATAAATTTAAAGAACTCAAACCTTGAGAAGTTGTTGTGCCTGTCTTTCAGCTCATCACCTATGGTTGCCTTGGCACATGATTTAACAGGCCTTTTATCACCATGAGCCCAACATGCCCACCCCTGTTGTAACTCATCGTTAAGGATTTGGCTAGAACACTGAGAGGTTAAAGGGTTTGCACAGAATCATAAAGTGAGTACATGTCAGAAGTGAGATTTGGACCCAGGTCTTCCTAGTTTAAGTCTGTTTCTCCATCCATTGCACTATGCTTCCTGCAGCATCACTGTGTAAATATTTTGCTTAAATGTGCCGAACAAAATTGAAAAGAATAGCCCAGATGTCTGATCAGCACTACAAAATATCTAGTAAAGTAATAAATTTCAGAGGTAGCTGGGGTACATATAATCTCATTGGGGAAACAGTTAACAGTTTAGAATATTTCAGGTAAGGATACAGTTGCCAAATTAATTTACATTTTGTTCATTCTTTTATACTTACACATTTCTATATTTCAGCAGCAGTCATCGGGTAAAGTGCTCTAAATAAGGAAAAATGACTTCCCTTGAAAGTCCTGAAGTCAAAGGTAAGTAATACATCATAAAAAAAAAATGAGAGAGAGAGAGAATTTAAGAACAATATGGAGAAAATTGAGACCTAGCTCCATTTTATGTGTGAAGAGATCTGTAAAGAATCAAGTTTCTTATAGCAATATAATAATGTAATACAATTGTAATTTGAATAATTGGAAACAAAGTATTAAACGTTACCCTAATTATGTAGAATTTGTTCTCGGGTGTGGCTTTTTTTAGGTACTATAAAAGCACATTTTTCAGATATGTGTTCTCCCTTTTAGAAAATGCATTCTAAAGATAGTTATACACAGAAACACAATAAAGTCAAATATATTCAAAATTTAGGGACATTAGATAAAACAGATCTCAGTTTAGAAGAGATCATCATGCCTTAGTACATTTATACTTTTTATAAACTAGGCAAGACCTCAAGTATGAGGTAGAGTTGTTATCAGTTTTTTAAAGTAGAAATAAAAGGTGTTTCAAAGACAAGAAGGGAAAGTTAATCTGTCTTATATTGCTCCAGCAGTTTCACAACCAAATTTGTAGGAGGTATCACCACTCCTGTCCTTTCCTCCTTTACCTCCTGCTCATCTCATTCTCTTGCAATCCTATTTCTAAATTCTCTACAAGACCTGCTCTCTCAAAAATTCCAAGAAAAATTTTTATTGCCATTGGCTTTTTTTCAGTCTTCAATTGTGAACTTTTGAGCCACTCAGTCATCTTGGCATACTCTCTTTTCCCTTAATATTGCTGTCTACATCTCCTATTATCTGACTCTTCCTTCAGTTTCCTTTGCTTGATTAGAATTATGGAAAAAGCAAAGAAGTTCCAGAAAAGCATCTATATGTGCTTCATTGACTGCACTGACATGGATCCCAACAAAATGTGTCAAGTCCTCAAAGAGATGGAAGCATCAGATAGATCATCTTACTAATCTCCTGAGTAGTAGTAAGACAAGAAAAAACAAACATGGAACAACTGGTTTGTTTAAGATTGAAAAAAGAGTACAACAAGGCTGTATTTGTTATCTTATTTAACTTATATTCAGAATACATTATGTGAAATGCCAGTCTGGGTGACTCAAAAATTGGAATTGAGGTTGTCAAGAGAAATATCAGCAACCCCAGATATGCAAATGTGATACCACTATGATTGCAGAAAGTGAATTATTTAAGAAGCCTCTTAATGCAGATGAAAAAAGATGTAAAGAAGCTTAATATTAAAAATACTTAAGGGCTTGGCAACCAGTTCCATTACTTCCTGGCAAATGGAGAAGAAACCATTGTCAGCTTTTTAATTCTTGCACTCAAAAATCACTACAGATTGTGACTGCAGCCATGAAATTAAAACATGCTTGCTTCTTGGAAGGAAAGTGATAGCAAATCTGGACAGCATACCATAAAGTAAAGATATCACCTTGCTAACACATTGTATAGCCAAAACTGGTTTTTCTGGTAACATTGTATGGCTGTGAGAGTTGGACTATAAGGAAAGCTGAATACCACAGAATCAACTCTTTCAAACATGGATTTAGAAAAGACTTTTGAGTCCCCTGGGCAGAAAGGAGATCAAATCAGTCAATATTTAAAGAAATTAATTTAGGCTATTCAATGGAAAGTCAAATAATAAGGCTGACGTATAAATACTTTAGTTACATAATGAGAAGATGGGACACATTGGAAAAGACTCTGATATTGGTAAATGATTGAAGGCAAAAGGAAAAGGATGAGATGAATGTCATGGAAGTAACAGATATGAACTTGGGTAAACTTCATGACATAACAGAGAACCTAAAAGCCTAGCCTATTCTCGTCCATGGGTCATGAAGAGTCAGATATGATCAAACAACTACATTATTCACTCACTAATTATAGACATCTTCCAAGGCTCTATCAACTCTCTTTATACTCTTTTAACAACCCAATCAAATGCAGATGATCCCCAAATCTATCAGTCCTTCCTTAAGCTTTCTTCTGAACTGAAATCAGTATGACATCACCATCTGCTTCCAAAACATCTCTAGACCCAGATCTCCCAAAGGCTTCTCAGACTCAACAACTTTCAAAACAGCACTTATCTTCCCCCTCCCTCTAAATGTATTATTTCCAAACTTCCCTATTTATTTGAACACATCACCATCCTTCCAGTCTCCACATATGCTACTTTAGGCTCTTCCTGAACTCTTCATTCTCTTTCACCTTTCCCAGCTTACCAATATCCTTTCTAAACTAGTGCCCCAAACTTCTCTTTAGCCTATTTTAAAATTCCATTTTTAGGACTTGAGATATATGAATCAGAGCATCATTGGAATTTTTTTCCCCACAATTTGGAAAGATGTTAAGAATCTTTAAAGATTAAATAGTGCCTTATATTATTGTGAATTCCCATTTCAAAAAATCATTCAAGGGCTTTGGGTGGAGATTAGAAAGGACTTTGCTACAACATCATCAGTTTGAATTTTCTAAATGACATGGGAGTAACAGTGAAACATTATAATAGCTTGCATATTTGGGACTTCTTGGGCATTTGTTGGTGCTTGACAGCAATCCTGCCTTATGTTTTGAAAAGTTTTTTTTTTTTTTTTTTGCTTCAAGTTCAATTAAGAGTTATTTAGTTTGGGATGACTCACCTAAATAGATTCATTTAGAGACATGTCACCAGAGACATATTGAGTAGTCAGTACAAACTAGAACTTAGAATTTGCAAGACCACTTATGAGTTCCATCTTGTGTTATTGTTCATATATATCTTCTTTATTCCCAATTAAATTTAAAAACCTTGAATTTAAGGACTGTTTCTTGAATGTCTTTGCCTCCATAGTGTTTATACCGTACTTAAAATTACTTGTTGGTTGTGATGGTGATGATGAAGGTCATTAATTACATCATTTACATATTATATACATACATTACATCATTTACATACATTTACATTATATATATTACATACATACATTACATGTTTTACATGATTACATCATATTATATTGTGATATTTTAGTTTTTCTGTCCCTTTCTGGCCAGTATTTTGCCTATTTACAGCAGTTTTTCCTCTTTCCAATTTTTTTTCTTCTAATTTATAGTGGCCCAGGAAATAAGACAACTAAAGTTGTTAAGAGATGTGCTTAAAATAAAATATATTTTGTGAATAATGATGTAAGGACATTTTTTTAAAAAGAAACCCCTTTATTATTTTTAAAACCTGGTCTTTGTAACTGCTATTTCAGATTCTTGTTTTTGCTTCTGTTGTTCTTTGGTATTTTTTATTATTGTTGTTGTAGTTTGGGGGAAGTTTTTTTGGCAGTAGTTAGAATGATTGACATTCTCAGGAATCTGACCTTTAGATAAGAAAGATATTACTGAATATGTTAATACAAGTTTTAAAGGAAGGCTCAATTATCTGCTCAATACAAGATTTTAAAGGAAGGTTCAATTATCTGCTCAGAATGCCCAGGCATTTTTTTAGTTTATTTCGTTCCATATGGCTAAGCTCTAAAATAAGCAGTGATCCTTCATTCAGTGAATCATTGCTATTTTTTTTCCCCTCAGGAGAATGACAATGCTGAGTTTTTCCTGGTTTATTCACTTTGATAAGTTGGAAGGAAAAATCTGAACTATAAATGGTTTTTATTTTCAGTACTAATTTCAATATATCAGGAAAAACTGGTTTCAGTCAACTAATAATTGACAAAGACTCGATATGAATTCATGACTTTTAGGCATTATACATCATATGTAAAAGAAGTATAAGACACAGTCCTATTGCCCTTAAAAGCTTAGATTCATGAAGAGATATGAAACAATTATAAGGGGATAAAACGTAAGATTGCAAGTCAGATTAAAACAATATAGCCAGCAGCATCAGCATTAACATAAAGAAGATGGGACTCAATCATGAAGTGTGAGTAGGAATTAATGAGGAAGAAAAAATAGGTAAGCCTTTCAGGAAGAATAGAATATGACTGTTAGAGATAGACATGAGAGAAACAATTTAAAGGTTTTGAATAGAGTACTGTTACGGTAAGAGTAGTATCGAAAGGATATTTATCTGGTGATAGTTAAGCATAGTTGTACAACTGCGGCAGGTCATTATTTGGGCATAGAGACTTTACTCTTACACTGAACTTTTTCATATACACCAGAATAAAAAAGAACAAAGGAATCTTCTCCTCTTCTTCCAAAACACAAACAAACAGACAAACCTGCCAAGAGTTAGCAAAAAGAATCCAATCCTATTTTAGGATAGACAGGCTAATACTTTTCATGTATTTCTGTGATTGGTATAATATTTACTGGTATATTTAAAGAAAACTATTCACTTGTGGACAGTCTAATGAAATGAGAGGACAAGCCTTAGACAAAATATGGTCTTGGGTGGAGCAGTAGATAGAGCCCTTAACTGGCAATCAGGGAGCTTCAGATCGACACTCTGTATATGGGTGATCCCAAGCAATTCTCTTGGGATAACAATAGCTTTTATCTCCCAAGGTTGTTTAAGAATAAAATAATATTCTTAAAGCCCTTTGAAAACATTACATAAATGCTAACTATGGATTATTTTTTGTTAGTCATTCTAAATTATAAAGCAGAACAGAATGATTTTATTAGTAAATGTTTGTTCATTGTTTTCCATATTATAGTAAGTCCTGCTTCAGTACCAATCCGTGGAGCTGGAGATGGAATGGAAACTGAGCAGCCATCTAAGTCAGTGGAAGTTACCTCTGGAGTCCATCCACAGAGCTGTCATGGCCTGCGAAGTCCGCGGAAGAAACCTGTTTCATCACTGAGCCCAGGAGTGCTTCAGCTGGGCAAGATTATCACTGACAAAGCAGTAGAAGTTGAAGCTGTTCGAATACTAGTTCCCAAAGCTGCTATAACTCATGATATCCCTGCCAAAAATGCCAAACTAGTTAAATCTTTGGGACATCATAAAGGAGAACTTTTAAGTCAATCAGATGGAGTCATAGATCCCAGAAAAGAGGTGGCAGAGCTAAAAAACCAAGTGGAAAAACTCAGAAGTTCTGAAAAGAGATTGCTGCAGGACAAAGAAGGGCTTTCCAACCAGCTCCGTGTGCAGACAGAGGTGAGAGCAGCCTTAAGAAAGAGCATTTTTTACACTTGAATCTCCAAAGTTTAATCATTGCACAAAAATGTGTCTCCTTTCTGCATATTTGGAAATGCTATTACAGTGCCCTCTGTTGCCTCCAAAACACACACGCACAGATGTGCATGCATGTGTTCCCTGGCACTATGCAGGACCCTAAAATATTCTGTCCTGCATCTCACAATTGCTCCAAGTTTCTGGTAATAGGACTAGAATTGGGGTTTTCTTGGTTCCCTTCAGCTAGAAATGATGTCTCTCAAGTTACTCAACACTTTGGAACTGTTCTTTGTACTTAAAACATTCTCTTTTATGTTATAGTAGTTCATTATGGGTCTTTCCCCATTCAGTTTTAAGGTCCTTGAGGGCAAGGACTCTGTAGATCTCATACCTTGTAGAGGCTTTACACATACATCTGCTTAAGGAACTTGTGATTTAACTGATATGAAGACTGCCCTCATTTCACAGTGCAAGTGCAGCCTCTCTATAATTTATGTAAGAATGTGGATCCAACCTTGGAGAAGTTAAGGAATGTGGCCATGGTAACATAATAAGTAGCAAAGGCAGGATTTGAACCCAGGTTTTGTTGTGTCTAAGCCTAGTACTCTCTACTGCACTGTGTTGCCTAAATTGTACCTTGCATGAAGTAGATAATTTATCAATATTCTTTTAAATTGAAGTGGTGATTCAGTGTTGTAGACTTACCAGGTTAATTCTGTGGATTCGAGAGATGATCAGATTAAAGGAGTAGTCATATAGTTCTTTATTACCTTCCCATACCATTAAAAGGGAAAAGCAAAACTAGCCCCTAGCCTGCCGGGAGGATCTCAGATGATTTAACAAGTAAAGAAAGTGCACTGCTCCTCTTAATTGCCTTGTATGCTTCTAGATCAAAGGGCACCTCTTCTGAGTCTGCCAGGTTTCTTCAGGTGCTATATCTGCCTTGTATTCACACATATAAGTGCCCAGATCAGGTGAGGATGAGAAGGTTTCTTGGGCAATGGGGAGAGGCTGAATTGCTCCTGTGCATGTATCAAAAACTGCTTTATTTTTATGAAACTCTTGCTCATTAAGTACTCTTGAAGAGTTACAAGGGCTAATTGGTCAGATGGTGTTTAAGCATAGATAGTTTTTTTTCTGAGTACTAACTGGCCCAAGGATTAGACACCTGTTGATGTATTTCTATACGTCTGATATGTCTTTGACCTTCATGGCCTCAGGTATAGACCTCTTTTGGGGAAGAAATCTGTGTTGGACTAATTACCACAATTAACCGAAGGATAATATTATATGGCCAATGAGTTTGAAAAATGATGGTTATCTCAGGATGTCATTTCACTGTTTGGATATTGATAAACATCCTAAATACAACCTTGATTGACAGATGGGGGAAGAGGAGAAAAACAGTATTTACATGTAAAATCTTTTGTAAAAAGGAAAGGAAGAAAAATCTGCACTTAGCAGCAGCAGCAAATTTACAAGCAATAGTGTTTCAAAGAAAATTCCTAATTCAACATGCAAGCAAAAAAACAAAAAGGAGTATAGTAAACTCTACTTACTGGACAAATGTTTTCTGCTTAGGAAAGGTACCAAAATTGAGTGCTGCAGTTGTAATTTCAGTAGACAGTAATAATACCAATTACTGTATCTGTAACCATAATAATAACATGGGCTTTACTGATCACATAAGTGTTCCTCTGCACATAGAAAATTATACCTTAACAGAATCTCAAACCATAAGATGGGTCACAGTGGTCATAATAAAATGTTGGCTAGATAGAAAAACAGACCATCCAAAGTACTAACAACATCAGTAATTATTGCTTGCTTATTTTTGTTGACTAAGATGTCAAAGGACATTTTTGCCAGCAGCATCAAAAATATATCAGTGGCTTTCTCTATCTAATATAAGTAATCAAGGAATACTTAAGAAAAACAAACCTCAGCCTTTTAGAAGCATTTCTCCCACATATTTAAGAATAGAAAATTCATTTATTTGGGGGATTGAGTTGATGGCTACTCACAAAATAGGGATGAAAATAAGCACCTGCCTTAGATATCAAATACAGGTACAGATCAAATAAGATACTGTATATAAAATATTTCATAAAACTTTAAAGCATTTTAAAAACATGAGATATTGTTGAAAGATGCAGAGTTTCGTGCCAGTTTCCTGATCTACTGCCAGACCTTTGTTTAACCTAGTTAGGTTTCCAAGATCCAACAGATGGAGAGTCTTATCTGAAGCTATCAGCAAAATTGGAGTGCAGTGAACAAAATGGCCAGTAGTGCCATGAGCATTTGGAAGCTATAGTAGTCTTCAGTCAGTCAACAAACATTTATTTAGTGCTACCATGTGACTAACCCTGTGGAATACAACTGAGAACACAAAGACAAATGAACTGGGCCCTGCCCTGGAGGAGGTCAATTGTAATCAAAGGAAAAGTGCATAGAAGTCAATTTTCTCATACAAATACAAAGGAAATACATACCTGATCACTACATAATAATAGGTGATGGCAGCAGGAAAGACCCAGTAAGGCAGGAGGCCTGGGAGCCAAGGTTTGACAGTATGGGGAGATGAAGAAGGTACGCTTCAGTCATGGGAGCCAAGAATCTGTGAGAAAAAACTCAGCCAGAGCAGGAAGACTGCACTTAGGGCTGAAAGCCCTACTTCCTACTTCCTAAAAGTAGAAATGTATACAGATCTTGGAAAAGTAGGTTAGAAGCAGATTATGAAAGGCTTCAAGTGACCATCTGGAGTTTGAATTTTATCATCAAGGATTTGAAATTCAGAAATATTAAGATATTCTAAGATGTTCCTGGTGAACACAATTCTGTGTTACATAACATTTCCACAAATAGCTGAACCTTTCATCTTAGTACCCTATTCCATGTTACTTCACTAAAGTTAATTCTCTTATTTCACTAACTAGCCATAGCTGACTAGTATTGTTCTTCTTTTCTAGGTAAATCGTGAATTAAAGAAGTTGTTAGTAGCTTCTGTTGGGGATGATCTGCAATATCACTTTGAACGTTTGGCTCGTGAGAAAAATCAGCTTATTTTAGAAAATGAGGCCCTGGGTCGGAACACAGCTCAACTCTCTGAACAGTTAGAACGCATGTCTATACAATGTGATGTATGGCGAAGCAAATTCCTAGCAAGCAGGTATGCTATTTCACCTAATTTTGTGAGTATTTAGTGCTACCATGTGACTGCCCCATGGAATACAACTGGAAACACAAAGACAAATGAATGGGCCTGGAGGAGGTCAATTATAATTAGAGAAAAGCACATAGAAGTCAGTTTATTCATACACATACAAATGAAATACATACCAGGTCTCTACATAATAATAGGTGATGGCATTAGGAAAAACCCAGTGTGGCACACAAAACCTGTAAACATACAAAAGCAGTATCTATTGAGGAAAATACTGAAACTTTTAATTTAGAAGCATATTAAAACTTTTGATTTAGGGATATTAGAGCACATTATAACTGCTACAAGATGTTCTTTCTTCTACGGTAATAACATACATTTATTTAGCACTTTGTCAGTTATGGAGTATTTTGCATTTATCATTTTCACTTAATTTTCTGAGATTAGCAGTGAAGGTTTTATTGTCTTCGTTGGAAAAATGAGACAGATTTACAGATGAGGGAAATGAATCTCCTTCTGTGATGATGGAATAATAAGAAACAGAACAAAAAGAAGGTCTTTTAGACTCTTTAGAGTATTCCCTCTTTAGGTGCCTAAACTGTCAGTAAAGGAATTGAAAAGTAATGTGAAGTCAACTTGTACCAGAATCTGAAATACTGAATGGTTAATGTCCAGACTGGTAGAACTTTGGTTCTAGGAGCAAAAGAATTATCTGTAGACAACGTCACATCCCTTCCTCTTAGACTTTGGATTGCAAGAGGGAATACTCTTAGCAGACTTAATAGTAAAGCTGCTGCTCCTGTTTTTGAGAACATCAATGAAGTGTCAGATTTTTTTTTTTTTAACATTGCAAATGAAATGTAAAAACATTAAGAACTGAAACAGATGTTCTTATCATAAAGAATTCCACAATAAACTAAGGTTGTGAGTTATCTGGAGAAACCTGGCTAACAATGAAGCAGAACTCCAGGAGAAGTATAGAACTGTGGTTGCTTAACTGGCTAAAACATCAGGAATACCAGGTTCAAGTCCTAGCTTAGACAGGTGGCCACATGACTCTGGGCAGACAGAGCAAGTTCTGAGCTCCATTAGTACAAAGGATCTTAGACAGTGAAATTACAGATCTATTTTGTTCTCTTTCTGCCCCCCAAAAAAATGAAAATAACTGAGCACTATCCAGTATGGCAGGAATGCTTAAAACAGTAGCTTATGTTTCATAAATCTGTGAAAGAACATTCACCGAAGGCTTTAAAATGAGTTCTTTTTTAATTATCCTTCTACAGAATAACTTAAAAAAAAAAAAAAGATTTGTAGTTGTGTGGATTTCATAAAAATATTAAACATTCATTAATTTTCGTTGAGTATATTAAAATTCATGATTACTTGGTAGCCCTTGAAAAGCTCTAAGAACAATAGAGACTTGTTTTTTGCATTCTTTATTTACCTCCTAAATAGCATTTGAAAACTGCTGTCTTTTGTCAAATCCTTGTTAACATTATATCTAAATTTTGAGTCCACACAAAACTAATTTTAAAATAATTTCTATTTTATAGTATTCAATGATCTCAGTGAAAAAGCTGAGTCTGAAGTCATTTTATTCATTTGGTTGTTAGCTGTAGGGAAAAACACACACAGATTTAAGAGACCTGATAATTGAAAAATATAACAGATACCTATGGGAATCGTACTTATCTTGTAACCTTTTTCCTGTTGTCTCATACTTAACTTTAATTGTATGCTATTCACAAGCAGCAGATTAAATTGAAATTTTTCGTCAAAATTTTAAAAGATATTTCCACATAAAAATTTCTTTGTATCAGTTGTAAAGTAAATTACTTAGTGTTTGGTTTTTTTTTTTTTTTTGGGGGGGGGGAGTTTGTGTGTGTGTTTTGGGCTTTAAAAGATTTCATTTGTGAGACATTCAATCTTTTGCAGGGTTATGGCTGATGAGTTAACCAATGCTAGAGCAGCTTTACAGCGTCAAAGCCGGGATGCCCAGAGTGCTATTCAAGACCTCCTCAGTGAACGAGAACAGTTCCGGCAAGAAATGATCACTACTCATAAGTAAGCTATACTAGTGTGGTGTTCTCAGTATTTGTTCTCCCAAAACCCAGACTTCTTTTGAGTTAGTGTTCTATTTGTTCTTTTATTATACTGTACCGCAGTGGACTGAAAGTACTACAAAAAATCCAAAGCCTTCTCTGTCCTGCAGGAGGAAATCTTTGAGGATAAATGTAAGATATGCCTTGAGAGTTAGATGGCATGTCTCCTCTAGAAAGTTTTCTGTGAGAAGGCATTATAAGAAATCTTCCTTACATGCTTTGAAATACGGAATTTCAGACTTTGAGACCATTTGTTACCAGTTACCAATTTACATTCTCACAAGTCTGATGTAAATATATATATAAATTTACTTCAACTCAACAAGCATTTATTGAGCTCCAGCTGTGTGTTTAATAGGTATTGGAGATACACACTCAAAAATAATAATAGTCTCAGAGCTTAAGTAGTTTTGATATTTTAATTTATATACTTTCAGTCAGAGAGAATAATATGTAATCAGTCTGTAAAGACAGATCAAAACCTGATTGTGAAGGGCTTTAAGTGCTGAACATTTTAAGAGTTTGTAATTTACCCATGACTCATGTAGAGTCATGTAGAGTAGAGAACCATTGGAGCTTAAGCCAGGAGAGGACATGGCCAGACTCAAGCTCTAAGAATTGAAATTTGACAGCTAGAAACAAAAGTTAGACCAATCAGGCTGCTGTGATAGTTAAGGCAAGAAGTCATGAGAACCTAAATTAGGGCTGTGAACGTGGGATGGAGAATGGGAGATGGCTATGTTGTATAGAGACACTACCAGTTATTAGAGTTCTAAGATTTATTCTAAGTTATTATTATTATTATGCTGATCCAGGTTATACCATGACTATGAAAATACCATCTATAGCACGTTAGATTTCCAGTTGTCAAGTAGGTAGTCTTAATGGAAGGCACATATTCAAAGGGCCGCAACCTATTTTAATGGGAAAAACAGCATGTCATGGTAGAGCCAGGAAGATCTTGCTTCAAACTCTGCCTCTTTTAGTTACCTACTATATGGCCATGGCCATGTTATTAAACCTTTCTGAGTCTTAGTTTATGTATGTGTAAAATGGAGATGATCCTTCACAGGATTTTTGGAAGGATTTTAGAAAGGGTTTTAGGGTCTAGAGAAACTGTATAGTAAAAATCCTAAATTGAAATTACTCTTGCACATCTTTTTGATTTCTCATCAAGTACAACAGTGTGTCATTAAACAGTCAAGACTAGAAAGAGAAGTATGGTTTTTTTTTTAAAAGAAAGCTCAAATGGGCCTAAGGGGTGCTGTGGAAATAAATGACATTTTTTTTCACTATACCCATTTAAACTTTTGATTCAGAAAGTTGTTGCAATCAGGGCTTCTACTCAAAGGAAAAACAAAACCAAGCTGTGTTTTCAGAGGAGAAAAGGTTTCTCCTAAAGGTATGGTGTTAATAAAAGGTGATCACTCTCCCCTGTTTCACCATAAGGGAAGAATGGCCTGAAATCAGAGGGGGCATTCAGAGCAGGGGCACTCTAGCTCCTAGGAAAGCCAAGAAAGGAGGATCCTCTCCTTAATACTACAAGCCAAGTAAAATGGGTGGTCATTCTGCCGAGAGGATGAAGAAGTTCCCAGCCATCTTCAGCATAGCAAGGCATTCGTACAACAAGAGGTTCGATCTGGGCCTGCTATAAATATGGGCACAAAATGACATGAGGTGGGAATTGTTTTGTGCCTTTGTTTTAACCAAAGTGTTACGTAATTAGATTTGTATAAGTGAAATGCACATATAACATAACTCTATACATGCATAAATGTGTGTGTGTTTATATACACACACAGCTTGAAAACTATATAAACGAGAGGCTATTCCTATTTCCTATTGCAGTGAGCAGCATCTAAGCAGACTTTTTTTGCTAACTAACTTACCTAACTTTCCAGATCAAATATATCTGCTTTGTCTGGAATTTTCTTATTTTTTTAAAAATTCTGTAATGAAGAAACACTGTGTAAATTAAATAAATGTTTCCCATTTATTTTGTATACCTGGCTTGTAATTTGCTGTACCATTAACATTATGCATCTATTTCTGTGGCAGATTACTAGAAGAACTCTTGGTTTCCTTGCAGTGGGGTAGAGAGCAGACTTACTACCCTAGTGAACAACCCCATAGCACTGCAGAGCTGGCCTCAGCAAATCACAGACTGGCCACAGCACTGAATTCCCACCTGCTTGGAAATGTTGGCACTAAGAATCTAAAAAAGGCTTCCCCTGCATTTGAATTCTGTAGTACTCCCGCTGAAAAAATGGCCGAAACAGTAAGTCGTTTTCAGAATCGTCAGCTTTTGAGTTTTGAGAAAGGAATCTTATGAGAGCCAGTTAAGGGAAAAATACCAGATTTGAAATCAAGAAACCTGGGTTCTAGGCTGCTGTGCCGCTAAGTGTTGAGAGGACTGTAGTCAAACATTCTCTGGGCTATTTTATCTTCATCTATAAATATGGAGGAGAGAATTAATGATCACTAATCTCCAAGAAAAGAGGAAAGAAAAGTTATAGCCGGGGAGAGAATCCAGACAGACGTGACTTCTTTGGTTATGACATGGCCTTTAAATGTAAAGTGTGTGGTCACCTAGAATTTTTGCTATTTCTTACTAATACTTCTAAATGTGTCATTTCTAGGAAAGAATTTTCTGAGTTAGAATGTTGATTTCTGAAGTCTTTGTGCTTACCTGTGAATAAGCACTCCAGTTTTGCCTAACATTTTTTTTTTTCTGTTGAGTGTTGGGTGAAAAAATGTCTGTTGTACTTTTAAGTGATTTTACAGATAATACTCATACATGATTTTTAAAATTGTTATTATTGTAGTTCAAACTCCTCATTTTCCCAAACACAACATCCAATGAAATAGGAGTGTTTGTTTTAAGATGGGGGGGGGGGGGGGGAGGGGGAAGGAGAACGCATTAATTTCACCATGATTTGTTATTTGTTGTACTATCTCTAGGTGCATGGTACTATAACTAGGCATCATTGTTCGTTTTGTTTGTTTGTGAACTTTGTAATTTTCTTACCTAACACTTAACACAAAGTAGTTATATATTATGGAATTGAGGCTAAGAACTTTTAGAGCAATTCCTTTTTAATGTGTCATTTTTATTATCCTAATATTGAATCTGATCATAGCTTTTTTTTTTTCCCTTTAGATTCTGCGAATTTTAGATCCAGCTACCTGTACAGAAAGCTCATCTGAAATATTTTCAGAATCTTCACCAGTCACTTTGCTTTCTACAAAAAAAAATATTGGACGATTCCATCCATATACTAGATATGAAAATATAACTTTCAACTGCTGCAATCACTGCCAGGGAGAACTTATTGCCCTTTAAAAGAATTCAAATCAGTGTCTTTAGAATGTCCTAGAATCTCTTATCATTACTTGAGTTAGCTATTTGGGGGCGAGGGTCTTATTAGGACACCATGTAATGGTACTCTTTCTACTTATATACTGGATTTCTCCAAAGAATTTCCATGTATTGAACTTTAGATCTTTTTCATATTTAGGTACTCAGGGCATAAAAAGCACAAAACTCTAAAACTACTAATCACCAATAATACAAGCTTTCCAAAACTTCATACTATGCTTTCTTTAAAGTTTGTAGTCTTGGAATTCTCTTGGTAGTTATGATTTTAAAATCTCTCCAAAAGGTGGTATCAACTTAGTTTAAAAACTTCTCCAGGACCAGATTCTTTACCTCCATTGGATTTGTGCAGTGTTCTTTGCATTTCTATTAAAATCCAAAATGACTACACTGATTTTTACCAGTTTATGGGGTCCCAAAAGAACATGCTAATAAGGTATGTTTACCTTAATAGAAAAGGGGAAAAAATAAAGTGTAATAAGCTTTATGGTTCTGAATAAATGATTGAAAAGAATATGTTCAGCACAAAACGTACATATGATGTTAGGGGGTTTTCAGATTGGTGTGTAAAGCTGATGAGAAAAACAATTGAAATGATTAAACTAAACCGTAGCAAAAGTGATGCACAATAGTGATGATATTGAACATATATTTTACTTGTTTTTTTTTTTTAATAAGTATTCTAGTCTTGATTTGTACAGATCTGAGTAATAGGCCTTTAAGAGACCTTTTAAATTTGAAAGATTCTATACAGCATGTATTTTTTTTAAAAACTGTAACATAACAGACCATTAATATCTTTATAAACCCAAAGAAGAAAATCAGCCCATTAGTTGAAACTTTGTTTTCATCATTGTTTTATTATGTATCAGTGGTTTGAGTCCTTAAAAACTGTACTCATTTTGTACCAGATTACCGGACTCATTTAAATTAGTTCCCTCTGTAATTATACCAAATCATGCAGATGAGTTACAGAAGTGCCTATTAGAAATCTCCAATGGTCAGATATAAATATGATGTGTATGTTTTTTGTCAAATGAATACTTGTTTCTGGTTGCAATGTTTGGATTAATTTATTGTTTCAAATGGCAATAAATATATTTATCTTTTCCTGCAGTAAAACTACTTTATTTTTAATGTTGTATTTACCATGGATGTTGATGTTCTCAAGTCAAACTTGGTTTAGCTCAGAATTAGAATTGGTTCCTCCCAATTGGTTTTTTCCTTTTCATAGGTTTTTAGCTGTGGAATTATAAAGCTCTCATATGCTTTTAGCTCTTTAAACTGTATAGCTAATCCCAGGTGGATAAGAGAAATAATTCAGACAATGATAATACATTTGAAACTAGTCATTTTTGACAGGCAAAATTATTTTTCATGATTATATAAACATCTGTTTGCAAAATGCATTCATGATCTCCTTTTTTGTTACTTTCAATTTAGATTAAAGCATCACTTTGATCAGATTCAGCATTCTTGGAATAAAATGTATCTTGAAGTACAAGATACAAGATTCTTAGGTACAAACCTAAAAATATCTATCATAGAAATAGTTTAGCCAATTTGTGCCAACACTTAAAATGTTTTGAATGGAAATTTTAATGTATGTGGTGAGTGGTTTTCATTCAATTAAACTTAAGCTTCATTTTGTCATTAATTTCACCATTTCAATACTGTAAGCTCTTATATTGGTATTGTAGATATAATCTTCACACTGATAAGTTACTCATTAACCATTTTATTAGAATCAGAGGATTTCTAACTGCCTTCTTATCCTAGCTCCCAAATCTTGTGAAAAGCCTAGGGTTTTCCCGTCTCTTCTGAAGCCAAAATACATTGACAAGTTTCCATCTTTATAAAACTAGGTGAGATCATAGCCTCCAAGTTCATGGAATCATGCCAGAGCGGTATCTGTGAATATTGTTGCATGTGTGAATAGCCCCAAGCAGCAAGGGGGTACTGTGGGCAGAGTGCCAGGCTTGGAGCCAGGAAGATCTGATTTCACATACTTCCTAGTTGTATGACCCTGGGCAAGTCACTTAATCCTGTTTGCCTCAGTTTCCTTATCTGTAAAAAGCTGGAGAAGGAAATGGCAAAACCCTCTGGTATCGGCCAAGAAAACCCCAAATGAGTTCATCACCAAGAGTCTGACACAACAAACAGCTTCCCCTAACTACGGCCACTTTGGAAACACTCTGGAAGCTCTATTAAGAAAACCATCAAGACAACTATTGGATGATGATTTTTTTTTCTTTATAAGTGTCATTCTGGAATGCCAAATATTAACCAGCTGCAGAAATTAAGATGTGATCATCTTTATTGTAAACCATAATAAAATAAAAATAAATAGTAAGGACCGCATACAAAGCAAAGGACATACATCACCTCCAGCTTGGAAATCAAGAAGATATAAAGTGGCTGTAGTCTGACTAGCAGAGTGTCCAGAAAAGTCAAATCGCCTTGGACAAGTCATACCCACCTGCCATTGACTAACAATCCAACAAAGGTGTACACGATTGGGGCAGAAATGTGCTACTGCACGTTGCTAGTTTCAGTGATCATACCAAAAAGGTAGAATCCCAACAAAGAGTGAAGAGAAACATGTAGACTTCTAAGGAAATCAGAAATCATCTCCAGTCCTCATTTTAAAGGTGAGGAACAGAAGCCATGAACGGCTAAGTGACTTGCCCAAAATAACAGTGTCTGAGGCAAAATTTGAAGCCAGTGCATCAGCTCAAGACAACACCGGTTATATGTTGTCTCTCAAGTTTGCAACTACAAAATAAGCAATAGAAACACTGCAGAATCTACGTGATCATATGATAAATATCAGTAACTAACTAACACCCTGTTGTTTTACAATGTACTTTCCTCATAACAATCCTGTGAAACAGCTAATCTGATTTTTTTAATCTGCTTCGATTTTACAAATGAAATTCAGAGGTGTTATATGACAGGCCCAAAGACTCACACCTATGTCTTTTGAGCAAAGAGCTTCATTTAAAGAATTGGTAGAGACACTAGTAGATAGCAAGGAAGATAAAGAAGTAAACCATCTAGAAAATGAAATACTTAAGGGCCACAAGAGCTAATAACTAAAGGCTAAACAGGTAAAACAAAAGAGTTTAGACAAGAACCACAAAAATGGAAAGTCTAAATATATAAAAACACTATAGGGTTTTTCATTTTTAATTCCTCTTTAATTTTTAGTTTCTTCTTTGTTTTATTTCAGGTTTATTTCTTGGCTTTCTAAATTTTTAAACACATATTTAATTCTTTAATTCTCATGTTTATTATATTGTGGAGGCTATAATTTGTCCTCTTAGGACTGCTTTAATAATGATAATTCATCATCATTTTCTTTGAAATGATTATTTCTATGATTTGCTTTTTGGCTCCATAAGTAAGATTCTTTGTTACATCTTCATTTGGATCTATGTCTTTTATTTGTATTCCTTAAAGTTGATTTCTATTTTAGGCTATGATCTCTGAAGGATGTGTTTACTGTTTCTGCCATTTTATATTTATTTGCCAAATTTCTGTGCCTTCCTATCTAGTTAATTTTTGTATAAGTTCTACAGGGTCCTGAAAAAAGTGTATTTTTTTCTATAGCCCCAGCAGAGGTCATATGTCTTTTAGCTCAACTTTCTCTAGAAATTTGTTAAATTCTATATTTTCCTTTTTGTTTATCTTTGTTAGGTAAGTCCAAAGCCAAGAGAGGGATAGTGAAATGTCACAATAGTATTACTGTCTTTGCTTGTAATTCAATTAATTTTTCCTTTCTTAATTTAAATGCTAAAATATTTGGCATATAAGATTAATATTGATAATAGGGTTTACAGTTTATTTCATGTCATGAATTTTTGGTTTTCTTTGTGTAGTTACAATCTAATCTTTTGTATTCATCAGACATAGAGTACATTTTGTTGCAGCCTCTCATTTTTTTTTGTCTGTTTTTAAGGTGTGTTTCTTATAAGCAAGATGTTGTGGTGTTTTGGGTTGGTTTTTTTCCCCATTCAATCTCTCTTTTTCATTTTATTGGATTGCTTAGTCGATTCACATTTAAAGTTATAAGTCTCTATTTTCTTCCATTTGGCTAGAGTGCTTTTTTTCTGATTTTGGATTCTTTTGTTCCTTGTTCTCCGTAAGGATGGTATTCTGTCTCTTCAGATATTTTTAATTTATTTTAGGACAAGAAATATCACTCTTTGGTAAGAATTTCCCCACATCCCTGATTGTGCAGCTCATTACTACTCTTATCTCTCCCCACTAATTTTCCCCTTTTCCATTTGCCATGAAACTCCACCTTTGATCTATATTCTCCCACTCTTTGGAGGGATCCACAGGACTTCTCCTGAGGTAAAAATGAATGATCTAAGCATCAAATCCCTGAAGTTTATATCCACTTCCTTCACCCTCCATTATTACAATTTCTCTCTTCCCCTACATAAGCATTCCTTAGGGAGACACCTCATGACTGAAACAAGCTTTCTCCCCTTCCTTCTTCCTCAGTCCTTTCGTCTATGGTCCTCTTCTTCCTGAAAGACTACAGAGGTATTTCTCTCCATTATCAACTTTTACTTGATCCCTCTCTGGCCTCTCCCTTCCCTTTCCCCTTTTATTCACCCTCTTATTCTGTAGTTTAGTCCCATTTTTAAAAAATTTCACCTGTCGGTGAGGTGTTGGGAATTTTAGTCCATGGATTCTTCCTTCATATAAGAACCATTTCCTCCCTCCTTTACTGCGTGTGGAATCTCTTAATAGTCCCTCTGTTATGTGGTGGTTCTGTTTCTAACCTGACTTTTCCTTTCTATGTTTTTCCCCCAATTTCCCAGAGTAATTTACTTGTTCCTCCCTTGGCTATTGTCTATTTACCTATTTTTAGTATTTCTATTGTTTGGGATGCTGGCAAAATAAACACTCTGCTCATGTTCAGTTTTCTTTATAGGAAAGTTACAAATGTCTCTTTTTAATTGAATGTCCATTTTTTTCATTAATGGTTTAGTTCAATTTTGCAAGATACCTTAATTCCCTAGGGTTACATCTTGAGCATCTTTGATCTAACACATTATTCCTTTCTGAGGTTTCTGTGGCAGAATAGTCATATCTAATTTGCCTTTCCTTTATATCTTAAAGACTCCCAGTCATTTATATAATTTTTTGCTTGTCATTAAAATAATTAAATTTAACAATATGTGTCTTGGAGTTTGCAGCATAGGGGGTGTGTGTGTGTGTGTGTGTGTGTGTGTGTGTGTGTGTGTGTGTGTGTAGGAGGAAGGTGTGGATGTGTTTTCCTGGAGGAAAACTAAATTCTTTTCTTTGGCACTTTGTGTATTCAGAAGTTCTGAGCAGTTTTCTTTTATTATTTCTTCCATTAAGAGGTTTAGGTTTTAATTTGTGGTGTTCTGGGAGATCTCTCATCCTTATATTGACTCTCTGCATTCTGTCTTCAAAATCATTGTTTTGCTTGTCTCAAAATCATATTTTTGCTTCTCTTCTTCTGATTGTCCTTTACATCCATTTTATTTGATGAGGTTTGCTACCAAGGATTCAATTCTTTTATAAACCATTTCAGCTACAGACACTGTGAATTCTGTTCTCACAATTCTTATTTGTATTTGAGGTTTAAGTTTCACATTCCTTTTGGAATCCACAGGATCCTTAGTTGCCTTAGTTTATTTTCATTACCTTGCAATAATTATTCATAGATGTTTGGATTCATTTGATACCTTCCTATCTGTTTTTAAAATCTTTTTTTGTTGTTGTTGATTTATCTGCTTAAGTCTTTTCTGAATTTTAGTCCTAGGATCTTCGGCAATTTCACATTCCTGTCAAAATTTTTTGTTGTTGGTTTATCTGCTTTCGTTCAAGGTCTTTAACTGAGTTTTCTAACTCCTAAGATCTTTGGCAATTTAATTTTTTCCTTGTATTCATCTACCACTCCCTCTCTGACTTCCTGTTTTAAGGATAGTTTCTCCAGGGGAATGAGTCTCAAATATTGCTCAGCATCCTCCCACATTAACTCACATTTTGCTAGCTTCAGCCTTTGCCTCAGGCCAGTTACAGGACAGAGTGCTCACTCATGGGTGTACGCTCATCTTGGGAACATCAAGATGATGTTGACATCCTGCACCCTTCTGTTTCCCCCTGGTTCTCCAGCTGGGCTCCGATGTAGCACGGAATGCTACCATGCTCAAGTTCATGCCAAGCCAATATTCTAGCCTTGGGCTTTCCCTCACAGAGGGGCAGGGCAGAGGTGAGCCAGGGTGGGGGGTTCTACAGGCGAGCCTAGATCAGTTTATGCAGTTCTGCCATCCTGTTAAGACTAGTTTTCTCTGCAACTAGTTACTATGCTAGGACAGTGGGGAGAAATTGCTTTGTCTCTTGTACATAATTCTTATTTTGCAGAGGTATGAGAGGTTGGGAGGACTGGAGAATGTCTAGTCCTATCTTGTTGACTATATGACCTAGACTTGAGATGGCTAAAAGAGAGGCTGGTGATTAGGACCAGGGCTCAGTAAGATGACATGGAAAGATTTGAGAATCACTGGCACAAATGTGATAACAGGATCCACTGGAGTTCCAATAACCAAGTGAACTGGAAGTAAAAGAGAAAAGGGACCAGGGCTGGGGACTAGATTGGGAGATCCCTCCTATTAATGGGCATGGCGCAATCAAACAGCCCTCAATCTGCTTCATGAAGTGTTTTACTACACAAATCATAAAAGTAGCATTTGGGGGGAGAGAGGGGAAGAGAGAGAGGGATAGAGCAGACCTGTAATTTCACTGATATAAGGCACTCCCAGTGAGAAAACTCCCTCCACCAAGGCAGAGCAGCAACTGGTATTCTTAAGAGAGTCACTTGGGGCATTGAGAGGTTAAATGACTTGCCCAGGACCAGTGAATCAGTTTGCACTAAACACAATACTTGAACACAGGTCATCCCGACTCCTTGGCAGGCTCTCTATCCACTAAGCCAGGCTGCCTTAAAATGGTATTGTGGTGTTTTCAAGGCAATAAATTATTTTAAGGTTTTTTTTTTTTTTCTCAGTAACTATGTTAGTCCAGTAAGTTAAAACTAGTGGGAAAAAAAACAGATTTTATTCATCTTGTTCCATTTAATTTGTTTGAAACAATGCATATGGAATACTTTACAACAGTGAAATAAAAGGCATTTATTCAGTTCTAGGATTTTAAAAAAATAGATAAATTCACTGTCACTGAAGGATGAATATATTTTCCCATCATTTAGGATATGACCAAAGCACACAGACCACAACAAGGAATGACATCTGCCGCTGTGAGGGGACACTGGCTACTGATTTAAGGATCCGGTGCAGACGGGAACCTTCAACTGTAATGATCGGTGAAACGAAAGGGTTTAGTTTCTGAAATGTTGTAAAGGAGGTTCTGCAGTTGTTTGGAGCGCCGGGCTTCAACACGTAGTTGCCTGGCTCTCTCTTTGGCAGCCTGCTGCTCGGCCAGCTTCTCTATTCGTTTTCTTTTTAACCATCTGTAAAGACACAAGGACATGTGGTGAGCATCTAAAAGCATTCCATTAAAATGCACTGAACAACCCCCAAATGGAAGGAACATGGCATTCACTTCAAACAAACAAATAAAAGCTACAGTCCCAGGAAAAGATATTATGGGAACAGGCTTCAATTTTCTCAAAAATCTACCTAGAAAGGAAACCAACTGTTGCCATAGTCCAGGCTGGATTCACATGTTAAAAAACAATTTATCCTACTAAGTTTCCAATCTGAGAAATGCTTTTATTCTAGGAACAAAAGACTTTATTTATAGATTTCTTTCTGTAGGAAAATTTATATATACATATATATAATATATACATACATACATTTACATAGTAATCTATCTTGCATTTATGTGTGTATATATATTATATATGGGGAGAGAGAGAGAGGTGTATATATATGTATGTATATAACATATCCACAGACATAAGTGACTCCAGAAATTTAATCTTATATAATAATCTTTTTTTAAGTAACTATTCTTTAGACTTGAGTAGCCACATTAGGAAATCAGCAGGGATAGTGAATAAAAACTGAACATTATTTCAAATGCTGACTTGCTTTTTACAATTAAAAAATGAATAGAACCATAGTTTTTTTTAGTGCATAAAACATATTTGTGCTCCCTTAGAAGGGAAAAACAATAATAAATATCTAAAAAAGAATAAATTCTAATAGATACTAAATTAAAATGCTAATCTGTAGAGGCCACTTGGGTAAAAAACTGCCAAAATGTCATTATCATCCAATCCAACCTAATCATTATACAGATGAGAATATTGTAGCCCACAGGTTACATGACTTGACCAAAATCAGAGGTACTGTGAGCAGGGCTGAAATCAGAATTTTCATCTCTGGACTCTACATCCAGGTTCTTTTCATATACCATGCTACCTCTGGGAAGTAAAAGGATAAATGTGCACTGACTGTGCAATTCTCCTTTCTAATCTGTTGCATTTTTTTGAATGCTACCTTTAAGCTTTTTCTGGACTCTGCAGGTGCCTCAAGTCTATGAACATCTCTTTCTCCTTTCAGAGCCAAATTCCTTCATACACTCAGTATATCTCTATATCCTCAGCTGCTCTTCGTCACTTTTGGAAATATGGATTCTCACTGTTACTATTTAATATTGTATTAGAAATGCCAGCTTAGCAGTAAGAGTTGAGAAAGAGATTAAAGGAATAAGAATAGGCAATGAGGACACCAAATTATCACTCTTATATTATGGTATACTTAAGAGAACCCCAGAGATTCTAAAAAGTTACTAGTAACAATCCACTGTTGGAGTTCTTGTTCTTCTCAAAACACAGCCAGGTGATAAAAGTTCAGATGTTTTATTGTCTCTAATATAACCCGGTTAGCTTAGAGCCCTCCGAATGTCTCCAAATCCAAAGGTTTTGTCCTTCAGCCTCTGCCTCTGCTTTCTTCAGCCTCCAGCCAGCACAAAAATGGAATGAATCTCATGTCTCCTTCACTTGGGGCTCGGCCAGCTTTCTGGTGAGTCTTTCAGACCAGCTTGGTCTCAGTGGGGGAAGTGCAGGAGCCCAGCCACCAACCACAGTGGTGTGAGATGAAGATGAATCTGGTTGTGCCTCTGAGAGAGCCCTCTCAATCTTCTGCTGAACTCTCAACTTGTAGCTTCTTCCTCTGAAAACTCTTCTTCCGCTACCAGCCAGCCAAGTGGAAAATATTCCTTCTTGCCTCGGAGAAAGAGCTTCTGGCGTAATTCCGCTGAAATCTGACCAAGAGCCTCTGTCTGTTTCTTTTATACAAGAGGGAGGAATTGTGAGATACGAGAGAGAGGGATTATGGGTTTTCTCCCACAGTGTTCTCTGGCCCTAAGAGCTTCAAGGGAGGTGTGAATTCACAAAGCTACAAAGGTTACTTTGTGAAGCTGGCATACTTGTGAACTCCAATGAGTAAAGGTGTGAACACAAGGCTTGTATTAATTAGCTCTATTTAGTACCTTGTTTCAGGTTCTGGCCCAAAACATCTTCTTGTAAGATCAGATCAATAATCTTATCAACTCTAATGAGTTAGCAGTTTATAAAGATTCCAACAATCCACACTTTTAGCAAAGTTGCAGGATACAAAATAAACCTATATAAGTCATCAGCATTCTTATATATCACTAACAAAACCCAACAGAGTTACAAAGAGAAATTCCATTTAAAGTAACTACTGATTGTATAAAATATTTAGGAATCTATCTGCCAAGGGAAAATCAGAAACTTTATGAGCAAAACTACAAACTACTTTCCATACAAATTAAGTCTGATCTAACCAACTGGAAAAATATTAAATGCTCTTGGATTGGGCAAGCAAATATAATAAAGATGACAATATTACCTAAACTAATCTACTTGTTTAGCGCTATACCAGACTCCCAAAAAACTATTTTGATGACCTAGAAAAAATAACAACAAAGTTCATATGGAAAAACAAAAGGTCAAGAATTTCAAGGGAATTAATGAAAAAAAATCAAATGAAGGTGACCTAGCTGTATCAGATGTAAAATTATATTATAAAGCAGCGGTTAACATCTGGTATTGGCTAAGAAATAGACTAGTATGATCAATGGAATAGGTTAAGTTCAAAGGACAAAACAGCCAATAACTTTAATAATCTAGTGTTTGACAAACCCAAAGACCCCAGTTTAAGGGATAAGAATGCATTATTTGACAAAAATTGCTGGGAAAATTGGAAATTAGTATGGCAGAAACTAGGCATTGACCCATACTTAACACCGTACACCAAGATAAGGTCAAAATGGATTCATGACCTAGGCATAAAGAATGAGATTATAAATAAATTAGAAGAGCATAGGATAGTTTACCTCTCAGACCAGCAGAAGAGGAAGGAATCTATGACTAAAGAAGAACTAGAGATCACTATTGTCCATAAAATAGAAAATTTTGAATATATCAAATTGAAAAGTTTTTGTACAAACAAAACTAATGCAGAGAAGATTAGAAGGGAAACGATAAACGAGGAAAACATTTTTACAGTCAAAGGTTCTGATAAAGACCTCATTTCCAAAATATAGAGAGAATTGACTCTATAAGAAATCAAGCCATTCTCCAATTGATAAATGGTCAAAGGATAAAATATAAAAAATATATTTTATATAAATACAAAACTATTTATAGCCATAGGAAAATATGCTCCAAATCATTATTAATCAGAGAAATGCAAATTAAGATAACTCTGAGATACTACTACATACCTGTCAGATTGGCTAAAGTGACAGGGAAAGATAATGTGGAATGTTGGAGGGGATGTGGGAAAACAGGGATACTGATACATTGTTGGTGGAATTGTGAACACATCCAGCCATTCTGGAGAGCAATTTGGAACTATGCTCAAAAAGTTACCAAACTATGCATACCCTTTGATCCAGTAGTGTTTCTACTGGGCTTACACCCCAAAGAGATACTAAAGAAGGGAAAGGGACCTGTATGTGTCAAAATGCTTGTAGCAGCCCTGTCTGTAGTGGCTAGAAGCTAGAAAATGAATGGATGCCCATCAATTGGAGAATGGCTGGGTAAATTGTGGTATATGAATGTTATGGAATATTATTGTTCTGTAAGAAATGACCAGCAGGATGAATACAGAGAGGACTGGCGAGACTTACATGAACTGATGCTAAGTGAAATGAGCAGAACCAGGGGATCATTATATACTTCAACAACGATACTGTTTGAGGATGTATTCTGAGGGAAGTGGATCTCTTCGATAAAGAGAGCTAATTCAGTTTCAATTGATCAAAGATGGACAGAAGCAGCTATACCCAAAGAAAGAACACTGGGAAATGAATATAAACTAATTGCATTTTTGTTTTTCCTCCCGGGTTATTTATACCTTCTGAATCCAATTCTCCCTGTGCAACAAGAGAACTGTTCGGTTCTGCACACATATATTGTATCTAGGCTATATTGTAACCTATTTAACATATACAGGACTGCTTGCCATCTGAGGGAGGGGGTGGAGGGAGGGAGGGGAAAAATCGAAACAGAAGTGAGTGTAAGGGATAATGTTGTAAAAAATAACCCTGGCATGGCTCTATCAATAAAAAGTTATTAAAATAGAAAAAAAAAGGAAATATGGATTCTCACCCCTCTCCTGGGCTAAAACTGCAATCTTCTACCAAGAGTCTCTTCATTATAAAATCTAAAGGCCTTTTCTTATTCAACCTACTCCTGACACACAAGAGCCAAGCAGTTTATCTTAACCTTTCTTCACTCTAATCAGTTAACAAATTATCCTTTACAGTATATCTCTTGCATCCAGCCTTCTCCTGGACACATTTCTTCTCCTTTCTTCTCTCCCACCAGTGGGATTCCTACTCAGTCTTATTTACTTCCTCCCACCCCCAAAAAGCATCCATCACCTCCCACCTGGTTTGGCCTGCCAGCCTATCAATGTCCCCTTTAACCTTCCACCCCCTTCCCTTGCACCCACTTCACTGGATCCCTGTCTTCCTTCAGGCACCATCTTCTTTGGAAGCCTTTCAAGTTTTTTCTGACATTTCCCACCCCAAATGCTAGTGCCATCCTTTACTAACTACTCCGCTACCCCTGAAGAACCCTAAGAGCGTGAGGAGAGGTATTACTGAACAAGACCCATGGCAGAAACTTCAGAAATATCTTTTGGTTAACTGATTTTTCTTTCACGGTGGGGTTCCTACTCTATATTTGAGGCAG